>NC_143586.1:133711455-135098277 GCF_048544385.1 Mastigoproctus giganteus | reverse complement strand
GGCAGGGTTGTTAATGACAGTAACAATGGTATGCGGCTGCAAAGAGATCTAGAAAAGTTGGGCAGATGGGCTGAGAAGTGGCAACTGAAGTTTAACATTGACAAATGCAAAGTACTGTGTATGGGTAGCAGTAACCCTAGAGAAATGTACCAACTGTGTGATGTTACACTCAGGGTAGTGGAGAATGAAAGAGACCTGGGGGTTATTGTGCATTCAGATATGAAGTTTTCTGAGCAGTTCAAACAGGCTGTCAGAGCAGGTCATGGGGTATTGTCAACGACATACAGGAATTTTGCTAGCATGGATAAGGAGGTGATTATCCCCTTGTATAAGGGCAATGGTCAGGACACACCTTGGGTACCGCTTACAGGTCTGGAAGCCTCATTTTAGGAAGGATGTAGCGTTGCTAGAATGAATACAGAGAAGGGGAACAAAGGGGTGCTCTTACAAAGAAAGGCTTAAGTTCTTCTGCAAATTGCAGCATCTGGAGACTAGGCACCTGTGAGGTGATCTGATTAAGGTGTATAAGGCCTTGAATGGATTGAAGAGCTGAGTGCTGATGAGATTCTTCCTCTTGTTCAGATTACAAACCTTGAGGGGGCATAGATTCAAATTGGGAAGGACAGTTGTAGAACAGATGTCAGAAGTTTGCCTTTAGCCAGTGAGTAGTTGATTGCTGGAACAAACTTCCATCTGTTGTTGTGCTTAAATTGATAGCTTAAATAAATTCAAGGAAGAAGTGGACAAACTTTTGGACCAAATGGATGGATGAAATGGGAAGTTTTTTTTTTTTTTTTTGGTTGATGCTGAATAAGCTTGCTTTCTCGCAGCATATGGATTGCTAATCATGCAAAAGAGTTCACTTATGGATGGCAGTATCGTATTGTTTTTTATGTTGTTTGTGAAAAAGAATGTTTGATGCAGAAAAAAAATTCCAGATTGACCAACACATGAAAACAATGCTGCAAAAAAAATTAATTAAATTAAGTTAATAAATGAAAAGTTGGTCGATCAATCACTTTTAACCAAGCCAAGTGCCTTAAAAGAGAAAAAATGGCTTTTTCAAAAGGATCTCTGTCTTGCCTCGGTAAGCAGTAAAATTTATTTCAATAAGTTAAGAAACTCACTTTTCAAATAATTTCTGAAAAAATATTGTATAAATCAAAACATTCCAAATTTACCTTGAGGGAAAGTTATCATAATAAAATTAGTGAAATTTGTCAAGATATTGGAAAAAATTGTATCTGGATATCAGCGATATGACGGCAGATGCTTCCGGCCATTATACTGCACATTTGGTATGGAGGAAATTAGATAGAGCCTTCGTGCATGAATCTGCTTGCTTGTGAAGTTCTCTAAAATGCAAATTACTCCAAAATTGCAAGATTTATGGATGATTCTTTACAGTCATTATGGCAGAGTGACAATCAACCCATGGTAAAAAAGTCTGAATTTTTGTTAGTGACACTGGTCCATATACAGTCAATTCCGGTTATTTGGGACACATCAAGACTAGTGCATTTTGGCCCGATTATCCAAAGTTCCACATAAAAAAAAGTAATAAATACAATGGACCACCACTTTACAATTGGTTCAATGTACAATGAAATCAAATTACGATGGAGCCACCATAGTAAAGTACCGTTCACTATACGATGTGTAGTAAGTGCCAATCATTGTGATCACTTTTGTGAATTGAATTTTAATTATATTAAATAGCAATTCTAATTAGCAAAAATATGAGGGATATTATCCACAGGTTATAAAAGTAAAGATATATTAAGCAAAAATTTACCCTTTATCTTACTAATTAAAAAATTAAATGATACGTGAAAATTGGAAGATATACACGATAATCAGAATAATTAATACATACTGCAATATGTACATACTAACTAGTTGACACTTCTGTCCACTGACATTTGTGGGTGGGGCTTAAAATTTAAACCAGTAAAAAGATAAGCAATTAATAACAAAGAACACGGCACACACAAATTGCAATTAACACAATACATGCAAGTTATGAGAATGGAGTAACAAGTTACGAAGCTTTCATAATAGGAATAAATTTTTCTGTTTATACTCCGGCACTACAACCAAGTCAGTAGAGTTTACAATAAATCGTCAATACAAATATTTATCGTATTTAGTAGTCATGGGCTTGAACCCCGGTCCACTCAAGGAATGCGTGCTATGCACTCTCGCTCCTGACCACTGGGCTACGTCAGGCCTGTTGAAGAGAAGATTCTGAAAATTAATTTTTTTATATGATTGAAGATTCCATGGAAGTGCAAACAGATTTCACCATAATAACCCACAGAATTCCAGCTGTCGGTGTTAAAGCAAATTTAATAAGATCGAGTTTACTATCCGTTTATGATAGATTGCACTAACAGAAAAGCCCAATAAACAGGTGACTGCTAATTGTTTTTGTTTTATGGCTGTGACCACCAGAAATTCGACCGAACCACGTGGTATAGTCCGAGACAATCGTAGGGTAATCTTCAGTGTACGGTCTCCTGCCCTGATTAAATGCTATGTTGTCCCAATTAAGCGAATTAAACTCTGGCTATTTTCTCGATTGGATTCTGTTTTTTTAAGATTTGCCCCAAATCGGCTGCTCCGATTAACCGGTGGCCCAAATAACAGGAATCCAATGTATATAATAAAAGCAGCTTTTGCATTATAAGTTTTCTATCCATACCTAACAGCTTAGCCCATGGCTTACATCAATGTTTCACAAACTTACAATAACTACGTACTCCTTTTGGCAGTTTAGTCTTACCAGCATACACCTTCTCAGCCAAAGATAATTTTGGGCTAGTTTTAATTAAACTGTTTTATATAGACTAGAACAAATACATTACAATATATAGTAGCCATTGCCAATTTCATCACTAAGTTGAGAAAAAAGCTGGACATTAAGATGGCAGCTTTTCAGAAACTTGAAATTTTTGACAGCGTATTAAAAAAAAAAAAAAAAAAAAAAAAAAGATTATATAGCTCTATCATCTTTAATAATCCAATGAACTAAAACCGCAATTCTAATAAATGAAATGTTTTACACAATACTATTATTGGCAGCCATATATGGTGCAAGGAAGCCTGAGGCTTATGCTGCACCAGGGAAAAAAAAAAAAAAAAAAAAAAAAGTTCCCGAGTTACCCTGAGAGAGAGAGAGAGAGAGAGAGAGAGAGAGAGAGAGAGAGAGGGGGGGGAGAGAGAGAGAGAGAGAGAGAGAGAGAGAGAGAGAGAGAGAGAGAGAGAGAGAGAAAATGAATCACCAACAAAGATGATATCCAGCTCAGGACCCTGGGTGTGCCAAGCCCATAGTCACCAGATGTGTATACATAACATATAAAAGATTTGGGTTTAGTTTTGATCAAATAAAGTGGCAGATTTAATTCCCTGTGATTGCTATAAGCAGAACCCACTCTATTAAATTTAATGAATTGTTTTCTGCAGCTTAAAAAACTATGATGAAGTAAAATAAAAATATTCTGCCATGTACCATTTTAAACCCTTTTGCATACCCCTGAGGATATGAGTATGCTTACATGTTACTGGCTTTGGGAAACACTAGCAAAAACAATTCAGGGCAATTTTAGTAAAGTTCCAGGTTAGTAAAGTTAATAAAGTGTGTTTTGTGAAAAACCCCCTGCACATGTAGCTATTTGCAGAGATATACAACCTAGCCTTCTTCCATCAATGCCTATACTAACAAGGTGAAAAACATGAGTTACATGCAGGATTGCTTTATGGTAAAAACTATATAGAAAAATATTCTTTAAAAAAAAAAAATTGTTAGATACTGTGTATGCTGCAGCTACTGGTTACTAAGGAAATTCTTTCTGATTCTTTGGTCAGAAAAGAATTGCTGTTTGTCAAGAATGACAATTGTTAAAAGGTTATAAATTGCTATCAGCAAGGATGGGGAAAGATAAAAGGTGGGATAATGTCATTAATGGGCAAACAATAATAGATCTTAGTCACTCATATGGCAGTTCATCCACTGCTCATTGTAATAGCTTAAAGATTTGCTCATTACACAAGTGAAACTCTTAACCACCATGACTGCTTTAACCATGAAATGTTGCTCATGAAATACATCATTTCCATTCAACTCTTCTCTACTTAACCCCGGGGGCTCACATCTGGTGAGTATGGGCTTGGCACACCCAGGGTCCTGAGCTGGATATCATCATTCTTCTCTTTCCTGGTGATTCCCTTCTACTTTTGACACACACACACACACTCTCTCTCTCTCTCTCTCTCTCTCTCTCTCTCTCTCTCTCTCTCTCTCAGGGTTACTCGGTAACTTTTTTTTTTTTTTTTTTTTTTTTTTCCTGGTGCAGCATAAGCCTCAGGCTTCCTTGCATCATATGGATATTAATAATAATAATAATAATAATTTGCTCGCAATAGCTGAAATCTTGTTACAACTGTGCTTGTTATAAATGAGTGTGACTATATGTTAAATTGTAAAAGAGGTTGTGATAAGGATGCATAAGTGTGTGAATAAAATGTTTGCTGTGTCCCATTATGACATAGAATCAATGGTAATTTAAGTTTACTCATAAATTAAAAAAAAAAAAAAAAATTGCATAGTCTATATTCAAGGTGATGTGCTGTGTTGAGCAAATGTGAATGACCGAATTAGTGACTGGGAATGTCAACGTCAAGTGCCAGAATACTTGCACTCTGGATATATGTATCAAAGAAATAAAATGATTGTGCTTACAAGTTAAGATGTGAAATAGCATTTTAATGGTTGGTCATGCATATAAACTGCAGTGACCAAATGAATACTTGATCTGTTAAAAAAAAAAGTGTTTGTCATAGTTGGTTATATCTGCAGCTTTTGATCTAGTCTGTGTGTAAGATGAAGGATGAAATGGAGAAGTATGAGAGAAAGATGTAACTTGATTGCCCCCACAAATGTATATGCAGAAAAAAAAAGTATTTGTGTACATAAGTGTAACAGGTCCTCCCCAAACTGACTGCAGTGAGGGTAACCTACCCAGGAAAGGCCCCCCCCCCCACCGTCCTGACACTGGTTTCAGCTGGTCTGGCCAGTGTGGGATTTAATGCACAAATAGTCCACTAGTGACTTCCTCCCCAATAACCAGGACTTGCCCAACCCTCTCTCCACCACCCACCACAAACTTTTTGCCTCACAGGCCCTACCACCCTAATATTTTTAATGCTCTTAACAGTCCCCCCTGTGGAGGATTTCCTCTACAGGAGTGACCCCTCTACCCCCTTAACTTATGAATTACTAGTGGAAGTCTTTCTATCATCCACCTCCTTTACCTATACTCCCTTATTTAGTTATCCCCTCCACGCTCCTTTCCAAGAAAAACTGATTTTTTTTTTTGGTGGTCCTCTCTAGCAAGCTCAGGTGATGCCAGGATTTGCCCAGCCAGAGAACTTGATCCTACTACCTGGCCTAAATCCCAATGCTTGGTATGGTAACTAAGCATCAGAGGTGTTCCATGGGCCACAAAAGGCTAAGAGTCCAAATAAACAATATAACTAATTCTACACTACACAAACCACATATCACTCACACTATCTGGCCCTTAAAGGGTGCTGTACTCAACACAAGAGAATTGACCGTGGAGTTGTGGGGAACCAATGGTGCTGCTTGACACTATGTATTATGCAATGAATGACATGGTACGCTTTATACTTTTTAAGGTGAACATTTTTTCCATATACACCTGCATTTCTCTGAAGATAAATCCTTCAATACTTCTTTAACCCTGAATCAGTCACACAGAGTTTATTTAACCCTGACAATATTTTGGCAATTTGTGCTTCACCTACTCAGTTCACACAGCTGAAACTTCTAATAGCTATTGAAAATATTTTTGAATTCTCTGCTGAAAATACCAGAAATGTCTGCTAATTATTGCACAATTAGGAAAACTGTATGATAAAGTTAACTAATTATATGCAGGTGTTGACTGACACATGTCATATACAGTTACTGACAGCAAGTTCACTTCACCACCGCATATTTTCCTCCAATTGGTAACATTCTCTGGCTTTGTAACATAGATACACCATCTAGAATCAAACTGATGATGCATACACTGCACATTTCATGCAGCAAGCACTCCTGTTACTGACAGGCTGGTGGCTAATTATAGCATATAATCATAAAATAATTTATTAATATGTTAATAGTATTAATATTTCACAAAACGGATTCTTCTGCTCCTATGTCTATCTTCAGTGACACTCAGATTTCTAGACAAGATCACATATCTTTATTAACGATTACCGTCTTCTAATCTCTCTTGGCATAATCACATCACAAATACTGCTTCCTCTGCATCTAAAAATCTGAGTTCTTACTTTCACTCTCGGCATTATTTTTCTTCTAAACAGCTACTCTGTAAAAATTTCAAATCTGCCCTACCATGGAATACTGTTCCCAAATCTAGGGCAGTGTCCCCATAACCTCTGACTTCTAGATTCCTTTCAAAAGGGGGCAATTAAATTAATAAATGACCTATATCTTACAAAGTCTATCCACTCTGTCTCACAGGTGTTCTGTTCCTGCTGTATGCTTTTCTGTAGATACGCCCACAGACACTGTTCTTCCAAATTGGCTTTTATAAATCCCTCTCTCTTCCAAATCAGTACGAACAAGTGCTGCAACCAGTCAGCATCCTTTTACTTCCCAACTTAAAACTCAGAGAATTGACTTTTCTTCTTCCTCATTTATCCCTTCATTTTCTAGAACAACCTCCCTTCAAATATATTTCCTGAAAATTACAGCCTATAGAAATTCAAGTCTATGTCAACAAATATCTTCTTTCATCATCTCAACCTTCAACCCACACGTTACTAAGTACTACAGATTCTAATATCTTTCATATTTGGAGTTATAATCAAAAAAATAATAACGATAATAATAAAAAAGAGAGAGAGAGAAAATAAAAGAACATCTCTGTATTAAGCAGTTATGTGGACTTCCACCATGGTCAATTCATTGCTTTGCCTAAGTGAATCTAGGTTGATAAAACCAAGTGCAAAAACATAAGCAATAAGTTGACTCTTAATATGATGAAAGCATAATTAATGGTGAAACAATTCGATTTTACTTATGCACAGATTAGGAAACTGTACATGCCTGATGGGTATAAACTTCAAATAAAAGGACAAATATACATAAACTAAGCAATCAAAATTAAACATGCAATAGCCATCAAGTGCATTACAGCACTGACAACCTAATAGCCATGCATCTATACTTTGTTTGGAGCCATTTCAAAACTTACACTTTTCTTTTTTCTAGATTTCAAACCTTCTTGTCCATCATATTCGTGATTTGTTTTACAGGGTCTAAGGCTTCAAATGAGGCTTGTTTCTCAGGTTTGGCAGAGGCAGAAGGCATCCTTCTGTACTGATCTTTCTACAATCTACGACATTACACCACATGGTAACCTCTTACTATATTTATTCCATTGTACCATAGTACATTATAGCATGGCAAACATATTTATTCCCAGAATTATCGTAAGGGTATTACCAGAAAAATATTACATGAGTGTTACATCATAAACATTAAGTAGTCATGTGAAAGGGTGCAGAAGCACACACCATGGTTCAAGTCCATGTGACTGCTAATTAAGGTTAATGATTGTGTTCAGTATCAAAATAATTAATGTAAGTTCTTCTGACTTAGAAGCTGTGCCAGAGTATAAAAAAGGGGATTCGGGCCTGATGTAGCTGAGTGGTCAGGAGAAAGAGTGAAATAGCACACACTCCTTGAGCAAACCAGGTTTCAAGCCTACATAACTACTAAATACAACTGATTGTATTCATGATTTACTCAACTCTTTTGACCTGGAGGTCATCCCAGAGTATAAAAAAAGGTTATAAGAATTCTTAACTTCTTGTTTCAATAATTGTTTCTCTCTGTTTTTGCTGGAATATTTTTTAATGTTGTTGATTATATATAAAGTATAATTAAATTCAATTATGCTGTTTAGCTTTCTATTTGAAGTATTCAATATTTTTTGGTCCATATTCCTTCTACAATACTCTTCCTCTCAATTTAACCTCAATTTTGTTCTCTTCAATGTTTCTATATTTAAGCACTGGTTTTCATTGTATTAGCTTCCTGCAGGTCTTATCCAGTGCTCGTCTATTTTAATTTAGATATAATTCAATTTACAATATATATATATATCAAAATTAAATGATATTTTTGATATTTTATTCATACACATTGGGAGTGGGGTGGAGGAAGATGGAAAAGTATCTTAATCTGTCATTCACACACTGCCATTACAGCATGACGTACACAATGTGTTGCATGTGCAATTACTTCGTTCCAGCAAGTGTCCCTGATACTGCTGCATTGATTTCAGTATTTGAAAATATTATAACCACAAATGGTGCATTATGATCAAATTATTCAATATGCCTATTCCCCCCCCCCCCAAAAAAAACATATGGCAGTGGCTCATATTTTGCAATATCATACTTGGTGCCTGAGAAGATGTCCATATATCTAACATTAGCCAGTTTAAATCCGCCTCTGTACGTATATTCTAATACCTCTCGTGTTTGGGGTTCACATAAAAAAAAAAAAAATCTGGTGTTCACGTTCTGATTACTCGACAGCCATGAACACCACATTATTGGTGTCCTTCGAAAAATTCACTCGACGAACAAATAGGAATGAACAAATTGTTTGGAGTTCTGCATCGCTTTTCATGGGGAAACACTTCTATGACATTCATGGCAAAATGTCAAGGAACGAACGCTAGTTATATAGTATTGCAACTTCAATAAAATTCTAAGCAAAGGAAAACGATTCCCCAAAATTATGATAATTCTGGCAGTAATAATATTTATTATTATGCAAAATGTAATAGTTTTCTAATACTGTATAACATTTTACCGAAAATATCATGGCTGCCATGTTTGATAACAAAAACGTTACTAAATCGGAAATAAAATATCTTCATTATGAACAACTAAGAAATCATATATATTTATTAAATAACTGAACTACTCAAGTAAATAAATGAAATCCAAATATCAAAAAATTGCAACACAAAACCATCACAGGTAAACGAATTGCGTCATGTAGTAGGCTTAAAAGAAAGGTAACACATGATGTTGTATACTTTGTTTGGAGCTTTTTCAAAACTTACTTTTCTTTTTTCTAGATTTCGAACCTTCTTGTCCATCATATTCGTGATTTGTTTTACAGGGTCTAAGGCCTCAAACGAGGCTTGTTTCTCAGGTTTGGCAGAGGCGGAAGGCATCCTTCTGTACCGATCTTTCTACAATCTACGACGTTACACTTCACGTGGTCACCTCTTACTATACTTATTCCACTATTCCATAGTACATTATAGCATGCCAAACATATTTATTCCCAGAATTATTATCGTAAGGGCATTACCAGAAAAATATTAGAGGAGTGTTACGTCATAAACATTAATAATTAATTAATTTAAATTAAAAGCTTTGCATCACTAAAATAAGAAAAATGATATCCTTAAAATTTACAATAAACTATTATCAGCGTTTCGAAGCGATTCGAATCCGACATAAACAATACGTTGACGCTCTACTAGATATAGGACCTCTCGCGGGGTAAACAATAGTTAAGTTCGCTGTTCCACTTAGAGAAGTTCAAAGTTCAAACCCCGTCAAGGTGCAAGGAATTATTACAGGATTTTCACACAGTGGTGGAGTTAGCAAGTCACGTGCGACGGTTTCACGATTCTACAAGGAACTTCGAGTGTTTCATCCAGTAAAACAGACAGCTGACTATACAAAAAAAAAAAAAAAAAAAAAGCATTATTCATTTACATCTAAGGTTTAGGTCTGCTGTTGTGTTTTAGGCACCTTATACATAGCCCTCGAGAGTAGGACAGTTGGTATTATCACATCCTCCCCACACCACATAGAAGACATCTGAGATAATATTGTCAAATGAGCGAAGAACTTTTTCAGGTTTTATGTTTTTATGCTGTTTTTTTTTTTTTTTTTTTTTTTCAAAATGTGGCTGATTAGCCAGTCTCAAGAGAGGACAGCAGAATTTTTCTCCCGGGAAATCGGGTTTTTCGTCCAGCGAACAGTAAATTAACCATAGAACGCACCCTGGTTGTATTGTTGTAATAGAGTTTTAGGGGCATCGGCAACTAAGACCATATTGCTCCGTGTATACTGTCTGTAAATTGCGTGTGTGCGTTCTGTGGTCGATTTTCTGTTTGCTGAACGAAAAACCAGAGTTTCCAGAAGAAAAACCATGTTACCCTCGTCTGAGACCGACTCACTCAACCACGTTGTGAAAAAGGCCCATAAAAATTCCTCACGCGATCGACGAGACTCGAACTCAGGTCTTTGTCATTCGGTGTGGGAAGGACAGCAATTCTACCAAATGTGCTACCCACGAGGTTGCATGGTTTCACACGAGGTCCACAACACGCACAATTTACAGATATATTATATATGGGTCAAAATGGCCAAAGTTGTTGATATTCCTAAAACCCTTTAACAAAAATGTCATATATATACTTAGTTGCTAATTTTATGTTTTTTGTGCTATAAAGGAATAAACTTTTAATTTTTCAGGTTTGTGCTGTAGTTGTAGATACGTGGCGTTAATGCTATTGTAATAGTGATCAATTAAACATTATACGCACATTGATTGAATTAGAGCGAGGTTCTATTTATTTATGGATTTGTGTTATTTTGTTTTATATTTTGGATGAAAGGCATTTCAGGCATTAAGGCCTAACGGTGCCCCCTAGCAATTTGGTGTGCTAGCAGCAGCCGATTCGCCTATTTTTTAATCGTCAGGTATTAAGGCCTAACGGTGCACTCTAGCAATTTGATGTGCTAGCATCAGCCGATTTGCCTATTTTTGAATCATTTTACTTATTTTATTTTTTTTTGTGTGTAAATAACTATATTGAAAATTATAAAGGATTATAAAAAGCAATTTGAAAAAGGAATATAAAAGGTTAGAGGAAAAGGAACTACATTCATCGACTTTCATTGCGTGAGTTCTGTGGTCTATTTTACTGTTCACTGTATAAAACTGTAGTTTCCGGAATAAGAAAAAAAAATGCTGTGGTAACTTGACTTGAAACCCATTAACGCAGCGATGTTATGAAAAAGTCGATAAAAATTCTTTGCTTCCTTGACGAGATTCCAACCTGGGCCATACCACCCGGTGCGGTGAAGCCGTCATTTATATGCACTGAACCATCGCGATGGCAATGTTCATGAGCTGCCCTACATAAGATATGCAAGAAGTAGATCTTACAAATATAATAAAAATATCTGTTTTGCTAAAAATAAATCCAGGAAGGGCTGGTTGGTTGGTTGGTTATTTGGTTTTTAGGAGCATTAGCAACTAAGGCCATATTGCTCCGGGATATGCGGTGGTCATTCCCTGACCTTTCCGTATTTAGTGGTGACGGGCTCGAACCCTGGTCTAGTCAAGAAGCGTGTGCTATGCACTGCTGCTCCTTCCCACCTGGCTACGGAGGCGCCTCCCAGGAAGGGCAATGGAAAGGGTGTATTCAGTTAAAGAAGTATTAAGACTGGATATTTAATTCGAAATAATAAGGTTAAAGTTTCGCTGACGACAGCGAAATCACCATCACCCAAGACAATGTCTACACGCAACACTATGATAAAAGAGACTATTTCAACTTCACAGCAATAAAGCTCATCCACTGGGAGAGCAACATAGCTAAACACATCCATGGAAACACCATCATAAATCAAACAAACTGGTTGATACACATATGCAATAATATAAAGAGTACCACGGAAGCTATTCAAAAACTCATAAAACTCTCATCAAAAATAAAATACCCACCAACTACAGCAGGCATCATATAAAAGCGGCCATACATTCGAATCTCAAAACACATCACCCTAACGTCAACCCCTATACATTCATTGAAAAAGCTATGAAACATTTTTTAAACTAAATTGTCGAAAACCAATGCAATAAGTTAATTAATGCCCAGGTTTGTTACATGGGTTTATTGCGCTCAGACGAGGCTCGTCTTCTGACCGCACTACAAACCCGCTTCAAAAAAAATCCCTCCAGACTAAATCAAAATATTTAGAAATTTTAAAACTGACAAACTTAGTAATGAAAAATACCACCGGAGGTTACTCCCACAAAACAACATGACAATATCACACAAATAGTCCTCGTGCAGCCTTGCAACCTCGGAGGGGGACCAATGTCTCTGGCATTGATATGGTCTTCTAGCCCTATTTACTGCTCGTCTTAATACTGTTAACTCTGAAGTCCATCAAGGACAGGATTTCGATATAGCAACTTTCTTCTTACCAGCCTTGTACGCTGCTCTTATAATTGAATCCTGTATAAATACAGCAAGAGAGTCAGCCGAATACTCTATTAACTGACGTTGCCTTATCACAGAGAAGTCCATAAGAATTGATGCATCGAACGCAGACCAATCAATTGTTTTCAGTGAGAACCGAATCAGCCCTAGCTCTCGATATTGACTAGCTAAAGTTGTAACATTTTTTACATAAAAGGAGATAACTCTATGGTCACTTGATGTCCAGTCAGAAATGACCCGCCAATCATAGATGTAGTGTCGTAGGCCAGAAGTTACTATAATTATATCAACGTTGGACTGCCTCATAGGTCCAGAGAATGTGGCCGGCTGATTGGATATATTCATCACATATAAATTGTAATTAAATATAAATTATTCAAGCAGACGACCTCTCCCATCTGTTGTAGAACTATGGCATAGACGTGATTTAGCATTTGCATCAGTAGTGATTATTACGTGATTAGGCTTTAACATAAATAGTGCATGTTCCATTACCATAAGCTACAAAGCCGATGCTGAGAGAATTGCACAAGTGGAACCTCACAACAGACAACTCGATAACAACAGAGTATGTCTAACACGCCTCGCCGACCAAATTATGGAGACCAGACAAAACCACAGCACCCAGATGCCACCCACTCCGGCTCCTCAATTCTCCCACTCCCTCAACAAGCATTCACATGGAGACTATCAATTAGGACCTCTCAGCTCCTCTTTTACAACTACCTCTTCCACAGAACTTGGACCTTCCTACGACTCTAACAGCAGAGAACGATACTTAACCACCTCCTCCCCCTTTGAGAGATCTGTACACGAACCCCAGGTTGATCCGAAAGGACACTCGAGATCGTTTGCAAAAGCCTTTCAGATAGCAGCTGCTAGAACAAACGCAGACCCTTTCCCTAGAAGCAAGTCTACCCCAAGCAGCATGTCGAATCCAGATGGATCGATCGCCACGAAATCAACCAATAAGAGCTCTCAGCGGATGGAAACTCCCAGTGAAACTCTCCGGCACAGGCACGTTAGCGAAACTTACAACATCACAGCTGTGACTACCCGAGCCAAGCTGTTCCTCACTAGAGTCTGCGCGGTAGCACAGTGGTATCGTCACCGTCCTCCCCACACCGAGTGGAAAAGGCCTGGGTTCGAATCTCATCGATGACGCGAGGAACTTTAATGGGCTTTTTTCACTCCGTGGCTGAGTTAGTTGGTCTCAGGCGTAGATAGCAAGGTTTTTCTCCCCAGTAACTGGGGTTTTTTCGTCCAGCAAAACAGGCAAATCAACCATAGAACATACGCAATTTACAGACACAAATACGGGTTAATGTATTTAATTACGGGCAACCCTAAAATAATAATTTGATATTTTTGTTCCTCACTAGACTGGGGCCTACTACCCAGGCCCCTGCTATCAAAAGCTTCCTAGACAAAGAGCTGGGCATTACGATAGATGCTAGAGCCATCAAAACCAAATTCTCGTCATATTTTTCTTTGGTGCTCTCTTGCCCCAGGGTTCACCTCCATGAGGTTCTTAACCCAGCAGTCTGGCTGACAGGTGCCTTAATTAAGCCATTTATTTAAACAAAAAATGACACCAATCACAAGGCCAATATAAAAAAACAAAACGAAACTATTATATTTAGGCCACCCGAATAATTAAATTCATCTGCCGTGCTGTGTCTTATGTCTGTTAATTGCATGTGTTCTGTGGTCGATTTGTCTGTTTGCTGGACGAAAAACCCTTGCTATTTACGCCTGAGACTGAGGAACTCAGCCACGGAGTGAAAAAAGCCCATTAACATTCCTCGCGTCATCGACGGGATTTGAACCCGGGCCTTTTCCACCCGGTGTGGGGAGGACAGTGACGATACTACTGTGCTACCGCGCAGACAGGCCAATATTACACACCAATAGCAATTAATTTCCAGGAGACAAATGGATATTACACAAATGTCATTAACTTTCTTTCTACAAAATATTAGGAGCTTCGCTAACAAGTTCCATACCTTACAAGCCCTGCTCCTCCAGGAAGACATATATTTCATCTGCATCTCAAACTTGGCTTGATGAGGGGAAACACCTCAGTTTGCTCCTCTCGTTCACTCATTATCACTATCTAGCAAACTCCAGAAAACATAAGAGAGGAAGCGAAGTTGTCATCTTCTTCAAGACCTCTTTCAGGCAGCTACATGTTCACAAAAAAAAAAAAAAAAAAAAATCAAATTATTATATTAGGGTCCCCCGAATGATTACATATACCCGTTTTATGTGTCATGTTTGTAAATTCCGTGTGTTCTGTGGTCGATTTGTCCGTTTTGCTGGCTGGACAAAAACCCCCAGTTTCTGGAGGAAAACCTTGTTATCTACGCTTGAGACCCACTAACTCAGCCATGGAGTGAAAAAAGCCCATTAAACTTCCTCACGTCATCGACTGGATTCGAACCCGGGCCTTTTCCACCCGGTGTGGGAAGGACGGTGACGATACCACTATGCTACCCACGCAGAAAGCTACATGTTCACAGCAGTAAAACGCCATACTATGAAGCAGTCATTGCAATATTCAGCAAGAATGCAAAAAGGATCCAAATTAGCCTCGTGTATCTCCCGCGAGGGCATATCCCATCAATCAGAGAAGACCTTTTTGCATAGTTATCTTCCCATCTTCTCCCTGATATACAAACAACCATTTTAGGAGATTTTAACATGCTTTTTCCAAGATCCAAGGAGGCAACGCAAGACATGGAAGATACCATGCTTACCTAGGGGCTTACCCCCCCCTAGTCACTCCATCGATCAGTGGTAATCAGGTCCTTGACAGCGTCTTTCACAATTTAAAGAAAATTCAAATCATTCCCTATAATTCCAAGTTCAAGTCGGACCACCTTCCAATAGTTTTTGAATCTGCACAGGCACCTGCAACTTCAGTCTCAATGAGCAAATCTGCGGACCCGGTGTGTAGTGTAACTACGTTCTCAACTGACCAGACCAAGCCAAATGTTAACCTTACTGAACTTAAAGCATTCAATTGGAACGACCTCTACTCCAAACCTGTGGACGAAGCAATAAATGCTCTTTCTAATGAATTGAAACACATAGCTCTCATTGGAGTGTCGAAGGCATCTAAAATCTCCTAAAAAACCCCAGCGGTGATTCTGCCCTGAGGCAAAACATGCTTTCAATCTAAAACAAAAGGCTGCAGAACTGGAAAAAGGTCGGGATCCCCGCAAGACCACATCAATTACAGCAAACAAAGAGCTAATTTTCTGCCCATAAGGAGGAGGGCCCAACTTCAGTATATTCAAAGAAGACTCAGGCATTCTAAACGCATCGCTACTACACGTGGACGTCAGTTGGTAATGGATGAAGAATTCTTCAAACTGTGGGTACAGTCAACCTTCCATCCTGATCTGGAACAACATCCTCCCCTCCCTGTAGCGGCCATAACAGATAAAGCCAGGACCTCACTTTCACATGTTACGATCTCGCGAGATTTGATAATGGAAGCAATTAATAACGGCCTACCCAACAAACCTACAGTTGATCCTGACGGATTTCTGCTCTTTATTCTCAAAATTTTCAGTGTCTACGTGATCGACCTTTTGCATGACATATTCAACCCCATTCTCCAGTCCGGTTTCACACCGACAATGTGGAATACCTACCAGTATCGAAAATTAACAAACTGAATGTCCTAAAAGTCTACAGAGCAATCTCCTTATCCTGAGGGCTGCTAAACGTTTTTTTTTTAAACGATTCAGCCCATTTTATCGAGCACAGTTTCATCGGATTACCACAGCATCTCCATACTGTTATTCCTAGAAGGTCCACACCATCTAATCTCTTAATGACCAGCTGGGCAATCCAAAAAAGCTCTAAACTATAAGATACAACTCGAAATCGTTTTCCTTTGCACAAGAGAGCTGGTGAAAAATTTTGAAATATTACTTCAGAATCGAAGGAAATCTACTTGCTATTCTAAACCAACTTCTTAACAACAGGAAAATTATTGTCAAATATAACCATACATTGGAGAGCATCATCACCACCTCTGTCGGCATTGCACAAGGGGCAGTTCTTTCCTCATGGTTCTTTGCCACTGTTTTAGAGCCCTACCTTGCGAAGCACCCAAACTTCCTCTGATATGCTGACGATCTCAAGATGCTCGTCACATTAGATGATCCATCAAAAGTAGATGCAGTCGCCTTTGAAACACAGAACGTCCTGGTTGAACTTCAGGATTATCTACGATGTCTCGGGCTAAAGTTGAATCCTCAGAAAGCAGCCTAGATGACCTTCACAAAAAGGTAGACAAAGAATGAAATTGCACTAAAAATCAACGGGACCGTCATTGAAAGGGTTAACTCTCACATCGATTTCGTTTTCAAGTTGGATGACAGACTAACCTTCAAAGACCACCTCAATATGGCCAGAGAGAGAACACGCTTGGGCAATCCGACAGGAACGGTCTTAGGGCAATCCGACAGCAGCTGGTCGGTCTTAGGCTTCGAGGGTTCCTTTTGGATTACGTCCAAAGAAATTTCATTCCCATACCGCTCTATGTATCTGTGCTTTGGTCAGGGGCCTCCATGCTCTACACAAGAGATTCCTTAGGGCTGAGTACTGGCTCCTTAGATAGTTAAACAGGGTGATGGACCACCCGTTTACCATCTCTCGGAGCGTTCTCTATGCAAACCTCGGCCTGAAACCATGGGAAACCATCATTAAGAAGAGGAACCTGCACACATTGGCTCAACTCCTTTGTGACCGAATGGATTCAACCAACATCTGGGAAGTGACGACAAACTCTCGGACCATCCAACGAACCCGCTGCAGTGCAACACCTTGTCCACGATCTTCTCTACAAAACTTGCAAGACTAAGGATCAGTGTTTCCGGCAAATATGGTCGGACCGTATAATTCCCTCGGAATCGATGCATGCCTCAGCTTTCTGCAGCTCGAAGCACTACAGACAGGACACCCAGAAAGAACTGTACAAAGTAGAAATATTAACTGTACCACCTTCACAGTTTTGAAACTTCAGTTTATTTTATGTCAGCTTAACTTGTAAATACAGCGTGTTTTCCTATTTTTTAAACTCAATGTAACCTGTAATCGCCTTGAATATTTATTATGTACATCCCTCTAGCCTAACTATGCTGTTCCGGGGGTTCCCACTGATGTGGAAATAAAATAATGTTAATAATAATAATAATATTCTCACCCCTATTATTTTATCTAACATGCCGGTGCAAATAATAGTCACCTAGTTTATTTAGAAAATTTTTCCCCAAAGTGAGTTTCCCTCCCATTTATTCAAATCAATCTGGGCAGATTGAAGCCACCCATAATAAGATATTCTCGCTTGCATGCCCATTCCATTTACATGTAATGACGTTCGTCATATTCGTCACACTCTTCTGGTCTGTAGATCACCCTACTCTCATTATATACCGGGTGATTATAAAATAAGTTTCCTTATTCAGAAAACCCTAGTGTCAAAACGGTTAGAGATAGCGCTGTGAAAAATCGGTGGGTATCTCATTTAGGGTATGGGGAAGCGATTTGTATTAGAAAAAAAAAAAAAGTTCAAATTTCCACTACCAGGGGAGAAATTGGCACTGTAAACATAAGATGGAATACTTAACTTAGGATTAGATTTTAATATCAGAACTTAGAAATCTACAGATATTGTTCTATGTCTTTCCTTCACTTGAGATGACATTTTGAAAACGGAGAACTGAATGCATTTTGGCATAGCAGCTCATTGGGGCTGTTGGCTACATGTTGTTCAATGCCTGCTTCCAAATCGACTAGCGTTTGTATGCCACCACGGTAAACTCTGTCCTTCAGGTATCCCCATAGCCAGAAATCACAGGGATTGAGATCTGCTGATCGGACTGGCCAGAACTGCAGAAAGTCTCTAGAAATGATGCGATCATTTCCGAATGTTGAACGGAGCAGTTCTTTCACTTGCCGACCAACGTGGGCAGGGGCACCATCTTGCATGAACACTACGGTCTCCAAGCATTGCCTTTCTTGCAGAGCGGGAATAATGTGATCTCTTAGAAGAGCACAGTACCGTGCACTAGTTACCATACATCTTACGTGGCCATGAGGTGTAGACTCTTCAAAGAAAAATGGTCCGATTATAAACTCTACAGTAAATCCACACCATCCTGTAACGTGTGGACTTTCTAGCAGTCTTTCATGCGCAACTTCTCGTCCAGCAGATGGACGAGAGGTTCCCCATATTCGGCAGTTTTGTGCATTTACAGCCCCATGAAGAGTGAAATGTGCCTCATCAGACCACAAGAACATTCGAGTCCGTGTATCGTCAAGTTCCATGTGAGCCAGAAATCGTAGAGCAAAATCTATTCGTTGTTGCTGATCAGAAGACTTTCTACGTAAATCTTGTACAAGAACCAGCGTAAAATTATTCAAAGCACTTTACGAACAGTAAACCATGGAAGGTTCAAGTCTCTTTACACACTTCTGGCACTACTGACTGGTAGTGTTTCGCATTCTAACCATTGCAGCCGCCACTTCATCCACTACCTCCGTTCCGATGCGTGGTCGTCTTCTGCCTGGAATTACACCTGACTCCCCGGTCGCTTCAAATTTCTTTATTAGTTTTCGAAGTCCCACTGACGTCAAAGGCCCTTTACGCAAACCTTTAAGTTTCCGATATTCTGGTAGTGCTGCATTAGCATTACTATTATTCTGGTAGAACAGTTTACTAAAAGAGCACGTTCCTTTTTTGTAAGAGCCATAATGGTTATTGACAGTGGCGTCGGCCTTTCTGCTTTTATTTAAGAGGATGTCATTTGCGTAAGCAACGTGTCTTGAAGTAAATGGCAACTTTTATATATGTGCAGCGCTGTTTTCCCCCTGGTGGCGGAAATTTGAATTTTTTTTTTTTTTTTCTACAAATCGCTTCCCCATACCCTAAATGACATACCCACCGATTTTCACAGCGCTAACGCTAACCGTTCTGACACTAGGGTCTCCTGAATAAGGAAACTTATTTTATAACCACCTACACTGAGATTGTGAAAGACACCGCAATATTATTATTATTATTATTATTATTATCATCAGTTTATTTCTCTTAGGAGAACACCCGGTTACAGCCACAGGCTAGAGGTGAACATACATATACAACTATGTTACAAAACATACAAATATGTTACAGTTATAAAATACATGAAATACATAATATCTGATTTATAATTATCTGGAATATAGAATAATCAAGTTATTGATTACTCGCAAAGGCTTTTACTACCGTAAACTGGTAAGAACATAATATCATGAAAATCGAAGCATACCTTCTGCTTAAACACACACACACACAAATGGGAGTTTCACCATATTTACATAAACACAAATATTTACAAATATTTTGGTCGCCTTTTCACTTCTTATCTTTATTTTTAATTTCCTGTCTATCTCTTCTTTTTCATACCGTATATCGCTACATTCCTTATCCATTTAGTTGAGCTCACAGTGTATACCGTATATTCAATAGGTTTAAATCAAAATCTTCTTCACACTTTCTACATACAATATACTTTATATATATATATATATATATTATGGCTGTAGGGTACGTTTTGCTAATACAGTGTCCCTGATGCATAAGCTGTATTATCTTCCTTTTCGTACAGTCAAATTCCACCCCCATGATTAATTAGCTTCTTAATACAATTATTCTTTACTATATATAAATATATACACACACGCACACACTGGTGTTCAAAGAAAGTACATCACCTAAGAATTTCACATTTCTAATCCTTTTTCGCGATGGTATGTTACATTAGTGACTAGCCTCACAAATAGAAATATAAACAAAAGATATTTATTAATAGTTAAGGCTATTTATTAATAGCTAAGTAATATTTGACGGGTGCTCTGAAAATATTCCAAAATGAGCATTTGCAACCTTTATACAACAGTTTTGGTAAACACGAGAATTATGGCTGAAATGTTATTAGAAGCCCTTAATTTGCTTCAGTTTATCATTTTAAATGGAAAACAAAATGAAAAGTTTCCCAGGTGCAAACTAATATTCAGTTGAACCGCCTCTGGATCTGATGACAGCAGCACACCGCCGAGGCATTGAAAACGTCAATTTCTAAAGATAATCAACTGATAGTTTGTGGTTCCAAACACGAATTATGGCTTCCTGAAGTACACGAAGGGTCTCTGGTTTCTTTCTGGCAACTGCAGATTCCACACGATGCCAACAGTTCCCTATAGGATTCAGGTCCGTGCTGTTTCCTGGCCAGCTAAGAGTTGTAATGGACCTTTCTTCCAACCATTTTTTCACCCGTAACAAATGTAAACACATCACTGTCGAACCTCTAATGCTGAAATGAAGCTAAAGTGATTACAGAAGTGCCTTCGTACACTTTTCGCACGATGACAAGGAGCAGAGTCGTCCTGAAAGATGCAGTTACTTGGCAGGTTGAAATAGTCTCTAATGGTTGGCAGCAATTTGCCTTCCAATATAGCCAGGTATCCATTGGCATTTACGGAACCTTTTATAAACTGCAGGTGATACGAAATGCACCCCCATATCATTTGGCTGGTAGGGAATTTCACTGTAGACTCCATACAGTCTAGATCGGTGTTTCCCAACGTGGGTCCCACGCCCCACATGGGGGAAATTTGATTGTTCAGGGGGGCAATTCAAAAATTGCTCGTCTAGAGTTTAAAACAACCGCCTACTATGACTTAACTTGTACAAAAGAAGAATTGTTGGTAAAGTCTCTGTTTATTGCTCATACTGCAACTGTCAATCGTACTCTTGAGGCTAGTTATGAAATTTCTTTACTCATTGCTAAATCTGGGAAAAATCATACTATAGGAGAAAATTTAATCAAACCATCAATATCAGCATTTCTTAAAACAGTTCTGGAAAAAGATGACAAAGACGTGAAAGCTAAGCCACTCAATAACAATACTGTTAGCGGAAGAATAGATGAAATGAGTGAAGATATTGAAATACAACTTGTTGGAAAGCTGAAAACAAGAAAATTCTCAGTGCAAATGGATGACTCAACTTTGAGGGACAGTGAAGCCGTACTGATAACTTATGTAAGATATATTGATAAAGGTAATTTTGCTGAAGAAATGTTATTCTGTAAATCGTTAGAGAGCACCATTACCTCCAAAGATATATATAATAAGTTAAAAAATTACTTAGATGACAATAATATATCAATGAAAAATATAACATCTTGCGCTGCAGATGGTGCTCCTAATAATTTAAATTCTACACAGTGGGACCAACTGATGATGTGACCAACAGCAAATTCAAAATGGGAAGCATTCAAAGAACTTATCTTGGAAGCTACTAGGCTTTACATACCAATTAAGAAATATTGTTCAAGGTTTAGGCCTAAGTGGATGTCAGATGAACTAATGAGACATATGGCAGAGAAGAAAAATGCATGGGATACTTACAAATTAACACATGACACAGAAGCCTATGATAGATACAAGTTGATATGCAACCAAGTTACAAAGGAGGTTAGGCAGGCGAAGGCAGATTACGAGAAATCCTTGGCAAGGGATGCAAAGAAAAACAGCAAAGAGTTCTTTACTTATGTAAACTCTAGAAGGAAGGGGATGAATCAGATTGGTCCACTTGATATTGATGGGTCAACTGTTGGTGATCCTGCTCAGGCAGCTAACAAACTAAATGAATATTTTGCATCGACATTCACACATGAGGAGTTATTCAGCGAGGGGAATGCCAGAGGTGTATTCGACTCTAGCAGTAAGCTACAGAATCTTGAAATAACTGGGAGTAAAGTGGAGGAGAAACTGTTGAAGATAAACACAAGAAAGGCACCCGGGGTGGATGGGATCTATCCAGTTATATTAAAGGAGGCAGCAAAGGAAGTATGCAAACCCTTAGCCATAATTATGAGAGCTTCCTTGGACTCAGGGGAGGTACCCATAGACTGGAAATGTGCAAATGTGACCCCAATTCACAAAGGAGGATCAAAGACTGACACAAGTAATTATAGACCTGTGAGCTTAACTTCTGTTCCAGGAAAATTAATGGAGGCACTGGTTAAAGAAGCACTGCAGGATCATTTAGACAAGACTTCAGTTATAGTTCGGACACAGCATGGTTTTGTTAAGGGGAAGTCTTGCCTGACCAATTTGATTGGATACTATGATGCAGTCACAAAATAACTGGATGCAGGGAATAGCTTTGATATTATATACTTGGATCTTAGAAAGGCTTTTGATACTGTTGCACATGGAAGACTGCTACACAAATTGGAGCAGTGTGACATTGGAGGCAAATTGCTGCTATGGATAAAGGGATGGTTGAATGGCAGAAGACAGAGAGTGGTAAACAATGGACACTGCTCATCGTGGACTAATGTTATTAGTGGAGTCCCTCAGGGCTCAGTGTTGGGTCCATTATTGTTTTCTGTATTTATAAATGATATTGATGATGGTATATCAAGCTTAATGTCCAAGTTTGCAGACGATACAAAGGTTGGCAGGGTTGTCAAGGACACTACTGACACTTGCTGCTGCAACAGGATCTGGAAAGGTTGAGCAGATGGGCTGAGAGGTGGCAAATGAAGTTTAACATTGACAAATGTAAAGTACTACACATGGGAAACAGCGACCCCAGAGCAACGTATCAACTCTGTGGTACTACACTGACAGTGGTAGAGAATGAAAGGGACTTGGGGGGTGGTTGTGCAGGCAGATATGAAGTTCTCTGAGCAGTGCAGACGGGCTGCAAGAGTAGCTCATGGAGTATTGTCAATGATATACAGGAATTTTTCCAGCAGGGATAAGGAGGTGATTATTCCCTTGTATAAGGCAATGGTCAGGCCATACCTAGAGTACTGTATACAGGTCTGGAGGCCTCATTTCAAGAAGGATGTAGAGCTGCTGGAACGAGTACAGAGAAGGGCAACAAGATTGGGTGCTCTTACGAAGGGGTGCTCTTACGAAGAAAGGCTTAAATTTTGCAAATTACAGTGTCTGGAGACTAGGCACCAGCGAGGTGATCTGATAGAGGTGTATAAAGCCTTGAATGGTTTGAGCATGCTCAACGCTGATGGGATTCTTCCTCTAGCTCAGAATAATCACCTGAGAGGGCATAAATTCAAATTGAGGAAAGACAGATGTAGGATAGACGTGCGGAAATTTGCCTTTAGCCAGCGGGTGGTTGGTTGGTGGAACAGACTTCCAACCCTTGTCGTGGAGGTTGATAGCCTAAATAAGTTTAAGGCTCAGCTGGACAGGTATTTTGAACGAACAGAGGGATGAAGTGGAAGTGGTTTTTTTTTTTTTTTGGCTGATGCTGCATAAGCTTGCTTTCTTGCATCAAATGCCTCTACTAATGCTAATATGATGGGCAAGAAAAATGGCTGCTTAAAATTGATGAAAGATGAGAATCCAGAAATGCTTCTTGTGCATTGTGTTATTCATAGGGAAAACTTGTGTCTCTTCAAGCTTTTTTGTGAAGAACAAAATGAAGACCATGTGAGACTTTTACTTCACACTGAAGTAAGGTGGCTCTCGAAAGGGAACTGCTTGAAAAGATTTATGGAACTATTTGATACTATTAGTGACTTTTTAAGTGACAAACCTAAAATGAAGCATCTGTTAACGGTCGATGGTAAATCATTTGTGAGTTATTTAGCCGATATCTTTGAAAAACTAAATATATTAAATAAACAACTTCAAGGAACAAATAAAAGTCTCGTTGATGCAAAAGCGAAGACATTTGGTTTCATTACATTTATTAAATTATGTCAAAAATATATTTTTAAAAAAAAAAAATTTGAACAGTTTCGTTGTCTGCAAAAATGTGAAGTGACTGATACCGCTGTATTTGTTATTGTTGATCATCTGAAAATTCTGTCCGATGATTTAAAAGAAAGGTTTTTTGATTTAAAACAAATTGATTTTCCAACCTGGATGATGCAACCAATGTTAGTGGATTTGTCTGATGTATCAATGCAGTACCAAGAAGAATTCTCAGAAATGCAAAATGATGAGTCAGTTAAAACTTTATTCAATATAAAAGAAGCGATGGCATGGCTTTGTGATGAAACAGAAATTAAATACCCAAATTCAACCAACTTTGCAAGAGAGCTATTGTTACCGTTTCCATCTTCATATTTAGCTGAATGTGGATTTAGTGCCATAAATGATTTGTTACTAAAGAAAAGAAATCGACTGGATATCACAATGTCTATTATATGTTTTGAAAATTTACTTACTATTTTTTTATTAATAATTTCCTAATGATTTCTTCCTAAAATCTAAGTCTCGTGTCCTGAACAAATTGTAATTAGGCTTCATTTAGGGAATAATTCAATTTTTGAATATAAAAAATATGTATATCGGTGTTTCCCAATGTTACATAGGGGGCATCAGAATTTTAGAAAGAATTAGGTGGGTCATGGTAAAGAAAAGGTTGGGAAACACCGGTCTAGATGGTATTCTTCACCACGTCTACGGCGAATCATTTGTTTCCAATCAGAGCCATGCAGGTTGAATTTCTTTTCATCCGAGAAAATAACTGACTTCCACTGCCCGGGGGTCCATTTGACGCACACCTTACACAAATCAATCGGGCCTTTTTAATTTTTTGTGTGAGGAGGGGCTTCTTCTTAGGACGACGGGCTACAAGTCCATTTTTGAAGAGGCGTCTTCTGACTGTTACTACGCTTACTACACATACAGGAGTCTGTTCTTCCCATTCTCTTTTCAGCTCCGATGAAAGCTTTACGGTTTTTAAGGCATAAGCGCTTCAAAAGGCGGTCCTGTTTTGGCGTAGAGACTCGTTTGCGTCCAGTTCCTTTTTTTCCTATCAGCAGAACCAGTATTCTTGAGCTTGGAAAGAAATCTACTCACTGTCGACTGATTACAAGACACTCTATAAGCAATATGACGGGAAGAACATCCTTCCTCACGTAAAGCAACAATAGCATTGTGCCACAATATTGCATCAGCTTATATAGCTGATGCAATATTACGTCATCACCTACGCGTGTGAATCTTATCTGATGCAATCTGTAAGAAATATTGCCATATACTTACGTTATTCGGACGACAATTACAATTTTAAGGAGTGATGCACTTTCTTTGAACACCAGTGTATACATGAAGTGGTGAAACCCATGTTTAGTCTCTAGAGCAAAGTTTCCGGGATCTCCCCTCCCCCCCCATACTTCTCCTTCAACCCATGCACGGTACTAAGTACTACAGGTTTTGATACCTTTCGTGTTTGGGGTTTTCATAAAAAAATAAATAATAAATATATATATATATATAGTTATTCTTTTTGTATTATCGTTCTATTGTGGTTTATTCCGTTTTTGTTCATTTTCTTAGTTACAAGTATATTCTTAATTACATGTATTTTCTACACATAGGTATTATAGTTAATACATTACTGGTCTTTAAGCTAGCCTAATCTCGGTTATCTTAATTTTCCATGGCCTATACATTCAGGATTTTTCAACTTGTTACGTATTGCTAAAAAAATCATATCAATTATTGATGAAAAATTGTAGCAATACTATTTTAAAACAATATGATATAATATTAAATATATTTACACATTTTTGTATTACATCACATGGACGTCAATCCCCTACTTCATCGGGGGCTTTGAGCGGATTGACGGTCCATTCGATGTAATGCATTTCTTACTTACCCGTTTCTGTTTGCATCTATCACAGCTTTGCTATTTTATCCAATTACTAAATTCTAAGTTTCTATTTTTAATTTTTAATTTTTTGGTCCCATGTTTATCTTAATTGCTATTAGTAAATCAGTATTATTTATCATAAATTTATTATGAACCCAATTAATTCCCCATAATTTCTACAGCAACTGTGATAGAATACACAAAGCCCTTAGAATACACATATTACAAAAGAATAATATATATATATATATATATATATATATATATATTTTTTTTTTTTTTTTAGTAAAATGCCCCAGATTTTAAAGAATTGTACACTATATAGCGTCGTTCTTCGCAGAGTTTCCTGTATAAAATAATAGCTGGTTGCCTTAAAACATGAAATAATTCATTAAACTTTCTGGATGTGCGTAAATCATCTAAAGAGATGGCTCAAATATGAATGAGCTGCTTTTTTTAAAAAATGTTATTAGTATTAAGTCAAAATAATACGAGCATAGACATTTTTACTTTTCGAGGTAGTTTTCCTCTACATCTAGATACTACTGGCTTTCTCATAACTTCGGAGTGCATTTTTATAAGGTTGCTGATGGAAAGAGAATAACACATATTCAAAGACTTTCTCGATATTTTGAATTATTTTACCATCTAAGAACTCTTACACAATAGGAAGCAATTGATAATCAGAAGGTGCTAGGCATAATCTGTAGGGAGGAATGGCATTTCTTATCGATCAAAGTATTGTTTTTTCTAGCGAAAGGAGTTTATGTTTTCTCAACGTGCCCAACTTATTTTTTCAACGTGCCCAACTTATTTTTTTACACATGTCAATTTAACTCTTCGTGGATGATATTCTCTACAGTGCCTATATTGATTATCTATGATTATTTACAGCTGACGAACTGATATTCTCAGATAATTTCTGAAAGGTTATCAATTTGTTGAATGATCTTAGAATTCATAGACGTTCTCTGTCACCGAGAACAGGCTTGAAGTCTGGTAAAGATTTCAGACATGACGCTGCCCACTCATTAAACTAGTTTGCAGTGCATACAGCTAATAGTTATCACTTCACTAGATGATGTCACCAGGGCTTCATCGCATCTAAGTTTCTTAATGAACATTTAATAAAAAATTTGATTCACCCTTGTATAAGTTTACTTGGCCCTGCCTATGGAAAATCGGAAAATTACAGAAGTGTTTAAATATATGGTTCATGAACAAAGCCGATGAATCTAGGTTTTACCGGTGAATTATGAGAAAAATAATGTTCGTGTGCATGTCCAAATTGCAAAATGTGATTCTCTGATTAATTACAACTCATTTAATTTAGAGAATTGAAATGCTAACGATTGATTTATTAAAATGAAGTTTGGGATGGAAATAGAATATCATGTTGATGGAAGCGCTATCCTACCAGTATAACTTATTAAATCACGTTTATGTATTGTCTGACTTATTCTGAGGGAGGTAAGGAATATTTTATTGGGTTTCCGCCTTTCTTAAATCGTTTACTGTTACCGTTAATTTGTTTATTGTAAGGTTTAATAAAACATAAATTTAGGCTTCATCAATGTTGAAATACAGTAATTTTTAATATTCTTTTAAATACAGTATGTATAGCATATTTCAGCTGTTCTTTATTTATCTTTGTTTTGTGTTTTCGAATGCCACAAGACCCAGAAAGGCGGCGTGGTTTCGAAATGCTTTTCAGATTTTTTTTTTTTTTTAATCGCGTTTTCGTTTTTTGATTTGCTAATATATTATTCATAAACTGAATCCTCAGCCTTTAAAATCTTCGCTTAAGAAATAGAGAGTGATATGTGATATTAAGACCTATCTCTCTTTGCTTTGTGGCATGCTTCATTTCTCAAAAAGATGCCAATTTCATACAGTCCCTCTATCCTTTCCGGTATCTGTATACAGGCTAAATAGTTTCTAAGCAGAGCTGCGAACTTTAGGTCATTCCTACATCACGTGATGCCATTTTTAGCACGATAACGGATGTTTATCACGCTGACGTCCTCCACGTGCTCTGTCCTTGCGTTCAGTGCGAAAGAGTCATATAGCATTTCCTTTCATTGAGCGTTGTATTCTTGTACCGTTGCTGGTTGTGTTGTTCCATGTGGAAAGATGTTTTAGCATTATATACTTCTAAGAATCCAGGAAATATTATACGAAACCTTGCTCCTCAGCAGTGAATAACATGTTGACGCAAATCAGATCAACCAAATATAGCGACGCCTGTTTAACATTGTCCCTGGCATATTGCCACTTGGACTAACAACTACTGCCGCCATCTAAGGGCCAGAAAGCATATTTTATGGTAAATGAACATCTTAATCCTGTCATTTCTGTACGTTACTAATTGCCCACTACTATCTTACTGCATTCATAAATGCATGCCCATTTATAACGCAGAAACGCAACGCATAGCAATCTATGAGTTCTGTTCTATTTAAAAATCACGTACATATAATGCGCCTATATATTAAAATGAAACCAGAAACTACTTTTCGTGTGATGTTTTTCTAAAACCAATTTTACAGGGCATAAAAGTAAAGTAAAGTGCAGCTATTATCAACCCACTGCAGGATGGAAGCCTCCTCAACAATTCATGCTGAGAGAAATGGACCATAATCTGCCACGCTGGTCCAGTGCGGGTTGGCAGCTCGACCGTATTCAGCAGTCAGGGGCTTGAACCCCGGTCTACTCAAAGAGCGTGTGCTACTGCACTCCCGCTCCTTACAGGGCATAAACGTTTCCAATTAAGGACTGTCTAATTCCAGGTGTCTTTCTAGTATTTTTATTTTTGGTCCATCTATATTCATTGTCATAAAACCAAGGTTACTTTAATGTTCATTAATCAAAACGAAAAAAAAAAACAAAAAAAAAAAAAAGCAAAAAAGAAAAAGCCGTGTATATTCGTGCTTATGTTCTTTTTTATATTGAATGATCTATATTTTACTATTGATCATTCAATAATGAATACAATTGTTAATTGTATTTAGTAGTCACACGAGCTTGAATCACTGTCCACTCAAAGAGCGTATGATGCTGCACTCTCGCTCTTTCACCACTCAACCACGATATCTTACCGAAAGTCTATTTTTGTTTATTCCTGCACCACGCTCTTCTGCGAGGGTAGACAATTCCGCAGCCAAGGTTATAGCATGCCAAGTTTTCACTTCACCCATGCCTTAGTGAGGTTCAACGTCGCAGATGAAAGTGGTAAAGTTATCTACTGTGGCGCAACTGATAACGAAGTAACTGACTAAACCCGCTACTGCTGGTGGCATTAACAGGGGTATACTTGGAGGGGGGGGGGACTAAAGGCTCGGAGAGATAAATACACCCCGAAATTCAGATAAATTCAAGATAACGACATACACCCTACTATTATGAAGGGAAATTTGTTAATGGTTTTGGGGTGCGGAACATAAACCAGATGTTACTATCCTTCCGTGTTCACTTTCTTCAACGGAAGATTGATTGTCGGAGGGTTGTTAGAGATCATTGATTCCCCTCAAAATGTTTAGCACAATTCCGTGTGAGGTTCTGGCTTTGCGCTATCTGCTGGATGTAGGGTGTTTTCATGGGAGACAAAGTTAATACTAGTGCATAACTTTCTCATCAGTCTATACAGACTATCTCATTTTTTAACTATAATATGACTTATGTCCATAATTTATAACACAGGCAGGAAAAGATGCAGAGCCTAACGAAAGGTATTGATCTCTCGGACTATAAGAATACCCTACGCGCTGCCTTACGCTTCATCACTAATAAGCAACACCCCTCTAAAGAAAGAGGTGTAATGTTGCTTATCAGTAATATGGTGATACTTAGCTAATGGCGGTTTCAGTGTTTATTGGTAACTTACTGGCGGGAGCCGGCCTCCTCATCAGTACAGCATCTGACAGTCGAGACTCGAAGAGGTGCGAAAACCTGTTCTAAACCTGTGTTAATAAATTGCGTCTTTTTCTGCCCGTTCTACAAAATATGAAAGTAAGTTATATGACAGTCAAACTATTATTTGTGGATAAGCTTAGAAAATTTTATTAGCTCATTGTGGTCAAAATGTTGTCAGTATTTCGTGTCAAATCAGCAAGAAATTTAAATCTTTTTACAATGTGTCCATATGATTCCCACTTCTTCATTAATTGGATTATCGAACAATCCAAGAGCCTATTCATTACTTCTATTCGAAATTTATTTCTTCCTCTTAATGAATTACTGCTTTTGGTATGATCTGAAATTTTTTTGTTATAATTCACTTCTCGATGTCAGAATAATTTCTATTGATTTCATCGCTCATCTTTATTGCTTTTCTTTCATATGCCATTAATTTTTTATCCGAATTTTCTCTCAGTTCTTTAATGAATAAATTTAAAGATGACAAAAGAAGATACCTTTCATATACGTCCAAATCAGGCGTCTCTGATTTCTCACTTGTTTTATTGAAACGTTCCAAAATGTCTTTCTAAATTGCAGTTAAAATGGCATATTCGAGCTTTATAACTTTTTTACCTCTCGTTTGTATTCGGGTTTCTCTTCCAAGTCTTCGAAAATATATTTTAGTCCTTAAAATGTCGTCGTAACCAAGCTTCAAGGCTTGAACAGCTTTATAATGGGCAGACCATCTCGTTACACTTAAACTCTTTAAAGAAAAATGTAAGTTGGCATGTGTGTTTAAAATACTCCATCTAAGAGACGAACCCGAAAAGAAAACATAACTGATACCGAAGCAGTCAACAACTTCAGGTACTGTGGAGGCAGTTTTTTTTCTCCGACGAGATTAAGGGAAAAAGCTGCGCACGGCACACATTCTGCATACTTATCAATGTTTTTAAACAGCGTTTGTAGCCCTTTGTTCCCCACCTTTCATAACAGCTGCGTTGTCATACTACGAATGACTGAGAATGTTATTTAACGGCAGGTTACAATCGTCCAGAACTTGTTTAATTTTTGTTGAATAAGTCACAGACACGGAGAGGAAGTTGAGTGGAAAGAGACAGCGGTCTTAATCGATTGTGGTTAAAACAGCTTACTTTAGCAAATTTTACAAGAACACGTGACCATGTGAACGCATTGTTAAGGCTCCTCCCAGGGTCTTGGAAAGGGGCCCTTCATGGTATATCCGCCTCTGTGTGGGCTGTACCTCCAGCCTGCCCCATGTGATCTTTAACAACTGTATCAAAGCAGCCGTCTGTTCCCCCGACTACTCTCACCCCCGCAATTTCGCTACCGGTTCATCAGTACATAAAAAAAATGAAAGGAAAAGGAATTGTTGGGTGTAACTAATGCACTTTACTCTGAATTGTGAATATAAAGTGGTTTTAAAATAACTTAGTTTCGATCTCGTGTTTTTGAATCACCGATAAAAGGTTTTAAAATGAGTAGTTTCTACCCTGTGTCTTTGAACCACTGGACTGGAACTAGTTGACAACTGAATAAATTGCGGGGACGCGAGCAGTCTTCGCTGGTTCAACAATTATTTTCCTCATTCTCTCAGCCCTTGACTACACCAAAATTAAAAAACACGACTAATGCTAAGGACTGCCTGCATAGAAATACATGGTCTGAAAATATACAGTGTTTCTTCGAATTTTTATTGTAGAAATTTAACGTCTTGGATCTTAACAATGACTCGTTCCACACAGCTGTATAAAATAAGGCTGACCGTGTTGTACACAGATAAATACTAAGTTAAAAAAGTTCCAGTTATATTTTCAAACGTTCTCCTAAATGTTTACTAGTATAATCGTTTCTTAGTAATTCGATGGCATATACCGTAGAATCTTAAGGGAGGCGGCAAGTGAGTGCATTGAAACATTGAGGCTAATTATGAGAGCATCACTGGACTCGAGAGTGATTCCGTTGGATTGGAAAAGTGCCAACGTATCTCCAATACATAAGGGCGGTTCTAAGAGTGAAGTGGGAAATTACTGACCGTTTAGTCTAACTTCATTAGTAGGGAAAATCATGGAGACAATGATCAAGGGTGGAATTTAGGATCATTTAGATAGAAATGGAATTCTGCAGAATACTCAGCGTGGTTTTAATTTTGTAAAGGAAAAATCATGTTTACCTAATCTGGTGGAACGGTAACCCCAAAATAACTTATACACTTGGTGGAGTTGAACTAAAGTTGAGGAAAAGGGACTTGGGTGTTACGATACGGTCAGACATGAAGTTCTTCGAGAATTGTAGACAGGTTGCAAGGAAGGCCCATGGTGTCTTATCTATGATTTTTTCGAAGAATTGCTAGTATAGATAAGGACGTCGTAATCACATTATATAAGGCTATTGTTAGACCACACTTGGAATACTGTGTTCAGTTATCGAGACCACACTTAAAGAAAGACAATGTGCTTCTTGAACGGGTCCAGAGACGGGTAACTCGCCTGGTGAGATCGGCCAAAGGGTGTCCATATGAGGAAAGACTTCGACTATGTGGGTTGCAGAGCTTAGGAAACTAGGCACCTTAGAGGAGACTTGATTAAAGTGTTTAAGGCTCTGAGGAGCATAAGTAAAATGAACGAGGACGAAATTTTCACGGTTATAAATGATTCTAGAACAAGGGGCCATAATTTCAATTACGGGGGGGGGATGTTTTGCAGGAAGTTTTATTTTATCCAGTGAGTTATAAATTACTGGAATAAGTTACCTACATGGGTGGTAGAGGCTGACAGTTTGGGGAAATTCAAAGGTCAGCTGCATAATTACCTACGGAAGGTGGGAAATGCATAGGTTGTCTGCTTCCTTTTCTCTTATTAATTATTTATTTTTTTTAAAATTTTCTTCTTCTTCGTCTTATTTTTTTTTATTTATTCATTATTTTTTAAATTCATTTATTATTATTTTTTTTTGGCTGGTGCCAAAAAAAAAAAAAAAAAAAAAGCCATAGGCTTCCTTGCACCATGTGGCCATTGCTAATACTAATTTGTGTCCTAGAATTGACAAGTTCTTTAAACGTATACACCTTCTCAATAGACGCTGCAGGCAGTGGGACATTTACAATTTTAAGAATATGCATGCTATTCCAATGTAATAAATAACAAGTAGATATGTCTCAATAATGATAAACATCTCAAAATGTGTGATTTGGATTAAAAATTGTTAATAAAGTAATTTCGGTGGAAAAATTTCAGCTTATTATCATAAATTCCTATTTTGCAGAAATCCATTTTTTACATTACAAGAAATCACGAGGGAGAGGGGGTGCGGCGACGGAACATTCGCCTAGAGAGGTGGCTGATAAAATAAATAAATAAATAAATTTTCTGTTTATACTCCGGGACGACCAAACGGTCAGAGGAGTTTACAAGATAGACAGAATACATATTAGATGATCCTGCTCAGGTAGCTAACAAACTAAATGAATATTTTGCATCGACATTCACACATGAGGAGTTATTCAGCGAGGGAAATGCCAAAGGTGTATTGAAATCTGGCAGTAAGCTAGAGAATCTTGTAATAACTGAGAGTAAAGTGGAGGAGAAATTGTTGAAGATAAACACAAGAAAGGCACTTGGGGTGGATGGGATCTATCCATTTATATTAAAGGAGGCAGCAAAGGAAGTAAGCAAACCCTTAGCCATAATTATGAGAGCATCTTTGGACTCAGGGGAGGTACCCACAGACTGGAGATGTGCAAATGTGACCTCAATTCACAAAGGAGGATCAAAGGCTGACACAAGTAATTATAAACCTGTGAGTTTAATTTCTGTTCCAGGAAAATTAATGGAGGCACTGGTTAAAGAAGCACTGCAGGATCATCTAGACAAGACTTCGGTTATAGCTCAGACACAGCATGGTTTTGTTAAGGGGAAGTCTTGCCTGACCAATTTGATTGGATACTATGATGCAGTCACAAAAGAACTGGATGCAGGGAATAACTTTGATATTATATACTTGGATCTTAGAAAGGCTTTTGATACTGTTGCACATGGAAGACTGCTGCACAAATTGGAGAGCAGTGTGGCATTGAAGGCAAATTGCTGCTATGGATAAAGGGGTGGTTGAGGGGGAGAAGACAGAGAGTGGTAATCAATGGATACTGCTCATCGTGGACTAATGTTCTTAGTGGAGTCCCTCAGGGTTCAGTGTTGGGTCCATTATTGTTTTCTGTATTTATAAATGATATTGATGATGGTATATCAAGCTTAATGTCCAAGTTTGCAGACGATACAATGGTTGGCAGGGTTGTCAAGGACACTACTGACACTATGCTGCTGCAACAGGATCTGGAAAGGTTGAGAAGATGGGCTGAGAGGTGGCAAATGAAGTTTAACATTAACAAATGTCAAGTACTACATATAGGGAAACAGCAACCCCAGAGCAACGTATCAACTCTGTGGTACTACACTGACAATGGTAGAGAATTAAAAGGACCTGGGGGTAATTGTGCAGGCAGATATGAAGTTCTCCGAGCAGTGCAGACGGGCTGCAAGAGTAGCTCATGGTGTATTGTCAATGATATACAGGAATTTTTCTAGCAGGGATAAGGAGGTGATTATTCCCTTGTATAAGGCAATGGTCAGGCCACACCTTGGGTACTGTATACAGGTCTGGAGGCCTCATTTCAAGAAGGACGTAGAGCTGCTGGAACGAGTACAGAGAAGGGCAACAAGATTAGTGAATGGAACAAAGGGGTACTCTTACGAAGAAAGGCTTAAGTTTTGCAAATTACAGTGTCTGGAGACTAGGCACCAGCGAGGTGATCTGATAGAGGTGTATATAGCCTTGAATGGTTTGAGCATGCTCAATGCTGATGGGATTCTTCCTCTTGCTCAGAATAATCACCTGAGAGGGCATAAATTCAAATTGAGGAAAGACAGATGTAGGATAGACGTGCGGAAATTTGCCTTTAGCCAGCGGGTAGTTGGTTGGTGGAACAGACTTTCATCCCTTGTTGTGGAAGTTGATAGCCTAAATAAATTTAAGGCTCAGCTGGACAGGTATTTCGAACGAACGGAGGGGTATAGTGGAAGTGGTTTTTTTTTTTTTTTTTTTTTTTTGGCTGATGCTGCATACGCTTGCTTTCTTGCATCATATGCCTCTACTAATGCTAATGCTAGATTGCCTGAGAGAACCACTGCTCTAAATCGATTGTCTAACGTGAAATAAAAGTGAAAGCACCGATTATTTTTCGCCAGAAAGTAAGTTTAATATTGATATATTTATAAAATATATTTATATAACAATATATTATATATTTGCATTACTGCTCTACATGTGTTTTTTTTTTTTTTTTTAAGTTGTGAAGTACAGAGGGATATCTGAGACACAGGCAGATCAGCTTTACCCGTACTCCCATATCGTATCCAGATCTGGAAAAGAAAGGCAAATCGGGTGAGGCAGTTTGTTCAGATGTGCCGGAGTTGACTTCCGACCCGTGGGTTCAAAGAAGATAAGGTAATACCATAACTATACATATTTTTTAGCTTTTATCAATTTCTATAAGGTTACATTAGGTTCTTTAGAAGTGCTACAATCATCAGTGTTTGCATCGTGGGAGCATTCTTGACACTTCGTAGCGCAAAGGTACTTTCCCCTGAATCCTGAGGTCAACACGCATGCTTCCTCCGTGAGAGGTTTCGCCACTTGTTGCTCGTTTGGAGAGGTCTGGGTTCGAGTCTTGTGGTAGACTAGAGGAAAGTTTAAAGACCTTTTCAATAGGAGTTGCAGGCAGCGGGAATTGGGCTTCCTAGCGAGTTATTATCTCCTCACAAACATGTAAATCGTACTCCTGAACACACACACACTTGTACAAATATAATACACAATGGCGCAGTTTGGTATAAGTCGCTGATCCACCTAAACTCAACAACAACTCAACACACATAATTCAAATGTACAAGCGAAATAAAGGTTCTAAGGGTGTTTCTTTTCCTAACAGTGAATCCAGGAAAACATGAGAATTTAAACAGTTTCACATTAATGATTCATTCACTTTCCCATCCCTCCCCCCTGTTTATTCTCTAAATGCACAGTTTAATGGGGCTTCAGAGCCATCTTCATTGTTAAGCATTTTTCCTTCACGCAATAGGGCATGTGGATTCAAAACGCACTGCTGCTGATTAATGTTATCTGTTGAAGCCATTTGCAAAAAAAAAAAAAAAAGAAAGAAAGAAAGAAAAAAAAAAACACTTATCAACTATCCTTAAGTGGATAGCCGACGAAAGAAGGAAAATACCGTGTGTATGTACGGTATTTCCCCTTACTCTATTTTTAGTTCAAAGTTCTAACTGTTAAAACTACATCTGCTCTCCGTATAAATCTTATTGAATTGGAATGCAATATTCACACTATTCAGTAATAAAACAGTGAACATAGAGAACGTAATTTTAACTCAGTTTATAGAAAAGGTTAGATATTATGAACCAGAGCTGTAATGCTCAATACGTTCTACGTTGATATCAATATTTCTAAAATACTGATATCAACTTCTCTTATTATTTTACAAATAGAAAAGGTTAGGAATCATACATATCTTGAATCTCTGAAAACTCACGAAAAGAGCGTGGCAGTCACCACAAAAAATCTGTCACAGATGGTTATAGTATGGCTGCTCATTGGAATTTTTGATCCTATATACAAAAAACAGTTATGTATATAAGATAATAAAAATACAATTATCTGCTGCATTCCATTCTTTGTCTTCCTCTACTGACAGATTTTCTGAGAGTCATTATTTTCAAAGGTTTCTTCGTAACAAGTATATGTTAGACAGCTTCTATTTTTAACAGAAAATAAGCGTTACGAGCACGGGTTCCAGTCCTTCGCTGGCCTCTGAGCAACGTTTAATAATTAGCTTTTTTTTACCTGCGTAATAAAATACTGCTGAGTTAGCTAGCACAAAAACTACAACTGATGGACTTTCCCGTCCACTTCTCCTCCCTTCCGTGGTATCACAAACCCAAAATGACAGCTTTCCTCCCCATTTCCCTCAGCTGTGCCCCTTACCTGCCGCTGCCGTCATTTGCTACCCTTGGGTCCACAGAGATTGTTTTGGCTGGAATGTGCCTGGCTTTGGAGAGTGTCGGCATCGAATGGGAGGTTACGAAACTCGGTTTTGTGTGTGCGTTTATACAGCTTAAAACAGATTTAGTTTGAGTTTTTTATTGTATCAACAGTCTGAAGCGCAATAATCTGATTATTTTGTTATTATACACATTTTTGATAGATATATTTATTTCTGTGGAGATTATTGTTGATAAATTCCTCCAGACAAGTCAATGGCCTCTGAATCATCATCACAGAAGGGTTAGGTTTCATGGATTGCTATATGCAGCTTAGGTGGCCAGTGTACGATCTATGCAAATTGCAGGGATGTGATTCAGATAGATTAAAATTATTCTGATAATTGTGCAGATTAGGGAAATGCTAGATAACTGAAAAACAGCTGTGATTCCATGAAACACTCAATATATTTAATATAAATTTCAGTCTGATACATCTTCAAGTTTTAGCATCACTCTGATATATTTTTTCTTAGGTACATTACTTTGGGACTTATTTTTTTAATTTGGTGTGGGGTGTAGGAATACTTTTAATTTTTATTTTATGTATATTTCAGAATGACCTTTAATTAAAATATTTACAAAAATAAAATGATGGATGGTTTCAGATAAAATGGGAATTAAAGTACGAGTAAAACTACTGAAAGCATTTTTTTTTATTTTTCAAAATAAACACCTTTTTAATAAGTTAACTTTTTAGTTACAAAATAATAAGCTAGCTTCCTTGCATCATTTGCCACTACTAACACTAATCTCCGGATCAGAGGTATTTTGAAAAGGTAGCAGCGCTTTTATGAAAAATCATCCAAAGGGGTGGAAGTCACAAGAGGAGAAAAAAAAGAAAGAGAAATTCATAAATTTTATGCCACCATTGATTAGTAAAACTACCCGGCGTTGCCCGCAGTAAATTTGTTTGTACTTATTCATACTATCCAAATGCATAAAACAAGATATAGACATGCGGAGTGGATTAAGGAATGACAATTTTAAAACTTATATAGCAACTAATCTTCAGCTCTAATCTTTTATGGAAGTTGCTGCTGCTGTGTATTTAGATTCTTTCATGCAGCAGGTAACAAACTACAGGGGAACTAATAGACCTCACCTTGCATCTTAAATGTACCATAAAATTGCTCCCTGCGATTTCATCTGGTATAAAGAGGAGAGTACAAGGCAATGCTTATAGCCTTGTACTCTCCTAAGAGTCAATTTTGGATTTATACTTAAATACAAAATTGACTCACCATGAACGTCCGGGCGGTCCTTAAACATTAAAGTGGTCGCTTTTACAGCTATGGACATTGATCATCATCAATTGAGTTGATATGATTTTCAATGTACACTCAGTGATCACTGAATTTTGACTAACTTCGTAATACCGTGTTGGACCACCGTTCGAACGGATAATAGCCGCTATTCACCTAGACATTGACTCCACTAGAGGTCTGAAGACGACTGTAGGGATCTGCAGCCATGTAGCCTTTAAGATGTAAGACCTAAATCTTACAAATAAAATAGAAATGATATTTGTTTTGCTAAAATAAATCCAGAAAGGACGATGGAAAGGGAGTATTAAGTTTAAAAATAGTAAGCATTAAGATTGGATATTTAGTTTTAATGTAAATAAGGTTAAAGTTTGAAGAAACGCTGGATTTGGGGATGGGAAAGTAATAGACGTATGTGTTAAAATAGCGGCTAAATGGAAACAAGTAATTTCAAATGGGCCAGGATTAAGGAGCGGGGTGCCATTTGCGAATGGGCGAGAAAAATGTTGTGAGGGCAAGAACAATAGGACGGTGAAACTGGATTATGAAGCGCCTCTTTTGATCTAAGCCACCGTTAGGAAGTAAACAGGAAATGGGTGGACGTCCAGTGTTGTAAAAAGAAAACGGCGTCAGGTTGACCGATATTTTGGTAAGTTGGCCATGTTTAGCAGAGAAGGTGTGAACACGAAACTGGGTGCTTTGAAGGTGACTGGCACACATTAAAGGGTCATACTGCCATGTGAAAAAATAAATTTCTAGAGAAGAGTTGGTTTGTGCGCTAGGGAGATGGCTGTGGTCGGTCCTAGAAAGGAATGGAAAATTAAGCTGAGTATGAGGATTGGTTGCGAGTCCTGGGGAATCGTTCCAAACTTCAGAGAAGAGAAGGTTCGAAAGGAAAGTTAAGTGTGACAGAAAGAGTTCTTGAAGATACGTGGGAGAGAGTGGATTGTGGTTTTTTTTTAGTGTGGGGGACAGAGTTAGATAGGAGAACTTAGTAATGTAGGCCCTTGTAAAGAGTCTGAAGGAGAACTCGCGAAGGAACTGCTCATAGGTTCTAGTTCTGACCGCAGAGAATGAGCCAAGTATGTACACGTGTGAATATATTGTCTACACAAGAAGGTGCGTCATGTCAAGAGTTCCCCAGAAGTGAACGTATGCCTGTCAGCCTCGAAGGAAAAAAGAACATTCATGTTGTATTAGGCAAGTTAGTGACTAAGGTTGAGATAATTTGTTATGAATGTTAATGATTATAAAATAACGAAAGTGTGATACAGGGGTAAATAAAGGGAAAGTAATAGTATAAAGGAATTAGTAAAGAAATTATATTTATAGGGGTAGTACTGTAAGGATATGTTAAACTATATCATTAATTTAGACCAGGTGCCAATATAGGATAACATATCAGCTGAGGTGTAAGGAGAAAGAAGTTTTATTAATTGAGGAACCTCAACAATAAAGGAGATGACTAAGATGATAACTAGAGAGTAATTAAAGTAGAATGGGTGATCTATAGTGAATATTACTGAGGTAAAAGGATACCAGTTGTGATACATTTCTTCTGTTAAAGGTTAGAAAAAAAAAAATAAATAAAAAGAGTAATAAAAGTTGAAATGAGTTTTTACTGACGGAAGAGAATGATTGAGTAATCATTAATGTTTCATAATAAGTAAGATACTGATACAAACTGATGTTAATAATTTGCAAGGGGAAGGGGGAACGGCCTTGGGTACAGTTGATGAGGGAGAGATAGTGTATTGTACTGTAGTATGGTTCAAATATATGGAAATTGGTATGCTTGTATGTAATTATTTGTTTCTTTTATGTATATGATGTTCATTAAAGGTTTGAGATTTTTATCGAAAAAATGTGTCTTTAATGTTCTGCTAACACCCGCTTTTACATACCCTAGAATCTAGAGTTTTCTGTGAATTGCAGTTAGATTTGCGTTTTGTGAGCTGTTTTCTGTGAATGGTGGAGATCTAAGAAAAGGGGAACAAAACGGACACCCCCACAAAGGCTTACCACAGCGTCGGAATAGATTGTCACGTGTCCATACACCACATTTCTCATTCCAAAACATTCCACGGGGGTTCAATTGGATTGAAGTCAGGGGAATTTGGAGGCAAATCAAGATGGGTAATATATTCACTGTGTTCGACGAACCACTTGGGCACAGTTCAGGCCCGATGACACGGCACATTATCATCTTGGAAGATCCCGTTTCTGTCCAAAAAAAAAAAAAAAAATGCAACATGGTCTCCTAAGAACTGCCGGTAGCCCCCCACCAGTGAAACGTTGGTCCTTATGCACCAGGAGTTTTAGTTGTTACCAACAAAACATGCCCCATATTAAGTAACCATTGCCACATGCCTGGATAGTGGACACTATGCATGACGGATCCATGAACTCGTGTTGCTTGCACCACATGCGAAGGCATTCGTCGGCGTTGTACAGCAGGTATTTGGAATCGTACGACCAGCACACTCGTTTCCAGTGTCCAACCAGCGCATTGTTGACACCACAGCATTCACGGTCGACAATGATCAGTGGGGAGGAGAGGGTGTCTTTTGGGTCGTCTGCTGTGGAATCCCATATATCTGAGTTTGCGGCGCATCGTCATTTGGAATATTGTTCTTACATTTACCATATTGTATTGCGATGTCAACTGTGTTGTACGGGCTCGACGGCACAGTGACTTGCTGTTGAGCCCGTACAGCGCACTGCACCTTCGCTCACCACGAACATCCGCCTTTCATAATCCTTTACGGTTCTGTCGACAGCATTCTTTGTATACTTTAACCACAGAAGGTAGTGAGCAACTGACAAGATATGCCGTTTCCGATATGCAAGTATCCCATGCACGAATTCCTACAGTCATGCCCTTTTGAAACTCCTTGATATTTTTACTACGTCCCATAACTGCTACTTTATCACTTTGACTTGCACGACCAGATGCAAATTGCCACTACTCTAGCGTACCAAGCTATTCGGCTTTTTGCACTGCGAGCTATGCGGCATAGTCCATTACTAATGGGGTGGTCATAATTCAGGGATCGCTAAGTGTATATGCTTATAAAAAAAGAGTTGGCATATATTTCTACTGCAGAAGGAGCAAAACTTTTGTTTTATGCTGATGATGTTAAACTTTAAAAATCCTGTAATCCACTTAATGTTTGTATTAAACTCGAATAATTTCTACAATTTTTCTGTCTTTGGACCAAGTTTAACATTTAGGTATAAACATCGATACGTTAAAAGTGAGATTGTATAAGGATCCTTGTAAGAAAGAAACATGGTTTAATTATAGCGTTGAGCAATAAGTGTTACCAATCCCTAATGAAATAGCTATTGATAACTCTCACATAATGAGTTCTATGATATTTATAAAAATATCTTTATCCAAGAAAGACTGCAACTTGGACTGAAATTTGGGTACTGTAGGAACTACTGTAGTCCTCTTACATCTTATCTCTTTTTATACTCCTGTTTTTAATTATAGAAACAAAAACCCTTGTTTCTAAAGGATTGAAATGATTAATTCGGCAATTATAGTCCAATATTTTTATTTATTGACCTTTTAAACGTAAATGGATATGGTCCTTTTATCCCTTTTAATTCATGTATAATGGTCTTAATTCAATACTGTTAAGTAAATTTTGTAAATATTCCGACTATTTTGTAACAAATATAAAACAAATGTAAAATTTATGATTTAAAATTTCATTCTTCTTTTATTGAATGGACATGGATTTATTTATTCTTACTAATCAACATATAAACCTTAGAATGTAATTCGCACTTTAATGGTATATCCAAACAGGCATATAGGAGAATAGTACAGTATTTATTAAACAGGCATATAGGAGACTTGTTCATCCTCTTTTTATAATATTCAACTAACTGAAATATTTTTTTTATCACATTCGTATTTTCTCTCGCACGTTTTAAATTGGTCAAGCTGTAATGTGTCACGATATTAATAAATAAATGTAATAATGAAGAGCAGACTACTTCCTTGGGCCTTTTCCGGTTAATCAATGATGTCATTTGTTCTAACCAAAGGCATAATTTTTACATAACTGTTCCATGTTAGAATACCTGAAATTGGAAAATAAGCAAATATCAAAAGTAGAATCATAAAAGAAAAACAGACAAAAAAAAAAAAAAAAACAGACAAACAAAAACTCAGTAGACATCAATAAAAAGCCGAAATAAAAACTATAAAAATACATGTATGTTTAAAAAAAAAAAAAAAAGCATTCGTGTCAGCTTCGGGGGCGCGCCAAATGATCACATAGCCCAGGGTAGAGCTTACATGGCCGAAATGCGTTCCGGCTCATTTAGCGTTACTCACAGGGTGCACCGCGCGGAGGCGAACTGGCCTACACCCAATTTTTTTTTTTTTTTTTTTTTTGTTTACATTTATTTGTTTCTAGTATAAACATTAAAAACTACCAATTTTTGTTTTGTTTATGAGTCATTAATCTTAACGAAATCAAATCTTATAATGGGCCTTATTTCTAATTTACGTATGTTTTCTTCAATAAATTAAATTCTCTTGGTTGTGCTTGACTTCTAGCACAACTAAGTACGCTAGAAATCCAGATCCCAGCACGAGACCTCACATTGAATAATTATTCTGTTCACAAAAAAAAAAAAAAAAACCTCGCTTTTTTAGTATTTTGGTTAAGATTATTATTTATTTAAAAAATATTTTGAATAAGCAAGATATATCACCCTTTACACAATCCGATATTTGCGTGGTTTTTATTTTTTATTACAAATGTACCCGCTATTTAGTATATGATATTAGTAGTGGCAATAATACAAAAATTAATTCAACACAATCAGAGGTACCCCAAACTAAAGAAACGCATGTGCACATGCATATTACAAATAGGTTCAAGTTTGTGCTTCGTGTATTTAACCGAGATACGCGTTTTGTTATAAATGAAAAACAGTAAATGAATTACGAAATAAAGGGGATTAAAACTCCTACATTAAGTGACCAAATTAAATAAACAAATAACAGAACACATGTGTCGAACAGATGGTTAGAAACTTCAGGCTGCATAGTGCACATGTGAATCGCGAACAAGTGCTATCACTGTTATTTTAGAAACTTAACGACTGTCATAGATGAGTCTGTGCTTTGACTTAACGTTGTCGTTGTGCGTTATAAACTTGTCTGTTGGAAATTAATACATTATTTTATTGTGTTTGTTTTCTTTGAGTACTTTTAATGCTATCGAACAATATAACACAATTTTAAAAATGTGTTAGCGTACAATTTTCAATGAACTTCTAAATAATTATGGACTATTTCCAAAAAACAAAAACAGGAGACGTCTGGTCACTTTATCCTATATTGAACCCAAGAAATATTTACCAAAACTTCATGACGTGGTCAGTAGTAACAGAGGGAAAATATTTGTGCAATAGTACAACTATTAACTAAGGGGAGGGCACAAAATAGGGAACGGATTAACTTATCAACATTAAATTTGGTAAAACAGTCTTCAAGAATGTTTCTAAAAGACCTAAAAGTGTGATGCCGATAAGAGCTGATGTGCTGAAGTTCCGGTATGGGGGGAAGGATCATGGATGGCGGTTGGGTCTGAAACATTCCCTATAAACTCGCAAAACATTTACTGAAAATTTAATGCTGATCTAACTTTTTCTTCTTGGGCTATGCCCGAACACCCGAAATATACTTTCATTTATATGTACTGTTATTTTTTTGTCCAAAATTCCCTTAAGATGTGATGCCTCCAATGATTTAAGATTATACTGTGGATATATATATATATATATATATATATATAACGAATAAGGGTTATATTGTATTATATGTACAGCGGGAAGGAGGTATCCTTGCCTTGGTTGAGAGGTTCGTGGTTGAAATTTTGGGGACTTTTCCAAGCTAATGCCCGAATTCATACTTTTCAAAAAGAAAAAAAAAGTATTTTCCTCGTAATATTTTGGCGGATTGCCTGGTATTTTAAGAAATGTTTCCTCAGAGGTTTGGTGAAAATTTCTTTGAAGAGAAGAGGAAACTGAAGCGAGTACAGGAACAGTATCAAGTTGATTTGGGGATGTACGGTTCCTGTTCATGATTTAATCACATGAGAAGTGTGATTATACGTACTTGCACAAATATTTTGTTACTCAACTTGTAACTCTTAACATTACTATAGTAAAATACAGTAATACAATAATAAAAATAATTTCAGGACAATGGCTCTTTCTGTTGCTGGTTACAACGTTTTTGTTAGGCTTCGCGGGGCCTCTGTGAGGCAGAGCAGGGAAACCGGAGCACTGCTCCGGTTTCCCTGCTCTGCTGAAAACATTGAAACGCATATCTACCATCCACATACATATTATAAAATTTTCATTTTACATTAATCAGTTTTTCCACTGTAAGCTTGTTACATGGAGCAATCACATATTCCTTGTTCGGTATGATAATTTTATGATTCAAATTTTGTACGATTCAAAATAATAATAAAAATAAAAACAGAAATAAAAAAAAAGAAAGATTTTAAATTGTGTTAGAATTACAGTCCAAACTTACAACGTATTTAATGGGGTCTTGTGCAATCATACCGTTATCATCTGCCCTGAAGACAGTAGTACCTGCCCTGAAGACAGAAGCACTGTACTTAATATCCTTAACTGTGTTCCTTTTCTGTGTTCTGTATTCCCTGCCTCTCATCCCTGACATTGTGCAATGAACCTCCAACTGTCTCTAACAAGTTTAATGTGTCGAGAGCTCACGGAATACGCTTAAGTGTAATGGTACCCTTGGGCCGACGCTCCGTTTTTCAACTTAACTGGCAGTGCGTGGTGGGAAAAATATATCCAGTAAGAAACTTACAGCGGAGCCCTTATATTCTCAATACAAAAATATTTTGTCAGAACCACTCGAAACATTGAAATCGTTCATCGTAGACAGTATTTATTTACATTTTTTACTTCGAAAATATATATGAATTATAAAAGGGATTACGCGCTGCTCGTGGTTAGGTATGCCAATTAATTGATTAGATCTTCATGTTTTCCAATAATATATGACAACGATAAAGATTAGATGCGTGCAGGACAACCCCAGAGAGGGGCTAAAGGTCCTTAGCCCTTCCCCTTATGATAAAAATAATGTAGATTTTCTCTCACTCTTTTTTTTTTTTTTACACTTACGTAATGGTTAATGCTGAATGATTCCTCACTTTAGAAAATCTTAGGACTGCCCCTAGATGCATGTCCTTATAATTGTCAACGGTAAGCATGATATTACACGGCGCTTGGTTAGATACTTGAATATAAAAATAGGACTGTCATGTTCTTGGTATAAGTGATTACAACTAATGGAACAGTCAACCATCCTCTGACCGAGGCTAAAAGGTGCTGTAAAAGTGTTATTTTCAGTTTATATTTCGTGTAATAGTAGTAGAGGCATGTGATGCAAGAAAGCAAGCTTATGTAGCATCTGCCAAAACAAAAAAAAAAAAAAAAAAACCATATCACACATCCATTCCCTCTAAAATTTTTGTCCAGTTCCTCCTTGAATTTATTTAAGATATCAACTTCCACAGTGACAGATGGAAGTTTGTTCCAGCAATCAACTACTTGCTGGCTAAAGGCAAATTTCCGCTAATTTGATATTACGTTCTACGCCTGTGGCTCTACATGCATGTTGTGCAGACTATCTTTTTTATTTTTTTTATCTGGCAGCAGGATAATTATAATTCCATTCTCCAACAAAAAATAAATAGATATTTACAAATTAGTACTTGCGACCACTGGCAGCCCGAGGTATTTTTGCTACTCGAATCGTCACAAAGAAAAAAAAGAAAAGAAAAGTGGAATTTAAAAGAATAAATTTAACTAGCTTTCCGATGCAGTCATCCCTGAAATTTATGCATTTCACTTACACATAGGATTTGCTTCGTCTATCACGAGAGAACATTATTATCCAGATCAGCTCGTATGGTGACAACACATATTCCTCTTTTATAAGCTTGTAAATCAATCAATAATGACTGTTACAAATTAATAAACAAATCGTTACAAAATGCCACTGTTCGAATAGAAAAACTTGAATAACTGGACCGTTCTTGAATAATTTTTTAACGAACTGATACTTTGAGCTTAATTTTATCACAAACAGAATACCGTTCTAGTTTAAATTGACCACTACTTAGTTAATTTATTGCAGAACATTATATTTTATATTTTCTCGATGTAAAATCCCAGGTTATTGGCCGTGAAGAGTCGTATTCTTGCAACGCAATCAAGATTATTATATATATTCACTTACATGTCATAATAAGAAAAAAATATACAAAAAGAACCCCAAATTTAAATAGAACCCTTATACCCTCTATTATACAATACTGTAACAGCATGCTTTTTTCTTCAATTAATAAATGAAATAATTTTTCCATCAGTTTTTTTGCAATCTTTTCATTCATACTGAAAGCCTAAATAATGATTTTATTTCTGATGTCACCAATAGATGGCACCAGGTTGCAGTCTTACAACACCCAAAATTCAATTCTAGATGCAAAATGGCTAGAAACACATTTATTCACTCATTCATTTTAAAACATAATACACAAGCCATAAAGATCACGCTTCATAATATTTATTTTACAAATAAATGTCATGTCACCTCACTGTATTCTGCCTATAAATAGCATGTCTTTTAAAATGCTGTTTATCTGTGTGCCAGGCGAAAAGTTGAGTTTATAAAAAAACAAGAAAGAGTGAAAAAGAAAGGCAAGCTGCGCCGTTCTGTCGAGGAAGTTTAATTCAGGATTATATATAATTGCCTTAACAAAATAAGCAATGCATTAGTATTAGGCTGTCTACTTTAGTGACAGCCGACTGGGCTAGCCAGGTGGGTAAAGTGCTTGCCTGGCAACCCAAAGGTCGCTGGTTCGAATCCCGCCTTAGGCTTGGATCACGGTATAATGCAAAAACTTTGAGAGGTGCATTATGGCCGCAGAAGCCGATGCGCTAACAAAAAAAAAAAAAAAAACCTTAGTGACGATAGCATCATCACTAGGGCTGGACTTACAAGATTTACTCAGGCGTTCCTGGTGATTCTTCTTGGAGTATACTCTTCAGGTATCTTGCATTTGTTGGAAGTTGCTAATCCTGTTTAACGCCCCGTTCCAAATGATCTCATAGCATCTCCGATTGGATTAAAATCTAGAAATTGTGGGTAAAGTAGTCATGGAAACCTTCGCACTTATTCAGTTTGCCTATGTTTATGTTGTTGGGTTTTAGATGCATCAGGGACTTGGACCGTATTGCGCCGTTCTATGTCATCTCTGTACAAGTATGTATTCATGGCCTGATTTATATGTTGTGCGGGATGGAAAACCTGAATCACTCCAGGGGGAAACCGTACTCCCTCCGCCTGAGATCGGCTAACTACAGCTTAGATTGAAGACAACTTTGGTTAAATTTCAGAAGAAGACTCTTACCCATTGATCGTTGAAACCGAAAATGATGGCCAGATCTAGTTCCGCCTACTGCTTCGCGCTTATTTGCTACTAATCACCACAATTTTGTATTAGAGTAAATGCTTCTGTAAGCGAGTAGCGCTGGCAGGAATACTATGACAGGCTGGACCCCCAGACTTGCATTCATGCTTTTAATTTGACGTTGTTTTTCGTTGGAAGGTTAGATTAGTTTAAACTACCAAATTCGGGATGGACCTAGTGAAAACCAGTATCCGTTATGTTTAATATGCATATTTTTTCGCTTGAATCCGTCCCTAATTTAGCAGGGTAATCTAACCTGACCTTTTTCCACTCGTGGAAATGAAAGTCTGTTAAGAAAACTCCTACAAACGAAGTAGGATGTTTACCGGCCTTTCTATCATATTCATGCATACTCTATTCGCTAGCAGAACGGCATTCACTCTAACGCAAAATCGTGGTGAGTAGCAGCCAAGCAGTGGTGTGGGGGGGGGGGGATCTAGCTCTGCCCATCATTTTCGGTTGCAAAGATCCATGGGTAAGAGTTTTTTTTTTTTTTTTTTTTTTTTTTTTTTCTGAAGTTCAACCAGGACTTTAAACATTCATCCACATATTCTTCCACTGGGAATTGGACTCAGACTTCTCCGAACAATTGGCAAGTGGCGAAACCGCGATACCGTCAAGGAGGACTTTCAGAGTGTTCGTCACGGTGCAACATATATTTCTTGTAGGTAGCGGCATCATTTATAAAAGAAAACCATCACCATCTAAGTAAAATGTCAACAGTTCAGGAAACCCCTAATCTAGCCATCCCTCAAAGAGAGATAAGAGGAACAGTACTGTGGAACTATAACTATCCATACAAGATCGCAGCCACCAGAGGCTGAGTTTTTTTTTTAACTTGCTTAATAGTAACTAAGGCCATGAGGCGTTAATATATCGTATCTGTAAATTTCGTTTATTCTATAGGAAACTCATTGCGCGGATTTCTTATGGAATGTATGAAATCCCCAGTGTCGTGTTGTACGGGATGAAAAATTCGAGGTTCTTGAGGAAAACCACGAACCTACTCTTGAATTGAAGCATTTCCAAAACGGAAAAAGTTTTTCCTGTTGAATTATTCTGTTTGCTCATTTACCCATACGTAGTTGGCAGCCTACTTTCTGTTCCACGCACTCTTCCGTAATATAATTTGAAATATTACCCGCTTTCTTGGTTAAGTGAATTATGAAATTATTTCTTGAACTAGTGCGATCTATGTGAAAAATTTTCTTCTCTGTTTAAAAGCAAATAAACTGGTATCAGATTTCGGTGCACATCTCCTATGAAACTTCATTAATAGTGAGGCATGCAGAAAATTGGTGTTGTCACGAACAGAAAGGCTCTGAAATATAAATAACACGAAGCTAGTATTTTATATTGCAAAGAATGCTTAAGACTGTTTTTCAACTGAAATGATGCTCCTGAAATTCTACGTCCGTAAAAAGATGTCATTGTAATCCACATCTTGATTTTTTTTTTTTTTCAGTTTATACACGTATCGTAAAGTAAATCCGCTCCTGAAATGGGAAGTACGCATGGAACAACCAAAACAGCGCTTGGATCAAGTGGGTGAGGAAGGAAAAGACTTCCATGCTTTATGAACTTGAAATGGACGAGTTCGTGTCATTCAAATTGAAATGTATATTTCAGATGTTAGCATTAGTAGAGGCATACGATGCAAGAAAGCAAGCTTATGCAGAACAGCCAAAAAAAAAAAAAAACCCTCCCATTTCACCCCTCCATCCATTTCAAATTCCTGCCCAGCTCAGCCTTAAATATAATTAGGCTATCAACTTCCCAACAAAATATGGAAGTCTCTTCCACCAATCAACTACCGGCTGGCTAAAGGCAAATTTCTGCACATCTATTCTACAACTGTCTTTCCCCAATTTGAAACTGTGCTCTTTCAGGTTCTTAATCTGAGCAAGAGGAAGAATCCCATCAGCATTCAGCTTGCTCAACCCATTCAAGGCCTTATACACCACAATCAGATCACCTCGCAGGTGCCTACTCTCCAGGCCCTGCAATTTGCAGAACTTAAGCCTTTCTTGGTAAGAGCATCCATTTGTTCTCCCCTCACCAATCTTGTTGCCCCTCTTTGTACTCGTTCTAGCAACACTACATCCTTCCTAAAATGAGGTCTCCTGTACACAGTACTCCAGGTGTGACCTGACCATTGCCTTGTATAACGGGATAATCACTTCCCTGTCACTGCTAGCAAATTTCCTATATATCATTGACAAGACTCCATGACCTGCCCTGGCAGCCCCTCTGCATTGTCAGCGAACTTCATATTTGAGTGCACAATTACCCCCAGGTCTTTTTAACTTTCCACTTCCCTGAGTGTAGTGGTACGTTTTTCTTCGGTTATTGCTACCCATATGCAGTACTTTGCATTTGTCAATGTTAAACTTCAGTTGCCACTTTTCAGCCCATTTTCCTAACTTATCTAGATTTAATTGGAGTAGAATGCTGTCTTTACTGTCATTAACAACTTTGTATCATCTGCAAACTTGGACATTAAACCTGATATACCTTCATCAGTATCATTAATGAATACAGAAAACAACAATGGGCCCAACACCGAACCCTGGGGAACTCTACTAATAACATTTGTCCCCGAAGAGAAGCGTCCATTGATTACCACTCTCTGTCGTCTCCCACTCAACCATCCCTTTATCCATTGTAGCAACTTACCCTTAATGCCATACCTCTCCAATTTGTACAGCAGTCTTTCATGTGCAACAGTGTCTCAAAAGTTTTCCTGAAATCCAAGTAGATGATATCAAAATTATTTTTGGCATTCAGTTCCTTTGTGGCCACATCATAGTATCCAATCAAATTGGTCAGACAAGACCTCCCTTTAACAAACCCATGCTGTGTCTTAACTATTACTGGAGTCTTGTCTAGATGATCCTGCAATGCTTATTTAACCAGTGATTCCATTACTTTCCCCGGAACACAAGTTAAACTAACAGGCCAATAGTTACTTATCACCTTTTGAACCCACTTTGTGAATTGGTGATACAATTGCACACCTCCAGTTCATGGGGACCTCCCCTAAATCCAAGGAAGCTCTCATAATTATGGCTAAGAGTTTGCTTATTTCCTTTGTTTCCTCCTTTAATATAACTGGACGGATCCCGTCCACCCTAGGCGTTTTTTTTATGTTTAACTTGAACAATTTCTCCTCCACTTTGCTCTCAGTTATTACAAAATCACTTAGCTCCCTGTTAGAGTTTGATAAACTTCTGGCACTCCCCTCATTAAAGCAGGTTAAGCCGAACCCCTTTCGAAGGGCAACGTTCAAGAATATTGCATCTTCTCTTATATCCATGTGGTTTTATTGGATTGCTTTGATTATTGATTCCTTTAAAGCTGAAGTCGCTGCTAGGTTAGGTCTTATGGTTGTCTTTCATACTCGTTTAAACTGCTTGCTCTTATCTTATCTTCGAGCTGAGATAACTTTATGAAAATTCGAGACTCCTCAAACATGAATAGAATATTCATATTTTATAGCTTTTGTTTTGTTTTCAGTGATTGCAAACGATGGTATACTTCGGTACGTAAATCCTTTAATTTTATGTTATTGCACTCTATTTGTATAAGTTGAGAAAGTCTTGGTGGATTTTTGACTTTTTACATTTGTAGAATGTTTTGCTTCTTCAGGATGGATCATCTGGAAGAACTAGTGACTGGTTTTGTAGGAAACGTGAACAACTTTATATTCACCCAGTTTAGCAATTTTCCGCTGTAATTAGGCGTAAGAATTTTCCCTCTGCGAGTAGCAATTACTAGAAGTTGATGTTAGAACGGACATCTGGCTGTAAAAACTCATGCCCCTAAACAAATGGTGGTATCATGTTATGCACCACAAAAGAGTTGTAAGGGGGAGGAAATGAAATTTAAAGAAGACCTTGATTAAATTGTAAGGTAGAGATGAGTAGCTGATAGTGGAAGAGATATGAATGGGCACGTTGGGGAGGGAGGAAATAAGGGTAGTATGTGAAGTTGAGGGGAGAGAGAGAGAGAGAGAGAGAGAGAGAGAGAGAGAGAGAGAGAGAGAGAATTGAAGCATAATGAGTTGACGCTGATGAATACGATAAGAATGACTAAGGAAACTTATTTATATCTGTGAAAGCTATTATAGAATGATGGAAATATTTTAAACTAGAGGGAAACTTTTTGTTTTTAGACCTACACAAATAACAGCTGTAATTTAAGAAAAAAAATGAACAAATATCCACCTATTTCAAATTTGATATCAGAATGAATTTTTAAGGTTTTCATTAAGTTTCAGCATATGAAATATGCCATATAAGCTAACTGTACACTCTTTCAAAAAGGGTGATTCAGTAAAATTTCGATTTCTGCGATCAGTTCTTAAATATCCAACCGTAATAGGGCTGCATTTAGGAATCTGGTGCACGTAGTTAAATTAAGAATCCACTCTTTCCCACCGATCTGATAAAAAATTATGAACTGCAAATTAATAAAAACGTAGTTCATAATTTTGAAAGTTGGCTCAGTTAGTTGGTCTCAGGCTGGGCCATGCAAAGGATACTTTGGGACCCGGATGCAAAGGGGATTAAGGGGCCTTGTTTATTTATGTCGAGACTTTGATGGCTCTCCAGATCGAGAGCCCTGGTGCGGCCACTCCAAAAAATTGCATGTTTTTTTTTTTCTCCCGCAAAGTCAGCTTTTTTTCGTCCACCAAAACTAGCAAGGAAAAGTGGAAGGTGTTACTATGAAGTTAAGAGCTAAACCTAATATTTATATACAACACACACACACACACACACACACACACACACACACACACACACACACACACACACACACACGGATGAAAAACTTATAAGTACGCATTCTGCTGTTGTCTGTTGGTTTGTCTAGACATGGAAATTGCAGAATTTGTGTTAAAGTTCTAAGTTTTATGTGATGCAGTTCTTCGTCACCTCCCCAATAAAATTTCTTCCAAAAGTAAAGTGCTTGCATCTATAAGGCTATTGGTGGTAATCTCCGGAAGAGGAAGTACGGAAAGAGAGAGAGAGATCTGAGCCGGAAAAGTTATCTGCGAATTAGGCAAACATAGAGCTTCTACAGGAAGTCCGGCCAACTTTTTCTAAAGGCAAGTATTATGTCACGAAGGACATTTCTCCCCGTGATTCAATTGCGTCATGAGTTTTTCGGTTGTCTGTTCACTGCCAGATGTAATTGCAGTACTCTCTCTATGTCATTTTGTGTATAAAATAAATAAACTCTCCAGTTTTATATTCTCTCAACGTTTTGAACATTGCAGAATATGAAGATTAACAATGCAAGTAAGTTCTTGGCCACTTTATTAGAAACATGGAGGTTTGAGTTATATGCAAAAATCTGTAAATCGAAGAGGTCATATAGCGTGTGATGTGTGCAAGAAGGCGCTTTACAGCCGTGTGATCTGACTGTTGTCCAGATCAGTTTACACCCTCTTGGATTGCACAGTAGTTATAATCACCATCGGCCCACACCCGATGGAAAGGCTAGAGTTCAATTCCATTCAATTATGCGAGAAACTTTAAAAGCTTATTCACAACATGGCTGAGTTAGTCTGTCTCAAGCGACGCGTTCTTTTTTCATCCAGTAAGCAGTAATCCGACTGAATAATATATGCAATTACAAGCACAATATACTGACGCCTCATAGCCTTGTTTGTTTGCTTAGCGCACACATTTCCACTTAAATGAATTAATCGAAAATCGGTAATGGACAAGATCTGATGGGCTTCCTAAGAAATAAGGATGTGTGCGGGCGTTTAGCAGGTGCTCCAGCAGATAGGACAGCTGCGGTTATTGAGCATTCGAAGACTGTTATCATTTGAATCTTTAACAAATGAAAAAACACTTGGAAAACACCCATGAACAGATATAAACGAGTCCGAAAATGTAAGATGACGGAGCGAAGTGCTGAACGTCTGAAATGGATACGCAAGTGTAATCACCAAAAGACTGCACAATTAACTTCTGAATTTATTGCTGGAATTTCACAAGGCATCAGTACCCACACCATGTACCTCTCTTGCGGATAGCACAGTTGATATAATCACTTTCTCCTCACACCGGGTGGAAGCGACCGAAGTTCGAGTCTCGTCGATGACGTGAGGAACTGTTAAATGCCCTTTTTCACAAAATGGCTGAGTTAGTCGGTCTCGCGAGGGTATCATAGTTTTGACTACCCTCGGAACTTGGGATTTTCGTCCAGCAGCAGCAGGCAAATTGACCACAGAATACATGCAATTTACGGAATATTATTTATGGCGCAATATTTAAGTCACTAATGCTCCTAAATCCTAGAAACAACAACGTTTGTGAGCGAAGAACCGTAAAAAAATGCACTACTACAGTAGGAAACCCTCACAGAAGTCAGTAATCATAGCCAACAACGGCAAAATACGGTTGTATTGGTGCCAGCAAAGCGAAGGAGTCGAAAGGACAGCGGGAAACCACAAGAGGAACCAACTGGAACCATCTTGCGTCTACCGATAGCACAAAGAAAACCTTTAACTGTTTTTTTATAACGATACGTTAAACTCTTAGTATTATTGCTGTTATAGGTATTACGTCATTCATCAATGTAGCACCATATTATTACTATTGATTGCAATAAAGATATGTATAACTGTCATATTAAGGTCACTGGAGAATTATGTCCTCTACCAGTGAATTTCCAGTTTTCTCTGGCCAATTTAACAGATTTGCGGGATTTATTTTTATTTACTTATTGATTATATTATGAGGTCACTGCCAAAGTTTGGCAACACCGCTGTCTAACATACAGATAATTTAGATAACTATAATGTACTCCATCCCCTGTTTTTTTTCCCGATTGCAGGTAGGAAGACCCTCTAAAACGACACATGAAGTAACACAAAAATAGATACATATAGACGTCATTTCAAAGTCTACCTTAACGTGTCCAGGTTATAAATAAATTTCAGTTCATTTCAAAGCCCACAGCGTATTCAATTAAGATGGCTACGGCAAATCATACCAAAAGACAAATAACGATGAATAAGGAAATCCTCACGACGTCAAGGAGTTCTTCAAGAATCTACATCCCAGAGTCTGTAGGAATTAGGCACTCCGCTGAGAAAAGCCTGAGAAAAGTTTCAACAAGTGGCTGTTAGGACAGAACTGCCTGTCAAATAGCTGGAGCTCTGTAGTATCAAGGCACTGCGTGTGACAATCACAATGCTGACAGTAGTGGAGGGTAGTATGAATCAGAGCTGTAATACTCAATATGTTCTACGTTGATAATAATATTAGTAAATTAATAAGAGGAGTTTACCTCAATATAGTACGTGGAACACTTCCGTATGATACCCTCCAGAAATTAAAACGGAAAAAACGAAAAAATCGACAACTTACCGGTACATTAAAGTAAAATATAAATATAATTAAAGTAAAATATAAATAATTAAATAATCAATTTAACACAATTCAAAATCAATTCAAAACAATTAAAATTCAAATTAACGCAATTAAAAGAATCTAACGAAAATATTCAAAACGATTTTCCTTCCTGAAGCTGACAATGCTTTTCGACCGACTGTCGTGATCACAGGAATGAAAATTACCGAATCAGGCTAAACCTGCAACTTAAATAGTGATTATATGTCTTCGCGCATGCGCGTAAAGGTCCACGCATCGGAGATCAAATATGGCCGCCGAACATTAACAGAATTCTCGTGTAATTTAATTTCAACGGTTTCTGCAATTAATAGTCGCGTATAATTACGTTGAACGTTAAGTATTTTGGCCTCGTTAAATAAAAAAGTATGTTTTTCGTTAATGGCATGAAAGGCTAATTCTGACGCTGCTGAACGAGAAGCACGAACTGAGGCTTCGTGTTGATTTACACGGATATTAAGAGAAAACCGCGTCGAACCCTGGTAAGACGAGTCGCAATCACCGCAAGAAATGTTGTATACTAGATCATTAATTTGTGTTGCGAACGCGGAAAGCACCGAGCGATTGTTCAGTATAGTGTGCAACTTCCGTATAGGCCTAGCTATAATTTTAAATTCGGTATCTTTAAAGAATCTGTTAAGTTGTTTGTGCCACTGTTCAACATATGGGACAGAAATAAAGTATTTTTTGATATTACTATTGTTGATTGGTGTAGTATTTTTTATCCTATCCTTAGCTTGTACCCTAATTCGATTTATTGTGTTAATGGGATAACCCCTGTTCAAGAATCTGCTAGTTAATATTTGTATTTCTGAGTCCAAAGCAGAATCCGTCGTTGAATATTTATAGGCATTTAGAAATTGATTAAAGATAATCGATCTTTTGTAGGTGAACGGGTGGTAGCTATTATAATGAAGAAGCATACCGGTGTTTGTGGGTTTTCGATAGATGCTAAATTGTATTTTGTTCGAGTCCCGGGTAAGCGTGAAATTTAGAAAGTTTAATGACTTAGTATCCGTATCTTCCCTTTCCAATGTAAATTTGAGTCTAGAATGAATGTTATTAAACGAATGTAAAATGTCTTGGATAGTACTACTATCAGTAATGACTAGAACATCGTCTAAATACCTACCATAGTATGCGATACGGGGACGAAAAGGTGTCAAATGTATCTGTTCAATCGTTGAGAGATAGATCTCTGACATTAAGCCACTCAGGCTCAAACCCATTGGTAATCCAAAAATTTGTTTGTACACCTTGTCTCGAAAGGTGATGTAGTTAGCCTCAACTAATAGTTTAATTAAGTGAAAAATTTCCTTAATGGGCAGCTTCGTATAATTAATCGGTGTCGAGTTTTTATTTAACATATCCCAAATAATATCTAATGTGTATTCAACGTTTACATTCGTATATAATGAGGTAACATTTAATGAGAATAAATTGTCATTGTCGCCGAGTCTACAGTCTTTAAGATTATTAAATAATGTATCGTAATTCTTAATCCCAAATTGTATAACCTGTCTAAAAGGTTTTTATAATGTTATATACATGTGTGGCTAAGGCTGAAAATGCCGAGTTCCTGTAGGAAACAATAGGTCGAATCGGAAATCCAGGCTTGTGTAATTTTACCTGACCAAAAAGTGCAGGAATATTGTATGTTCTGGCCTTCAATTCCTTCAACTGAACCATAGTAATGTAGTCGTTTTTACGATATGTGGTTAACGTTTTATTGTATTGATTTACCAAATTGGTAAACAGTGCCGGGTCCACTTCACGATAAGTGGAGGTATCAGACACAACTGAATCTAACTTATTAATATAATCATGTTTATCTAGTATTACCACTGTATCTCCTTGAATACACATGACAGTTCAGCTTTACGAGAACTTCGAGAAAATAAGGACATTATTATACAGAGGGCAGATAAAGGAGATACAGTGGTAATACTAGATAAACATGATTATATTAATAAGTTAGATTCAGTTGTGTCTGATACCTCCACTTATCGTGAAGTGGACCCGGCACTGTTTACCAATTTGGTAAATCAATACAATAAAACGTTAACCACATATCGTAAAAACGACTACATTACTATGGTTCAGTTGAAGGAATTGAAGGCCAGAACATACAATATTCCTGCACTTTTTGGTCAGGTAAAATTACACAAGCCTGGATTTCCGATTCGACCTATTGTTTCCTACAGGAACTCGGCATTTTCAGCCTTAGCCACACATGTATATAATATTATAAAACCTTTTAGACAGGTTATACAATTTGGGATTAAGAATTACGATACATTATTTAATAATCTTAAAGACTGTAGACTCGGCGACAATGACAATTTATTCTCATTAGATGTTACCTCATTATATACGAATGTAAACGTTGAATACACATTAGATATTATTTGGGATATGTTAAATAAAAACTCGACACCGATTAATTATACGAAGCTGCCCATTAAGGAAATTTTTCACTTAATTAAACTATTAGCTGAGGCTAAGTACATCACCTTTCGAGACAAGGTGTACAAACAAATTTTTGGATTACCAATGGGTTTGAGCCTGAGTGGCTTAATGTCAGAGATCTATCTCTCAACGATTGAACAGATACATTTGACACCTTTTCGTCCCCGTATCGCATACTATATTAGGTATTTAGACGATGTTCTAGTCATTACTGATAGTAGTACTATCCAAGACATTTTACATTCGTTTAATAATATTCATTCTAGACTCAAATTTACATTGGAAAGGGAAGATACGGATACTAAGTCATTAAACTTTCTAAATTTCACGCTTACCCGTGACTCGAACAAAATACAATTTAGCATCTATCGAAAACCCACAAACACCGGTATGCTTCTTCATTATAATAGCTACCACCCGTTCACCTATAAAAGATCGATTATCTTTAATCAATTTCTAAATGCCTATAAATATTCAACGACGGATTCTGCTTTGGACTCAGAAATACAAATATTAACTAGCAGATTCTTGAACAGGGGTTATCCCATTAACACAATAAATCGAATTAGGGTACAAGCTAAGGATAGGATAAAAAATACTACACCAATCAACAATAGTAATATCAAAAAATACTTTATTTCTGTCCCATATGTTGAACAGTGGCACAAACAACTTAACAGATTCTTTAAAGATACCGAATTTAAAATTATAGCTAGGCCTATACGGAAGTTGCACACTATACTGAACAATCGCTCGGTGCTTTCCGCGTTCGCAACACAAATTAATGATCTAGTATACAACATTTCTTGCGGTGATTGCGACTCGTTTTTTTTTTTTTTTTTTTAATTTTTTTTTTTTTTTTTTTAGAATATTTTTTTTTTTTTTTTTTAGTTTTTTCGTTCAGCAGCGTCAGAATTAGCCTTTCATGTCATTAACGAAAAACATACTTTTTTATTTAACGAGGCAAAATACTTAACGTTCAACGTAATTATACGCGACTATTAATTGCAGAAACCGTTGAAATTAAATTACACGAGAATTCTGTTAATGTTCGGCGGCCATATTTGATCTCCGATGCGTGGACCTTTACGCGCATGCGCGAAGACATATAATCACTATTTAAGTTGCAGGTTTAGCCTGATTCGGTAATTTTCATTCCTGTGATCACGACAGTCGGTCGAAAAGCATTGTCAGCTTCAGGAAGGAAAATCGTTTTGAATATTTTCGTTAGATTCTTTTAATTGCGTTAATTTGAATTTTAATTGTTTTGAATTGATTTTGAATTGTGTTAAATTGATTATTTAATTATTTATATTTTACTTTAATTATATTTATATTTTACTTTAATGTACCGGTAAGTTGTCGATTTTTTCGTTTTTTTCCGTTTTAATTTCTGGAGGGTATCATACGGAAGTGTTCCACGTACTATATTGAGGTAAACTCCTCTTATTAATTTACTAGTAGTGGAGGGTATACGCCGTATACCCTCTGGTTTTTTTTAGGTGAATAGCATATACCTTCTGGTTGTTGAAAGACTTGAAAAAAGAAATATTAAAATATTTACCGAAAATTAAAAAATAAATTTATTAGAATTTGATCATACCTTTTGCTAATTTTACGACTACAGCACTGCTCACACTGCTATGAGTTGTCAAGAAATGTCCAGGGGAAATAGAAGACATCGATTATGTAGATGTGAGAGTGGATATCCACCAAAATTCAGGAACGGAATACCCACTCCCACCAAAACGAATTCATTCTGTTCCGTCACACAGCACGATCCTTCACGTGAAAATTATGAACTGTGTAAGCTAGCCTTATAACTATAATATTGTACACTTCTTCGATACCTTCATTCGCAGCTGAATTCCAAAGAATTTCATGATCCCCACCTCCAGATCTTAAGAGCTGATCTACCGTAGTATCATGCTCTAGCTTCAGCTCATACACCACACTACACTGCGATCCCTCACTTCCAGACGCAGACGCGTCCTTCGCCTATCAAACACAGCAGTTGCGAAGTCCTGGAAAGCTAAGAAGTTACCTTGCGTTCCCACGAGAACTGTTTCACAGCCTTCTACCATAACACTGAGGTCACTCACCCGAGATAACAAGTCAAATCTTAGATTCAAACTCAATTCATAATATGTTCCCATGACTCTGTTGGCAACAACGAGAACAGCTTGTAAGATTCAGTGTAAACCATTCAGATTATATCAGTGCTGCATGTTTTACATCCGAGAAAAAATTTTGGTAATCTGTCCTTCATCACTCACTCTCCAGTGCTCTACCAAACATTTATCAGAGCACCCCAGCCTGCTTTGTTGGATAAGAAACTCGAGTTTCCGAGGGAGGAGGGGAGAACTGGGCCGGAATTCCATCAATGGCGTGAGGAACTTTTATGGACTTATTTTCACTCAGTCACAGAGTAAAAAAAAATGCATAAAGTGAAGAAAATACTCCTTGCGTTATTGGCTGGATTTCCGGACCTTTTCCGCTAGGTGTGGGGAAGGGCTGTGCTTATATGCATTGTGCTACCTTCGAAGACTGCACCGATACTGAAAGTTGCTCGAGGAAGTGTAATAGTAAGCGACATATTTTCGTGGCAAGTCCTTGGGTCTCTCATTCCATCGGACTTCACCATTAATGCAAGAGTATATCTGAACATTGTTGCGAAACAGATACAACCGTTAATTTTGAAACATTGAAGGTATCCAGATGGAGAGGGATATCTTCAAGATGACCATGCAACCATTCACTGAGCTAAATGTGTGAGAGAGTCGTTTGAGGAACACGAGGAAGATTTGAAGTAGCTGTCCTAGTCAGCTCAATCATCAGACCTCAGTCCCATTGAGCATCAGTAGGATTAACCGAAAAGCGTGTTTGTCAGCACAGTCCTCTGCACACGTCACTCCAGGGTAAGGTCGGATTTATTGGTGTGCAGTGGGCTGTTTCTCCGGGGTCCCAAGGTCACCGAAGTCTCTGCATCGAAGAAATTATTATTAAGGTTTTTTTAGCTTTAAATATTTATGTGCACCAACTCAATTACCGAAATAGAGCCAACAGCAGTCCAACAAACGATAGCTCATATTTCTAAAAACGTGGTTTGGCAATATATATTAGAAGTTTAGATATAGCAGAAGTTTTGCAGTGATCCTGTGACTAATAAACAGAATTTCAGGGCTAGCATCAAGGGATGAATGAATGAATGAGGATCTTCGTTTATATACAGGGTACCTCAAGAAAATAGATGCCCGGTTGATGTTACATTGTTTCATTCGTGAATAAAAAATATTTATGGACTATAGAGAAAATGATTTGGTCACATGATTCATTATCTCAGGTGCTCAAGGTGTTATCAATAATCGATGCCTAGAAAGTATACCAACTAGTTTACGATTGCACACCATCTCTTTCTATACATAAAAGTTCTGTAGTGCAAAATCAGGCAAACGTGGCGGAAATTCAGAGTCAAACTCCCTCGTGCTCATACACCTCACGAAGGGTGGATATAGTGCACGTCTCGAGCATATTAAGGTACTCGGAACCAGAAAAGTAGTCCTTAAAAAAATCCCCTGAATACACTGCATCATAAATCCGGGAAAATTCACGACCCTATTCACGTGAATGTTTGATTTCTTTGGGCACAAGTATACACAGTTGTGTATACTTGTGCCCAGCGAAATTTTTGGTTCGGGCATAAGTCTTTTCTTTTTGAGGATATTTTTTATTTATTTATTATTTTTTATTAATCATTAATCATTACTATTTGTTAAAGAGCTTGAACTGTAACTCACTAAGTACAATTAACTAACTTGTTATGACTGGTTTTGGAATATTCTGATAGAAGGATTTCCATTAAGAAGCATTTTGAGCACTTGTGTTGACTGCATATGCGTAGCATTTCAGAAGTTTCCTCTTTGTTAGCGTATAATGGCCATTGTAAAATATAAAAACGGAGTGGAGAAATTCCGTTTTTTTTCAGTCTTACGTGCTGGCAGGGAAATTTCCACGAGAGTGTCATAACCTGTGGAAGGAAGTCACAGGGATTCGTGCTCCATCATATGAACTCTTCGCTGGTGGTTGAATGCTCTTAGCTTGAATTTACACAACGCGATCATGGGGCTGTGAAAGTAATGCACGTTATTGTGTGCATCATTAGCAACAGAAATGTTGGAAGCTGCTTTAATTTACATTTAAGTATGGCGCATCAATCCATAGTCATTGGGAGGTGCTGGGCACAATTTCCCTACTCCGCGGACATATAATCATGTGACTACTTTATTTCACTCCAGCGAAGGAACCACTTCGGGAACACAGATTTTAAACTGCAGACGAAATCGATATGGCTGTCAGAGAACTGTGACGTCACTAAACAGCCGAATGTAATTCTGCACATGGTCGTTTTCTCTGTAATATTGCAATTGCTTTTAACTTTGCTTTATGAAATAGTTTCTTAAAAAGTCGTGTTGTGGCAACAATATTAAATTTCCAACCGAACATACTACAGTAGAATTCCAATTATGCAAATACCGGTTATCCAAAATTTCATTTAATTGTAAAATTTTTCCTTTTTATTTTTTTTCTCCTAATTTAAATCAACGAAATCCACACATTTAATATTTAACCATAAGAAATAAAACTACCACGCGAATATGTAAACCACCGCCGTAGAGTTGTGGTCAGGCGCGAGGATGCTAAAGTACACGCGCTTTGAGTGACCGTGGTTCAACCTCGCGTGACTGCTAAATATGGCGTTGTTTCTTGTATTCTGAGACAGTGTGGTTGTTTCGGAGTATAAACAGAAAAGCCTTCCCGAATCTTAAAATGAACTAAATCCAAAAAAAAAAAAAAAAAAAGAATGTACTTATTTGAATAAAATTTAGAACTTTGGTAGCAGTAAAAAAAACAAACAAACAAAAAAAGAAAGCTGACATATTTCATTAAATGAAACATGTTACGTGATTACAACTCGATCTAATGTTATCATTTGCTTATTAGGGTGAATTAATTTGGTAGGTCTTTCTTTTCTCTTACTAACTCCATTTTTTCTTTGGTGTGTTTTAAAGAAGCGACTGGGATGTTTCCTTTTTCAGAAAGTATACAGAAATATTTAAGCACAAAAAACATTAAACTGAGGGGTTGTTAATGGCAGAAAATCTGGAAGAAAGCATGAATAATGTCAAAGTTGAAGTTCCGATTTGAAAGTACAGGAGATAATCTTTGACGGAGAAGAGAATTTACTGGAAGTCATTCTCGAAGTCTTTTGCTTTGCATTCAGTGGGAAATCATGCAGAACAGAAAAAAAAACGGACGTGGAGATCCCTGGAGGAATGTGGATTTAATCAGTTTAGCGGCTCAGTGCCTTCAAACCAAAGTTACTGAAGTTGTGGAATTCTCCGATGAAATCACTTATTCCATTTATGTTTGGCGTCTTCGCGGGGGGTCTATAACGGGACTATTCTTGTAGGAGGTGGACGAAGAAAATAAAATTGAGAACAGCGTAGAGACAGACAGATAGGAAACAAATGAAGAATGAGAAATCAGAACCAAAAGGATTGAGGTGAGCGGAGAGAGAGAGAGAGGGAGAGAGAGATTATCAATACTGTACTGTTCTGTCTACTAGAAGTCGGAAACAAATACTTTTCAAGATGGTGTCAATTATGTTTGGTCGAAAAAAATCTCGGTATCATTTTTCAAGGGATTTATAGCTAAAAGGAGAGATATATTCGTATATATAAATGTATTGCTTCGTGTATTAGTTCCAGAACATTGAAATAATAATTTGCGATTAAGAGAAAGAGAAAAAACAAAAGTTTATATGAAATTAAAAAGTAGCCTAGAAACAAATGAAAGAAAAAAATTTTTTAACTGAAATATGAAATTAAAATAGAGGAACGGTGGACTTTTGAGGAAACTGGGAATTATTTTCAGCTAGCAGCAAAGCGATTTAGGCCATGAGGCTCATTGTGTCATGCCTGTGAGTTGTATGGATTCTAAATTCAGAAAAAAAGGAAGAAATCCCCCGAAAAATTCTTTCATGAGGCTAGCTAACTAAGGGCTCCCACCCGCAAAGACCTCACTAATTTTTTTTTTTTTTTTTTTGCAACATCGAGGGAATTCGAACTAGGATCTTTCCAAAATAGCGGAAAGTAATACAGCACTCTTCTGTACACGATGAATCAGCTGTGATCAGTACAGGATACCATTACTCGTGACATCCTGATGAATGTTATCAATACCCTACGAATCTGCATTCGATGCCGTGCACATCCCATCTCTCCTAAAGCTACTAGAGAACCACTATCAAATACGTGGCAACATCTTAGCTTTCCTGACATTTCTGCTGTATAACCGCATAGTGAAAATTTCTGCAGATAACTCCCAATACTGCAAAATAATCTCGGTTGGAGTCCCACAGCGGGCAGTACTATCCGGCCTCCTCTTCACCGCCCTCATTGCTTCACTGGTAATCCGAGAGATGAATACCCTAATATATGCCGACGACCTAAAAATAATCACGGCAAACCAAGACCTTCACCAAATCTCGGAAGAGCTAACGTCCACTCTCTCAGAAATAGCTATCTACCTCAAACAATTTGGTCTACGCATCAATCCAGAGAAATCAGAAACTATGGTTTCTGGCTAAAACAAAACTCAACAAAAATCTATCCAGCCCTCAATGGAGCTTTTGTCCCACTTGGTGAAGGTCTTGGTTTACCGTGAGTATTTTTAGGTCGTGATTGAATTGGCGTGAGTATTTTTAGGTTGTCGGCATATATTAGGGTATTCACACTGACCTAGAGATCAGATTCGACCCAAAGCATGTCTACATGTTCAGCCAACATGTAGACATGTTTCTCGCAAAAACCGCTAGACCGTAATGGACCTGGGCGTAATGCGGGGCGACATTTTGATGTCATGAAGACCAAGACTAACCGGAGCTAGACGAAGATGGTTATGCAAGCAGCATCTTCAACATGTGATAGACAAATCCATCATTGTCAGATACATTTCAACAATTGTTTATCCACCACTTCTCTATGCTGCAGAGATCTGGGCATCCGCATATCCATCTACCACCAAACCAGTGTTCTCCTCCGAGTATTGGCTCCTGAAATGGGCTTGACACAAGATCAGCCTAACTCTCCCCCCCCCCAGCTCCGAACCACCACTATGGCAAACACACTCGACATCCCAAGGCTCACGTGGCTCATTGATGAAAGAAGAATCGTCACCACAGTCAAACTCATGACTGGTCTCATCTCCTCTTCCTCCTTCTGGGATAACTGTGCATGGAGGATCCCAGTGGTTCATCTGCGAGCAAATTCACAGCTATTCCCTCTTCAAATACGCCTTCACCTGTCGGACCGGTTCCTTCCTCAGCAGATGTTATCACGCATCCAAGATCTAGATGTCGATTTCAACAAGTTTAGTCAGGATCGACATTATAGAAAAAGAATACAGTACTCCATAGTGGGTGACCAAGGCCACCAATATTATAACCCGAGTCTCGATCAATGTATTCTCTTACTATGTGTATAATTATTCTATTTGACGAACAGTATATTCTTATGTTGTGTACTCGTATTTTGTGACTAATATTCTGTACACTCACTTAATGTTTAGTATACTCAATTCATTTCTCTATTTTTATAATATTTTACTTAACTTATTCATTATTATTGTACTCTTTTATTTTTTTGGTTTATTCAGGCAACTTTGTCTTTACATTACATTATATTGGATTGGCCACTGGCCACTGTGCCGTGACGGGCAGTTGCAACTGCACTACTATGTACATCACTATCTCGCTGTTGCAATATAGATTTCTCTCTCAAATAAGGCCACTATGGGATCAGACAGTTTTCCACAATTCTTTGCAAAGTCATGCATTTCTTTAATCAGATCCTGGACGAGGCAGTCATACTGTTTTGGGAATTAAGCCTGTACCCACAAGAATTCAGGCTAGCAGCTATCAGTTGTAGCCTTATAAATATTTTTGAAACGGCAGTACGATCCGATCTAGCTCACTACTGCTTCTGGCACAGTCCCCACCCATTTGCATAGAGTAGACAAAGGAAAATAGACGACTGCTAACTTGCTGGACATCTTACTGCGAATTTAGCATGAATTCAATAGTAAAATGCAACTGGACGTCCTCTTCCTTGATATGAAAGCAGCATATTATAGATTATCATTATCTACTCTAATATACTTACATTATCAGAAGATACTTTAACGTGGATGGGAAACTGTTAGACGTCATTGAGGAGGTCATTAAGACCTCTTTAGTCGCCATAAAAATCATCAGGTATAGTAGACAATTGATGGAGGGTATCTTAGAGAGGCGGCGATTCTATTTGCGGTGGTGATAAAACCTTCCTTGATCCCATCGTCGAACTTCGCTTCTTACGCAGACGACCTAAAATTTTTCATAATCTCTAAAGATGCTGAGTAGATTCCCCACTTACAAGTAAGGTAAATCAACAGATACTTCAGAATTTCTTAACTTCAAGTGGTCTTGCACTTAATCTGACAAAATCAGCCAAATTCGTAGTAACAAAGAAATAAAAAGAAAGGAAAACAACCATGAAATCCGAACAGGTGGATGTAATAGTGAAGAAAGTCTCCTTTCGTAATGGACCTGGGCGTAATGCGGGGCGACATTTTGATGTCATGAAGACCAAGACTAACCGGAGCTGTTGGGCGATTAGGCAGGAGCTAATTGGGTTAAGGAAGTTAAGGAACCTCGAATTAATAGCACAACCTATCCAAAGATGCCTCATTTTGATCTCATTCTATTCTAATGTTATTTGGTCATCTGCTCCACAAGCACAGTCAACAGATACCATGGGTTCGAATACTGGTCTTGAGGTGAGTAAACAGGTTAACTGGACGACCATTTCAATTTCGAGATCAGTTCTGCGCTCCAACCTCGGCCTAACTCCATGGAAAATATAAAGTACTGCTACAAATACCCAACTAATAGCAAAACTCATAACAGAAGACGCGCCCAAACTTGAATTCCACTACGACTATCTGTTTACCTTCAACAATTTAGTATGTTTCAAAAACACGTTCCTATCCAACACAATCTCTTTAACACATTGACCATAATATGCACTCAAGAATAATTACTAATTTATTGATATATAGCAAAGCCAATATCGATATGGCACAGGTGCGGAGCAACTGATGCTCTTCCTCAAACAGTTTTTCATTAAAATTTAGCATTCATTAAAATTTAGTATTCTCTTGACAAACTGTTTTAATGACACAGGCACTATGAAACGAAATTACACTGGCACTATCAAACGCAATTATAAGTGAATACGCTTTATACGTTCAGGGGAACTGTATATCATGTAAACAATAACTGGAATTTGTAAATATAGATATTTAGAAACAAAACATAAGGAAGTGGTAAAAATAAAAAACAACTTTACTTTCTCCCTCAGAGATAAAGAATACCTACTGCGTGGCTATGTAAGCGATTAGCGCAGAAGACTTCATGCCTCATATAAGTGAACAAGTTAACATTTCTAATAATGTTAATTTGTCCAGTTGAATGAGTTATAAAATTGATTGGAAAATTAATAAAGTTTTTCTCCTTGGTTGCCCACGTTACTGTTGCGTATCATCGGCGAAGTCGTGTTTAATAGTTTGAATAATTTCAACACATCAAATGGAATGGGATGGGATGTCTCAAATGGGATGTATAGTGTGTAGGATCCGGTACAAATGGGTCACTTGCAATGCCAGGGAAATAATGTATAAACGACTTTCTTAAGTGTATGTATTTTCCATTGCTCCGAACCATTGTAACGTACACAGAGAGAGAGAGAGAGAGAGAGAGAGAGAGAGAGAGAGAGAGAGAGAGAGAGAGAGAGAGAGAGAGAGTTGTTGGTTGCCAAACACTTACCGAAGGAAACGAAGATAGCACTGGATGAAGTTGTGAAGTGGTTAACTTCATTAATGTTTGACATATTAATTCATGGATACTTTAAAATCTTTCTTAAGACATGAGTAGCATGTCTTAAGAAAGATTTTAAAGATAACCAATCTGCTTCAGAATGCAGAGCTGCATATAAAAGCAGCTCTGCAATCTGAAGCAGATTTGGTTATCTCGTGGGAAAATGTTCAAAACGCTTCTTGTTTCAGAAGTAACGAATACTCCATTTCTACTATGCTAGCATTTCAAGAGCTTACCATGACTACCTAATATTAGCATAAACTATGTGGCCTTTTACGTATTTTAATGTACTTCAACTGATCTGAAAGGGGTAACTGTATTTCAAGTAGAAGATAAAGGTGAAACGATTATTAACGAAAAAGTGTTGAGCTCAAACTAATCGTATTTCAAACCATATAGGCTAAGTGATTCATTTCAGCACTTGTCAAGTAATTATTATTATGCCTTTTTCTCTTTATGGGACTTTTTTACTCTGTCACTGGGTGGAAAAAGTCCCATAAAGAGAAAAAGTTATTCAATGGAATCAAAAGCTGAGTTTTCGAATGAAAAGTGATGCAATCCTTACCTGAGAATGATTAACTCGGCCAAATTGTGAAAAAAGCGCATCAGGATTCTTCGTGTGAATAATGGGATTCGAAGTGGGGACATTCATCACTTTTCCAACATCGAAGTAAGTATTAATAAACTTACGTCAGCCAAACAAAATGTTTTTAAATTAATATCGATAAGTATATGTGGAAATACTATGTTTGTATTTCCGGATAAAATTATTGAAGCTTTTTCTTTTCCAGTTTAAAGTTTAAATAGTTAAAATTTAATTTTGAATTGAAAAATTGCCAAAATGAATTAAAAATTAATTTAAAACATACGCTTTGAAGCCTAAAGCTAGATCTAAATAGTATCGATTTAGTTGGGCGGCAGTACACGCTGTATTTACACTAACAATGTTTATCGATTGAAAAAAAGGGGTCCACTGTTGCATTAGGTTAAGAATTGTTGGCTAAGAGTTTCTTGGAAAAACTTCATCCAAATCGATACTTAGAAAGGAGCTAAGAGCTAATTAGATTAAAACTTTTGCGGGCAACGGCTCGTTACTTTTTTTTCCCGAACTGTTGATTGTGCAAATAATCCCAGTCACGGTAGATACATTCGTAATGTAAAATGGGCGTTTTGCTCCATGGTAGTTGAATGCATTTAGTGAACGATCAGGAAATCAATTGTAAAACCATGAGGTTAATTTGGCTGTAAGTTCGTTGAAAATACGATTACGCTATAAAGCTATTCAATTTCTTTAAATCTCAGACTCTCTCTCTCTCTCTCTCTCTCTCTCTCTACTCCCCCTCCCTCAATTTCCTCTACCAAAGATTACGAGTGTAATTTACAGAAGGCCTAGCTCGCCTTTTGGAAATCTTATTATGTAGCCAGGTATAGGAAGAACGGAAGCTTTTCAATCAATAATTAAACAGTTCTGCGCTTATTAGCGAAAAGCTTAAGATGTGTGAAACAAATGAGGTAATTTAGGCCCTCCTAATGATCTCCCTGCTGGTGTCGAATGTTCTAGATATGTTAGTTGTAATTAATGGGCAAAGAGCGTACCGGAAAGTAAAAGCCACAGATGGTAATTACATAAATAACGGGATTAATTACTGAGCCCACTAGTACAGCGAAAAGTATAAATCAGGCCGATAAAGCTCGTGCAGGAAACAGATCCAATGGTTCATCGTTAGCCATGGGGAAAAATGTCACTTACAACTGTTACCAGCAACGTCCTTAGAAAAATACATTATAGACTTGTTATCTGCAATACCTCCTTGGCGGGTAGTCTTATTGAAGAAATCTGTGTTGTCCACATAAAGGGAGGTTCGGAATATTAAAACAAGAAACGAATATTAGTAATTAAGAACGGTTTAGGTTTAAACGAGGATAAACAATGTATCAATCAGTTTAATAGAGAAGTTATCATGCTTTGCTGTTTGGCAGTCATGAAAGATTTGCTAAACGATACCCATAAATAATAAACGAACTCGTTTCAAGGAAAAATATGTGGCATGGGTTCAGGAGAAAAGATATTGTTCGTCAAACTGAAGAGAATAAATGAATAAATCTTATTGGAATGGATAATGCTCACGGCTGTTCAACTGGTTCACTTAAAGGATTTGAAACCATAATTCTAAACTTCGTAGTTCGCACAACAGGACTCTCCTCTGTAAGAACATCACTTTGTACTTACAGCCAGATTGCTATTCTCCTTTGGACAGCGACAAATTTTACCATTCTGAGAGCTTTAGACACACTCAAGTTTTGACCACTACGTTATTATTAGTATTGACAATTATTTATATTAGTATTTGTAAATAGTGTTTACTTTATCATTATTTATACTGTATAATACTACGCAAAAAACAGTGTCCCTTATTCCTCTTTTAAAATATTGATAAACATAAAATATATATCCGAAAGAACAGTTTTAGTATTTGAGGCCTTACCTCAATCGAAGAGGAATGGAGTCTCTTGTGTCTAGTGATAAAACCGTCCCTGTCTTTGTACCTTTTCAAGAAATCGATATGTCTTCTAAAATGAGGGTAGAAACCTGAACACAGTATTCAAGATATGGTGACTATCGATTTGTATAGTAGGATGATTATCTCCTTATCTCTCCTGAAAAATTCCCGTATATCATTGAGAGAAACTGCATGTACTATCCTATCAGCCTTACTAAACTTCTGGGAGGACTTCGTGCCCAGTGGTATTATCATTCCTACATACTTTTTATCTTCAACTGTGTTGCGTATAATCCTCTTCTCCCCCATCCACAGTTGATAATTTAAATTGGAAGTAGTGTGGCCTTGATGGAAAACCATGAATTTACTGGCAGTTAATCTCCAAATGTTTACAACAGTTTATGTTAAATATACTATAAACTTTATATAAACTAAAAGATCAAAAAGGCGACGCCCGTTAAAAATGTTCGCCTTCTCTACCATAGGATATTCCAAAAGAATCTCCGTATCTATCTTAAATAATATCTCCTACTTTCACCTACTTTAGTATTCTTGCGATTTCGTTAAAGTATTCAATATAATTCTTTGTAAGAGTTATGAGGTCTAAATTAGCAAACAGGTATTTCTTAATTCACCGTCTAGAAATTTTATTTTCCTGCGACAGATTTTAAGTATTCTTGTCAGAACTTTGCTAATGAGATCTTATTTCTTCACTGCTTTTGTTCAAATGTCTAAAGTATAATTTATGGTTCATCCACAAAATTTGTAATATAGGGAGAGCAAGCTTAACACTGTAGATGCAGTAGTTCTAACAGTATTAAAACAAATAAAACAACTGCAGTTTTTTATTTGAGTGATTAATGAAGGGATGAAGTGATTAATTGACAAAGACATCTTACGCGCAGATGTGCCCCACCAATTACTGTACGAGGTTTTTTAAATGGACAATTTACAAGTAAATTTTGAGTTGACTAGAGAGGAGAGTCCAGGGATGCTCATATTCAGCGACTATTGCATTTGAAGAGAGAAATTTAAGCAGATATACGGGACATTTATACGGGTTGTATAAGCATTATCAAAAAATGTCACATTATAGAAGTCGAAACAAGATGCTCGAAAATATGGTCACATGACAATCAGTATGGCGTATGATCCCCTCCAACGGCTAAACAGGCCCGACAGCGGCGAACCATGCTCGATATAAATGTCTATAATATATCTTATATGGGTGCTTAGACACCCATACAAGATATAGGTGTCTAAACAATCATAGCGTCAACAAATCCCATTCTTCCATCAGCGCAGACCTTAGCTCACCAAGTGAAAGAGAAGTTGGCTGCCTGGATGAAATGCGACACCCAAGGGCGTCCCACACATGTTCGATCGGATTTAAGTCTGGTGATCGTGTTGGCCAAGCAGTCGTTCGATATTTCCAGTTTCAAGATATTCCTCCACTATCTGAGCTCTATGTGTAGTGCAGTCCATAAAAAGAAAATCTGGGCCAAACGCACCCCTAAAAAGTCGTACATAGGGTTGGAGGATCTGTTCTCGGCACCTCTCTGCAGTTACGGTGACCCTATCAAAAATATGAAGAGGGGTGCTGCCGTTGATCATTATTCCGCTCCACACGAGAATACTGCCTCCACCGCAAGTGTCTCTTTCTTTGATGTTGGAGGGATGGTACCGCATTCCTCGTTATCTCCAGATGAAATAACGTCTAGAATCTGTTTGTAGGGACTGTTCAAGGAACAGAACTGTATCCCCCACATTTGTCAGGCAAATCACATGTTCATGGCACCAGTTTCGATGAGCTCTGCGGTGGTTTTGGGGTTAATGTGATACAAACCACTGCTTCCTTGCGTAGAGTCCACATGAATTGAGCCTTCTTAACACAGTCCGGTTGGAAATATTTTCACCTGTGGCCGTAGCAATCTCAAGAGACAGTTGACAGGACATCGTAGGGTTCCGTCTTGTTGTTAGAGCCGGATAGCGGTCTGTTCTGATTGACGTAGCGCTCGTGCCACCTTGGCCAGCTTTTCTTCTAATCGTTCGTATCTCCCGAAACTGCTTCCAGAGTGCCGAGACGACATTGCACAACACATTAAGCCAACGTGCCCCTTCGGCCTGCGACTGCCCGGCTTCAAGTCGTCGAAAGGCCTGCCGCCTCAAAGAGTCATCCAAAAGACGATAACTTGTCATCCTGAGTACTTGAGATATGGCTATCCGACTGAGCAAGCCAAAAAACGGGATTGAAGTGATGTGGTCGTGTTTTTTAGGCATATATAATTTGCATAATGTGCGGTTCTGTAATGTGGTAGATCGATTTCTATTACTCGGAATTTGCATGCCAGGATCCTATTATATCAAATATTCGCCTTGGGCGAGACTGTTCACAATAAATTTTTCATGAAAAACATTTTGTTCAGTTAATTTTGCCGAGCAGTGTATTTCAAATAAGTAACGCTTCCTATTAGAGAAGACTACTGTTACTTATTTTCAGTTGAGTACATACAAAAACCATTTACACAGCAGTGTAAGTGGTTTTTGTATTTGAGCAAGGGATAATTAAAATCTTTTCCACATCTCCTCTTTTTTTTATACACGAGAATACCAAAAAGATAGAGGAAAGTGATAGTAGGAGAAGAAGAATAGGAAGGTGCTGTCGGAAAAGGAAAGGGGCAGTTATTAAATTAACACTGGCACTCACTCAATAATACCTGGAATAAGTAACACTTCCCCAATAGAGAAGGCCACTGCTACTTATTATCAGCTTTCGTGGGCACCATTCAGACGCCCCAGACCGTGTTTTGAAACTGTTTGGCTTCTCATCAGTGAGCGGGTAGGTATAAGGGTTACAACCCACGTACGACTTATTTACACAGTATGAGAGATGCCAAAAGATGTGCTTATTAGACTAATAATATTTTAAGACTAGTCTTCTCTATATATACTTATTTGAAGCATGAGGAGGGCAACTCGTTGTGAAGGATTTCACAAGATGAGATGTACAATGATACCAATGTACTAACTTTGGTTTGTCCAAAAATTACAACTGTGTAGTAATGATGCAAATGCACTAACTGATGTCATAGTTGGAAGAGAGGGAGTTATATTGATTTGCCACTATATTTTTGGGATACACGTCCTCGTAAATAACATCTTAGTCATGGTGATATTAGACAGTAGCGAGCCACATCAATTTTACAGTCTGGAGAATGCATTGCACATCGAGACAGTTTAATGTCTCTACTTAGTCATTGAGCGCCATGTATGGGACGTGTATTTATGTTCACTTTTTCTCATGTTTTCGAATCACCTTTTTTATTAAATATATGTGTTCAATGGCGAAAAACCCATAGCGTCATCTTAGCCACTGCGATGGAGGAGGTTGTTAATTTTTTGCAAAAATAAATAAAAATTAGTAAAATAGAAACTTTTTGCATTTAAAAATACATATATATTAAAATTTTAAAATTATATATCTTTGTGCTTGGATGCTAATCATGATTGATTGCACCCTAACAATGTAAATTATTTTTGTGACAGCTTGACAATGACATTGATTCTTTCCATTGTGGACTCGTTGAACAAAATAAAAGCTAAATCAACACATCCAACTGTATTATTGATCATTTCTTTCCCGTTTGCTCACTTTGTAAATGTTGGATATATGTAGGTTATATTATAAAAGTAAATTATATAGAAATGAATTTTAATATCAGGAATAAAGCCAAAAAACAGATATAAATAAAATAAAATGAAAAGGATTTTTAAGTGTAAGTGAATTTAATCCATTCTAATTTATATTATATTAGAATTTATACTAGTTTATATTATTATATTATATAATGTTTTAAACAGTTAAATTAAGGCTGTGAAACTCTCATTGCGTGGCGATTCCACCAAGCTATTAGCTGTTATTTATACGTTATTTACAACCTGAAACGTTTATTTTATTAATCTTTACTGGGGTTAAAAATAGCAGAATTGTATTTTGACTGTATGAAGGTCAACTGAATGCACAGGGTGTAACTGAAATTTATGGAGAGGGCACATATGGTCTTTATACAGATGGTGGACAGAATGATGGAAACACCTGGCTATCAGAGATTTACGACATATCTGCAATGTAAGAGGTACCAGACATACGTGACTGGCTAGTGTGACATTCAGATCTCTTCTCAGCAGTGCCCTGGTCATGCATATAAAAGTAAACTATGCCAAGAGTTCGGTGTTATGAGAGAGCATGACTACATTAGCACATCTTGGTGACTTCGAACGGTGTGTAATAGTTGGAGCCCGGCTGGCTTCCTGTCAGCTCCGACAAAGATGGAGGATTCATAAATGATCATTACTCTTAAATAACATTCATTAAATACAAATGGATACTGGATTCCATTGTTTAAGGCGATTAATATTGTATATATCCAGTAATATATTTAATAACAAAATGTATTACTAGATATATACAATATTAATCTCCTTAACCATTCATTACGTTTGGATGCCATATTCTTAGTATCACTTTTAAACTGGCAATTTGATAATTTGGTGACTTTAATGACTTTGGTGACTTTTTGGTGACTTAATAATGATTCCTTTATTGGCATGGGATTTAAAATTATTTAAATAAATTCATGGATGAAAATTTTATGGTAGTTTTACTGTACGCAACAGTACTGTTTATTGTTGTGTAGGCACTCCTGTAGAGATATTTTTGAAGGGTCCAAACAGTTGCACTTTTGACTGGATAACAACTTAAACGGGTCCTGAAATGCTTACCTATCTAGGGAAGAGATGGGAACTCAAGGAAGGAACAAAGTATAAACAGTAAGACAGTGAGCAGAAGATTAATTAATATGTTCGAATTAGATGTAATTGGACTGGAAATGTAACAAGGGAAGGATAACACAGAAATAGCATTATTATTATTATTATTATTCTGACTTTTTCTCCTTATTGGATTTTTTACTCTACGTGAAGGGTATTGGCATCAAGTGCGGGGAAGGTGGTTGTGTCCGGTTGCTATTATTATTATTATTACTATTATTGTTGGTCAAGGAACTCTCTGACTATCCTACAAATGTTCTGGGTCGTGGCTTTTTAGAGTTCCATGTAAGTGTTCTCTGGGAGGCCCATTGCTGTTAGGTTCTTATGGAAGCTGTTAGCACCATGCCTGTGGTTGACACGGTGATTGGTATGGTCGTTGCTTGTTCCATATGCCACATTCTTTGACTTCTGGAGGTTGCTTATTTTGGGCACCGTTATGTTGATCATAAGGAAACTTCATCGACAAGAAGGAAATGTTAGGTAACCATTTCCTTCTTGTAGATGAGGGTTATGTCTGTTCTGTTCTGCAGGATCGTCTTGCTTTTTTATTGTGGCGCAGCCCCAGTACAGTTTGCGTGTAGAGATCTCTAGTACGGCTTGGGGTTCGTACTTGTATTTTTGGTATTTTTGCACTAGCTTCTGGTGTATTATCCTGGCTTCCCGGTCATGTCTATGAGTGTACTCCGTCTGGATGTGACACTGTGATGTGTTGGATTGTTTCTGGGGCAAGATGGCATTGTAGACATGTGTCATCTGTCACTCCGGAGTCCTTGGTAATATATTTCATGTAGTTTCTGGTGTCTGCGCTACTTGCGCAGACACCAGAAATCGTCACCGTTCTCCTCACACCGGGGGGAAAGGACCCGGTTTCGAATTCCGTCGATGATGCGAGGAACTTTGGTGGGCATTTTTCCCCTTCCCATGGTTAGCCGGTCTCAGGCGGCGTAGATAGCAAGGTTTTTTTTTTTTTTTTCTCCAGTAACAACTGAGGTTTTTTCGTCCAGCAAAACAGGAAAATCGACCAGAGAACACACAAAATTTACAGACACAATACGTATATGATTATATGAAAGAAATTTCCTGGTGATCCTAGTGTAATTGTTTGGTTTGGATTTTTGGACTTTTGTAAAAATAAGAAACGGTCTTGGATTACGATCATGAATTCTTCACTTTCGGGGAAGAGCTTCCGCTCGTGAGCCATGTGTTGGAAACTATCTTATATATGTAGTCTTGACGTTATTGTAGTGTCTGCCATGGAGTGCCTTCTTCACCCGTATTTCTGCCGTTGTTTATTCTGTCTGTGTGAGTGGGGGCTCCTTATTGAGTTTGAGCAATGTGCGCTGTTTGTTTTTCTATCTCCCTTATGGTTTTGTACATTAGCGCTATTTTCCTGGGAGTAATCTGTAATCCCTCAGGTTCTTAATTGCCTTCTTCTGTTGTTTCAGTGAGGTCTGTCAACCCTCTCCCTTCTTTCTGGGCTGTGATCAGTCTCTCGATAACCGACTTACGGTGGTGTTGGCGGCTGTTGGTCATCATTATCCTGGTAGATCTCATAATATCCTCCAGCTCGGTGTTGGTTCAATTTAGGATCCTGAAGGAGTATGTTGGTACTGGGACTGCGCAGGTGTTTATGGTTCGGATTATGTTCCCTCATTCAACTTTGTTTTTATAGGCTCCTCAGTCCATGATGGTATATCTCAGTCAGGCGGGGCTTGATCTCCTTGTGTTCTGACTGTTGAGCCTGAATCATCCCCATATATTCGTAGGTTTCCCCCTCTGTCATGACTTTAATCTCTTCACTGGTGTATAACAGAAAAGTTACCATGAAAACAAAATTTCATAGTATCACCCGCCAACTCACCAGAGGCTGCCCGCAGGGCTCTGTTCTGGGGCCACCTGTTTGGAATATGATTCTGGATGAATGGCTCCTGCAGGACTTCCCCCACACCATACAGCTCTCATATGTAGATGACCTGGTTATCGTTGTTGAGGGCCCCCACTCGTGAAGCTATTGAGACCAGAGCTAACACAGTCTTGAATGCTCTGTCGGTTTGGCAATCTCTACAGATAAAAGCAGAACCCTGCTTCTGAAAGGCCGTCTTGACACCAACAGACCCCCAACCATTCGTTATAAAGGACATGCACTCAAGAATCAACGTTTAATAATAATAATTATTATTATTATGTAGTAGTAGACGTTCCTGAAAAAATTTAGGTGTCACCCTAGACGATCGCAGAACTTTCATGCCACATCTAAAGTCCATGAAAGAGAAGGCCAAAAATTATATCAATATGCTTGCTCGCTTCACCCGCAAAGACCGAGGTCTTAAGGGACCTGCATTCCACCTTCTTTATTCAGCTGTTTTTGTACCGTTCATAACATACGGCGCTGCCGTATGGCTCCATCGTTTGTCCATCATCAGCACTAGCAACTTTATCCTGCGGATACAACGGTTGATGTTATTAAAAATGACTCGGGCTTATAGAATGACCTCAACAGCAGCACTACAAGTATTAACAGGTTGTATCCGCCTTGACCTCCAAGCGGCCTTCACAGCGCTTTCACATGGCATCAGAAAGAACAAAGAAACTGAATTCCTGGGGATAAAAACAGATCCGAAACAAGAACTCCGGCGTACTTGGCAGGAACTTGTTTCCTTCTGGCAAATCCGTTGGGATGATTCCACCAAAGGCATTACTACCAAGCTGTTTCTACTTAGTGTCTCCTACCTCAACAAACAAAGACTTGGCTGGTTCTTCCCTAATTTACACGCTACCTTTCTTCTGACAGGACATGGGTCATTCAAAAAGAGACTTCAGGACTTTGGGCTTGTAAACGATGTCCATTGTGTTTGTGGAGAACTGGTACCACATAATGCACTCGTGTGACATCTACCTGAACCTACGTAATCAACTGTTACCGGATATAAATTTACTCACACTCAGACCGGAAAGCAACCTGTTAAAATCAAAAGAAGCGTTTTTAGCTTTTAGCAGGTATGCCTCAGCAGTCTTCAAAAGGCGTTAGTATCATCTCTCCACGTCTGATCCCACAACGTAGACATCCACACCAGACGTTCCTGAAACTGTTGTGATCTCTCTTCGTACCTGCTCTTCCCTCATCACCGGCCACTATCAGAACTGAATGAACACTTAACTGGACATCTTTCTCTTTGGAATGACGACACTGAACTGATAGAAACCAAAGTCAGACACTTCCCGTTGCACTTTCCCAACTTTGCAGATCTCCCTTGTTCTGCAAGCTGTCTTCCTTTCCCTGGCCTTCGGTGGGCTCTCAGACCAGGGGTGATTCCTACTTCTCCCTTCCCACCTCTTCTTTCCGCTGGAGGATGCCTTCTTTCCTCATCCTCCTCCTTTTGCCTACTTTGACTCCATCACTTCTACTATCTTTCTCACTCTCTTACCTTTTTTTTTTTTGTTTGGTCTCCGTCCAGAAAGTTCAGGCGACACTGGCGGAGATCAGCCAGAGTATGAAGGCAGCCTGGCTCACCTCCCAGTGGTGGTGGTGGTGGTGGGCAACGTAGGGTTCCACTAGGGGCCCTGCGGCCAAGTAAACAGAGACACAACAACAGAACATAACATGATATTGCATAAACCAGACACTACACTTTTTTCTGGCTTATGCAGTAGTTCTGCATTCCATCACAGAGTACATACGGCGCAGATGTGGGAAACCACGGGTGGCGCCTAACCCTAAATACTATGCCACTCTTCATTGGTGTTCAGCTTGAAATTTCAGCAGACTGCTTTCCCTGATGAAATTCGTGGATCTTGCATTTGTCTAGGCCAGATTCTATCCAGATGTCAGTGCTGAACTCTGGAGATCCAGAGCAGCTCTTAGAGTTGATTTTCGGTTGCTGCATGGGGTCTGATGTAATCCATCTGCAGATGAGAGAGGATGTATAGCTCCTTGCTTGCTCCGTACTTGTCGTTGTTGAAGCATGGTGGACAGTGGGTTGACTGCTAGACAGAACTACTGTGGGTTCAGGGCATCGCACTGGAAGATTCCTCTTCTGATGGCGATCAGTCTGGTTGTGATGTTCTCGACCTTGATGGTGGTCGTCAATTTCGCCTTTGTTTCTTCTAGGAAGTGTGTCAGTGTTGGGTTGACTTTATAGATCTTAATTTCTTCTATCAGCCAGCTATGGGGCACTTAGTCAAAGGCCTTGTGCCAGTCGTTGCAGGCTGTGTACAGGTTGCAGTGTTTCTTGTAGGCTTGTTCCACAACTGTCGTGTCAATGGTCAATCGCTCCTTACACGCTTTGCTCATCTGATTACATCCCTACTGCCCCTTGGTCATGATGTTCTCGCTCTCCAAGTGGCCTGATATCTTCTTTCTTATGCAGCTGGTACATTGTTTGGCGACATGTGATCGTTCTTAGGCTTCAGATAGGCGATTCCTTCAGTCAGAGACTCTGGGATTGTGTCAGTCTGCGCGGTAGCACAGTGGTATCGCCACCGCCCTCCCCACACCGGGTGGAAAAGGCCCAGGTTCGAATCCTGTCGATGACGCGAGGAACTTTAGTGGGCTTTTTTCACTCCGGGGCTGAGTTAGTCGGTCTCAGGCGTAGATAGCAAGGTTTTTCCCCCAGAAACTGGGGTTTTCGTCCAGCAAAACAGACAAATCGACCATAGAATACACGAATTAATAGACGCACAGCACGGCAGATGAATTTAATTATTCGGGTGGCCTAAAAATAATAGTTATTTTTTTGAGGATTGTGTCAGGGTGCCTTATCATCTAGGTGAACTGCTCCGCTATGTGCCTATTGTGCAATTTAACTTCTTGTACCAGTAATTGTGGATGTTATCTATCCTCGGGGTTCGCCAGTTGTGCGACTTCCTGTTCAACTGTTGTACTTTTTCCTCCCGAGTCTCTCATTCTGTCATTTTTTGTATATCCTAGTCTTTCTTCCGTTCTAGGTCTATCCAGGGGGTACGGCTATTATGGCTATTTCGCTGCTCTACAGATTGCCCCAGAACTTCTCTAGTGCCTTTTGATTTGGTGATCCCTTGTCCTCTTCTGCTGTTGTCCACAGATTCTGTAGAAGGATCTGTGGCTTTTTTCAAAATATCTGGTTGGCTGTTTTCTTCTGGGCACCCCCCTGTATCGGCGAAGTCTCTTGCTAAGTGCAAGGAGTTTCTGTCTGATGGTGTCCAGGTATTCTTCGATCCTTTGATTATAGGTATCATGTATGTTGTGGATGTTGTCTTTCTTAAGAATGGTATTATTATTATTATTATTATTACGTAGTAGTAGCTTGGGTTTTGGTAATCATCTTGTCGAAAAGACGAGACAAGACGATGACTACTTGAGTTTATCTTTTCACAGAAGGGTATTACCAGTTATGCCGACAACCTAAAAACACCATTATGGTTTTCTCTTCCGATATCCGACAGATCACGAATATACTTAATTAGAAACTGCAGGAATTGACTATCTGCTCTTTTTTTTCAATTTTTTGTTTTGGCAATAGACTCCACGAAATCAGAGTTATCAGTCTACTCATTAAAACACCAACTTTTAAGTTTAAGTTTTCTTTCTGGGGTATTCAGATTTCGAAAGTTTTTTTCAATACTTAGTTTTTTGAACACCTTGTCCTTGTTTAGAGCTTCCATTTATTATTTTTTCCTGTTATCTCTGCTTTCAATACTGTGCCATCCACGAAACCAGTTCAGAGCGTCTATCATTTGTTTCGACCTTGTGTTTTCCTACTGTATGCCACATGTGTCTTTGCTTTTCCCTTTCTTTTCAACTTCTCATTGTTCCTTCTTTGTGACTTTTCATAAACGTAATTTTAACTGTAATTTTCTCTTAACTTTTACTTTTTATCTTGTTATTAATTATCAAAGTTTCGTCATTAAACCTTTTTTTATTTTATTTTTTTGCAGTGACCGGAAGTATTGTTCGATTTATATTTCTTTCAAACAATAACGATATTAATGATCTCTCTCGCTTTTGTAACAGACACAAGTAAAGAACAAAATTTTTGAACATTTCATTATATATTTGATTTTTTAAAAATACTTTTTCAGCTTGTATTTTTTTTACCTTTTAAATAAACTTATTTTTGAGGCGTCGGTCCTTTCTACGCTTGAGCCCTAACACCCAGCATCCCCATAGCCTTACGCTACCATATATAATAAAATTATTTAGAATAAATGATCTTTAGGAATGTTCCTGCAAGGAAGCACGTATACTCGTATTTCGCATTGTGTTCCTTCTTCCAAGTGGTCAGTTTATTTATTTATATAATGTATGCTCAGCATATTAATAATTAAAGTTAAATTTTTGTTTTCAAGGAAAGCTGTCCGTTACTTAAATGAAAAAAAGAAAATGGGATATAAAATTGATATTTTATTACTAAAATGGAGGTTGTTTTTAAATAAACTATTAGTTTTCTTTCTCACAAATGATTACAATATTTGCCAGCAGATGGCAGCAAATCCAAACACTCTGAGACTAACGACAGCAAATTGACACATTGGCTGAGGGGATTCGGTAGCATAAGCTTACATATTAAGAAGTGGAGAGTTGTGCTGGATGATGTATCTGGTCCCTCACCAGGAAGGGGATCCGAGGCATTCTTAAATGGTTATAACGAAACTTGGTGGGAAGGCTGCCCAAAACTATGCACACGGTACATCGCACTTGTCTGTTGGAGTTATAAGATGCTTACAGTTGGCACTGTGTCTATCTATTGCCCTTTTAAAAGAAAAAACAGGAACTTGATAGAAGGGAACGTAGCATTTACGGGTATTTGATTACTCTTATCTTTATACTGCAGTTTCTTAGCAACAGTGCTAATCAAATCTTAGCCGTAGCTAAGATTCATTAAGCATGATGTAGCCGTACTTTGCTGTGTACCGTACCATGCCCATTAATCTTTTATACATGCTACGTGACATTGTTTCTTAATCAATTCAGCTTTCCTGCAGAAGATTCCTGGTCCATATTAGAATTAGAAGCCATGTTGGGTTGACTCTGTTTCTGTCAACAAAGGAACTCCTGTTATCCGTAGTCTACTTTCATAAAATAAAACCAGAAACTGAAATAAATCTAAGCTAAAACCACGAAACTTCAGAATATAATTATGAAACAAAGTGTTGTATAATTTTAAATTGAAATCAAGTAATTCGTTTGATTTACTTTGTCTACTGCTATTCTTTATTTCACTTCAATTTACTTTTGTGGATTATTTATTTATTTTTTTAATAAATGGGATGGTGCTTAAGAAGCTCTGAACAGACGTAATTTAGGATTTTTTAAGTTCTTTGCAGTAATGGAATGGAAGAATACGTTACCAGTCTAGGCCATTAAAAACACTTTTTTGCGTGGAGTCTCAATTCCATGTATTGTGTTTGGAAGTATCGATTGAGGACACTTTAATCGTGGCCCTCACTGGTAGTACTATTAGTGTAATCATCGTCCACCCCACACTGGGTAGAAAAGACCCGAGTGCGACTCCCGTCAATGAAACCACAATTTTTGGGGGTCGTTTTTCACAAGGTGGCTGAGTTAGTCGGCGAGGGAGGTATTGTTCTCGTAAACCCTCGTTTTTCGTCCAGCAAACAGATAAATCGACCAGGAATACACTCATTTACAAACAAAATATGCTCTTGCCTTTTAGCCTTAATTTCTTTGGCGCTTAATACACATTACATGCAGAAAGTTTACATGAGTGTGTTTTATTATGCATCTGCATCAGAAATATTCATTATAAGAATTGAATTAGTATACTCTAGGCATCATCAGAAAAAGTGGTGTGCGATTTATTTATTTTTTATTTTTTTGCCTTCAAAATGGGTTATGAGTTGGAGTAATTTGCGAGAAAGACAGATCACCTATTACAGAAGCTTATGTGATGAAATCATGTCTGGAGAAAACGTTTTGGAATGGTTTAAAGAAGTATAAAGAGTATGTGCAAACATTTCACAAGAGTGATGAAAATAATTAAAGAATTAAGGATTTGGTTCAGTCAGAGCGACACGTAAACTTACACCTAATTAGTATTACATTTATTTTAACTGAAGGGGAAACGAGGGTTTCTTAATGCCACAGAAATAAGATGTCAGACTCTTCAGTGGAAAACTCCCCAAACTTCAAGAAAGCAGTCATCAAAATTACGCATTACTCATCTGTTTCATTAACCTCATTGATTCATTTAGAATTTATCCCTAATCGTTAAGTTGGCTAATTATTTTAAAATTTTGAGCGTTTAAGGAATTTTGTACAATACAAAAGGAAAGACCTTTGGTTTATTGAGTAGATTCTTTACCATGCCGATATTCAGGCTCTTAACGCACATGATATGAGACAGCGATTAGCAAAATAAATAAAGATCACACAGGTCGATCACCACCTTATTCGTGTACACTTAGGTGCCTTAGTAATCTTTGCGCCAGTAACTCAAACAAGCAACAAGAACAATATTCGCGTATACCAGTTATTGTAAAACAAGTCTCATTGCTTTATGGTTGTACCTCTCATTTCACTTAAACAGATTCTTGGTCATCCAAAAGGCAATCTTCTTTCATCTTCAAAGGGACTTATTGTCTATTAAGACTAAACAGAACACATCCGTGCTTTCAGCGTGAATATTTTAAAATTTGAAAAAAAAAAACATGCACCGAAAATTTTAAAGAAAAAATCACTTTGGTAGGACCAAGCGGTAATTATTAACTTAGTAGTAAAAATAGTCTTGCATTTTTTCCAATAATGTCAAGGACATTATTGGAGAATTTCAGTGACCCATATGAAAATATACTTCATGTATTCTTATTTTCTTCACTGAATGGCAGTGACGTCACAACTTGGGTCTTAAAGTGAAATTTTTACTGCGTTATTTTCTTTATAATTTTTCCAATGAGTTAATTTCAGCTTTCAAGAAAAATTCGTTTTATTTTATAGATTAAATATGTCTGCTGAAGTTACAGAAGTCTGTAAAAGTAAGTACCGTATTGCATAATTGTTGTCCTATAGTTACAACATTTGAAAAATATGAGATTAATGTGCTAGTCCTGGGAACTTGATTAATTTCTATACACATTTAGCATTTGTATACATTTATACATGTAGCACTTGGAGTATTCTGTTCGGTTATGTTTCTTTCAGCCAGCAGATTTTAAACTGTATGGAACATTGATCGTCATCGAAATTGCTCTACTTAAAAGGAGTGCTTTTTTGAGCTCAAAATAAGAGGAGTTACAGACGTAGAGGTAGACAAGAAATTATTAAGTCGATGTATCAGTTCAGCAGTATTTATGCAAAGCCGGTGACATTAGCATGACATAACGACTCCTTTATGAAGGGAGTTGGGAAGGCGCTTAGTGAACATTTAAACCATGCATCATCCACTTGTGCTGTGAGTTGGGTGACACTGGTAAGGATCTGAGAGGCAGACGTCAGTAAACGTCCCAAACGTGTTCGATGGGCGATTGACTGGTGTACGTATAGGCCACGTGAATCGGGATATGAGAGCCGTATGTGGGTGGGCATTGTCCTGGTGATAAATAGCTTTTGGAATGGAGCGCAGAAAGGGCACAAGCACTGGTTTTAGAATGATCTTAACATAATGTATTGTCGTCCAGTTGCTGTCAATAACGACCAGAGGTGAACGGGTCTGAGGACACACACATGCAGACAGAGGCTGGATTACCCGTGTCCTCCGCGAGTTTCCAGACGCGCATATCAGTTACTGGATCACACACAGAAAAGTGACAAGAACCGTTATCTCCCCCAAGCAGCTCTCTCTCTGAACTGCAGACACTGACCACGATGGAATGGCATCAGAGGTAGACGAGAATGCAGCTCCACTTCTCTCAGGTGTCTGTTAATTACGCACCTTGACACAGATAGGATGGCATTATGTTGTTGAAAATCTGGCTGATTGTGATAGATCTGTTTCCTGTCACTATTCGGCGGTTCCGTCAATCCTCTCGTTTCGGTGTTCTTCTGCTGCTACCAGAACCCTGGCGACGTGTCCGAGTACATTTGCATACCCTTGTTGCCAACATAATCCAACCGTTCCGACATTACGACCCACATGAACGGGGATTTGCCCTATTGGCCATCCAGCTTCTGAAAACTCAGTGACCCGACCGCTTTTGAAGTATCTGAGCAGTAAATAATGTCAACTTATTTTTCAGACAATCAGTCATTCACCGTTTTGTTTGTCTGCACACGTTTTTATAACAACTCCAAATTCCTAAGTAATAAACACATTATTGGACCTTCTACAGCTTCTACTTTGTGGACCATTAAATACAGTACTCCTTTCTCTGGCCAAGGTAAGATTAAATTGCATAACTAATTCGTTAATTACATGGTTAAGTGGCCAGATTTGGGCAGCTTTCCCAGTACTGGTAAGTTTACATGAAAGAAATAATTCCCATGTACGTATTATATATACTAAGTACATGCTTATTAGAAACATAACTATGTACGAGATTTCAATACAATTCATCAATGAATATTCATTCACTGATGATTTATATCGAAATCAAAATTTTTATAATTTAAAGTGCAACACTACGCATATGTGTGTTCAGAAAAATGAAAGTGTGGATTGTACTTGCTAATTGCAGCCTGCGTGCGGCAGTATGATACTTTCGTCCAAAACGTATTGTTCAATGGAGATCCTAATTTCTTGGGGATCTAAATACCGAATACTATCTTTCACAGAAGAAAGGAGCAGCTTTCATGCTTGCGGTGCAGTTGAATGTTTTCATTTTTATGTTTATCCTTTCGCCTTTTAACTTCTCTTATCATTTCTTACATCCAAAGAATTTCTGCACAGAAGGAGAAGGACATTAGTTTTAGAAATTTATCGCTTTCTTCAATAACAATCGACTTGCTAGACCGTAAAAGTTTATGATCAAACCAACGTCTATCCTCTCCCACCTCCTCTTCGTTTTCATCCCTGTCTCTACTCTCAGCGACTTCCGAGGTGTTTTCAAAGCGAAATGTCCAAGGTTATTGTGTACTTCCGCCTGAAGAGAGGATGTGGAATCTATAAACCCCCTTGGGTATTTAGCAAGTGCAGGGGCGGGGTGGGGGCAGGTGCAATAGTGAGGAGGAATATTGATCTCTTAAAGGTATGTGCTTATCAGCCTTTTATGTGCAGCAAATTGCTACGACATCTACAGTTCAGATCCCTCTGGTTACCTTTTCGGCAAACTTTAGCGACTGATAAAAGTCGTTTCATATTGGAAAGTATTCGTAGCAGTTGGGAAATAGATAGCGTTGGGAGTGCATTTAATAGTGAAACCATGTCGGAACTGAAAGCAAGGTGGATATTATTTAAGATGACAGTGAATAAACAGGTTTACACAGCCGATTGAACGAATCACAAAACCAAAAATTAAATTGCACATCCAAGCGGAGTATGGGAATTCAAAAAATTTGCTTTCAGCTAACAGTTCCTTTGTGGAAAAAAGACTCATAAGCTACGAGTCTTTTTTCGGTGAGAACATGATGAAACGATTAATATTTAAAATACTCCATTCTTTTGAATTTCCCCATGTTTACAAAGAAATTGATCAGAAAAGAGACTATACGAGTTTGCACTTTTTAAGATCGAACAGTGGATGCTACTTAAGTTACAAAGTGCAAGCTTTTCTGGCCAAAAACAAAACGTATTTTGCTGATGTATGTAGTTTAGAAATACACTGACATTCAAAAATTAAAGGGGAAAAGCCCAAAAACCTAAATAAACTGAAAAAAACAAAAAGAAATATTAGATTATGACATAACATTAGTGAGACATTTTTTGTAACGTGTCTTAATAATCCACACAGACTGACAAATTTCGATCTAAAGTTATAGAATTATGCAATATCGTTCATGAGCTGCCCCGTCCTGAAAAGCGGTGCTCTAATAATTGGAACGTATACTCTGATAAGGTATATGATTGCCGTAAATAGCAAAACAAGCGTGACATCTATTCGTGCTGAGAAACGAGACTGTTAATTGGCGTTAGAGGTATCAGTTCTCATTCTTTGTAAAGGGTTGACACAGATTCGGTAAGGTGTCTGAGAGAAGGACCGTGATCGTAAGGGTATTGGTTCAACCACCTACTCTTCGGGAACTGGATAGTCTAACCTAGACATCATACTGACTTCTTCTTCTCTTCGCAATAGACTCCTTCATTGGCAGGTGCATGACACGGCCACTACTAGCGACCATCGCCTCATCACTTAAAGTGTCACCGATTCTGCCCTCCCTCGTCAAGTGTCTATCCAGGATATTGTAAGATTCTCTACTAAAACAGCGAACTGGGACCAGTTTGACAATGTTGAAACAATGTTGAAATAGGGTTGAATTTGAAAGTGTCTGCAGTTCTGCCCGGACACGATAGGAGGGAGTATATGATGAGAGCCTTGTCGATCAATTCGGCCCTGGAAAGACTGTGCAAGGCTCAAGGGGTAGAATTTTTTTCAGCCTGGACTGTACTTGTTAACAGGAGAGATTGCTTCTACAGGGATGGGATACACTTAAATAGAAAGGGTGCAAGAATATTTGCTGATGCTATCGAGGCAGTGTTAGGTGAGTCGGAAAACTGCTAGCTTGGGGGGGGATACAAAGACGAATAGAATAACAGTAGCCACTGGAAGAGGTGAAAGAAATTCTTGCACTGCTTCTATTGAAATGAGCAGAAGCCTGAAAAACAAGTTGCAGGATATTTCAGAGACTGCTGAGAGTCATTGCGGTACAAGTAAACACATGGGTTGTGTTAGGGTAGCTAAGAACAGAAACAGGTGCAGGTATAGTTCCGTGTACACCAATGCTAGGAGTTTAGTAAATAAATTTGATGACTTTGAGGTATTGCTCAAAACATCAAAGGCAGATATTGTTGGGATATCAGAGACGAGGTGTCACACAGATATAAGGAATGCAGAACTGGAATTTGGGGAGTACAACGTCTACAGAAAGGATAGACTGGATAGGAAGGGAGGAGGGGTTATGCTATTAGTTAAGAAATACATAAAATCCAAGGAAGTGAAGCCAGTGGACATCGCTGGACAGTGCAGTGTCGAGTCAGTTTGATGTGACATGAGCATTGGGAGATCAAAATTGAGAGTAGGAGTGTGCTATAGGCCTAATGACTCTGATGAGTATAATAAGAAACTGTACAGGGAAATAGTGGGCCAGTAAATCAGAGAGTCTTATAATGGAAGATTTTAATTTCCCAGATATTGACTGGAATTTGGGGGCTGGTCACTCACACACTAGCAAGGCTTTTGTGGATTTATTGGATGATTGTTTTCTACATCAGCATGTTCGGGAGGCAACTAGAGGGAGCAATACTCTTGATTTGATTATCAGCAGTGATTCTTCATGCATTAAGAATCTGCATGAATTGCTTTACCCCTAATGGTAGTTACCTCAAAGAGGTAACTACCATTAGGGGTAAAGGGAAGGGTTATTGCTTTCGTAAAGGCGACTACGATGGACTGAGGCAGTATTTAAATTCTATACAGTGGGACCAACTGATGATGTTACCAACAGCAAATGCAAAATGGGAAGCATTCAAAGAACTTATCTTGGAAGCTACTAGGCTTTACATACCAACTAAGAAATATTGTTCAAGGTTTAGGCCTAAATGGATGTCAAATGAACTAATGAGGCATATGGCAGAGAAGAAAAATGCATGGGATACTTACAAATTAACACATGACACAGAAGCCTATGGTAGATACAAGTTGATATGCAACCAAGTTACAAAGGAGGTTAGGCAGGCAAAGGCAGATTACGAGAAATCTTTGGCAAGGGATGCAAAGAAAAACAGCAAAGAGTTCTTTACTTATGTAAACTCTAGAAGGAAGGGGATGAATCAGATTGGTCCACTTGATATCGATGGGTCAACTGTTGATGATCCTGCTCAGGTAGCTAACAAACTAAATGAATATTTTGCATCGACATTCACACATGAGGAGGTATTTAGCGAGGGGAAAGCCAGAGGTGTATTCAACTCTAGCAGTAAGCTAGAGAATCTTGTAATAACTGAGAGTGAAGTGGAGGAGAAATTGTTGAAGATAAACACAAGAAAGGCACCTGGGGTTGATGGGATCTATCCAGTTATAATTATGAGAGCTTCCCTGGACTCAGGGGAGGTACCCACAGACTGGAGATGTGCAAATGTGACCCCAATTCACAAAGGACGATCAAAGGCTGACACAAGTAATTATAGATCTGTGAGTTTAACTTCTGTTCCAGGAAAATTAATGGAGGCACTAGTTAAAGAAGCACTGCAAGATCATTTAGACAAGATTTCAGTTATAGCTCGGACACAGCATGGTTTTGTTAAGGGGAAGTCTTGCCTGACCAATTTGATTGGATACTATGATGCAGTCACAAAGGAACTGGATCCGGGGAATAACTTTGATATTATATACTTTGATCTTAGAAAGGCTTTTGATACTATTGCACATGGACGACTGCTGCACAAATTTGAGCAGTGTGGCATTGGAGGTAAATTGCTGCTGTGGATAAAGGGGTGGCTGAGGGGGAGAAGACAGAGAGTGGTAATCAGTGGACGGACACTGCTCGTCGTGGACTAATGTTATTAGTGGAGTCCCTCAGGGCTCACTGTTGGGTCCATTATTGTTTTCTGTATTTATAAATGATATTGATGATGGTATATCAAGCTTAATGTCGAAGTTTGCAGACGATACAAAGGTAGGCAAGGTTGTCAAGGACACTACTGACACTATGCTGCTGCAACAGGATCTGGAAAGGTTGAGCAGATGGGCTGAGAGGTGGCAAATGAAGTTTAACATTGACAAATGTAAAGTACTACACATGGGAAACAGCAACCCCAGAGCAACGTATCAACTCTGTGGTACTACACTGACAGTGGTAGAGAATGAAAGGGACCTGGGGGTGGTTGTGCAGTCAGATATGAAGTTCTCTGAGCAGTGCAGACGGGCTGCAAGTGTAGCTCATGGAGTATTGTCAATGATATACAGGAATTTTTCTAGCAGGGATAAGGAGGTGATTATTCCCTTGTATAAGGCAATGTTCAGGCCACACCTAGAGTACTGTATACAGGTCTGGAGAACTCATTTCAAGAAGGATGTAGAGCTGCTGGAACGAGTACAGAGAAGGGCAACAAGATTAGTGAATGGAACAAAGGGGTGCTCTTACGAAGAAAGGCTTAAGTTTTGCAAATTACAGTGTCTGGAGACTAGGCACCAGCGAGGTGATCTGATAGCGGTGTATAAAGCCTTGAATGGTTTGAGCATGCTCAATGCTGATGGGATTCTTCCTCTCGCCCAGAATAATCACCTGAGAGGGCATAAATTCAAATTGTGGAAAGACAGATGTAGGATAGACGTGCGGAAATTTGCCTTTAGCCAGCGGGTTGGTGGAACAGACTTCCATCCCTTGTCGTGGAAGTTGATAGCCTAAATAAGTTTAAGGCTCAGCTGAACAGGTATTTTGAACGAACAGAGGGGTGAAGTGAAGTGTTTTTTTTTTTTTTTTTTGGCTGATGCTGCATAAGCTTGCTTTCTTGCATCAAATGCCTATATTAATGCTAATGATAATGTAATTCAAGATGTCCTACATGACCCAGCTAGCAACTCCTACCAATCAATGCACAGTGTGCAGAAAACAGACTTTGTGCAAAGTCTGCTTCTCAAAGCTTCAGAGACTTCCATGAAAAAATGTTCCAGGAACCCAAGATCTGTACCATGGTGGTCGCGGGAACTCACTAACCTGCGGAATTCTCTGAAGCGCGCTCGCAAAGAGTATTAACGCAAGCGAAGGACGGAACCTGCTCACATCGTAGAACAGTATAGAGACCGATTCAAAGCAGTCCGCCGTGAATATATTAACAAAATTTACCATGACAAGCAGAGCTCCTGACGTTCCCTTGTCGAAACTGAGGGGAACCGGAATCCATGGGGTTTAGTCCACAAACTCGTGAGGAATAATCTGGGATCCATGAATGTCATACACTCTGTCCGCTCTGATGACTCATCTGAGACAACTACTGGGAAGATACAATCAACCTGATTCTGGATGAACTAATATATCAGGACAACACAAACTCTGTCACTGACATCCACTGGAAGATAGCAGTACAAAATTCCAGCTTCCAGCCAGACATTATGGAGAAATCGTTCACAGAGGAGGAAGTCGATGCAGCAATTAAAAAAATAACAAAAAGTAGAGCTCCTGGTCTGGATTTTATTGAAGGCGAGACTGCAATGTCTCTGGATCATAGCTCCAATGATACTTCTTCAGCTCTTAAACACCTGTCTGAATGAGGGTAACTTTCCATCACGTTGGAAGCATGCTAATCTGAGGCTCTTACCTAAGGATCTTACAGGTACCTCAAAGGCATACCACCCAATTACGCTGCTTCCCATTCTCGGCAAGGTTTTTGAGATACTGCTGCTCTCCTGCTTCCAACCTCGATATGAAGCCAGTGGTTTGGCATCCTCGCTTCAATATGGATTCAAACAAGGGTGCTCCACAATTGATGCTCTATCTAAAACCCTCAAAGTTGCAGAACAGTCGGATGCAACTTATGTACTGGCAATCTTCATTGACTTCAAAGGAGCTTTTGACACAGTGTGGTGGCCAGGCGTTCTTCAGAGGGCCAGAGTCTCTAACTGTACTTGGAATTTCTACCACTGCATCAAAAGCTACTTCTCTAACCGCAAGGTCAGTATCAAAACAAAATATCACTGCATCACCCGACATCTAACCCGAGGCTGTCCCCAGGGCTCTCTCCTGGGGCCAGCTGTCTGGAATATGATACTCGACTACTGGGCCCTGAGGGACTACCCACAGACTACTCAGCTTTCTTACGCCGACAACATGGTTATCATCATCGAGGGCACCACCATAGAAACCCAGGCTGCAGTTGTTCTTTCTGCTCTAGTCCGTATGGGCCATGGAAAATAAACTCTCAGTCTCCACTGTGAAGAGAAAAACCCTCCTATTGAAAGTCAAACTGGACAGACCTCCTACCATACGTTTTAATAGCCGCTCACTGAAAAACTATCGATCGGTGAAGTACCTAGGAGTAAATTTGGACGACGGGAGAACTTTCATCCCCCATATCCAAGCTATCAAAGTAAAGAAAACAAATTACTTAACTATGTTAGCTCGCTTTACCCGCAAGAACTGGGGTCTTAAAGGACCAACTCAACGCTTCTATATTCAGCAGTATTTATACCAATTATCACATATGGAGCTGCAGTATGGTACCACCGAATGACTTTAGTGCATGCTCAACGTAAAATTCAGCAAATTCAACCGACTTATGCTACTATAAATGCCAGCACATGTAGAACGACATCCACTGACGCCCTACAGGTACTAACAGGCTGCTTCCCCTTGGACCCCACGACGCTTTTATCGGACTCTCTCATGCCGTCAAGAAGAATAAGGAAGCAGAATTCCTCGCTATTGAAACCCGTACCGATACCGACATCAAACAGGAACATAAACGTGTGTGGCTAGAATTGATAAACCTGTGGCAAACCCGCTGGAATAACTCCACAACTGGTGCAACTACTAAACCTTTCCTCCCCGAGGTAACCTACATCAACAACAACGTTCCACTTGGTTCTTCCCAAACGTATATGCTTCCTTCCTATTAACTGGCCACGGATCCTTCAAGAGTTCAGCCTAGTCGAGGATGCCCTGTTTACCTGCGGAGAACCTGAAGACTGGGACCACGTGATGCACTCATGCAACGTATACTTAGACCTAAGAATCCAACTACTCCTAGACCTCCACACTACATCACTTCGGCCAGAAACCAAATTACTGGAATCTAACGATGCTTTCCGTGCACTAACTTATGCCAACGAGGTCTTTCGTCGTTGCTGGTATCACCTGCAACTCCCAAACACTACTCCTGGATAATCTCCTCCACACAGCAACTGATACCCAGCACCGGAAACTTCCAGTCATGAAATTGAAAATTGAGGCCAGACCTGCCGACGCCGCTCTCTGATTCTCCATCGTGACGATCCTGGGCTCTTGAATTTGAACTTTACCTGTTCTCTTCTTCCTACCCACAGTCCTTCTCCAGGACTCCCACAACTGCACCTAGCACTCTTCCTGCTCCTTTTCGCCTGGGAGGATGCCTACGCTCTGTCATCCCCCGCTATCTTCCCTATCTTCCACTTTCCTGTCTCTTCTCTGCTCTTTCGTTGGCCCTCCCCACTCTCGCTCCTGCAGGAGTGTGGACGGCCCGTCAGATGTCTTTTACTTCCTGGTCCAGCTCCTCGTGCCAGTGGACGGATGTTGGGAGGCTTCCTCCTGGTTATCGCGCCTCCCAGTAACGAAGAGGCCAGTCAAACAACACAAACAACACACTGACTGTCTTTGCTATGTTAACAGAGTATTTAACGCGGATTTATGGGAAACCACGGGAACTGCATAACAATAACACTATGTCCACTGTATTGGTTCAACAGGAGAGTTCGTTGAGGACATGCGTTGTCCCTTGAAAGAAATTCTGGTGGAAATCGCTTCTGCCGTAGGGCTAACATAAGAATAAAACATCTCATCTGGACACATTACAGGGACAGAATCTGGTTCCTCCTCAAATAAAAGTGCATAGGAAATCCTCCTGGAGACCGCATTTCGACTCATCAGTAAAAAGTACCATGAGCCATTGCTTCTGGATCCAGGTGTTATGTTGTCGGTACCAATGAAAACCTGTTCCTTTTTGTATATGGATGTCGGAGACACAGCTAGGTTGCTTTGGTTGCCGACGTCGGTGGAGGGTATTATGTGAAGTTCCTTTAACGCCTCTCAGTAAGAACCAGATAACGGATAGCTTGCATGCGGGTGATACGATAACGGCCTCGGACAGGTCTGTGATACAGTTTCGTGCTTTCGAATTGGATCTACAGTCTGCTGACAACTCTTTGAATCACATTCAGTAGCCTGGCTTCTTCGCTTGGGCTCTTACATGCAAGTCATCGCAATGGGAACACAGTAAATTTCGAAGAATGCATGCATCAATTATCTCGATCGATTATGATCATGTAGCAGAGAGACATCAAAGTTTTATTCAGATATGCACATCAAAAGTTGTGGCGAACTCAGTCTTGTCTGTGCCCTGAATGTCCTTTGCGCCAGTTTAACTTCTTGTTCATTCTTTTTTCAGGAAAATAAACAGTTCAGATCTAATTTGTGCAGTATAATAGTGATCACTAAACTATCAATAATTCATTAACAGTTATTTTTTTATTTTTATTAAGACGATGGTACCATCCCTCTGCAATATTTGTGATGCAGTGTCATTCACAAAGGCAAGTCCACATGTATTTTACCACATGATTTTGAGCATTTTGAGCCACCCTTCTTCAATATCCTCAGAAGGAATACAACACAAGACAGCAGCTATCCTGACACTCTGTCTAACGCCATTGTGCTGATACAATGAGGTAAAACCCAGTTCTTCAATCTTGCGCCACATGCATTGATTAAAACGAAAATTGCACGAGACGAGTTGGCAGCCAGGAAACATTTCTCTGACAGTGAAAATGGCTGATGTTTCAAAATCAATTTGCATTTTCTTGGATTTTCAACCTGTCACTGTTTTCTTAATGAGAGAAAACAACTTCACGTATGTTTTCTTCTATCTATTCGGCATGAGGGTGTAAATCGCTTGTTTCACATTGGTGGAATGATTCCATTGACAGCAATAAGCAAAGTGCACAGCTGATTAAACAGCTCAGGACAACTTTTAAATGTGCAGTAGCTAAAATAGGCTTCGTGGAAGGCCTTTAAAGAAAAGATGAGGGAATCCGTGATCAACAAATTAAAACGAATTGATTAAAAAAAAAAAACAGATTGAATTTATGGCGTAACTGATTGACTGTGACACGATTGTCGAACCTACAACTTATAGGAAAGAATTTAACTTCAACTGTAGATAATATTACGCAAAAAAAAGAAGAGAGAATAGATAATGACACACTGGAAAAAAAAGCAGTGCAGGTTTATATAAGAAACGGAGCTTCCTTAACCTATTTTACTTATGATAAATAAATTAAAAATAAAGATGAAATTATTAAATAAGAAGAAAAAAAAAAGATTTTATTTTTGAATATAATGCTATAGTTTGAGCCCTCGTAGGTAACATGCTTGGATATAACCGCCATCCTCCCCATATCGGGTGGAAATGATCCCAGTTCGGGCTAATCGTGGCAAAAGATCGTCGTTTGATTATCAGAATGATGGCTGACGAGTTGGATATGAATAAAGAAACGATTCTTCAAATTCTGCATGAAGATTTAGGGAAAAGGAAAATCTCTGCAAAATTTGTGCTGCACAGCCCCACGGATGAGCAGAAGAAAGGAAGTCATCATGCGAAGACTTCCTCCAGACTACTGTGCAAAACATTCTTAATTTCCTCGACTATATAGTCGTTGGAGATGTGATGGATCTTTCAGTATGATCCAGAGACAAAGCGTCAGAGCATGCAGTGGACTTCAAAATCATCACCAAAGCCCAAAACGTTTCGTATATAGAAGCCCGGGATCAAGACGATTCGGATCATGTTTTTCGACAAACACGGTGTGATTCAAAAGGAATTTGTACCTGAAAGGGAATGAGTCAATGCTACCTTCTACGTATAGGTGGTTCAAAGATTATTGAAGAGCATCTCCGGGAAGAGACTGCAATTTCGAAAGAAAGGCAGCTGGTCTTGTTGCACGACAAAGTGCCCCCTCCATTCGACTTTTTTGAAGACATTTATGACGAAACAAAGCATTGTACAGATCAACCATCCGCCGCCCTACTTTCCCGATCTAGCAGCAGCAGATTTTTTCCTCTTTCCCAAGGTGAAAATTGCCCACAAAGGAAAGAGGCTTCAGGATGTTCATGATATAAAGGAAAACGTAACCACCGAACTGAACACCATCTCTTTGGACGCCTTTGCTGACTCTTTTCAGAAACTTTTAGAACGGTGTAATAAGTGCAGTCAATCATCTGGTGTTTACTTTGAATAAAAATAAAACTAATTTTGAGCTCCTTTGCTTTGTGTTCTTTCTATTACACCAGTCCGAGAACAGAAAGAGTTTATATCCGTTGAATCTGCTGATTCCCGGTTATGTCAGACCTCAGCATATTAGAAAGTTCTGGCTCTTGTTTCGAAATCGTCAAGAGGTTTTCATCGGATAATCGGCATTCTCGGCTGGCTGCACAAGGTAAAAAGTCTGAACAAAATAAAAATAAGTGCTTACCTTAAAACATAAAGAAACGCGCTTTTCAATATTTTGATACCAATCCATATTTATTTAGGACAAAACAAGAATTTTAAATGAAGGTTCGAATGGACTTTGAGAAAAGTTTGAAACAAGTTCAACTCTGTTTCGTCAAATTAGATTTATGATACGCTCTTGAACCGTAGAGGTATAATGGCAACGGATTGCATTTATTTTGCATGGGTTGGTTGCAAGGTAGCTGTACTTGGTTCTGTTTTCAGCTTGAAAGTCACGTAATTTGTAATAATGCCAAAGAGGGTCGTAGAACATTGTCTAAATCTGCTTTCACTTGACAGTTTTCCGAACAGAGTTTTGAAATCTGATTCCCATAATTGCATTCTAACTATTTCCTGCAATGGAACCATGTTCTATTTAGTGAAAGGATTCTCGCGCAATTTATTGTGATTAGCAGCTAAGTACTACTGCACTCGGAACTACACATTTTTTAATTTTGTTAAAAGATACTTCAAGCAAAAATGCCTGATTTCATTTCTGAAACAATTCTTCCTATACCGACTATCCAAGAATTTTCCCAGGAGAAATTTCATAAATGATCATAATCATAAATCGATTCATTCATTCATAATCGATTCATAATCATAATTCGTGGGCAAAAGTTATCCTGAAACAAAAATACTCCAGAAAATTCCGTTAATGCAACTCAACAACGTTAATACAACGTTAAATTAATAAAATGGAGGTTCGAATTAAATATTTGAGTGGTAATAAACAATAGTTATAACTGAGAAATAAAACCGAATCGAAGAAGAACGTAGATGCAGAACAGATGCAGCATACTAAAAAGTAAATGAAAAACTGAGGAAGGTCACTGATATGTATATCGACAATTCTGAACCTATTAAAAGTTGAAAGACAGGTCTTCCAGTGCAGAGTTAGCAGTTGATTAAAGAGATAATATAACTTCGATATTCTTTAAGGAATGAATACTTATAAAAATCATCTCTCTGATCGGTTTGGTGATTACAAAATGTAGCATGTAATCCGCAGGAAGGCGAATGCGCTTTTGTATTTTGATCAACATAACTAATGGTTCTTCTCATTAATTAAATAATGCCAGCCGTGATCGAGCGATTAAAGTGCAGCTACAGGATTCTGCACATGCGTGTTAGAATCTGCAAGATGCCGCAAATATGCTACAAGTTGATAACAGCGTGCGCTATGTTTGGTAGAGTTACAATCCATTCTTTGTTAAGATACACGTGGAAGAGAGATAATAAGTTGCTCTAATTTTATTCATTGGCGAGCACAGTTGTGATGATCACAATGTGAAAAATAGCCACATAGAAAAAGATAGACAGAAAACTGCGAAACTCCAAACCCTGCTGAGAAATGGAGTCCCTACCCACATGAGAAATTGGATCGGCTGGGGGGGGGGGGGTATAGGGACATTAATTACTATTCTTCCAGCGGTCGCGAATTTATTTTTGACTGTAAAATATTTAGCCCTGGTTTAGCCTTTTGCAGTGGAAATCCGAATAGAAATAGCACTGAATATCAAAGTTGAAGTTGACTCACTAACTTGATACCAATCCATTATCTGTGCTGAATATTAGTTCTCATAAATACCACAACTACGCTCTGAACAGATCAAACCATTAGAAGACAGTTTTTGTTGAATTTCTAGCCGTTTGCTAACTATTTAAAAATAATCTTGCATGTTGTTTAATCTGCCCATTTTGTGAATTATCTGCATCTCCAACTTGCTTTAAAAATTTTAAGAATTTTGAAAATGCAGCACTGTTTGTAACTAAGGTAACAGCACGAAATGTCTGAAAGTGGATTTTACTTGACCAGCCCGATGTGTCACTGATCGATATGCCAATAAGTATGAGCTTAGACGTGCAACAAGTCACCCATATCAAATCGATTTCCTTTTGTCCACATACGGAATTCAAAACCATAGAATTTTTCACAGAAAAGTGAAGAGTCAAGTTTCATTTCCTTCTGGGAAAGAGATTTTATATTTCCAGTAGTTGGGTCTTGGTATTTCTAGCATTTCCTTCAGTAATCTGGAGGTCTTTGAATAACAAAAATAAAATGAAAATTTTATTAAAATAAATGAAAACAAAATGAAATAAATACATCCTCATATCTTCGAGGATTTATTTATTAAAAAAATAATTTTAATTTATTTATAGAAAACAGATGAATAAATAAATCCTTGCATTCTTAATTGGTACTAAGGCTTGTTTGCTTCTTTGGGAGTTCAGATATGCACTGGCTATTCTGGTCATAGTGCATCGAATTTGTGGTTCTACACATGATCTTTATTGTATGCGTGCACGGTTCAGTTTCCACGTTGTGTTGGTTGTGAAAACCTGAATAACTCGCATTAGAAAATTCCACAAGTATCAATTTGTGCCTGAGATCGATTATCTCCAGTCCCAGCTGAAGAAACATTTAAATCTTTGATAGGATTCTAAACCAGACTTCTACAAATAAGTGAAAAGTAGCGAAACTTCTACACTGACATTGAGTACTTGGGAGTTTTAAGTGAATTCAAAATATCTTGGTTAAAAAGCATTGGGGAATACCAATCACTTTTAATCACTTTAGGATCGCTTGAAATAATTTCTAAATTATTTTGAAGTTAAAAAACTTGTCTTTTATGAAATGTGTTTATCATTTATAAAGACATTTTCTATGAAACTTTATTACTAACTGTTGTAATAATATTCAATAATGGGAAATGTCTGGGGTTAAACTTTTAGATATTAAAATTGCCTTGGCGTTGAGAAAGCAATGTGAAGTTTAGTTGTACTGATTTCTGTGATCAAAATACACCAAAAACAGACACTCTTTTCTTTTTTATATGTAAATTTAGTATTGAAAGCTGAACATTTCAATGCTTGAAATTTGATCAGAATAACTATTATTCAGATCAAATCAAGGATTTCTGGATCATAACTTATCCAGAGAGCTAAATCATTGGTAGCAGTGTTTGTAGGGATGTAAGGATTTATTTTATCCAATATAGATGACACTATACCTTTTTTATAGAATAAAAAGCTGAAATATTCCAACGTTGTTTATTTCTTTGACATTTTGCCCTAGTTTTAAAATCTTCTTGGTAGTTTTGTAAATTCCTAGCATTTGTTATCCAAAATGAAAAATATGATCCGGAAGTGCTTTTTTCACGGTTTTCTTTATTAGAAAGTTGCCTGCAGAATATCATTCTGACTAGTAAACGTATCTGTCTTTCATTTTTGCTTATTTTCGTATCCTATTTCGTAAACACCATTTATAAAGAATATTTCAGGAAAAAGAATGCAAATAAACCGTTCAAATTTGGATTAGGAATGTCGTAGAGTAAAATTAATAATAGGATAATTATGAAATAAATCTCCTACGCCCCAGTTACGAAAATACAACTTCTGGCTTCCTAAGGAATTCACGGAGGCCCCACCATACTTTTTTTAACAAGCGTGTGAAGCCAGCCATCTGGGTCCTCCTCTCTCTGACCATTCGGGCCTGAAGGTACTGTAGTTTGGCCTCTCTCACAATCCAGTATTGCAGTATGTTTCGAAAAGAGAGTGGAGGCGTTGTTGAAGTCATCATCCCAGAATATCATAAACTTCCCCAAGGGAGTTTGGAAATTGTGATACTGTAGAAGTAGTGGAGATGAGGTTACGTTCTCGCTGATGCCTTGATGATATATTTTTTTGCGAATCTTGATTACCTTTATTGTTGTTAGCCGGAGTGGTAATGACACTTCCTTAAAGGCTTCCACCATCAAAAGAGTCTCTTTAGAAAAGGGGACGTTTTAGTACACCACGGGTCGTGTTTTTTAACGAAATAATTTGTTGGTGTCAAGATTTACTATTTAAATTTATGCATATTTGAATATTCCGTCAGTTACTTCTCTAAATTCTGAAAAAACTTGCTTTAATCAGGATATTTTTATTTTGTCGATCTTTTCGAGATGAAAAGAGAGCGTACCATGTTACAAGTACCCTGTAACTTGTGTGCATAGTAAGAGAGAAATGTTTTTTTGCTTTCGTTTCTTCAAAAATGGGACGATTTGTTTCTTTGCTGACACGTAACCGCAGTTTTATTTGCGTGTATATCCAAACTGGAGTAGCTGAGAGAAACTGAGGGTGAGCCGAAAAATATTCCTTTTCACCGGATAAACAGAATACGATAAAAGTGATATGTTTGTTGTATACGTATCCCTTTATTCTTTACATAAAATTTCTCTTTCTCTATAAGTTCTGGAGAAGAGAGGAAATCGATTACAGGGTGGTGTTTATTGTTTGGCGACAGGTGTTAGCGACGCATACGGAAATCGGAAACAAGCGGACATATTATGAAATACACCTGCGCTAAAATGACGAAGTTTGGATTATGATACGAATAGGAATGACGGCCAAGGAGAATACATTTGTTTATAAGAAACAGAAGTAGGTACAAGACGAAAACAGTTGAGAAATGGAGAATTTTTTTCCCTACAGAATGCAGATGTGCAAAAGTAAAGGCATGGAGAGAAATTTTTGAGTAGTTTTTTTTGTTTAGAATTCTAGAAGAGAATTCCTTGCAGTAAAAGAAGACTCGCAGGCTCAATATAAAAACAAGGTAGTGGGGTTAGAAAGTATTTCGGTTAATACCATGCTTTTGCGCCATATCCTCCTTCTGAAGATGAGAAATAAACATTGAAAGCAGATACGCTCGTGTTGCTCCTCCAAACTTGAATTTTTTTAAATATACAGCAGCATTTTTTGACATCAGCGTTTGCCCATTTATTTATTTAAGAGTTTAAGTCGAAATCCAAAACTAAATGATAAATAGTCTTTTTATTTTACACCAGCAAGCGTTTTGTTGAATTGGATTAAAGTCATAATACCTCAATTCTTTTTAAGTCTCCACTGAGATTAATCTCAAAATATGAAGTTTGAAACGTTATGCAGGAATATGCAGAAGACTCCAAAATATCCTCGAATTACTTCCATTGGAAATTTTTTCTTTTTTTCCCTTGGAAGTGTACATGTTTAAGTACATAAATCGGCATTTAATTCAGGGGATTTACTACCACTGTGAAAACTAACCTGTCAGTGCAGTTTTAAACTCTTTTTTTCGTTTCTTTTTCTCAAATTAATTTCATTGGGACCATCTGTAGATCAACTGCAAGCCCTTTCTAATATTAAAAGTCCAAGGGCAAAAACAGGAGGATTTTTTTGAAATCCTTGTATTTTTTTCGTCATGGTATCAATGAACTGGAATTTTAATCTGGATAAAGTAAACCTAACTGCCATCTCCGAATATAACGAGGACAAATTTGATATTGAGCCATCTTCGATAAGGTATTTCACAATGGCATAAAAAGCCTACTTTTGGTTATCCCGTTTGTCAAGTATTTCGCAAAACTAAATATCAAAGAAATAACCTATTTATAATTTTTTCTTGCATTTTAATATTCGAGTTAGCTTAAAGAAAGTTTTAAAAAGAAATAGGTAGACTCTAAATTCATATATATTTTATTTATTGGACATTTCATCTCAGAATTTCATCCCATTTAAAATTTCTGATTTGTTTATTTTGGTTAAATTTAGGCTAAGGCAACTAAGGGTACTAAGCGTTAGTATTCCTTGTCTGTATATTGGGCTAATTTTATGGTCACATTGCCGTGAGTTAATTTGCAGGACGAAAAGATTTCTAGAGATAAAAACTTCGTGTTAAGTCCCTTAATGTATACATTTTAATTAAAGAGGGATGCCATTTTAATTCTTTATAATTATTTTTACTATTAGGCATTTATAACGCCAAATAATTTTTTTTTAAGTTGATATGTCTTAGTGCTTTTTTGTTAGTATGATCACTGTCATAGTTTTCGCTCAGTATTGCCCGAAAATAAATAAATCTCTTAAGAGTATAAGTTGATCAATGTTTACTGAGAGCTTAATACAGTTCGTCTTTGCTTCGGCAAACTTACAGAGCAATTCGATGTTTTTTCCTACTTTCGAATGCAACTTGAGTTGTTTGGTGTGCTGATTGATTCCATGCAACTGCACTCAGAAAAGGACTCTGATTCGAATCACGAAGAGTATAAAGACTGACTGGAGAAGTTTCTTTTTATTTGCGAAAGTGTTAAAGGGAGAAAGAATATATTTCCTTTAGAGAAACACTCCAGTTAGTAGGATTCAAGTCTCTTGGTATTTGAAAATAATTATAATCAAATAAAGCCAGTGACAGTGAACGATTTACTAGGCCAGGGCTATCCACGGCTGCGTCCACGGGTGCCATTACACCTTCGTCAGGTCGAACGGCGCCCGCCAACCGGCATCAACCTTTCCTGAGATTGTGTATTTGGACAAATTCTAGGATGCAAGCGTCAGAAATGAATCGTTATGAAATAAAACTAAAAGGTTTACTCATTTCAGTTTTCCCTATTTCCGTTGCCTCTTCTACTAAAAAATGTCGTCGTATTGAAATTAAGAACACTTAAAAGTACTTTAAAATTTTTTCTTATAAATTTGCACAATCAAATTTAATTAATAATCAGCTCAAGTTCGTTTAATGAGTTTCATTAAATGTAAGTTTAATATTTCTGGGTATACAATTTCACATTGTTTGTTATATGACGAATTACAGATGATTATACTCGTATAAAAACAAAAAATAATGCAAGCAGTGAAGTGTGTGTATACATATATATATGTACTATTCAGTCAAAACATTGTAACCACCTACCTAATAGTAGATGTGTCCTATTGTCGCCAATATTGCCGCGACACGGCTAGGCATAGGCTCCACAAGGCCTCTGAATGTTGTACCATGTCGCTAGGATGGGGTTCCATGTATCTGAGACAGTTCGTGGTGGAAGATCCAAACTACGGGTCTTTCGATCCACGTAATCCCAGTGATGTTCTGTGGGAATCGTACTGGCAAATTTTTAGTATTCAGAATGCGGTCTAGGATTATGAAGGCTCCAAGAGATTCTTAGGAAAACATCTCCCATACCAAAACACTGCCTCATCTGCCTGTTTCTGTTAGACCAGGGATATCAAAGTGATTCTTCTCCGCAGTTTGTCCCTGTATCCTCCATATACTTTCCACATGACATAGCAGGAAAGATGACTCATCGGAAAAGACGACTTCTTTCTAGTCATGACTAGAAAGAAGCAACCTTTCAACCTTCATATGCAACCTTCAGGCGTCGTTAGCGATAGATGGCCATAAGCATGGGTACCTTGATCTGGCGTCTACTCCTGTGCCCATACAGAAGAGAGTGCGTTGGATCGTGGTCTTGGAAACATCGCCGGTCGTCGATTATAGTCCGTGGTCAGCCGTTGCCCAGCTTTCCATCTCTCGGCTCGCACAAGGCGGGACAGCCTACATTCACCAAGACCATCGATGAAGAGTGGGTGTCAGAGCAAGCAGTCGGCTGGCCGACTGCTTGCGCTGTCCATTCTCCACCAATCCGAGCTGTGCTCCTGTGGAGTAAATGAGAATTGGAAACACCTACTCTCGGCAGTAGGTGTTTTTCGGCAGACTCTTAGGAATAGCATCACCATAGCAGAGAATCATGTGAACCAGCTCCTTCAGTCACCTGGTAATCTGAGCACTGAACTTTTCAGCCAAAGTCTTCGAACGATGGTCTCTTGCCATAATTTTCAGAACTTTTGCAACTCTGTCCTCATTTCGAGAGGTTCACTGACGCCCACTTCTTGGGTCAATGGGAACATCCTTACGTCCGACTTTGAACCGCTTATACTATTCAGAATCACTGGTAGGACTTAACGTTTCATCAGCAAAAACAGTTTTTAACATTTCATACATCTCTGTTGCAGATTTTCCTACTTTAAAGCAAAATATGATATTCATTCGTTGCTCCATTTCATTAGCGTTAACATTCCGACACGGAAGGTTAACGCTAACGAAACTGGTTGTTATTTGCAACCTGTCAGCCTGCTGGACCATCTCTGTACCACCATCACTTCCGTTTATCCGAACATGCCAATAAAAGCAACAGTTCATAAACTTTATTGCCACACCTCGTATATATAAATATATTTACATCAGCAGTTATTCAAAATTGTTTCTTTACTGTAGTTAATAAGGATCCTCGTGTATTGAACACTGGATTTTGTTCTTTTTGGTGGCGTCCTCCATCATCTTGAAAGTATACAAGGGCTAGCTAAAAAGGTTGGTCAGCACGTATCTAGATGACAGTGCTGCCATCTAGTGAAATTACTTGATATAAATTAATATTAATCTCGCTATTGCGAAATATTAGAACAGGAAAAATAAATTAAATTTGTTAAAAGTGAAATTGGAGTGAAATTAATGTACCTTCTTAAAGCTTTTATTAAATTAAACTTTAAAGTAATACATTTAGTTACTCAACAAGTAATTCTTGGGTAGAATTTCAGTGACAGAATCCTAAATTTTAAATGGACAGCGAAAAGAAACAAAAATGATTGAACTGGGATTATACGAATTGTTTAAATGGATAACATTCTAACAATCAAGTAGACACAATGCCTGTTATTACCATGCATTTCGCTTCCTCTTTCAAAAGTATTATTTTATTTATCATTTTATTTCTCATTTCCTACCATGTTTTATGCTGATTATTCGTAGTTCGCTACTCTTGTTATTTATTGTTATTTTGTCTCTGGCTAGAGAGTTATAAATTACTGGAATTTCTGTTGTGAGACTATAGACATTAACTATCGTCTTAAACGGAAAGAAAATCTCTCTGCTGCTACAATCAGCACGTTTCCACCATTTACAGTTTATTTGCGATGACGTCATACATATTCCTCAAGGTTCGAAAAGTTTCGATGTGTTACTTTTATTGAGTCGGTGTCATGGGTTGGATACGGTAAGTCATGGTCACTGTATTTGACTGACCCGAATCCTTCTGATTACTTTCTGTGGGGATTTATGGAAAACTGCAGAAATCTATATAACATTCGAGAGGAAATTTAAGTCCCATTTTGAAGAAACTGAAGAAGACATGTGGGCAATGGTGGAGAATATGATCCTTCTTTGTAGAGGTTCTCCACCATTGCCCACATGGAAATGTCATTGTAGTATCCTTTAGATTTCGGGTAAGCATCAATTCATTTATAAAACAACGTTCCTGGCATAATCAGCACCAAGATTTTGTTGTATACGAGGGCGACATCATACTAGGAGTGATAAAATAGGTTTTGAGAACATGGTGTAACAGTCATAGCTACAAAATTTTATATATATATTTTTTCGATGTATTCATTTCAAAGTTCAATAGATTTATTGTATTTAATCTGCAAAGAGTTTAATCTTTAAAATTTTTTTTTCAGGGCGGCATCAAATCTAGCTTCCATAGCAGCTTTTAGTCATCTTTATAATGAGTTTCGCGAATATGAGACGAGTTTCTGAACAAATAGCAGTCATCTGGGGACAGATCTGAGCTGTATGGAGAGCCTGATTGTTCAAATCCACATTAATGAATTTTAGCCGGTGCAATTTTGGCTTTTTAATCCATTAACAATAATCGGTTTGTGTCCTAGAAAACTCAGGTCTGGTGGTTGAGTTCAAAACTTTTTCGACGTTGGAGATACCTGTGCTTCTGCTTTCTGTATGCTTTATAGTTTGTGTCGATAGTCATAAAATGTCGCAAAGTTTCATAATCCGTTACCAAATGGGACAAAAGGTATCTGGATTAGCAAGAATTAATTTTAAATTATCCTTTGATGACTACACCATCTGATGTTTGTCATGAATGGAAAGCTTGCTTTCTGGGAACCTACCTTGTAGAAACTTTGGTCGTTTCCAGATGTTCATGTATTATTTTTAAAACGCTTCCATGGAAATGTCAAGTAATTTTTCAAGTTCAGACACTTTAATTCTTCTCTTTTCTAAATTTTTTCTTCAGCGATGGCAATTGTTTCAGAAGTGATTTACTTCAGATAGCGACCAGACCCTCGGAGCACCTTCAATTGACTCCCATCTTCTTTTGAACTCTGCCGACCATTTCGCAACTCGCCATACTTCCCGAAACACTCTAGTCATCCTTTGGTGGACGTCTTTAGAATTTCTGTTCTCTTTGGTCAAAAATTTGATTACTGAGCGATGCCCATTGCTGGATATTCATTCTTCTTCCACCCACCAACATAAAAATTAAATTTTAGAAATAGCATAAGACATCGAGATGCAGTTTTCTACAGGTTATTTTATAAGATTATAAATAACCTACTCTATAATTTACTAATACACTTTATATACATGTTCTCAGAACTTTCTAACCACCTTTCGTTTATTTTTATTTGCATTTTAAGTGGAAAAACTTTATAAAATGTGACCAAAATTTTGTTGTTGTTTATGCGCATATTAGGATGATTATTTCATAAAAAGAAGTATGCATATGCAAGTTTAATGCCAATGCCATTACAAATAAAACTATAATAATGAATAATCATCGTGTATTCGTTTTCGTTACGATTAGTTTATAGGACATCAGTTGTTTCTACAAATAAGCTGCATCTACTGCCATATTGGCCTTGAAATATTTGCTATCAACTGTTTGCATTAACATCCAAGCTGACCGATCGATTAATACAGGCCTGCTGTTCACAAACCAGAAGGACAGTTGTTGATTGTGCAAAATGTGGTATTTGTGTAGTGACAAATACCACAGTTTCGCTAGAATGAAAGAAGCATAATCTAACATAACCTATCCATTAAAAGTAATATGCGCATAAAAATCAAGAAATAATTTTAATAAAAATCAAATTTAGACTTAGATGAACACTTTCCATTAGAAGATTCACCGATGGGAAATTATCGACGCAAAATTTCTGGAGTCTTGGGTAATTAATATCGAATGTCCACTAACAGTGTGAAGTACATAATAATAATGTTTATCAAGATAAACAAAAATTCAAAATACAATTACAGCTGCATTTCTCGAATTTTAAGCAATTTTAATAAATGAGAAATTCTGCTCGTGAAAGATAACCGCTATATTCAGTATTTCTATAAGGGGAAAGGTTGTTTAGGAGCATCAGTGACTAAGGCCATATTACTCCGTGTATACTGTCTGCAAATATCGTGTTCTGAAGTCGGTTTTCTGTTTCCTGGAGGAAAAGCCCGAGTTTTAGGGAGAAAAAATCTCGGCTGAGACCGACTAACTGAGCCATGTTGTGAAAAACGGCCCATAAAAATTCCTCACGTCATCGACGGGACTCGAATTCGGGTCTTTTCCACGGTGTGTGGAGGACAGAGCATTATTGTAGAACGGCAATCATGGCGGAATTTACCAACTCCAAGAACTCAATGCATACTTTAGTTCAATGAGTTGCAGTCTGACATCGTTGTAATGCTTAAATTTCGAACACGGCTTTAAAAAAGCCATTGAGTAGAACTACAGTTCTTCAGTGGTACGGAAAATTCGCAATGAGAGCCTATTTATATTTTGGCAACGGTTGGAGGAAGTTTTACGTTTAAGTCCAGGGAAATCCATACAATGTGCCAGTCGTGATCTTGGCATGTACAGGTCATCCGCGTGTAATGTAACATCGCTGTCTTCTGAGGATGACACTATACAAGTTATAGGTCGTACAGAAGCTGTTGACGGATGACAAAACCACGAGAATGGAATTTTGTTGGTAAACTCCAGCATGATTATGCTGTCAGCTACGGCAGCACGCGCATTTTCCAGTTGGGGAATGAAAACTTAAAGATATCCTCTATCATTTGGAAGAATAGAGTTCCTGTGCACATTTTTGCGTATTTTTTAAATTCTTTGTACTGCTTATTCACTTATTCACTTATGATAGTCCCTCTTTGAATCTGGAAAACATTTCTTCCTGTTTTATGTCTTCGTTCTCCAAAGACTTCATAATTTGCTGCGTAACATAACTCGACTTTAGGTTTCTTAGTAAACCGGTAATAAAAAACAATCTAATTCATATTTGAACTATCCTGATATATTAGATTAAAATTAAAAGATTATCGTTTTTCAGTTAAACATAAACGATGCATGGTGGCCATATACATGAAATTCAGATTTAAGAGATAGCGAAACGGTATGCATGCGCTGAAATCTCCAATTTATAATTCATGTCAGAGACTATTCAGCAGGAAAAAAAGTTTCTTTGTAGGGACAGTGCTAATGGTGTTTCTAACAAGAAACTGTCTTTGTTGAATACCCTAGCGGAACGAGGAATTTTGTCTCTCTCTCTCTCTCTCTCTCTCTCAACGAGAAATTAAAAAAACGAAAACCTCCGGTTTTTGTAGCTTCTTACACCAGCACGTGGTTCAGAGGTTAAGAGGTTGTTGTGAGACTGTTTTTCTGTTTCCGCTCTTAGCCAGCAGAAGCTGCGTGAGATAACTTGTTAGGCTGAAAGGTTTTTCTCAGTACCCTGTCCTCTTCTATTTGATAAATCGACTTTTTTTCCCACTAATGAAACAAGCAGGCTGGGGTTAGATAGACTGATGGGTTATCAGACTGTCGAGTTGGATAACCTTAATAGAAGGCTTATCCTCTGACTGCACTAATTAATACGGTGACAAGTGACTCGGGAGTGAGTTTTCAAAAAAAAAATAGCGAAATGCAAACAAATATTCTAATCCGATAAGCTCCTTAACTGGATTTTTTCGTAAAGAAAAAAAAAAAGTTATTTTCTATTGGCTTAATGAATTTTATCTCTTTCAGTATTTTCCAACTTAATAATGATGGAAATCCATAAAACGAGCTAAATAATCTGCTCTGGATGATACTATGCAATTACAACTTTATGTAGCATCATCTAAATTCGTTGTCCACATTAAAATTAAAATAATCTTCGTGCCGAAAGAGATTAATGTGATTACGTGCAAACCTCAATTGCTCTTTGCAAAAACTCAGTGGCCCTTAAACTCAGTATCAAAGATGGAAAGCTATTCAAAAATGAATGTGTTTTTTTATTATATAAATAAAGTAAATAAAATAATAAATATTGAGCTGAGTTCTAACGTGACATAAAATTGAGTTTTTCGCGCTACTGGTCCTGATTCTCTCTGGATTAACTTGAAAGACTGTAGAAAGCGTTAGCCTCGGAGATGGAATCACCTGGGTCATCAAAGAGCAATGATACCTTAAGGGATCGGCAAAAAAGAAAAGGGAAACCTCCTCTGAAGGAGAACAGCACCAAGCCGATGATCTTGGCACTACTAAAATTTTGGTGAATTACGATAGAGGCTTTTGATGGAATCGCGCTGCATTCTCATAGGAAATACCTTTAAGAAATAAGTCAACCGCCACCTCTTAAGATTAATTTGGTTGATTAGCTTTCTACTTGAACAGAACTTGACAGTATCCAAATGGCTTAAAAGAAAAGCGTAAGTTTTTCTGGAGTTTAATTGCCACGATACATTACAGAATGCTACTCAGTTTGAGAGAAATGGGGTTCGATTTACGTTGACAATTGAAGGAACTCTAAAGACCTCTTCAATAGGTTTCTTCTGTCACGCAGAGGGAATAGAATTCTCCCCATGAGTTGTTTCGAGATTTAAATTCCGAAAAACATGCAAAATTGGCCTTTGAACAGACGCTTCTATAGATACCATACACTTACAGATACGAGCAACAAGCTGCGGTGCTGTTGAATAGTTTTTTGAATTTTGTTAGTTTCGTCAATCACGTAGATCGTTAAGGTTCACATTTTGGTGTCATTATTTTGGAAATACTGTTCACAAGGAGGGCATTGACTCACTTATTATCAAAACTTATTATTAGGTTTTTTGAGTGTTAAACATAAGGCAATTCGTGTCACAAGGCGTTTGTGTTTCGCTTACGTACACCGTGTGTGTGTGTTCTGTGGCTGGCTGATCTGCTTAAGGAAGGACCAGTCTTATGGACCATCCTTCACCTACTTGGGATCAGATAACCTATGCCCTACTTCAGAAAGGCCTCGATAACTTCCTCGTATATTTGGAAAGGTCTGAGTTCGAATCCAACCAATAATACGTGGAATTTATTAAGTTATTAAATGTAATATGAATAGCACCACGAAATAGAATGGAAGAAATCGCCAGTCTCAGATGTCCTAAACCACTGGAAGTAGAAAAACGAACGTAGACAGGCTGAAAAGATGAAAGAAGAAAATATTTTTTATTGAGTAACTTACATAAATTAGCTTTCATTACGTGTGTAGGGCAATATGCTTGTGAACCTTTTAGGATAATAATTTTGATTTTGAATCCAGAATAGTTTCAGTGTTGACGATGCGTTCTCATTAAAGCTGTAAATATTGACGAATTTTACTTTTTTTAGAGCTATTTTGATAAAGAGGAGGATTTAATTTTAGAATAAATGATACTACTTTAAATGTACAGGTGTGTAATTAACAACGAACTACAATCAACTGCTTGCTGGCTAAAGGCAAAATTTTGCACATATACTGTAATCATCCTTCGGTTCTTTGCATTTATGTCTCCTCATGTGTGTAGTCTTAGTAAAAAGAATAATTCCGTCAGCATTTAGCCCGCTCAATCCATTCAAAGCCTAAAAACCCAATTAGATATCCTGGCAGTTGCCTAGTCTATACCCCGGCCATTTACAGAACTGAAGCCTTTCCTGGTAAAAGCACCCTTTTTTTCTCTCACTAATCTCGTCGCCTTTCTCTGCACTTATTCCAGGAGATTTACATCCTTCCTAAAATTAGGCGTCCAGACCTACATGCGGTAATCAAGGTGTGTCCCGCCTTATACAATGGAATAATCACTTGCTTATCGCTGCTGGCAAAATTCCTGTATATCATTGACAAAACCCATGAGCTGTCCTGACAGCCCGTCTGCACTGATGAGAAAAATTCATATCTCACTGCACAATTACCCTAAATCTCTTTCAATTTCCACTATCCTGAGTGTAGTACCACGCAGTTGGTACGTGAATCTTGGAGTACGGATACCCATGTGCAATACCTTACATTTGATAATATTTCTACTTCTCGACCTATCTGCCTAAGTTTTCTAGCTCTCGTTGTAGTGGTATTCCCTGATGATCGTCGTTCACCACACCGCCAATCCTCGTATCATCTTCAAACTTAGATATTAAGCTTGATATACCTTCTGTTATTATTGTTAATTTTTGGTTTTAAGGCGCATCAGCAACTTAGGCCATATTGCTGCTTGTATAATATGTCTGTAAATTGTGTGGGTTCTGTGATCAATTTTCAGTTTATTGGACGAAAATATCGAGTTTCCAGAAGGACAAAAACATTGTATCCTCGTCTGAGACCGAATAACTCAGCCAAGCTGTGAAAAATACCCATAAAAATTCCTGCCGTCATTGACTGCATCCGAAATCAGGTCTTTGCCCTGGTGTACAGTGATATACGCTCTGTGCTACCCACGAAGTCGGCTACAGCTTCATCAATATTATTAGTAAATATAGAAAACAACAGTGGACCCAGAACTGAACCCTGGAGGATTCCACTAAAAGTATTAGTCCACGAAGAGAAGTGTCCATCGATAACCACTCTCTGTCTTCTTCCACTCAACTAACCCTTTATCCATAGGAGTAACTTGCCTTTAATGCCGTACTGCTTCACCTTGTACAGCAGTCTTTTATGTGTAATAGTACCTAAAGGTTTCCTGAAATCCAAGTACATGATGTCAATATTATTATTATTTTTTGCTCCATTTTTACTGTGTCAGACAAAACTGGTTCTTACCAAATCGTTGCTTTTGTGACTGCACTATAATTGCACTCCAGTCTGGATGGTACTTGCATTACTTCTTTAATCAGTGACTCCTTTGTTTTCCCAGGAATAGAAGTTAACCTTATAGGTTTGTAATTACTCATGTCGCACGTTTATGGATCTTTGTGCATTGGGAAAACATTCGTGCATCTCCAGTCTAGAAGGACCTCCCCCGAAACCAAAGACGCTATCACAATTATGACTAAATATTTACTTACCTCTTTTGCTGCCGCCTTTAATATAATTAGATAATCCCCATCCAGCCGCAAGTGCCATTCTTACCTGTAGCTTCGGCAATTTCTTTTCTCCTTTCCTCTCAGTTATCATAAAATTATTTAGTTTTCTCTTAGATTTTGATAAACACTTTTGGCCTCCCCATCCCTAAAAAAATTCCTCGTGTGCGAATGTAGATGGAAATTTCCTGTTGAGAATGTCAGCAACCAGATCATCAACGTAAACAATTCATATATAGTGGACCAATGCGATTCATCCTCTTCCTTCTGCTGTTAATATAAATAGAGAAGTATTTGCTGCTTTGGTTTTTATTCTTTGCCAGGTACTTCTCATAATCTGCCTTAGTTTGCCTAAACTCCCTTTTGACTTGATTACATTCTAGTTTATATATACTGTAGTCCTCTGTATCGCCTGATACTTTGTATGCGTACCATACACTTTTTTCTTCTCTGACACGAGTCTCATCAGTTCATCTAACGTAATTTAGGTCTTAGCCTTGAATAGTATCTCTTAGTTGGTATAAAAGGCCTGGTTGCTTCTACGATTGCTTCCCTGAATGCTTTTCGTTTAGAATTTTCTGTTTGTAACTTCATCAGTTTGTTTCACTGTACAGAATTTAAAAACTGTTTGAGACCACTGTAGTCACCTTTAGAAAAGAAAAAAAAAAAAAAACATTCATTTGCCCATGATAATAGTTTCATGGCAACATGTGCATGTTGCCATGCCTTCGCCCATGGCAGCAGTTTCATCTTTAAGTAAATCCCACAATATACTGATCACTGAAACCTAGTAGATCTTTTTTTCTGCAGGTTCTTAATGCATGAAAAATCACTGCTGATTAGATAAAGAATATTGCTCTCTCTTGTTGCTTCTCTAACATGATGCTGTAGAAAACAACGGTAACAAACAACTGTTTGTACGGTTGTTATCATAGTAATTAGGCCTATAACACACTCTTACTGTAATTTTTGTTTTGCTTGTGCTCATGTCACACCACACTAACTCAAAGTTGCACTGACCCTTCATGTTAACTAGATGCACTGTTTTTGATTTTATGTGCTCCTTAACTAAGAGCAGTTGTTGTTGCGGTAATAGGGTTTTAGGAGCATCAGCAACGAAGGCCATATTGCTCTGTGTGTATTGGTTGTAAATTGCGTGTGTTCTCAGGTCGATTTTCTGTTTGCTGGACGAAAAACCCGAGTTTTCCAGAGGGGAACCATGCTACCGTCGTCTGAGACCCACTAACTCAGCGATTTATGAAAAAGCTGATAAAAATTCCTCACTTCATCGACGGGGACTCGAACTCAGTTCTTTTCCACCCGGTGTTGGGGAGGACAGCGATCCTACCAACTGTGCTACCCACGAGAGCTTAACGAACACACTTGTGGGTAGCAACACGGCTGAGGGAGCATGTTTTTCATCCAGAAAACTGACAATGACCTCAGAACACACGCAATTTACAGAATGGAGCAATATGACCCTAGTTGCTGATGCTCCCAAAACCCGACCAACAACAATATAACAATAAATTCCATGAAATGTCGAAAGCGTACCGCAGAGATGCTAGTCTGTATTGATGCAACTGCTTCTCATAATTGTAACAAATTTGATGGTTGGGGATTTCTACTTAGTAGAACTCGTTCCACCTCACCTCACCTCATCCTATAAATGCTCAATTGGACTGAGACCTGGTCAGTGGGGGGGGGGCACGCAGCAGGTGGAATTCACTTTTGTGTTCCTGGAACCAGTCCTCTACAATTCGATGCGGCTCTTGTGATATGACGCATTATCTTGTTTGAAGAACCTATTTGCAGAATGATACTGAATATATGAAGGGATGAGTCTCGTGTGAAACAATTGTCAGATAACCTGTGGCATCCAAATGTTGCTCCATTGGTATCAAGGGGCTCAATGTGCACCGCGAAAACACTCCCCAATACGAGTACACCTTCACCACCACCAGCCTGCACTGTTGACATTTAGCAGCTATGGGTCCATGGACTAATGTTTTTTTTATTTATATTCTGCTCCTTCAATCAAAATGAAACGGAAGAAACCGAAATTCTTCAGACCAGGCAATGTTTTTCCAATCTTCCAGTGGCCAGTGCTGATGTTCCTGAACCAGTTATAACTTCCTTGATTTTTTCTGATGGAGTGGAACTCGGTTTATTTGTCGCCTGCGAAATCTTATCCGTGAGAGAATACGATGACTTATGCGATCTGAAACGCCTCTTTGCTTACCATTGTTGTGCTGGGTTGTTATATCACTGACTAGCCTTTCTGTTATACTGTGCTAGTTTAGTCAGCGTTCGTTTGCCCCTCCCATCAACGAACTGTTTTGAACCACAGGTCGCCGTTGGTTGTATGTTATTCGCTTATAAATGAATTTCGATGCTCCCGAATTACAGTGGTACTTGAGAACCCCAGCAGCGATGCAGTTCCAAGTTACTCATGCCAGCGCGTCTGGCATCGACGACCATACCACATTCAAAGTCACTTAAATCATTTATCTTGCATGTTAGCGGACTGAACTGCACCCATAAAGTGGGTATGGGTGCAATTCAGTGCCCTACATACCTGCTTATCTGATTTGAAGCATAAGATGCTATTGCAGAAAGAACAGTCGATCAATGAAGAGGATAGGTGTGGATAATAACTTTTTCACAAACAGTGCCCACTCAAAGTAAATGAAAGGAAGGTATTTTCTAGCGCATTGATATGTACATTTTCTTTGAAATTTCCAAGCAGAGAATGAAAGCTTTTAGGTTAGGTGTGTATGTGTGTTAAATGCTTTGCAGCTAAAGCTGTGACACCTATATTGAAACATATTTGTGTCATAATTTTCATGTATCCTTTGGTCGGTTTACTGGACGGAAAACCACAATTTGAGAAAAAGACACGCAACTCTCATCTAAGACCGGTTGGTTGATTTTTGGTTGTAGGATTTTAGGCACATCAGCGACTTATACCATATTGAGACGTAAATTTCGTGTGCTCTATGGTCAATTTGCCGTTCTCTAGATGAAAAAATCGAGTTCCGGGGGGGGTGTTCCCCCCGAGACCCACTAACTCAGCCACGTTGTAAAAAAGACCCAAAAAAAAATCCCTGACTTATTTTACCGGATATGAATTCAGCTCTTTTCTACGTGGTGTGGGGAGGATGGTGGTTATATCCACTGTGCTACCGAGAGGGTAGAATATTTATAAATTTACTAGAAATTTGTGTTCCGACAGAATAATCACAAAACATATTTTCTAGACCAGCTAGTTTCCCCAAATTAAGTGTATTTTTTCAGCCCCATCTTTTGATTTTTCATAAAATTACAAATTCTCTGGTACTTTAAACAATCGGTCTTTTCTCAGACTCCTTGTAAGGCATTATGAAGGCTGATAACAGAAGAGGGAGGGAAGTGTAAGTTACCATTCTTATGGCGTTTGTTAAAACTCGAGACTAGCGAAGAATCTAAAATATTTAACCTTGCCCATATTGGACACTCGAATACCACGCGCTATGATACGCGAATGTCTGTCCGTGCAATGATGGACGTTAGAAAAAAAACTGCTTTTTCGTTTTATTGTCTCAACAACTGGGAGCATAAAAATTCCAATTAAGATCCTTATTTTTGTTATACAAGGAGAAGGAGGAAGGAAAGTCTTTTAATCCATGTTCTCGTGGAAAATTCTTGTAATAACATTGTGAAGTGGTAAGACTTAGCAAACTGATAAATTCTACAGTAAATTTTAATATAAGGTTCCCAGAAGAGCGCCTGTCTTTAAGTATACACATGATATTTCCACACATTCGTAGTCTGCTCATGTCATGGCCGTGAAGTGTTTACTCTTTTAAGGGAGAGAGATAGAGAGAGACTCTGTTTTTTTTTTATTTATTCGACAAGCACCAGAATATGTAATTCCCAAAGTAAGGGCTTAAGTTGCATCAAGTACTTCCACGTAATTTCACTGTGTCTTACAGAGCGGTTGTACTGAGCATTAATGCTGTAGAACGCCAATTGCTTTCATGCAAATGACGTTCTCTACAGAAGTAATTGGACTGGATGGTCTTCATCACTACCTCAATAATAGCTGGTTGCTCTGCAGAGGAAAAATGTGTACACAGAAATTGTTTCCACCTTACTATAGAGCCTTCGGGGGATTTGTTGCTGTTCGTGTAATGAAATCATTACACGTGCCAAAATAGCGAGTGAGTTATTGAACGAGCGAATTGCTTGTGCTTTAGGTTGCTCATCTACCACCTGTAATTTTGTATTGGAAACCAGTTTTTACTAAGAAGGAATGAATTGTGGAACAAAGTGTAGACTATTTAGGGTTTTAAAATGTTGGTGGAGTTATCTTGGAAGGCAAATTATTCTGTTTCGGCATTTACCAATAAACTAAGCTTTCGCAACCAAATAGCACGCACTCTGTTTATAATCACTGCAATAAGTAATTAGAGTATTACTTTTGCTAAAAGGGAATTTTTTATAATTTAGCGCTTTAATATGATTTGTTAGTTTATCGACATGTATGACGATGCCAGTGTCATGTGACTTACGATTTCAAAACCAAGTGCAATATTGCATCAGATTGTGTCCCGAATAATTGCACCAAATCGGACCTGAAATTTTGAAAGTACAGTAATTTACACAATATTCGTAAAACCCACAATGTGGGAAGGAATATTTTTTATTGTTTTTAATATGAATATGTTCCACAATACAATACTGAACAGAACCAAACTAAACTGTGTCATATGTCGCTAATATTGGTCATTTATATTATTTATCCCAGGCTTTTCCACACGTGGTAAGCGGACAGCAGTGCTGTCCACTTCGCTACTCGCGAGGGCACACCTAAGTTAGTACCAATGATACACTGTATGCAATAAGTGCGGCCCTCGTGGGTAGCACAGTTGGTAGAATCGCTGTCCTCCCCACACCGGTTGGAAAAAGACCTGAGTTCGAGTCCCATCGATGACGTGAGGAATTTTTATGGGCCTTTTTCACAATGTGGTTGAGTTAATAAGTTTCAGGCGAGGGTAGCATGGATTTTTCTCCCGTAAATTCCTGTTTTTCTTCCAGCAAACAGTTAATCGACTTCAGAACACGCATTTTATAGACAGTATACACAAAGCAATATTGCGTTAGTCGCTAATGGTCCTAAAATCCAACAACAACCAAAAGTGCATTATTCACATTTTTTCACTTAATTGCCTTAGCGGTAATGCAAACATTCTTTTAAGTGTACTTCGACAATAAATTGCATGCGTTCCTAGTCGATTTGAATGTTTCTGAAGAAAAAAGTCAGTTACCAGGAGATAAGATCTTGATGCCCTATTTAGACAGACTAACTCGGACACAGTGGTAAAAAAACCTATAAAAGTTCCTTTCAAAATTGACGGCTTAATGCAGCTTTCTGATCCATTGCAATGATGTGATATGATTTGTGATACATTATCATCTTCGGGTACGCCATAAACTGTCTATTTTCGTGTTCTCTGTCGCTTTTAGTGTCAGTTTTCTGGGATCATCGTGACCATACTTGCATTGATTGCGGCCTTTTAAGTCTCCCGCTCGCTCAATCTCAATCAGTGTAAGATGCTTAAGAGACGTTGTATTTCCGTCATTGAGAATAGCTCTCTGATTACGCCACAGTTAACTAAATTATTGTTCTTTGTTAAGAAGTATTAGGGTTAGAGGATTCAATAAACAATAATACAAACTGTGGAGGAAATGGAATCATTACTTATTTCCAATATGTAGATTTTTTATATACGCATTGTGTGTGCGTGGGTGATGCTTGAGCGTGGGAGTAGAACTTTCAAGTAACCTTCTAAATTTCGACACTGGATACAAGATGTATTTTCAGACTAACAAAAATTCCAGTAAATTTTTGAAGCGAATGGTTCTCTAGGAGGAAGACCCTCTACTTTGAAATTGCAAATTTGAGTTGCTCTTCCTTTAGAAAACCACTAACTGGCAATAAAATGTCTGACAGAAATGATCATTAATAAAATATCATAAGACGGCGATCATTCCTTAAAACAAAAAAGAATTCATTTAATCAAAATGAATGATCTTTTAGTCATGGAATGCTGTCATTGATTGATCTTCCGAATACTACATGAAATTTCCATTGTGTGATCGAATAAAACTCTTTTTTTTTTTCAAGCCTCATATCAATAGCTTGTCATTTTTAGAAGGATATTAATGGATAAAGCCACTCTGGTAGTCGCAACTACTTTATCTTGAATTTTGACTGGAATATACTGTATGTCTACTCGTACTGAAGATTTTAAAATGAAAAGGAAAAAGAAATCCTTCCTGTAACCAGAACAGACAAAATATATGAAAAGCAAATCTCTGAAATTTGAAAAACTGTTGTTATATCAAGGTTAATTTCTGATTCATCTGAAAAATAACTAAATGCCATATAATTATTACCTGTATGTAAGTTTGATTGTTTATATTAAGCACCTAGACATCTAAGATCACGAGGCATTAGTATACTGTGTCTGTTAAAATGAGTACATTCTTCAGTTGGTTTGGTTGTTTTATTGGATGAAAATCAAAGTTCTCAAAAAAAGAAGAAAACCACTCAATTCCCTAAGACCGAATAACTCGGCCATGGTGCGAAAATCAATCTACAAAAATACTTTTAACAGGGATGAGATTGAAGCCCACCCCTTTTCCACACGATATGAAAGAAGTGATTAACCACTGTGTTATTCGCGCAGGGCTTCTTTTCCTCGCCTAAATTTTGAAACAATGGTTTCCTATATTATGGAAAAGTTTTTGAAATTGGAAATAAAAAATATACCCATACATCTTTGTTCCTCTTCATAGAAACATTTCACTGGAAAGCTTTGGATAATTAGGTCTACTTAGTACAATTTAGCAGATGCTTAGTTAAAATTAGACAGACTGCCATGCTTGCAACTGAACCAGTCCCATTTGCTGTATTCTTGAAATTTCTGTTTTTTCGGCTGCAAATTTTTTGCTAATTTTCACGTATTTTCTGAAACATTTCTGAATTAACAATACCGATCGCGAATCAGGACGGCACTATCAGCCACTCGCCTGAGACCACTAACTCAGCCACGTAGTGAAAAAGGCCTTAAAAATTCCTGGCGTCACTGACGAGATTCGAACACAGGTCTTTTCCACCTGGTGTTGTGAAGAGAGTGATTATACCAAATGTGCTACCCATGAGGGTTATACAGAGAAGTAGGTCTGTAGCTTACTTATTCATCATGTATTGTATAACAGCAGCTACCCTTGAGGAACTTTTATGGGTCTTTTTCACAATGTGGTTTAGTTATTCGGTCTCAGGCGAGTATAGCATGGTTTTTTCTCCCGGTTTTTTGTCGAGCAAAGAGCAAATCGATTATAGAATACACGCAATATACGGACATATTATATACGACGCAATATGGCCTAAATTGCTGATGCGCCTAACACCCTACAACAACCTACGTAATAACCACTGTCCGTAGCACAGCAGCATATGCCGCAAACAAAAAGACTAATTGAGAATCCATCAATTCGGCCTGAGTTAAGCCAAAAACGTATACGAAAGCGATTTAGTTTCCTTACCAGTTGCAAAACAATAGATTGCTTGAAGTAATATGAATTTCTGCTTACTGGCCTTGCACATCCCCAGCTTGGTGTCACTGTTTTCTAATACCAAAAGCGCCAGCTGCTTCTGCCCCTTTAATCATCTCTGTATGAACACTTTGGCTGCAGTGGTGTAAGGGGAAAGATGCGCGTGAATGGCCTTCAATAAGAGCGGGAAATGTTCTAACTTACCGTCTCAGCATGTGTGTGTGCGCACCCTGGCAACGTAGCGTAGTCTAAAATTTAGGTTGGAAGCGCAAATAGCATTCTGCGCGAACGTTTTGAGAAAGTAATTGGATCGGATGTTTGCCATCGCGAATCCCATAATGGCGTGTATGTGTGGGTTAGAGGTATTTTGCAGGATGTAAATACAGAAGCCGCCAATGCAACTTCTTCCCCAACTGTGCATCTCTCTCTCGCACTTCCCGAGTGGAGAATTCTTCGATGTAGATGTAATGAATTCACATCGCATTGGCTGCTATGGGCGATGCTGTTTCAAGCGACGATGTCGACTCCTATTCGAAATCTTTTATTGCCCCCTTCACAAGTGTGCACTATTTAGCTGGCACGTCGGGAGTGAAAACAGTGTAGACGCTGTCGCCCTGGGTCTGGATATTTGAATAATATCTGAGCGAGTTTTCAGATATAATCAATGAAATCTTGAAAAGGTTGCCGAATGGCAAGGTAATAGCAGAAAAGATGGGTAAGTGGAAGGCAAAGGTAGAAAATGTAAAGCCACCGGAAGATCAATAATGGTAAAAGGGAAGAAATAAGATAAAAGAAAGTGTATAAAAAATAAATAACGGAGGAAGACGAATAAGTGGAGAAAGTTAATGAAAGAAGCGACAAGAAAATCTTTCAGAGAAATAGGATGCGAAAGTGTGCGAGACAATTAAAAATAGAAGAATAATAAAAATAATAGAGACGGAACCTCTCATTTCTTATTTGGCTGTTAGCTAGGGGATAAAGTGTGGGAGTAAGAAACAATTATTACTTTTTACCGTCCTCTCCACACCCGGTGGAAAAGTCCAGGGTTCGAATCCATTCAATACGCGAGGAATTTTTATGGACTTCTTTTAGAACGTAGCTGAGTTAGTCAGATTAGGGATGCATGCTTTAAGTCACCGACACGCCTAAAACCCTCCAACAACACCATCAGTTTCCAAGAACAAAAAAATTTTGATCCCAGGTTTTTGCAGGAAAAGTTATCGGTAAGAGTTTTCTTTGACCACTGTGATTTTTTTTCTGTTGAACGCTAATGAACGTGATGCCTGTATTAACTCGGAAGGGTGTGCTGAAATGTTGAATCGCCTTAGCCTCAGCATCAATTTCAAGCGATCGGAACCAGCAGAAGGAACGATCTTGCTTCATGATAGAATGTTCATATTGTCAAACTGATTCTAACAACCTGATTCTAAGTGTGTACAGTCCAGATTTCTCATGTGGCTCAATGTTTTTGGACAGTTGAGAGAAATAATAAATCTTTAAAAAGATTTTGGAAATTGGCCCATTATGTCGAAGAATGATATGTCGACTGGGGAAGCAAAAGAATGCATATCAGAATGCCAAAGGAGAGTTTCTTAATTTTTCAAAAATGTTTTTTACAATTTGAGAGAGATGGGCAAACCGTATTACAGAAAACTTTAAATAGAAAAAAAAAGGCTATATATTATTGAGGAAGGATAATCTGAAAAAATTGGTAATGATACCTTAGAAATGTCACTAATTTTTTGTTGGGGTTGATAAATAATATTAATATCCCCTCTCAACCTCCTTAAAATAGTTTACAAATCTGAAGTTTTAAAGAGTTTGACAAGTATAATATTTGAGAACATGTATTGATTGTTTTAATAACTTTTAAAGAGCTATTTTTAAACTTTCCTTGAAAAAGAAGGTAACTAATTTTCACGAGTACTAAATATTACTATGGTTCAGCTATAGAAAGTCCTAGAAAGGACTTGAGACAACTCTTAAGTATGCTGAGATTAATTTGAAAACTGGAACAGAAAACTGCGATGAAGTAGTTAAAATAGTATCTGTGCCTTTGATCACAACCGTGATCAAAGGTTTGGTGACCAAAGGAATATTACTAGTAGTTATTCATAATGGTAATGCTTCGTGCATAAATTTCAAACGTGTGTTTTAAGAAGCAAAGAATTCCGACAAACTCCCACTGATATTTAATCTGAAGTTCTTTAATTTAAAAATATTTATCGAAGTCAGTAACTGTCACAGATTTCTCAGTAATTAAAAATAATATTTTTATATTCTTTCCAGTAGTAAAATTGCAATCTCCCTCTAGTGACCGTTTTCGGTAATCGCTTTCAGTTTGCGAATAATGAAGTACGTGGTGTAGCTGCTATTGCTTAATGAAAAGAAAGTAAATGGCTTTGTTTCAACTTTTAGTTTGCTGTTGCAGAGTGCTTTTAAGAAGTAAGTGGCATTTTATCTTGTAAATACTGTAATCAAATTATGTTTGCGACTGGAAGTAGACACGTTTGAGTGTGAAACGAAAAATAAAACCAATAATAAAATAAAGAAACGTTTATTTTCATAGACTATGCTTAACTAAGATCTCGAATTTTGGCAGATTGTTGATGACCTCAATGTTCAGCCCAACCTATTTGTGAAGTTCGCTGCATATTTTTAATTTTTAATACTTAACAGACTACTTAATGAGAACTGTGGCACAAAATCTTAGAGTTTGGCATTCGTTCTGCAGTCTACTTGAGCGTAGCAATTTATCAAGCGAGCAGCAAAGTAAGAAAGTGATACTTAGAACTCCAACCAAGAACTTTATTTTTACGATAAATTCACTATAAGAGCAAGCGACTATTCGCCGTCAAGAAAGGTGTCATTTCTCTCACGTACACGCCACGTTCTCGACCTTTTTCTCGAAGAAACTTTATAAGCCGTAAGAAATTTATGGAAAAAGACAATGGGGAGAAGAGAAGCTGATACTTTTGAAAAAAATTTAATAAAACCCGAAGGATCTCTTTCTATTCCAACAGAAAGTAACTCAGATTTTGCCACAATATGGTACAAACTAGTTTCCATGACCAGCAGCGCAATGTATAAATTAAACATTATTCAAGTAAGCTTTATTAAAGGTTTTCGGTAACAGAATGTCTAAGAAAAAGTTTGAAATAATGCTATGTTTAGCAGTCCGGTTCGTAGGTGTGTATTCTCTCTTTTCAGAAGCTTGCAGATTTATTATTTTAGTGTTGAATGATGGGGGGTGGGAAGGAGAAATTTCGAGGTGAGGCATTACCGGCTAATTCGTTCTTAAGCGAACGTGAAGTATTAGCAATTGCAAGTAGTTCTTTATTGAAGTTTACCAGTCATTCATGTTGTTTGCACGATGTCAGTAGTATGAAAGGATATTATTGGCAGTCCAATTTTTATTCATTTCTAATTTGCATCTGCTTATAATGTTGATTACCGACATTCAATGTAGTGCGTTAAAATTGGAGTTGATTTTCAAAATGTTGTTTAAACTGTAGTTATTTGTTAATGACTAACCTATAATGTGTATCTTTTTTACGAAGAAGGAAGAACACACAATTCCACAGACATATCACATATATGAGCAAAGCTTTGGTAGCGTTGATTTTTTTTTCTTTTTGTCATTCGTTTAGAGAACTGAGGTCGAATCCATTTTGAGATCGTAGGAATTCCTGGAGGCTTCCTCAGTCGTGACTGTGTTTAACCGATTTTAGGCGTTACCCCTCAGGTTTTCACCGTGTCAGGTAGTCTGAATTTTTTAGCCTGAGAAGTATTCCTTAAACTGTGGGAACTGGAGTAAAAAAGGTTATTGAAGGAAAAACATGTAGTCAATAATGTACTGTATTTCGAACTTCAACCTTGCCCATTAATTTGCTTACAGCTTTTTAATTTTTTATGTAAATGGAGCATCAGCTACCGATCTTCGGACTTGCTCAATAAGTACTTCAAACTGAATACTTCATACTCAATAAGTACTTTAATAAATTTATCCTATCCATTAAGCGAATTCGCTTAAGCCCTAATATTACTAGATTTTCATTTAGTAATATTAGAATTATACAAAATGCGTAAGTTAACAGTTTGAGCTGTTGCAGAACTGTTATTTAAATTTACGAAAATTTACTTAAGGTCTTATATTCCTAATCCATGGAACGACCAGCCCACAGTTGTTCCATCCCTGAACAGCCAATTCAAAATGCCCAAACTGATGCTTATAGGCTAAGGAATAAAATCTTTTAGTAGATTATGGCAAAATGTTGGTGAGATATCCGTTTTAACGTGTCTTAATACTAAGTCCGACCTGTTGACAATTTCGATTTGCTCTTGTAGATCCAGCAAGCTCCGACCTAAGTTGTGCTGTGAAGTGTCACTGCTCTCAGTTAGTGCCATATAACGGTCGTCTTGCGTAGAAATGTTTTCGACAGGGGCTGCGTGCTTTTGAAACTGATTCTACAGTCGGCTTACTACGCTGATAGTTACATTCTGCTTGTCTTCATTCTCCAAAGGCACATGATCCAAAAGGTGCCTTTATGATATTTTTGTAGTGATAGCTTTATTGAAATAAAAAAGTGACGGATAAATGAGGAATAGAGTTTTTATCGGGTTACTCGATTTGTATGTTGAACAGATAGCTCAGAGCTTTGTTTATGGGGTCTCGCAGAGGTCGCGAATATTTGGTTCTATTTTTATTTGCATTAAAAAATGCATTCGCGTTTGATCGTTCCTTAGGTTTTGAGCCCAAGTGCATTTCTGGAAAATTCTACCTTATTCTTTCTCTATTCCATCCCTTACAACGTTTGCATTACTAGTGCTTCTTCTTAAATTAGTACGAATTAACATTTGAATAAAAACACTTTAATAAAACCAATGGAATTTATTACTCTCACTTTTGTACATCTAAATAGCAGCATCTAAAATGCTAGTGATCGAATGGAGAAAGAGTACTTAGCATTTTGGAAGATTCCGCGTGAAATCAAATATAGATGGAGAAACGTTCAATACGTAGGTGTTCCCTAGATTGATAATAATGAAAGAGATTGAAAGCATTATGAAAATCAACCGAAAAGTTTGCATCAAAAAGGAAGAGGGAAAAAAATACAGTAATTTTATATAAAAAAGAACTGATTGTGTTTGAAGACCCAATAAAATGGGAGACTATCACCTTCTGACTCCATAACTCAGAGCACTTTGCCTATAATTTGCTTGCTAGGATACAAAGAATTCGCAGCGTTCACTTCAGATCCTCTTCTCCTCCAGTAAAAAGCGTTCTACAGCAAAACCTCACGACCCCAAGAAGAGCTTTACCGATATTTCCTGTCGTCACCTGTTCATCTGATAACCTCAAGTACTGTTGAGCATCTATCCAAGTGGTTCTACAAAATGTCTCGAGGGAAATTTCCTAGAGCTTGCACTGACGTGCTAGGAATGAAAATTCTCTAGTCGTCTTCAAAGTCCATTCACTCTGTTTGCTACATGTGACGTGGGCTGTAAAAGTCGTTTCTTGCTCTTAAAGAAGAGATTTCTTTCTTTTCTTAAAATTCGCCTTTTTTTTTGGTTTATCTCGGCTGGTAGATAGAGAATTAAAGTGTTCCTATTGAGGAGGCTAAAAAAAAGTGACTTAAGAACTTTTTTGAAGATCTGGCTTATTAGTAGACGACACTTAAAAATAAAACTTCAAAAGGTTTCAAACTAACGGATACTTAACTCCTCAAATCTGCGAAAGTGAAAAAAAAATGCCGATTATATCACTAATTAGGTGATTAATTCTACAGATTCATGCAATGGTATGAAGCTGCATTTGTGATAGCTTGGTAACGAATACATTTGTACACTCTGGCTGTAATATGGGTTTAAAATCAATGAAAGGTACCTGAAAGAGTTTCGTTAATGTTTGATTGGTTGCCTTTCTGTGCATTCATTTCCGCGAGTTTCAGTACGTCGTGGAATCCAACAGATAAACTGCTAATTTATGAGGCTAGTCAACAGGATCTTGCATCTTTCAAGAGATTTATTTTGTACAGTAGTTACTGCACTTAAATGATAGTATATTCTTAACTTTTACAGTAACTGATTCCTGTGGGCTTGATTTCATTCGTTTGTTTTTGTAAATTGTCCACTGTGGATCAAAAAGATATGACCATAGAGCAAGGAGCATTCCAAGCCACTGTTCTGGAAGTCTCAAGGCAGCATGGTGGATTCGATCGAGCCAGCGCAAGGTGCTTCTTCCAGCGAAGTCATAGACCATAATATAAATTGGATCGTATGAGGTTTTGATACTGGTGGAAAGGTGTATCGATCACCCCATGTCATAGCAGGGATGATTCTAGGAACAGTGAGCTACTTTGGTCAGGGCGTATATGCATTACATGATTTAAGAAATAAGGTCGATGTCAAATATGAGGTTCTGAGTATTAAGGAACTATGAAAGTTGAATGTTTCCACAGTGTTTTGAAAGTTTTATTTGCTATATATTCAAATTGCAAACAGCGCTTCATGTAGGACAAATTATTCGGAGAGTACATTTCTCTAGCGAACTTGGAACGTTCTGTTTTAGAGAGAGAGAACTGAATCACCCCAGAGTCGTAAGAACATAAGTATGCCAGGACCAATGCTTATTCATTGATGTAGTTAGGGATTTTTATACTTCATATATCGTAAAAGACTGGTTGGAAAGTGATATCTATTTAATTTTAGGCCGTCCTCATTTTATCCTTTTGAAAATTTGGATCACATGTGGTTACTGCAAATAGAGATGCGGAATTTGCAAATCTGTTATCTCCTTGGGAATGGATAACTCGTTCTTTCCAAGTCAGAATTAGAGGATGAGAGAATTTATCATTGAGTTGCTTGTTTCTTTTTTTTATCAACTTAAGTCTAGAGGCCACATCTAGACCGAATCCGTTTTTTTTCCTGTTTTACCTCTTTTTTTTAAGTTGCTTGTAATTAATGTTAAGAGCGCCTGGGTATTTACAGAACAAAATGCCATGCATTTTTCTTCAATTTTTCAAAATCATATTGAAACATAAATACACCAGCAATTATAACGTTTGAAAATTCTGCAATTTGGTTGGGCAGTTTCGCTGTTTGCGACTGATCATATCTGATTTGTAATATGCTTAGGGAATGATTTTTTTAGGCAAGTCTTGAGGTATTTTTTTATTTAAAGCTCTCCGTAGCCGAGTGGTCAAACGCGAAGGTACAGAAGCACGTGTGAGTTAATCGTGGTTCAATTTTACTTTGACCATTAAATGCATATTCTTGTATTTGGAGCATAAAAAAGTTATATATCATTAGTGCTCTTATATTTAGACAAGGAATATTTAAACGAGGTCACCTAGAAAAAAATCAATTGTTCTTACGCGTTTAAATGTACTTTTAGTTTGGAGTTAAGAGGATTGGGAAGTGAACGTTATTAAGTGGGTTGTCTAATATCAGACTCCTTAACGCTTGGAAAAAGTGTGCCAGAGCAGATGGATAAGTCTACCACAGGTGTGAGGGCCTGTATTTATAATGCAAGATTGCTAAGTAGGGATTCTACTAATTGCCTTGCCCACACGTATCTGTTTAGAGGGATCCCATTAGTGGAGAATGTCCGTTAAAGTTTTACAGTAGGATGAAAGGGATTAATAGCGGTGAGACAAGATCTTAATGGTCATTATAACATAATGATTTGGTGATAATTATATGGAGCTAAGGGTGAAAGTGATTCCAAGTGCAACACGTACAGTACCCGCTTCTATCGTGATCCGTAGCTAGTCGTATGGCTACACCTTCGCGTGCAGCAATCACAGTATTTCGAACTCGTCGGAAAAGCATATAACATCTAACGGAGGGGAAAGGGGGAATTAGGGCGTTCAGTTTATTTCTTTCAGACATATTCATGGGATCGTACTGGTTGATTAGATCATGAACGTTGCCGATATTACTTTGCATGCTCCTACAATTCCACTGAATTGTAATGAACGAGGCTGTATTTTTCAGAATGAAAACTTCTTGTGGAGGTCTTTTTTTTCCCTGTGGAAGATTCTATTGCTTGTCTTCTATTTGCAGTTGTAGAACAGATTCATTCATATAAATGCCCATACCTAAAATGGCATGTTATGTTTTAGGATCGGAGTCAATTACTTTTGATTACTTATGAAGTAGTGTACGAAGTTGTTAATGAATTTCTTTTTAGGGTGTCTTTTCTTCTGTTAAAAGCTGTTGAAAATAGGGTTGTAACCCATTCGGTAGATAGCATAAAATTACGATAAATTCTCTTCGACATGCAATTTGAAAATGGGCCGATTTTTGGTACATACTTGTAGCACTACATTGGAGTTAGCATACATGGTCGCAAGCAACAGTTTACCCATAATTAGATTTAGTATTACCAAGGCCAAATGATGCAAGGAAGTGGACTTTTTTGTATCAGAAAATAATAATAAATAAATAAAACAAAACAGAACATTCCAGCAGTATGTAAATTGTGTGCTGAACCTATGAATGTTGATACATGTAGGAATAACTTCATCTTCTGATTAATATTCGTTTTTCCTCTGACTTGCTAATCCTGTACTTGTTGAACTGTTTTTTCCCACTCATGAGGTCCTATCCAGATATGATCACTGTGGATATAATACATTCAAAGTACAGGGTTGTTTAAATAAAATATCTTGATATCAAACAATTTTTTTTTTTAATTCAGAGAGAGAAAGGCTCAGTGTAGATCGTTTAGAAAATCTTGATCAAAAATTCGCTTGTCGCTCGGGTAGTAATCTCCAATGATGCCATTTATTTATAAGCTCCTTGTTTTACGACAGAAAATACCGTGTGTAACCTGAACCTCATAATGTCTTATTTAGTACACGTTTGTAAATGATGCTGTTCTGAAGCTCCACTCAAGAAGGGATAATGGAAGTTTAAATTACGGAAAAGCCATTTCCCTCTCCTAAAGCAATATCCTTCCCCTGTCTAATATCCATCGTGTGATAACTGTCGCTGTGATCACACCGGATTTAATAGATGACTTATTCTTCACTGTTATTAGGAACTAAGATTTTACTCTTAAGGTTCCGGCTCCTAATAAAAATCGTGGTTAGCCATGTCCTTATCACTTCCGTTAAGAATTCTTTAATGGTAGTTTGGTGATCCCGGCCCTTCGTGTTTTCAGCTCCCTTTTTAATGAGAAGCTCAAGCCTTAAGTAGAGAGATCATAAGTACATCGGAACTTATGGGTTCACGTAAAGCGATCTGAGTACTTCTTTAGAGACGTCAAAGCGCATGTTCGTTCAACTATTTACTAAGCAAAATCAATGGAATCCTCAACTCCTTTTAGGCAATAATGGAACTAAGAACATTCAAAGAAACAGACTTGAAAGCAACAAGTAGTATTAATTAAGAAGAACTCTTTATTACATTCAAAACGCACACGCCGTACACAACACCCTTCACGGCTACAAGCCAGGGGTTGCAAAATCTTGAACTTGCAATAAAAACTTAACTTCTGGCATTGAAGGGGTAACCTTGCAGTTTTTGGCATCTCTGTATTCTGAAATTGCAATAAAGATTCTCTCTCTAATTTACTGACATTTGATATGCTGTGCCCAAAAGATTAGGGTGAACTATTATATTCAATAACGGAGCTCCTGCTTAGTAATGCAGACTTAATTAGCTGTGTGGATCTTAATTACAGTTAGGCCACAATGACATATTATAATAGCATAATTGTTGTTACTTAATCTGAATAAATGGATGTACTGAATGTTTGCCCAATAGTTGGTGCATTACATTCTACCAACATGTAAAGTGCCGCTGGTAGCAGAATATCTACCAGTGTATCAAACTACTGATAGGGTTTGGTGTAGTATTAGAGCCACGATTTCTCTAATGAGGTAACGCGAATTCTATCTGAAATAATAACATTGAAATTACTATATCGATTGTTTCCTACGTCTTTGTTCACTATTCTGATATCGGGAGAGCGTAACTTAAGTCCTTGTTGGCTGTTTGTTATCCATTACAGAGATATCAGTTACACTGGAGAAATCATCTATATTAAGTGGGTTGCTTTATTGAATATATGTAGAGCCCGACATCTGATTTAATGGCTTTCCACATCAAAGATTTTAAGGAGGTAGGTTGAAATTCGAAATAAGGGGAAAAAGTCAGTGGATTATAGAAAGCTTTTTTTTTTTTTCACTTAGCGAGTTGTTGATTTCTTGACTCCATGGGTAGAGGCGGGCAACTTGGAGAAATTCAGAAGTGATTTCTATCGGCACCTAAGTGATGGGACTTATTTTTTGGTTGGTGTAGCCAAACCATAGTTGCTGCTTTGCACCATATGGTTCATACAAATACAAAAGCACGACCCTGCTAAAAAAAACAAAGCTTAGAGCGCCTGCAGCACACATTTATACTTTTCTTATTAGTGAAATGTCCCCATTCGCGTACACTTAAGAAGTGATTGCTGTAATGCAATATTCACATCTTTTATGTAGCCTACATTACATGATTCATGGACACGGCACCTTGCCATTACTTTTTGAACAGCCCTCGTATAATAAAATTGAGCTGTCGCTTGCATTTGTGTCTTAAAACAGCAATCCTTGGAAAAACTAAAAGAAGTTTGAATATATATGCGTTTACTAACCATTAAAATTAAGAAGTAATTAGCGGATTTAAAAAAAATAAACTAAGAAAATAACTGTTTTTTTTTAAAATAAAACTCGTTTTATACCGATCAAATGCATTTCATTCAGCAGAATACAATAGGGTTGTTTAAACTCTCACAGAAAATCAAAGAACTGTTAATCAGATTTGAAAGTGTTCGTAGTTTGCATATGGTGAGAATTAACTGCTCGGAATAGGGAATTATTAAAATACTACTTCGAGCGCATATTAGAAAGTAGTGGCATATGTTTGGATAGTGGATTAAATGAGTTACCAGCGAAAGGGTGATAATTAAATAGTAGATTAATTGAAAGTGCTACATTCAGCAGTCATGACACGTCCGAAGTAAAAAGATTAAGAAGCAGTGTGCATAACGAAGATAATAATTTTAATTAACAAAGACATCTGCGCTTTTATTAAATTTCTTAAAGAAAAGAGCTAATTACATAGCGGATTAAGTAAACTAAAGACAAAAATATCCGCCCCCATGAATACATTAAGTGGGAAAAGTTTACAGAAAATGTTTTGCCAAGATCGGTGGCCTAATCATATTTCTTGAGGATGGAGAACGGAAATTGCCGTTTTAATTTCTGCTTAAGAAGAGAAAAAGAAGACAAAATGCCATAAAAATTAACACGCTTAATTACTCTTTCGTTATTTAATTGGTGGCATAAACCTTAGAATGATCTAATAAGGTAATTATCTCTAATATGCTACCGCTTTAAAGGAGACTTCGTTGGACTTAATAGTTATGGGAAAGAAGTGATACCCGAAAAAACTTGCTCCGAAAAACGAGGGTGTAGACTCTTGGGGAGAACAACTTGTGTGCATTTACAGTCACAAAATTTAAGGATAAGCAGTTTTGAAACGAACTACATTCTCATTTAATTTGCAACTTCAAAATACAAAAATTTGTTATTGTTTGCTTGATTTCGTGTCATTTAAAAGGAAATATTTTTTGGCATTTTGCTTTAACCTGATGTACTGAGGCTAACCTCCAGACTGGTAAATTATAACTGCTTGTGTTCTGTTATGAATAAGCTTTCATTTTCTATTATTGTATAGTGATTACCATCAGATAAAGCCAACATCCAAATGCTTTCTAAGTCTGTCAGAGTCCCAGCTCCCTGACACAAGTAAATTCATATTGTATAGTTGGATGCCAACTTTTTCTGCATTTGATTTGGTAAATAATTGAGAAACAGTTAAACTAAAAACTGACATAGCTTAAACTCCAATTTTAATTAAGTTCCACATTCAAATTCTATCATGCTTTCGATCTGCATTCTAGAATTCAAATTCTAACGAAGGTTTACTGCTGTTCACCTAAAATCTTTGAATTTGGAATGGTAACAATTACCATATTAGCACTTTTAATGGAATGGTGCATTGGTACATCAGTTATACAATGAAATCTCTTTTCATTAATTCATAATATTTTATTGCGCCATGAATCTGCTGTCTGATGTGTTTTTATATATCTACAGAAATGCGGCAAGTTTAATATCAATGGGTACTGTGTGTTCTTCCCTGCTTTGAAGTGACTTGGCATGGCTGTGCCTTTGCTACCGTTACAAAGAAGTCTAGACTCTTTTTAAAAGGTCCACAACTTGTAAGAGTTGTTGCTTGCAAACAATTGGCGTTTTCTTTTACTCAGAAGCGCGCTTTTACTTTCTTTATCCTTACAGAAAATACACAAAACCAGTTGTTATTTTTTGTTGTTTCCTGCGTTCATCTGCTTTCCAATTCAACCCCCTCTTCGATTTCCTTAGTTCCACAATTTTTTTTAATGAAAAATATTCAATACATTCCAAGAAACAATTTAAGCCAAAACTTTACCTCGCGACAGTTCGGTCTAATGGACTCCAGGGTGATGTCAATAAATTAATGATATAAATATTCGCATTTTCATTATTTTTTTCTTCTTCAAGTAAATCCAGAGGAGTTTGGATTGATGTAAAGTAAATCCAAAGACTTCTTTGGTTAGAATGAATCCCGAGTTCTATGTTTTATTTTTCACTCTTTGGGCATCCCTGCTTATTGAAATTTTTCAATCATAGGATTTTAACACCACAAATTTGCATTGGAGCCTTGTTACGTCTATCTTCCTAGAAAACTTTAAGTTGTAAAGTAAACTTTCAACTCAGTTCTGAAAACTCATTCCTTATATTGAGTTGACACCCTTAACTGTAGGAATTAACTTGCTGGGTCCCGGTTGTTATGGCTAGCGCCAATCTACTTAATTGGAAGATTTCTTTTAGTTTCATTCCATTGAATCATATCTGCTTTTACCATACAGTAAACAGCAGAGCAGCTTTTTATAAATGTTGATTTATTTTATGTTATTATTATCATTTTCATGCTTTATAAATGTAAACGAGTGTTATGTTGCTCCGGAATTTCCAGAAGCATAGTCAGTTAAACTCCTCTTAAGCTCTTTACAATAGTTTTTTCTTGTTTACATGATCAGTAGTACCACTTACTCTGATATAATGATGTTTCCACTCATCAGGTTACCTCCTTTTATAGTATAATAGAAAAGAAATCAGATAAGATTTGCATCGAAATAAAGATCATTTAGTGTAGTCTTTTTGGTGAGTGTTTTGTGGAAATTTAAATATTAATACTCTTGTTGTCTTGAGGTTTCGTAAGAGTAGCCTAGTAACCTGTGTGTGGTTTTTGCTCTGAACTAATGAACGGAAATTTCCACGACGAGATAAGAGCCTTAAATAACGTTAAGCGGATGATACTTGATGATTTCTTTGAGAGGATAATCCTTCTAAACTTGGCTATTCACGTCGCAGAGAAATCATAATCTTTTAACACACGCAGGGCGCATAATGATATCGGAAATGATGTTTTCGTTTTTAGGGAAAAGAAATCCTCCAGAACATTGCAAATTTATACGTCTTTAAAAGACAGTAAATATATGCCGAACAAATTTTTGCGAGTGATACATCATTCTTCTAATACACACACAACACGACCTGCCCCCCCCACCCCACCAAATTTTAACAATCTTTAGTATAAACCGTGTTTCGAGTTATCGATTGGTAGAGTACTCAACAAGGTTGAGTACTCTTACGATTGAGAGTTCATTCTTAATGCTGCATTGTGTTTTGGTAATTACATGCTGTGAAAAAATACGTATGGTCATCTTATATTTTTCTTGCTTTCTAATTTAATCGTCAGGCTTCATTTACGAATTAGGCCAGTTTGCTCATATATAGATACCGTTGGTTTTATGTACTGTGATTGGTGTTTTTCGAGATGACCATAATTTTAGGGTGCACGGTAATACAATGTACGGCATGTGTTAAAAGTCATAAGTAAATGTTGAGCACTTTCTGTAATGATCTGCTATTTCAGTAATGGTGCTCATATGACCATAGCAACTAGTTTATGCCCTAACTTTTGGTTCGTAGTGTACAGCAGTGGTATAACTAAAATGGAACCTTATAGCAGTGCTTTTTATGAACTGTTTTACCCCATTCGTGGCTAGGTTTTTTTAACATAAAAACGGGATACCCGGTAGAAACACAATTCATATAAGGGCACAGTGCAATTGATGCAAACAAACTGTCCTTAGTATCCAGAAAACGACGGATGATGTGGTAAACTGCCAATTCAAGAGTTTTTGATATTTTATTTCGTGTACATGTATATCCATTTTGAGAACTTCAGATTGATTCCAGGAACTTGGATTCTGAATTACTGTGCTTGCAGTATGCATCTATAAAATAATAATTTTCACGCTTACTTTTAAATGTCATCGCCTTTTTGAGAGGAATAAAGCACATACAACAGAAAACACAATGTTTATACTTAGAAATGGGGAAGGAATTAATGGGAACCAAGGTTTAAATAAAGGGAAGAACTGCTAAATAATTAGCAGTTCTCAAGACATTCAGGCGATATATCTGTAACTCATAAATTTATTCTAATTGTCGTTTATTGAACTGATTTTTTTTTAGTTGAGGTTAAAAATTCAGAAAAATTCATGGAGATAAACCTTATAATCGAGATCGGTTAAATAAAATCCCAATTGAAGACGCTTTGAAAATTTCTGCAGCTTTCAGCTGCATCTCTCCAAAGAAGTAGCAAATAGTAACTCCACTACTCTCACGAAGGTCAACTGGAATTGGTTGGTGGTATAACAATGTTTTTTCAAGGTTTACACAGCCAACTGAGGTGAAAGAATAAAGTGTTCATTTGTTGATGAGATGATTTGACAGTTAATTTCCACGAAAGTTTCTTTCAGTGGACACTTTCCTAATCCAGGATATTGTGAGATGAATATATGCATTGTAGGACAGTTTTAACTGGGGCAAGACGTCATAAAAGAACCGAACATTACATGTGGACATGTGTGTGGACAGGTAGGGCGGCTCCTAGAACGTCCGTTCAAATCCACCTCGTTTCTTTGTACGTTGAACAGACTCTGCAAAACAGGCCAGCATGAAATAGTGCAATGTTCGTGTAGTTTAATGCATGTTATGTTGTTGTGTTATGCTGACCTCTTGGCTACCCAGAAGCAGCTATCACCAGGAAGGCTGCTTCTAGATACTCGTCCACACCACGGGAAGGTGGGCCAGTTCCAGTAGATGGGACGCATAAGGTCTCAGGTTATGAGACAACAACACTTAAAAAAAAAAATCCTCTGGGGGCCCACAGAGCTTAAAAAAAATATATATATATTTTACTCAACGGCCTCCACCGAAGTACAACACTAAGTAAGTAGTAGTAGTATTACAATATAGAATACTTACTCGTTGGGCTTTGTGTACCCTATCACAGTTTGCTGAAGAGATCGATAAAAAATAAACTAGTAATATTTAAATAAATAAAAATCAAGTATAAAATAATTTTAAGAAAATGAACCTGAATATATAAACTAAAATAGCAAAACTGGTATAGGTACAGACAGAAACGAGTAAGTATGAAGCATTACATCGAAAAGGGCTGTCAATCCACTCAAAGCCCCCGATGAGTAGGGGATTGACGGCCACGTGATGTAATCGCAATACGTTATATCATTTTATATATTTGTACAGTCTTTAAGATGTAGTATTATTATTATGTAGTATTTAGGATTTATCTTGCTACAGATAAAAATGTTTTCATCAGCAAAATGCTATGAAAAATCATTATCGTTTAGCGTTATACTTAAAATGTATAGGCCACATGAAATGAAGATAGCCTGGTCTAGGCTGGCTTGATTGCAGGGTTGTATGAACAATGATACTTATATGTGAAGTGCCATTAATCGATGGCATCTACAATTAAACGAATATATATATATATATATAAATAAATAAAAAAAACGAAAATAAATAAAAAATAATAATAAAAAATAAATAAATAAATAATAATAAAAAAAAACCCTCCTCATCATCACCATTAGTCTCTTGGGCATTCTGGACACACTTCAGTAATGTTTTCAACACACTATTTTGGTTCAACTGTTTAACAGGCGTTTCCTCAGTTCAAAGGCTCCCTTTGCAAAATCTTGGAATAATTGAAATACACTCCTATTAGATAAGAACACCTCTTCCCGACCTAACTCATTTTCAGCAATGATTTCCCTGATTATTTCCCTGACATTATCATAAATTGTACACACATATAATATATGGTGCCAACTTTCAACCTCATCACAAAAACAGACATCTGTATCCGAAAGTCCCAACTGAAATAATTTCGCTTTCATCGAGCCGTGACCTGTTACTAAAAATGATGTTTGTAAACTTGGTGTAAACCAGCTTCGAACTGTTCTGTCACTTAAAAAGGTAACATCCGGAATAAATTTCTTTGTCACTCGACCAGAAGATACGGTGTCCCATCTTGTTTGCCACAAGTTAACAATCTCATTTAAACATCTTCTCTTCTCCCTCTTAATGTCAGAATTTATGTCAACTTCTATGCCAACAAGTCTAGTAGATATTTTCTTCTTAATGCCATAGCACAGCCCTCGATAAGCCACGAACAAATCCAAGGGAACTGCCCCAGCCATCACTTGAAGTGCAGTCGTAGCTACAGTTCTACATACCCTTAATATACTGAGAAGCATTGTTCTTTGTATTGAGTTTAATTTAGCCTGAAATCTAACAAGAGCCACTCTGTGAGACCAAACTCCCGCTGCATACGTAACCATAGGCAGAAACACCATCTTATAATATAAAAATAAAGTTTTATTTAACACACCCCAATCTCCTCTTGATACTCTTATAATATAACCGGCAAATTTCCTGATCTTGCTATGTAGATGTGTTATACGCGCATAATAAGACAACTTGTAATCAATAATGAGCCCCAAGTATTTAGTTTCAGAAACCATAGTCAACTGTCTCCCATTTAATTTTATTTGCGGAACCGAACATTACAGCAACATCTTGGCTTGAGAGAAGATGTCATACAGTATTAGGACTCTGAAAGGGTAACCTCTTGGCTTAAAGCTGGAAAAACCTCGCATCTTGAAGGAATCAAATAATAGTATCAACCATCACACCGATAATTTCATCGGTGTGATGGTTGAAGACATCGAAGACAAAGGCGGAGATGGATAGATGAAATTCATGAGTTTTTGAGTAGTAAATGGATGGCCAGTGCTCAAAACAGAAGGAACTGGAAAGTTGCTGGAGAGGCCTTCATCCTGCAGTGGATTGAAAATGGATGATGATGATGTTAGCTTTTTAACCTTCTAAATGTGTAAGGTTGAATGAATTGTAGGAATGTGACTTCCTTTACAGGAGTTGTAGGTATCTGTTACTTTTTTAATTAATAAATGTTTTTCTCTCTTTATATTTCATAATGAGGGAGCATTGTAATGCAGATCAGTTGAATGCAATGCCGTGGATACTTTATTCGGGATAATACAATTTAAAGAGTAAAACTTCAGCAGAAAAGTGCTGCTAACTTGAAATACAGATTTCAAGAAACGCTCACGAGTTTGAATGGCTGTGACTGGTATTTGGATGTCAAACTCGTGCAAGTCTCTTTGATGGGGTCGCGTGTGGTGCTCGTAGGATGACGTTATGACATTTCCTATATAATACAGTAGGTAGCATTGGCCAAAACTAAGTAAGTAATCCGCTTATATTTTATTTATTCAGCAAAACGTGAACTTTGCGTCATATTTGAGTGTTCGTGGAAAACTGCCCATAGGAGTTATTTCGAACTCAGGGTTTAGCCGTACGTGACAAGCTGCTGTACTTCACTCATGTGGAACGATAAGTCGGATTTTCCAAGACCTTTTGTGACGAGTGCATAACCTTTATGAGAAATATTAAATTTTAGTTTCTTAGAAATCCATGGGATATTCTTTTGTCTTGTCATGCAGACATATACGGTTGAAAGTCAATATATATTTTGAGGTGTTTGGATATAAAAATAAGAAAAGAAAAAAAATCCGAAATAAAATCAGTACGGCAAAATTTAACGAGATAAATTAAAAAATATATATGCTTTAAAATAGACACAGTGGTATAAGGCCAAAGGAATTCTAAATAAAATAATTAATTTAACAAATATTTTTGTATGTCCGTTTAAGAACTGCTAGGGATTGAAATACTTTAAGATAGAAGGTAGCTTTCAGTGGTACGACCTTTCTTGCATAGGCATTACACAGTGCCCTACGATTAATATCCAGACACCCCTCCTTTGATAGTTGATCACGGCCTACCCGAGCACCACGTCTCAGTCAAGCCTATAAATATGGTCGTAGGCCTTCGAGGAGAGAACAGTAAGACTGTGAATGCAAGATTACCCAATCAATAACAGATCCCCAGCTCAGAATAATAGTAGGGTGCCGCAAAAGCAATCTGTTTGTACTTGACATTTCAATGGCACTGAAGATCCTTGCAGTCGTCCACAAGCCTTTAATCTCCCAGTCTAATGCCAGACTCCGTCTAGCTTGGTGTAAGGTTCGACGTTCTTGAATCGCAGACCAATGGAAAGCTGTGCTTTGGAGCAACGAGTCACGATACATAGCCCAGTAGTCTAACAATCGTACCTAAGTGGTCTGCGTCTGTTTTTCTTTATTTTGGACAAAGCCATTAATGCTGAGGTTTATCTGGACGTCCTGGACAATAATACAATACATGCCCATAGAGCCCAGACGGGAAATAAAGGGTTCTTTTATCTATGTTCATCTAAGCATGATCACATGAACATCTGGAACATGGTTGGTTGGCGTTTGCCAGGAAGACACCTTCGCAGTACCCCTTCTTTGTGCTCAAGGCTCCAGAGTTTCGATAGACACTTCCCAAATGTAACTTTGGACACTCAACTCGCTCAACATCGACTTGGACCTATGGTCGATTGACAAGTCATATCGAGATGGCATCTTGGGCTATCTTACTTTATGTAAAGGACAGGTTTGCAAGTGCCGGTCATAGTATGCCGATGTCATTTTATTTTATGCTTAATTTGTAGTCTTGTTTTTTATTAAGATTAATTCCCTGTTCAGACATTTTGTTTTTAATGGTTAATTTGTAGCTGAACTTTGTATTTTTGTGATTGGTCACCTGTATAGTGAATGTTTTGTAATATTCCTCTGGTTATCTGTGCAGGGAATCGAAAATGTATACCAATTAATTTAATAAAGAATTTTAACATGTAGGTTAGTGCAAATGCATCATTTTAACATAGCTATCTACCAAAGTAGTTTAATTAATTAATTTAATTAAATTGGCATTGTTTTGGTTATATAAATTAATTTGTTGAATAATTTAATTAATTAATTCAACTACTTTGGTAGATAGCTATGTTAAAATGATGCATTTGCACTAACCTACATGTTAGTCATTCTACCTCGTAGCATTGAGGCCTTTGCCCCTAAATACTTCATAGTTTAAAGAATTTTATTTATTATTATTATAAGGGGTTACCTACGTTGTGGCGGCACGACGGGGAAGCCCATACCTGTATCAGTAGGACAACACTCCATGTTATACTGCTCTCATTGTGACGGACTGGGCTACAATTTCCAGTACTTTTGGCAATCAGTCCTCATTTCGAGAGGTTGATGGACGCCCACTTCTTGGGTCATTGCGAACATCGTCAGGTCTATATTTGAACCGCTTATACTATTCAGACACAATAGTTCAACTTAGCGTTTCATTACTATAAACAATTTTTAACATATTATACGTTTCTGTTGCAGATTTTCCCCAGTTTAAAGCAAAATTTGATATTCACTCGTTGCTCCATTGCGGTGAAAAGGAATGTTAATGCCACTAACGAAACAGATTACTACTTACAACCTGTCAGTCCACTGGGCAATCTCATTAGCACTAACTGTTAGAGGAAGTTTGAACTACTACATACCACTGCGTTTATTTTTAAACTCATCGAATGACTGCACCAGTCCTGGAACTTTATTGCCACACCTCGTATACACACTTTATCCGATTCAATTTTCTGTTTATTCAATTTACATTTATTTTTTAAAAATGAAGTGTAATTTGTTCTGCCACGTTTATTTTTTTTCTCCTCTCTCTTTCATCCTTTATAGGTACTGTAGTGGATTCATCTTCACCAACTCTAAGAAGCGTCCCTTCTCCATTTAGCTTGAGGATACGCTAATATCACTTTCTTTGTGGATCCTTAAAGTAAACCCGATAACAGAAAGGCGTGAAAATTTACTGCACAAAACTTGATAGAAATTGGCCGAACTCATTTATTAAGTAGCTTTCAAGAAAAATGTCGAAACTTCCTCACGATCACAGTTACACAACCATCCAGATAATGATAGAAAAATTGTCGCCCTGGTTAATGTCAAGGAAGCAGTGTATTAATACTTGTTATACAGGGATATATCGATCAGAACAAAATAAATGCTCTTGTTTTCAATTCTGAGCATATAATATCGCTGTCTTATACATATTTTCAGTTATTTTGAGACCCTTATGCACGTGTCTAGCTTTCTTATTTGTAAATCTCGTCCGGAGAACAGGTTTTGATATTGTCTCTGTACTGACATCTCGAGTATTCAGCGCACATGTGAAGGCTTACTGCAGATTCCTATTACTTCGTTCGGGGGGTTGAACATTCTTTTGTAAAGAGAAATTCCCTTTGGCACTGGAAAGTGTCAAGGGAAAAATGTCAGAGAATGGCCCACAGACTTCAATATAAAGAGTGCGCTACCACCTCAGCTCTTTTTTCCCAACACCACATGTGACAAGTAAAACTTCGGTAAGCTATCAACTTTGATATTGCAAGTATGACTTAGGCCTATTTCATTTTTTTATGTTATTTTGGGAAGTTTGACAGATTTATTCCCCATTTCTGTTGCATACTATAACTGTAGATTGGCTGTACAGACGTAGGAACAAGTTAACTGTAGTTCAACAAGCTTAGGTTAATAGATATCTTTTCTGGATATTTCCTTTTTGTAGAAAATTCTTTATAGGTCTCGAATTTAAAATTTTCAGTTCGGAAATTAAAATTCAAGACTATTTTTTTTTAAGATAACATTCCTAGGTGAAAATAGAAATCAACACTGAACCCTGAGGGACTTCAATGTTATTAGTGGACTGCTCAGGGTTCAGTGTTGGGTCCATTGTGTTTTGTATTTATAAATGATATTGATTATGGTATATCAGGCTTAATGTCTAAGTTTGCAGACGATACGAAGGTTGGCAGGGTCGTTAAGGATACTAATGACAGTACACTGCTGCAACAGGATCCATAAAAGTTGAGCAGATGGGCTGAGAGGTGGCAAATGAAGTTTAACATTGACAAATGTAAATTACTACATATGGGAAGCAGTAACCACAGAGTAACGAATCAACTCTGTGGTACTACACTGACAGTGGTGAAGAATGAAAAGGACCTGGGGGGTAATTGTGCAGGCAGATATGAAGTTCTCTGAGCAGTGCAGATGGGCTGCAAGAGTAGTTCATGGTGTATTGTCAATGTTATATAGGAATTTTTCTAGCAGGGATAAGGAGGTGATTATCCCCTTGTATAAGGCAATGGTCAGGCCACACCTTGTATACAGGTCTGGAAGCCTCATCTTAAAAAGGATGTAGAGCTGTTGGAACGAGTACAGAGAAGGACACCAAGATTAGTGAATGGAACGAAGGGTTGTTCTTACGAAGAAAGGCTTAAGTTTTGCAGATTACAGTGTCTGGAGACTAGGCACCTGCGAGGTGATCTGATTGAGGTGTATAAAGCCTTGAATGGTTTGAACATGCTCAATGCTGATGGGATTCTTCCTCTTGCTCAGAATAATCACCTGAGAGGGCATAAATTCAAATTGAGGAGAGACAGTTGTAGGACAGATGTGCGGAAGTTTGCCTTTAGCCAGCGGGTAGTTGATTGGTGGAACAGACTTCCATTTCTTGTTGCGGAAGTTGATAGTCTAAATAAATTTAAGGCTGAGCTGGACAGGTATTTGGAACGAACGGAGGGGTGAAATGGGAGCCGTTTTTTTTTTTTTTTTGGCTGATCCTATATAAGCTTGCTTTCTTGCATCGTATGCCTCTACCAATGCTAATAGTCAATAAAATGGATAATTATCCTTCGGAATACCGCTAGGCTAACGATCAAATTCTATCGTGGAATTTGATAGTATAATACGCTTGAATGTCTTCGCTGTACAATCAGATATACAGTATATACCCTGCCTAAATTACTGTGCAACAAGTGAAGCCCGTACACCTTTCAAAGAAATGTTTAAGGGATTTATTCTGCAGTCTGCAAACACATTCGTTCCAGTTGAAAAGTACTGTACCACAAAAAGAAGGATTCTATAATGAATGATAATAGATCTAAATATGACATAATTGAATAAACCAAAAAATGAGCAGAATAGTTATCGCGTGACACTGCTTCGTACCATTACTATAAGCAGTTAATGAGATCGTCAATCGATTCAGGGTTTATTTCCCTTGGACTTGGATGTGCCAATGTCTTTCCAATCCACAAGGGATAAGCCAAAGGTGTGATTATAGAATAGTGAGTTGGGCAGATTATGGAATCTGTGGTTAAAGGCGCTGTACAGTATCACCTCGACAAGAATGGCATCCTAAATTACGAAAGGGAAGTCTTGCCTTACTAATCCGGTAAATTACTATTATGAGGTAATAAAGCAGTTGAATGCAAGAAACAGCCTTGGTATTATATATTTCGATTTTAGTAAGGCTTTTGATACAATCTCTCATAAGTTATTGTATAAATTAGAGCAGGTCAGGATAACAGGAAATATCCATCAGTGGATGGATTTGGGATTGGTTATTCTGCTGATGAGCTAATGGTTAAGTGCTTGGTTAACGATCAGAACTAGTCTATTCTGCTTCAAAAGGATTTGGACTTCAGATATGGTATGAAAAATGACAGCTAAAAAAAAAGGAAAAGCATTGGGAACAGAAACCCTGGATAGGTTTTAGATTAGGGGAGAGAAATTATAGGATATACTGGATGAAAAAGACTTGAGGATTACGATACAAAAAAAAAAAAAAAAAAAAAAAAACATGAAAGGAAACATTTAGCGTCAGCAGCAGGCAAGAGGAGCACATTGCATTCTATCTATAATTTATCGGAATTTTAAAATTGGGAGGTTTTTATCCCTCTGTATAAAATGATTGTGCGACCACACTTCGGATATTTTATCCAGGTCTGGAGGTCGCATCTAAAGAAAGATATAGAACTTCTGGAATAGGTGCGTAGAAGGGCGACCAGATTACTGAAGATTAGCTTTATAAGGAATTGCTAAGATGTGGTCTGGAGCTAAGCAACTAGATGTCTTATGGTAGGGATTTGACTGGACGTTAGACTTGTTCTTATGAAGTTTACCTTCGGGCAGTGCGTCGTGGAACTCTGTAATAAGTTTCCTGCAAGAGTGGCAAAGGCGAAGATTTTGATAAACTTCAAGGAGAATTTTGATAGAAATTTTGAAGACGGAATTTTTTTTTCAGGTAATGCAGGAAACGTTCCTTGCATTGTCATGCCATTTCAATACTAATGCTATCGATACTAATAATTAAGTTAATTTTAAATAATGAAATGCGTGGTAATTTCCTTAATTTTAATAATTACTCTAAGTAGATTTATTTCGACACCATTTTTTTCTTGTGATGCACCATCAAGATGCAACTGCAGACATGGCCGTGATTTCATAAAAAAAAAAAAAAATAAATAAATAAAAATCTACGATGGAAATAATAAGTAAATATCAAAGTATGGAAAATAGCATTCATTGAATTAGACCATTCAAAGCTAATGGAAAAATGTATATTAATACAGACCCCTCTTTTACTGAAGTGAGATGTCTAACAGGCTTGACTGTTAATTTGTTTAGCAGAGACATTTATTAAAATCTCTTAAAACATTACATCTAGTTCACATTTCTTTTGGTGCTTGCTGTTAAGTTTCGTTTAAAATGTAATGTGGAGTATAATCTTTTTTAAACGTACCATATACTAGGAATTACAAATAATATATACATGGTATCAGTCACTACAGAATGCAATGGACTCTATTTAATGAATTTTCGTATCTGAAGCTCGATTATAGTGATTTTATCTTTTATAACAGAAATGAAGTTAATTTGACACTTGAACATCGTACATGTTACTCCATGTGTTTACAGAATGGCCTTTGTTTTGAATTACTGTACTGCAGAACACGCGAAGTTTCAATTTACTTGACATACAAAATTCCTGATACCATGCTGTGCCTCTGATGACTTTCAGACACGTGCTTGATGTTTGTTATTCTACCATCGCTAGTGATTTAATAAAGGTGAAAAGTGCGGTGGCCACCCAGAATGTGCTAATCCTTTGCAGTTAAATTCGCTAGCAGTTTAAATGTAATTATGCTTCTTTTGTAGAGTGCGTCAGTGTTCGTCAGTCTTCGTTTGCTCAATCACGATCAACTACACCACGCCAGTTTTCTTTAATTATTCAGTCCAAAAATTTTAATGCAGTTTGCTGACCCAATTGCTCTATTTCTAAATTGTCACCAAATGGCGCGACACACGATTAAAATTCTGTTATCAGTTTCTGAATGGGGGCACTTTTTTATCCATGAAACTGTCGAGACTTGAGCAGCTTCATTTCGTAGATTACTGGGAAACGCACTACTGGCGGATAATCTAACTAGCATGGAGAAAATCACTTTTCACAAGATGCTCTATTAAAGAAGAGGAACTTCTATGTATAAGGCAGCTGTTCTAATTCCATGTGGTGTGAACAGTATACATCCATAAGGTCTTCACTTTCTTCTTAATGGCTCAAAGGTTATTTCCTTTCTCCATCAGTCGCTTTTGTATATGGGAGTGCTCTTTCTGCCATTATTAATGAAACTTTTTCTTTTGATGCTTTGTTTCTACCACGCGCGAGATTTCATTCCCTTTGGATTAGTTGGTCATATGAAATTCTTTTGTTCACTTACATATCTCACAAAATATGATAAAGAAACCTGGTTACTGTATTCAGCCTTACACAGTAATAGAAAAATTTCTGCGAATGTTTAGTCGGTGATATCCTAAACGTATTTAAGACTAATTTAAATGAGATGTTTTATAAAATAATTAAATGTTTAATTACAGCTGCCAGTACGATATTTATTGCCCTTCTTCTATATACTTTTTTATTTTAGCTTTCGTTTCTCTCTATATAGATGTGAGCGACATCACATTCACAAGTCTTATCTAGCAGACTGCTACATCAGACCGTTCCAGCCCTTGACTATTATACTACGAATATACAACGTTACAGTTCTCTGTAAGAATTTATGGGAGCGTGAGTATATAGTACCTGAAGTCTAATATATCTGTTTAATTTAGTTTAATATAATTAAACACCTATATAATTATTATTCTATTCTAAAAATTGTACAGAAAATTTTAATAATTTCCGGATTTCTATTTGTCGATTTTAATGAAATTTGGGATGATTCGACAAATCTTTCTAAACTAATTAAATATAATACGTATTTCAAAACAATCCATCCACTGGAAATCAAGTTGTTACATGCAGATGAACGGACAGACATGGTGAAGACAACAGGAGCTTATGAATATGCACTCATGATACAAAACATTGGATTACGAGTGGGCAAACTGTTCATGTGCTCATGTTGACCGACCGTCATCGACACCTTCGTCTGCAATGGGCGTAGGAGCACTGTTCCTGTACATTGGATGACTGGAGAAGAGTCACCTGGTCCGACGAATCAATGTTTCAGCTGTATTATGCCGATGGAAGGGCGAAAACTAGACCGCGAGCAGGTGAACAGCCATAACTCGTCATCCCTATTTAATACATCCTTACAGCCACATCGTACCTCCGTATTGTTTTGAACGAAGTTTTGTCCGCATGGCGACTGTGTGTCCAGATTGGTAATGGACTCTTTCAGCAAGACAACGTCTCGTGTCAGAAGGCCCGCATCGTGAAGGAATGTTTGCTCCCCTGACCATCAAATTACTTCCGACATAAATCCCCTCGAACTTTTGTGGGATGTGGTAGAATGCAGCAATCACCAGTGCCTCGCCCCGTTGCTGAACTGCAAAACGTCCTGTCTAGCTAGTCCAGGATATCCGAGGACTGACATCTTCCGTGGTCTCATGGAGTCGATGACATGGCGGGTGCAAGCAGTTATCACGACGAAAGGTGGCCCAAACACGCAATTAGGTAAGCGGTCATAATGTTTTGGCTCAGTATATATATGCGAATGCACTTAAAAATGAACCAGTTTCTGCGAACTGATTCATTTTTAATTTTTGAAAGCAATCTGAGATGACTTTTCAGCGACAGTTTTCAAATATCAATGTTAACATGTCTCTTAATTAATCTTTAATGAAGACATGTTAACATGAAAGAAATAAAAAAAGATAATCCTTTCTAACTGAAATTTATCAGTTTGATACAGATCACAAATAAAACTTTCATCCGCTTTCCTCTTTATTGAATCTGGCACATTTTTTGTGGTGTCTAATTGTCACATTTTATCCACAAGACCATATCTCCCACATCAGATTCTGCGGTACACAAAAAAAAAAAAAACCGTTTTTATATAAACTCCAAGATCTGTTCTGCTTGTCTTGCTCTCCCATTTAAATTATTTTGCATTCCTCACTCCACCTTTCTATTTCCTAAGCCGAAGTCTTTATCTGTTCTGAGGATGCTGTCAATTGTTCCACATATCCCAGATTTTCTTTGATGTGATCCCTGTCTGCATTACATTTTCTCTGGTTTTAGGTTTCAAAATGGTATTCTTGCCTTTGATTATCGCATATATATTTTCTTTAGTAAAGCTTTCTGAAAACTGCAATTGCTCGTAACAACGATCACCCTCATGATTTGGGATTTTATAGAGATTCTCGTAAATGAAGTCTCCTAGATAATGGAGCGTAAGTCCCCATTGTCCGGAGTGCCCAACTTATCAATATGCCATTTTATTAGGGCGGAAGAATTCCTGTTTGTCAGCTGTTACTTTTAATCGCGTTAGCATTTTGGAAATCTCCATCTACAAATGGAAACTGACGCCATTATTTTCACTCCAGTGAGCAGTTTGAGTTTGAGCAGTTGAAAGTGATTTGTCTTCGACTGTCGAGGTGGCAAAGCACCTTACATCATATCACGCCTACTTGCAGATGAAAGATCGTACAGGCAATTTGGCTACGAAAAGAACGACAGGTGAAAATTAGTTCCCGGAGTTTCTGAATGAAGTCTTGATCTTCATTGTGCTGCACTACTTAGAAGGTACTGCATCCTTTCAGGGCAGCTAGTTAGTGCGAACGTGTTGTCCCGTTCCTCTTTACAGATAAGGAGAAAAGAGTTCCCGGTGAGGTTGGAGGAACAAGAAATTGCTCTTTGTGTAGAAGAGAAGGATACAATGCTGGCTATAAGTGATCGGGAGTACGTAAGAAAAGAAAAATGTCCCTCGCTCTGTTCTCTTAAGGATGGCATCTTTTGTTAGGTGACAACTACTACTTCCCCAAGATCATATCTTGGGGAAGGGCTTTTACGGACTGACGTGTATAAGCCTACAACGACGGACGAAATGAAAGGTTTGGTGAGCACCAAAGAACTCAGAAAGAAGACCCTAAATAGTTTTATCACTTTTTTAATGAAATGCAAAGCATAAGGTAAACGTGAAACACACGGAACCAATTAAATATCGGTGTAATGCAACTTAAGTCTGTGGTTTCAAATTTTAATTGTCAGTGGTAGAAACCAGTTTATTTTCTTTCACTGGAGATAGCCTAATCACACATTAGAAAGGCTAGCACGGAAGGGTAAGCTGTCTCTCAGATTTTAATGTAACAGTCTTATTCTCAGGCTTAGTTCGAGTAGCAGAGCCCTAAACTAGAAATTTAAACTGCTGCTTATGCCAATGTTAAATTCTCTGCAAGTTTAAAATTTGCATTTAAATTTTTGATTTGTTAACAAATTGTAAAGCGGTTTAAAAGGGAATATAGTAGAGTTAGAGATTTGATACTGCGTCTATTTTGTGTGTTATTAGAAGCAATATTGTCTATGCAAAAAACGACTAAGTACTACAATTTTTCACAACAAAATATCATTTGTAGTTATTGTTCAATAAATTACGCGATCATTTTTAAGAAATCTTTATTCAATAGTAATACTGTAATACAATCGATATATTGGCCATCAGGCCACGGGTTAACAGAGATGATACTATATAATGATAAACAGAGAACGTTAATAAATTAAACATAGGGAAACACATATGTAGGCGTACAAAAGGAAGTACAGCTCAAAACAAAGTATAGTACAGTTATATCACAGCATACAAGGAAGATCTAGATGGAAACAAATAATTTTATATACAGTAATATAATGAGGTGGTAAGTTTATCATTGCTCACTGTAATACTGACAAGTTAGTAAACCATCTTCATATCAGATGGTGTTGTTGGCTTGCGGCATTCAGATAAGCTTGAGAAGAAGGAACAGAAAAGTACAATTCAAGGATGCGGCGTCTGTATTCCCTGTCACAAGCAAACTTATTAAGGTCACTCAGCATCCAATGACTGGGCACATGAAAGTAGCTGAAAAGGCATAAACCTATCAGATAGATGGACACGGCTGAGATGTTGGCACAAAGTTGGAGTCGCTCTGAGGGAAGGCTGAGGGACTCTCCAAGAGCACGTCCCAGGATTATGCTGCCAAAAACTTGCCAACGATCATTTTAATAGTAATCGTAAGGTGTTTCATCCTAATCATTGTGGGAAGCCTGTGAATTTGTATCAGATTGGGCATTTCAGTTGTCCTTAACTGTGAAAGTTTGTTTGTTTATGGCCCATTTTAAGAGCCAAACCTCAGCAGGAAGGAGTGGCCTAATTGTGCTAGAGGCAGCGGATGCCCATACCTCTGCAGCATATAAAAGCGGAGAGTATACCGTGATTTTTGATATTTTCTGGTAGTTGCGATTTCATTAATATAATGTAAATGCTGTTTAGCAATCCATCGGAGTCGAACAGCTTGTTGAGCGGCTTGGTTTTGAAGCAGAGCTTAGAATAAAAAACAATCCAAGATGTGTGTGTGTGTTTATTGACGACGGGATAGGAGAATTACACAATGTTGGCTGAATATAAGAGGGCGTTTTCTTTAAGGAGAATATCATAAATTCAGACTTTTCTGGGTTTATTTTTAATCCGAACTTTTTGTTACCTTTTCTTGTTCCAAATGCTACTCAGTTCTTTTATCAGATTTTATAATTTTAGATTTTCAGAGATTCTCATTAAATTGTCATTGCTTACGTTATCTTCAGGAGAGCGAACAGAATTATGGTGATAGGGATTAAAATTTTAATCATGTTTGTTTTTTTTAAGTTAATTAATTTTAATCATGTTTGCTTTTTTTCTCATGTAAAATTAATGTAAATGAAATAAAAAAGAGTTAGTATTTTAACATAAAATTACATCACTTGAGTTGCAAGTGGAAAGATCTGGATTTCGGAGCGATATTTTATTCAATATGGTTGTATTCTAAGTCAAGAATGAAGTGACGATCAACTTTAAAACTGGCTGTCTGTGCTCCAACAGTCAGTAATCCACGCATGAGTAGAACGGCACTTTGGATCTCTTCTTTACTGGCCGAAGAATGGCAAAGTTGAGTCACAACATGCCGACCGGGCTAGCCGGGTGGGTAAAGCGCCTGCCTGGCAACCCAAAGGTCGCGAGTTCGAATCCCGCCTCGGATTTGGATCAAAGTACTGCAAAAACTGTTTTTGGAGGTGTGGCCACAGAAGCCAATGCACCAACAACTACCAAAAAAAAAAAAAAAAAAAAAGTCACAACAAAAGTGGCCCAGTCTCGCATGCATTTGTTAGTGTTTATTCGAATTGAATAAGATAATTTATTAAAGAAATCTTTTTTGTTGTTGTCATAAGATGATGAAGTTGGAATTAAACGATAAAGAAGACCTCTTTCCGAGTTAAATATTGCGGAAAAGCAACATTACGAAACAATGCTTCATTTTGGCCCTGCTGTACACAATACTGTGGGGGGGGGGGATGAATGAATATAAACTTAACTTAAAATGCAATTCACTTAAATCTCTATTGACGTTTTTAACAGCCCCACAAAACGCAAATCTGACGTGCAATTTACAGAAAAATTCTGGATTCTAGGGTGTGTAAAGCGATGTGTTAGCAGAACATTAAAGACACATTTATTTGCAAATATTTACGAACCTTTAATGAGCATTAAAGACAACATTTACATAAAAGAAACATAATTACATATAAGCATACCAATTTCCATATACATATGTAAACCACACCACACTACAGTACAGTACACTATCTCTCAGTTGTATTTTACTTAATCTGAATCCTCGATGATTACTCAATCATTCTCTTTCATTACCAATTTTTTTTTATCTCTTCCATCAGTAATATTTATTTCAGCTCTTATTACTTTTAGAATATTTGTTTCTAGCCTTTAACACATGAAATGATTTTACAACTGGTATCCTCTTACATCATTAATATTCACTATTAATCCCTCATTCTACCTTAATTACTCTTTAGTTATCAGCTTAGTCATCCTCTTTACCACCTTTACGTTAATTCATAATCATCTACATTCATAACAAACTATCTCAACCTTAGTACTAACTTGCCTTTTTCAAATTTAACTTCGTTAGAAGGAACTATCAATCAATTTCTTACAGGAGTTCAGATTATGAATCCAAGAGTTCGGGGTTCAATAAAAACAAGGAACAGACTTGCGTTCCTATATGGCCGCTGATCCCACATTCCTTGCGTTCAGGGTGGCTTCAGTTATGTGGCACTCTGGGTTTCTGCGCGGCGAACAGGCTTACTATAGTTATGTGGCTCTCTGGGTTTCTTCCTTTTCTTGGGTACTCTGCTTTCCTTAGTGGCGGACAGGACGCACCATCTCAGGTAGGCTATATAGGCACATGTGTACACTCTTGGCTCATTCTCTACGGGTGGGAGCTGGAACCCATGAGCGGTTCCTTGGCGAGCTCTTTAGACTTTTTCTACAAGACCTACATTACCAAACTCGCCTACCTCTACTTCAACCGGCAACTCGCGACCTTCTCCCCTTAGACCACACCACACAGAAGTCAGATACCGAATGGACACTCTCTCCATTTTTCTCCCCCCCCCCGAACTTTACTCTTTCCCTCAAGTTTGGAACGCCTCCCCAAGGACTCCAACCAATTCCCATATTCTGTTTAATTTTCCATTCCTTTCTATTCTACACATTCTCAAACACGTTTGAGAATGTGTGCCGGTAAATGTTTAGGCGTTAGTGCTTGTAGTTATAAATTTAGTATTCTTTTAAACTAAAATCCAAATGCATGGTAGTACTCTAAATATTACTTGGCAGTATGCTGGGTTAGATCAACTTGTGTAATGTACGAGTAATAGCGTACAAAATATCGCAACAGATTTTAGAATACATGGGTTGCAAAATAATGCTCGACCTCTATGATTGCATATTTGCACAGAAAGACAGTCTTGTAGATTATTGCTCGAGTTGCAAAAAGGAACAGGTGTCTGCAAGGCGATATTTTCTGTACTCCTTATTGACAGTTTCGCTGGATTTATTTTTTCCCCCTGTGACACTTCTTACGACTCGAGTTGCCTTGGAGGGTCTTATGGCTAATCAGTAGGAGTCCGGGTTTCAGAATTACCTCCAATTTATGAAGTAGATTGCAGGTAGTGTTGAAATGGTATTCCAGGATGTGAATTAGAGCCGAGATGGAAAAGCGGTCATATTTCGATGTCATGTCAAAAATGTTTAATTGAGACACTCTGTTGAGAATTATTTTTAATCGAATCGTAAATAGGATATCCAGAAGGTTGGTTGTTGATCTTTAGGGAAGATGATGTGCAAGTGCATTGGTCTGGTGGAGAAACTGATACACTGTGGTGGCCAGAATGGTTTTCTTAAAATTTTGAGCACGCACCAGCAGAAGTGGCTGAAGCTGATCATGTTAAGCAACCCGGATTCCTCAATTATTAACGGGGATATCAGATTTCTTATTAAGAAATGATCTTAAATGGTCAAGTAGTTAATCAATTTTATTACTGTGTTTCGAAATTCTGAAACGATTATGGATTGTTCTTCGCAAAAGTTAAGATGTTTAGCCAGCTGAATGAATTATTAATGACCACACGCACCCAACTAGTCTTTTTGTAAGACAGCTCTTAACATAACAAGAAGATAACGAAGCTTGATCATCTTCCTTGTTTACTATGATGTTGTTCTGAAGGGTGCTTTAAAAGAAGAGCTCCTGAAATGTTTTTCTGGAATTTCGCATCGTTGGTTAAAAAAAAAAAAAAAAAATACTTGGACTGACACTGAGGGAAATGGTTATTCATTCAAAAGTATAAGGTGGAGTTGAAGAAGTCAGCCTCTGTTACTTTGCCTAGATGTAAAGTGCACATTGTGATTTATTCAGTAATAAAGTAATGAGAAATAAGGGAAATATAATTTCTCGACTTTTAAATAAGAGGCGCTTAGTACATACTGTAAAAGCTTGTTCTTGAGAAGGCTGGCCCATAGGAACTGTAGCCTTTTATCAAAATATATTTATGTACGAAGGTTACTTGGTTAAATTTTGTTTAGGACCCTGTGGAGAAGTGCTGATTACAGTTCAAAGAAAAGCAAAAACCTGAAATAATTCTGTCTATCAAGGATCTGTTTTATGACGTGATCCTTCCATAAATACAATGGCTTAGTTTAAGCCTGCCAACGTGTGGTTTAAAGTCGTTCATAGCTTGACAAGTCGGCTATAAACAAAGCTTTTCAGCTGAGAAACATCTTTGAGACCAGCAGTTTAGAACTTCTAGCATTACGCCGTAATATGTTGTAATAATGTCACAAGTCATATTTTTCATCGATGTTCTGGTCAGCTTTTCGATCCCCCTCTCCCAAAAATACGTCTAGTTTTTAGTAGCTGCTAATAAAGTAAATATCTCCTAACTTTTTTGAAGCGATAATCTTGGTAAAGCTTCAAAGAGCATGGAGGTTAAAATCTAAGTTGCTTTTTTTTACTGAGTTAATTGGCGAGAAGGTGTTATCGAGAAAATTTTCTAATGGGAGACCAAAGTACACAGTACCAATTTGACAGTCGTAATAAAAAGAGTATTGTCTGATATCTCATTATCGATCGAAATTGAGGTTTGAGCAGAACTTTTTTTAAATTCATTCAAATGTTGAAATCCTAAAGGAAAGTTAAGAAGCTTTAAGAGAATTTCAAGCAAGTAATATATTTGATGATAACAATTAAAATTTAATGACCCTTCATGAGATAAAATTTTAATAAAAAATCCAATTTGTTTTCTTCAAAATTATCAGCCAGATTTCCATAATATTAATCAGGTTTATTTTTTTCGTAATTTCTGAGCAATATTCGTGATTGCTCTACACGTTACTTATCCTTGATACTTTTATCTTTTTTTAAATAACTATTTTTTCAGTTGCAATCGATTATTCTCTTTTTGCTAAAAGACAAAAAAAGATACGAGGATTTAATTTAAATCTAGTTCGATGTTTTAATCACCTAGCCACTTTCACAGCGTCGGATTAAGAAAAACTTTTGTCCATCCATTTATTATTTGATATTATTTTCTAGAAATTTATTATTTTACTGTAAATCGCTATAATTTAGTATTACTAAAGGCCAAAAGATGCACGAAAACTAGGATTTCCTGCTTCAGACAAAAAAAAGGATTTTTTGTATCTTATTTGCGAACATTCTATTTTTCGTTTCCATCAGATTTTTCTTTTTTTTAAAACCTCTTAATCATAGATATTTCATTTGCCTTTAGTCGATTTTCGAGTAAGAAAAATGAAACGCTACAATAGCGTGCCTTTAACCTCTCGTCAAAGAAATTCTAAGCATTTCTTATGAGTGTACATTAAGACTTTTTTTCCCTTAGAAATCTTAATTAGATTCCGAAATACTTCTTTGCTAGATGTCGCTGTGCAGTGATATGGAAGATTCTGCTGATAACAATAATGGAATTTTCCAGTACAGCATTATCTGAAAGAGATGAAAATATCTTTTGAATTTAATTAAGGTCGCCTAGGCTGCAGGTAAGTTCACGGCACACGGTTTAATAATCGTAGGTTTTTTCTCCTATTGAGTGGTGATCAAAATTAAAACAAAACACCCATTGAAAAGAGAACACAATTACATTCAGCTAAATATATATCGCATCTCGTGAAAAAGAAAATCTGATTATTGCGTCTCCAGTTTAATAGAATAGTATTTTAGTACAGCAAAATGATGCAACAAAGCAGGCCCTTTGCTGCGCCAGCAAAAATAATAAAAAATATTCGCACTACTCCAAATCCGCTTTAAACATGCCAAAGAAATTTCTAAATGAGTGTAGGTTTTAAATCTTTTTTCTAAGAAGCGAGCCTTCATATGACACGCTCTGAGTCATCTCTTGTTCTGTTATTCTCTGAGAATTTATATTTGTGATCCGTAGTTCTTGTCTCACGAGCGAGTGCAGTCCTTTGTCAACTCCTTTAGTGCCTTACGCACACATCAAACAATTAGAACCTCACTTTACATGTCTAGTTGTCATGGTTTTCAGTGCACACCTTTTCAGCTGTTAATATATGCATCGATTTGCCTCATCACTAATTTTGTTACCATGCTTTGAACCCTCCAGTTGTCTTTTTTAGTGCAGTCTCCAGATCTGACCATGGTTTTGTATAGAGGAATACTGACTTCCTTCTCTCTCCTGGAAAAGGTCCTGCAAATCATGGACACGGCACTGTGCCTTCCTTTAATTTAACATGAAGTTTTCCATTAAGAAAATTTCGTGTCACATTGAATCTTAACATCTACGTCTTTATCATCTTGAACCACTTATAGTTCCTTTTCTCCTATCTTATACTTGACTCCAGGGTTTCTGTTCATCGAATGCATAACGTCACATTTAAAAGCATTAAACTTAACTTACGATTTTTGGACCACAACCGATCAAAGTCTTAGTGAAGCAGTATGGCCTGGATCGAATTGTTAGCCAGCCATCTTCACATCATCAGCAAATTTTAATAGCTTCCCTTGGATATCGTCGTCAATATCATTTATGAATTCAGAAATTGGAAGGGATCCACAATAGGGCCGTCAGAATCTCAAAGTTTTACACGGATCTGTCACAAAGGCTGACCATTCATGACGACCCACTGTCAGTTATTGTTTAGCCAGGCTCCAATCCATCTTTGAGAGCCTACCAGTTACTCCAAATATTTTTCCAGCTTAGGGAGAAGCCTTTCATGAGAGACATTATCAAAAACCTTACTAAAGTCTAGGTATGTAATTGATTTGGCGCATTATAGCCTTAGCTGCCAATGCGCCCGTTAAACGCCAAATAACCAATCAACTGGATATACAGTGTGCAAATTTCTGCCTGTATTCAAATTTTTGATGGATTAAAGGAAGTGCGATTTACTATGTTACTTCGCAAAAATTAAATTTACAAAATGCATCGCGTTCCGGAACCTAAACCGATCACATGCTCAACACTTCTCGGTGATCAGGATGTCAAGGTAAGTAACAGAAGGGAGATGATTTCATAAGAGAGCGATTGACCCCCGATTGGTCAATCAGAGAGAGACAGAGTAATCTATCCTATCCTCTAAAGATACACTGTGCTGCCACTTTATTAGGTACACTTACCTAGCAACGTGTTGAGCATCTTTTAACTTTCAAAACAGCCTGAATTCGTCTAGGCATGGATTGAACAAGATGCTGAAAACGTTGTGCAGGAATGGAGTACCATGCAGACATGAGTGTGTCACGCAGTTCTTTGAGATTCAACGGAGGTGTAGGCCTGCAGCGAACAGCCCTTTCCAGCTCATCCCAAAGATGTTCAATAGGATTGAGATCCGCGGACTGAGCGGGCCACTGCAGCAAAGAAAAGTCATTGTCATGTTCCTGGAACCATTCTATAGTGATTCGGGCTTTGTGCACTGACGCATTATCCTGCTGGAATTATTTCCAGCAGGATAATGCGGTAAATAAGGTAAGATAATAAGGTAAACTGTCAACATGAACGGATGCACTTGGTCAGCAACGATGTTTAGGTACGATGTGGCATTCAGACGTGAATCAATGCGTATCGATGGACCCGAAGTGTGCCAAGAAAACATTCCCCACACCATAACACTGCCCCCAACACCTTGCACAGTCGTTGTCAGACATGACTGGTCCATGGATTCATCTTGTTTTCTTCGCCAAATTCTGAGCCTTCCATCAACATGATGCACCAGGAATTTCGACTCGTCAGACTAAGCAACTGTTTTCCAATCCTCGATAGGAAAGGCTGGTGTTGCTGTGCCCACAGGAGGCGTGCCCTCTTGTTCTTCATTGATAACAAAGGTACGCGATGTGGCCGTCGGCTGTTGTAGCCCATTCACTACAAAGTACGACTAGTGGTCCGTTGCGATATTTTATTCTACGTACCAGGGTTATATTCTGAGGTGGTGTGCGACATTGTGGCACGCACGTCTGTTTGGTTTGCTTGTACAATTCTAGCCATCCTCCTCTGACCTCTCTCATCAACAAGCGATTTTCTTCCACAGTAGTGCCGTTGAGAGGATGTTTTCTGTTCGTTGCACCATTCTCGATACACCCTTGAAACTGTGGTGCGTGAAAAGTTCAGGGGAACTGCCGTTTCCGAGATGCTTTTTCCAGCACGTCTTGCACCTACTACCATGCCACGTTCGAAGTCCGTTATATCACTCCTTTTCCCCATTCTTGCTTAACTGATTCTAGAAAGGTTGTTCTGCTGCATTTATATCCACAACTGTGGTCATGTGACTTGCAACGTTGTGGGACAAACCATTTGTGTGCACAGCAGGGGTGTACCTAATAAAGTGGCAGCACAAAGTAGGTTCACTTGTAATTATGTACATGATTATAAACAATGAGTTAAAAAAACACAAAAGGAAAAGGAGTGATATAAATTCATCTTTTCGGTAAAATATTTTAAAATGATAATGGAAATTGTTTTTTTTTTATTTTGTTTTAAAATTCGTGTTTATGATTATAAGAGAACTGATCCTTCAGAGGATAGGATAGATTACTGGCTAACCTATCATATTTTGGGGAGTAGCAATGGTTTAAATTGCAGTTATCACTTAACGCAAATAACTCCTAAGGTAGCGACTCGTTTAAAATCATTGAGGGATACGTCATAGTAATTTACCCCTTTCGTCAGGCATGACCTGTTAACGAACCCGTGCTGTGACCTACTCAAGATACCATTCTTGTTCAGATAGTTCTGAATCGCATCCTCCACCACAGATTCTATAATCTTCCCCACCTCTAAAGTCAAACTCATTGGATTCTAGTTACCCAATTGCTCTTTAGCCACTACCTTTGCGAATTGGGGAGATAATATCTTTCGAATCCAAGTACCAAACGGTTGGGAATGTTAATGGAGCGTCTGATGACTCTCTCATTAGCATTCCCGACCGTTTGGTACACTTTCATGCATCATTTTTACTTATAACTGAAGAAATACCATCCGCCGATGGAGTCTTGCCCTCTTTTAGCCTCAGTTGCTTTTCTAAAATCGCTTCTCTGCGATCGTTATCATTTATTTTACAGCAGTCTGACTTCTTAACATTCCCCCGAAGTTAAAAATTTAAATTTAAAATATCGTTGAAGTATTTGTTCAATTCATTTGCCGTTCTTGGTCAGCTTTTTGTGGACTTTCTATTCACTGTAATTAACTGATGGATCTATTCAGTTTTCTTGTGTTTACACTTGAGAAGAATCCTTTCTCTGTTTTTAGCTCTCTTTGCTGTGCTTTTTCGTAATCGGATTTCTTAATTTATGTTGAAGCGCAAAAATACCCTACTGGGAAATCGTAATTTCGGATTAAAGTTGACAAGTAGAGTTTATTTACTATTTGATCAGATGTTCATTTGCGATTTTTATTCCAAATGAAAAATTTGAAGCCTTTCTCCCAATTTTCTGATTATAAGTGTTTATATAAGAAACTGATGTAATGAAAAAGCTCTCCATCCCACCGAAATTCAAGAATCCTTCTTGGTGAGCAAGATAGTTGCTTCTGACGGAAATGACACCACTTATTTATGGCATTTTTTGAGTGCGTCATTCAAGACTTTGTGTAATGAACATTTAATCCCTTCAGGTGAAAAAACAAATGAACGTTTGTGTATAACAATTTTTTTGGATGGATGAATTCGGGGCGCTAACAGGTAGCAATTGAGGGATAAATTATACTGATGAGATTCCTTTTGAAGAGAGTGTATTTATTTCGTACGAAGCTTTTGAAAGGGAGCCGCCTCTGTTGCATATAAAAGGTAGTTAGAAATAAAAAAAAAAAGAAAATAAACAAAAAAGGAGAGCAAATAAGAATTGCATGCACGTACATTAAAGCTTTTAATGGTGTCAGAGAAGTATGGTAATTTGAAAATTAACTGAGGAAGATGATAATTAAATAGCATTTAGCCGGGATGAAAAATGTTGCCTCGCTGATACACAGCCTAATAAGTTCTTGATGGGAGAGTTATTTAAGAAACAGCTTAATTCTAACGTTAAGCTTTCGTCAGGAATTAACTGTCAAATAGATTACAGTTATCGTTATGATAAATCGCTCATAGGGAACATATTTTTATAATTTTCTTATTAATTTAAACGCTTGCCTATAACGGCAGATGTTACGAACCGCGGAAACTATCATACAACTAGTGAGAGAGAGGCCTCAGGACTAATAGGTAAAACTTATTTTATTTAACCTTTAACAGGGACAATTCTGATTCTGTTAATATATGCTAGAATTGGTTTAGCATCGAGCTTTTTTGTTATGATTAGCCATAATTGCAGCTTCAGATAAGTCTTTAACTTAAGTTTACATCATGTTAACTACATGATGTAAACTTAAGTTTGTGTTTAAGATGTAAACTTAAGTTGATGTTAACTACAACATGTAGTTAGCATCAGTGAATATATAGAGATTTGAATTAAACATGGGAAAAAAATTATTGTTGTAATATATCAGCCGGTTAAAATTTCATCACAATAAAGGTCGCAATATTCACAGACAAATTTTCAACTGAACAGTTTTATTATTACTTTTAAATCTACTTAGCCAGGAACAATGACACTTAAGTGGAATGACAATTATTTATTACGACATTCAGCACATTTATGATCCCATTTTCTGGCGATAATTTGATTTAGTATTTTGCCTTTTGAGTTAGGAAATCACATTTGCTAAAAGGGAATGTCACACTTCAAATCATGGAATGGATGACGCTTAAGATTTATATTTTAAAATCGCCCTCGATGAATTCGAAGTCACACTTGATTATGTTTGAATGCAGTCTGAACCAAAAGAGGGAGAACATTTCTCAACACCGCGTTTTCGATTTCATTCTATGTGCTGACATTCTGAAGTGTCATTTCCTTAATAGAAAGTTTTATCTAGCAGTTTTCAGCTTCACTAGTCTTAAGAAGTTTCTCAACTTCCGTAGGTCTTCATTCGTGTGAAAGGATTAAAAAAAAGTTCGCCAAGCTTCTTACTTGGCTGGCTGCCACTGCTGTTTCAAACCGATGTTTTCCAACCCAATCTCCTACGTTGACAACATCTTAATGAGTCTTCTTTGTTGTTGCCCACCAAACCAAAAGGTCTTCATTCCTATTTCTGTAGTTCCTTTCATTTTTTTTTATTTCGTTTGGTGTCTTTCGAAACAGCAACTATCTTGAAGTGATGTCAACCACGTGCGTTTGTGTCGCAAATTCTTCATAAATGCTTTCTAAAGGGGCCGCTTAGCAAAACCAGCTGCTGGTTTACAGAGAGCAAGAATCTTGGTGGTTTGTTAGGTTTGCTTTGGTGCTAAGATAGCTTGGCATAAAAATGCGCCATAAATTAAATAGTTTGACCTCATATTCATTCTTGTGGACAATTTGACTGAAGTATGACGTCGCATTCCTTTTGTTGCCAAAAATCTCCTCTGTTATTCACTATTCATTGTTACCTTGAATAATATTGGTTCCAATTTGGCAAGGAAAACACTCCAGGACGGCCGCCATACTTTTTTTTTCTCGTGTTAAGATAAAAGAGATAAAAAAAATCTTATTTTTCAGCAAATACTCTTAATACCTTAAGGCTTCAAGTAAGAATCATTTTTAATCTCATTTACTTGTCTTGTAGATTCTTTTTCTAAATCAAATCGGCACCAATTATCCTTGGTTGTTGTAGGGTTTTAAGCGCATCAGCAATTTAGGCGATATTGCGAGTATGTAATATGTCCGTAAATTGCGTATGTTCTGTACTCGATCTTCTGTTTAGTAGACGAAAAATCCGAGTTTTCGGGAGGAAAAACCACGCTATCCTCGCCTGAGAGACTAAGTCAGCCACGTTGTGAAAAGGCCTAAAAATTCCTTGCGTCTTTGACTGGAATCGAACTCTGGTATTTTCCCTCGGGTATAGGGGAAAATACTCGGGTCTTTTCCTCCCTGTGTGGAAAAGGCCTAGGTTCGAATTCCTTCAAGACCGTGGCCGAGTTGGTTGTTATCGGGGCCAATGTTACATTTGTTTTTCACCTTGGAAAGCGGATCATGGAATAAACGCTTCACAGACACCTGATGACTCTTCTTTATTTGCCTTGATCTTGATTTGAAACTACTCCATCATCCAAATAAATGGAGTGCGAAAATAAGCAGGATAAAAAAACAAAACTATAAATTTTTGCTTCTGAAGCGCTAATAGCACTCAAGATAATTTAAAAGGAAGACTTCTTTTCAGATGTTTTACTCTTTTAGCAGCAAATTAGTCATTTAACTTTATCCGGTGGGGGCTAAACCAATTTTCAGGGAATCATTAGGCTTCAATCATCATGTAGCATTAAAAAATCCACATTTTTAACCTAAGGGGGAGCTGTAGTCCCTTGAGCTCCTAGCTGGGACCGCCACTGAGATAATCTACACATATCTTGTAGTTAAGTATTTGACAGATTTTTGTCTGTTAGGTATAGAAACTTAATTACAGGCTGCATACTCATGTATAAATATAAAAGGCTGCCATTTATTGTAAAATAAATGATATTCTATATTTGTTCTTTATATTCTTTTCGGTTTATAAATTTTATTTTTGGTGTGGTGGATATATAAACACGTAGACAAAAACCTTTATTTCTATTATTCACACTATATAAGGCCTTCTTTCTACCAACTATGTACATAAATGGGTATTTTTTATGTTAAACAGCTGGATAGTTTTATATTTAATACATAATTATACGAATAGCACGCGAGATAATAAAAAAGGAAGACTTCAAATGTTTTTTCCTTTAGCTGCAAAGCCATTTGCGCCTGTGCTGGTAGCGAGGTACTCATTTTTTATTCTGTACAAGCCAACCAAACAACAGTGCCATTTTAATCAGTAACCTTACAGAAAATATCACTTTCTGTATTTTATATTAACGTATTTTCTTTGTTATTTGGAAGCCAGTTAATTAAATGTGCTTACTGATCCTGAAGAAGCAAAGATTCTAATCCTGTTGGTCTAAAAGTTTTCCGTGGACTAACTTGGTTTCAACTTGTTATCGTATGGTCTTCTTCGGGTTTGCTTTTCGCCAACAGACAATTGAAGTTTAGAGCATTATAAGATCAGCCATCTCTTGGTTTGGGTAGCTTAGTGTAATGGCGACTGTCGGTCTTTTGATCTGAAGAATGCATTGAAAAGAAGAAAAGAGGTTAATGTCCGGTTCGTTGCTAATGGCTTGCTGCCTGAACAGAGATCATAATACTGAATAAAACGCCGATCAAAGATTTGAATTTACTCATAAAATAAAATTTAAGAACTTGATACTGTAAGCCTCTTCCAAATCGGCGAATTAAGACAAGATCGAAATCCATTTCTTCGGAGAGGTATTCCTTTCTATAAATCTTTCTTATTTCTCCTAATCTCTCCCTCCTTCCCTAACCTTATGTCTTCTTGTGCCTTCCATTTTCCTTCCTCCATATTACATGCCACCGAGAGACAACAAAACTAATAAAGTGAACCCTAATGTAATCTCCTTAGTATGTGACGTGACTGAATGATTCCGCGGCTTCTTCCTCCTCCCTTCTAAGATGCTTTTACGCGATTACATCATGGAATCCATACAACAGAAAAATGAGCTTCTCATGGCATTAGTTACTGCACTAAGTGGCTAAAGGATTTCCCTCTTTCGTTCATTCTTTTGACCCAACTTCTCCTAATCCCAACCCCGCCTGTGACCTTATGCAGTTTGATGAAGGTAGGATCTTTCGAGTCACGAGCTACTGGCCTTTGGAAATAAATGCTTTTTCCGCTTCCTTGCGTTCTGAGAAGACAGAGAAGCCGTGTGCCAAAGCTTTTATTAAATACACGATATGGAATTACCCAATTTATACCGCCGGTCTCCATCTTACAGCGAGGTTTTGAGTAGAAAAAAGATTATTATTCAACTTTCCATGCAGCGAATAAACAATTTTGGGCCGTGGCTTGCCGCAGAAAAAATCGTACGGGGTTCGATTATTTTCTGAAGAAACAAAAGTTAAACTTTGTAACGACCACAATGAAAAGGCGTTTGTCGAGATAAAGGCAATTTTCGATTTTTTTTTGTCACCGTTGAAGTGTTTTGTTTGATTATTTATGGATTATTTATTCTCTCATTTTTTCAAAAATGTGAAGTTGAAAACATTTGCAGCCCACCCGGATTTTATACATTTTTGAAATCTGATTCAAATCTTTATTTTTATTGAATGGATAAAACTTGAGATAAAAAAAATATATATATATTGAAGGTATGTTTCGTGTTAATTTGAAACCAAAGTTTCAAAGGCTGGAACGGTTGACATAAGATTGTAGTTTGCACATGCGATAACCTTGAGTGTGTGTGTGCGAGGAAGAATGGGTCAGTGTTGAGATCTTTTTGACATCGAACGGGGAATGATTGTGGGTGCAACACGTGCAGTTTCCAGTATCTCAAGAACAGCCAACGTGGTTAAGTGCTTTCTTTCTGTGGTGTCACGAGTCTACCGTAAATGGCTCAACAGCAGTCGAACAACTAGCTCTTTCAAGTCGTCGATAGACAAAAAAATAAACAAAACTTTACATAAATGATGATCATCATCAGTAAGCCTGTAGACACTCTGATTGATGTTTCTTTGGCCAGATCACTCATGAAAATTAGTGTTAATGGAGACAGGCCTTAAGAGAACCCCATAGGGATTAAACTCAACCGAGTTGGTAGCTTGAATTGTGACCGTGTAATTTCTTTGGCTGATGTAGCTAATTATCTAGGACTAAAGTGAATCCAGAATACTACAACTTGTTAATTTGTTTCTCAGACTCGCGTGCAAGAGACAGTTAAAAAGAATCAGAGAGATTGGTGTAGATGACGTCTACTTGTCCGCCCCTGTGAATAGCGTTCGTAAAGAAATCCTCCAGGAGCGCTGACAGGATGATGTAACCGACCTTTCTTTTGTAAAACTGCGCTGATATTAGTTATGAAGCAATCCAAGTACTCTGATATGCATTTTTATATCTTAGTGTTAAATAATTTTAAGCTGTATTAAAAATGCTGAGAGGTCTGTAAGTTTTGAACATTATCCATGGAGTTGGCTTTATGTATAAGAAGAACATTGACCTCCAAGTGATTGGGAGATGCAGAATAATGGGAATGAGAGTTTTGTGGTATTTCTTCATAATATGAAGGTAATTATCTGTGCTTGAAGTGAATTCATTCTTAAGTTTTCATAGTGTGTATGAAAACTCAAGAAAATTTATTTCATCGTGTTTGCTGGCTTCATGTAGTTGCTGCTGTGTCATTGTTTTTGCGTTTGTGACTAATGAGCAGTATTCAGACAGCCTATCTTTTCTGGGGATGACTGATCTACTTCCGTTTGCTGTCAACGAGGTTTGGTTGGTTGGTTGGTTAGTTTGCTGTTTTATGGTGCATTGGGTCAATTAGGGAAGAATGAGATTTGTTTCCTCTGAGGGAAAGGCTTTCCTGGACTAAGTGTAAATATCATATTTGTATTTTCCCGTCCTTCCATAGTGTGCTTTAAAGTTATTCAGGACGAAAGATCATTACTGGCTTGTTTAAATTTATTAGGAAGTATGCGTCATGAATAGGATCACTTATTGAAGCTAATAGATACTAGATTCGCTCTTCGTTTTGATGGTTAAAATTGTTTTTGGAATAATCCGTATCCCGAATGTTTGGGATGCACCCCTGAAGAATTCGCCCTGGCGGTTAGCACAGTAGTTATAATCGCCGGAGGGAAAAGGCCCAAGTTCAAATCTCATCAATAACTAGAGGAATTTTTATAGGCTTTTTTCACAATATGGTTGAGTTAATCCGTCTTACGATTGCATAGTTTTTATCTCTCTCCAAAATTCCAGTTTTTCATCAAGAAAACTGACCAGAGAATTCACGCAATTACATAGTTGCTTTGGCGCTTAACACATCTAACTGGAGAATTTCCCACCACATTTATAGTTAAACTCCATCTCTCCCTCTACGCTCTGCATATAGATTTATTTCTTTGGCCAGAATGTGTTATAAGATCTATAATACATTGCACAGATTGGACTGCTTCCGGCTAACACAGGTGGCAACTTTACCTCGCTCTTCACGGCTTTTAATCAGTGTAGTCCAAATTTTCTGTGCCATCATCTACTTGATCCATGCAGTTTATGGTTTCAAGCTTTAGCCTAAGCATAGTATCGTGTAGTGCTCGATCCAGTTAACCGCCATCAGTTGCGGTTTATCATAAGTAACCTGTCTAAAATGGAGATTAACAGAAGTTGATTAAGCTATAAAGACCTTAAGCTGCGCTAGAGGTGATAATTAGGTACTTACTAATGAGATACACCATCACCAGAAATCTGTAGTCTTGGTATATTTTTTTTATGTTCTTCGAAGAAGCTCAATTTAAATAATTTTTCCATTGAAATTTCTTATATTAATATATTGGAAGGGTGATAGTATAAGAAATCGAACTGTAAACATCGTAGTTTCTTAATACAGACAACTTAAAATAGTTTTATTTGATATTATAAACTATCGTTGAGGTGTTATTTGATTTCTATCGAAAGCTTTCACAAGGCAATGAGGAAGTGACGTTAATCTGTTCCTCACGGTGTTAAGGGACTAAGCACAACAAGAAGCGGATACGTTTACCGGGAAGTTACGATAAATTCCTAATTTGGATGCTTCAGTATAATACCTTTCTGGCTAAAAGGCCTCCTTCGATTTCCGAAGGTCGAAGGCCTAGGGTTGTTTCGCGGCTGTTGGTCGTCAACCTTGGCAATTTACTGTCAAGGTGTTGTTGTTTTCGCTAATCCTTGATTCGAGCTGTTCGACTTTCGTAGCGCTTTCAGCGGTTTATTCGAGTTGTGTTACTCTCTAGGAAGGTGTAATCTTGCAGTTCGGATATAAATGATTTCGTATTGTTGTTTAAACTTAGGTGAAAGATTTAAGAAAGACCTCTCATCTTTGTTAAAACTTTCTCTTCTTCGGGTTTTCCATTTAATTCCCGATTCTTGACTGCTCAGAAATGAAATTCTCTGCACTTTGGAATAAAATAAATGTTAATATACGAAGTGGGTTACATTTCAGGCGTGTCGTGAATTGAATTCTTTTTCTGTGATTAATAGCAATGAAAAATTCTTCATTGCTATTAATCACAAAAAAATTCTTCCCATCAGGAATTCAACAATATGTTGAATTCCTTCTTCCCATCGGGAATTATGAAATAAAAGCACTTAACCAACGATATTTAAAACGAATAAGAATTATAGTATATAAAGTACATAATGATTTTTTAATAATACATTTTCTAGTAAGTAAGGGTTGAAATAAATATTAATATTTAGTGTGGCCACCTTTAGCCGTTATGACGACTGCGCATCTGTCTGGCATGTTGGTAATCAGAGATTTGTTGTTGGACAGTTCGCGCCCATGGTGCCAGACATGCACACTTGCTTCTTGAAGGGGCTTTTCTGTCACGATAAGTTTCATGACAAATTCATTTCAATAATTTTTCCCATTATATGCCAACAGTTCGATTGGCTTAAGGTCAGGACTGTTAGCGTACCACTTTAGAGAAGTAATTCTCGTATTATGCTGCTGCAAGTAATCTTTGATCTACAAGAAATCATATTTGATTTAAATTGATGAAAAATGAGACCCGAATGTTTATTCAATAAAAGCATTAAAATAACTTACCTATTTTGCACGGTGGCAAGGTGCAGAGTCGTCTTGGAAAATGCAGCTATTCACATCATGGAATTGATCCCTGATTATTGGCAATAAACACGTCTCCAAAACCTAAATATAAGCATCAGCATTCATATTTTCACTCACAAAGTGAAGTCGTCCAACTCTTTCACCGTTTCATGGAGGCACTGCGGATGAAATTACCCACGTCTCCTAACATACTGGGAACCATCTGAACTATGGAGGTTAAACTTTGATTCGTCTGAAAAATTACTTTGTTCATTGATCCATAGACCAATTGATATGTTCTTTAGCCCATGATAAACGAGCCTGACATGTTTTTTCCTTGGAGGATATTCTTTCAGATAGCCCTGCACTTTCCTCCAATTCATTTCTTAATTCGGTTGACGTAGCTTTATGGTTTTTAAGTCATAGTCTATACAAACAGCGATCCTGACAAGCCGTAGAAGCTTTTTTTCTATGGCTGCCAACTTTCAGTGAGACACATCCGATTTCGTGCAACTTTCTAATTAAACAGTAAATTATAGAATGATGGCATTTTATTTTTGATGCAATTACTCTTTGGGAAAATCCCTCTTTATATATAGAGGGATTGCTCTATATATATATTATATAGAGCAATTGCTCTATATATATATTATATAGAGCAATTGCTACGCTTTTTTTATGAGGCGTTAATTGAACGTGCTTATCCATAATACGCAGAAGCAAAACTAAGCCAGAAATGTTGGTATGGCTAGTGATCTAAAAAATTGGATAATGCAATCGAAACAAAACGTTGCCTAGGCTTATAACATCTATTATATAATTTGTAAATGCATATTTTTTTCCAAATAAAGTATAAACATTTTTTGTACTATTTTTAAGTGTTTATTAGATATTTTAAAAGTTTTTGAAGGTGTCGCAAAGTTGGAATGCCTTGCTAAATCTTTCTAAAGAGTCCACACACACACAATTTTATGATAATCCAACTAATTGAGTTTCTAATTGTTACATACGTACGGATGTGGAGAAGACAATATGTGAATTATGAATATGTGCTAATGGGTTTGGGCCGAAGTCAAACATGCGTGAAATCAGAAGTATACTGTGGGGGGGGGGATATTAGAATAATGTTATAACTTTTTATTTTATTTCATGTATTCCTTTCTTATTATTAATTATAATTTCTGTAATTAATAATTCTCGTTAAACTTTCAGACCCACCTCTCAACTTTGCATTTCCCAGTTTATTTTCCCCCTAATTTACCCCCCCTCCACATTAACACCTGACTTGTATACTGCACAGAAGATCACAGATTCTGGGGGAATAGAAGTTCGTGTATGTCTCCTCTGGACTGGCTGAGTATTCAGAATGACTCATACTACACTTGATAAACATATACAATATTGTTTATTCACAGTATATACATTAAAATAATATATCTTACATCGTTAATTACTAGCATCATATGTGTGCTAAGATGTAAGGATAATCACAATTCATATATCATGTCTCTTCATGTCTTTCTGCCTTTTCTCCTTCTAGTTTAGGTTACATCTCATAACATTCTCTTGTCTTCTAACAATTTAAACTTCCCAACTGGGATTACAGCAGTGAGCATAACACCTATATGTGTATTTTCCTAGATTTATAAATCCCCGCTATAATCTTTCTTTAATTACCCCTTCCAAAAAAATTACATGTGCATAGAACACTCTTTAGTCTCAACTTAAAACATACTAGTCTCGAATAAATATATCTAAATCTTCCTTGCTTATTAACTTATCTTTGTGATGAAGTACATATATCTATATCTTATGAACTTTCTCCTTCCCTTTATGCTAAACAATATCAAATCAACTATCAACTAATCTAAAACATTCCTTAGAGTTCTTTCCTTCCATTCAAGCTTAAAACTATTATCTGGTACTTACATAACAGCTTAGGGGATCACTCTTTACACAACCTTTTTCTCAGGTCAGGGGCGGCCATCATTATCAATATAGGGCATCATCAGACTCCTACTGGAATTAGTCATCGGCTAAAGAACTGCTGCTCATCTACAGGAATTCTCCTTCGTTCAGGAACTCATCCTTTTCTCCATAAATGGGTTGCTCTGGCCCGCTTTGGGCGTCTGATCAGCTCGACGATACTGGGGTGCATAATAAAATTATCAATACTCTCCTTACTGCTTTATCGAGAAGCCAGACTGTATAACTCTTCCTTATCTTTCTATACCGAGACTTTTCGATGCTTGTCACTCAGCTCCAGCATATGTGTTTCCATCTTTCATTGGGCATCTCCTTCCTATTTCTACGTTGCGGCTGACCTCTCCCAGGACTTGCCTAACGAATTGTCTTTGTGACAAACTGCTCAATTCCTACTACCACATTCCAGCGATTCACAAGAACTCCTACCGTCTTCAAAACCTCCTACAACTCCAGGAAACTCTCTCACTAAAAAAACTCCCTTAAATTAATTTCTCTGTCCACTACTCTCCAGCGATTCTCCCGGCACTTCTCGGGATTTCTTTCCAGCCGCACATCACTCAGGCCCACCCACAGGAACTCTCAAACTTCCAAAAACTGCCCAAACTGTCAAAAAACTGGAACTGTCCCTCTCCTCCTGTTCCATCTCCTTTTTTGCTTCAGCCACCTCTTCTATTCTGATCCAAACGTAGTTCGTTCTTCATCATCCCTTTATTCTCATTCGCTCTCTCCCACTTCCGTCGTTTTCTTGGCCCTTCCCTTTCCTGGGGAAACATCCGACTTCTCGAAATTTCTAGAAGCTTCGATGAACTTCCGGACGTCTAGAAATTTCTAGATATTTCCTTGTGATCATTCCGATGCACTGACCCCTTATTAGTCCACTCTGTTTTTTCTCTACCGCTCCTTGAAATCAGTAAGTGCTCAAGGAGTCGGTTAGTTTTATCCATACGGTGTATGCCGCATCCAGGGTCCCTCCACTCTCTTAGTCTTTAAAATTCTTCCTCTCCACAGGGGGGAATCGGTTCCCTTGTTCTTTTCTTCCAAAGAGCTGCCCACTTTCTGTTTATAGCGACTTGAACTGCCCTTTTCGGTGCTCCCATTGTACTTTTGTGCCTTGTCCAGCTACCCCCCGTTGTTACGCTAATCCTCCCCTACTTAACTGTATGGTACAGAGCGATCGCAATCTAAGCTGAAAATCATCCTATGTAAATAATATTATTTACATAGGATGTAGAGAGAGATGTATTACAATACATCTTCTCTCTCTTGTCTTGTGATCGACTTTTTTATTAAAACTTTTGCAGCGGAGCGAAAAGTGTGTTTTTGCGAATATTTGCAATATATTTAAAAAAAATCTGACTACATCTCGTTTCTAAATCGTGTAGTTGGAAAACGTCTGAATAAAATAACCATGAGATCAACAAAGTGGTAAATGTATGCAGATACAAATTATTGGGTAACTTAAGATCCATCTTTCTATCATTAACTGTAAGAAATTGTTTCCTAAAGAAAGAACGATTTGTATTCGTAATCCACGCTAATCCTTTCTGTCGATAAATGGGAGTTTCTTCAAACGCACATCTGATGGGAGATAATGGAACTTTGCATATCAGGTGGTGCTCTCTGGATTTAATGAGAGAAGTTTTCATTTTTTTATGCCGAATGAGAGCAGGATCTTGAGAGGTAATTACCACTTCACCACTGCGTATTGATGACATTAGTTTTAATCATTGCAATAAAAATAAATCACCACAACAAGTAACAACTGTAATTCCTAAATAAACGGACTTTAGGAAAAGCAAGGAGAAGAAAAGGCTTTACCTACTTTAAAAGGTGACGCAACAAACCGAATTAGTTAGCCTACGATATATCAACCGCTTTCCAGATCTTTTATTCCTTTGGAATAAAGACTACTTGTTAATTTTAGTCAGTTTTTGGAAGAAATTATATTTTATTTCCGTTTATTTTTGACAAGGAGAGGAAAAGGTTTCTCTATTGCTGAGTTAGGTTGCTGTTCACTCGCAACTTTATAGTGATGAATCTAGTACTCTTTGGTTACTACCCTTGAAACTAAGGGGTCTCCCAGCTGTTTATAGTGCTTGAAAAGTTCCTAGTAGATTACTTTCTTCCATGCGTTGCGTATGTCAGTAAGCATTCGCGGATATCCACGGATTTTATGGTATCCAGGTTCGTCGAATACTTTATCGATAGCATTAATAGTTAGAGAAGAAGCATAGTTTTCACCATTTTTATAGAGCATTTTCAAAAATGGTTATTTCAGTGCTTTGACCTAATTACTAAACTTATTACAAGGTGACGTTTCAGAATCCTTGCCCGATTCATCAGCGAGAACATGCAGGTTTAAAAAAAAGAGGAACATAGAGAAACTAATTTTGTATTATCCACGTGGTTATAAGCTTTACTTCCAAATTATTTTAGACCATTTCCAAATTGTTATTGCAGTTTCATTACAAGTACAGATCTGCGCTAGAATGTTCAATTACTATTGAACAAAAGCGGTAATCTACTTGGACAATATCCTCTTTCCACATGTCCATGAGGATTACTACATAATCCACATGGAAATGTGCAAAGAGGATATTGTTAGAGTTCCAGAAGGTGTTTATGGATTTCTGTGGAATCTCCTTCTGTTGTCAAACTTCAAATTACTGCTTTTTGATTATAGCACGACTATGAAACAACCACAATTTTTCAGTGTTGCATAGGAGTAAGTAACCCTAATGGTGGAAAGTATATTTTTTCCTAGATTACGTAGCAATCAAAATAATCGTTATTAAAAAACAATCCTTAATTTTGGTGTGAACCTTAGGTATAGGCTATTTTCAAGATAATGAACATTCATTCTGGAAATAAATAAGCTGTGAAACCACTTTTGGCTTTTGCAGTAGTTGTAATCCTTGCGGGAAGACTTAAGCCCACTTTATGACGGTAGGCAGCTATTTTGCTCCAAAGCAGTAATTAGAAACACTGTTGAAGACTTGACCATGACCCGATTAGACGTTTACTGTTGATACCTAGAATCTCCACCGCATTTTGTAGAAACTCCTGCTCGACGACATAATCACTCTTCAGGGATGGATTACGACTCCTTCGCCATAAGTATCCTTATCTTATCAGACTTTTTTCTTCATTAAACCAGTGATATGGGAAATCGTTCTATGCAGCTAAAACAGCTGTCTTTGCAAAGCAGGCTGGCGACTGTTGATTTAAGAACAAAACGTAATTTTCTTTCATCATATTTTTACATCGTGTGTGCAATTTTTTACGATTTTCTGTTCACAGTGCCGCTACTTAATTTATGATTCAGTTATATTGTCTGAACCCTCACAGACAGCGAAGTGGATAGGCTTAAGTTCGAATCTTGTCAGTGACGCAAAGAATTTTATTTTTCCTCGATGTCGCTAACTTAGATGGTCTCAGGAGAGGATTCCATGATTTTTTTTCTCCAAGAAACTCTGGTTGTTCGCTAGAAAACTGACAGAAGAATACCCGTATTGCAGACATACTATAGTGAAACCTCATACCCTTAGTTGCTTTGGCGCTCAACACACTCCACCGGTTATACTGATGGGTAATTCACTACTACCCAATTTCATATTGGGTAGTAGTGAATTAGCACGAATTCATTTTGAATAATGAATGTGCCATTAAATATTTCTGGCATTTCCTTTTTTTTGGGGGGAGGTAAGATAAATTACTGTTTCAGTGGAATATGGTGCGCAGGTGAATGAAGATGGAAGGATAGTGAGAAAACGAGCACTTCAACCTACGTAGAGTGTAATCTTGTCTTTAATTTCTTCAAGGACTACTGATTACGTCTGGGAATAATCAGTATTGCTTTAAGAAATTAAAGATTACACTTCACGCAGTTGAAGTGTAATCGCTTAGTGTCTCGCCTTTCTCCATTTAGAGGAAGAGTTTAGTGGTGATCGTGAAGGTAATGTGTAGAGTTAGTTCAAGCTTTATAAAGTTAGTGGACTCTCGAAGAGAAAAGCTTTCTCTAAGTTTTCTATTAGTGCTGAAATTTCAGTTAGAACAGTGTCACAAAATATTGTACACTGAGTGTGGACAGAAATCAGGGGATAACTAGTAACGATTGTTACACGGCGAGGCATTGAGTCCACTAGTTCACGAAAGCATCCCACAGGTATTTCCATCCATGCTTGCTGCACCGCTGACCACAATTCCGTCGCATTCCTGGTGGAGGATCCAAAGCTCGAACGGACCTTTCCATAACATCCCAAAGATGCTCCACAGGGTTCATGTCCGGTGAACGGGGAGGCCGTTCCATGGTGGTAAAATCTGTGGAATGTTCTTCAAACCATATTCTCGTCACCATGGCTCTGTGGGGAGGCGCCTTGTCTTGCTGGAAGAGTCCAATTGCCCTGTGGGTGCATGATGACCATGAAGAGATGCAGATGGTCTGCAAGGATGGATGTAACCTGGATCGTTCAGCGATGCGTCTACACGTACCAGTTGAACACGCCCCAGACCATTACCCGGCCATCCACCTGCCTGAACAGTTCCTTGTTGACATGACAAGTTCATAGCCTCATGCGGTTTCCGCCAGATACGCACCATCCCGTCCGCTCGAAATAACTGGAAATGCGATTTACCGGACTAGGAGAACCGTCTCCAATCATCCAGTGCCGATTTTCTTTCGCCCAGTTGTGGCGTAGAGTTAGCAATGGGACTCTGGTGGGTCAGCGGCTCCCATAACCTATTTCCTGTAATGATCTTGGTGGAGATGTTTCTGGTACCTCTCTCGTTGAAGTCGGCGGTGATTTTGCGCCACTGTCGCTCTCCTGCTGGCTGAAACAGCGCTGTCCACGATGACATGTTATTCCGGAAACGGCATATTTCCGATACACTCTTGATACTGCCGAATGGGGAATAGTGTAATTTTTGTATCACCTTCGCGATAGTGATCCAAGTGTCAGGCACCCACTATCATCTCCTCTTTCAAAGTCGGTTAACTCACGACGTTTATCCATACTGACAGCGAATTACCATCTACGTGAATGCAGTGTACCTATGTACCTACCAAGCAATGGGTTCGTCCACTAGCGAGAGGAGTTGCAGCGTCGCGTTGCCCAGGAATCAGGTATCCCATGAATTCTGTCCTTTCAGTGTACTTCGCAAGCCTCAATATTAGTGAAGAACTTAGTGGTTGGTCATATAAAACGATTTAATTTAACAGGTCACATAAATTAGTGTTTCAGGTATTACTTAACAAAATTTTCTTCCAAAATTGCATCTGAAGTAGCCCTTGTACAAAATTTATCTGGGCCATGCAAATTTTAAAATTCATTCTTGCTGGTTGTGAAGTCCGCAGTTTGCACTCATTTGGAAAGGTTTAGTTGCCATCGGTGAAGTGTCTTAAAGGCCTCCTCACGTAGAGCCGAGTTCGACAGTCTCAGTAAAAGATTTCCAGAGATTTTTCAGTCCTATTCAGTCCTAGTCAAACTGGCATTAAAATGTGCAGTTCAACGAATGGGTGCAAACCCTATTTCTTGAAAATGAGATTCGCTGAGCGATGGAATTCAACTCAATCCGCTAGCATAGCAGCTGTCATATGGTGAAACTGTAAACTTGAAGTAGATAAATAATATTTACTCTTATTTTCCCCATATATATTAAGCACAAAAGTAACATTTTTTTTTAAAACGCATTTATCCTTCAGGTTGTTGAATAATGAAACAAACTTAACTTTGTCTGATTGGACGTAAGTCTTTCAAACGGCAAAGTAATTTTTAGGTCTCAATTTATCCTGAGCATCGAATTTACGGCAGTACGAGTGCTTAAATTCACATTTGAGAGAATCAAGTAAGCCACTTTATTCGCGGATGCTGCTCAGAATACATAAGTATATGAAATCTTCCACGACCATAGTTTATTTCTTAGAGGAGACAGATTAATGGTTTGTACTTTATTACAAAAACGACTCGGGGAATGCACTAAGGTTTCCAGTCTCCGAGTATCTATTGTTATAGGCACGGTAGAAGAAATATTACAGCCATAAAACATCCATAAAGTTTTTGTCCTTGCAAAAAGCTAACAGAAGAGATTCGTCCTTCTGGCCTATCTTCACGGTGTTTTGTTAAAAGTTTAGTCTGGCGTGAAACCCTCCGATAAACACAACTGGCCTTATTACGTGAGCAAGATTATCTTCTCTGCCACGTACTGAACTACTCTCTGCGATCATTTATCTTTGTCAACATCATTTCTGCTTATCTTCTTTGAAGAAAAAGGCATAGATGTAAGAAGGGAAGAGGGGAGTGGATGGGGGGGATGTTTGGAGACATTCCCATAAAGAAGATTTGTTACGTACTAACCTAAGAGTGTGAAATATGTATTTCCGTTCTCTTTAAATTTTATTTTGACATGAGTAATAGATACAGTTTACTGCATCTTCAAAGACCTCATGAGTTCTGGGGAAGTTTTTTATTAAGTAGATCCGAATGGATAACTTCGGTTTACTTCTTGCCTCCTTATTTTTTTCTTCACAATCCTTGCTGCCGAGTGGATAAAGATAACTTGGGCGCCCTCTATATGAGGTAAGAATGAAGAGAATTCGTCAGCAGACTTCTTTCTTTGGGAATACGATGATAACCATGCATGCGCGAACGAAATTCATTTACATTCCCCTATTTGATATTAAGGATATTTATTTTTTTATTTTTCAATGTATTTTCCTTGCAGTTCAAATACACTTATTGTATTTAATCTGCAGAGTTTTAATCCTTGAAAAAAATTCTTCTGATTGGATGTCAAACCAAGCTTCCACAACTGCTATTAACTCCTCATAATCTTTAAAATGAATTCCACGATGACACTCGAGGTTTCTGAACAAAATAACTTTTATTTGGGCCACATCTGTTGATTTAATTGTTCAAATCCACAGTCATGAATTTTAGCGTGTGCAACCCGAGCTTTTGCGCGGATGCATTGCCATGGAGAAATAAAGTACGTTAACGCAACTTCCCTCGTCTTTTCGCTTTGGTCTAAGGCTGGCATAATATTTCCCTGTAATTTGCTATTGAGCCATCTAAGAACCCAATATTCTAGGGCAATGAATTTCTTGACGGTTTCTTGAGGAGCACCAGACCAGATTTCGGAAGCATAGGACAGAATGGAAAAGATGCATCTCTGAACATGCTTAATGACTGTTTTTCTGTCTTGAATCGCTGCTGTTTCTTGTTTGATTAACCATTTTGCTTTTTGAGCAACATATAAATAGTGGGCATTAAAGGAGAGATTTTTATCAAAAACAACTCCAAGGTCTTTGTGAGCATAAACATTTGGGACATCTGCAATTTTTATTTCTATGTGGTCGGGTTGTTTCTGAAGGGAATAAGTAATTTGAGCAGATTTGCTTGCATTTAAATTCAGATTGAGATCTTTCAGATACTTGATTTCACAAATCTGTGAATTCGCATCATTGATAACTTTGCGAATATAATCACTGGCTTTGGAGATTATAAATAACTTTAAATCATCGGCAAATGCCAGTAAATTTGGATTTTCTTGTAGTAGCGGTTGAAGAGATGCTGAAAATATAGTACTGGAGAGAACGGCTCCTTGAGGAATGCCTTTTGAGGTTGTGACGAGAATATTGTCAGTACTAGTGGGGAAAAGGAGAAGTCTGCGATTTAGGCTGTGTTGAAGATAGAAAATAATCATTGTGTCAACGAGAAAATGATTTTTTAGTATTTCAAAAGCTTTTTTGAGATCTATGTTGTCGAAAGCACCTTTGATGTCAAAGTAAAATACATCGCATTGTGCCTTATCTTGAAACGTAGTTTGGATGCGTACAATGGTTTCAGCTAGACTTGTTTTGTGGAGCGCCCTCTGGGACCAAAATGCATATTGACAGGTGCATTAACGAAGATTGCATGTTGAAGATATGGGAGAATGATTTTTTCAATAATTTTAGTAATTATTGACGAAACCGCAATTGGTCGATGGCCGGGATGGTTATTTCTGCAAGCTTTTTTTAGGAATCAGCGTAATCCTCAAAGTTTTCCATTGTTTTGGAAGGAATGGCTGGGAAATGCACCTGGAAATGATGTGCACTAACGAATCAATGATGTATACGCTGGACAATCTAATAATAAAACCAGGGATGCCGCCAGGACCTTCACTACTATCAGGGCATAATTGGTTAATTGCACGCTGTTTCTTGTTCACAAGTTGGTTAATTAGCAGGGACATGTTTCACGTTGTCTGCTTGTTCATAAGAATTGAGTGCTATAAATCTGTTTTGTATACCTTCAGTGCAAATGTCAGAATTCCTTGTTTCCATATTGCATCTTATCCATTCAAAAACTAGATCATGCTGTAAGGTAGCTGTTGTTTTTGTAGAAAGTGCTCTTTTGTTGTGCTTTAGCGTGGACATAACAATTTTTGTAACATAACATAACATAATATAATGTTGTGCTTTAGCGTGGACATAACATAATTTTTGTATGATTGAATTTTTTTGAGGTTGAAACAATGCTCTGCTCTTTTTATATTTATGTGTGCTGATAAAGTTCCTGCAAGGTAGTTCATTAACAACAATCGTTTTGTGTCTCAGAAAACTAAGGCCAACACTTTTCCAGCTGATGGTCGAGTGCGAAATTTTCTCTGGGTTAGAGATCCCTTGTATGCATGTTTTTCTAATTTAGATTTAGGATCATAAAAATATAGCAAAGTTTAATCACCAGTCACCAAAAGGGATAAAAAGGTATTGGATTAGCAGGAATTAATTTTGAATTCACTTTTGATGACTCTATCCTCTGATGTTTATCATGAATGGGAATTTCTGGGAATCCACTTTGCAGACATTTCAAGTTGTTCATGTATTATTGTTAAAACGCTTCAATGGAAAATGTTAAGTACTATTTCAAGTTCAGACACTTTTTCTTTGCTCTTTAGGTGACAGTTTTGTTTTCTAAAATATTTCTTCAACGATGGCAACCGTTTCAGAATTGATTGCTTCAGATGGCCTACCAGAACTTGGATCGTACTCAACTGATTCCCGTCCTCTTCAATGTTGCAAAAGTAGCATAAATAGGTGATACTTTCGCAAACACTCTAGTCACTCTTTCATGGATTTCTTTAGAATTTTCTCTTTGGTCAAAATTTTGATTTACTGGATACTCATTCTTCTTTCACCTTCAAACCTACAAATTAATTTTTAGAAACAAGACATTGACATTCAATTTTGATGTATCTATCACCTTAATACTTAGAGATATCTGCAGCTTAGCCTCCGTACAAGATTTCGAATTACATGTTGTTTGAGTGCTCTTTGGCTCGATTGTTCAGAAAGGATTCTGTAACGGTCCGCGCAGGTGGTTATCCATAGTTCGCGCATGGTGTTTATGATTTGATTGTTCTTATGCACTGTGGGAGAAATGTTTGGATTCAAACCCCTCGATACGGAACTAATTTATGGTCATTTTTCATATTGTAGTCGAATTAATCGGTGTCAAGTGAGGATTGTTTGGTACTTTCATCAGCAAAACAGGCAAGCTATAAAAATATTCACTATATAGACTTTATATTGACCCTCATGACCTTAGCTACCTTGATGCAGTTACTACAAGTTTAATAATTAAGCGGAAAGAACGAAGCTTTGACATAATTCTGTGAAGGTAGCAAAATCGAAACTGTGACCCCTCCACCCTTCTCAGCAAGAAGAAGGAGGAAGGGGGTGTCCTCTTGGATTGTCGTGATGTATCTATCACGGTGTGTGTACATTGCGCTGTAACTATTCTTGGCCTTTGAAATATGTCACTTTTTTTAACTGCCATGGATAAACTGCGTCATGAACAGGGTCTTTCTATATGCTCAGAGAAAAAAAGAAAATCGATTGTATATTGCGGTCTAAAGAAACTTTCCAAGCATACTTATCTTCCAGTTCTTTCTGTATAAGTTCCGTGTAGTGAGGGGGTTTGTGTTAAGATGTCACTTATTTAAGATCGCATAGTTGTATTCAAGGAATACAGTAGAGTGATGTGCTTGTCACGCGATCCTATTACAATAATGGTGCTGCACGTTGGCGTGCTTTCGAATGAAAGCTGGTGTGTCAGCAGAACACAGCTTTGGAAACGAAAAGGTGACAGTTTTAAGATACAACACTTAAGGCTATTTTTTTATCCTTTTCTTTGCTGCTTCAACTGTAAGTGAGAATTGCATCTGAATTGCTTTTGTGCATGTGTTAAAGGCACGCAGTTAGTGTCATTCAAGATTGTATATATTCTTTGTTTTATTTGCTTTTTAAACGGTGTCTTTGATGACTGTAAAAAATGTAACCTTAAAAATATATTTCATAGGTTGGTGAAATTATTTACATTTCTGTCAGATTAAGTCCAAGAAGAGTACGAAGATATATGACATACGTGAAAAGCCCACAGTATTAGCAACTAAATAAGGTAATTGTTTTTTCCACTGATTTGCGGAGTCCCATCAAGGCCTTCTTACGTCGGTATAACCCTTAACTTTGTCTTAATCCAGAACAGGGGCTGATACCTCTCTAAAAACTAAATGACAAATGCGAGTAAGCTAACGAGGTACTCTTTTATTAATGGATTCCTTCGTGTAAAATTTACATCCTAAAAGGCTTCTTTTGTTCGTTTTTTTATTAATCGGAACTACATAAACTTCAACTTAATATTCTAAAGACTTTGCTTATCTGTATTCCTCGCATTTCGCCTCTAATAGCTCTTTCGAATGTTTAGCATAGTTTTTTTGGGGACAGCTTTTTACCCCTTCCCCCCTATCGATTCTCGTTTGCAATTTCACGCTTTCAACCCGACAGTGCGCTTAAGCACTAAGTAACTATGTGGATTTCATATCAATTGCAAGTGTTTTGGGAAAAATTTCTGCTGCCTTCGCACTATTCGATACTTTCATTGAAAACAAGTGCATTTCAATCTGATTGTTGCTGACGTTAGCGCGAGAACTAACATCTCGTGACTCACGAAAAAGAAATCTCGTGGATGCTGCATTACAACATGCAAGGCCAGCATTGAAGATTAAAGCGGTGAAGTAATTTTGTAGTAAAATTACTCATCTGTAATCCTAATGAAGACTATGGATTTCGATTTAAATGTGAAAAGGAAAACTTATTCCTTTTAATTTTTGTGATGATTAATGGATGATGTTATCCAGCTCTAGATCTATTCACTTTTGGAAGACATCAATGATGTTGCTACGTCAGCACACAAAGCCCCCCTTTGCATACACTGACGTATAATGGTCTATGATTCCTGACGCTAATTTAACCGCTACGCTAACTACGTGATGTTTTCTTTATTATTCATAATACTATTCTTTTCTTTGCAGTTTTGAAAGCTAGAGATTTTTTTTACCAACATCGTTACTTTGTTAGAGAAACGTTTGGAGATTTGGTTGGCAAAGCTGAGTACTCTTCAGCTGGTGTGCAAAAAAATAGTAGCTACAGTATAGTTGAGCAAAAAATGTTTATTGTTAAGTAATACTACAGAAGTGGAAATTCAACTGGTTCTGCTCAAAAATGGTGTTGGTACACATCACAATTAACGTCTTCCTTTTTCATTAGGGACAGTTTTTTGCTTTTTTATATAGTTGTAACATTGGCGTGGACAACGGATTTCAACAGGATCGTGAGAAGGCTCTTACTGGAGGAATTGCTATGGAGATCCTTTGTAAAATTTTTGACAAGGTGATTCTAACCACCAGCCTTATGTGTACGGAAAAGGACTGTGGCCTTCAATGTCGTCTGATTTAAACCCATGTGATTTTTATTTCTGGGATTATCTCAAAGACATTGTCAGAAGAATCTTTTTTATGTAAGGGGAAACGTTTAAGCATGTTCTTTGCGACTTCACACTGTGACTGCGACAAATTCTTCAGATGAATAAAATGGTATGATGAATAAAAATTCAACTTATAGACTTGGTACGGATTGGGCTGTTTTGAATTATGGAAGTACACAGAAATTCTCAGATTAATATTGCCTGCATTAAATAATAACTTCACTACTTTCAGTAATGGTATGAACGTACGAATAGATATTATCAGTATACATATTAAATAAAAAATGGACCCAAGGAAGACCCCTGAGGTACACCGCTAATAGTGGATGCTGTTTTAAAGATAATTTCTGAAAAATAATAATTTTGCATAATCTTCTATTCATACGGGCGTCCAATCAGCTTCATGTGGGATTATTTGGGCCATATGATTGCAAGTTGTCCTTTAATAATGATTAATATACGGAAAGTCTTAAACCCTAATCAGATCTTTATAACGATATAAACTCAGTTCCCTCCTTCAATACACGTAGTAGTTACCTGATCCAAACAAAACCTGAACTTTGAGTCTATGGCAAGGTATTCGTATGTACTTGTACCTCCTCAAATGATGAGCTGTGTAACTTATCTCGGATTGCATGACCTTTCCCCATCCCACGAACTTGCCGTTTCATCCTAAAAACAAACTATAGAATACATACAATTCAGAGCACAAGTTCTAGTATATTCATTTTATTTTTATGCAAAAATATATGTACATTACAGATAAAACTTCAGTCAAAAATTTTCTTTCCTTTTGGCTTAATGCTTATGAATTAAGAGCGAAGCGAATTGCCACTTTAAAACTGGCTCTCGTTGTGCGCATGCAGCAACTAACTCACACATGCGCATAGCGACGACTCTCTCTACTGTCCGAAGGATGGCAAAGTTAAGCCAGAGAAAAAGGGTTCCAGTTTCTAATCAATAGGATGTTTGATCGCCCTAGAGCTAAAGAAACTTAAGTTTAATTAAAATGCCCTATTCAATAAATAGGATAATTCGTAAAGGTAAAGAATCTTCTTTATTGGGTACTCACGTGTAACGTGCCTCCCATTTCGATATACAGTACTTAGAACTACATTACTGTGAAGATATCATTGAGCAAATTTATTGAATGCACGATTGCATTGTAGACCAGAGGAAAAGTTACATGCTGATACGTCATGGCCTTAATTTTCTTGAGCTTTTTCTGAACGCAGAAATCTTGGTCAGCAAACTAATAACATGGAAGAGGCTAAGTATGGCCTAATTTCTTAATGTGAAACAGAAACCAACGGAGAAACTTTTTACTTCAATGTAGAGTGGCTTGAAAAGGATGCCGTTTATTTACAACTTATGCCGTTCGAGTACATCGACCACAATCTTCGTCTACAGAACAGTAGCTGGCGTGGTTATACCGATGCTCGCTCAAGTCTTCTCCGTGAATTAGGGCTAATTGATCATCTGAAAACTCATCGCTTAATTATTTTTGGCGGATTTAACTACCCGAAAATCTCCTGCTAATTCCATAGCTGCTCCTATTAATAAAGACGCTTGTTGGCATAACATTTTGCAGTAATACGTGTAAATTTAATATTAAATCTTCCTGACACCGATCTGAATTGGTCAAGACCTCATTTGGTTGAAAGTTATAATTCAATTCCAGTTGTTCAGAATTACTGGTGACACTAATTTTTAACAATAATACTGTACCATCTAGAACCGAGATCCATGTTGCAAGCAAAGAACTGGATTTACTTAAAGCTGACTTTTTTATGCTCTTTTTTTTTCTTACTGTTGACTGGAATAAGGTATTCTGATGATCGATGCTCTAAGTGTAATAATTTCCATACTTTCTTTACACGTCCAAATCGTTTTTATTCCGAGTTAGGACACTAAAGAATTTGCTAGCCACGGATGGATTGTAGTATTACGATGGGCATTAATCTGAAGAGATCTATGCCCCGAGTATAAAGACAATCACATGAAAAAAATCATGACACAATTAACTGAGTAAAATTCTTAGAAAACTGCGTAAAATTTTATTTTATAGCCATCTTTTGAACGGGATATTTCCCACAATGTGATAAAACTAATTAAAGTTTTAATTCAAATTATTACAATAAGAGTTATTTGGTCGGTTTATCTGTTGACTGGAGGAAGAATCTTGCAGCCTTCATCAAAAACTAAACGTGGTCAGTGTGAAAATAAGCTGATATTGCTCTTGTGCACTGTCCAAAGCGTGCAAGAACAGCAATTGAAATTACTGCGGTAGCCAAGAGGACCATTAACGGTGGGAAGTGCTGTGTGCTACTAAACTGTGACTTATTCACTTATCCAGTTAATTTCAGTCCCATTCCATTGACTCTTGTTGACACAATTTTCGATCAAATTACTTCCATTGAAAATAATTAGGTTTAAAACCTTGAGATCGGAATATTTAATTAATGCAAAAAAAAAAAAGCGTTACAGCTGTCAGATTTATTATTCGTCTATGAAACATTGTGAAAGAGATTGGTATGGTGTTGTTTAAAACCCAGTGAAAATTGTAACTTATTTGTATGCCTTTGAATTGTTAGGTAGTATTTTCATCTTTGAAGACATCAATTTCATTAGGCTGCTTGGATAAACATGTTAATGTGATCTGTATAAGTAATGGCATCATCATGCAACAAAATACGGAGCCAAGTGTAGTTATGAACGTGAAGGTGGAGATTATACCTTATTGTGACACTCCTGAAGTGATTAAGAAGTCAATCAATGAGTTATTATTATGTTTAAATTTAATATTACTGTTTAAGATCAGTTCTCAAAATAAATTCGGTATATTCTCAATGATGACAAAATGTTTATCAAGATTTTCAGTAGAGATATTGCATTGAAATCTTTTCAAATGCACTAACTATCCAAAGGAACCAACACAGTTTTTTTTTCTTCTTCTTGAGGGTTTTCTGAGTTCTACACTATTTTTAGTAGGTTTTTTTAGTAGTAGATCTGTTTGCTAGAACAGAGTGCTAATATTTGGATCAGTATGAGAAACAGCGATGAGTTAACTTCCAGACAATTTCTTCTCATACAGTTTGAGGCCTACAGCGTATTAAAATCGGTCTATAGTTCTTCCATTACTTGAGTTTTTCATAGCTATAATAAAGAAACTGGAGATCATAACTATGATAAGGACACGGGAGATTTTTAAAAGATGAAACTCGCGGAATTTCAAGATGCTGGTAGGTTGCTCAGTAAGAGCTAAAATAGATGGTCCATCTCCTCTTGGCAGGGGTAGGTACCAGGAAGAAGCTATCCAAGTGATTGCACCTTCTTGGTAGCAAAGAGAATACAAAACAGAACACAGTACTACTTGGCAACTGCCGCATCAGAGAAGCTACAGCAGATAGGGGAAAATCTTGGGAATTTTCTTACAAGATTGTTCCAAGATTCAGCTTTTTTTAATCTTCGGGAGAACAATAGTTGCCGCGGTGTCATTAGGTTTCAGAAAGTATTCTTTGTTCATACTGAAAAGGCATCTAGGTCTATTTCAGTAACATTGCTGGGTCTTGAATGAGTATACGTTGAATTAAGTAGCTTTCTATAAAGAACTAAGCAATGGGCATTCCTTCTGATATTGTGAAGACTTCTTTTATAGTTAATAATATTTACCTTTGTGTGTTTAGTAGAAAAGACAGTTTGTACATAGTATCCTTGGTCGTGGGGAACTCCTGTTTTTATTTTATGTCGGAGGAATTTCTATGGTAAAGGACAGTGATCAGAGATAAACCGAAATATGTTTCATTATTATGGAATACAAAATAGTTTTTTTTTTTTGTTTTGTTTTCCTCCTGCAAGGAGAGGTTTGTAAATGAGTAATTTCGAGAATTATTAAGAGTATTACGTTAGAGATCCCTTCTTAGAGTTTAGTTAGACTATTTCAAAAGCTGTCAATGGTTCTTAACTTCTGCTGTGTAGATTTTACGTGTACATTTTTTGTTCTTAATGTACCATTTATTCATGTTTTATTTGTTTACCATATTATAGATGCCGTGTTTCACATTTTGAAACTGGTATTCATTTCCAGTTATGTTTATCTCGTGTGTATGCTTTGTTATTATTGGGACATGGTAAAATAACACTGGCGTCGTGTAAAAAGAAAATGCAGATCAGATGGGAAACTTTGAACATCGGGATTCATAAGCGGAAGATTTAGCTGTTAGCACTGCTTAAATAACGTCGAATAATTTTTATCCAAATTGTGATATTCAGAGGCTGTCAGGAAATATTAAATGACCTTGCTGATTAAGAATTAATCGACGGCTACATTGCTCATTTTCACACCTCATAGCATGAAAAAAACTCTTTATGCAATGAATAAAAGGGTGATGATTAACGTTTTTTAAAACTCGTATTTTTAAAGTTAATATTGAATAATGAAATTCAAGTTTAAATGTGTTAAACTTGTATTTCTTTATTTATTAAATTTAATATTTTTGAGTTTTTATCTGGAAAGTCTTGAATATACTCACATCGCGCGATTCGTATGAGTGAACAGCATGCTACGTTAGAGCACTTCCTTAAGCTAGAGGAGGAGGAGGAGGAGGCTAATCTGTCTAAAGCTAATGAGAAGTGTCGCGGCCACTTCGTGTGATATTTATAAAATTAGTCGTTCGTTTTCTTAAGCTAATGTTGAATAATGAAAAATAAATTCCCTTTTCTTGACTTATTTTTTAAAAATAAATTGTAATTTCTTTAAGCTACTCTGTTTTTCTAAAATGATACGCTATAACTAATTGCTTATAATAAGAATGCAAAACAGATAATGCAAAAAATCGCATTTTCTGCTGACTATGTTAATCATTCGGAAAGGTTGGAGTTTTTATGTTGCAATGTTTAATGCGAGGAAAATGGAAACATTCATTACAGCAAACAAACAGATTTCATGTCAGAAACGTAGCCGGAGATGAATTTTTTTTTTCAGAAATCTTGCTGTGCTGTTAAAAAGATTAAAAAAAAATTAAATTTGCCAACAAACCGTGGCACTTCAATAACTCACCACAGAAAGAATTAACAAGTCTGGATTGATGTAAACTTAAAAAAAAATGAGACTGTAGTAATAAAAATGGCAAGTTACATCACTGCCTTTTAATATTAACAATTATATAGAAAGCTGACCGTGGGTTGAAACCCACTTTTTTCCTCTTTAAATCAAGTTTGTTAAAATTATTCGCAGCCGGAAACTTCTTGAGTTGGGAAAGAATACATTCTCCGAGAATCTCATCCAGCTGTTGTCCACTTGCTATATTCATACCATTGATAAGTGCTTAACGTGAATACTCCTTATAATACATGCAGTTACCATAATCTGTGGCGCTGCTTCAACTAAAGCTCGCTATATTCTCATTCCACACAAAATAGATTAGATTTTTAAGTCTCTATATCAAGATAAATTAGTTAATTACGATGGAGAGTGTAGTTAGTACGTTTTATTGGAGATCATAATTGGCGGAGGTCATTCTCGGTTTCCCTATCAGGTCAATCAGAGTAATTTACTGTCGTTCGCCGAAGAAGAAAAAAATTGTCTTGTCTGCGATGGAAGGAACAGTTATTAGCCAGCAGGAAGATGGACTTATCTACTGGAACGGAAAGCAGCGACGACCAAGCGATGGTAATAACGAGTCTCGCGATTGTTCGGCGGAAAGAATAATGCGCCCTGGGAGTGGGTTTCATGAAGCGAACAACTCGCAAGTAAAAGCTATTTGGTTGGTGTGCGATTTGTGTTTGTAGCTATCGTAGCATGTGTGTAGCCAAATGGAGTCGGTAGTTTACTGAATCAGGGAAAATGGATTTGAATTAGAGTTCAAAACCCATTTGGGTGCTTTGTTCTAAGTGTAACAATCCAATTAAGTATCTCGAAGGAAACTGCTTTATCAAGAACCGATGTATATATATGTACGAGTTATATAAACAAAACGTTCGGCTATGGCTGTTTGATCTTCCTTGTTGTAGTACTGTGGTTACGAGTTGTCCTGAGAGAGCACTTCTGAAAAAAGAAGAATGAATAATGACTTATCCGGAGATAAGTCTTCATTTCTACTTATTTATTAGCAATGCAGCACCAGGGAAATTCAAGTGGCAGTATCGCGAAAATATCCCGAGTACAGTCAGTTCCGAGGTCTAATCTATTTGCAAGGATGGAAGTACGGTGCTGTTGAATGTGAAGGCAGCGCATATATCGTTTCGAACTGGTATGAAGAGCATTGGAGTCTTAACAACGAGTTCGGCCTCCAATTAAATGTATCCAGTTTCCGTTAATTGAATACATAATGTAATGGATGAAACAGATTGCGAGCTTTGAAAACAAGAACCAAAATTAAAGCATGCTTAAAAATAGATTGAGAGCTGGATACCAGTAAAAGAATTTCCTAGAGTGTAGTATACAGAATGTTGACAAAAGAATCGTACATGGTCAATTTGTAGTCACTTCAAAATTTCCTTCTTCAGTAATTAACCTTGAAAATATTATAACAATGCCCTCCACTTTTTCTCCTAGTTTGCGATACAATAGACTTGTCACTCTTTCTGGAAGGTTATGAATTAATTCTTATCGGAGATGGAAGAATTCTTTCTTTCTTCCGCGAGTTCGTCCGGATTTTCAGTCTGCACAACATGCAAATTGTCCAGTGAAGAGACCTTTATTTTTATATATAAGGATCCACTTGTCCGATAATTCGTTCATTGTTTGTAAGAATAGTTTTTAGAAACTGGGAATAAGGTCGTAAGTTACTATGTTTTTGGAAGTTCAAAGATCAAAAATCGCGACTTTTCTGCGAAGAATTTCAAGAGCGATGAGACTTTCAAATGGTTGAAAGACCGGAGTGTAGACGAAGTGCTGGATTAGTGGTTCTGAAAATAGAGAGGGACAGTCGCCATATTGCTGTTGTGAGTAATTTATTATGATACCAGGAAGTTTGAAGGACGATTCTTATTTTCAGAGAAAATCATTACAAGGTGAAATATACCTTTGATATGTTGCAGCAGTTTGTGGTCTCCCAGCTTGAAAGAAATCTTTCACCAAGGGAGCCATTTCCCGCTGAAATCTAACGGTTCGTTGTTGCTTGAATGAATGGATACCTACATCTGGATCTAAAGAGGATATCATATATCCAGTGGATTTTTCCTTGGGAAGAGGTGGGGTACGTTAAAGACAGTTTATATACGTTGGGTGAAAATACTTAATAATTGTGGTACTGAATTCAAGGATTACTAGTTGCTGGGTTACTGATAAGTTACAAGTGAGGAACATGATGGAGTCACGCAATAAGCATTGTGTGAAAACTGGTGGATTTGACTGATTTAAGTGTATGTTATGTATAAAATTGTCACCTTCTGTAATAAAGTTACTCCAAATAGAATCTGCATGAGTCTTTTGTGAACGCTAAATAATGACCTGAAGAGGTTGCAGAGAGATGTTTTTAAAAATTGTCTTTTTGTTGTGTTTATTTTGTTTTGACTTCCATCCTACTGAAGTCACAATCCCACCCCACAAATCTGACTGCACTTCACAGAAAATTCTAGATTCTAGGGTGTGCAAAGAGGATGTTAGCGGAACATTAGACACACATTTTTTCAATAAATTTACAAACTTTTAATGAACATTATTATATACATGTATACCAATTTCCATGTATTTGAACCATACTACAGTACAATACACTATTCTCAATTTACAAATTATTAACATCAGTTTGTATCAGTTGTATTTTACTTAATATGAATCCCCTCTGATTACTCAATCATTCTCTTACATTACCAATTTTTATCACTTGCATCAGTAAACTCATTTTAACTCTTATTACTCCTTTTGTATATTTGTTTCTAGCCTTTAACACATGAAATATATTACAACTGGCATCCTCTTACCTCAGTAATCACTACAAATCCCTCATTCTACCTTCATCACTCTCTAGTTATCATCTTAGTCATCTCTCTTTACTCTTGAGGTTTCTCTATTAATAAAATTTTTCTCTTTACATCTCACCTGATATGTTATCTTGTGTTGGCACCCGGTCTAATTTAATGATGTAGGTTAACATATCCTTACAGTACTATTCCTATAAATATAATTTATTTATTAATTCCTTTATACTTATTACTTTCCATTTCCTTGCGGTCAGGCTTCCTTCGTGGCAGTTGTGCAGTTAAGTGAGCCAAGAGGAGGAAGAAAGCCTGGTCTAGCATCGGAAGGCAGTGTGCCCAAGAAATAAAAAAACACACGCTTTCTTCCATTTCTTGGGCACACTGCCTTCCGATGCCGGACCAGGCTTTCTTCCTCTTCTTGGCTCACATAACTGCACAACTGGCCACTTCTCAATGGGCCGGACCATAGACACAAGTGTACTCCCCCAAGGACTCGTAACCAATCTCCATACTCAGTTTAAATTTTCCTTCCTTCCTATTTGCTAAAACATCTCACTACAGCTCTCTTCCTATCGCACAAACCAATCCTTCTCTAGAAATTTTCTTACTTTTTTTCACACTGTAGTATGACCTTTTCATGTTTGCCGATTACCTCCAAAACATTAATTTTCATGTTCACACCTTCTCTGCTAAATATATCAAACTACCCAAATACCAGTCACCCTGATGCCTCTTCCTTTTTATGCGAACACTGGACGTCCAGTCATTTCCTGTTTACTTCCTAACGGTGGCTTAGATCAAAAGAGACGTTTCGTAATCCCATTTCACGGTTGTATTGTTCTTGCCCTTAGCACCCTATCACGCCTGTTCTCAAATGGCACCCCTTCTCTAGTGCTGACTGCTGTCTCTGTTTAATCTCTATATTACTCAAAATTACTTGTTTCCATTTAGCCGCTATTTGACATATATGTCTATAACTTTCCCATCCCAAAATCCAGTGTTAATTCAAACTTTAACCTTATTTACATTAAAACTAAATATCCAATCTTAATACTTACTGTCTTTAACTTAATACTCGGGAATTAATGCTAATTCTCACTTTCCATTGCCCTTCCAGGATTTATTTTAGCAAAACAGATATATCTATTTTATTTGTAAGATCTACTCTTACAAGATCATTCAAGTGGATATCTGTACCTTCTTAAAAATTGAGCATATATAAGGGATCACTATAGCAGTATCTAAAGTTATAATTACACTACATGCAAATACAGTGGATAATAAGAGTAGAATATTAGAAAAGATAATATTAACCTACAATTTGTGTATACACAGCATTCAGGGAATCACGTACACGTTTTCTTTTATTAATGGCCGATCTAACATCGATTTAATCTTATCGTCAGTTAACGCGAATTCCAGTGGGTTAAATTCCAACAATCCCTGAGTTTAGATTTCAAAGGTGAGCATGGAATTGACCTTAATGGGTTGAATTCAAAGGAATATTCGTTATATATCCAAAATTTTGTACACTGACACTTAATTACGTTGGAAAGAAGAAAAATCAAGTTGGTATGACTGTTTCATGGTGGTCTGATGAACTGTCAATATTGCGTCGAGAAGTTAACAAAGCCAGGCGAGATTGTTAGCGTTCTTGGTCACCACTTGAGGTGTTACAGAATAAAGAGTTATATGTACATAAAGCTTCCTCTTTTTGTATCATAAGACAATCATGTTGCAGAAGTTAAAATGCTGGCAAATGTTAGAAGTTTTATACATTCTGGAGAAGTTTTTTTTTCAATATAATTGTGAACAATATAGAAACAACAGACTGGTGGTTATCATCGGTTGCTGCAATTGTTAATAGCATATATAAAGCTGATTTCATAGATGAGGACTCTGAGCAACAAATTAGGATTAGAGAAGAGAATTGCAGTTATGATCAGTTAGTAGAAACTGATCTTTTAATGCGTTAGAATTAAGATCAGTAATAGATAAATTAAATGACAAGGAGTGTCCTGGGTGGGACCTTATTGAGAATAAGGCAATAGTTAATGTATGAAGTATCCCAACATATTATTTAATGTGTATAATAAATATTTAATTGGGTGTACATTTCCTAACATTTGGAAGTACGCAATTTTAAAACTAATTGCTAACCCTGGAAAAATCTTCGAGATCCTAAGGCCTTTTAGAACAATATTTTTATTAGCGAATCTTGGAAAAATATTTGAGTGATTATTGTCTATAAGAATTAAACAATTAATAGCAATGTAGGTGAAATTAATCATTTCGGATTTAGGTTGGTAAATTATCAGAGGATGTAATAGATTGATAGCTGGTAAATTATCAACTATCAATCTGGAATTTTTAGAGATTGCCCCCCCCGGCTTCTTTATTAGGCCCTATTTGCTGGAACCTAGTTTTCGATCAATGGCTCTCTTACAGCTTTGAACACTATCATAGGGTTGCATATGCAGATGACCTGTCCATTTGTATACCGGGTTGTTGTAGAGTGATATTGGAAGACAGAGAAAACGTAATATTGAAGGATTTACTTTTATGATATCAGAAAATAAGTTGACTGTGTCCGTAAGGAAGACTAAAATGATGATGGTTTTCAAGAATTTCTTTAATTATGATCGTCCCCCTATTATAAAAATTTATGGCAAAAGTTTAAAATATCTAGGTTTAATGATAGACGATAACCTACAATTTTCTGGTCGTTTAAGAGTTAGTTAACCAAATTAAATCATTCGGTGCAATTATTATAACAATAACTAGATCCGAGTTGGATCTGAATTTGAAAATTCTAAGTTTTATTATAAAAATGTATTCCTACCTATTATTTCGTATAGAATGGAAACTTTAGAAATCTTTATTGCAATAATAATAATACAAATGGATACATTGCAATGTTGCCCTTCACGGCCTAGGGTTAAGAGTAGTACAGCAGTACAATATGTAAGAAAAAGAAATTGATAAATTAAACATAAGAAAATACATATGCGGACGAATAAAAGTAAACGCAGCTCAACACTCAAAGTATAATACAATTATACACATCACAATGTAAGAAGAATATATAGGTGGAAACTGAAAGGTTAGTAAGCCATCTTCATGTCATATTGCTGGCTTGCTGCATTAAGGTGAGCTTGGAGGAGAAGGATCAGGGACAGGGAAGTACAATACAACTTAAGGATGCGGCGTCTGTATTCCCTGTCACAAGAAAACTTAAGGTCAGCACCCAAAGACTGGGCACATGAAAGTAGCTGAAATGGCCGAAATCTATCGGATAGGTGGAGACGGCTGAGATGTGGGCACAGAGTTGGAGTCGCTCTGAGGGACTCTCCAAGAGCATAGGCCCCAGAACGATGGTGCCGAAATCTTGCCAGTGATCATTTTTACAGTTGTGGGAAGCCTGTGAGTTTTTATCAAACTCGCCATTTCAGTTGTCCTTAACTGTGGAAGAAGTTTGTTTATTGCCCATTTTAAGAGCCAAAACTCAGTAGAAAAGAGTGGTCAAATTGTGTTAGGGGCAGCAGATGTCCATACCTCTGCAGCATATAGAAGCGAAGAGTATACTGTGGTTTTTATATATCTTCTGATAGTCGTTACTTCATTAATATAATGCAAATGCTGTTTGGCCATCCATCCATCGGAGTCGAGTTGCCTGGGTGAACCGCTTTTCCACGTGGTTACCAAAGCAGAGCTTCGGATCAAAAACAACGCCGAAATCAGTATGTTTTATCTATTTTTCTGCCATTATTCAACCGAGTACTAATTCCGATATACTGTACCTCTTTAAGGGTAATTAAACATAAGGGTAAAGAGGTACAGTATATCGGAATTAGTACTCGGTTGAATAATGGTAGAAAAATAGATAAAACACACACCACGAATACTTAACGAATTATATACTATCTGGCAAAGTCGTTGGGAAAATAGTGATACAGGAATTGTGACAAGGTATTTTAATACTAGTGTCATATTTGCATTGATGGAAAATAGGTGTTGATCGTTTATCCCTACGATGTATACATCGTTTATTATAAATAATCAATGGTTCTTTAAATGCAAAATTGTGCCAATTGGTTTACAAAGTAATAGTAGGTACACATGTAGTCTGGAGTAGATCTGTTATCACGTCTTAATAGAATGTCATCATTATAACAATATAAGAATGCAACTGAATAATATTGTCCCTGTGAGTACCGAAATGCAGCTTGACGTTTTGTTAACCCAGGCTTGGCAACTTCAGTACATGAATTAGCCTTCGGTGAATGCTAAGTCAGTGCTGGACACAGGCCCGGCTCTTCGTGCCGGGGACGGGCACCAGTCTGCAGCTGACCAGGTGTTGGCTGTTCCCTGTTGGTAAAAAAGGCCGAACATAAAACTACAGATCGTGCATTTACACTAACATAAAGACACACTTATTCACATGTCAGGTCCGTTTTGTACTTCAAGAATTATTGGGTGGAGATGAGTATTGTCTTGAGAGCCACCAAAACAGGGTAAACATAGATACATACATACATACGTATATGTTGTTGTGACTCGTATCTCAATTGAATAATGTGATATCAGTGTTGGAATATTTACATGAACTTTCTGAGTCCACATTACTATTATAGAGCAGATTAAGAACTTTTTCTGCATTTCTCAGAAATTTTATCCCATTTGTTTCTTTCTTCATTACAGGCAAGGTAAACATCTCCACAAGACCATATCGTTCTTAAATAAAGGTAAGCCTTTTTCAATTCACGGAAATAAATTTTAATAAATTATATGTTCGGAACCTCTTTAATACACAATAAGCTATCCAAGCTGCATAAAAGTATCCTAACAAATACAGCAAATAAGTCTTTTATGGATCAAGAAGGGCATAAAATGAAAACTGTTTATACAAACCTCTTATAGTCTGTATCTTAATAGCTAAGTTGATAAAAGGCATCCGTAGCCGAGTGGTCAGAAGCGGGAGTGCAGTAGTACACGCTCTTTGAGTAGACCGGGGTTCAAGCCCCTGACTGCTAAATGCGGTCTGCCAACCCGCACTGGACAGTGTGGCAGATTATGGTCCATTTCCATCAGCACGAATTGTTGATGTTTGATGACTGCTTTTTTTTTCTTTGTGGATATACAGCTGTGACACTTTGATCGTTTCTTATTTTTTTATTCTCTAATACTTACAGATTGGCAATTATTTTATTAAACAATGTTTGAAAGTTTTCATATCGATTTCAATCTGAAAATTCATTTTAGATACTGAAAACACCAAGCGAGGCTTCCTGGATTAAAGATTAATTATCCACAATTAACTTTCCCGTCTCACTAAAATCCTCTGTTGGGATGAAATCCTAGTGGAAAATTCCTACTCCATAACAATCTTTTCAAAAAAAAAAAAAAAAAAAAAAAAAAAAAAGGGGGGGGGAATGAATGAACAGGGGAGACGCATCCGTTTTGTTCTTAGTGAAGATGCTTGCATCGGCAAACTTTAACCCATAATTAACGGAAAAATACTTATAAAAGCATCAAAAAAGAATCCTATTCAAAACATGCCAATCATTTAAATAACACCCTTACTAAATGCAGATAAGATCTAACTTATTTGGCAAAGTGAAGAGATTAAAGCCAAACTGATTGTAAGCACATTATATAGACAAAAGGCACTGTTTAAAATCTATTTAGGAAAATCGAATACATAAAGAGAACTTCCATCCCTCCAATTGTGGCTTAAAGTAATATGGCTGTCGCATCAATATCCCACGTGTCTTAAAAACACTCGCTTATGTCTGATATATTCTGTATGAACAAAAGTATTAGGTACTTGTTTTTCTAAATATTAGAACGCAAATTTGAATCTATTAATAGACTTAAACGCGAACTATTACTTAGTGACTAATTTTAAAAAGAGGCAACCATTTATATTTCCGCTGTTAAATTAACTTATTTTCCGTTTTGACCTTTTTGTACGATGCTGTGAATGAGATGAACGTTTAGTTATGTTTTATAAAGAATCGCTACTGCCAATATCGTTAGTTTATACGTATGTTAAAAGAATCATTTGTTATATTTTATCGCGTGCTTTGTTGATGTATGCTGAAGCGACTTGACATTCCCTGGAAGTGCATTGGGGAGAAAATAATTCATATCTGCCTGTTCGAGTCATTCGGGCTGTGTTTTTGGATATCCAATGACGCTTATTCTTCCAGATGTCATGTGTCCGCGACCAACCGAATAGGAATACAACCCGACCGCCATGAAATCCGAGTCCTTTTATCACCACGCAACAGACATCCCTGTGCGAAGTGTTGAGTGACAAATATTAATGATTGATGGCTATCACCGATTCTCGGTGACAGAGATAAATACCTGAAGAATAAAACGGTGTCACCTACAGCTGAGTTGCAGAAAACTTTGTTCTGCCACTAGAGGGTTTTAACAGATTGCGCAAAATATTTTTATGTAAAAGATCTTCGCAACTTCACTTTTTCTCAAAGATAAAGTATAAAATGCCGTTATTAAGCTGCGTCTGTTTAAAGTTGGAAGTACTGCCCCCATTTTGGTTTATTTGCTTTGCATCTTCAGAATAAATATATGCTATAAAGTATCCGGACTAGTGCGATAAAAAGAACACAAAGTGAGAAGGATCTTAAAATTCGTATGAATTCAATCAAAATTTATTTTGATTGAATTCACTTATTCCACCTGATTGAATTCACTCATTGCACCGTTCTGAAAAGTTCTCACCGTTCTTATTGCCCAGTTTCTGAAAAGAGTCCAAAGAGATTAGGTTCAATTCAGCTGTTACGCTTTTCTTTGTCCTCAACATTCTGAAATCTTTTCCTTTGAGGCCAGTTTTCATCATGGTAGAGAGGAAGAAGTCCGCTGGTGCTAGATCGAGAAAGTAGGTTGGCTGGTTGATCTATACTATGCAACTTTTCTCAATGTCCCTTTGTTTCGTTATGTTTTCACAAGTGAAATGAGCGAGGCCATAATTTTGAAAGAAAGGCAGCTGGCATTTGTTGCATGACAGTGCCCTGTCCAGTCTTTGAAGCAACTGTATGTAGACCATAATACCGATTCTCTCATCTTCAGATACAAATTCCTTATGAATCATGCCCTGTTTTTGATAAATACGATCAGCACCTTCTTGATTCCGGATTTCTGCAACCAAAAACATTTTGGGCGTTGGTGATGACTTAAAGACCACTGCATGCTCTGAAGCTTCATCTTTGGGGCGTACTGAAACCTCATCAGTGAGGCTGTGTTGCACGAATTTTGCACAAACCTTCCTTTTCTCTAAATATTCATGCAGAATTTGAAGAATTATCTTCTTATTCATATCAAACTCGTCAGCCATTATTCTGAGGATCAATTGACAATCTCTTGCCATAATTTACAGAACTTTTGCAACTCTACTACAGAAGTTTCGCGAGGCCATCACAAACATCTTCAATTCCGTATTTCAACCGTTTATACCACTTAAACACGCTGGTACAACTTAATGTTTCATCACCGTGAACGGTTTTTAACATTTTATGCATCTCTGTTTCAGATTTTCCCAGTTTAAAGCAAAATTTGATATTCTTTATTTGCTCCATTGCAAAATAATGATGGAACGTTAGTTCCACGTCAGGATTTTGCAGTGCAGCAACGAACGAATATCAAATCAGCGTTAACACGCTACTAACAAAACTGTTGTTACTTGCAACCTATCAGCCTACTGGACGACTTTTTTACCACATTTACTTTGAACTGCAACATACCATCTCTGTTTATTTTCAAACTCATCGCGCACCAGTTCTAGAACTTTATTACCACACCTCGCATATACCTACAAAAGACGAGCCTCAGCATGGGGAAACTGATTATGGAAGATTGTTCGTGGAGAACTTTGCAAGCCGCGGGCTATTTTAAAGCTTTCTCTATTTGTCCGTTTCGTGGATAACAATCACAATTTTGAAACATGGTCAGGATAAGTTATATAAATTCAAAGAATATGATCTTAACAAAATTCATCAGACCGTTAAGTTTAAACTTGAGGCCAATAATAGTCAGCTTTATTTGGACGTTTTAAGGATAAGCTAAGTTTACAGGATACATGAATTCATCTAAACACCCGCAAAATAAATTAAAATAGGCATTATAAAAACTTTAACCAGAAAAATCGCGTATGAAATGTGCACTGTTAAAATGTTATTATTGAATGTCGACTGCTCGGTGCATCAATCAACAAGAAAAAACGAAAATGTCGAAAAATATTCAAGAAACATTGGTTACATTGGTTGGAAATATTGGTTACAAAACAGCGCTAATGCGGTGTTTTGTAACGTTTAGCGCTGATTCCGTACATAAAAGGCATCGGCCCAAAAAACAAAAAGAATTTATAAGAAGGTAGAGCCTTGAGGTGATCTGTAAGCCAGTCAATAAAACTGGAAGCTTGTTCGAAGATCTGATCCCAGGTTATAATATAAAATTTGAAAGATACAAAAGTAAGCGTAAATGTTGGTGTTGATTTGCTGGTGTATAACGGGGAGAAGATTTGAAACCCGCATAGATGAACACAAAAGAATCTGAATTGGCAGAGAACGTGCTGAGTTGCATTCAAGCGTATAGGGATAGGAAGTTTTTGGTAACTGGAGAAAGAGACTTTGAAAAGAAAAATAAAAGTAGCCATTTACATAAAGAAGTTTAGCGATGTTGTTGTAAACAGAAATAATGGGAGAATCCGAGGGAACTATGGATTGTTCAACAATAAGATTAAGTAGGATGTATTGGAGTGGGGATGAACAATAGACCAGACATTAGATTTTGACCCGACATTGGATTAACGACTCCTTAATTTGTAACCCTTCTAACTCACTGCGCATAGGAACAAGAGCTTGCTGTAGGGTCTGTAACGTTAATGGCTACTTATTAAAATAATTGTCGTAGGTTATCAGAATATATTTTTTTTAGTGGACATTATCCCGGTAGAAAACATCTCTCATTTAAAGATGTGATTAAAGCCAAATGCCTTACGTTTCTTGTTGGTATATTAGAAAGAAAGTATTTGGTCGTCTTCACATTTATTGTAAAATAATCTGTAGCTTCAAATTTTAATCAAGACTTGATAATATTACATTTGAAAGCTGGTAAATCTTTATGAAATCGTGGCGCCATATATCATTAATGAATGGGGAAAATGCAATCGGAACGAAAACCAAACTCACTGCTTTTAGATATTATTATTTATCTTGTTTCGGATTGATTCCTTTAAAATGGCGTTTAAAACTTGACGCAGGGCAAAAGGATTGCTCATACTGTGCATGGAAAATTTCCGCTGTTGTTCAGTAACGTCATTTTCATGCTCAAAAATAAAAAAAACAACATAAAAAAAGGATGAGATCAAATTATGAAATAGGTTGAAAATACGTGCGCAAAGGGAGTTTTGATTTCTCTCTCTTGGGGTTATTTAAAATCTTGGCGAGAAAGTAATCTTTCAGAAAACAAGACCGAACAAATTGCTTTAATGTTTGTTCCACCTCGCAAATTCAACTTTCAGAAAGCAGTATTGACAGCATAATGGATAGGGTTGCAGATATCACTGGCGTTATCAAGTTGCACGGTAAATTGTATGTGGCATGAAGCTCATCCTCAATAATGGACCTCTTTTATGCCAGGAAAGAAAACACTAGCCTTACATGATTACACCGTCTGCAATAAGGGGGGAGGGAGTGAGGGAAGGCACTTTTTTTGTGTGCAATGAAATCCCCAAAAGTGACAAGAAAATTATATCTTTCTTAATGATACGTACTTACTTTTCACACTTTGGAACAAAACACCAGAAATAATTGTGCCTGATCTTAAATATATTATTGGCTGTACAAAGATTCCAACTCGCTTAAATTCTTCTGTAGGTGAAATAAAAGACAGTTTCGTCGTTTTTTTTTAAACTAACATATAATATATCAACAATGAATTTTATATAAATCATTTCACCTGTATTAAAGTGTTTATTAATAATTACGGTTATAATTATATATATTTTTTGATAATAGTATGCACAATGGTTATTAGCAGCATGTTTTTGTGATACAAGCATTCAAATATTTTTATGTTTCATTATAACTATTTCTTGTCTGAGAAAAGTTTTCTTGCATATTTATTTGCTGAGTTTGTGATTTAATCCATAGTCAAGCTGCATGATACACAAACTACGTAGTGTCTGTTTGGAAAGGTGAATTTTGAATCCTCTCAACGATTTGGGTTCTTCAAGTGAACCTGAGTTAGCTGGTTTCAGATGGGTAACGCGAACTAATAACATTCAATTTAAATTTTATAATTATTTATACAATTTAAAAACCAGAAGAACCTACAATTCCTGTATAATAACGAACGATTTGTTGTTTAAGCCCTCGCGGCTTGTACAGTGTTTATAATCACGGTTCTTCATACCTTGTGGTAAAGGTCCGAATCCCATTCCAGTGAGAAAAACTTGTATGGGTTTGTGTTTTACTCGATGAAATTGGAGTTTTCATCCTGCAAAATACAGAAACTGATAATTAGATAGTATGAATCAGAGCTGTAATACTCAATAAGTTCTACGTTGATAATAATATTAGTAAATTAATAAGAGGAGTTTACCTCAATATAGTACGTGGAACACTTCCGTATGATACCCTCCAGAAATTAAAACGGACTTCAAGACCGAATTCTACTACCTACTGAAGCCACACTTTTGATTTATTCTGATTGAGTATTAATAAACATCAAAAATGAAGATTGTGAAATCGCAGAACTGGTTTGTCCTCGCGATTTCCAGTTTGATAGTACAATGACTACGGTGTGCTTCTACACCGTGTAGAAAAGGCTTGGATCTGAAATTTGTGTGAACGTGAAGGGGTTGTACCCTCTGGCCAAATTAATCGGGCGTAGGCGAGGATGACATGGATCTCCTGGAAACCCAGAGTTTTTATCAATAACAGAGAAACTGACCACGCAGTGCGCTAACACATCATAATCAAATCTGTTATATCCCAGTGGTTGTATATGAGTACAAATATAATAGAAATCAAACCTTCTGGACTATCAGCCATCCAATGATTTAAATGTAATGTGTTTGTAACTTGTCTTTTAAGCAACAGCGTAGTTACGCAAAATACGATAACTCTTCCTCATATCTTTATTTGTGTTCGATTGTCTTAAGTTAAATTCGCAAGTAGTTGGGGATGGGAACGTATTGCTTGGACTTTGATTGAAAAGCAGCAGTTTATATTGCATTAGTAGTAAATGCAGGAGTAGTTAACCTTTTACAATGTCCAAATTAGATCCTTTTTCTGTTTATTTTCTTTTGTTCGCTGATTTTAATATCACACGACAGTTTAACAGATTTGGCTGTTTTGACGGAACTCTCAATTCTTGACTGATACTTCTAGCACTGTGTCCAGGAATGTTTATAATAATGAAATTATACAGCGATATTTTCATAATTTAAATCGTCGTTAAAGAACTGAAGGAATGAGTTCTCAGTATAAATTCTAAATATAGAAAATTATGGTTTTTTGGAACTGCTCAGAATGCAGCCATTGGTTCAAGCCGCCGGTCAAGAAATCGGCTAATCTGACAGTCAGAAAAAGTGTTGGCAAGCCAACTTTATAACGTATTCGCTGGTCGAAAAAACGGACCACGTTTCATTGTGAATAAAAGTAGGAAGTTGCAGAGATGAATTGCCTTTACGCTTGTCCCCCCGGAAGAACAAGTTTCTAAATGAGATGAAATTTTGAAATGCTGCAAACGTGCTGCATTTCAAATTATTGAATTTCAAAGCTTAGTCTTAATTTCAAATCACATTTACTTATAAAGTTGCTGGAATTCAATTAGATTTGCTTCTGGCGAATTATTTGATCCTTCGACCCTGTCTCCAATGGCATTATTGTTCTGCTCAATCAGCTCTGATCAGCAAAATGCTGAGCAACTAGCGCAGCACATCTTTTTGGTTATATCTTTAAAGAATTCCGAGATAAGCAAAAGACAGATTGTCAACATTACTTAGGGATTATGCCGAAACCGCATTCCTGGAAGCTATCCAAATCTGAAAACTCGTGAGTGTCTAACGGTGTTTCGTAGACTGAAACGTTTTCTTCTCCCCCCCATCCCCTATAATTCTTCCTACAGTCTTTTGTAAAACTAATTGGAAACGACTGTTTCCATTTAGACACAGAGCGACAGCTGTGAAATCCCGTAATCCTGATATTTTAACTGGAAGAGACTTAAATCCTCGAGGATAAAGCGCTGTCCGCGTTAATAAACGTTAATACTTAGCGTCTGTGGGACAGCTAGTAAAATGCTGGCATTTCTGTTTTTAATTACTTGAACTTTAAGCTCTGTCTCTGGACTAACAAATGAGCTCAACAGACTGAAACAATAATGGCAATTGCAAATATACGCTTTCGTTGGAGTATTATAAATTAAGATTAGAGAGTATTAGGAGTAAGGTAACTGCCCCCTTTTTTTGCTTATGACGGTGAGGATGCAAAGGAACAGTTGAAATGACACGTGCCATGAGATGAAGGCGAATGAAACTAAATTGTATGTAAAGTGCAATAAATGAAAGCCAGCGTGCGCCAAAATGGACCGAAATATAAGCAGTTTGGAAGCATCTGAGTACAGCCAATTATTTTCAAAGTTAGCGTAGAATTAGTTACATTTAAGAGAGAGAAAGAACAACACCATATTCAGCAGTTATATGGTACTAAAACCATAGTGAACTCAAACGAGTGTACATTATGGCGTACTTTAGCTGCCAGATACAATATATGGATAGTCTGTGTGATGTGCATGAAAAAATAAATAATTGCCCGATTTGTATTAGTCAAATTTTAGTAAAAAGTTTAGTAAAAATTTGAGATGTCTCAACGAACTCTTTCTAAAAGATTCAAATTTGAAAATTTCATTGAAGTCCATCCACTGGGTGTTGAATTGTTATATGCGGACGAATGGACGTGGTGCGTATAATGTTAACGCGCCTAAAATTGACAACGTTCGATGCATACAAAATTTTAAATAGTATACCTCTTATATTAATTTAATCAACTACGAGTATCTGACATAAAAACAGAAGCATTTAAGATAAACGACTGTTTATCTTTAAACTGTCAAAGGTATACTTTCAGTAAGATTATCTCCTGAAAGGATTCAAAGACGAGCAATTCCCGTGGTGAGATCTGCAGAAGGGCTTTCGTATGAGGAAAGACGAAATAGTTGAGCCACAGAGATTGGCAACCAGGCACCATTGAGTGGGGTCTCTCTGAGCTCTATAAGGTTCCGAGAGGGGGGTAGTAAAATGAATGAAGGCGAGATTTTCAGAGTTATAAATGATGCCAGGACTAGAGGCCATAAATTCAAATTACCGAAGACAAGTTTTGATTGGATTATTTATCCAAAGTGTTGTTAATTGCTAGAATAAGTTACCTCCGTGGGGAATTCAAAGGTGAACAGGATAGACACCGACATGAAGAAGGAAACACATAGGTTGTTTATTTTTTAAATATTTATTTTTATTATTAATTTTTTTTGGCCAACTGATAAAGAATTTGGAAAACAGATCTAATATTTATCGACAGAAAAAATAAACATTTATCATTGTTATGAAATTAAACTTGAATAATTAATTCTTGATTCAAAATAAATTTCTTAAATTTTTGTATTTTAAGATAATATATGGGTAATTTTTATCATACGACAACAGAATACTGATATGCAATGTGGGAGACACGATTTATCAAAGTTTAAAGTAATTTAGCAGTAATATGCGAAATATTTTGAATCTACATCTAAATCCTTTATCCAAGTTTCCGGAAATGAGATGTATTCAATGAAAGTACTGCATAAATTTAGAGATAATAGCCAAATAGGTATTCATGATGCGCGTAATGTATCAGAAAAGTAATGATTTTGTATACTTAATCTTGAGAGAGAAAAATTCTTTTTGGGAAGAAGATAAAAATAGCATGAGATGCTGAAGAATTGTCCAGTTTCTTTTGAAATTTCCAAAAAAGAATATGAACAGGTGGAGGAAGCTATTGCTAAGAAATACGTCCTTTGAGTGTTTACTGATCGGTTTTGAATTGCCTGTACACTTACTTGTGGAATAAACTTTCGCTATAGAAGTATCACTATCATAGTACTCCTTTGTTTTGTTTTTTCCCGTTTGAGGTTTAAATATTCCACGCGCAGCTGGTGGCAACTGGAGCTTTAGAGTTTCGTAAACATTCGCGGAAAAACTTTTAACAGCAGTTTATTTACGCACGACCTATCGTAACCTTAAAGATCTCCTGAAGATGGAGGACCTTCCCATTAATAAATGCCTTAATTTGGGCAGAACAAAACATTACAACATTTTTAAATTTCTCGTCACTCCCATTTATTTAGGAAATTAATATCTCGCGATAACTGTTTGCAGCAACAACATTCATCGTATTAAGTGATATTTGCTAAAGTTTCTGACTCTAAATAAAGATCATCAAGTTCCTTTTAACACACAGATGATTAATTTAGCCGGGTAGGAGCGTAACGTTGTATTATCTGTACTTCGACTTCCCGAGCTATTTAATAACCGATGGGAATATAAAAGCCTCGGGACATCGTTATCAATAATTACTTCTAGTTCGGTGTTGCGCTGTTGGTACTCTCCTCGCGTATCTACAGCGATTTAATTTGCAACTCGTGTTGTTTAAAATGGCCGCACTTCATCAGCAAAGTTTTTTTTGTGTTTTAAACATTTATCGATTGTTATATTCCATTTTATACTAAATTATATACGACAAATTTAGTGGACATATCACTTCCATTAGGTTAATCATTAATATAAGAAGTAATTTGCCTTGAAAGTCAAGTTGTGTTTAAGAAAGAAGCAGCAAAGTTTATTGAAAGCTTGGTTTCCCAGTCATTTGGCATTACTTGGTTTCTAAATCGTTTGACCAACGTTTGCCATTACTTGGTTTGACCATCGTTTATCATTACTGACTTCTGTTTGGTTCAATGTAGAGCTGCTTTGTTGACTGAACACTTCTAGGCAGATTTCACAATTTGGAAATTCCACGGGCTGACAGTGAGTGGCCTTGTAGGGATTTAAGAAAGATGCTGGTTCGAGTTTTGTACGTCATAAATACATGGTCTGTGCTTTCGGACATTGGGCGTATTATTAGGATGATTAGTCTAACTATTTGACAAGAATATGCAATGTTGCTAAATTAGGATTATAGTACAGTAAATTCGATTAGCTAAAAATAATAAGACAGTGAACTTCTGAACGGTTTACTTTCTTAACCGTTAGCGGAGAATACAATAGCGATTAACTGTTAGTACTCTTGGCCAGCACAATGACTACGATGGCTGCTCTTCCACACTGGGTGAAAAAAAGCGCTTTGGTTTTAATCTCTTATTAACGGAAAGAGTTTTTATCGGCTTTCTTTCAAACCGCAGTCGAGTTGGTCTGTCTTAGAAGAGGGCTACATGGCTTTTTCACTCAGTATTTAGTTTTTAATCCAGAAAAACTGGTAAACCGAAAAAACCGATATTGAAGTAATACAAGCGTTTCAGTTGACTTTGAACAAACGCACGCATGACTGCTGAATACGGGGGTATTCTGGTATTTTCTCTACCTTCTGAACTCTGACTTTGTTGTTGTCCCCGAGTGAAGCACGCGCACATTAAAAAACTTTTCAAATTGAAAGTTGGGCGACAGACTGTATCTTGAAATTATGGCGTCATATCGAGTTGCGACTTGTGGAAACATATTAGACATAGTAACGCATAAATTGCGCATTTATTATGTAATGTAGACCATCTACACAGGAATGCAGTCACAGCATAAATTAGTTAAAGCGCACTCTTGTCTCAACAGTTTGGTTGAATGCTATGATGCAGTTACAAAGGAATTGAACGCAAAAATAATTTTGGTATCGTGTACTTAGATTTTAGAAAAGCTTTTGATACTGTTGCACACAAAAGAATGCTAAACAAATTAGAGCAGTGTGGCATTAAGGGCAAGTTACTGCTGTGGATATATGGTTGATGTGGCTATCAAACTGCGCTGCTCTTCTTGGACTACTGTTATTAGGGGAGTCCCGCACAGTTCAGTGCTGGGCCTAGTGTTGTTTTAGAATAGAATAGAATCTTTAATTGCAGCAATGATAGACATACAATTAGTTCCCGTCACGGCATGGTGGTGCCAGGGGTTTACAAAACATATTTACAAAAGACATATGAGAAAAACATAAGTTACATCAGATTATTAACAAAGCACATTTTTACATTTTCAGTTCGACGAGGATACCCTTCCTGTATTTTTTATTATTGACCACTTCTTGGAGGTCCCCGTCGATGGCTTGCAGTGAGGGCAGCATTTGCTTTGGCAGGAATCTGTCGGTTACGGTTTGCTAGCAGCTGTGCTGAAGACCGGAGATAAGGGGGAGGAATGCGCCAAGAGCAGTGATCCCAGAAGTTCGGCTCTGTAATTTTACCGGTGGCCATCTTGATGGTGAACAGCAGCCTTCTTTCTCCGATGTAGGACCGGAGCCTGCGTAGTTGAAGAGCTTCTGCTAACTGCGTTGATCTGAGAGCTGGGGGAAGGTGGAGTTTGCTGTTGGCCCACTTTAGAAGCCAGAATTCGGCAGAGAATATTCTTTTAATGTTGGATTCGGCGGCCGAGGCCCATATCTCTGAAGCATACAGTATTGTCGGGTAAAGGATTGATACGATGTATCTTTTTACCAGTTGTGGGTCGGTGGTGTGGAGCAGCTGTTGTTTGGCGACCCAGCGTAGTGGATTCAGCCTCGACTGTATGAGGTTTATGTGATCATTGAAAGATAGTTTGGAGTTGAAAACGACCCCCAGATCTTTGTGTGTTTCAACACTTGGAACTGAGGAGCCGTTAAGCACAGGCTCCAACGTTGTTGGGCTGCCCTTTAGAGAATAAGTTATTTGTGCTGGTTTTAGGGGGTTGATTTGGAGGTTGAAGGTATTGAGGTAGTCAGCCATGTCCTGCAGTTTGCTAGTGATTTGCTGAGTGATTTCGGCTGCCGAGTTGGATGGCGATATTCTAGTAAGGAGCTTGACATCGTCAGCATATGTGATCCAATTGCACTTATTGGTCACAAATGGCACCATGATTGCTGAGAAGAGAATGCCAGACAGGACCCCCCCTTGAGGTACACCGGCAGTTATGTGACGCGTGAAGGTCTTTGTTCCGATCTTTAGAACAAGGGTCCTCTTCGATAGGAGAGATTCTAGGAACCAGAGAACATCGCCGCGAAAATTGAAGTAGTTTTCTAAGAGACGTAGGAGATTAGGTATATAGATGGCATCAAATGCGGAATGGATGTCAAGATATATAACTGACAATTCCTGTCTTTGTTCGAAGGCATCTAAGATGTGCAGAGTGGTTGTTACAAGGTTAGTTACAGTTGACCTTCCTGATATCCCATAGTGTATTTGCTGAGGACTGTCACGGAGAATTTGATGGGTGACAGACTGTTTTCTTTGTTTATTAATGATATTGATGAAGACCATATTATGATTAATGTCTACGCTTGCAGATGACACAAAGGTTGGCAGGGTGGTTAATGACAGTAGTCAGGTTATGCGACTGAAACACGATTTAGAAATAATGAGAGAGAGAATCTTTATTGCAATAAGATGAATACAGTGTAGATAAATGTAAGTAAAGTTGTAACTGTCCTGTCACGGCCAAAAGCAATTATTTAATTCTAATGTGAGCCAAAAGGCTCACATCAGAATTAAATAATTATGTATACAAATATAAAAAATAAAAAAACTTTATTTGCTATCATGATTCCTCACATGATACAAGAATTACTATATTTACAATGCTAATCACGTAAAGTTGTATTTACAATATATACATGAATGGCATTCGTATCCTTTATGTGGGTTCGCATCGATGCTCTCTTGTCTACAGATGCATGCCCCCAAATTTAGCAAACGAATTTTGTCATAGCGCAGGAGGACTTGGAAGGTGGTGTGGAGAGAAGCACGAGCCTGCTCTTATTCTTATTGACTTCTGGGAGTCCAGCGAGCTGCTAAGACTTCTTTCCTATAGGTTTATTGGTGCAAAACTTATTCAGGTCGGCATCAAGATGCTGTACTTCCTTTAGCATTGGATTTGGGAGGAAGCTATCTGAGATATAGTCTCCGATGATTCGTGCACAGGATTGGGGTTGACTGATGTTGTGGCTTGGGTATTCACCGGTAAAACGAATCTCAAATGGACAGTGTTGAGATTTGGTCTGTGACCATTTTAGCTGTAGTTGCCAGTCGCTGTATTTCATTAATATCAGGTAGTCGCTGCATCCCCATTGAAGTAGCTAAGGTTGTAGTCCTGTCCTGTGGTGGGAGACAAGCTTTCTGGTTAGCCCATTTAAGGAGCCAGAATTCTGCAGCAAGGAATGGCTTCTTCGTTGTTAGTAGCTGCTGATACTCATGCTTTAGCGGCATAGAGGAATGGAGTATAAATTACTGTTCTAATGTATTTCCTAATTATTTGAGGATCCTTAACATAGATTAGGCAGATTGACTGAAAAATGGTAATTTAAGTTTAACATTTACGAATGCAAGATACAGAATTGCAAATTAACGTACCAGCTATCCTGAGTGCTTTGTAATACCACACTCAGGATAGTGGAGAATGAAGAGGACCCGGAGGTAATTGTGCAGTTCAGCCATGAAATTTTCTGAGCAGTGCAGACGGGCTGCTAGTACAGCTCATGGGATTTTGTCAGTGATATACAGGAATTTTGTCATCAGGATAAGGAAGTGATTATCTTGTTGGACAATCGTTAGTTCACATCTTGAGTACTGCCTAACGAATCTAGAAGCGTTATTTTAGGAAGGATGTGGATCTCTTTGAACGAGTGCAGAGAAGAGGAACAAGATTAATATGGGGGGAAAAGGGTACTCTTGCCAAGAAAGACTTCAGTTGTGCAAATTGCAGAGTTTGGAGACTAGGCACCTGCGAGAAGATCTGATTGAGGTGTTTAAGGCTTGAATTGAATAAGCTCAGTCCTGATGGAATCCTTTCTCTTGCTCAGACTATACACGTGAGGGAGGCATAAATTCAAATTGAAGGATGTTTGTGGGATAGAGTGCGGATGTTTGCCTTTAGATAAAGGGTAGTTGATTGTCCAACAGACTTCCATGTGGTGTTGTGGAAGTGTGCATTCTAAATAAATTCAAGAAAAAAATTGAATTAAAGGTATTTCCTGTTTTTCGTTGCATTTTAAAATTAGTGATTTTAGAAAACAGGAAGTTGCATCAAATTATGTTTCAAATTAGGGAGAAGTGCAACAGAAACGCATATGTTAAAAACAGCTTTCAGAGAAGATGTTTCTCGACGATTTCTTACTAGTTCGCAAAGTTAAAGTGGGCCGCTTGTCCGTCAAAGATGATCTTTGCTCTGTTTGTAATTTAACCGAGGCTGATTAACAGTTAGCTAGCTATCCATTAAGTCTGATATTTCTTATGGGACATTTCAGTGAATTTTAACACAAGATTTTGGAATACGATGCGTTTTAGCCAAGTTGTGTTTCATATCCTCACCTGTGATCACAGACAGTGGCAAGTTTTCGCAATATCCGGATCTTTGACAACGTGCTGGTGATGACCCACATTATTTCTTCCGCCATTAGTGATGACAAATTATGAGGGTATGGGTATAACCCTTAAACAAAGCCCCATTCTTCTTAATGGAAATATCCACGTTCTCCAAGGCTTAAAGAAGATTATGCTTATCGTATTTTTAGACTCCAGGGCATTGTTCATTATGCCTTTATCCTTCCTGTTCAGACAGTAAACCAGAAACGCTACAAAACACTTCTAGCAAATGCTGTTCGGAGACAATGAGCGGAAACGTAAGCTTCTGGGAATTGGTGCTTGCATCGTGACAACGCCCTAGCATACTCAGTCACTTCCATTCTAGATATGATTATGCAGTGCTCCATCAGTGTGGTCCGCCATACTAACCAAATTTATCCCTCTGAATTTTTTTCTTTCTTACCAAATTCAAATTCGCCTTGATAGGACACCGATTTTAAAAAAAAAAATGTTCCGAACGCGATACAGGTACTATTAGCAATTCCGAAAGAAGCCCATCATTGAATGCTTTCAGGTGTTGTAAAGGCGTTGGAATCGGTTCTGATTTGCAGTGTGAACGAAACTACTTAGCAGAAGATTAATCCGAATAGCCGCGGTATGCTTTATCATTTCTCGAATAATAGTTTTCATCACCGAACGTTTTGATCACACTTCGTATTAGAAGATGCATTAAAGGATTGATTTATTTATAAGATAATAGATAGCAAAGCGTTTATTTCCCAAGGGAAATACACGTTACCAGAAGCTATTTTTCTTCAAATATATAGCCTGGGTCTTTTGCTTTATTTATGAAAAATTGAGCCCTCTCGATCCCCATCTTCATTTAATTGACCGCTATGATTTAAGATCCCTTGACAGTTTAAGTTTTGAAAACACTTAAAGGAGTTATACGTATTTGCAGCAAATTTGGGATAAATTGTATTCACTAATGTATCTTTGTTTAGTCAAGATAATTCATTATATGCTGCGAGTTGTTTCATTGTTAATTAATATTTACGGTTATTTTCAAACTACACAGTTTTATGTTTAAGATTTTATAGATTGATGTTTTCATCAGTTGTTCAAACATCATTTCGTTCTTATAAAATTATTTCCATGGTCTAGGATAACAATAAAATAACGTTTATCGCTAACTCGAGTCTTTTTCCATTGATATAGAACATCTAGTGAAAATAGTCAGCCTAGTTAAACAGAAATGTGGACTGTATAAGAGGCAGAAGGCAATTCTTAAATAACATTTCTTTGCTCGACTGGTTTCTAAATAAATTACCACCACAAATAAATTTCAGAGAACTCACTAATGTACTAATTCAAGATGCAGGAGTCTTAAAGCTTGGTTTATTAAGATTAGATTTTTTATTACCCAGTAAAAAAAGATCGGTTGATTACTTACTTTGTTACGTATGCAAACTGGAGAGATTATATTCTAAACAGGATGGGATTTTTATCGCTTTTTGTACCATATGAAGTTTTACACTTAAATAGTGATTGCCAAGTCTAGCTAGCAGAATGTTGATTAAAAAGTTGAATTGGTAGACTAAAATGAGGTTAGCTCATCAAGGATATCATTACTTGAGTCACTGTACCAATCACGGGTAATAGCAGTCTTTGAATTGCGGTGTTCTCACTAGAATTTCCTTTAAACTGCACTAAACATAAAAGTCGTAAGCGGTGTATTTGCCTCATTATGGTCTCCATTATCGTTTTGTAGTACCAAGCATTACTCCAATGTTTAATCATTTGGTTTGCTGGGAAAAAGCTGAAGATGAACTGACTGCAGTTACTTCTGTAGGCCTTATTAGGAAATTTTAGATCTTATGAGTCTCTCTATAAATTTATAGTTAGTAGTAAGAGTTGGTAATGATCATAGGCTGGGAGAAGTAAAATTAAAATAGTTATTTTCCGAGATTACTCCAAAATGCCGCTCTCTCTTGGGATGACATAAGGGGAAATGGATACGAGATAGTAATAAGAAGACTCTTGCACAATAAATGAGTCTATTAACGTGGCTGTTCCTAAATCAATTCGAAGGATCATTCTTTTCCAGTGCGAAAACTAATCCACAGTTTATCGTGCTATATTTCTTTTTTAGCTAATTTGAAAATTAAAATAGTGACTTAATTTTAAACTTGTTTTTCTAATGAACTCTTTGACTGCGTAATTGGAGAAATGTATAGACTTGTAATGGGGGAATTTGACTTGTTTGAAAGTTTTCAAACTTTTAGGTTGATTATTCGGTTAGTCTGAACTTATTCTTGAACAATATAATGTATGCCAATGTCCAACCATATGAAAGGTTGGCCTGTGATTTATAGTTTATTCTTTGGGACACTGCACTATTGAAGAAAACTATTGTGTCTTAAATTTTAGTGCTATTTAAGCCAATTCAATAAATATTAATTCATTTACCTTAGTTTTGTCACATACTCACCGCTATACGACTATAATGGGTAGGAAAGAGAAGATTGTATATTAATTTAAAATTATCATTATAGTAAGGTTGACGATACCATATATATTAGCCTTTTTTGGACAAATTATCCCAGAAATTAATGAACATGGTTGTCATGGAAGCATAATTTTATGCAGGCTGATGTTGCTATACGCCGATATTGAGTATGTCAAACAGCTCCTGTGAGAAACCTTCGCATTATCCTTCGCCATTTTCCACATCCCTAGTCCGTAAGATTTCCGACCTGATTCCAGCAGAATTTAGTTATGGGGGTATCTGAAATACCGTGTTTACAGAGATTTCCTTTCACTTCTTTTAGATTTGAAGGAAGCGATCCGTCAGGAGGCAGCGAACGTTCCATCGGAAATTTTAACGGGGACTGTGGAAAACACAATATTTACACCTTGATTTATTATTAAGAAATAATGCTGGACACAGGGAGATATGATCGTTAATACAAAATTGGCGAAAATTGTCTTTGTGTTATTTTCTTAAATTAATTTCTTAATTTCTCAACCCTTCCCTGGTTGAGAAATTTCGAACTAATCCCATTTTGTTAAAAAATTCCACGTATACTGAAAATGCAAAAAACTGTTTTGCGATGTGGCCTATAGGCTTTAGAGATATTAATTTTTAACTAATTAACTAATTTTAATAATATTTAATTTACCAATTATCTTTTAGGTAAGTAAGTTTTATTTTCAATCTATTATACATTTTCAAATAAAAATGTATTTATTTAATTGTGAATGCCCTACCATTAATATCCGGACACCCTCTCCAAGACGGGGAACAGGTCCTATGCACGCAACACGCCACAGAACCTACTAAACCCCTAGCATTTTTGCTGTTATGGGCATTGCATCAGGCATACATGTAAAATTTACTTATTTTCGCTCATTGATTGCAATAAAGATATAAATATGCACACTGGGCTTCGAACAGACAAATGCAAAAGTGGGCATGCAAGATGACACGTTCAACAGAATTACTTCAGTAGTTCAACAGGATTGATCACTTCAACAAATGCTAGATGCCGATTAACATGGTGTAAGGAGCACGAATCCTGGACTGCAGAGCAGTGGAAAACAGTCCTATGGACAGACGAGTCGAGGTTCGCACTCTACCAGTCTGATGGCCGTTTCTGGGTGTGACGAATGTCATGGGAACAGTTCCTTCCCGAGTTTATCCTCCCAACAATGAAGTTTGGTGGAGGTAGCATCATAGTTTGGCTTGGGCCCACTAGTCGGTATCGACAAAACCATGTGAAATACGAGGCCATCCTGGACAATTATGCACTTCCAACATTACGGCAGTACTTCGGGGAAGGCCAGTATCAGCAAGACAACGCGCCATACCATACTGCTCGGGTCGTAACAGAGTGGTTTTGAGGACATGGGTGTGGAAAAATTGAATTGGCTAGCCCAGAGTTCTGATCTGAATCCTATCGAGCATCTTTGGGTTGTATTGGATCGTCGGGTACGTGCACGACGAGATCGCCCAAAGAACAAGGCCGAAGTGGTGGCTCCGTTAAAGACCGAGTGCAGGAACATATCACCTGACATTTATAAAAAAGCTGGTTGAGAGTATGCCACGAAGATTGAAGGCCGTCATAAAAGCAAAAGGTTTCAGCATAAAATATTAAATGACAATAATATTTTTTTTTGTCTAAAACCAGGTGTCCGGATATTAATGGTAGGGCAGTGAATACTGAATATATGTTTGTTCGCGAAGTTGGCCTCGATTTTTGCCTCTTTTGGTGACATAAAGAGAAATTTTATATCACTTAAAAGTTCAACCAGGAATAGAGTTCATTAGAAATTTGATTCCTGGTCGAGACTTTTCGAATATAATATTTGAAAAGTTTCAACCGGCAATCAAGTTAACATAACCAGGAAGAACTCCAGGTTAGGTCAACTTGATTGATACTTCAACTGGTTTTGTATCATTCTGAACAAATATTTATGATTTTCAGGGAAGGTTACAGCGTTACTGAGGTTCTTTCAACTCTAGAATGGCTAGGATGAAGTTTAGTAGAGGTTTCATATTGAAGCTTTTTGAAGTATTCTAATGCTTGTATTTACTTCTAATCATTATACACCCTTTCATAGTTTGGGTTGTAGGTGTTTCTCATTAAATGTATTTGTTTGACAATCCGATTTTGTATATACTGCTCAAGGTACGAGTATTTTGGCTTCACAAAAGGATTGCGTTGAAGATCCCATGTGTCGAAATCTACTGATCTAAGAGGTTGCAAGATATATGTGACAAAAATGAATACGTGGCCTTATATACATAAAGAACAAAGAAATGTCTGTTTTATTTAATATTGTGTATATATTACAAGTAGATATTATTTATTTTATCAAGTACGACTGTATAATGCCTCTGAAACGTTGGTTTATTGACAGTGAAAAGATCGCGTTTCCTTAGGGAAGAAATGGTATACAAAAAATGCTGAATGTGCCACTGACTTTACGTATTCAAAGTTTCTTGCGGGTTATGCTGAGATCCTCAGTATTTTTGCTACAGACAACTTTCTTGGAGATCGAAGGAAGTTGCAGTAATTATAAAATCGATAGTGAGTCTAAACTTCTCGGAGACTGAAGAGGTTACTAGAAATTTGATTATCAAGGACTGATTATCACCTCGGGAGTTATGGCTGAAAGATAGGATCTTAATGACTATCTGATAGATGAGAAGACGCACTTGATATTCCATGTCATAACTAAGAAAAACTGAATGGAGATTAATTGCAATCAGTTTTCTTTTGGTTGTATCACTGGAAGGGTTCATTTTAATATTGTATAAGCTGGTCTTCTTTGCATAACAACTGCTGAAGGAAACTGCAAGCGGTATGCCTGATTAAGTTGGAGATTAGGCAACGGTTTTAAAAGTTTAAAGCTTCAATTCAATATAAATATTCATTAATGGATGAGATGTGCGAAAACAACATTCTTCAGAGCATTTTCGAAATCGAAGTTTAAAAATGTGATGTAGTAGTCAGCCATTACATCACTAAGACCAGAACCTAAATAACGAAGTTTCTTTCGTCTATCAAGGATAAAATAGCCCAATTATTTCTGTTATTATGTCATTATGCAGGTTTAATTAATTATTAGTGATAAATAATGGAATTCTCTTGGCAGAGCTATTCCAATCGCATTTAGATGTTAGTTCCGATTTCAGGGAAGTGAAGACACAAGACCTTGAGATTTGAAATTAAGTATTCTGCTCCTTAATCCACTATTTAAACCCAAACAGTTACTAGGGTAGTTTACACTTTTGAAAGGATTTAACTTTCGTTGTCGAGACATTCAATCTGTTTATAGGATAATTGCCATTCCCATGGCTTCGAAGTTAGTTAAAATTGACCTGCTCGTCCAAATCGCAGTTTTTCTGTCTTTTGACCATTTCCTCATTTCTTCACAATTTCTGTCCTTGTTGGTTATTCCCCTCACAATATGCAAATCGGCCATAAACAAACAGTACCAAATGGCGTAATAAAACTAACGAAAATCAAACTTGTGCATTTTTGAGACCGTGTATGAATTCCCCGCTTGAATTGATTCGAATTTTTGATTTGGCCCATTGCACGTCCTGGTTGAGATCTTCAAGTTTCATCTCAAATCTGAGAGAAAATGAAAGGTGAGGGAAAAGTGGCCCGTCGCCGTTTGAAAAAATATTTGAAGAGTCGGACACATTGCTGGTTCTTGTTTCAGACACATTGACCATGACTTTAAGGGTCGTTTAACTTATAGCAAGAGAGAGAGATTTCTAATAGAATGAAATATTTAACAGCTCGCACTCGTGCTAAGTTAGAGTTTAATGTACGTTCTAGAAATCTGAATAGCTAGGTTCTCATACATAATTTTAAATAATTGTCAAACAGCTCAATTAGAAAAACCTGGCTCCTTTATTGTAAATCTATTTCAATTCATGGCATCTCCCACTGCTTGTTTTCGTATACATTGTCCATTAAATCTCCGTCCACAGCAGGAATTTCTATAAAGGACTGTTATTGTTTTCTGCTTCGCTAACGAAAGCCTACATACGCGATACAAGTATCATGCTTTTGAGTCTCATCAGCCACCTAAGGCTTCGTGACTTACATACAGATTAAATGCAACGTTCTCAACGCCTACACGACATTAATTTATGAGAATTAAGTTATCTAATTGAAGAGTATATAACTTGGTATATTGCATGACGACTTTGCCAATTAGGAAACATGGCTATTAAGAAGCAAAATATCCTCGTTTGATGCAGAGAATTTCGTGCTATATTTTAATCACGAAACTGATGCCCGAAATGCGTGTGCAAGCAACTAGACACCGAAGCAGGACTTGTTCCTATTGGCTTGCCTAATGAATTAGAAAACAGGAACAATTTTAGGAAGGTTAGTACGATTAGACGATGACCGCTTGACTTCACAGTGTTAAAGATAATAAGTGAAATCAAATGGATGAGAGGAAAGAAATTTTACCATTTGGATTTATTAATTGGACTGTAGTCTGATTGGTGTAATCCAAATACTGCATCTACTAGCTAAGCATTTGTTTAAAATTAAATTTAACTAAAAATAAAAACAACTGATTTGTCAGATGCAGTATTTAATTAGTAAATCGAAAGGTGCAATTTATAACTTGGTTTAAATCAATTCGATTCAAGTAGCCAACCGAAGTTGAGAGGACTGTACTTCCTGTTAGTGCAAGAGGACATTTATGAGCATTTTAACACAGTGGCCGAGTTAGTAGGTTTCGGGTTATATGGCTTCTCTCCAGACAACGTTTTTCATCGCAAAAAAAAAAAAAAAAAATAGTAGGAAAATGGCTATAAAATACACGTATTTTGCAGATCCGATGTACAGATGATTCGGCTGTCTCTGTGAAAATTTGCAACTCATGCCTTCATCGCTATATTTAATATTCTTTTTGATATACAAGTTTCATATTGTAGTTTCTATATTTAGACTGTACACGTACTTTGTCATTTTGGTGAGGGTTGCGTCGCGTTTCCTATATTTCCGGTTCATTCCAAATTACGGAATGTTTTATTGTCTTTCCTACTGAATTCCGATACTTTTCGAATTTGTGGAAAGCTTTTTGGACGCGGCGCACTGTTCTTTCAAATCTTGCTCCATAGTCTGGCATTCTTCCAGAACTACCTTAATCTTCCGATCGATTTCTGTTCTTTTAATAATGTTCCGTTCAACTGCTACTACTCCAACATTTTTTATTCTTTCACACCATCTAAGGCAACTTGTCATATGATAACCACTTCGTTGTCCCCAGAGTTGTCGATGGTCCAACTTTATAGGTGATAAAGCATCTTTCATAATAATGACATTATTATTAAGCTTGATTTCACCCCCTGTACAGCTGTTTGGCTAGAAGGATGTACATAGAAGTATAATTGAAAAATAGATACATTGAAAGGACAATAGATAACATTTGACAATGCGCTTGCCTGGAGTTGGAATAGCATATATATACATATTTAAAAGAAGGAGAAAACTTACATTTGAACTTACATTTACATACATACAGAGATTTAATTAAGTTTACATAAATTCAGTCTATTAAATGACAGCCGAAGTCTTGAACTTCAGGGAATTTTATGCGTTTGTCGATGGCATGTGATGGACTGGTAGATGAAGTGACGTGACCGTGTTTACCGAGATTCACTGGAGGTCGGTGCTTCGATGCAAGTCTTCCAGGATATTCTTCCTGCATTTCTTGTCATCCACTAGTTCGTTAGGGTTAATTTGCAGATTGTTGAAATGTTCCATACTGTTTGTAGAGAACATATCCCTAAGGCGGACAAAGTTGGTAAAAGTCCACCTATACCGTTGTTTATGTCGCTCTCTTGGGTGGATACTTGAGGCTAAGATGATTTCTTGCACGTTGGGAGAATCAATCCTATTAGTTAACAGTTTGGCAAGAGTGATGAGATTCTTTTCTAGAATTTTGATTTTCCATGGTTTCATGTTCGCATGTAGAATAGATCTAGAGATGGCGAACAGGAATAGATCTAGAGATGGCGAACAGGATCCATGGTTCCCATTCAACCACCTCAGAACCCAATATTCAATTGCCAGGTATTTCTTTACAATATTTGATGGGGCTGAAGACCAAAACTCAGACGCGTATAAAGCGATGGGAGTGAGACACCTTTCAATGTATTTGCATATTAGGGACGTATTTTGGCAACCAACAAGCTCCTGCCGGATCGCACAGAAGTCTGCATGTTTTCCTTTTTGTATATATGAAATGGTCTTGGAAAGTAAGGTTTCCGTCCCAGGTGAGACCAAGGTCTGTGTGAGTTGTGAAACCTTTGTGACCTTATTGCCATATATTGATAAGTATGCCAGACATTGATAAGTATGTTTGCGAGGTGTCTTATAATTGATGCGAACCTTTTAGCTTTGATTGCTCTTATTTTTACCGGTTTCGAGATTCATTCACTTTTACTGAACAGTTAAGAGAATTATCACGTGTTTCTACGTAATTCAATAATTTGAGAATAAATATATTTTATCTGACATGGTGCGAGGAGCATAAGAATATTACTTTTTTACGAAAAAATAATAAAAAAAACCCGAGTCATAGTGGAGACTTCTCTACAGCTGTTCTCATTCCTTCAATCTTAAACACGCTGTACCCGTCAATCTCTCTTATCCGATTTCCAGAAGGATATTTATAAACTGTGCAACGATTTTAAAAATTTATAACTCACAAACTGTTAGGTAGAAAGGCTAAGAGTGTTCAGAACATGGCAAGGAATACTGTAACTTTTTTTGAGGTCCATGACGGTTTAGTTGCCGCTGGGGGGGAACATTTTTGCGATGCGAGAGCTAAATCTCTTCTATTCAGAACAGTGCGTCGATAACTGCTGATATTTCAATGTGCCGCCTACAAAAAGAAGGGGATTTATTTTCAGAATGGAATCCCTATGCAATTTGTATCAATACCGAAGCATGCATAATACACAATCTAGTTCTTTTATTCAAATCAGTGATGATAAATTTTTAAAGGCATTTGAAGAAACTGTATGTAGACCAAGATGTTATGTTATTGTTTGACTTGTCATACTCTTACCATGTTGGACAGTTACGAGAAGAACCAGCCTCACTAGACACTTAGAGAACAGCAAGTTCTAACAGAAGCAAGTGTCATGAATTGTGGGATATGTGTAGAATACAATCAGAAAGGCATTGCAATCTAATTTTCATCTATCGTTGAAAAGATGCTACGTACCCATTTTTGGACAAACTGTATTTCTGTTTGAATAGAATGTTAATATTCTTAATTTTCAGATTAACTCTATAAAAAATTTCATCCCTAGAACTTCGCATTCATTCTTCCAAGATACGGCATGATGTACAAATGTCTGCTTTATAGCAACCAGTCCATTTTTTAAAATGTTTTCTGGATAAAAATGTTTAATGCCTTCTTTATTCATGATGGTGCTTTTCCACATATTGCTAGCCTGTTTGCATGCTGTGTTACGGGACACATTTGGAGGCTGCATTCTCAGATTTTACATCCACAACATTTTGCTTCTGAGATCCCCATATTTGAACTTGCTGGAATTACTGTTATGTAGATTTTGAACAGTTATAGCGAGCATAACTGTACTCGGCCTCGCATTAAAATATGCAATATAACAGGAGATATTTCGCATTACAGCGATATAACCATATTAGACGTGTACGGCATTTTTCTCCAACGTATAAACGTGCTCAGACAAGTATGGCAGATAAATGGAGAACACTTCAGAGTAGCATTTTGTAGTTGCCTTAAATTAACCTCCTTTGATTAATTTCTAGCCTTGTTAATACATGCACATGTATTGTCGCTTGCTGTAAATTGATGTTCGTGATGGTGAACTCATCATGAACTCCCATGGTGTTCATCATGTGACTCATAATGTTGAATACAAGTAAAAGAGATCTTTTTGTGTTTGGCCCAAACATTTTTGTGATGAGGGCATTCTGAAGTTGTACTCCTTCATAAGTGAGTTTCCAAATTGTATTTTAAAATCTTAAAACATGTTTCTTAATACTCCAAAATCTTGGCTTTTGTAATGGCTACACAACTATATTGCTAATGGCTAAGAAAACCATTTACAATTTTGAATTTAATAAGCATTTGAATGCACTTTTTTAAATATATTCAGATGTTTACTGAATTCAAAATAATAAAAAAAAATTCATACTAAATTATAAATTAATGCCATAGAGAATTGCACGTTGCTCATTTACGATTGAAAGTCATCTACCGTTTTTTTAAAAAATTCTTAGCCTTCTCAAGTTGCTACCTGCATTATACTGTATGTTACTCAATGTAGTGACGTCAATTGATGATCGCTTAGATATGCATCACGTGATGCTTGTCTGATGGACTCATTGTAATTTTATCATTTTCAATGACCTGCGACTAACACATTAATTAAAGGATGCCTTGGTCATTAACTGTGCTTAACCTCGATTACCATCTGACTTAATATATCATATACCTGGAGCACTTCACAGAGACAAACCTAAATTCATCACGTCTGAATAGAATGAGTAAACGACGAAGAAAAATATTAAAAGAAAATATTGAATTACACAAAGTAGTTTAAGACTGCAAAGAGCAGAAAACTAGAACGCCGTGTTCTAATGGCTGATAATCAAATAAAGTATCTGAGTGAATCTCAAATTATATCTACTTGTTGATGTTTGGCTTAGGAAAATTAGTGCCAAAATCTAGTTTTCGTCAGACTACTATCCACAAGAACTAAATGTTCATGATGAAATCTTTCTGATCAACCCTTCCACAGAGCACAGTGGTTATGATGATGTTCTTCCACACAGAGGTCTGGGTGCTACTTCCTTCTGTACGGAAGAACTCTAGCGACTTTTTTCACATTGTAACCGAGTTAGTCGATTTCAAGCGATAGATGCTTGGTTTTTCCTGTTACAAATTCGCGTTTTTAGTATTGCGAAATAAACAAAACGGCATAGAATGCATGCAGTTTACAGAGAGAATACACTAAATTTTTGCTGCTTTTAGTTGCTTTGACATGAAATTTAATCAATCTATTGGTCAACCAGTCGTAGGTACTGGTCTACCAAAGACGATACTTTGGATGGATTGAACCAATAGCAACTGTATAAGGACAAGAGTGATACCCGAAGATCTCCTCTAGTTTGTTTTCGTTCATGGAGAAGTGTTAAGGGTGGACGACTAATGATGATAATGCCTTCCCATAATATTAGATCATTGCTCCATAGTTTGTGTAACGTGGGCTAGAGAGACTTATGTACTCTGCAGATGAAGGATAATCTTGCGTGAAGTACACAAGAACGTTAGTTTTCATCCTAGATCAGACGTTGTCCATCCAAGCAAAATGTACTTTGCTGACACCTGAAAACTGAAATGTTTCTCTACACCAACTCGCTCACAATATCGAAGAGCCAATTTTATATCGAAATATAAAGGATAAATAACATCGCTTTTACTGACGTTGAAAGAAAAGATGTTTCTTTACACAATAGAAACCATCACCTACAAATATCTGCTGCTAAATTCACCGCATTATGAATGTTGCCTGAACAGGGTATATTTTGAACTTAATTTGATTACCGAAGTTATCACCACTAGGGATGATACAACTGCTAGTTAAATATGCAGATGTATTCAGTCCCACTGCGTTCCTTTTTGTCAGATAGAAGATCCAAATTAATGATAGCGTGTACTAATTCGTTTTCGATACTTTCAAGTTTACTTCTGTTCCTTCGTTATTAATAGCAATGCACCTTTGGCTCTGTATCTGAGACACGGATAAATAAATGATCCCTGTTAATATAAATGAGTCTTCGCATGAAAAGAAAAACTTAGTGTGAAAATCGATATGGCCGGATATCGTTCAATACTTACCGTAATAGTTAATTTGGATGCAAGGATTCCTGTGGAATGCTTTTGGGCACACGTTTTGTTATTTCGAAGAAGGAATTTAATTCAGAATTTATTTTGCCGTTATAAGCTAGGCGTGTGTAATTCAGGATATATTTATTCACAAAGATGAAGTACACAAAATTTAAAATGAGATTAGAGAAACAGAATTCAGTGCTCTCATGTAAAATAGTTTCTTCGAAAAAAGTGCTCTGTCAGTTAGCACAGTGACTGCGATCTCTGCGCTTCCTCATTAAGTGGTAAAAGGGTTTGGTTTTCTTTGTGATTATAGGTTGTTCCACTTCGCGATCGAGTCTTTGGGTTCCGAGAAAGAGAGAGGTTACATGGCTTTTTCTCCGAAACTAGTTCATCTCACCAAACTGATCACAGACTAAACCAACTTACTGACGACTCGTGAGTTTAGTTATCTACTTATTATAAAGAAATCAGTCACTCTGTAAATTCCTTTCTTAGAGAAAATGGAAGATATTGAAATTCTCTTTTCATAAAACTTTCCGAAGTCTGAATAGCTGAAGGTCATACCCCGTGATATGTGTTTTCTAAACGTTGCTAATTTGGATTGAAAAACTACTCCTGGTTATGGGTTTCGCATGGAGTGAAGAGTTCTGACAATTTTACTGTATTCTGACATCATCCTCTTCTTGAGTTAGGGTTAGTCTCCTGCTTTCAAGTCAGAAAATTTCCTTCATCGTTTTTATTCAACTAATCGAGGAACAGAGATTAATGACCACAATTTCCGAGAAAAAATAATTCCTCGTGGCGTTGGAATCACGCCTTTTCTGGAAGCGACTGAGTTGAAGGTTTCTGCCAGAGCTGACCATAGCTGCGTTTATTCAGTTATTGTTATTTTTTTTCTCCATAGCTGAGTTTTATCCTGTTATTTTTCTGACTAAAAACGAGCTAGAATAATCCTGCTGTAACTTAACTTAAAATATGCATGAAGTGCAAGTATTTGAAAACTGAGATTTTCTTTTTCTGAGATTAAAAACTGAAGCAGTCAAGAACTAAAGCTTTCTAGCCACGGCCTGAGAAATTTGACAAAGGTCAAGTAATATATAAAATAATATATACGCTTATGTTATTTTAATACATAAAAATAATTTGTCCAGAGATGAATAACGTGAGCCGATATACCACCAGTGGGTCAATATTGAGGGGATCCACAGTGTTGGTAACTGGTCAGATGAAGGTTTTGAGGTAGTTAGAGTTGGTGTTTTCCATTACTGTAGAAAGAGCAAGTAAGTGCAAAGGAAAGTCAATTAGAAAGGAGGGATTTGTCACCTCATCCCCACTTTTTTTAGGAATTGGCTGGATATGAGGCAATTTCCAAGCCTAGCAAAAGTACAAGTAGGATAAGAAAGTGCAGAAAATCTTGGTGTCACAGCACGCATAAAATCACAAGCCTTCTACCAATGAGGTTATTAATGCGGAAGATCGTTTCAAAGGAAATTCCATAATGATGGATTTTTCCGGATTGAGTTGTAGTCCGAAGTGGCGGTGGTAGTCATCATCAACAGTATTAGTTTATTGTTGATGACACTCGTGACTACTTTAAATCATTAGAATTTAGTAGGATGAATTTACAAAAACAAACGTTAGTTGAAACTCGTATTTTAACTGGATCCCGTTGGAAACGGGTGATCGGTGATTAAAATAGTAAGACAAGAAGTCGCTTTACTCAAGTAACAGCGATGTTTTCCATTCTGTAATCTGAGTTAATACTCAGTTATTATTCCTCAATAAAATAATTTAAACTGAAAGAATTATTGATTTCCTGCTGCTTTTCTGTTTGCAGCTCGTGAACTCAACTCAGGATTTGCTATAGCGATTTGTCTCCGTAGTCAACATTTTTATTCAAATTCAGTTTAGGATAACATTTATTGATACTCGTGTCGTAAGCCGTTATAGATGTTTCTTGCTGCCAATTTTTGCATTTACTCCTCACCGAAGACGATCACTTTCCCCAGTATCTCTTCATGACATAACTGCGAAATAGCGAACATTATGGATGAACAACCTTCGTAAAACACGTGTAAGTGACATTCTATTAATAAATGGTTCATAGCAGGGCATTAATTTATTTTCGATATTTGCTCCTTTCAAATGCTTGCCATTATTAATATCCCGAATTTTGTACCACGTGTTACTTAACGAATACAGTAAAGAGTGATAAATAGTTGAGGGAAACAATAAATGAATAAATGAACACAGTACAAGCGGTTACTACAACCGCTTGTACAATTGAAAAGGCCCACTGACAAAGAGGCGCTTCCATTAACAACGTGAGCACGAGAAAACAATCATCCGTGATAAATAACAACGTATTAATGTTCTGGTATAGATTTTATGGTCATTAGGCGCCTTGCATTCTCACAAGTTGCTGTCGAATGCCTGTAAGGAGGTCTACCCAGCTTGTAACCTTGGTTAGAAGTTAGGTGGAATGTTGTAGCCTTACTGGTAGGTAAGAGTAAAAAGGCTCTTCCTCCCATTATATTTGAGTAATAACGTTTCGTATTTTTTTTTTGGGGGAATCTATTTCTGGGAGACAAGAAAACGTGCAACCCTCCTCTGAAATTGACTGACTCGATCCTTATGTCCTGAACTTCAACTTTGGCCAATGACTGGAATCAAACAAAGTCTTTTTCAGACTATATGTGTACAACGACATCCAAGAAGAAAAGCAATAGAAAGCATGCTGTTTTCTATAGTTCTTCTACAGGATGAATCAAAATTTGCTCATCCCAAAATAAATGCGCTAATTTCTGTCATTTGGTAACCATACGCGATTCTTGCAAAATCATATCGGTGGTAACTCTTATATTTCTGTATGCAGCACAGTGGTTTACACTTTACTTAGGCTCATCCATGACGATTTAGTTTGTGAAGAGGCCACCGTGATATATTCCTTGTATGAACATGTTTATAATCGACCAGTTCTTTCGACTATAAAGAAATCATATGTTTACAGTTAAGAGTATAGTCAAAATCGAGGTGAACGACCTCGCCGAATTTCGACAAAACTTTCCGATTCATCAGTACGAATAAATCAACAATTTCATGATGGTGAGCTGCTCTAATCAATCTTATCCAAGCAGACTGATTTGCAGTACGAGTCAGCAATTTCCGATATGGACTGTTCATATTTGAACAAGTAATGTGAGTAATCATTTGAATTAAAGCTTTCTGCTTTTTAATTCATGAGGTCTCCTTCATTTGTAACATTAACATCAATTAATATCACAAATTTTCAGAGTGAATTCATTGTTTTCAAATTGTAACTTTTTTCGTTTATGTGAAAACATGTACTTCAGTTGAAGTATTAGTATGCATGAAAAGTTTCAGTAAAAAGTCTTGACACACACACGTATATATACGTACGTCTTTTTATTTTTTACAGAAAAAGCATGTTTTTTAAAAGTAAATCCCACATGAATTTTGTGACTTATTGTGTTGTTTACAACGTAGGTATCCTTCGAAGAATATTTGCCATAGATTTTGGAGATTGGAGTATTATACAAAAGCGGTAATCGGAGCACGACGCTTCTTTCTTTATTTCGTTTCAGTAACGTTTCTGAAAGACATTATCGACATGGATTCAGTAATGTATGTCAGTAACTGAGAAAATTCTTAGTGTTCACATTTGAGTTACAAATCGCGATACATCCATCACAGGGATGATGATCGTAGATTTGTTCTGTCAATTCACGAATTTTTGAATCATATTTGTACCGATTTTCCAATTTTCTTTTTACAGAAAACGGTACAATGTAATCAAAAGAATACGTTTCACCTACAGCAGTAATTTCACGTGCTTGAGGGGAAAGGTAGGATCGAAAAGCAGCTTCTGTATTTTTCAATAAATAAGGTAGGTGGTACGTGAGCTTGTACATATACACAAAAAGACGGCTGTCAGGCTAGATATTGGGATAAATCTTTAACTTTGATGACCGATTTCTTTTCCTTAAAAAAGAAAATGATTGTTTCGTATAAATGTTAACGTTTTCTTCGACCTGTCTTGTGTAAGTATGTAAGCCTAGATGGAGGAGACAAATACGTTTACAGCAGTTCAGTTTTTAACTGTAATAGGGGCAGAATATGGAGTGACCAGAGTAATATGGAAGAGGTACTATCGAAATGACGAGATGTAGATAGCTTTTATGTAGTCTTTTCAAAGGAAACGGTTTTCAGATTAGTTGGGAGTGGAAGAAATTATTTAACAATTAATTAATGTGTATAGCCTACCAGCAAGATGGAAGCTTAGTTAGAAGATTTTTATGGCAGACACGGCCAAAAGTCTTTGAAATGTCAAGAATAACTGCTTAAGTTTCACCAAACTTTTCCGAATTTGTTTAAATATCGGATGACTTAAGCCAGTATATCACAAGTGGGTCGACACTGAGGGAATCCATACTGGCCATCATTGATCAGATGGAAAGTTTCTAGATATTTTAAGAGATGGCGGTTGATGGATTTCTCCATTACTCCAGAAAGAGTAGAAGTAAGTGTAATGGGACGATAATTGGATGGGAGGTATTTGTCATCCTTTTGGGAACTGGCTGGACATGAGGAAATTTTCAAATAGAAGGGAAAACACCGGTGGAATCAGAAAGTGTAAAAAGGCGACACAGAATAGGCCTAAGCACAACTTTTCAGAACAAGTGGAGAAATGCCATCAGGACCTGGTGCTTTCTTGGCATTAAGATTGTTCAAAATTCTACTGGTATCTTTTTGACGGAATACCACAGTTCGCTCTAAATGGAATGTACTGGGAATGATAGGAGGTGGTGTACCAAGATCCTCAATACACGAGTTAGAAGTTTTAGATAACAGAACTCGAGTTATTCTTTCCATGGGCCTTTCATTGACAGGTGTTGCCTGGCTTTTCTTTAAGGAAATTTCTAAGAAATTGAGTGATTTAAGATTGTAAAATTTGCTGTTGTTTAATAAAGGGTAAAGAACATCTCAATTTAGTGGATATAGACATAGTTGTTCGAGTTTCTTTGTTACAGATTATATTTGGAAATAGGCAGTATTTCTTGCCCGCTACGCATATACATTTAATTTTTTTTTTCTCAGATAATAGCAAAGCAGACTATTTTACATCCGTTGGTCACGCGTTGCATAGATTGGTTTAATAAAAACTGTTACTAATAGAATATCTTAGCTCTTTTGTGCTGGCTGGTTACAACGAAAAGTAGGTTCAGTAATTCCTGCAATTTAACTTTAATCGATATAAATACCAATATTTAAATTATGAAGATATATCCTACCATTAATTATTCTGGTACTGTTATAAAACAAAAAATGAAAAGGAAAACGTCTGTCAAATTTATTTTGAAAACATTTTGGGATTGCAATTACATTCTGCAGATCAGTCTTCAGTTAGCATGCGTAGAAACTCTAATGGAGGGAGCAAATCTCACGAACTCACTTCCAGCCACGGGAATTAATTAAAATACTGCAATTGCAGAGAAAAACTTCAGCCAGATGTGAATTTGTATTAACCTTGTACTTGGTACTCTGTGAGTAATAAATCACATAATATTAACAGTTCGGAAGTTAAACGCATATATGGAAATTTTTGACGCTGGGATAGTGTGTTCAGGTATTTCTTATAGTGTGAATTTGATCGAAAGAATTCAGGAATGGTTCAGTTTAAACTTCGATAAGTTCTATGTAGGGGTAATCATTCAAATTTGCCAATCCAATTTTCGGATGTGCGGTAATTTATTGTCCTACAATACGCTAAAAGTCTTTTTGTAATCGTTATCTTTCATTAGTACTTCTGTCCACTTTTCCTTGTTTTTGTAATATATCGTAAGTATATTGTGGGGTATAATATATACTACAATAATTATATATTTAAAAATTAGCATTAGTTAAACATTATCTTTCAATTTACTTATGTACCCATGACCAAAACGTAGTTTTCAAGGCTACAATTTATTGCGTGGCATTTGTTTTTATAAGTTAATTGTAGGTGCGATTGCCAGAGGTCATGTCCTCTCTAAGCAGGATTATTTCCGTTGACCTATTTCACAAGAGTCAAGGAGCTCATATCAAGCTGGATATCTTCTTCATGACACCAACTCGAACCTTTGGTATAGTTCTGAGCGTTTTGTACTCATTCTCAATTTAAAACGCTGAGCGAATCATTTTACAGCATGGTGACTCTGTAGCCGAGTGATCCACTTGAAGGTACGGCTTCAAGCCACAGGTTAAGCCACAAAATATGGTAAAATATGAAACCGTTGTTGTAACTCTTTTGACTCTGTAATCGTCAAAGAGTATAAACCAAAAATTTCACCAACCAGATAACAACCAATAAATTAATATAAATCAAGGTCAGTTCAAGCCAATGTTCAGCATCCTTTGGATTTAAGTTTCATCAATGCCACAAATACGTAATTCACGCTGAAGCGTGGATTACGTATTTGTGGCATTGGTGGAGACGTGTTAAAAATTACCGGCGAGTCCCTCTTTTCAGTCTATAAAGAGTAGCCTTTTGGTTAAACGGCAGCTGGCTTCCTTCCATTCAGTGCTTTCGAGATAAGGACCGAAGAGTTTGAATACCATATAATGTCGCTGAGGCAAACGGCCGACCATCAAAAACAAAACCCACTCTCCATTTACTTTCATTATTTTTATCCCACACGGTCTTCTCTTCCTCTAAATACCATGTGAAAGCGTACATCAGGATCGTAGAGTCATATCTCAAGCCCATATGGAGAAGAGAAAATGAGATTATTCATTGTCAGCATCTTACTAACAGAAATGTCGGAGATGACAAGCGCAGGCATCTCTTCTCTTTGAACCCTATTTGTCTTGTCAATAGGCTCCGCCTATAGGAAGCCTGTTTGTCTGTTTACTCTTACATTCTCTGGAAGTCACTTTGATAGATAGCCTGTCCGGTCGACAATAAATCCCCTCTCTATAATTTGCGGAGAAAAGCATCATAGTTAAAAAGAAGTTCTTATACAACCAACTTTTTAAAATGGCAGGGTGTGTGTCTAGAAACTTTTTATAAATATTTTCATCGTAAAGCTAACTGTTTACCAGAGTAAAGCCCGCTGGATTTTTTGGTGTTAAAGAATATAATGGCGGTTAAGAAAGGCTTAACAAGTTTTCTCCATGTTCACTGAAATGCAATTCCATCTTCCCAAAATAATCGTGTATTTTGTGTATGTTCTCATTATTTGTAGATTAGAGTTGGTTTGCTTTATAGAGAGAGATGGCTCTACTTTGCCTCATACGATGTTTGGTACAACATACTACTGAGAGTACACTACTTTCAAAAATTATAAAGAATAATCTCACAAAGGCAGCATCAAAAGTAGTCCGCAAAGGAAATAAGCTATCATACCGAAACTTATTCTCTATTTTTAAGATGGTAATCTTAGTTCTTTTCTTTATATTTTTAAGGCGCAATAAAGGATGGACTTTACTAACATGGAGTACCTAATGATAACTAATGATCATGTTACTCCACAAAGATGAACTTTTCGCTTTGCTATCCAGGACTTTAAAGAACAATACGAAAATATAATCTTCTGATGTTCACTTGCTTCTAAGTGGCTATCTTTTATTATTTTTTGATCAGTGGTTAAAAATTAAGAAAGGCACTACCCGAACTTTTGAGTTTTATGATTCGACAGTTTAATTTTTTGTTATATTACAGCTACTTTATAATGCGTTGAGTGAAGGAATGCGTGGGTATTATTTTAAAAATGAATTGTTTCCCATAAAATTGTTTATTTGTGTTATAGTTGAGTTTTTATCATTTTCGGCCATTTAGGGAATAGAAATATAACTGCATGGATTTGTTTATTTGTTGAGATGTTTTGGCATTTAATATTTTTACTTTTGCAAGTATTTCGAAAGCGTAACCATACAAGGAGCATTTCACTGAAAACATATACATTCTTTCTAGCTGAACTTAAAAGAGCAGTTGATGTCCGCTCTGATGAATATTTATGGCCTCATGAAAGATTTCTCAAGTCCCATAATTCATACTGGCAATGTGCCAATATGAATGTGTTTAAAACCGAAAATTCTGATAACACTTTTTTTAAAAGAACATGTTTTATAAACCTATTTCAACACAATTGAATTTAAAAATATTTAATTACTTAAATTTGTAACTAACATTATTTAATGTCGTCCTCAGTTAAATGCATTTCTGGTCAGTCTACTGAAAAAACAAAAATAAGAGATTGTTTAGCTTATTCACATTTTTCAGCAAAAACATTGCACGTGTTATCTCAATAAAGTGGCCTTTACCCAACGAAACTTTAATCCACATCCAATAAGAATACAAATGGATATTTTAAATTGCGTAATCATTTTGTAGCATCAATGTAATTTATTCAAATTAGATAGTTTCTGGAGTGGCAGAGGATTCATTGGCATACTTTCAGAGGAGATGATTTCAATGCAAATCCGGGATAAATCCTACCTAGCAACAATTATTCGGTATTCTCCGTTATAAACCTTAAGATAATTGCTACAAAATGCGTTATGGCTGGAATAATTTACGCAGTTCTTAATACTGTAGTTCTTTCAATTGAAATTGAACACCGAATTAGAATTTTTAAAGTTGTAACCTAAACAGCCAGACAGCATTAAAAATTAAAAGCAAAGGGGAAAAAGAATATGTTCACCGAGTTATTTTGATCCATTTATTGGCCAAAACAAATAGAAGTAAAGCACTTTAATGACTTGGTTGCCATTATCAAGAGAGTTTGTTGTTGCTTGTTTTTCGTGCGGCAACGCAGTATTCAGAGAGATGTTGGTAATAATCGTAAAATAGCGTGGTTCATTGGCTATAATTCTGAATTTCAGCGTCATCTCCAGGAGGAACATTGCTCTGCAATTAAGCTGGTTAATGGGATGGAATGCCTGCACCGAGTAGGTTATATATATAGACAGTGTGCATGGCTTTATTGGGATTAATGTTTCCCCCTTCTATGTGAGTGAGGAAAATCCAGTGGGGAAAGAAGACAAATATGGTCTCTGCATGGGTTAGACAAAATAGCAGCAAAAGGGAAAAGACATGTGTAATAATGAACAAAATGAGGGAAATGGAAATATTGAAATAGAATGGAATTTAAATTAGTAATGTGTATGTTGCGAAAAACAGACATGATAGATGAAGAGCATCATAAAAATAAAGTAAAGGCTATATACGTACCAGGGAAGAGAAGGATAAAAGGGGAAAGTGACAAATAGTTTAGAAAGTGGACAAACCAAAGGCGAACTTCTGAGGAGGAATATCCCGTCGTTTAGATTACTTTTTTTTTTACACAAGACAGTCTTTGATTAACAACGATCAACTCCTCTCCCGGACTTCATAAGCTCGTGCCAAACCGATAGACGCTGCTGATTATAGATATCTTCATATATTTGAAAATGATCTATGCATTCCTCCTCATGTTTCAGTAAAATCTTCGTATGATTTTGACGAAGTCAGAATTCACAGCTCGTTTTCTTCTGATATGTTTATTACTTAATCGAAGTGGACTTTAAATCGAACGTTGTACACTGAATTTTCACAATGAATCTACGTCTTTGTTACTGCAATTGATCCTTGGTTAATTTGTGTCTGTAATGGAAAGTTTTCTGATTGCAAAGGGAAAACGATTAGTTCAGAAACTGATTTGAAAATACTTTTACCTTTCTTTATGAAATCAGCTGGAATCTTAACACAAGACCCTATTGTCAGTAGCAGGTACCAATTTGCAAACGACTCACAACAGATCTGCAGATCCCACCATCACGTATTTCTCCAGTTTGCAAGTAAGGAAGTTACCCTTAATTGTAATCCCTTAAGCCCGGAACTGCAAGCTGTATTTTAAGTAAAGTTTTAAATATAAACTAATACAAAATGTACTTATAAGTATCACATTTTGGAGTTTGTTTGGTTTCTCTAACTTGAGTCATTTCTTGGGCGTCGGGATAATTGTGACAAACAACGTATAAATTAAATTCCTTGACTTTGATGATCGGAGAAAAGGAGACACAGGAGCAGAGGGGTCTTTCGCGTTCGGAATTGCAGGGCGTAAAAGTTTAGAAACCACTGGTATTTATTATTCTGGGTGGAATGGCAGAAGTCGCCCTTTTTTATTCTTTAGGAAAAAAAAAGCGAAATGACAACAAATTTAGTTTAATTTTTAATTCAAACGCGAATGTAATGCATTTTTTCGCATCTAGCTGTAACTAAGTAAGGATGCCCTCTCTGTCGAGCAAGGTTAAAATTAAATCTTCGCGAAGTCATCCGTCTACTTATTTCTCGAGTATGAAAAGAAAAGATTTATTGCTTCAGTGTGTTGGCTGGCTTCTAATTAAGAAATCGCCGGTAGAATTAAATTGGAAAGTTGAGTTAAATCTCGCATGGAGATTTTGTAACAAATACAATAAACGGGTCACGTCAATCACCACCTTGTAATTAACGAATGCTTCTTCTTAGCCCCCCGAAGCAAAAGCGAGTGTTTGTTTGGAGTTTTAAAACTGGTGTTTCTTCGTAGCGTGTTAACCTCTTGGATGCAACCAGTGCAAAGAGAAATTCATTTAATGATTTACGAAAAACATGCTGTGGCTTCCTACACTCAAATAAATGAAGACATTGTAATTCTGCTTAAATTAATGCTGGAGTGATAATGTAGTCAGTAATGAGTCATCAGTGTAGACTATCGCAGGGTGGCTCTCACTGGAATACTATCGCTTCAAGGCATCACCGTGGCGTGTGTAGCTAGCATAAAACTGTAGTCAACTTTCTCTTCCACTACACATGGCTAATCAGTCAAAGGAAATTATCTTATATAACTTTGTGGAATACCGCAGAATCTCTAACCTGGAAATGAGTTTCAACAAATCCAAAAAGCTTCCAAATCTCCAGTTGTAAGCAGCCATTCTGACCTCTGCAGAAAAATTTAAATTTCTTGTTTATACATGGGTAGGCATCATAGGGCCAAAGGAGTTTCCGAGCTGGACAGAAACAAGAGCATTACCGTATTTTGTAGTCATATGGATTTTAACTAGGCTAACTCAAATTCAGAAATCAAGGAAACTACAGTATCAGTTGCACTTAGACATAAATATATACCTCGAAAGAGCATGCATATATAAAAATCGCATCCGCTGAAATTAGAAACTTGCATTTAACTACTCGTAGCCACACATACAACAACCTGTGCAAATTCCACAACCAATGATAAGATAAATATCAACATGAGTGAAACCAAAGGTGTAACGTAGAAATTCAGAAATGAAAGAGCTATTGAGCTTCATTGATATTTCAGTTCACTCGGTATTTTAAATTGAAAGGCTTTCCATTTTCTATATAAGAAATGTCTCATATCAAAATAAAATTTTTGTTAAAAAAGACGTATATCTTAACAAGCTATCTTACATATTTTTATTGAATTATTTGGTCTGTACTAAAGAATGTATACCCATTGATTGGTTAGAGACCATAGTGTTGAACTACATCCAAATTGTGACACGGCATTCCAAATACCTTGAAATATATATACGTACTTTTCAGTTGGAAAATGATGTTTATCTTTGTCCTTTATTGATAAGAAAAGGAGAGAATCCTTTTTTGATAAAATTCTCTTAGACGAAACGCTTCCTGTATAGCAAGTGAACACAAATCATTTAAAATACTCGATCGAAAAGGAATGCCATTTAATAGCCTTTGAGGCTTATTTCTTACATAAGATTTCCTGAATTACTAGGAAATGAAAGTGCTTCAAACTTCATCTGCTCGTTCAAAGTCAAGTTCAGCATGTTGTGGAACTTGCTGACAATCAAGTCTTGTAAAGGACAATGTGAACAACTAGTACAGAAAATACTGAACTTTAGATAGGTATTAAAAAAAAAATGTGATAACCTTATTGATGATGGCCTGCGACGGAGGTCGTATACAACGTAGTGAGAATTTTCCATTAGCTATGTTGTGATGGAACAAGCTCTACGAAGTTGTGAACGGCGAAAAGTATTTTTATCCGGTCAAATATTTTCTTATTTTTTTGTCTTGGGGGTACTTTCCATTTGTCTCTTTTCTTATTTGTTTTCTGAAGCCGAAGAAAGTCCAAGTGCAAACAACGGCGATAAAAACGTTTTCATTAATCAAACAGCGGAAACTTACTCGAAACCCCTTCTTTCCTCATCTGAGTATTTCATTTCGTATCGAAAAAAGTCGTATCATCATTTACTTGTAGAAGTTGGCGACTGGAGAGTGATTTACTTATGATACCGAACTTTGAAAGATACATTAAACGCCTTATTTATTCTCTCTTGATGTTAATGCTTGAATATAGAATGAATTATTCGCGTCATATTTTGTATGTACCATCTTTATAACAGTAATTTAATCCGGTGGATAGATATAGAGTAAAATAAACGAACCACTAAGGGTTGCTTTTCGGATTTTTGTTTGGAAATTGATAAAATGAACTCTTATGTAGAGGAATTACCCATCTGCGCTATAGCTTGAAATAAATATACAATAGTTGAAGAGATCAAAAAAGAACTTTCTAAATAAATGGTGAAATTTATATTTGCAATATTCCTGGATATTTAAGGTTACTGAAATTTTAGGCTTCTTTTTAAAAATTGTTTCGTACCACGAAAAATCTTCGGCGATTAAACAATTTAAAAGTGTCGTTTTTGTTGTAAATCTCAAAACGTTTTTAATTTCTTAAAGCCGTTTAAAACAGTCATGGGCAACACCAGCATTTTACTAGCGGCCCACAGACCCACTTCCGTAAGTATCCTTATTATTGAAATACATGCAACAAAAATACAATAATTTAAACAAGATAAAATAATAAAGTCAATGATTAATGCGAAATCAGTAATTGTTTTATTTTTGATGATATTCTTTAAAAGAAAACAATCAGTGATTGTTTTCTTTTCACTGATATCAACGTTGGGAGAACTGATGTTCCTACTCTGAAGTTGTCTTTGAAGCAACAATTTGTTGAGAGCGATCTGGAAGGACCTGCTACCCACTTGAGAAGTAGGTCCGAATGACTGAATGCAAATTAGCAGTATAAAAAAAAGGAACAAATACCCTTTTACTCTGCTGTTTGTCCCGAGTGCCAAGCGATTTTTTAGCGTTTTCTAAGGCGAGTACTAGCTTCTTAAAACTTTTTCTCTGCTCGCAACGTTACTGCTACCTTCTCTACCAACGTACTGCTCTTTTGATCAATTGGTCACTGGTTGGCACCGATTCTGCCTCCACTTGGTGATGCTGGTAATTTTGGGGGAAAGTTATCCTCCAGAGCTAAAATGAGCAACCATGGATTTAAATTACTTTCCTACTTTAAGCCTTCCGATCTTGAGCCTTCAAGCTCAAGACCGGAAACATTTAATGACAATGACTTCAACCAACTTAAGTCTTCGAAGAGGAGCACAGTGCCATGACATGCAAAGCTTACTGGTAGTTCATTCTCTGTCCACCAACCAGTGGGCAAGTTATTGCCATTTCTAATTCAAACTTATTTGGAATCCATTGCTAGATCACCAAAAGTGGCGAAACGACTACAATCATGAAGTCTCTGGAACAGTCACCTCAAAACATTCTGAATGTCTGCTAAAAACAACTACATTTGGTGGGCTGCCAGTATCTATTGCTCCCCACAATACCTTAAATTCATCGAAAGGGGTCATCACACAGTGGGACTAAATACTTGCGGAGATGGGGGAACCCCTGGTGCCGTCAGTCAACTTAACACACTAGTGGGACTTACTTACAGTCTCTGAGGTAGAATTAATTCAAGAACTTAGCAAACAAAAAATAATCAGTACCAGACGAATAATAACCGAAAAAGTTAGAAATCTCATTCCTAACCATTTTAACATTTAGTACTCCATAATTTCCATCCACAGTAAAAGCTAGCTATTTAAACTACTGAATTCGCCCTTACTTTCCGAAACCTATTCGTTGTTTTTAATGCCAGCGATATGGCCACTCTCAGCAGGCATGCAAAGGAACGCCATTTATCCTATTTGTGAATCAAAGGACCACATACAAGCAGCCTCAACTTCCGTTTTCCCCAAGTGCAAAAAAAAGCCATCCTAACTTTTCGAAATCATGTGCATTGTGAGAAAATGGAAAAAAAATTCAAAATTTAAAAAATTGAAAAAATCGAAAAAATCCATCCTGAGGCATGCAGACAAGTTATGTTGACCATGCTTAGTCGATCCTATGTGTCTATCACCAGGAGCTATCTTTCCACTGTAGTTCAAACAGATGTCATTATGGCTCAACACCTCTCTAGCTAACTGGGTTAAAGCAACTCTATCAACCTTTGGAAAAGACACTCCTAAAACCGGCGAGGCCACTAACTCCAAGTAGTATCCCAAATGATATCCAAGCGTCCTGAATGACACTGAAAAATTGAAAACTCTTCAAAGACTAAGAAACCAAATCAACCAACAGTATGGAAGTGGATGCTCACTCAAATTATGAGGAACCTATACTAGAACTTCATGCGAACGACACTGTGAATACAGGACGCCATCTTCCCAAAAAAAGACCGGAAAAAATGCCCAGCATACAAAAAACAGTCAAATGAATCATCACCAGCTAAACATAAATAACGAAAATGTCATAAAATGGAGCTGCAGAGAACTAAACAGTCATTGATGACTTAAGGGATTTACTCCCTCAGTTCAAACCTTTAGGTGTATGCCTACAAAAATATTCTTGTCACCACAAGTTTCACGAAAATTTTCGAATTATATTGTGGACAGGCTAAATAGGAGCACAGTCTCCTGCCCGTGGAGGAGTAGCTGTTCTTGTCAATGCTAAAATACTGTCCAGGCTTATTCAATTACAAACCGCTCTAGAAGTTGTGGCAGCTCGTATTGCAGTGGGTACTTTAGTTACCCTTGTTTTCATTTATATTTTACCCTTTCTACCACCTCCACATTCAAAACTTGACAACCTAAAGATTGTCAAGTTTTGAATGGGGAGGTGGTAGAAACAAGTTTGTCAAGTTTTGAATGGGGAGGTGGTACACAACTCTCAACTAAAATTTGTCTTTTTGGCGACTTTAATGGACACCATCCATTGTGAGGATCCACTTCCATGGACTCAAGAAGCAAATTGATTGAAGATTTTTTTGAATAATAATGATGCAGTTTATATGAATCTCCAAACTGCATCCACCTATTTACCTGATTAACTTCTGTAATTGACTTGTCAATTTGTTCACTGTCAATCTTTCCAATCATGACATTCTCGGTATTGACCGATCCCGTTAACAGCGATCATTTCCAATTATTTGCCCATTACAAACAGTGTTAACTCCAAATCCTAATGAACGGTCCACCTAGAAGTTTAATAAGACGAACTGGGCTGGCTATTCTGCCCAGATACTTTTAGACAGATTTTATGTTCAACAAAAACCTATTGATGCTGTAACTACTTACATGACCAATCAAACTCTGACTGCTGCTAATGCTTCCATTTCGAAATCCAAGACACATCGCACTCACTGAAATCACTGGTGGATTACAGATTGCTTTAATGCCAAACAGGGAAAAACTGCGCTTGGTATAATTTCCGCAAGTATCCTACTACTTGTAACCTAACTGATTATAAAAGACTTAAAAGCAAGACAAATTAGAGGGAAAGCCAAATGGGATTCGTAGATTGCTTTTGTCTCAACCATCACCAAAGACACCGACACACGGCTCATCTGGAAAAGAATAAAGGCGCTAAATGGGAAATCCGTTCGGAAGGCCTGCCCAATACTTCAACAGAAAAGGAAGGACATGTCTACTTTCGAGCTAATGCTAGCGGAATCACTCTCTACAATCTGTGCTTTTGCATCCTATGCGTCCTTCTTTCAGAACATCAAAGCAAGTGCAGAACGGTATAAAATCAATTATTCACGCACCGCTCACTCCTGTACAACCAACTCTTAATAGAACTTGAAGAATCATTAAGCAGATCCTCCAATAGCGCCACAAGCCCAGATGGTGTTCATTAAGTCATGCTGAAGCATTTACTTAAAGAGGACTTGTGTACCCTATTAATTTTATATAATAGAATCTTTGAAAATGCTTATTCTTCCTATTGCAATTCTTTCGTTATGGCCTTACAAAAACCAGGAAGGAAAAGCTCCTTCTCTGGTTCAAACTTATAGGCCAATATCGCTTACGACGTGGGCGGATAAAGTGCAGACGACTGCGTTGGGCGCTTTCAGGACTTCTCCTAACCGAAGTATTTATATCGAAGCGCATTATCCTCCATTAATTTTCGTAGGAAAACATTACTGCTCCATTACCCTGCTAAGACTTCAGTCTTCCACCGCATCCCAGTTGGGAGTGTATTTATAATACTCAGGGGGATTCCTTCTATGAGAGTTAAGCCACGTGAAAATCGACCTGTCTTCATGTACAATTAGTCTCACTGCCATTAGCATGCAGCGTTTTCTCTGCTGAATTATCTGTCATAAAGTGAGCATTTAGTAAGATTATTGAGCTGTCCATTTCTCCTGCAGTAATTTACACTCTCTCGAAATGATCTCTCTGCCATAAGGAAGAATTTCTCATCCTACCTTGAGATACATTCATTCCCAGCTATTCTCCTGTAGTGTATTCAATCAGTCAATAAGTTTTTGCTGGATCCCTAGCCATTCGGGGAAATAAAAGTGCTAACCTTGGAGCTAAACACCCTCAACCCAATCTCTCACAACATTCCTCAGGTTCCTTACACTGACTATAAGCCTATCATTCGCAAAGCAAGCAGTGGTCATAGATCTGGAAAAGTAATACCAACGATAAACTGTACCAGATAAAAATAAGATCCAAAGCTGTTGGGTCTCAGGTTTCCGAAGAAACAGACGAGAAGTGGTATTGGCAATATTGAGGCAAGAACTGCTGTTACTGAGGGTTAATATTGGCGCATGCGTCACTAATTTCCTAAACTAACATTCTTTTTTGGTAGTATAATTCGTTTCACCTTATGGAACTTAATAGCAGTAAGTTTAGCGCACTGTCCATGGAGATGACAATACTGAAGAATACATTTTAAAGGAAATACTTTACTTTAAAATCTTTCACGTAGGGTGACGGTGCCAACTATGAGAACTCTGATTTTAGAGCCTTTATTGTAACATAAAATATATTTAGGAGAGGAGAACTATAAGGAAATTAGTTTTATGGTTGTTTCCGCCTAGTTCGCTGTCCTTCAGCTAACCATGGACTGAACATACTTGCAGGCAATTCGCCTAAATCCATTACGTTTTTCTGGAGGTCTGTTGTCAGCGATACTGTTTTGATTGCTCAGCAGTCACAAGAGACTTAACAGCCGTCTCTGAAGTGATCTTGTAATTTCCTATCAGCTTTAAAGACCTTACGTTTGCGAGACCGTCTATTTTGCTCTAAGTGCAACAAGGGATGCCAGTGGGGGTAGTAGCTTTCCGGGACGAAGTAAACCGACAAAGAGGAAACTAAAACCATAACAGTAAGAATGTTATAGATTGTGCTCTGACGTTACTCGAACATACTCAGTGTGTTCGTGTCGCATGAGATATAAAAGCCAAGTGACATCAAGATTGATCACTTCTTTTCTACACTTCTCTACACTTGCAAAGATACAAGGAAAGTGTACAAACTATACTTTTACGTGTCTTTCGTTTTCTTCCTTCTGCTTTTTTGTTTTGCGTAAAGCACTTGCAGGGGTGGGACAGTATTGACAGGTGAAAGGAATGATGTTCGAACAACATTTCTAAGAGGATTCCTTCCTTTATAATCCTTGTCCACTGATGTTTGATTCCGAGCTTTGTTCACTTTTCAGCTCTCTTCTTTTTCTCTGCTACGAGAGAGTGAGGAGATGAAATCCTCTCACCATTGTTTTTGCACAAATTCTCTCTAACCTTATTTTCAGTTTTCCTTTTCCATTGCTCTTTTTGTTTGCTACGGTTAAGAATCTTAACAGGTCACTCTTTTCTGGTAGAAATGATTATAGAATCAGCGATTGGTTAGGCCTAATCTTCTTATTCCTCATCCTCCTCCCGCATTTATCACAAATAAAAAATGTGCAAGAAAGCCAATACCTAATATTTAGGTGAGTTTGCTTCACACCACGTCTTGTTGTTCTGAAACGATATTCAAGTATATTTTCTATAAGTTTATAAAAAAGTAATTGTTCATTTTTTGACTTTAATAAATGGATAATTATAGGGACAGAAAAAAAATACAAAATTATGGAACTTTACCGTCAGAGATCTGAGGTTTGCAATTCATTTGGTTGTGATGAGTTCTGTGCTTACCTTCTGCTGCCTTCTTGGTCCTGTCCAGAATAAATTTCATCTCCAGCAACCACACAAATATTTATTCTTCCAGCTTTGTAAAATGAATTACTAAGTCATGGTTGGTGAAGGATGGAGACGCCATATTTATGAATTAGCTACTCTTGTAACTTAGTTTTAAAACTTTGGTACGAAAACATGGTTACCACTCTTACTGACAACACTGGATACTTAATAATTGCAGTGAAATAAAATAAATTCTTTTTAATTTCTACAAATTTTAACTGTAAATAAATTTCTATCGCTGCTTGAATAACTTTTTGTTAGCTTTTAAATGATTCTGAATGAAAGGACTGAATGGGGAAAAAAAAAAGCGCAGGATTCTTAATGATCTTTGTAGAGTTGCAGGAGTAATTGTCTGGGTTGTTGCCCCAAGGGTTAAATCCGCCTAAGTGACATTAACCGGATAACCTCCGCATGAGAGTGATCAGCTAATCAGTTTTCCTCCAATTCTCTTCTTTCGTTATTTCTCTAGGCATGTATACTGATATTTATTCAAGATCACTGTGACTGTTAACAGATTATAATTACGAATAAATTTTTTTGGAATTGTAGAAATAGTTTTAAATAATAAAGAAAAAATATTATGATCTCTGCGCGAGGTCATTCAACTCTTCGGTACTTATAGATTACAGAAAGAAAAATAAAGCACGAGCAAACTGAGGATTGAAGTAAATAGAGGGCTACGAATGTGATGATAATTGATAAATTGTGATCAGTAAAAATACGCGAAATTAGGTCTGTTCAATTTGAAACTGAACAGGGAAAAAATGAAAGGAAATTGGTCAGAAGTACTAAAAGTAAGAATTGTAGAATCGAGCGGAGTATGTTGAGAGAGAGACACAGGTCTTCTGTGGTATCCATAATTAATTAATTCACTTCTTCAACAGCCTCTGGAGACTGAATTAATGGAGAGATTTTATTGAAATTTTACATTTGTATGTTTCAAAGGAAGTGAAAAAAAAAACATCAAAATGCTGCAGACAGGTGGTCACACGATGCCTTTTGATACCTAAAGCGTGTTGAATTTCGAATGACAGCATTTTCGACTGTGACCTGGTCCATTATTGAAAATCGCGTTAGTATTAATGATACTAGTATTCAGGCCAAGGGCGTGAACCTTACCACAATAGTTTTGATCTTTCAGGAATTTCACAGTCAAAAGTGAATGGAGTTTGTCCAGGAAATATTTACTCATTTGAAGATGGTCGTCTACAGCAGATCGTGAAGAATGATCTTAAATGAAAAGGAATGCTGGCTTTAGTGGTTTCTTTGCTAATCCACATTAGTGGAAGGATAAACTAACAGTTGATATATTGTGCAAGCCTATTGCGTTACTTCATTAAAACGAAGGCACCTGCGATGAAATTTTCTGGCAAGTTGAACTCATTCGGCAAGTGTGGAAAAGGGAGATTTTTCATATCATATAAATTATAGACAATTTTGAATTTCACTTATTAATGGCCCTCATATTTTAGGATATTTATTTAAAAAAAACAAAAAATCAGGAAAAATTTGAAACTGTATTCAATGCTGTATACGCCAGTCATTGTGTAAAATATTTCAGATCTGTTACCTCAAACCCTTTATTCTATTGAAAAGAAACTTAGTGTAGAAAAATTATAATACTATTCATAACAGACTGTTCTCTGTTTGCCATGAGAGTGATTTCAAATCACCAACACGAAGCAAGCACGAACTGCATTGTGTCACGATGTCAAATTCGTCTACGTTAATTATTTATGTAGAAACTTTACAGTATCTGTATTTACAAATAAAACCTAATACACATGTGCTTTTAAACATAAGAAAATTTGTTTTTAGTTAACGCTGACATATTGGCCCAAACCACTATAAATACAAACCAAACATCAAATTGCGCAAGAAATACAACCACACAAATACTCGCATTTCAAGAGAAGTTCTTACTAGTACCTTAATTATATTTAACCATCTGTCATTACTGTAATGTCTGACAGATTCCATCTTACTTTGTTGTCTTTATTCTTTAGAAGTTGGGGATTTGATCATATTTCCTATGCAGCTTTTATAACCAGGTATATCTAAATGGTTGTGAAGCGTCTACGTTTAGATTTGCTAAGGATTACGAAATGTTAATTCATTTACAATTTTGGAGTATGTATATTACTATAAAATCTCGAAATCCGGTAAATCCAAGGCTTTACCAATTCTCATTGGTAAAAGGCCGAAATCTCCATTATCTGACTGAATCACTATATATTAGGCGCTCCGAATATGGCGAATATATTACCTAGGGAACTTTGTAGGGATAAGGGATAAGAGATCCCCCATGGTCTCGTTTAAAAATCGAAAAAGTGAATAAAGTCAGATTGTATTTACGCACTACCGATTATCACTTTTCCGATTTTTAAGCAACCGCGTAGGGAATATATTCCCTATCCTCTAAAGAGAGTGGAAAAAGGGAAGTAATAATCAATTCCTGGTTCAGTTCCTTTTCCGATTTTTTAAACAAGACTATGGGAAAATGTATCTTTTTCTCCGCAAAGTTGTCTGTGTTAAATTCATTATATTCCGAATGTAGTGAATGTTTCCTAGACAACTTTGGGGCTAAGATACATCCTCTTGCGTAAAAATGGAGAAAGTGAATGAACAAATTGAAGTGTAACTTTTTTGGTATTTCGGTTTTTTACCAAAACGAATTGATGAGTCGTAGGATTTATTGAATTTTTCGGGCTTTATTTCCAATTTCGGGAAAAGGATAAAGAAACTGTGGAGCATTTCAATTTTTCTGCGAACTTCAAAATATTGGTAATATAGATATGTTCTTCTTGTATTGTTTAATTTATCCAAAGAATGTTTTTTGGCTTACTGTGCAGAAGTCTTGGCTGCAGTTCCTCACCATGTTAGCATATACGCTACCCTAGCAAAAATATGTGGGCGCACCCTACCAATTTAGTGAATGGGCTGAGAACGAGTTGAATTTAAACTAGGAGCGGTTTAAAAGGGTGTGAGCAATCGCAAATTCATCACAAACAAGCAGAATGAGTCACGGAAAGTCACTTACCGAGTTTCGAAACGGCTTAATCGTCCGATTCTATATCTGAAATTTCTTTGCTTGCGATATCCACACATTTCACTCTGTCAGAGTCAATTGTAGCCGATGTAGTGAAAAATGAGTGACTCAAAGGCGAATTATCATCACGAACTATGAAGGGGAAGCATGAGGTATGTGCTAACGATCAAGTAGGCAAACAAACTGGTGGGTACCGCTCTGTGATCTCAGAAGAAAGTGGTGAAAGCGAATCGGCCGCCGTGTTTGGAGAATGTTGGGATAACGTCCAGATGCCCACTGGAATTTGCATAAGTGCATCCATGGTTGTTAGAGAGCTGCTTAACATGAGTTTTCGTGGAAAAGCTACTGCTTACAACTCTTAAACCATTCCAAAGAATGCTAGACTTGTTTCTAGCGGCGTCTAGCTCATCTTTCACGGGTACCATGGAATAATGGAAACAGGTCGTATAAAGCTAGGAATCGAGTTGTATAGTCATTAGACTATACAACTCGATTGCCTGGGAAATGTCTGGAAATGTCTGAAGAATGCCTGGGAAATGTCATATACTGTTCGTATTGTGCCCACAATATGAGTAGTTCGTAGGAATAGGGATCAAGCTGTCTTTCGGCGTCGGACCTTTGGATGTTTCATTGTAATAATCCCCCAACTCCGTGATTGATAATACTCCCTTACTTCCCTGCAGTGAGCAGCGTAGAAACTTGGTGTTGAGTTAAAAGAAGTCTAGCAGTTCACCTAGCCTGGGTAGTGTCCAGAACTGAATTTTATTAACCGAAATGCGGGATTAGGACTCAGCCAGTACGCCCCTTTTTACAGTTCGATTGACGACTGCACTGAAGGAAGAATGGACACAAATTTCTGCAAGTCCTTTGTGGATAAACGTGGGCTGCACTTTTTTTTTTTTTCGAATATGATGGTGTGTCCATATTTTTAGTAGGGTGATGTATATATCGATTTTCTTTTTTTTTTTAAATTAGGAACCGTTCACTTTTATATGCCATTTCTAATACAGCAACGTTATACATTGTGTTAGGACGTGCAATTCCTATTAATATTCGCCGAATAGGAATAATTCATTTTTGTGGTGATTGCTTTATCGAATTCTTTGCATTATTTGTTGATCACTGACAACACTGTTCGGTATATTTCATCTAGCATTGCTACAGGCAGCTGTACGAATTCAATATCCAGTCTAAAACACCTTTGGTTATTTTCTGACGAGCGTTTCTCATAACTCTTTTATAAAACAGAACTGAAGAGTGTACATCCATAAAACAATAGATTACAGCACATTTCTACACCCTCTGGTGGCAAACAGAATCTCCCGCATCTCGCTACACCGCAAAGACCACACTAGACCAAACCGCAAATACCACAGAACAGCTTTCCCGAATGTTGGCATAAAGCAAGCATTCCTCCCTGGTGATTTCATTAGAATTCCATAACACCACTGAAATCCCATAAGTCCTTGGGGCGTGCTGAAGGTAAATGACTACGTTATGTCTAAAATCCCAATGTCAAATGTGCTTTTGTACCAGAGTGAACAGAATCGGGAACAGTCATTAGAATTCCAAAGCGATCTTGTATGTGGCGTGGTTGCGATGCAGTTTGTGTGGATAGAGATTTGATGTTCCATCTCTCATGAAAATCAGCTCTACTGCATCGTGACCTTTTTGAATATCTGTAAAGCGAACGAACGAAGCTGTAAGAAGTGGTTCACGAAAGAAAAAAAGGATAGTTTTTAAATCCAAAATTTAAATAGATTTATGAAATTTTCTTTTAAACGAATTAATAATAAGTAAGAATTATTATTAATCATTAATAGTAATCCTTTAAGGATTTTTTAACTAGTATAGAAAATAATCTAATAACTATTTTATTCAACAGACGAATCAACTAACTTCTCAGAGATTAATGAAGATTGCTTAATTGAGATAATGTTAAACATACTCAGTTTTTCATTAACTTAATTTTAAACATTGACTAGTTTATAAAACAAACGCAACATTAACTTGATTTTCAAAAAATTGCATAACGCATTTTTCAGAATGTTACATAAAAAAATAAAATGACCTATTAACAAACGATCAGATACATTTAGCTTCAAGCAAATTGAAGAACATCTATTTTTCTCTTTAGCTGATTTAGATATCTTGATATATTTGCGTGTTAATGATATTTTTGTTGATTGCTACGGTGGCTATGTTTGTGAATGTCTTGTTCATAAGATGATATCTTGTGGAAAGGGATTTTAGTGTTGGCTTATTTTAGAGCTTTGGCACAATCAGAGGTATGTGAATATGGAGCACTTTGAATGGAAAAATCACTTTGGATTCTCATTATTTCAGTGGTTTGATGTTCAGATTTTTTAACCTGGCGTGGTGAGTAGGCTTTCTATGTAAATCGAGTGTTTAAACAAGATTTTTAATGAAAACCACTTTTAATTAACTCAACATTCATTGAGGTTCTTTGGTTAAAAACTGTTCAGGTAACAATTAAAATGATACGGACAGGGTATGTGTTAAGTGCCAAGGCTATGAGGCGTTGATAGCATATATCCAGTAATTTTGAATGAGGCCACCAGAGAGTTTGAACTATTGAATGTGAATGTGTTAAACTGTTGAGTTTAATCATGAAGGTGTCTTTGGACTCTGAGAGATTCCTTTGGATTGGAGAAGTGCCAACATATCTCCAGTATATAAATGTGGTTTTAAGAGCGAAGTCGGTAACTACAGCCCAGTCAGTCTGACTCAAGTGGTAGGGAAAACCTTAGAAGCAATGATTTAGAGTACAATACAGGGACATTTAGATATATATGGCGTTCAGAAGGACACACAACATGGTTTTATTAAGGGAAATCGTGTTTAACTAAGGTAGTAGGTTATTTTGACATAGTTACTTATGAGCTGGATGTAGGGAACAATTTTAGCATAGCTTATTTGAATTTTAGCAAAGAATTTGACTCCTTACCTCATGATATGTTATTGTATAAGCTGGAACATGTTGGGACTACTGGAAAGATTCAAAGATGGATTATTGGATAGCTTCAGGGCAGAAAGTTGTGATTAATGATATTCTTCAAATTGGTGTAACTTCAAGAGTGGGAGCGGTACCCCAAGGATTGGTTCTTTGATCACTGTGTTTGATTTTCATAAACTATATCGACGGAGTAGAAGGCGTGATGTCAAAATTTGTAGACGACGCAATGATTGGTAGAGTCTTTAAAGATTAGTGCTAAGCAGCGCTCCTTCGGGACGATTTGAACAGACTTATGTGGGCTACAGGGCTTGGCAACCAGGCACCTCATAGTTAACCTGATTGAGGTTTTTAAGGCTCTAAGAGGGGTTAATAAAATGAATGAAGGTGGACTTTTTACTCTTATAAAGAATTCCAGAACTAGGGGTCATAAATTCAAATTACAGGGGAAATTTAGATTAAATTGTAGGAAGTTTTCTTTCAGCTAGCGAGTCGTTGATTGCTGGAACAGGTTGCCCTCGCAGGTAGTTGGGGCTGAAAATGTGAATTAACTCAAAGGTCAGCTGGATAATTATCTGTGTGAGGAGGGAAGCACATAGTTTGTATTTCTTATCTATCTATATATATATATATATATATATATATTTTTTTTTTTTTTTTTTGGCCAGTGGAGCAAAAGCCTGCGACTTTCTTGCGCTATATGCAAATACTGTTTCTGCTATTACTATTAACTCAGCCACGTTGTGAAAGCCCATAAAAATTTAACACGTCGTTGAGGGATTAAGATTATATCCACTTGCTACCCGCGAGGGCATTAAAATCTCAATGACAAACTGAGATGTGAGTATTTCATTAGTGGCACTTTAATTGGTGATAATCTTTTCCTTGCTAATTGGGCCACATAAACATAAGGAGAAGTTTGTATTACAGAAAGAGCCATATAACATTTGGGCAGTCAGTGTACTGCTGTTTTTAACTTCATCTACTTCAAACTTGAACTTTTTGATTGGAATGTCATGCTATCCTCCTAAAATTAATGTTAGCTAGCGTGGATGTAATCCAGCAGCAGGATATCACTAGATATCAGTAGGCATCTGTGATCTGACTGTATTCAAGACGTACAAGGATTCATTCGCCTCCCTCACACACGCACGCACGCACACACATATGAAGTAGCATGTTTAAATTTATCCCGATGTTCTCTAGCCAAAGTGCATTCACCGTGTATTACAATCTCGCGTATAACGACAAGCAATCAGAATTTCCGATTCTCCAGATACTCATCTGAATTTTCTAATATAAATCTCTGCTTTCAGAATTCTATACATAATTCTGTCACTCCTGCTCGTCTCCTCTCAACTTCTTAACACTAAGAACGTCTAGAACTTAATTGCATTGATTGATTTAGCTGATTTATTAGTTAAATCATAATTGGAATACCACCAGGCCATGGTTTGTTTTTCTTTCAAGTTATTTATAGCTGTTCCCGTTATACAGCCACAATATACAGCAAGAGCGCTTCGCTCGTTTGGCATTCCCCAGCGATCAATACACATCCAAGGTTATAAGCCTTGGTACAGCATTAAATTCTGCGATGAACGGGAACAAGAAATTTCCATCAACGTACAAAAAAAGAATGGCTCAGTTCCTATAGGAAATCCCTCCATATTTAATCCGATTATTTTCTCAAGGCCTGCTGCTCGTTTTCTTGCTGAACAAATTCACTTAACCCAGGAATTTCTTACATTTTAAAACTTGTTTACGTGTCTCCTGTATGTCAGGGGTGTCAAAAATAAGCTCATTATATGCTTAAATTTGACATTATATATTATAGTTGGATAGCTAAAGGATTCACCGCGTGAAGATTAAGTGTTGTTAGCTTTCAAAAATTTTATCCTAATTGTATTTTATTTTTGCATTAAAATAGTATCCTAGGTATTCCCTTGGAGCTTCGTTGGAATTTTTTAAAAGTTAGCCCATCAGGTTTATCTCACAATTCAAAAGTTTGTCGACAACGAGGATTTTCAGCCTGAATAATGTGTGGCCAGGCTTGGCAGGTCGCAGTTGCAATAAGAAAGGCTAAACTATCTCTTTTAAAAGTTAAATCATGGTAATAATAGTTTCGGTTAGATTTTACGAAAATGATGCTTTAAGTGAGATGCAGCAAATAGATTCTATGATTAAACAGAAGCATTTAAAGTCTTGAAATGGTTCTATTTGATCATAGAATCTATTTGTTGTTGTTTCTTGTTGCTAATTAAAATGTAATTTTTATTAATAAATAAGAAATCAGTTATGAAAACAATTTATGCGAACAGAGTTTGTGGGAAATATTACTTTCAGTGTAATAACCAACCTCTCCAGCAGAATGTCACGATTCTGTGAACTTCTGTTCTGTAATAATCAGAGATAGATGGGATGAGAGGAAATTCCCAGCAGATCTAGTTTGGTGTTTGACTGACACTTGCGACCAGCAAGAAGTTATTTTAGATCCACGTTCGCAACCATACAGCATAAACTGCATTGTGGTAAACGCACACACCTACCTCTGTGATCTTGTTACTATCTGGACAAATAAACATAGGAAACAAGACAGTAAATGCTGTAATTGTGAAGCAACCTCCATAATACAATACATTAATAATCATAATCTGTTCGTAATGGGTTTATTCTACGAGCGATGACGGAACACAGGGATCATTTATATTGTAGCCGAAGTGTACCTTCTCGGGTCCTCCACTGATTTAACTTATGAATATTCCATTCGGTCTCTACGAAATGTTGAAATATTGCATGATGCCGAACTCCATTACCCCTGGAAGCATTCCTTTTAAATAAGTCGTTGGTCTCCATAAGTTATGGAATTTGAAGGAAAGGGGGATACACCTACGAGCTCGTAATGTGGAAACATGTTTAACAATTACTGGATAAAATTGAAGGCTTAATGGGTAGCAGCAGAATGTTTGACATATTTTAATTGCGTAGAAACTCCCTGGCTGTCCATTGCAGCGTGTCCACTAATTGCACCTGACTTGGTGATACACCTAGTGACACCCGGTGGAAGTGAATTCGGGTGTACTCCCGTTATTTAACAAAATGCACAGTGAATTTCCAGAAGCAGTTGCTAGGCAACGTAATTACCTAGATGATGGATGATTACCAGTGTGTCTGAGCATCAGCTTGTTTTCCCCCTATAGGAGTTAAGGTGCAATATATTTCTCCATAGCAACTTGCTCTCAGTACTTTGATTTTGGAATAAGCTATTGTTTGTTAGTCCGAATGGGATAAAAATCATAATTTACTCCTTACATCGAATATAGCGTTTTTCCATCACCAGCAGAAAACAAACTGAAGTCAATATCAACTAAATGCCAGAACATTACATTATACAATCACAGTTTCGGTTGGTACAAGACAGTAACCTGAAGTAGAAGGATTTCAGTAATGTTTAAAAATATGAACAAATGCAGGTAAAGTATTTTTTAAATTGCCTTTGTGCTAATTTTGATATAAAAATCTTACTCGCTCAGCAGTTTAGATGGTTTCGTTTGGAGTATACTAAGTAAAAATTTACTGAAAGTTTTGATGTCATGCATTTATCTTTTTAATAATATGTTTGGAAATATTTAATTTTTTTTACAAACTGTTATAAGACAAGTGCAATATTTAGAAACATGTCTTATGAAGCAATGCCCTCTCGTGGCATATGTACTAGCAACGAGACAGTTCCATTAAATCAACTGAATAACGTCACCGACAAGTTATCCTCATTTAATTTAAATTTAGTTTACTTTTAAGTCCGATAGACGGTATTACTTTAATGAATTTTGTATAATTGATTGCTTTAAAAAATTTAATTGTATGAGATAAATATAGATATGTGTTATTTGTATTTGGGTGGCTACTAGACGTAGGTGCATCTCCATCTAGTACCACTGTGTGATGGTGAGAGAAAATCTGTATATAGGTCAGGTTCGTTTGTTTAGTGAGTGTAGGTGTGACACATCTCGAAGGACAGTTGGGCCTATAATTCTTGAACAGACTATCACCTCTATTTACCAAGGCTTCATAATTGAGTTCGTTGCATTGCTAGGGAAAAATAAGAGACATCTGCGCCCAACAGAAAGGGGCAACTTGCCATACCGCACTCTTAAACACTGAAATGTTGTACTTTTGGGGAGGCGGGGGTGGATAGAATTTAGGACTTTGGTCGCTTATGTCTCCTGATTTAATATTCCTGACTTCTTTTTACGGGGGTTATTAACCGGAAAGCTTACGAGAGAGCAATCCAGGAAGCATTCATCAACTCAAAGTGAGCATTGAAAATACAGCCAGGAGTGTATCGATGCAGATTCTTTGTCGCGTTGTTCGCAAAGTGATCAAAAGAGTGAGTTTATGTGCAGGCATCCCCTTTGTAGCTGTAGCCGTAAAAACAAAAGCGGTGTGATATATTTATGGGAGTTTAATGTGAATAATATCAACTGGATGAAGTTACTAGTATTTCTGGCCGTCGTTAGGTACCATTTCTCTGCACAACAATATTAAATGTAGCAGGAGCATTTAAAGCTTTAAATGTGAACTTTAAATACATAAGCTTTGCGATAAAACAAGTACAGTGTATAAGTTCAATAAAATACAAGAAAACTTTTAATTTCTGCTGGTTTGCATAGCAATCTCCCAATAAGTATACTCGATCTTGCTGCAGTTATTTGTGGTGACTGAATGAAAACGGATAAGCAATCTTTTCGTGAGCTCTTGAAATATCGACACACACCTTCAGTAATTGCCTAATGTTCAGTCAAGTAAGTTCCAGTCGTAAGTTGTAAACTAAGTAAATTCGTATGTGTTAAAGATAAGCGTGCTTGTCATCGATACAGCAAAAGGGAGGAGTTGTGGTCTTGTTATTATTGGTAAAATTTCGTACAATGAAAGGACATTATACAGTTATTCCCTTGGCGGATAAAGTATAAATAACGAAGCAATAGTTAATCACCTTGAATAATGGAATACTTACTAGGAGAAGGATTCTGTAAATTCTTATATTTCTATTCAGCGTCTGTGGATTAATTGATGTGAACAGCGCACACAAACTTGAATGTTTACTGATTTCAGTTTTGTCTTGATGTATTTAGTTCATTCTGTCATGTTAATGAATCGGTTGCTCAACTGCTTGCCTTTTAATTGAAAAATAATGGAAGAATATAATTTATTTAATATTTTATGGCAGCCTCTTTATTGATGTTTTTTTTTCTACATTCATTTATGATTTGTATTTCGAATTTTCTCTGAATTTGCATTGTAATTAGGATATTTTGCTCTGAATGCAAATTAAGAATGGAAAGTTAAATTATCTCAACGAGAGTTGCGTTAATCTTTGTTCTTAAAGAAATCATTAAATATGGTACCAAGGAAGAAGCAACATTTACAATAAATGTATGGAAAGAATCTCTGGGCTTAAGAAGAGAGGTTCAAAAAAGATTTGCAATACCTAAAGTAGTTGTGATAGAAAGATGAATTTTTTTTGCTTGATATCCTCTATAGTAACTACACAAATTTTGGTTTCGATCTGACAATTTATTCATTGTCTTTTCTTTTCAGCGCTGAACTATCACAGTGGATAAAGTGGGGATACAGATCAGTGATTCGGTTCCTCTTTCTGCAAGGGAAAACATCCAAAACCATCCACAAAGAAATGGTCGCTGTTTATGGAGAAGACTGCCCAGGTTAGTGTTGTTGTTGTTCCACATTGGTATAAATAATTCAAATGTGGAAGAACCTCGGTGCTTGATGAAGAAATCTCATTATGCCCAGCAACTACTGTCACAGAAGGGTGTTGCAAAAATTGAGGCATCCTGGAAGATCCCTTATTAGCGCCAAAGAACTAGCCGTATAGCTCCAATTTAGGGTAGGGTCTACAGAGAACATCATCCATGAACAGCTACATATGCGCCGTGTCTAACAGATGGGTTCCCAGACTTGTTGACCCCTTACTAGAATAAGGAAAGGACGAAATGTTCTCGATGTGCCAGATAAAGCAAGAGGAAGTTTTTCCACAGCTAGTCACCATGGATGGAACTTGGATTCGTCCCTATGATCCCGAAAGTAAACAAATGTCAAAACAATGGAACCATGCAGAATCACCACCACCCATAAAGGCAAAGGTTCAACCAAGTGCTGGCAAGGTGATGCCGGCAGTTTTTTGGTGTCAACATGGCGTAATAATAACAGATTACGTTCAAAAGGGTTGTACTGTGAGGCGAAGTATTATTCCAACCTCCTCAAAAAGCTACGTGCTGCTATAAAATTAAAAAAGGCGGAGAAAGTTGTACGATAATGCCTGCTCCACGATAATTCCCCTGCGCATTCATTACATGCTTCATGAAGGGATATCTGCTGCCGAATTTCTGATTTGAAAGGCAGTCAGAGGACTTGTGCAAAACTAGGGAAGTGTACTGAGAGGTGGAAAAAATACAAATCTTTTTTTTTTTTTTTTTGAACACCCCGTCGTATACGAACTTCAAAAAAAAAAGATTGTTTATATAAGTTAACAAGCAGGATTTAAAATTTACAAAAATATTCATATACGAGACCCAGTTGCAAATACAAACACATTGACATATATATAAGCATAACAGTAGAGCCTTGCATATCCATTGATCAAATTCCTTTTTAATTTTTATATTCCCAATAGAAAAACTACACTATTAGCAGTAAAGTTAATGGGGGAAGGGAAAATAATGGGGGAAGGGAACTGGCGTAGCTAAAGCAATTGAAATCTACTTCAGCTACGCTACTGGGAAATCAAACACCCTGTGGGATGTTAATTCGCAAACCAGATAGGCTGCCTACAGATAAACGAGTCGACTCTAAGAATTTCTGGTTTTCATCATGAACTTGGTCCGGCTTAGGTCATTTAAGACCTGTTCCGTTGTAGCTCTTGGAGGTGGTTTTGATCTCGCCATCGTTGTCTTGGTCGACCAACATCTCTCTTGCCTGTAGGTTTGTAGTTAAAGGCTAATTTTGGGATCCGGTCTGGGTTCATTCTTTCTATGTGGCTGATTCATTTTTCCTGATACCGTTTTATGTCATTTACTATGTTATCTACTTTTAATTTCTCGCGGATATCTAAATTTCTTTGGTGGTCTAGTCTTGCAAAGCCTAATAATGGTCTTAAAAATCTCATTTGTGCTGCTTCTAGTTTGTGTGCATCTTTCTTATTTATGACCCAAGTCTCACAGCTGTAGAAGAGGGCTGGTTTTGAAGTGATGTTGTGCAGTCGTAATTTTGTTTCAGTTGTCATTTATTTTCCGAAGTGGCGTTTAATCTTTCCATTCATTTTATTATATTTTTGTAGTTTAGTGTGGATGTCTTTCCCTTAATTTGATATTAAATTTCCCAAATAGGTGAAGTCAGATATTTGTTCTATTATTTTGTCATCAATAACAATTTTGACTTTCCACATAATCCCATTGATTTTGTTTCTGAGGTGGAGATTTTCATCTCGTACTTTTTACCTATTTTATTAAGTTCATTTGCTGCTATCTGTAGTTCACCTTCGGATTTTGCAATTATAACTTGATCATCGGCATATAATATAGTTTGGATTTTATTCCTGTTGTTCAACTGTATTCCATTGTTAATTGTTTGTTTCCATTCTTTAAGAATTTTATTGATGAAGATATTAAATAAATTTGGTGATAGTCCACATCCTTGTTTCACTCCTTTATTGGTGTTAATTGGGTCTGAGAGTTATCCATTAGAATATTTTATACAGACTTTTGAGTTTTCATATAGGCTTTGGGTTGGGATATTTTCTTCACGTAGAATCTGCCAAAGTTTTTCCCGGTTTACATTGTCATATGCTTTTTCATAATCAATAAATAAAGAGCAGAAATGTTGTAGATTGAATTCTCTTCTTTTCTCCAAAATTTGTTGTAATGAGAAAATGGCATCTATTGTGCTTCTCCCTTTTCTGAACCCACATTGTTCTTCTTCTAAGAACTGTTCACTGTATTTATTAAGTTTATTCTTTAGTATATTAGAGTATAGCTTTGTAGCAGTTGACAGCAGTGTTATCCCTCTGTAGTTGTTAGGGTTATTTCTGGAGCCTTTTTATGTAAATTGATTACTATTCCTGTTTCCCAATCTTTGGGTATCTGTTACTTATGCCATATGATGTTAAATAATTTTAGTAGTGCGTTTTTTAGTAAGGTGCTCCCATATTTAAATAGTTCTACATTCAAATTGTCTATGCCTGGGCTTTTTCGGTTTTTTTGATTTTTGTAATATTAACTCTAGTTCTTCCATTGTTATATTTTCTTCATCTTTGGTTATCACAGATTCATCTACCAATTCCCCAGTGCCTGGGTTATACCATAGTTTGGAATATTGTTGCTTCCATTATGCTTGGGAGATGGAGTTGGTTTTTATTTGATCATTTGCGTCTAGTTGTAATTTCTTAAAAATTTTAAAACCTCTTCTCTGTGGGCCCGTGATATCACGTTCTAAAGATTTAACAAATTTATCCCAGTCATCTCGTTGGATTCTTCTGGTTAGTTTTCTGACTTCTGCTCGAAGCTTTTTATATTTTATGTGTAGATGTAGGTCTTTAGTTTGTAAGAACAGTTTATTATTTTTCTTTTTCTCATTGATTGTTTGTTTCAATTCTTCATTCCAAGTTCTTAGCCAGTTTTTATTTTTTTATAGGCTTATATCCAAGACTTTCTTCAGCAGCTCCCCGAATTGATTTTTTCATGTTTGACCAGATTTCCTCAACATTATCACTTTCATCTGATTTGAGTTTATCTTTCAATCGACTTTCATACAGGAATTTAGTGCTTTCGTCTTCCAACAAATGTATTTTTAATTTCTTAGTAGTTTTTGTTGGTATTTTCTTCTTTTTATTGAGATAATTTCTTTTTATTTTGAAAGTGCTTTCTACTAGGTAGCGATCACTGTCAATTTCCCTGCCTCTGAATACTCTAGTGTCTCTAATTTTGTCATTTAAATTTTCATTAATGATAATATAATCTATTATAGACTTTGTGTTTCTTGCTTCCCATGTGAATTTATGGTTATTCTTGTGTCTGAAAAAAGTGTTTAATTTTAAGTTTATTAAAAATGTAGAAGGCTATCAAGCATTTTCCATTGTTGTTGACCACGGGTTCACCTTCTGATCCTATACATTTATCTACTGATTGAGCACCAACCCTTGCATTAAAATCTCCTGCTAGTACGAGATACTCGTTTTTGTTAGTTTGGTCTACGATCTGTTGTAATTCGTCATAAAATTTTGTGGTTTCATCAATGTTGCCTTCTGCTGGTGCGTAGATGCCAATGATTGTTATTGTATCAGATAGAATTTTTAGTCTTAATTTCAATATTCTGGGTGATATCCAAGAGTAGTCTAATATTTTGTTTTCCCATTCTTTCTTTATTATGACAGCAACTCCCGATGATGCCCACATTTCACTTGGTACGCCGGAGTATATCATTATGAAGTTACCTATTTTCTTTGGATCCTTTGTTCTTCTTTTTTGTTTCGGTAATGAATGTTATGTCAATATTTCTGTTTTCTAGTTCCATGGTCAATTCATCTAATTTGTGATTTATTCCCCTAACGTTCCAAGTTGCTACTTTAAGTTCCTTAATCGTAGTCCTATATCCATTGCCTAAGTCGTTACCCTTGAGATCCGTCCAGTTTTTTCCCCTTGAGCTTATTTCGAGTATTTAGAATGTCCCCCGGATAGGCTACCAGCCTTTCGCGGGGTAAGTCTAGTGGTGGGGCTGCCACCTTATAGCCTCTAGACAGGCTTCAGGTACTGCATTTCCTCTGTTATGTCATGGGACAGTTATACCGCTGTGACTCGGTCGCCAGTGCCTCGTCTGTGGAAACGGGTCAGTTCGCCCCGAGAAGGTGAGGTTGACATTTGGGTAGGAGAGGTTATGGAATGCACGTCACCACCCCTTGAAAAAGTACGTTAATCTACTCATTCTCCTTGAATAATATTAATATCAATATTACTTATCAAAGATTTTGTTTTACCTTATTGTTTACTGGATAATGAAATCGGATCGAATGTTCTTCAAACTATTACGTTTAGAAATGCCAGTTTTGTCTAGTGCAAACGGTTTCTGAAAAGAGATTCTGTATTTATTATTTTCGACTTGTATTAATCTTGTAAACAACAGCATATAACATCCGTATAACTGAAAATATTAGCTCATTTATCGCTGTTGATATTGGAATTAATTAGTTTTAAGCTTAGCAACAAAACATTAAAAGATATCTCCATGAAGCATACTTTATTATATTTCAAGGATTCAAAGTTTTTATTTTCTCCAGTGTTTTGTATCGGCTCTCGCCTGTTCCAAAAGTCAAGAGTTAAAGACGAAATCCACCGGCAGCAATGCATGGAATGCTTTTGCCCGCTTGATTTCCTCATGGTAGTCTAATGAAAGAACAGTTTCAAACTGTAATTTGTCTTTCCTTGCAAAATTAGTTTTGTGATTGCGTAAAAGACAAACCATCAATTCCATGGCTTACTAATGTTCTTTCTGATTTGCGACAGCTCTCGCTGCTGTTCCAGAGACTGATGGTACGCAATCACTAATGACTGGTTTGTTCGGTTTGCAACAAATGTAAAATATTATCTATCGAAAGGAATTTAATAAAGCCGATGGACCAATATCGAAGCACAACAATTTCTCTTCCTCTCTGTATGGTTTACTTTGTTGGCTTACAGAATTAGTACCACATGGCTAAACTGGACTCTTTTCTACGAATTGTTTCGAAGAAAATATAATTTAATTTAGTCATTTTGTAGAATATTATTTTCTACTCAGTGGTACCTTTTATTATTGGACACAGCTTGTTGGAAATAGTGGTCTATCATTCCCATTTAAAAGAAACCCGGGTTCGAACGTGTCCATGACGCGAAGTACTTAAGGTATTTTAAATGTGGAAATGAGTTAAACTACTTCACGCGAAGTCTTGGGCCATTTCCTCGATAAGCTATGCATATTGTAAAGCGATCTAGCAAATAAATTATGTGGCGCGAAATGAGAGCATTTATGCAATTATTTGCTGGAGAAGCTCAAAGGATGTCTTCTGAAGTTTTTATTTAAACTTTGACCATCTTTTATTCAGCGCTTATCTCTGTTACTTGTATTTATTATGTAGTCCATAAGAGATTACCTGTGAAATATTTATGAATTTATAAATAACATATTATTGCTGCAACTGTAATTCGTAACCATGATGAGACATTGACAAATTTTACTTTATTCAAGGTAGTAAGTCTAACCATATTGCAGTGCTATTGGTTTTCTGTACGCAGTCGCTCTTTAGTGCAACATGCTGCAGTGTGATTCATCCACTACCATTAGCCACCTCCTCAGTGCTGATAAGGTAATAAAGAGAACGATCTATCATTGTTTTGTCTTTTCTCCCTTCGTCATCTTCCTGTTCGTGTGGTAAACAAGGAGTAGAAGTTTATTGATTCCCGAAATGACAATAGCAGAACACATGTTTCCCATCACTATTTAGTAGTTCGCTTCATACTAACTATGCTTCAATAAAAGAGTGACAAATTGAACTCTTCACGAGGCTAAGCATTTGGAGATTTTATAAACAAATGACTTATCCTCAGCGGGTTGTAGTCAAGAGGCGACATTCTTGATGCCACTTCTTCTAGTGATTGTCTTTTAAAACATCCAAAATTAAATGACGCGACAACTCTGATGGACCAACTGAGATGAAAACGCTTTCGATTTTTCACGGTAACCGAATTCTTAGAAGTATTACTTCCACCATGTTCACATCCACTACCGTTAGCCATCAGTTCAAAAATTTCTTCTGAATTTATTGAGTCGAAAAGCTTAATAACAATATTCGCTGATGGAGATTCGATTCGTTTTTAATTTCTGTTGTGGTTTAGTGTCTTAGTTTTGTTCAACTTAAAAGTCATGATTGCCTTAATAACCATGAGTATTACTTTTATGTATTGTATTATATTTGTAAATTGCTTAAAATGGCAGCATTCTGTTCGGATGGGGAGGGAGAGGAAGTTTAAACTGCCATGTGGAAGAATCGTTTTACAACTCATTCAGCATCCCATGAGGAAAATCCTAGTAAAGTTTCATTTATGCTTAGGATTTGTTTCCCATATCGCTTCATACCGTGCCCACCAAAAGAATCAACCCCCTAGTTGCTGAGCGACTCAAGCAAATTCAAGCGATCTATAAAGTTTACATTTTTGCACCTTTGGATGATTAATCTGCAATGAAAAGTGTTGAAAGCTGACACAATTTACACGATACAATATTTTTAACAAGTTCCATTTCATCAGTTTCCAAAATGTCAGAAACTGAAATAGTGAGTGGTGGAATCAATTTAATAAGTGTAGTCCTTGCAGAAGGATGCACCAAATTATTAAACGAAATTAAAAAAAAAAACACGTCAACACCATTGCTGGTGGCTAAAGCGAGGAGCAATTGGGAACTTCAACGAAACTGTTCACAGAACTTAGCATGGAAAATACTGATAATCATTGTAGGCTTCCAAAAATACATGCATTTGCTCATCCTTCCAGTTGAATGCCATTATTATACAGATCTGTGACAGCTGCAACCATAATTTGAAAACAAAATGCCGTTCACGACTGTTCACTAAATGCCCAGAATGCAATGAAGATACAGGTTTCCACATGTCATTCTCTTTTCACTGCGAATGAATCACCCACTGGATTCATCAAAAAAATAGGAATCCCATCTATTCGGTTAACTATTTACTTTTGATGTTCACTTTGGATGAAATGCAATTTATACGTTCTCACTTAGGTGAATCATCCTGGATGTACATCCATAGGGCAATTCAATGTAAGCGTTTTTAAACGCAATCCAAAGCACCTCTAACGTAAGTTCGCCTTTAGATGCAGCCATGAAACTGATTATTGCTTCTTTTTCCCAAAGCGACTTAAAACCGACGTAAACAAACAAGAGCACCAGCATTCCTGATAATACTCTTTGTACACTAAGAAGTATCCCCCTTTCGTCATACAGAGATGGTTAGAAAACACAGCAGGATCACCAAAAACGGGTAAAAGGCTCCAGTCAGGTGAGCTACTGATAGACGACTCAACCCAAACATTCAGAATACTTGCTAAAGCTTTCATAGTTAACTGGAATCCCAGTTGAAATTTTTCAATACCACGCTAAACTTCTCCAAGGGAGTTACAAGTGAATGGGACTTAAACTGTTCAGAAGATGAAGTAGTCCAAGTGTTACAAGATCAGAAAGTGACAAGAAAAACGGTTTTCCGAAAAGACGGTAACGTAATTCAAACATGCAACATCATTTTGAATTTAGTTAAAGTAGGACATTTAAATTAAATTGCAGTGTTCGACAGTACATGTATAACCTTTTATTATGTAACAAATGTCAGTGGTTTGTACACTCCCAGACAGTTTTCTGGGATGATACTACTTGCGAAAACTACGGATCTAAAAGTCATGCACAAACCGAATGTACTGCCACGTCTCTATAATGTCCTAATTGTAAGGGCGAGCGTCCAGCTTTCTCAAAAGTATGTGATTTTTGGAAACTAAGTAAAAAATTTTAAAAATATAAGTAACCTACAAAGAAGCTAGAAAACAAGTAAAATTAATTATGGCATGGCGTACATATGCATCCTCCACTCTATATTGCCAGAAAATAGCAACACAGAGGTCTCAGTTTCACCTGATACATCAGTTGGGAAATGGGAAAGATCTATGTTTTATACCAATTTCCCTTATCCCCGTGGGTAGCACAGTTCGTAAAATTACCGTATTCCTCACACCGGATGGAAAAGACCCTAGTTCAAATCCTGCCGATGACATGAGGAATTTTTATGGGTCTTTTTCACAATGTGACTGACTTAGTCAGCCTCAGTCGAGTGTAGCATGGTTTTTCCTCCAGGAAACAGAAAATAGACCACAGAACATGCGCAATTTACAAACAATATACGGCGCAATATGGCCTTAGCTGCTGATGCACCTAAAAGTCTACAAAAAAAAAAAAAAAAAAAATCCATTCCAGTGACAGGATACTCTGTGCCTCAAACATAAGGTGGTCAGATTCAGGATGCCCTTTTTTTCAAAAATAATGAGATAAAAATGATTGACAAAGGCAACAGCTCGTAAAACACCGACAAATTCATATTCTTCTAGCAAAAATAAATAATGCAACACGTCCTTCAGTGGAACTGGAGAGGATTATGCAGCAATATCGTCGATGACCTGTATGATTTAATCTCGCGATATGAACCAAGTGTCATCTGCTTTCAAGAGACTAATCTAACTTCTAAAGGTACTGCAAAAAATAAAAAATATATATCGAAAAAACGAAATTTAACTTCCTCCAGCGCCGGAAGATCTAATAGACTGGAGAATACCATCCAGACATATCTGTTTTCAAACGTTAATAGAATCAGTTCCTTTCCGTATTACGCTCGGATTTTCTTTAACTATCGTTTTGCTGTGTATTTCGCTAAATAACCCATGCATTGCCAAAGACCTAGAAGAGCTTGTAGCGCAAATATCTGCTCCTGTCTGTTTATTGGATGAATTTAATGAGCGCTACCCATTATGGGCCTTTCACCATATGTGTAGAAGAGGAGAGAATATTTACTGGATCAGCAAAATCTGTTATTACGTATCCCTGGATCACATACGAATATGCATTTCCCAACAGGATCCACCTCTGCGATTGACCTCTCCAAACCCTACCAAGTTATTCCCAAACCTAGACTGAACAGTACTAAATGAGCCTCTTGACAGTGATCATTTTCCTATCATCTGCAAATTATATATATCGAGACTATTATATGGAGAAAATAGAACAACGTGGAAATTCGCCAAAGCAGATTGAAAAAAAAAAAAAAAATCTGCATTTATCTTTCTTAACAATCATATTATACAAAATCAACTGATGGACAGTGTGACCGAATTCATCCCAGTGGCGGAATGAATCTTGTAATAAAGTAAAACAAGACAGAAAGCACGGATCTTATTTCGCAAGCACCCCACAACAGCAAACCTCATGCACTTTGCGCCTACTGTTACCAAAGACAGATATGAACTCAACTTGGAAAAAATAAAAAAAATCAAACAGTTAAATGGCAAACATCCACCGCTATCCTCCCCAATTTTCAGCTGGAATGGATAGGACATATCCTCCCCTATGGAGTTAGCAAATGCTCTTGCTGAAACATTCTATAGGGCATCAGCAGTAACTGCACACGACCAGTCTTTCCAACATGTCAAAAAGACAGCTGAGCAATATAAAATAAACTTTAACACTAACTTGTCTCTTGATTATAATCAACATTTCACAATAACTGAACTCAGAGGCTTTAAGCAAACCTCCAACAGTGCTGCAGGTCCAGATCGAATATATCACTTTGTTAAAACATTTAAATGAAATAGCCTTAAATTAGCCACTTATTTTTCATAATCGGATCCTATTGGAAAATTCATGCCCGCGGTCATGGCAAGATTCCTTTGTTAGTTATCCCCAAACCAGAAAAAATTCAGTCACTACTACAGAACTGTCAATTAGTTGCTTAGGAAATCTGTGAGAAAAATTGCTACATAAGCTACTCACGTGGTTTCTGGAAACTAAAAACCTAATGAATTAAAATTAGTATGGATTTAGGTGAAATAGATCTGCAATCAATATGATGATCAAAGCAGAGTCAAATATCGGTTATACATTTATCAAAAAGTAACATTTAGTTATGGTGAATCGCGATGTCGAAAAGGTTTCTGATATAACATGGAGATTGGGAATCTCACAAGACCTTAACTCCTTTTAACTAAGGGTAAACTTTCCTTGACTCATACAAAGGTTTTTTTGATTCTTAGAATCTTCCAAGTACAATACAAAAATGTTCTGTCTCAAGTATGCATTCAAGAAGAAGGCTACTGCATGGGTCAGTACTCAGCGCTACTTTGTTTTCTATTCAAATAAATAAGGTGTTACAAGATATCCGAAATACATTTGAAGTTTATTTTTATGCAGACAGTCTGGAGTCATTTTTGGAATATGCATTCTATAGAATCACAACTTTAGATTCAGAAAACAAAATAACACAGGGAATGGAACGTAATGGTTGTCACTTATCACAAAAGAAATACACCGTTATTCACTTCAGTGAGAATCGCGGCATGCATCCAGTACCAAAATTAGGATTAAAATCAACTAATCCCAATAACCAACTCTGGCCTAATAACTAGAAAGCATACTCACATTTTCAGCGCACATCACTCACTTGCGTACCTTATGTCTAAAAAAAAAATGAAATATTAAGTATTTCTGCAACAACATAGGATGCTGATCATTACACCCTCTTACATCTCTATGGTACATAGGTCCCATCCTGAATATGGAGCTCCTGTTTATGATTCTGCTAGAAAGCGGATTCTTACAAAATTGAAAACAATCGAACACAGTGCCCTGAGAACTTCTAAAGACACATGGCTTCGACAGACAGAAACCACTAATCAGCTTTACCAAATCAAACAAATTACAACTATGGAAATGTATTTACAGAACAAATCGGAGAGGTTGTTTTAGCAAGAGCACGTGTCGGCCATACACACTCACTCACCTATGTCTACCAATGGGCAATAATTCCCTTCAGTGCACGCAGTACAATGCACAGCTTACAGTTAAACACCACCCTTATTGACTGCGGTTACTTTCACAATGCCCGCATAGCAAATCTCCAACGAACTTACAGTAGCCATTGACCGTAAAACATTTTATAGGAAGCAGTGCAAATCTGGCTAACTAACCTTTTCAACTATTTAAAACAGATCCAGTTATATCATAGATTCCGAATTATAGTTTCTTCATCAACTGGCTGGCTTCATAGTTGATCCCTGGATAGGTACATTTAGGCCCTAGCTTGTGTCGTTAAACAGCCATATCATCAACAGCAACCAAAAGGCTCCTCCTATTGAGGAAGGTTGGCTATTAAAATAAAAATTCAGGAATTTATCCCCTTCATACATTTCCCAATTAAGTTTTGAATTCAGCATTAATTTGTCATATTATAACCACTATTTATTTAAAAAGCAGTCTAAAATTTTATCGTTTTTTCATGGTTTCATTACGTTTCCTCAGGTAGGAGTAATAGAAGTTCTAAATGTGACGAGCATAGCCAAATTAGAACCTTCCCTTAGATTTCTTAAGAATTAATTAAATAGCTGGTGATGGGAACATTTCATTGTGCCTTTAAAACTGCTTGAGAGTGTTGATTGTTAATGTTGCTACTGGAATGAGAAGATTATATTCAAACCAAACAACCAAATTCCTTGATGCTGGTAATTAGTTACAGTAGACTGCTTCCTATGGTGGCAATTGTGATAAACGACTTTTTTCCCTTCAGGAACCCGATAAGATACCCAGTAGGTATTTTATGGAAACAACAACTAAACTATTTAATTCATTCTTGAAGTACGAAAGTATTCCCGTAGATCCTACAGTGTGGCTTATGGTGGGTAGAGCTGCCTTCAAGAATTTTCTTTGCCATTAAGTCTTGTCATTAGTGAAAGTTTTTCTCGATTTATTTCAAAGGCCGTTGAAGTATTGTAAGCTGTATCCTGGCAAGATGCTTGTTTACAAGTGAGGTGGTTTTCATTTTATCCCCAGAGAAAGGTGCCATTTTGCTTGTTCTATCTACCTGGATTTTGTGGCAGAAATAATGACGGCAACAGAGGGAGTAGAGGGGTTTATCCTGTCAAATTTTACAATGATGAACCTCTAGGACATCATAACTCATTGCCTGTAAGAGATTGCGAAACTATTACCCATCTTGCAGTTTAATCATTGGAACTTGTTCTGGTATTATGCAGGTGCTTAGGACCACATCTCAGAGCATATAATAGTGTGGATATAAGACATCTTTCTCTATACACACACACGGAATTTCCTATCATGTGGAGTGCACCTTTTGGATCGTTTCAAGACCTGAAAACAATGAATAAGTTCATATAAACAATAAACATGTCTGAGCGGTTACAGAGCTATGGCAGTGGAGTTTTCAGCGTTAAAAACAATTAAATAATAATAAGCATTATCTGCCTAATATGAGTAAACATTTTACTAGGCATGTTTTTACTTGTTCATATTTATAATTTTTTTATTAGTTTTTAACCTTTAACTCGGTAGCATCGATTTTTGTGCTAATCAAATCATAGTCACTTTTTAATTTTTGCAAATGAAGGGTTATATGAACTGATATAAAAATAAAATGAATCTCGTAGTGTGCCTGTTTAGGTCAGGGTTGGCCAAACTTTTGTAACCTTGAGAATTCCATAATTTAGTCTTTGAAGGTTTTGAGGAGAGCTGCAAGTCTTTGAAGTTCATACGTGACTTTTATTAGATAAACTTCACATAAAAGAAGTAAAGAGCAAAGTGGATCGATATTCTTGTCATAGATATTAAAGAGGGATTTTTTTTTTTGAATGAAAGTAATATTTATAGTTTAATAAACATACATAAGCAATGAAAATTCTCTTGTAAGTGAAAACCTCTTTTTATAGGATTATATTGATATGATAAAATTATTTGCTTTGCCCCGCACTAGGGAACCAAACGTGAATAGAGGTTTGGGAACAAAGTGAATAGGCCTGTGTTCAGATTTTGTTTTTTAATTTACGCCTACTTCATTAGTAAATTTTATTACTAAAATATACACCGATGAGCCAAAACCTTGACCACCTACCTAATATGATATTGGTCCTCCACGTCCAGCCAAAACAGCTCGTACCCGACGAGGCATGGACGCTACAAGAATTCTAAATGTATATTGTGGTATCTGGTACCAACACATAACCAGCAAATCCTTTAACTCCTGTAAGGTTTGCGGTTGAGACGCTGCAGATCGGAGTTGCTGTTCCAACACAAACCACAGATGCTCGATGGGATTGATGTCTGGGGAATTTGGAGGCCAGGGCAATATCTGAAAGTCTTCCTCCAGTCTCGAACAATCCGGGCGGTGTGGCATGGCGCATTATCCTGCTGAAAGACGGCACCGCCAGAGGGGAAGACCGTTGCTATGAAAGGGTCTACCTGGTCAGCAATGATGTTGTATTTAGGGTCGGATAGCACCGGGAGTTCCCCCTATCTCCGCGTAGTTTACATTGTGTGATGATGACACAGTTCATTGTGTGATGATAACACAGTGTTAAAGGCCAGAGATTTAAAAGTGTATGGATAATGTTTAAGTGTGGTGTTTTGTACCCTTGTTCCTTCTCACCATTTACCCTGCCAGACCTCTGCTGAGGCCCGACGTTGCCCCAATTTCGCCCCGTGGAAGCAGACCAGGTACCAATAGTCTCTAAGTTCACTCTTGCAGGTCCTGCCACTTAATTTCCTGAGATTTTAGTAGCTAAGACCTAAAAAAAATATTTGTTATATGCGCGCAGTTTATGCTCGATTGCGGAGGACAGCGCTACGTATAAAAGAGGCCGAGTAATTGGCGAAAATTTGGTTTTGGGCTAAATTTTGATGTGTGGGGTGGTACGCTACATTGCAGGTAGAGAGTGGGGGAGAGACTGAAGACTAGGAGGAGAAAGGAAGGAAGAATGGGGTCAATAGTGGGGACGATCCCAGTGAAAATCAGTGGGGAAAGCCCATGCCCACCAGAGGGGAAAATAGGGGGAGGGATGGCGAGTGGGGAAGCGGACGGGTGACCGTCACCGAGTGCCCAGTTTGCGGTGGTTTCTAGCTGGGCACTGTTGGACATCCTCTGTAGACTGGTCTGGACACGGAGCTGTACGGGATTTCTACTCTGACTGATCTGCTTGTGAGGTGAGTGCTGATGCACTTATAGAGTTTGGTTGGCAGGTTAACCTCCCGGAGTCTGCCGAAGACGTTTGGCCACCATAGGGTGTCAAACGCCCCGGCAAAATCGACCGTGATAAAGAGGAAATATTTCCTGTTTGTTGTAGTAGTTTCGATGATGTTTTCTAGGGCATCCGTCGTTGAGTATTCCTTGCGAAAGCTGAACTGGTTTGGAGATCGTAATCCTGAGTTTGCATAGCATTGCTCGGTTCTGTTTTTCAGGAGATGTTCTAGAAGCTTGCTGAGCACAGTGAAGAGCGCTATGGGTCGGTTGGAGCCTGGGAGATCCTATGGCTTAGTTGGGTTTTTGAGTACCAGTCGAAGTGTTGCCTCCCTCCAGGCGAGGGGGAAGTAATCATCTTTTAAAAATTTATTATCTAAGCTTAGCAGTTTGTCCGGGATGATCTCAGTTGTCGTTTTGATGATTTCGGTTTCTAGGAGGTCTGCGCCAGGGGATCTTTTGTTTCGCAGCTTAGCTGCTGTATTGTCCAATTCATCTCTTGTGAATGGTTCTTCTTCCTGCTCTGTGGTGTACGTGCAGTTCTGGTAGAGGAGCAGTAGTTGTTCTGGAATGGCTGGGTCTAGGTACCCTGGGAAGATGGCATCCAGGATATTATTTATGGATTCTTGCCATGTAGTTGTATATCCCCCTTGTGGTTTTTTAATTGCACAGAGGACTTCGCCTCTTGGGAGCCTGTTTGTGGTTACACGGTATACCCCCCCATGGAGGGTGTCTACCGTGTCCTCGTCGTTTCCTGTTTTGGTGACCTTCCCACGTAAGTTGTTTTTGATCCAAGATCTTGGCTGTGTATCTATTTCTTGCTGTGCAGTATAGTTCCCGCATTTGTTCCACTTCGGCAACAGGCCAGTTTCAGGTGGACGTCAGAGTGACTGGCACATGAATGACTGGACCCAGGATATCCCAGCAAAACATCGTCCAAAGCATGACACCGCCGCCACCGGCTTGTTTTTGTCCCACGGTGCATACAGGCGCCATCACTTCCCCTGATAAACGACGCAGATGCACTGGGCCATCCGCATGGTGCAACAGGAAACGTGATTCCTCGGATTAGACGAAGTTCTTCCAGTCACTCAAGGTCCAGTTTCGATGCTCGCATGCCTATTGTAGGCGCTGTCGTCGGTGAACCGTGTTGAGCATGAGCACTCGGTGCGGCCCGCGGCTACGTAGCCCCATTTTAATCAGGGTTCGATGTACTGTATATTGTGACACATTACTCCCATCACCAGCATTCCAATTACGAGTGACTTGCTTCACAGTCGCCCTTCTGCTGCTACGTACCATCCGAGAGAGCCTTCGCTCGCGTCGATGAGCCGTGGTCGTCCAACACCTTGCCGGGGGTTCGTGTGTTTCCCTCCTCCGACCACTTTCGGTAGGTACTAACCACGGCTTACCATTGGCATCCCACCAGCTGTGCCGTTTCGGATATGCTCTGACCCAGTCTTGTGGCCATTGCAATTTGGCCTTTGTCAAACTCGCTTAAGTCCGCTGCCTTTCCCATCTGAAAAACAAGAGTAACACTGATTAACGGAGCTTAGGTGTTTTTTCATACAGTGTCCCGACCCGCGCAACCGCCGTAGTTTACCTGCAGTTGCTTCGATTTGCATAACGACTCGCTGGTTATAATGTTTTGGCTCATCGGTGTAACCTCTTGTGGTTGATTTTTAAAGAAAAAATCGAAAATGAATCTTTGTATGATGCGCAATTATTTTCTTTGCCCCATTCACGGTAATTTTGAAATTCATTAATTTATTTGTTGTATTGATCGCGAGCTAGAAAAATAAATTGATATATGAAAACCAAATGACATTTCAAATGTGAAGTCGTTACTTTTTAGCTATCAATAGTAATTTTTGCAAAAAGACTTTTCAGATCGTATCATTCCAAAATTTATTTTAAGTTTTACTACAACTAACACGCTCATTTGTGAATGAATTAGCACAATATGAAAACAATCCATCGTACAATGTCAGGGAAGATACTGTTATAAAAAATTTAATATTTTAGGATCTGTTTAAAAAATAGAGTAACAGATGTTTCGGAGGCGAAACCGTGCCTATCCCAGAAATGAAAAGAAGATGCACGAATAAATACAATGTTTCGTGGGAATGTTTGGTATTTTCATAAGACGAAACGCACATGTCTATATATTTCTTTATGAATAACTCAGAAACAAGTTTCTTGAAGAATGCCGAGTAGAATTAAAATTATTATTTATTTGATTGCTACTCGCCAGTTTTTTATTTGTTGTATTGATTGCATATTTTATTACTTTTGGATTCGAACCAAGAAACAACCATTCTCTCCGCCTTCAAACTTTATTGCTTATTTATTTCATTATTTTTTAAAATAAAATACAGCAAAAATTCCATTTCAATATTTTTATCTTATTTTTTCGTGAATTTCAATTAACGGATGGAGAATGCTTCTGTTCTAAACCCTCGCTGTAGCACAGTTGGTGGAATCGCCGTCTTCCCCACTGAGTGAAAAAGACCAGAGTTGGAGTCCCGTCGACGACCTGAGGAATTTTTATGGACCGTTCACAACGTGTCTGAGTTAGTTGTCTCAAGCGAGGGTAGCATGATGTTATCTCACGGAAACTCGGGGTTTCCTTCCAAGAAAATCGACACAACACACGCAATTTACAGACAATATCTGTGGCGAAGTATGGCCTAAGTAGCTGATGCGCCAAAACTCTCCAACAAAACACAAACAAACAAGCTTCTGCTGTGCTGAGTAACTTGAGTCATTAGACGATTGATGAATTGTTGAATCGAGTCAGTCACTCACCAGCCATCACCGGACCCACCACAAAAACCAACTACCCTTAGGTTTCACACGAGGGGGTATAAAAAGGTCGTACCCATACCTAGAAATAATAGCCCTAGAAAGGTGAAACTTCACGAGACCTTTAATCCTTTTCTATGTACTCACCATGCTTAGTAACACATTTATCGCATCTATGGATCAGTTGTTTAATGCCTTCATCATGAAAATCCGCACGTTTTTGCATGAGACCACGATTCCACTTCATTGACTTTTGAGACGAATCAAAGCGGCGTCCACGCAATGGTTTCTTCGTTTCTCGAAACGAGAAGTCTGACGGTGCTTTGTCAGGAGAATAGGGTGGGCGCTGCAGTAGTTCGAAGCCACACTGGACAACAAAGTTGGTGGTGGCAATGGCCGTGTGAGCCGGTGCATTGTCTGACAGAAGACGGACAACTTCTGTTAACATTCCACGTCTTTTCGCCTTCAAAGCATTGCGTAACTTTTTCCAAAGATTTCTGTAGTATTCTACGGTAAGTGTGGAATCACGAGGTAGGTAATCTGTCAGGATAACCCCCTTTCTGTCCTAAAACACGGACAAGATCACCTTCATCACAGATGGAGTGTTTTTTGTCTTTTTGGTAGGCGAGAAGGTGTGTTTCCACTTCTTTGACATGTCTTTAGTCTCCGGATCATACTTGTACATCCAGCATTAGTCATTTGTCACCAACCGATCAAAAATGTTCTCATCATCCGCATTATACAAATCCAACAGTTGGCGAGAACATTGCATTGGATATTACTTCTGCAAAGGTGTCAGCAATCTTGGAACCCATCGTGTGGAGACTTTAGACATAAATTCAGATGGTCATGTAGGATGCTGTGAGCAGACCCATAACTAAATCCCATTGCATTTGCGATGAAATTAATTGTCAAACGTCTGTCACTCAGCACCCGCTGCTCAACATTTGCAACCGTCTCACTGTCTGTGGATGTTGATCGCCTTCCTTCTCTTGGCTCGTCAGACACTTGTACGACCGCACTGTAACTCCCATTTCCACTTTTTTACAGTGTTATAGGCTGGACAATTCTGCCCATACACAGCTTTCATTTCTTCAATTTCCTGAGCTTTCTTGTCCTGCAAATGCAGGAACTTGATTCCTGCTCGATGTTCCACTTTGTCAACCTTAGCGTCCTTCCTCAGATTCCGGGCTCCACCTCTGGTGTACGATCACCTACGGAAATGATACTTCACGTGTTAGTTATTGAATATGTAGACGCCAGATATTTAAAAACAGCAATTCCCTACTGATGTTTTTTCTAGGTCAGGGTACGAACTTTTTGATACCCCCCCTCGTATAGAAAGAGATTAGAAGAATCCTGATGGCCTTCATGCTAGCAAGTCTTCCGTTCTTAGAATCCATGCTCTTGAGTTCAGAGCAATATGGCCTTAGTTGCTAATGCTCCTAAAAACTAAATAACAACAACAACAGCTCTTGAGTTAAACTGCTGTTATGCTTTGTCCGTTAATACTCGTTTATTCCACTGATGTTTTCCGTTGCACGAGAATTGTTCAGTTCCAGCTAATTTCTAAGACAGTAGAAAAAGCATTGGATTATTTTCCCGATACTCTTGCTTCAATCTTTTCACAAATGGTATAACAATTACATCTGGTGTCTCGCTAACCTGGTCGAACTACAGTATTTCTACCAGGCCTTTCAGGTATCTCATTACATTCCAGCATAATTTGGGATTCACGTCAATGATTACATGTCTCTTCCAGTGACATCCCTCTCAGTTTCTCAAATTTAAATTACACGGTGAAATCAACCGCGAGTTAATCGATGAAAAAAGTAACTTAATTATAGAATATTTTTCACTCTGATAAGATTATTATTTATTTAAGACTTTTATTTTCTTTTGTTTTAAGGTATAAAAACGATTAAGTAGAGCAGTTTCGTCAACTTTATCAGCAGCAATAAGTTAAACAATATCAAAGCCAGGTGAAGCCACATGTTTCTTATACTTCCATTATCTTTTGAACTCCACACGAACTTTATTCGGGCTCATCCAGCGATGAATGCGTATTGGAATTTTCCTCATTTACCTTTGGTCGGAATCAGTTATTCGTACTTTTATTATCTCTCTGTATTTCCCTCATTCCAAGTGCAGTCTTGCAGATGTCGATAGCGCTAATAAACTCTTCACTGCGCTGACACAGTAGCACGCACTTCTCATCTCCCCACTCCAGATGCGCATTATATCTGACAACATGCCAAATGGATGATGATTTATTAACCATATTTTTTTTATTCTTCTCTTACCTTGGCAGTAAAACCAGGTACGGAGTGACGGCAGGGTCGTTAAATATTTTACTGTTGGGCTGGCTTTCTTTGAAGTATGCGGTGGTGAACAAAAACTTGTAGTGTTCAATCAAGCTGTTCATGTTTATAACCGAAATCGTACCGCTTGCTGCTGACAGTAATAACGAATATCCCTCCGAGAGGGATATTCTTGTCTTTCATATCCCATAGTCTGAATTGCCCGTAAAACATAGCGTGGCTCTCGCACGCACGCGCATAAGGCGTAGTAGAGAATGATGTTTTTTCCCCCCTTGTATATATTGTTTGCCTTAAATCGTCTTCCAGAGGTAGTTACTGTTGGCAGTAAGAGCCTGCAAAAGTTTGCAGTAGCGCTCTTGAAAATAGACCAGGAAAGCTGTTTCATCTCGTATGTTATGCATATTTTACGTTAGATATATTCAGATAAAACTTGCAAGGATTATGATCAGAATTGTTGGACGGCTGGATGTTTACATCGATGTCTGGGCGATCTACTCCGTTATATTTTATAAATAGTATATTAGCAATGATCTAAGCGTTTTCTTCCAGATTTTGATTATGATATATCAAGAGTATTACGAAATTTTTAATATTAACGATGCCCAAGGCTTCATTGATGTAAAAACATTCCATTTTACTATATCGCCAAAATCAATCTTGCGCATTCGGTGTTACTGTAAGGGCAACGTGTACTTTATAACTGATCTATAGGATAGATCGTTATCAATAAAAAAAAAAAATGTTAAATTCCCAAATACAAATATTCCTCTCTGATTTAGGTTTTCTTTTGCTCTTCAGTGTTCCCGATATGAACTGTTTATGAACAAGATCTTGATTGTCTTTGCAAAGTCTTTCAATCATGATTTTTTGAAGCCGATTTCTGATGCCTCCAAACCAAGCTCTGTTGCATCTTCCTCCTCTTGAATAAACGCATCGATAAAGAGTTAAATCAACCAATACTTGGATTTTCAGATTCTTTTATTACATTTGTCTATTCCAGTGCAGGTGTAAAATCAGATTTCGTCTTTATTTTTATGCATTTGTTTCAGGTGTGTTAAAGAAGTAGCGATGCTGTAGCACGTTAAACTTTAATACAGAAGTTAAAATCACTGCTTTCATTTCAACTTTACCAGCTTACTAAAATATTTAAAATTATAGAAGTAATTAATTTTCCGAAAAGTTAAAGAGCTCATGCAGAAACGTTACCACTATTAAGTTACTATAATGACCACTCTTCATATTGTCAATTCTTCATGTCTCAATTCCGACTGTATGTTCAAGGAGAAATCTATATTCCATGGTAAACCACCAACTTCTATGACCACTCTTCATATGAATATTAAGATAGTTTATTTGGCTATTAACTAAATCACTACAGATTAAGGTTACCTTTTGGGAACCTTGCCGAATCCATCTTCAGACCATGCATAGGCTATTTCTATCCTCCTACTTTCGGAATACCTCAATTCCGACTGCACGTTCAAGGAGAAATCTATATTCCATGGTAAACCACCAACTTCTCCAACTATACCAATAAGCTAAATTTAGAATTATTTTAGCGTATGTATTTGAACTCTTAGCTGATTAACTCATTAACTTCCGAACACATCTGCCTTCACTACACTTCCTAAATTATTTTTCACCCTAGAGTACTGTGCCTAAAATACTTAATCTTATCATCACGTAGTCTCAGCGAGTATATAACAATCTAAAGAAAATATTTTTCCATCATTAAAATATTCTGGTAGCGCGAATTTAATGAGCCTAGCGTGGATCAGGCTTACCTCTGCTGATTCATGTGTGTGTGTGTGTGTTTGTGTTTATAAGACCCCCCATGTGTATTGACATAATCTTTATCTTCTTTCATCCTGATAACGCCATCCTCTACGTTTATGAGCGCATCATATAATAAAATTTGTTCATAAACTTTATACTTGCATTCCTTTAATGCTTCCTAAGGCGGTATTGAATACATCCGTCTCGTTTTACTCCCATCTTCTGTTATTAAGTGCTCTATCTCCTCTTTCATTATATAAATGGCAGACTTGTGTCATCAGAGGTTATATGTTTGCTTACTAACCTTTCTTCATTGTTTCTAAAAGATTATACAGAAATCATTAAGTACGTGTCTGGTTTTATACTCGGATGGGCTTTCTCAAGTTGAGCGTAAAAATTTCGCATAACTTTTCATCACGCTTCATGATTATTGTCAATATTTATTAGACATCACGACAGCTCTTGATAATCAGCTTTTTTATAATTAATAACGCACGCTTTTAAAGTTCAAAATACATTAACTGTGGCTGTTAACACCGGATTACATAAATGGATGCTTCACGACTTTATTCTCAAGAAGTAAGGTATTAAAATAATAAAAATTGAAAGTGTGATGCCAATGTGAAAAAGGGGTGTATCTGGATACTTTTTCGAGGTTGGTCCATACAGAAATTTCTACATTTTCTTTGAATGATCTGCGCATTTATTCGAATGGCATTTTAATTTTTTGGATATATTTGATTATGAAGATTTTAAAACCGGGCTGATTTATTTATTCTGGAAACAAAACCGAAAGAAATCTGCATTCCATTAGCTTAATGGTAAACCAAAGGATAATTTTCTGTCTCTTAAATACAACATTACTTTCGAACAAGTCTCATTAGAAATTTTTCATCCCTATAACTTTATAAACAGAGAAATCCCCCGAGAAAGAAAGAAAGGCAGGCATTCGACTTGGAATTTTAAAACTTCTGTGTTTCTAAGGATGGTTATATACCAGAATTGACGTTCTTTTATTCAAAAAAGTAATTTTGATCAAACTGTGAGGCGCAATTGTTCCTCTTATGATAAAAAGTGTGGTATTTTAGTTATTCCCCCCACTATCATTAACACCGTTTTCCTCTTACGATCGATGATCTAACTCTCCCTGTCATCTCTGCCATTTTAAACGATGTGCCATGCATTCAGAAAGGGCAGACAACTTGGAAGAATTCTGGCAACAATCCAGCTGTCACGTAATACCCACAGTTGATACAGTTATGCATGATATATATGTTTGCCTTTTAATCCTTTGTGATGACTGAGCAAATACAATATCTTCTAATAGCTCAGCGTGAATGAGAAAATAGTAATTTAAAGTCTTCAGCGAGCGTGTTTCGTAATGAGGTAAAAGAAACAGTCATTAGGCATTTAAGGCTCGATTTCAGCATCACACGAAACATCCATGCCATGCCATGACGAGTTATTAGAGTTCGATTGTTCGGAAAAATTAATGCAATCTGCTCTGTACAGAACGAAACTTAAGAAACAAAGACTGAAATCACTTTTTGGTAAATTAGGTTTTATTTTTTGGGATCTAAGAAATATTTCATCGCTAATGATACACGAAGTAATGCACCAGCGATACTTACACGGATATAATAACCATCTTCTTTACCTGCTATCTGTTAGAAAATACATTCCTACCTCTACTCAATAATCACCTTTCAAATGATATCATTACCCGGATATTTAATACGCTTCATTTATTTAAAACATTCGTTTAAGTAACATTTCCAGAATGCAAGAGCAAATTAAATGAATTGGTAAAAGATGCTCATTATAGAAATGCTGTTTCGTATATTCGTAACCTCCCCTGCTAGCATAGTGGTTTTGATCGCTGTCGTCCCATGTCATGTGGGAAAACGCCTGGGTTGGAGTCCTTAGTTGGGAGTAACTTTTTTTAGAAGCTTTTTTCCACCCACATGGGCCAAAAGAGTTGTTCCCAAGTGAGGACCTGTATAGTTTTCATCCCGGTAAGTTGAATTCTTCATCCTGCAAGACAGAAACACCAACCATAGAATACACGCAGTTTACAGACATCTACTGGCCTTGGTTACCTGTGCGCAAAGCGAAAAACTGCGTCTACTTTTCTAAAATGGGAGCATAATGATCTGAATATCTGTCATAGTAACAGATTCATGCAGAGTTGTGTTTAAGGAAGACGTAGAGTCTAACTCAACCAAGAAATTGCATTTGGGTAAAAGGCGATCCTTCTCGCTAATTGTTTGATAGCACAGATGATTTATCAACACAAAATGGTAAGAACTGACCTAGAGAAGGAGGCAGTAACAAATTGCTGTTGTAATCGAGTTTCAGACTTTGCCGGTAATAATTCGTTTACAACGATCCATTATGATAATGATGGTGTTTTCTGTATACAGGCCCATTAAATAAAATAATGGGTTCATAAATGTTGCAATTCCTTTTCTTGAGGGTACGAGTACACGCCGACTAAAATAATAATAATAATAAAAGAACAGAACAATGGGTACATTTTGTCATGAGGACATTAAGATTTTTATGTGAGATTAAGGAGACGCTCAATTTTTATCTTTTTCTGAAGAAAAAACCTTTTTGCTCATAATACCATCGTATGTCATATGAATGTGCTTTTGCTTTTCTACAACAATAGTACTCGCTAACGCATTATCTTCCAGATGAATTATTTCTTCAGATAACAAATTGATGTAATCTGTTAATGGGATGGTATAACTTGCAGAAAGTGCGCTTTTATCGAGGCTCGTGTTGTAAATAAAAAAAAAATGGCATTATTTTATGAGGCATTTACAAACGTAGGATTTTACTGAGACTATTCGGGAAAGTTTTTATATCTGAAATTTTTATACTTGTGGCCTTTTAAGTTTTGCTTTAAAATATCATCATAAAGAAATTATAACCTCACTAGTTATGCACAAATATGTAACGTCCTCCCCCCCATAAAAGAAAAGAATTTAAAGACGTAATCGTCTCTGTACAGGGTAATATATAATCAAGGATATAAGGGAATAAACTATGAACCTCATTAAATTTTCTAACTTCATAAATTCTTCAGGATCTGATTATATTTTGGTAAATTATTTCATGTTGTTTATGCTTATATAATAACAAGATTTCAGTTTTCTCATCAGGTCCTTTGTGTGTAGAAATTCCAGAAGAGTTTTAAATTCACCCGATTGCTCACTGTTAAATACAGAATGTCCATTCTATGACTATGCATTCTGGTTCGAAGTGCTTTGTTACTCACAGACTGCATATCAAAGGAAAATCAGACATCTTTGTTGGCCAGTGGCCAATAGGGATATTCAACTTTCTGTGAATAATACACAGAGACACTGGGAGCGCGTATCTTAAATTATTTATGTACTTGGATGATTTAGCAAAGAAACGTTTTTCTCTTCTATTGATGCCTGTCCATTTCCTTTGTACAATGAGCTAAAACTACATAACTTAGCAAATGTTAAATCTCTGAAGAGTGAACTGGCTATTTGCATACTTTAAAAATAGCCTTAATCTAATTACCGCATGTTCAGATGAAACAAATATGTTAATTTTCTGTTATAACACATTTTTTCTTTTAATTTAGCTTCGTAAAAGGTTTTGTATTTATTTTATACTGTTTGTTAGAAGTCATCCCGATACAACCATAAAAGGCTAGGATTTCTTTTACTTTTATATGGATTGGGTGTACTCCTCACGCTTAAAACATTAGAACATCAGAATTAAAGCGTTAATTATGTTTTCCTTTAAGTTAAGATTGTTAATTTATTTACAGATTAATCGTATTTAATCATCTTTTAGGCCTTTGAAAGTCTTTCAAACTTACGCTCCACTCCCCCTCCCCAACACCTCACAGATAAGATTTGACGACCACCGAGTCCACCTCTGCTTTCTGTTGTAATTTCATAATCCTTTTGTTGTGGTTGTCTTCCTGAAGTTCGTACTGGATAGCCCTCTTTTCTACCCGGGCCTCCAACACCGGGTGAAAAGACCTGAGTTCGAATCCCGCCGATGACGTGAGGAATTTTTATGGGCTATTTTTACAACGTGACTGAGTTATACGGTCTCAGGCGAGAGCAGCATGGGTTTTTTTCTCCTGAAAACTTTGATTTTTCGTCCAGAAAATATAAAATCGTCCTCAGAACTCATGAAATTTGCAGAGTAATATGGCTTTAGTCGCTGATGCTCCTAAAAACCCCCTACAACAAGAACGTTCTAGATATCTAGAATTACGAAAATTTCTTTACGTGACTTTGTATTTTCTCTAAGTGTATCCTTTCTATACCTCCTCTTGTCTTCATCAAATTTCCTTGAAATAAACGAATTTACCAAGCCAACTGTATTTGCAGGGAACATTCTCCCTCTACAGTACTCATCCTTTAAATTCAATTTCTTTCTTCTGTTTTCTTTTGTGGACATCTGATACTATGTTAGTGGCTGTACACCCCTTAGACTTGGCGCATTAAATTGTTCGTTGCAAAGTTTTGATAAGGGTATTTAGTTTTATTTCGTGTAACCTGTTTCCAGGGCTTCCGGTTGAGGTTAATGTACAACATCGGTGTTTACTTTCGCTTATTTAACTTCATCAGTTTTCTATTTCCGCGTTTCAAGTCTGATGGAGATAAAACTTCTTGGAGATAACAAATTAACTTTGGCGTGATTTCTTGCATGCATCTATTTTATGTACCTCAGCGTTACAAAGCTGGAGTTGGGGAAAAGAAAGCATTTGAAATATTTACAGAGAACTTATTACGAAAACAGTTCGAAATATATTTTGAATCAGGAATTCTTGGAAGGAATTCGCGAACAGTTTTCTAGCCAAGGCGGTTAAATGTGGTTTATAAAAGCTGTTTAGGAGAAATGAAATTTAAAAGGTAACGGCGTAAAAAATTGTCAAATCAAATACATTCAAATTACGTTTCACTTTTTGTGTCGTAATTTCATACATCTTCATTTTTTATGGCTGGGGAAGGCCTCAAAGGCTACAAGTGGCGGAGCATCACTAGGCCACTTAGTGCTTGTTTAGTAATTCTTACACTGCTGTTTAAGAATAAATATCCTGTATATAAGTAGACATTCCAAGGTTAATTTTTCTGAATTTCTGTAATACGTAAGCTTTGTTTCATCACGACCCATAATTACTTTACAAAGAACAATTTCTAAACGAAAATCAATCTGAATCGGAACTAACATTGTGTTTACTTATCTGCTAAGGCCCGACTGTTGCTTCTTTCAGTTTTTCGGAAAGAAAAGCAACACGAACTGACAAAGATAAATGAGATTTTGAACTTGTAATTCCCCCGGAATTTTCAGAGCAGAAATTGGAATTACTACTGAGTTATGCGTGCTGATTTAGAAACAACGATGGTCGCAAATCCCAAATTGCTTTCCGACATGCTGGTTATGCATGAAGAAGCAAGGCTTCCGTTATAGGTAGAAGAGTTTAACGCTACTCGTCGTTCGCAAATAGAAATGTGCGCAGTGCTTGGAAGGAACAAGACTATTTTCAACTAACAGTATTAGATTGCTGCGTAATATATATTCATTTTGAGCCGCGACTCTTAGAAGATATTATTTCACACCTTAACTCCTTTATATGGTCAATGTATGGTTACAAGAACTAACTTTCAGCTTCTGTTGGCTGCCATAAGCAAATATAATAACGGGAGCGTCCTCATATAAATCATCGTTAGGTATTGAATGTCGTGTGTTATAGATATTGAATAGTTAAGGATCGAACTGTGCACTATTGCTTGCATCAGCGCAGCCAGTGTATTTGTATAATGACATCCTAGAACATTATCCGAACGTGACACAATGAAATTGGTTGAAAGAAAAGATTTTGATCTCCAAATGAAATGCGAATTCGATAACCGCATCTTTCCTGCCATTGAACATTGATTTCTCTAAACATCAGATCGTTACTAATTGTCTTCGAGCTGAAAAGAGTTTAATTAGTGGGGAGAGTATTAAATAATGACTTAAGGGAAGGTGACTCCTTCATTGGATTCCAGTGTTCGAATGGTAAGAAGTACGAGCTGCTGTAAATTATTGAGACGAAGACTTCGTTGCGTGTGGTAATAATATGATTAAATTACTCTTAATTATTGAAAATATTAATCACTATATTTTACGGTATCCTTGTTTATGGCAAAAGGTGAACTACCATTGAGATGTCCTATTTTTTTCACAAAAATATTTTAATATCCAGCAGTTTTTTAAATATCTTATACTGTTTATATCATACTGATATCGAAGGACGATGAGTCACACCATCGAGTGGAATTTTGAGAATGTTCATTAAGACAACGACCCAGACAACACTTTGTCGAATGAATTCCGTGGTTAAATGATCAAACTGTAAACTGAATGGCTGTGTAAAGACACAGCTGTGAGTACTTGGCTCAAGGTTATAGGAAACTCCATAGCAGGCTACAGTCCACTGTGATTTGAAGGAAGAATCCAAAGTACATGAATGGGTACTGGCTTTTCATTTGCGCCTGTATGAAACCCATAATAGTCAAACAAGTTATTAAACATCCAAGTTTGAAAATTGGACAAATGGCAGGCTTTCTGACACCAAGCTAAAACTATTGGCCCATATTATGATCATTGTAATAATTTCCACACATTCACATGGTTCTGTTTCAACTTCACTCGAAGATAAAGCATACCGACTGGCACTTTTAGATTGCTTCCAACTATTATATTTAATGATTTTGGTAAATCTCCTCTAGTTCCGGCTCCTGGAATTCCGATTCCTAAGGGAATTTTGCTTTTGAAATCTGTCTCCAGTGTTAATTCCTTTTTATCTGTCTCCAGTGTTAATTCCGTTTTGTAGTCCTTTTTTTTTTTCATTCTTTTCTTGCGATATAGAAAACTTGCATATATCCGTCTCATCTCTGAGAAGGTACGTGAATCTCGCTTTTCAGTTATTGTATTTTATTTAAAACTTTTCCAAAGTAATTCGTCCTTTTACTTTACTTAAGACTTGTCTGAAGTAAAGGATTCATTAACACCACACTAACTTTGGACGAATTGCATGAAAGTTCTACAGAAGCTTCAGTCTCAAGTATTTGCTCTAGACATTTCAGGAGCATTTGATAGGACAGCTGAATGATGATCACAGATGGCTATCATTGTTAATCCTTCCCGATGTAGTGATCTGCGTTAGTTGGCTATTTAGTTTCCGGCAGAATTTTTCTTCTTCTTTGATGGATGCTGTAGGGAAATTCGATATACTACAGCCTCATAGCCTTAATAAAATCGGTACCGATTCGCCTACTCAACCTGTGTTCTTTAAGGAAATTAGCTCCTAGCTGTTGACCGTGGAAGGTTTAGTGATCTCTTAGTGGAAATTGGACTTGGTATGGAGGCAACACAGATGCTGTCCGTCTTGTAGCCTTGTACTTCTAATATTTGAATCTAATATTTAAAGGGTATGCTTTAATTGACTCCCCGGAAGGATCGATAAAATTTAGACTTTAGTACTTTCAGATTAGGAGTTTTTGCTACTGGAGAGGGCTGTGCGCTCAGCTATAATTTCTTTCTTTCTCTTGTGCACGCAGAAGATGGAGAATCGAAAACGCTGGTTGAGACAAGGGTATACCATGTCGAACACCCTTGAAAGGAGATGAATTGTAAGGAGGAAAATGAAATTAATGGACGCGATGTCTCGAAGACAAATTACCACGGACAAAATTGAATGGTAGTATATGGTAGATAGAGGCGAAAAGAGGATGAATGATAGAAGAGTTTTAGTAATGGACTGTACTGTAACCGCTTCTTGGAATTTTTTTATAATTTCGAAATAATTTACTGCAACAGTTGCATTCACACCCAAATGAAAAGATAAATGGATCAAATGTCTTTCTTTCATATTTAAAGCAAATATCATGCGACGCTTCGTAACTACTTTTTAAACCATCAGAATTCTGCCATGCAAAATGGCAATAAAGAATTTATGATACATATATATTCATAAATTTAAAGGGAACAAATTCAAATAGTATTTGTTTGGGAGAGAGAGAGAGAGAGAGATTATAAACAGTGAATGCATTACCGAACTACGTTAATTAGTTTGTAATGGAAACTTCGCTGTCACAGGAGAATCCAAGATTATATTTACTCAATCTGATATGTTTATGGGGTTTAAGTGATGCAAACTTCACAGATATCGAAGGGCATATTGGTGGCATTACTGTTCTTCCCCTCTTCCTCTTTAGTATTCTGAATTAATATGTGACCCCATGATTGAAGTTAATGATCCATGATTCGGGATGCCCTTTTGAACTTTGAGGTAATAAATATTCGTTACGAGTTTCATCACAGCCTAACGTTACCGTAGAAGACATAGTTACATCGCGATAGCGGTGATGGTTTATGCATGACTCGATCCATGCCCCAATAATTCGTTGTTATATGAGATGGACACGATACTGCCGTATACGTTAGAGGCAAATGCGCACCTACTATGCGTTGGTGCTCAAAAGTTAAGGAACAAACACCAAAATATGAATAATATTAGCCATATAGCGCAAGGAAGTCCTAGGCTTTTGCTGCATTTGCCAAAAAATAAAATAAAATAAATAAATAAATAATTAATCAAATAAATAATCAAAACCATTTATATTGTGAGAGAAAAATAGCGAAGCATTTATTTTAATGAGTCTTAACGCACAAAGATTAGACATATTTCGATCTGAAATTAGATTATGCAGATGAATTCGGGTGTGACCAAAAATGGCGCTTTTGATAAGCGGAAACTGGTAGGGGTAATAGTTTGATAAGGCGTCTGATCTCCGTGGGTAGGAACACGAGTATGACCACATGGATTTATAAAAACTCATGCTGAGAATGAGACTTAATCAGTTTTGAGATATATTACCAAGCTTCCATTATTTTATAAAGGTTGATGCAAGCTCAGTGTGATATCTGGAAAGTGAACCTGTAGCAAGGAGGCGTTATTTTACAACCAGAAGTGTTTTTTGCGAGAAAGTGAAGTGGGGACAATGATTACAGTCAACACCATTAAATCATGTTCAGACATGGCTCGATGTAATCTGGCTTCCCGTTCCTATTAACCTGCTCGAGAATCCAATTGAACACTGTACTTCAACTCATTAGCGAAGAGACCCATAGCCCATTGCTTCAGGAATAGCTGACAAGCTGCACCAAACGGACTCTTTTGCCTGTAAGGATTAAGGAAAACAAACAGTTGGTCTTAGCGAACAAAGACCCCCGTTGAAGAGCGGTATGCCTGAATGAAACCCTTCCGATAGACGCTGCATGCTCTTCAGCAAAGTTCCGTGCTCTGAAGTTTCCATGTTGTTGGAGGTGACTGGTATTCAAGAGAAAGTTTGTTTTGAAATTATTTCGCAGTCTGTTTACATACTACAAATCAGTCCACTTCGCCTTGAGGTTTGACCTGTTTCTGTTGTTTTCCTCGTGAAACTTCAAAGAATCATCTAAACTGTTAGTTTTTATTATGGTGTACATATTTAAATCGATAATTATGGTGATTTTTTTAATGAAAACTCCAAACACGAAAGGCATTAGATTCTATTCTATGGTACTTATTACCTTGCGTAGGTTGAGAAGATGAAATAAGTTACTTCTTGACATGAGACTTGAATTTCTGTAGATTAAATTTTTCAGGAAATTTGAGGAGGGAGGTTGTTCTAGAAAACGAAAGTTAAAGGGATAAATGAAGAAGAAATGTTGGTTCTATAAATTTGAAATAAGATGGTAAATGGCTGTTAACTGTTTGTGGCACCCGTTCGGACTGGTTTGGAAAAGAAAGGGGATTTATAGAAGCCATTCAGAAGAATAGTGCCCATGGAAGTATTTATACAAAATGCATGCTGCAAAAACAGAACGTCTATGAGACAGATATTGGAGAGATTTTCTAAGAGATGGGTATTTTATTAACCTGACTGCCCTCTTTTGAATGGAGTCTAGATGCCAGATAGTTGGCATGGTTAGCAGATGAGTTCGGGAACATTTTGTTCCTTATGTGGGAACAATATTTAATGGTAATGCGGATACGATGTGACATTGTAGCTGTTTAGAAGAAACATAACTCCGAGAGCGAAAGAGAAGACCCAATTTTTTAGATGCAGAGGAAGAAAGACTTGTGATGTGCTTTGTGCAAAGAAAGATTAGAGGTCAGGATAATCCCTAATAGAGATATGTAATCTTGTATAAATCACTTTACATAAGTGATTTTTAGAAAGATCGAAATTAACAAAGTTATCTTAGTTAATTTCACTGGAGGGTTACTTGGAGATTAGAATTTAAGGAATTAGTAGTGGATATTTTAGAAATGGAGTTTTGTGTAGAACAAGGTTTCTCAAAGTGGAATACAATGTGCTGTCATCAGCAAAACTATGGATAGGATTTCCAGTCAATGGAAGAATGTCATTAATATACAAGAGGAAAATAGTGGGGAAAAAGAACTGAACCTTAGGAAACACGTGCATTAGTGGAGAATTTAGAAGACATTTCCACACATCTACCAATACCCGCAGTGAGTGATCTGAGGGAAAACTGGATAACCAATTACAAAAAAATGTTGGAAATTCCTAAGATAAATGCTTATTTAGGAGAGCTTCATGACGAACACGATCAAAAGCCTTTGATATGTCAATAGCAACTGCCTCAGTTTCACCAAATTTTTCTATTGAATTTGTTTATAGCCATTATCATAAGTGAATCGACACTAACGAAATACGTATTTACGATCATTGATCAGATGAAAGGTTTCAAGCTAGTTTAGGAGTTGGGGGTTAATGGATTTCTACATTACTTTATAAAGAGTCGAAGTAAGTTCAATAAGATGGTAATTGGATGGGACGGATTTGTTACCCTTTTTTAGGAGCTGGCTGGATATGAGAAAATTTCCAGGCAGAAGGAAACACCAGTGGAATAAGAAAGCGTAAAAAATGGCACACAGAACAATAGTAATCTATAGCGCGCTGTTTTCGAGAACAAGTGTAGAGATACCATCAGGAACTGGAGCTTTGTTGGCATCAACATTGTTCAAAATTCTTCTGACACCCTTTTGATGGAAGCCGACTGGAGATATCAAGTGAAGCTAGGAAAGATAGTTGGTTGTTTACCAAGATCGTCAGTATAAGATTTAGAATAAAATGTAGGACGCTAGCAAGTCGGCTATAACTTTATCTTAGGTAATAGAACCATTAGGTTTTAACAGAGTTGGGAATACAGGTGGTCAAAAGTTGCGTCCAATGGCTTTGGCAAGAGACCAGAATGCTCGACTTCCATTTGGACAAGAAGCAAGTCTTCTATTCTTAACGTGTTCAAAATCTAATTTGGGCCGATTAATAACTGCTTTACATTTTATGTGAGCTTTGGTTTTACCAGAAAATGAACCTGGAGATTTGGATTCAAGCCAATTGCTATAAGCAGCATTCTTATCTTGAACAGCCTTATCACGTTTATTGGAATAAACAAGGCATTAAAATCGCCAATAAAAATTATCTCACTGTTAGGAAAATTTGTCTGGAGAAAGTAGAGCCTCAAAGATTTCCAAGTGATTAGTGGAAATGGGAGATTGATAGAGGCAACAGATGAATTTGACAGAAAGGGATAGAGAGATTTTAAGCCAGAGAAGATCGAAAAGAGGAGATTCCAAATTACTAAGTCTCTTACAGGGAAGATCAGAGCGGACATAAGCGCAAGTACATCCTTTGAAGTGATAGCAATCGTACAGCGAATAATTAGGGCAATAGAGATGAGGGGTTGAATCAACCGATAATTGAGATTCTGTCAGAAAAAGTAAGTGGGGATTAGCACACTACGTGGAAATGGACATTGTTAGGATTAGAACTGAGAATATTTGTGAAATGAATGAGGAAGGGATCTTGATCTTTTTGCAGATAAGTTTCTTCAATTAGTTGGACTATTCATGGTGTATTGAACAGTTAAGAAAAGGGTGGGAGATCTTGTTCTGTGAAGTAATGAAATTTTTGGATATGGTGTACACACACGAAGATATACCCAGAGATACACACTACTCGGACCTCGAGCTTCCTTCAGTCACTATCTGGCAGAGTAGAGGCAGCGAGATTATATACTAGCTGATTCGGATGCCTCCTAGAGAGTTGCGAGAATTTTCGGTCCGGTGAGCTACCTAGCAGCAGCAGGCCTGCGAAACACCGCTTTAGAACTATGCCCTCGAAATGTAAGGAAGACTAGATCTTAAGTGGAATTTTGGACCGAAACAGGTTCTAAGTTTCAAGTAGCTTTTGCTATTCTCGAGGGTTGAATTATGCATACAAGATCCATTTTGGATTAGCCATTGTTCTAAATAAGATTGTAAAACAAATATACCATAATAAATGGAATATAATCGAGTGGTGGGCAAAAACTCAAGTGCAATAGAACATATAGCACAATTAACAGTTTACGATTTCTATTTAGGAAATCGTTTTCCCCTTAAGCCAATCCCTAATTGTTTTCCTAATTCTGTTTAGGTTTCTTTTTTTATTTAAGTTAAAGTGTAAACTAATGAAGAGGCACAAAATAGGTTTTAAATATCAGTACCATTAAAAATCAGTAAGATACATAATGTATTTTGTGGTGCTCTTTATGGAGGTTACTTTTTCCATTTTTCTAATCTGTAGAAAGATACAAGAAAATCTTAAAATTCGTGCTAGGTATGAGGATTAAGTGAATCCTGATTTTTACCTCCGTATAACAAGAGAGACTGAACCCCCCCCCCTGATTTTTGCTCCAGATGTTGATGTTACTCATACTTTTCAGATGCTCTTAAACAGTGACCTCTGTATAGAGAGAATGAAGATCTTCAATCCTAATAAGAAGACCCTTGCCCTAAATTTTCTATCGATTTTTGGCATGCCAATAGTCATCAAATTGACTTCCAAGAACCAATATTGCAATCGAAGGATGCATAGAACATTCAATTTATTGATAAGTTCTTACCTTTCGAATATTTGGAAGTTCGCTGATACATTAAAGAAAGTACAAAGCATGAATGATTAGGAGATGTTCTCCTAATCATTTATGCTTTGTTTAATCATGTAAACTGTTTAATAATGAATAAATACTAGATTCTAATAATGAATAAATAATGGATTATAAAGTGTTAAACTGATTTAAATGATATTCTTGATTATTTTATATAGTTTCGCACTTGTATATTCTTAAATTAAAAATAAAGTATTGTGATTTTATATTTTGTAATTAATTTCCTGCATGAAACAAATGAATAATTGCTAATTTTTCCCTACCTCTTTGCTTGCATTTATTGTCATAGCTTCTGTAGTGGTTTATTCTTGATGATGCCACATTAATACGTGCTTTCCAAAAGAAAAATTCCATGGCTAGAAATCGTATCACCAGCACTTCACTGTTCGTGTAGTTTGATGTGTTTCCCGTTAGGCAGATGCACTTGTTTAGAAGTATCAACTTTCCTTTTTGGACATCTTTTAATTATTTATCGTATTTTACTTCGGTTTTATGTTCTTGTCAGTGATTTAAAACGCTCGTTTCCATCAACGTAACTGTTTAACATTGCGCTTATTACGCTTCAGAAACTTCAAGATGCCCTGCTAATAAGAAAAGATCCTTTCTGCAGATAAATCATTTATGTTCATTACATCACATCGTACCTAATTAATACGTTAAGTCTTCCCTCCTTCAGAAAATAAAGTATCTTAAGGATTCGAGAAACTTATCTGCGATTAAAAGGGCAAAATTTTCGCCATCTACAGGGGAGAAATGGGGGGTTGTGCAACTTCTTGCGCCTTGGGAGGTAATGTCTCCTTAGTGACAGCCGGGAGAATTAAGTCCGATATCCGGGATCGATAAATTTCACTTAAGTAAATTACTTTGATGGAAAGTAAATAGTCCGTAATTTCCTGAGGAGCCGTGAGCAACAAGAGGAAACTCAAACAAGTTTGGTGTTGAGGTATCAGGCATAAGCATCATGGACTACCCAAGTTAAGGAAGGAAATATAAATACGTTTATGGTATTTTTACTGTTTGCTAATGCAGAAGACTACTTCAAGGAAATAAATGTACCTTTAAGTATAAACAACTTATATGGGTTACGCAGGCAAGTTGCGAATTGAGAGTATCAAATTCTAGATTGAAATGACATCAGAATGTAAAATAATGATACTAAAATGGCTCAGTAAGCACGTCAGACATACCCTTGTTGGAGACCACATAGCGACACTGATTGCAGATCTGATGGATCGTCTATCAACAATAAAGAATGAAATTTGGAGAAGGTACTGGAAACTGCAAACATTCTGACCTGTATATTATAGTCTACATGAGGTTAGTTCATCCTTATGTGTGAGATGAGTGTGGTTTTTTTAAAAGTTCGCACACTTTATCGGCTAGATTTTAAATCCTTATTATCTTAAAATGATATACATCATTTTTACATCGTTTCCAATCACTTTTCATGGCCGAGTAAGTCATGAGTCAATTATAAAGCAATTTTAGTTGTCTGTGAGACGAGTAGCCTTAAGTTTACAGTTTTGTGCCTTTTTTTTAAGCTGCGGGACTTTTCTCGTTTTTCGACAGAAATGGATTCTCGTCTAGGTCTCTAGGGTCATCGAATCGGAACACAGTGAACCGTGGTTAGGTCATCGCCACTGCAGTCAATTGGGATGATAAGTAATCTTTACTGAAATGATAAAAAGGTGCCACAGTATTAAATTTAACGTCGAATTTTTTTAAAGATTGCAAAGTTATATCTGCCTTACTTATCCACCGTATTCAACTCCGAAAGTACTTTTCTGGAAAGAACCAGGTCCTTATTTTTGAACGTCATTTTGGATCATTTTCTTTAAAAACTTCATTTTGGATCATTTACAGTGTTGATGTGAAGCCCTGTGGTGTGAAGATTTTGTTCCAAATTCGTCAAAAGGATTTTCAGTTCAAATGTTTTGTGTTGTCTTTTCTCACATGATTGTAGTGTCTCCTGCCGAGATGAGGGGTCGTCGGTTATTGTGCCTGTTGTGATATTCGATGGTCCGAACATGATGTGTAGACTAGTTCATGGTTCAATCTGATTTTTTTTTTATTTTGCCTCGCAGAGCATTTAGCATCCAGTTGAGCACTTGTGGGGTGAGGTGGAACGAGTTCCTCGGAGTAGGGATCTGCAACCATCTCATTTGCAAAAATTGTGGAAAGCATCTCAGCCAGCATCCCCTTGGCATTCTTTTGACACCTCATTGAGTCCATACCACAATGAATCCATCTTCTTCTGAAAGCTAAACAAGGGCTCCTCGCTATTAGTGGGTGTACTTATTAAAACTCGTAGTTAGTCATTATGACTTGGAGTTGAATGTTTATTGGTGGATTTTGAATAGAGTCAGAAACAGATTTGTAATTGGAGAACAGCCTTTTATTGCATTGTGCAAATAAGCCAGTCTATAAATGATCCATTAATGCCGAAATGATTACTTTCTGAAAGATTCTCGACAATTAGCATCCTACTGAAGTTAAAATGTTTTGAAATTTTCGGAGTATTAATTTATGGAAATAGGTTGACGAGATTAAGTGATTTATATTGGCTAGTGGGGAAGTATTGTTCTTGTCCTGAGTGAAAATATAAAAAAAATTATATCCACAATATAAGTGCTGAAATTTTTTATTGCGAATTTCATCAGGTTCAACCAATCGCTTTATTCTACATCTCATTAATGGTTTTGATCAGGATTTCCTTAGAGATCAGAACATTCTCAAGTTTTTGATGGTTGACCACTTAATTGCACCTGGAATCGCCTTTGGTATTATCAGATACATCATTTACGAAAGTTTTTCTAGCTGACAATTTTAGGCTACAAAATAACAATTATTTTGTTATTCCGTGGTCTGTGAAATAATTCCATGATGTTAAGCTATTTTCATGGACTTTGGTCTCATAGCTTTAAATGCAATGTGATCATTAAGTATCTCCATTTTACTTCTACGCTTATACCTTTTTGTGTCAATCTACAGGCAATTTCAACTCCCTGGAAGACCAATTCCTATATCTAGATGAAAGACTTCAGCTACAATATACGGGGTATGGATGAAAAAAGAAAATAATTGCCGGAATTCTATTGGTCCAATTTTAATTAAATTTGGAATAGCTCCACAAATCTTCCTAAAAGGCCCAAATATAGAATTTCATGAAAATCTGCACACTTGGAGTTCAGTTATTTGAGGATGGACATGAAGACACTGCACGATTATGCATATATGGTAGCGCACTTAAAAACCAAGGACTTTTAACAAGGATTATAAAAATAAAGCCCAGATGTACTTATACGTTACTGTATACATGCTTCCTGCCTTTCGACATCTGTTATTCAGTTATTGCTTTCTCTGACTACATTTCTTTGTGAAAGAAGCCGTTGTTTTATTTCTACATCTGCGATTATCGAATATCCAATAAAAATTCTTCTGGTTTCATATAATATAATCGTATTGAGTGTGAATCGACATCCGTCCGAGAAATACATTTCGTATTTCTCGTTAAAGTAACAAAATATCAACTTGGCGTCCTTAGTTCATCGATTTTGTATGACGTTAGATGAAAGCGTTAGACCTTGACTGTTTCTTTTTTGTCACCACTTAATTCGTATCCTTACATCCAATCAAGGCAATTGTCTTGGGAAATGAGGATAAAATCCCCTCGAGATGGTAAGCGAACTGCTGCGCTTCGTTGACCTAGAGAGTTTTTATAATTACGTAAGATATCGTGATACGATACGAGAGTGGAATGTAGTGAAGTGGAAAGTTTTTTAAGCGGGGTGCTGTGTATTACCCGCTCACCGACAAAAATTACGATTTTGACACGTTGTTGCTTTTAGGCATAAAAGCTGATAAGTGAGAGAAAAAATCCAACGTAATTTTTTCCCCCTTCTCCCTCAGCTTTAGTATTTCTCCTCGATTTATTTTCACCTTTGAGATCTTTTGAAAGTGATCATAAACTGTTAAAAAAAAACAAAAAGTCTATTTATCACCATATCGATGTTGCTTCTCAGTACATAAGAGGTGTGCATAGCCGTTAATATTTTCAAAACGTAGCGTTCAATGTTTACCGTAAAAAATATCATAGTTGCAGTGAGAGTGAATACCTAAGGGATTGGAAATAGGGAAGTTTTTTTTGGTCTCTTCTCCATAGAACGGCCTTTAGACTCTCTAATTATAATTTCATTTGGACCCTATTAACCATACAGCGCAAGGAATTAAATATTTAAATTTTCAGTAATAAATAACTCTTAATTAGACCACAATGCTCTTACTAATTGAAAGTCATCATGTTCCAGTCTCAGAGAGCTTCTTTCTCTCAGTATCTATTCTTTTTTTATTTCTAAAGTTACTTTTACAAATAAATAAATACAAATTTTTTTTTACAAACAAATTTCCATTAACTTCATATATTAACTTCTAAAAAACTCTAATTCTTTTAAGCATGTACAAATATTCCTTTATCTCTTTTAATTCCTCTCAGTCCTACACTGTCTCGTCTTATTATTCAGCATTTTTATATCTCATTTCTGCTCATATTACTTCATTTATGTACTATTCATTCCTGTAGTAATCATAACATTTTCATTATATTATCCACACTCTGGTATATTTTAACGTTGCACATAATTTGGCTAGTTTAATGAAGTTCGGAAAATTCCTGATCTGAGGATTAACAGCCATGTCCTTCCGAACCTTTTCTGGAAATCTATTCTGTGACCCAGTCTCCAGCTGAACTAAGCCTTTCCCCTTTCTCTTCATGACGAAATTCCACACCATTTCAGTTACATCTCTCTCTCTCTCTCTCTCTCTCTCTCTCTCTCTCTCCCTCCCTCCCTCCCTCTCTCTCTCCAATTAAATGCAGCCACATACTTCGTCTCCAACTTGCACTTTCACATCATTGCATCACTCCTGTATCACACCGATTTCTGCGCACACCTCCCATCATTTTTCACTTCACTCTCGATTTCCGTTCGAAAACCTTATATTTTTCCTTCCAATTTCTTATCTCCGCCTTTCTAATTAGAATTTAACACAATCGCACTGTTATTTCTCCCATTCCCACGCGACTGCAATTTTAATGTAATCTAACTCTTCGTTTTCTACTCAACAGTACTCTTCCATCTGTTTTCCTTCAGCCCTTCCACTGACAGCGTCTTCGAAACCGCTAAATTCAAAGGTCCTATCCAAGCCATCTTAAGTGGCAGCGTTCTAAAGTGGCAATACATGTTACTCATTAAATGTCTGGTTGCCTAACATCCTTAAGTGCCTTTTTAAAGTTGTCCATTCTTTCCACCCTGTCTTATACTTCCTACTTTTAAGATTTTAGCGTTGTCCGCTTCATCTTTTGTTAGCTGCTTATTTTGAGAACTTAATGCTAACCTTGCTTTTCCACACCTACCTATACCTTGTTTCTCTTATTCACTAAATACAATACAACGAACCTTTCCCTTATTTTTTATATATATACGTATTTTCACTACAAGAAATATTTATAAGACTATGTCTTACAAATTATTTTTTTATTAGTTTAAAACTCCATAGTTCGATAAAATTTCAGAAACATACGCATGTTTATGACTGTTTTCTACTTTTATCCATAGAATTTGTCCCAGAAGTTTTTACATATCCTTCTGAAACGCCTTGTGTGTGTGCAAGTTTGCTTTAGAGAATATGGCAATCAGTTATCGACCGAATTTAATTAATGGCTTTACAGTAATTTGCCAAACATTGACCTTTAATTGAGAATTAAAGGATAAGGTTAATGTTTGAGGTAGCAGAGTGGTCAAGTGTGGGTGCACGCACACGCATTTGATTTTGCCATGGTTCCCACATGATTGCTAAATATGGGTAATGATTGTATTCTTGTCAAAACTACTAGTTGTACACTACTCTGACCTGTACGGTCTTCTCGGAGTATAAAGAGCATTTAATACGTAATTAAAATATAGCAAAAAAGGTAGGAGCACAAAAGGGAACCCTTGAGGGAACACCATAACCAATAGCATAAGTTAGAAGAAGGCTAGTCGCCTTTTTCCAAAATCTAATTAGTTTGTCCAGAAATTTACCAGAACATCTTAGTAACGAAACAAAACACCGCATTTCTCCGGTTTCTACTATAATGACTATAGATGTTCGAGACTTACTCAGTTAACAACGTTACTCCATGACTCTTCACCCTAAGAAGTTACCAAAGAGGTTGTTTGTTAGCTGATACAGTTGCAAATTGCTGCGTGTAATTTTTTTTTGAAATGCCTTAACCAGCGTCGTTAGGCGATATTTTTTTATATGACCCATCTTCGTTTATAAATATCGGAGTGACACTACTGTTAAAATTCAGAGGAGGAAGAAGCAGATGCGAGTTGAAAAATTCATTAAAGTTTTTTTTCATATCAAATATTAAGATTTATTTCTAAGGACCAGATTACGTTGAATTTCTCAAATAAGCTTACTGATGTCTACATTTTCACCATCTCTTTAAATTTATTGATATACCTTTTGAGTTATGCTATTTGCGTACCCAAAGAAATTCCAGAACTTTATCTGCACGCGTGGTATGAAAGATTTGTTGCAATTTTCTGATACTCGTAGAACCTGTAGAAAACTACTATGAAACGACATAACTAAATCAGAGTTAAAGTTTTTACAATTTTTCCCCTTTTCAGATCGCATTTAACATCTTCCATTGGAAATGTGAGTTAACAACAAAAGCCAGGCATTATTCTTTTGAATTAAAGCGAAAGACAAAGATGAAAAGAAAGATGCCAGAACCATATGTTCCTTATATTTAGGCTGCTTTACAATCGATATCAGTAATCTTTCAATGCAGTCCGCCTCATGTTAGGAGATTTCCGTCATAGGGAAAGAAAGAATGCAGATTTAAGCGATCCATGACTGGAAAATTGGTTTAATGCTATTATAAAAATGTCACTCATTGACTGAATTCATTATCAGCGAAATTTATAACATCGATAGGCTAACAGTTGTCTAAATAATACACGTAATAATAAACTTGCTTAGTGACTTGTTTCATGATCTGTATTCCTGCCTTCCATAAATTGTTTCAGGACTTCATTTTCTGTGAATACCACAGGAAATTTTATACTGTTGTTGTAGTAGGGTTTAAGAGTATCAGCAACAAAGCAAAGGCCATATTTCTCCTTGTAAATATCTGTAAATTGAGTGTGTTCTGAGGTCGATTTTCTGTTTTGCTATACGAAAGACCCGAGTTTCTGGGAGAAAAAACCATGCTACCATCGCCTGAGACAGGCTAACCCGGCCACGTTGTGAAAAAGACCCATACAAATTTCTCCCGTGGGACTAAAACTCAAGTCTTTTCAACCCACTGTGGGGAAGACGGCGATCCTATCAACTGTGCTACCCACCAGATAGGGAAAGGCAATGGACCTTCTTAAACAGAAAGACAAAAATTGGGCCGGAGTTCCAGGATAATGTAAATATTGGATTTGAGATGTCCTGTTTGAATGTTTTTAGTTGAATTAAGACACACACACACACCTAAATTGCATAGTGGTCGAATATTTACCGTAAATCACATTTTTCACTTAGTGATATTTCGACCCTGAGAAATTTGTCTTCACGAGGATTAAAAGAAATTACTGATTACTATTTAAAAGAATTCTTTTTTCATCAATTTAAATTTACATCCAGTCTCCAGTGTTTGCCGAAATGTACGGGACATTTCGCCATACATTATTTTGAATTACTTCCCAGAAAATAGACATTAATAGCGTGTAACAAATGCCATGGAACGCTGCTTCACTAACATGTATTTTCATTAGGTTGCTGTATAAACTTTTACCCTACGGAATGAGGGACATCACTGATTCAACTTCCAAACTGTAGTCTTTCTGTAGTTATTATTTTGCAAGGAAGTTTTGAGACTGCTTGAGAAAATAATCCGTGTGAAAAACGAACAACAGAAATGGCCGAAAACAGCAAACCAAGGGGTTATTTTGCAAAGTACTTCTTCAGAATTAAGTTTTGGCTTTCTTTTTGTTCCTCACAAACTGTGGCACGGCAGTCTATTTTCCAGAGACATAAACACGGACCCTAAGTTTGATGAACGTAGTGCATGTAAGGGTTCCCATGCCATCCGCATTCATGTATTTATATTGCGTATTACGCAGTAGGGAAGATTCATGCATATTCTTTGCCGGAGGTGTACAAAGCAATATAAATTTTCTTCCTTTTTCTTTTTTTTTCGTACTAGAGCAGTGGTTTCGAAATTGGACAGCACAATGATTTTAAATAAGCTCTTTAGTGTTATTTTACGATGTAAAATAATCACATTAAGAAAGTAGTTTGTAAACAGAGTTAGAAAAAAAAACTTCCGAAATAACACAGTTGAGATTGTTTTTTAAAAACTTTTACTCTGTTTTTTTGAGCGTTCATATACAGTACTAAACTACTCGCATCACTATCCATATTTGTATAGTTATTCAACACAAAATGCTTGGTTGCAAAGTTACAATTTCATTGCCCAATTTATACAGAGTAAACAATTTAATCCATGTCCATTAGGAATTAGGCTGAAGTTTTGATTGATGGACTTCTAGTTTATAAAAGAAGATCGAATACGAATAGCCGATCTCTATCTAAAACATAAATTCAAAACACTGATTTCTATGATCTAGTGCATTCAAAACTCTTTTGAAATTAGGTTAAACTTTAAATTGTAAAAGTCAATATAAAATAAATTCCAAAATATACATAAATAAAACTTTGTAAAACTTTATAAAACTCCAAAATTTCCTTTAAAAACATGTTTGGATATTTAAGGCCTATGTACATATTTATACATTATCTATTTACAACGAGTGGTTTCTTTTCTCCTCAAATAGATGGCAATTGAGATGTCCAGAAACACCTCGTACTTAGCTCTATCATTAAAGAGCTTCTGCATATTCATAACCATTAGTGCCGAGTTTCTGGAGAAAAATTCTCCACATACCTTCATAACCCACAATGCTTTATTAATATGTTCAGCGTTTTCAATCATTTCACAAGTACAATTAGGGCTGTCTCTTCAACCTCTAGGTCACTCAGTCGACTCCTTAATCAGTGTCTTCCCACAAACATGCAGCTAATGAGGCCTACTTTCTATTTCTCGTCATAGTGTACACTTCAGGCAGAAAGGTATAGGTAACACAGCCTTTCTCAGCACAGTCCCAAATGCTCCTGGCATTGCATTTCAATTTCTGTCTCTTGCTTTCTTTTTTTGATAAAGCCATATATACCACACACCATCCACACGTACCTTGTGAATTTTTGAGCAAGGTGGCACCCCCAGAACTGCCATGAAAAAATTATTTCCGGTTGCAATTCTAATTTTTTACTTCCTACTACCAAAAGCCACCGGTTCTCTACCAGTTCAAACTTGGGGAGCATTATTTGAGACCGTTCTGCAGGGTCTAGTTACCCCAAGAAGGGCAAACCTCTGAGTATAAATCAATGTTCGCCTCATTATAGCATTATTTTATCTAAACCTCCATGCCCAAAAAGCATACATAGAGAGAAAAAATGCATTGATAGACGGGGGCAAGAGATATTTACTTAACCTCTCCCTTTCTAGAAGGTCACCTGCCATCAATAACTACTCCTCTTTTATAAACTAGGTTTTCTTTTATAAAGTCCTTCAATCAAAAATTCAGCCTAATTCCTAATGGACATGGATTAAATTGTTTACTCTGTATACATTGGGCAATGGAATTGTAACTTTGCAACCAAGCATTTAATAATAAATAATAGAATAATAAATAAGTGAAATAAAGTTCAGGAAAATGGAGAAATGACTTGAGTATACTACATATATAGAACATTAAGTGAGTGTTCAACCATTTGTTTCAAAATACATACTATAAGGATATACATTGAAGTGCATAAATATGTACGTAGTTGGTTGGGTTAAGAATATACATCGCTCAAGACTCAAATTATAATAGTAGTAGCCTTGGCTACCCCACTGAGTATTCTTTTCCTATATTGTTGAAGTCGACATCTAAGTCCTGGACTCGAGATACCATCTGCTGAGGACGAAACCAAGAAACCGGTCCGAGAGATGAAGGCGTCTTTGCAGAGAGCATAACTGGGGAATTTCTCGTAGACGTGCCACTGGGATCTTCGATGCACAGTTGTCCCAGAAGGAGGGGGAGGAGATGAGACCGGTCATTAGTTTGACTGTTGTGGCGAGCCTCCTTTCATTAATGAGCAACATGAGTCTTGGGATGTTAAATGCGTTGGCCATGGCGGTGGTCCGGAGCTGGGAAGGCAGGCTGTTTGTGGAACGCCCACTTGAGAAGCCAATACTCGGATGAGAAAACTGGTTTGGTAGCAGAGGGAGATGCAGTTGTCCAAATCTCTGCAGCACAGAGAAGTGACGGATACACTTGTTGAAATGTATCTCGCTATGGTGGATTTGTCTGTTACATGGTGTAGATGTTGCTTACATATCCATCTCAGTCTGTCGGCTTTTGTGAGGAGTACGTCTACATGCTGGCCGAAAAGAAGCTTTGGGTCGAATCTGATTCCTAGGCCGATGTGATGTTGGACAAAAGGGATGGAGGCTCCATTGAGGGTTGGATAGATTTTTGTTGGTTGTTGCTTTAACGAGAAGACCATGATTTCTAACTTTTCGGGATTTATACGCAGACCAAATTGTTTGAGGTAGATACATATTGAGGAGAGAGTGGAGGTTAGCTCTTCTGAGATTTGGTGAGAGTCTTAATTGGCGTGAGTACCTTCACATCGTCAGCATATATCAGGATATTTAACTTCTGATGCCAGGATATTTAAGTTATATGTGATGAGGGGGAGTGGCCTTAGGATATCCTAATGGAGTTATCCTTATCCCAATTCACCATTTGAACAAGATGGCCTCTCAAATTATAAGCAACATCCATTCGGAACTTGTCTACAATCCGATACAAATGAAATTTACAGTACATGAAAGGGAAACCGAAAATATCCTCATGGGTACTTTTAATTTTGAATTCAATCTGCTAGTTTTAGGGGGAAAAAAGGTAAAATAGACTTGATTAGTTCTACTTAGAACTTTCTAAGCAAAATTTCAGGTCGCCACTGTACCACACTAAACAGATAGTGGGAGAGATTAACCGATTATAAGAAAAGTACCTTCATTTAGTACTTATCTCACAGTCGCTTAATTAGCATTAGCAGGTGTTTTAGGCATCCGTTGTCGTGCTACATCACATTCTTCATCAATCTGCAATTTACTTTTTATATTTATTAAGCTTGCATTCTGAATGGTCAGCAAATTTAAAGTGCAGTTTTCAGTGCATGTTTGTGAGATTAGATTTTTTGTTTGTTGAACTTTTAGATACTAGTGTACTCCAGCATAAACATTATAAGGTATTCTATAAACGAAATTAAATACTATCATATTAAGAATAGACGCATGAATTAACCTCGAGATATGCTCAATACTTATATATATATTTTTAAATAAAATAACTAGAAAATATTACTTGATACAGTTGGAATTGGGAGCTTTATATTCTTAGAAGCAAGAAAGTCGAATTCTTCATAGAAGAAGTCAATTGCTATTGCTTGAATACCTGGCGATAACGCGATAGAGTAATCAGGGAACGAACATCGGCCAGGAGGAGTCCCATCAGCATGACAAATAAGCAATAGTTACCACCCTCATTGCTTCATCGAGACGTTACCTCCCTAAACGGATTCGTCAAACCTAACACGCTCCCTTCATATAACCAATTTAACCATCTTCCAGAGTTTGCAGAAATACACTCAGCACTTCACTATGTTTGGATACGGAAATTGTATTTTTGCAGTAGAAAAAGTAAGCGGAATGCGATAAATCTCATGGTCATCGAAGTAAGAGGAAGAGTTCATTAATGAGGAAGAGTTCATATGCAAAATACTACTGGCCACGAATTAATTTAATTTAGTAAATTAAGTTTTAAATATAAATTCACGTGTGTTCTCCAGATTTATTTGAAGTTCATGTGCACAATGATTGGTTGGAGTTTAGCAAAAAATTTTGTAATTTATCCTTTGGGAAAAAACCAAGAATTAACAGATTGGATTGATAATAAATATTCCACACTTTCAGTCTTACTTTACTAAAATCAAGGAGAATTCAGAGATATAATTAAACTTACACGCGACCTTTTTCCCGACGTTGTTTGAGGATTTCTTCTTCTAGAAGATTCTTAATTCCCTCAAGTAAGCCGAAGAGAGAGAAATAATCAATAAGACCAACTAATGATGTCCTTCATTATAGTGCGTCTCATTACTAGTGTTTTGGAAGTGTCATGTCAAGACTTCTGTATGACATCCTCGGCCAGCTACATTTCTAGACAATGCCAGAAGATCATTTGGAGCAGGATGAGTGTCTAATGTCGTTGCTGTCACACTGCTAATAGCTCGTGGAAGCAATTCAGGAAATACTGGTCGTTATCGCTACAGGAAATGAAAATGGAGAAATTCTGAGCATCAGACATTTATGTTATCAATCATGGGAGGATGTTTGTAATCAAAATTTTGCTTTCTTTCGTAACTTTTTTATTACAGATTTATAAAACGAAAACTTTCGTCCATAAAGAAGAAAAGAAATGCTAACAATGTTTGTCCAGTAATATAGCGAAAGTGGATTGTAGAATGTTGGAAAACTTTAAAAAAACCTCCGAATTCTTAAAGAATGGATACATTTGTGTTTCCGTGCCATTTACAGTTGTGTTACTAAACATAATAAAGGTGAAAGGTTTATTTTAACTGGCCTTTGTGTACTCCGCGTATGAAGACTGTGCTTTTAATTCCCTAAATTGGGGTCGATAATTAACAAATAGTTTTTTAAAAAATCTGAAGTTTACAATTTGACAATCTTTTGTTCAAAAAAGGTTATTAAAAGTTTTCAATAACCTTTTTTCAGGTTATTAAAAACTTTTTGGAGGGCAGAATAACTGACAAAGGAATGCTCTATCTCGAAATTTAATGCAACTGTAAAACAATTGAAATGAATGTCAACCTCCTAATGTTGCTTTGTGAACTCGGAGTTCATAAAAGAAGAAATGTTGGCATTGGCCATCACAGTTAGAACTACATTCTTTTATTCTCTTCCAGGAAAATAAATAATTCGTTTAATTAATAATAATAATATTCTTTAATAAGTTAAATCGTATACATTCATGATTCCATGCACAGATAACCAGAGGAAACTTAAAAAAACATATTGTTTAAGTTCTTGGTTACTTGTATAGTTAGTTTTGCGCAGAAATACAAAGTTATGCTACAAAATAACCATTAAAGACAAAAACAGAAATATCAGAATAGAAATTTAATCGCAAATGAAACAAACAGGACTCCAAATTAGGCATAACATAAAATTACATCAGCATACTAGGACCGACACTTGCACTCCTATCCTTTACATGCAGTAAAATAGGCGAAGGTGTTATTGCGATATACCTTGTCAATATAACCATAGGTCAATGTAGACGTTGAGAGGTGAGTGTCCAAAGTCACATTTGGGAAGTGTCTATTGAATTCTAACCTTGTACAAGTGCTTGGTTACTTGAGCACCAAGAGGGGATACTGTGGAGGTATCTTCCCGGCAAATGCCATCCAACCGTGTTCCAGATGTTCATGTAATCATGCTTAGATGAGCAGAGATGAAGTAATACCTTTATTTTCCACACATGGGCACTGTGGGCGTGTATTGTAGGTTGCAGGTCTACACGATTTGGATATCGTGTAGATCTGGCGAGACCATAAGTTGGCCCACTTCAGCACCCAGAATTCTAGACCCCGTAGTTTCTCGAGGCTGGTCGGAGATTCGGTAGACCAAACTTCCACAGCACGGAAGAGAACACTACCGAAGTACATTGCGAGGTATTTTATGATGATTTGTTTATCGTGAGTTTCGCACAAATCTATTTTCATTCCCCAGAAGGCTCTGAAGGCTTTGGAACACTGAGTTTAGATTTATTGTTTGTAGGTGAGGTTCGCATCAAGGATTACTTCTAGGAATTTGACACTGTCTGCTGGAGCCAGAACATTTCCTGCTAATTCCGGAAGTAAGAATGATGCAGTATCAGCGTAGTCATCCGACTAGGAGAAGAGACGATATAGCTTGACTTCTCTGGATTAACTGACAGACAAAAAATTGTCATACTCGCAGAATGTATTTAGGTAGATGTTTACAGTTTCTGAGGAGATTGACTTGTTCGTGAATCACTAACATGGCATTTGCATGGCAAATAGCACACAATATCATTAGCATGCGATAAGAAGCTGGAATTTGATCTATAAGTGGAACGAATATTGCAGCGAAAGCAGGGCTGAGAGAGAACTGCCTTGAGATACCTAGAGATACCTACATCTGAGCTTTTACAGACTACTGTTATTATTTATGAAGTGAAGCATTCTCCCAGATAGATTTTTGAGGAGCTCGAGTATACTTCCGAATATCCTGTCGAATCTGAGTAAGGCAGGAAGGGGTGTAATTTGGAATTGAATCGAATGCAGATTTCATGTCTAGAAATATGGTGTGGAGATCTTCATTGTCATTCCTGGCATGAAGTATTTTCTACGATAAGACCTATAGTCCTTATCGTAGTTGCAGCTAGCTGATTTCGGGAGGAGGGAATATGGTTTCCTCATAAGTTATTCCGAGTTTTTCAGTCCGCACAACATGCAAATCTGTCTGTAAACACAATTCTGCAGGTAACACACAATGACGCAAAATAGTTCAGGGCGTTAATCCGTCTAAAATATAAAAAAGAATGGTGTCATTATTATTAATTTCTCCCTGATGGGTTTCCACCCCGTGATTGGTACTGGTACCAAGTGCACAGCAGGGTGGCTGGTATGTCTGCCTGTTATTACTGTTGGTCAGGAAACTCTGACTATCTTAGAGGTTTTCAGTATTGCAACTTTCTGGAGTTCCTTGCAGGTGTTTTCTAGGAGACCCTTTATATTGCTAGGCTGTTATGTGGGGATCTTTGGCACCATACCATACCGGTGGTTGACATGGCGATCAGGATGGTCGTTACTTGTTCCATATGTCACATCTCTTTGATCTCCTGTCTCTGTATTCGGTCTTGAGGCGAGGAGAGAAAGATTTTTCTCCCCAGAAACTGGAGTTTTATGGTTGGAATAGAGGAGGCTTTATAAGTTTGGACTTTGGTGGCTTTAATAAGGCTTTCTTTTTTTTTTGTTAGATTGCTCTGATATGCCTATATGAGAATTTTCCGGCTGATGTACTGAATAATTAGTGAAAAAGCAATTCTACGGAAAACGAACGAATGCAGCTATTTTGATACTCATACCCTCTGGAATCATGTTTTAGTAACCATCGGTTTAACGTAATTAAGTCTTAAGTTGCAGTCGGCCGTGTCCATTCCATTAGTAAACATGATTAAAGTGTGATCTTTAAAAATCATGTATTTTTGAAGATTCTGCTGAGTTACAATATTACTCGATCTTTTCCAACTTCTTCCTGTTCCTGCCTCTTAAACGGGTGTCGAAATGTACCCATAGTGTATTGAGCAGCAGCGATACTGAAATTTGGAGTTCGCTAACTGAAACAATTGGCATGCCCATCTTTCTTCATTAGCGAGGTAAGCAGTTTAAGCATAGTCGTCTGAGGTGTAATGGACAAAGTGCTCGTTGTCAACATTTGACAGGTCGGCAATTCAAATCTCAAGGGATGTCATTACCGATAATTACTTTACCGTTCCCATTAACATGTTAGGGTGTTTAAAGTCAACCAACATTGAGCTGCTCCACCTGATTGGATACGCCGTAACAGAACCAATTTGGCATCCAGATTCTCACTGTGCGTCGATGTTGTTATACTTATTAGACGGTAATTAGCACAACTTGTCACAAATTTGTAGCATTATGAAATTAATCTGGTTTTCGCTATTGGAGGAGCTTTCTCTAGTCCTTCTGATAATATGGAGCAGCTTTAATAATCAATGAACTCGTATACCATGGTTGAGGACGGAAGTCCTTGCTCTTTGTGCAGAATAAGTTTTAAAAAAGAGGGAAAAATAAGTGTTAAGAAATGTACAGTGTGTTTTACATTTCAGGAGCCTTCGATTATAATAGACAAGTGGATTTTGTTTAGTTTAATAAAAATTTGAAGTCAAATAAAAGTATATTCATTTTTCCTATACTAAAGACATGCCATGGAGTCTTGTCGACTCCATGGCATGTCATTTGGGAGAAGTGATTCGGGCAATTATGCTATTAATTGTGTATAATAAAATAATGCAAACAGAAAAGTGTATAAATTCACTCGATAATTATCTCGTTTTACATAAATTGATTCATATTCTCCACGTGCAACCACGAATTTTCATTATTAAAAAAAATACTGATTCCTGCAAAAAAGTCGACTAGATTTTGAATTAACAATTAGCTGGGCATAATGATGAACTGAGCTATAATTACTAATAACTAACATGGTAGCTTTGTCTTTTATTTCTCTCCTCCATTTGAAGGTAAAAGAGTCTACCTGAAAGATTTGATCACCTTTCATTGCTGTCCTTAACATTTAAATCATTGTTGATCAATTTCTGTTAAAAATTTAACAGAAATTAGCGTTGTTGTACCGTTGTTCATCTGACCTTTTATTCGTTGGGCTCCACCAGGGATCCAACGGCTGAAAGTTCAGATGAACAACTCTTTAATTTAACTACAAATTTCAAAAGTGTAGTTATTTTTTTAGTTTTGTGATCCTTCTATTTTTTTTTTTTTTAATAGCATAAAGTAAAATTTATCCACCATTTCCAAATACGATTATCCGATTGTAAGAGTCTGTAGTTCAAACTTGACTCTTCACTTCTCGGGATTGATCGATTTATCCACAGTCGAGGTTAAATGTGGCTTGCACCATACCAACCGACGATGTGAGTTTGTTTTTGTTATCAAAGGCTTGAGGGATGCAGCTCTTCCATGAAAATTCATGGCGTGCGAAACGCTGCGTGTCGTAGATACACTTAGAGGTATTTTCCCGAGGTGGCTGGCGGCTTCAAACTCAGATTCCCTAGGGTCTGATTGGCCCTGTAGAGTCTGTTCGGCGATTCATCACTCCAGAAAACGCATTTCTGCTCCCTCTAAATCCAGTTTTGCGATCAAGATATCAGCGACCTTTGTGATAGTGGGTTTGAACATCAACCAACTCCTGCAGAAATTTACTACAACTCTAGTGAGGATTTTGTTTGGAAATACATTTGACTGTTCTAATCCAGCAAAACGGGAAACCGACCATAACATACACGCCGTTTACAGAGATAATCCAGTGACGTCTGAGAGCCTTAGTTGCTTTGGCATAAAAATAGACAACAAAGCCTTTATCCCCGTTTAAACCCGCTGAACTCCGTCCCGCATGTTAATTATTGGTTAAAATAAATAATTCTCCTTCTTAGAAAATCACGTATGTACGTATTCCTTAATAGTTTTCGATTTTAAACACAGCGTTTCTTAAATTTTTCTGAGGTTCAAGTAACGAAGTCACCCTTTTCCTTAAAAATTGCTGCCTTTAATTAACGAGAAGTAAATATCATTAAAATAAGCGGAAAATTCGGTAATATTTTATTGCTATAAACAGTGTTTAACTCGTTAGCCACTATAAATCTTTCAAGGCATTCTTATCATGGGTCCGGAAAAAAAAATAAGTGTTGGACAACTTTGCAATCAGCAGTTTTCCAATACGACACTCATTAGTCAAAGTACGTTATTTTAAAACTGCTTCTGAATGTAATCTGTAACTAATTGCCAATAAATTTAATGAACGCTTTAGAAATAAACGTGATAAAATCTCTAAAGAAATTATGCTTCATACCAACTGAAATATTAATCACACAAATTGCTTGAATCCAGTTAGTCCGAGATGCTTTCTGACGCTCACTAAGAATAATGATATTTATAACCCTGTCAAACCACACAAGGCTCAAATCTTACTTAAAATCGCATGCCTGCATATCTTCAGTCTAGTGGTTGGCATAATTATTATGATTATTGTTAGCGATATCTTCTTGATAAGCTGAAAATATTCCAAACTTTATAAAGTCAGTTTACAGGAATGCGCTTAGATTGGTCACCATTGGTGCACTGTTTAGAAGGTTCAAATTACCTTTAAAAATAAATTGATACTCAAATTAAAGGTAAAAAGAAAATATTATTAAATTAAAGACTATTAGAGAAAGCCTGATATGCATGTTGGGTTTTTTTCACCAGGGGCTCTGTCATTACTTCTAATTCGGTCGCAGACTTCTAAGAATTCATTTTCCGATGGCAACGCGTAAATCCTCAGTATTGGCTGCATTAAAGAAATTCTTTCTTCCTGTTGTCTCTTTTTCAGAGTCTCTGTATTGGAAGACTTCATTTCCCAGAATTCAAAGCAATATTCTTCTGTTCCTTATAGACAACTGTCTGATCGTATATCCCTTTAGTTCGTCTAGGAAATGATCAAAGATTTGGGTCCAAATTTTATACCCATTTCGCGTATTGTTGTGGGTTCACCATTTATTTGATTCAACAATTATGCGATCAAGTTTTCATTGAAAATGTTTCGAAAAGATTATCAAAAACTTTTTAGCTCCAGAATAATTTCGAAATTATTCAATGGTTTCATTTCGGCAATTTACAAAGCGATGCTACTCTAATCTACTCCACGGAGCTGTCATTCCTCAGCTAGTTAATATTTAAATACAAATCTGAGATAGCTCATTCCTTTGAACATAATTTAGTGAACCCCTTCCTTACGACACGTTTCAAAAGAGATTTTGTTGTTTTTATCCACCAATTTTTATGCACACTATTTTAACTACAACTCGCAGTCTGTGCATTAAAATTTGATCACAGCATTAAGTGAAGAATGTTGGGCGTTGTATTCCCGATTGCATTCTATCTTTTTGTTAGGAAAGCAGGTTTAAAGTACTTCGGCAGCGTGACCCGTCACCTTAGAGATTTCCGTCTGACGCAAATTGCACATTGAGAGCACAATTCATCATTTACAATTCACACCTGAAAGAGAAATCGGCAAGTGCTTTTGGGGATTAACTGGGTTGTGTACATGACAGATGCACATTCGTGTTTGGTGCTGAAAACCCTTACGACTCTAATTCTTTCCTTTTGGTATTTCGGGATTTCTTCCCTATCTGCAAGATCAAGTGCAGTTTGAAGACAGTAAAAACTATTCTACGCTCGCTGGTTTATAGTTTGGACTTTGAAATGAAATCCCACACTTCCAAAGTAGACGCGATAGCGGCAGTTCCTTCGTGATAAGAGGGCAGGCACTCTTAGTAAACAACCATTACTGTCTTGGCAACAGGGACGTCATTAGTTGACAATGCGCCAAACCGCCGTTTCTAATGATGACGTGGGGGCATTTACTGAATTGCTACCTTATACGTATAACACAAAGAACGAGCTTTAAGTAACGAGTGCCTTCTTGGTTTTATTCTTATCTTACGTTGTCTTTCATGATGGTTCCATTTCTGATTCTTAGTATTAACGTTCTCGAGGACTACAAATGTATCACAAGAGTAACAGCAACTCAGATAAGAAACTGTAGTCCACCAATTTTTAATGCCCATTGAGAGTAATGGATTGGTTATCAAAGAAAGCTTGTTTTTGATTTCGATCATTGTTTTATGTTATGTTTATTATAAGCAATAGCTAATTTATCACTCTTAAAAAGTTCATCATGCTGAAAGTTAATTCGTTGTAAAGTCTTCGCACTTGGTCGTGGTGGAGCAATTGGATTTTTCAAGGTTTTGTCATTATGCTAAGAGGTGGAATAAAGAACAAACGTTAACTTTTGTTTCAAATTGGAAAAAAAACTGCGACGGAAAAAATAATTGGTAAAATAAGTGTATGGTAGTAATGATGTATTTCGCTCCTGTGTTTTACACTGCTTTGAAAGATTCATCGAGTAAGGTCTGAATTTTGAGAAAAATGGAACTGATTCTTTCACCACAACGTTCAGTTACATTTTGTACTAATTATTAAGGGGTTTTTGGCAAAACGTTGGAACTACCCCCCCATTCCCATGATTTATCTTCACCCGGACTCCTTTTTTCCGTAAAACGAAGTCCACTGAAAGGAGGACGATGTTGCTAGTGTGGAGGACATTAAAAGAAATGTGACAAAGAAATTAGTAGCGGTCAGTTCAGATGCATGTAAAAGATATAACAGCTCTATGAGCGATCTCGCTATAGCAGGGAGAAAATAAATAGCGGTTCACGGTCACTCACTGGGCTTTTCACTCCGTATGAATGCTACTGAAGAGGTCTACTGAGTGACCTTGAACCGCTTGTTGCTATTCTACATGATATAGTATGTAGCTGCTCAAGGCGTTAAAATTTTTTTCAGTTGACTTAACTGTAAAACCATCTTGAAATAACGTATAAAATTATCCAAAATAAATCGATTTTCATCTTTGTTTTCTTTTCATTAGAGTTGTTCATTAATTTTTCATACTTAAACTGACTTGATGCAGATTATCAGTGATAGACAGCATATAACGTAGAAAAAAATTACCAAAAACTACATTAAACTGGTTTCGCACTGATATGTGAATATTTTATTTATTATATTTTCTTCCCTTATTAATTTTTTTTCAAGGATTCTCCGGGCATTCTGTTATTATATATTATATCGATTCCAACTTTATTCTAAGTCATTTAGTAACAGGAGTCACTCAGACTTCTTAGATCTGTATCAGATGCAAAACAGTTCATTTGTGATTTCTGCTCTCTTACAAGTAAGAAAATTTCCTTAACTCAGTATGACCACAGAACAATTGTTTTAGATGTTCATCAGTGGAAACCCAGCGAAATGCAATGTATAAAAATTAAAAGGATATCATCGGTTTCACTAATTTCTGTATTCAACATGTTTCTGGCGTTTTTATTACCACATGTTTCCGCTAACATAAATAACAAATGGAAACAACTGTTTTACTCTTCAGATCGAGGTTAATTACATACTCACTTGATTCTTTTCCTTTCGGGAAATTGACTCATAAGTTTCCTCAGTGTTTGATGATACATAAATTAACTTTTACGACTGCTGGATTTCCTTCTTGGTATTAACCGCAGAAAAAAGTTTAGAATTATTCACGATACATCGGATTTTATTTTATTTATTGTATCTTAAGAGAAAAGCGGAGATAAACACAATTTTCTGGAAATATTCAGCCAAACAATAAACTCCCACAAAAATGCGAATTTCTTTCCTCAGGAAGCCATTGGGAAAATGCCAATCGCTAGACCAAGTAGTAGCAATCCACTTAATTGGCTACTCATTTTAAAATCGTCTCATTAAATTTCATTTGTACCCTTTAAAAACATTATCCAACAGTTGGCCAATAATATTGAGAACGAACTCTTTTTAGTGTCCATTTAATAAAGGAGGTATAGGTCATAGAAATAACCATAACATAATCGAGGGACTTAACGAGTGTGCCCAATTGGATTCATGTCGAAAGATGCTCTTCACTCCCATGACATATAGTTAAGGATATAGTCTTCAGTGGAATTTAAATCTTTACCTAATTTCAGTGTTAACATTTAAGTATTATGTAAATTGTGAATCACTTAGAAAATTAATTGGATCCATGCGATGATCCTTTAGCAGTCGCTTTTAAATTGTACGCCCTACATTTGCTACTATTCTCATAAATATCACATTCTGAGATATAAATCGCTGTTTTCCACTAACCTCAAAAGAACCTCCGTATGGTCACGTTCTCTTTCTATCGGTTTATCCGAAATTCATAGTTCGCTTTTTCCCGTCACCATTATTATCTATCCTTTTATCTTTCTCTACGCCAACCTTTGTCGTTTTTCAATCTCTGCAGACTCAACACTTTATGCCGTAGTCCTCGATTTTCTATCTGCCCAGATCACCACGAAAGTAATCAGTTCCTCCATCCTGATCCCTCTCAGTATCTCGTTACTTCTTTGAGTTTTAGTTCCCGAAATACTGAGCAATATAAGACGTGGCTGTTATTCTTATTTTGGAATCTTGTTATTTGGTGGACGATTCGGTGTTTTTATAGAGACTTTTCAAAACTGTAACTACACTTTTTTTCTTTCTAATAACTATAATATTTAATGTAACACATCGAAATCGCACACTGTTTGAATAATATAAGTAGAAACGGACGGATATCACAAACTTGGATGTTTAAGTAGGTATAAAAATTAAACCCAATTCTCCCCATCTTTATTTTAGAAATCAACGCACCACGCATAAATGCATTACATTAGTGGATCGATGTAATAGACCAATTAAGATGCCAAGTTACATCCATGGTCCATCCATTCAACGTAATTGACCACAGATGCTCTGAAGTGGACATATATGACAGTGATAAGGAGGAGACGCTGATCATTTGCAGTGCGTACCTTCGAAGCAGTCTTTCATTAGGACATCTTTTATGCTCCTCTGAGAGAAATCTTAATTTCAGATAACAAAAAAGAGAAAAGTCTTGCTATTCTTACTTCAGCTAGAATGTATCACTAAGCGTAAAAGACAGCACAAAATGAATGTTAACCAGACAATTTATTTTTTAGAAAATGTAAATCCTCTTAACTATAAGCGGGTTGTATTCGAAGCCTGCCTACTGAATATTCTATTTGCATTTTAATTAGGATTAAAAGTAATGCACGCAAAAGGAGAATATTTTGGGAATAATTTTAGTATTCTTACCAAATGCACAGCAGAGTATGACTCAGATGGGGATAAATTTTATTTCTGTTTTCTTTTCTACATTAGCCGCAGTCCTGACCTTGGTTTACTGGTAATTATTTTAATTTCTTTTTGTTGGCGTCATCTGTTTTTCTCTAAAAACTGTGCTAGGGTTATTTCAGGTTTTATTTGCGTACAGTAAGAAGAATTTTAGAGATTTCTAGAGATAATGCATGCTTAATTATTTACATTCTTTCAGTTTTGTTAAGTTGTATTCCAATTACTTTTTTTTTCCTGCGTTGTTTCAGTGGATCAAAATCTTTTCGTATTTCATTTCGAACTGTTACCAAACTATTTCAGATAGGGCGTCGAAATTATTTCGTAGCGATCAACAAGATTGTTTGCTCCAGAGACAAAATGTAATTAAATATGTGAAATTCGTTGAAAAAAGAAACGAAGTGACAGAATATTTTGTTCTTTTCAAATAACGATAATAGAACCAGAACTGGGAAGGTGATATGTCTGCTAATAACCGGTACTGGAATGAGACAAAGATATTTTATTGATAACAATAAATACCTAGTGGGACAATTAATCCATTTCTCTTGGAACGTTTCTACATTTGCTACCAATTTTTCAAAGGCCCAAAGGCTCCTCCATATCACTGTCATATATGTCCACTTCGGAGCATCTGTGGTCAATTACGTTCAATGGATGGACCATGGATGTAACTTGGCATCTTAATTGGTCTATTACATCTCTAATCATTCAAGTTTTCTTTCAAAGGTTTATGTGGAATATACTTATAATTTAAACTTTCTCTGACTTCGTACGCATAACAAACAGCTCAACAGTGACTGATATCCAGCTGCCTTTAGATCGCCACCATTTTCAACTTTAAATGGCGTGTCTTTCGCTGAAAAGTTAATTTTTAGTAAACACTTCAATGAAAGAAACAGATGGCAAGTTACTTTCCAATGACCTACTAGCTAATCCGATTGAGTTCCTTAGGAAACATGAACGTATTAAATTATTTGCTGAGAAACAAACACCGCTTTATTTTTCGGATATCCAATGGGAAAAGCCAAGTTAAACTGCTCGCATGTAATTGAGTTTTCTGCTAGTTAATTTGATTATAACCTAGTTTAACTGAATATCGTGGATTAAATATCAAGATATGAATATTCTAATTGCATAGTTTCCATTTTGCATTTGCATAATTATGTATTCTTTCTATCATTTATACGTGATGTAAGAAGCGAATAAAATTAATTTCGAATCACATTTGAGCATGTGTGGGTTTCACACACATTAACCGTTACCTCAGAAAAGCAGAACGTTACCCTGGAGATCATGCATAAAACATGGAGTGGCACTAATTGCATTTAGCATATTTTAAGGCGATATGCAAAACATTTTCGCTTGTGGACAACGAAATAACCAGGGAGAATTCAATACATCTTCTTGGTTGTCTCTTCCTTAGCGAATTAAGAAATTTAAATAAAACGCAATTTAATTATTAGCTGTTAATGGATTGCTGATGCATATTCACAAGACTTCACTGCAGAGGCAAATGTACGTCACATTTTTTGAAGAGTTTCAAAACAAAGAGAGAGAAATGGCGAGCTTCTAATACCAAATTTACATTTCGTAGATAAAGACAAAAGTGCGATTATCTATACTTTGTATCTGTTATTTGCATTTCTCTCTCTTCTCATTTCGCAATTTAAACAGCCATTTTAAGTTTGTTGTATTTAATACGAAGAACCTTTTTATATATTACAATAAAGCAAACTGAGTGAGTAGAATTACAGTTAAGCCGATTATAATCCTAATGGCAATGGATGAATAAAAGTTAACTGCTACAACTCATTAACAAAAGTTCCAGGTTTTGCTAATGCGCAGTTCACTTGACAACATACACTCCATTATTAAAACTAAATGCTGGATACTAACCCGAAAAAGTGGAAACGTACAGAGAAACTTGACTTTTTTTCGTTCGTATGTTTAGTAAAATTAAAATAATTTACCCATTCATTCATAGGCTTCAATAATTAAAATTTATGAACGAATTTTATGATATTTTTATTAAACGTTAACAAGAGATTCATATTTGCAAAATAATCTGAAAAAAAGTTGCATTACTACTAAAGTTATACTGAAAGAATTTGCTATATCGTAAAGTTTCACGTTATGGTTCCCCTTTCATAAAGATGATGGGGAAAATATAACGAAGAAAGCTTTCTAGTTATTGCTAATAGTATAATCAAATCAGAATTTTTTCTGCAAAGATTAAAATGGCCCCATAATAATAAATTGCTCTTTTGACTACAACTAAAATGCGGATGATATGTGTAGATTTGTATTAGGTACGCTAGGAATCAAAAGGACCCTTGACACACATCTTTTTGTAGATCTCATAAGCCCTTTTGACTTCTCCTGTGGACCATTAAAATTGGAAAAAAAGCCTTAAAAATTTACGTTTCAGTTGTAGTCTGACGTGTTTGGCTTGTATTTTTTAGTGGACCACACGGACATGTTCCCGGATCTCAGGGGACCACGGTTTGTGTCATTTCTCTAGATAGATCTTATACGAGATGATCTGTCTAGATATATCTTTTGCATTATTAAACCAACATATTTAAAACAACGTAAAAATGATTTGCTGTTTTCAAACTGGAATCCAAAAATCACGCTAGCTTCATTTGACAAGTCCTGAGGTTCCCAAAGTCTATCACAATGTAACCACCTAATAGACCAACCTCATTAATTTACAGTATTCTTTACTCTTAGCTGGTCAGAGTGTTCGGTATTATGTTCCAGATTTTCTGGAGCATAGATAAAATAAAATATAAACTGCACGAAATGAAATAAAAATGAATCACCAAGGTTTAGAATAGGCTAAGTACTCCTAGAATATATATTTTTTTAAATAAATCAATTCAACCGATTGGATATCATCAAGACTTCTTTCGTTGATAGAACTCGAAGAACACATTCATTATATGTGTTTCAAACATGCTTTTCTTAGATAAGACAATGCTATTAAGTGGATAGTTGTTGGAAGTGAGTAATATATAGATTTACTGCTAGTGACAGCTACTTTGTATATTTTCACTACAATAAAATTTCAAACTAATTCAATTTCGTATAGAAAAATACACGTGAAATATTGTTTCGTCTGTGTGATTAGCATTTTGGGTGTTCTCATTATTTGAAACAAAATCAGTTAGACCACCCATCATGAGTATCGAATAAGATTGAAGAAAATTACCCCAATCGGGAAAGATACTTACCCTTGGTACCAGAATTTTATAAAGACTAGATATCTTCAAGAATAGGAGCACTGGTCGACCATGAATTGGCAATGAGAATGTGCAGCATGTTCGGGCCTTTGAGAGATATCCACTTGGCTGACATCAACAATCCAGCAGAGTTAAAGGTGTCACAATGGGGACTACAGAAAATCTTCGAAGTCTTTTCATCAAATGTAATTAGCCAATTTTGGTAAGATGAATTATAAGGAAGTTGCATGAAAGAGATGAAAGCTCGGAATTTTATCCCTTATTCAATAATAATTCAGAATTTCATATTCATGGCAAAGTAAATCGCTAGAATATCAGAATCTGAAACAGAGAAAATCCAACTCTGTGCATTCAAATATTTAAATTAAAACACCATTTGAATTAGTACTTTACTAGTGCAGTCTTTAGTTGAAGTTACAGAATATTTTACAGTATAATTTAAGTTAAACGAGTATACTACAATTTAAGTTAATAAAAAAATATATATTTATTTCGATCGGGGTCCGTATTTTTAATAAAACTTTGCAAGTTTGACTGTCAACTAATCAGTTGGTGTGATTTGCCAAAAGAAAACTAAACACACAACATAATGACAAGATGTAACTGTAAGTCTGTAAAATTTAAAGTGCAAATATTGGCTTTTTCAACTTTTAGAAAATGAATGAAACTTGAGATTTAAAGAAATAATACTGTAATTTTCATTAATAATACCAACGTTCCTTTAAACCAATTAAAGCCATATATAATTGCCTACTGTTAATATATTAGTTCATGCATTTTCGGATAAGTATATTCCAAATGATTTACTATTATTTATTATATGCATTTGTAGCTTTAAAGCATGAAATAGTGGAAGAATGAGAAATGCCATATTTCGTTGTTCTTATTCCTAGCAATATTAACTGTTTGTTCGGGATCAGTAATAGTTACTGTTTCTGCTGCATGGCATATCGTGAAGATTACTTCGGGGATAGCCATAATTTGCGAATTCCGTCACCGGAATCTGTGACGGAGTTTAGAACTTGAAATTTGTGCTCATGATTTACACAAGTCATTATCAGCTATTACAGTTTTATTTGCTTCCTTTTCTTTATGTTCTCTGTACCTGTTTACTTCAATCCTTAATTATTTCCAACGGTGGAATGTCTAAGTGAGCCGATATAGCCCTTACACTATGGCAACCAATGAGAAAACATCTTCCTGAGCTGAAAGAAGGAACAAACAGTGAGATTTCTGAATTGACAAAAAATAACAGATAAAATGGACACCAGAGCAAAAAGTATTGGGAATCAACCAATTTTGATAGACTGTGGATGGACCATGCGTCAGCATAAAATTAAAAAAAAAACAACTCCATCATGGGAATCGTATTCAACCCATTGGATGAGAACATATAACACGCATCCTACTGTGCTACCACATCTCGTATGAAAATATGCGCTGAAATGAGAGACAATAGTTGATTTAATAATACATTATTCTTATTTCTATATTAAGAGCAGGTTTGCATTTTTGCGATTTTGAGAAGTTGAAGAGAAGCAGAGATTCCCGGTTGAACGCGAACTGTTTGACAAGAGTTGTGCACGCGATGTTGTGTACACACCAGAATAATTCAATTAACCTCAAAGGAAACAGTTCAATGGTTCAGACCCGGTTGTCTGGGTTGACACGAAACTAGTCCATCCCCTTCAACCTGCCGTTATGGATAGGTCACATTAAGATACTCTGGTGGGTCGGTACTATGTCATACTGCATTTCTTTCCTTACAGTTAACTGAACGTCTTTCAGCAGCAATCGACTTTCTCTTTAAGGATGCGCAAGCACTGACCTCTGTAAGACGGACAGGTAAGATACGTGAACCAAGAAGATGGTCGCTTATAGTTGTGGCCCAGAAGTTATTGGAAATTGCTGGGAACTGTATATTACTTGAACCCTTTCGTCAGTTTTTGCGCATTTTACATTCGAAAAAAATTAATTCCCCCAAAGGCCCAGTAGACTCATTCCAAAGGGCTAATAATTGAGTAGTTAAACGTGGAGGTACAGTAGTACTCGCCCTTGAGTTGACAGTGCGTCAAGCCTAAATGATATGTGGGAAAAATAACACAGAATAAGTTGATTGTATTTTTAAAACAAAAAATATTTATTTAATACTGTATATAATTTTATACAGTGTTCATAACATTTGATAATGAAGGGCATCCTCAGTTATCAAATAATATCTTAGCGACTGCAACTGCGGCCGACCGGGCTAGCCGAGTGGGTTAAGTACCTGCCCGGCAACCCAAAGGTCGCGGGTTCGATTCGCGCCTCGGGCTTGGATCAAAGTACTGCAAAAACCTTGGGAGGTGCAATATGGCCACAGAAGCCGATTCGCCAACAACTACCAAATCAAAAAAAAAAACAAAAAAAACTGCAACTGCTTCTGACTATGGTTCGCCTGATGGACGAGGAATCAGCAACTTTGTTTTAGAATTTAAAGAAAAATATTGCATTTTGTGATCACCTACGGTAAATGATATGCTTCCCAATTAGTTGGGCCTTTATACCGCGAAAGAAGACGACTTAGTTTGCTCACAATAAAAGAAATATAGGAGAATTATGATTCACAATTATGAATTGACTGAAATTATTCTCTTCCCAGAAATTGTTACTCTTAGGACGAATCGATTAATAATTATTGATCATCTTAATTATTTTACTAAGCGAGTATCTTTAATCATGAAGTGCAGCTGAAATCTCTAAACTAATTACTATTCAGTTCAAAATGAGTTGCTACACTGAAATGAATAAATCATCGATTTATATTTTGGACATCTGCATTTCCAGCTATCTTCTAAAAGACGTCAAAACTTTAGTTGAAACTATAATAGAAATGTCATTGTTAAACAGACTTTAGGAGGTATTGGGTTTAGTTATTCCCTTCAAAGATGGAACCTTCAACTCGCTTACGTGATCTCATTATCCAGTCCTGTTTCGATGCTGTTGGATCCCTCAACGAAGATCATCTGGGGATACTGTCATCCTTAAATATATGCTCTCTTCTAGGAGTCAGAAAATGCATAGAAATTAAAACAGTTTTCTGGGGAACTCCAGAACCAGAAATCTCATTAATTAATTGCTTGCCTAATACAGTTTTTTTTTTTTTCATTTTGAACTTAATGTTTGCTTATCTATAAAATTATAATAATTCTAGAACCACAGCATTTTATTTAAATAGAAATACGCTTGCTGAAAATTGTGACAAGTCGATCTCGAGACTTTATTTATTTTTAAAGTAGCTGTCACGGTGAGAAAGGTTGCCGAACCCAGCTCAATACTCTTGAAACGATGTATATACTAGGATATAGGTCAAGATATATAATAGAGAGAATAGACAAATTAGTGCGTGGCCCTTATTAGCCCTACTTTTATAGAATACCCTTAAAGATGCATTTTTATTTAATAGCTCTCAAATAACTTTACTTTTGCCAAATTTATCTATATTTGATGACATATATCCAAGGCTTCTGTCGATCATGCTTCACATCCATTTATCTAAAACGTAGGCATACAAACTACCTGAAAAATTAAGGAATCGAAAAGATATCGAATACCCTAACGAATTATAAGATTAAGAGACAAAGAAAGCGCAGGGACTGCCACGGCTCACAGCAGAATTCTTTTCTTGATGTACAGAAATAGCGCTGTCTTTTACAGGAGAAGAAAAGGAGTGATTGCCAGTAAAAGTTCTCACGCGGATAAAACTACAAGAAAAAAAAAAGCCATTGTAAGAGAAATGGAATAAGGATAGTAAGAAAGGCTCAGGGTGACATATGTCACCTGAATCGAGGATGTCACTTCGAAATAGATTGCCGTCAGTTTCTGACTGTGTCAAAAATTTCACGCATCACTTCCAATTGCTGCATCTGTAAAAATATTACTGATATAGCCGGAGGAAATGGCTAGTCATATCCGAAATGTTATGCATGCGACAGGTTCTATTATTCCAGCAGTGACTTATAGGAGAATATTTTTAGTAGTCTATTTTTCAGATTCGCATCGACATGTGAGTGAGTGAAGGCAGTATTTTATTGTTTGGGTAGCGAAATGTGTCCGTATTATATTGTCAGAGATACGCTCCCCATCACTCAAAGGGACAGCCGGAATTATGTAATATTCGGATCAGTCGACAAGCAGAAGGAATTACGAAATCTTTCGCCCCTATTTCCATTCTTCTCTTCTGAAACATTCCTTTTGTATCTATTGAGTTATCAAGTCACTTTCAGTAGGGGACGAACAGCTGCGCTATCGTAGTGTGATTTATACATATTAATGTTTTTGTAATCCCTTTTCTGTGAAGTTGCGCAACGACTTCTCAGGCTGGTGCTGCAGAAGTACACGATTAGTGTTTAAGTCCAAATGGTCACTATAATAGTGACTAGCTAACTCAGCCATAGTGGTTATAATCGCTATTTTTTCGCACTAAATAAAGGATGGAGTTCGAACTCCTTTTCGACTAAAGAATTAAGGATTTGTTTGAAGTTCAGAAGGTTCCATTTCACTCCGCGGACGGCTATCTCGCGCGTGTATTGCATGGCCCTCCCTGAAACTCGAATTTCTTATCCAACAAAATAGGAAAATTATAGACATGATATTCTTAAATCTAATGAATGATTTGCCTTTTAAAAAACAAAAATAAAACTTGGCCTTCTCAATGCCCCGCTATTCAGGCCGAAAAGAGCTTTTAGGAGCTATCTCTTCCTCTCTGAATTAAATATAACGAAGATAATTAAATTTAAGAAATGAAATTCCTCAACTAAGTACTTTTTCTTTTGATAGTTCGTGGATTTAAGCATGGTTGGAAACGCATTCCCTTATTTCCCTGGAAATTGGCATGCACATGTAGTTCTGGTTTACTTGTCTGTCCTGGTGAGCTTCGGTTTGTTGATAAACTGAGCTGTTTCTTCGGCTTCAGTTTTTTATACTGAGACACAATCAATATTCGTCTAAGCTTGGATACGGATCACTGATAATCAAGAGTCGTGTATTGCAGACTCTACATACAAGGGAGTTCAGTTCTAGAGATGAAAGGAATCTGATCTAAAAGCGGCAAAAGGAAGAAAATCGCAGAACCAGAAAGGTAGATCAATTACCTTTCGAGGAATAGATTTAAACGAATGTAATCTTTCATTAAAAAAAATAACGTGCGGTTTTGGAGAGAAGCAATTTCCGTTATCAGAAATCATTAAGAATTCGAGGTGGATAAATATATAATTCGTTTGTGTATAAGTCGGATGCAGAACATTTGCTATTAATGATGTTCAGAAGCCAAATTCCTCGTAACTTTTTGTAGAAACTGAAAGGCAATGTTTTTAATATACATACAATATTGCATAATATATTCTTCAGAGCTATTTAATTATCTTTAAAGAGAATATTTTCAAGTATATTTTATTAAAAATATGTTTTATTAGAATAAGTATTCCACATTATATTTTGTTAAAATACTATAGTAAGAGGAATTATTTAAGAATTCGTATTCTAATGGAGTACATTCACTCCTAACTATACCAAATTCTAATATAGTTAAGAAAGGATATTACGTGGTGATTTTCCTTAAATTTTCTCTCTAAATAACCACTCATCATACGTTTTTTTAAGTTAGTTTATTTAGCGTATTGACTAAATGTACTATAAAATTAGGTAACGTTTCAGGAACGTTGCCGGGATCCCTCATCAGACCATACTTGGCTGGGCTGGATTAACAGTTCAGTCAAGTATGGTCTTTTAATGGATTCTGGCATGGTTCCCGGAATGTTACCTAATTGTATTGTATATTTACTCAATAGGCTAAATAAGTTAGCTTAAAAACCTGACATGATATAAGTTATTTAGGGCAAAAAATATACTAAACACTGTTCAAGCAAGTGGCGTTTTTTGTTGTTAATTTTTAAAACAGAAGTTAATAATCTTTTCCTTCCTGTCGTTTCTTTCTCGTGCATAATGTTTCTTAATATTTGCATTAGAACAGGTAGCTGAAAATAAGTTGCATGCTACCTTGGTGCTTGCCTTGCATGTAGAACAACGTGTTCAATACAGTTTCCAACTGCGTGTTAATCCACTGTGTGCATAGTTGAACTGGGCCGTAATTTTTGTACGTGAACTCGAATAATGCTGTGCCATTAAAGGTAACTAAGCTTACAAGGAAGTTAAGGAGTGTAAATGTAGTTTTTCTTAGTGTGCATTGGATAACAGACTAATTTAACAACTTCAATTACTTCTAGCATTATAATATTGCATATTTAATGTTTTATGTGGCCCTGATTTCGGCAAAATCAAAATGCTTCCGTGAGCAGTAAAAATAATGATTTTGTTTGAGTGACGTGAATTATCTCTAATAGATTATTTACTGAGATTAGGTGGATGCCTCTAAAATTATTAATTAGTTGATGTTATCTTACAGAGCACCATATCGCTGTACTGTATTTTATATTAGGCAGCCTGGCTTTGGCAATCAATATTTTTAGGAAGTTAATTGGACTTGAACATGCTATTAGTTTTAGAGTTAATTGGAATAATCGATCGATTTGCTATTTATTAAAATATCCAGTTTGTGTGTTGAAGGCTAGCCCTGTACGCTGGCTACTTTGCTTCAGTGATTCTGTTTTTCAGAACTAAAGAACGTTCCATATTTAAAGAAAGTTTATATTTAAGGTTATATACTCTGTAAAAACATAAACTAATTAAAAAAAACTCTCTCACGCAAACACTCGCTGGTACGTTGGGTGGCCAGTTTATTACGAACATTGAGATATGGCCTTCTCGAGTTTTGAAAGGTTTTCATAGGAATGCTAGCCCATGTAGACGTAATTACAACAAAGAGTTGTCTCTGATTGAGCGGTGTTCATGGTCAAAAGGTTCAATGATTATCTCGTTCGTTGGAAAAAAACATTCCCAGTCAAATCATAAAAGAAGTCTGCTTACATCTGTTGACTCACTTTTCCAAGGTTTTTAAAGATAAAAATCGTTTCAGCGATAAACACGATTTAGTTGTCAAGTAGGACAGTTGAGAGAGGAATCAAAGCTTTTGCTGCCAATTTAGAGTGAGGGTTTGCAAGCGACAAAAGTGTTTTTCTCTTTTAAACATAATGCTTCGATAGACACTTCCGAATTAGTTACTGCTGTTGGAGGATAGTGGTTAATGAGTTTTCTATCAACGAAAAATTTCTTAAAATTATCCCAATAAAAGAACAGTTAAGAAGTAAACATTTTATTTAAATTATTAAAAAATATTTCAAAGAAAGGAACATTCTATCAAGATTTTACTGCAGTTACTACAAGTAGTGCACCTCGAATTCCGGCTGTAAAAGTGGATTTATTATGCGACGTTAAAGGCCTGTGTTTCTCACCACTGTATCAAGCAGTGTTGCATAAAAGTTCTTCGTTCTATGTGTTATGAACTTCATCAAAAATAATGAATTCACACAAGGACTGCAGCAGTTCTGGTTTAGATTACTTTTTTCCTACGAAGAAGCTCAATACGGCGATATCTTCTTACATACGGAAATGAGATATGCTCGGGGGGGGGGATACTTGAGATGTTTCTAGGTCTCATAGAAGGGGGAGGGAATAATTTCTGACATCAGGATAACCTTGGTTTGTGGATTTTGGCGTTGTTCTTGCTGGTATAACTGAAAAAACTGGACAACCGAATTTAGAGAAATCAATATCGCTAAATTCAATGAATGCATTCAAAGGTAAATTATCATTTTGGAAATCCAATCTATCAAGAAATTCATTATAACATTTAAAAAAAAATTACAGATGGTCTTAACTATAAAAAATATTATCGTGATAATCCTTAAATTTTACGAAAAGCGAGATGCCCATTACTGCTGCAGCTTTAAAATTAATAACACCGAGGAATTGGAAATAATAAATATGAACAAAATTACTTTATGATACTCTTCACATCAATAAGTTAAAATGAGCCCTCATCATCGAAAAGGTTTCCCATCCTTGCCCTATAGATTTTACTGCAGAACAAGTAATGAAGACTAAAACATTTTGTGCAGCTCATAATAAGTCTGCACAGCGCAGTCTTAGAAAGTTGCAATACCAAACCATTTTGAATAAGTTTAAGAATATACAAAGCGCATCTAAATTACGAATGTTGAATAATTTCCAGCTGCACTGTAGTCAAGGACCTGTGCAGTGTACTGCATAGGTCCTTGAGGTTGTCACAGACATTCTCTCAGATATGCTCGACAAGCTGTACTTGCTATCTGTGAGTCTAAAACGCTGATGGAACTGATATTCGGGTGACATTCAAGTTAAGTGGACCCAATTTCGGCGACGTCCGGACGGTCTGTGACAGCCAAATCCTCTGCTTGCACCTACACGATGGTGGGATTGTTAGTAATCCTGGGTATAATCCCCATGCACAAGCACACGGTGGGTGACCACTCAGGTATGAACCAACATAAGAAGGGGTCGAGGTGTGACGCCCATACCACATGGAGGAATGCCGCCCCTCTGTGTTACCAGGCAATACTAGGTGGTAGAAGACTCATCAACCGGTGCAATAGCACCACTTTGCTTCTTGGAGGCTTGAAGTGGTGGAACTCATGTTTAGTCTCCAGAGCTAAGTTCCGGTCAACCCTTCCCCATCTCTTCCGTCATGCAGTATAACTGATGACTTTTGAGTTTATGATGAACATCATGGCGAGATCCAATCTTCCTTACCTTTCGAGGGTACATCTGTAAAACGATGTTCGCAGGCCGGCCGCTAGTTATTACACCGGACAGAACCTATTTGTAACTCTTTAGAAGGCTTCCGGATCAGTTATAACCTTGCTACCTCTACACTGCCAGATAGTGACTAAAGGGAGTCCGAGTAGTGGGTATGCGGGGAGCATTGTCGAGGCCACGTTATGTCAAGGACCTGGGGATATATTCTTACCATGTGTACGCCATATCCAAAAATGTCATTACTTCATACAGTGGCGCCTCTGTAGCCAGGTGGGCAGGCGCAGCAGTGTGTAGCACACGCTTCTTGATTAGACAGGGGTTCGAGCCCGTGACCACCAAATACCGAGGATGCGGAAAGGTCAGGGAATGACCACCGCATATCCCCGGAGCAATATGGCCTTAGTTGCTAATGCTCCTAAAAACCAAACAACAACAAACAAACAAACTTCATACAGCATGTCTCCCCCCCACACTTTTTCTTACTATTGAATACACCATGAATTGTCAAACTAATGGAGTAAGCTTATCTGCGAAAAGATCAAAACCTCCCAAACACTTCCTAGTTCATTTCACAAATATACGTGGTCTCAATTCTAGTCTCAACGTTGTCCATTTCCACTTGCAGTCTGCCAAACCCCATGTACTTTTTCTGACAGAATCTCAGTTATTGGTTGATTCAACTACTGCACATCTCAGTTGCCCAAATTATTCACTGTATGATTCCTTTCGCATCAAAGGTGGTACTTGTGCATGTGTCCGCTCTGATATTCCCTGTCAGAGACATGGTAATATGGAATCCCCTCTTTTCGATCTTCTTTGGCTTAAAATCTCTCTACCTCATTGTGTCAAATTCATTTGTTGTCTCTACCGTTCTCCCAACTCCGATAATCACTTGGAGCTCTTAGACTTCCTCTCAACTCTTAAACTACCTACTTGACTTTCTCCAGTCCAACTTTCCTAACAGTGAGGTAATTTTCCTTAGTGATTTTAATGTTCACAACTCCAGCTGGTTTCCGTTTTCTAGTCACACCGACCCAGCTGATCGAGATGCTGAGGCTTTTGCAATTACTAATGACCTTGCATAGATTGTTCATTTACCTACAAGAATTCCCGACAATCCTAACAATACAGCCAACACGCTTGATCTTTTTCTCACAAACAACCCTTCTAAGTACACGGTCGAAGTGAGTGGTCCTTTAGGCACCTCAGATCACAACTTGGTGATTCTCTTCTCCAATGGAGCCTTTACCTCATGGCTATTCCCAACCTCGTATTGTTTGTTTTACAAGAATGCAAAATGGGATGACCTGCGAAATTTCTTTTCTTCTTTTCCTTGGTCGGATTACTCTCTCAAAACTTCTGATGTCAACGTTTGCTCAGATCGTGTCAGCGAAATTATTCTTGTAGGAATCGTATCCTTTATTCCACACTCCACTTTGAAATCTCGTCCTTTATCTAATAAATGTGCTAAGGCTGTTCAAGAGAAGAACGTTGCATATCGTAATTGGCTTGTTAGCAATTCTTTAGTTTCATTTTCTGCCTGCACTAAAGCTCGCAACAATTGTAAAGCAGTCATTAATCAGTCCAAACTAGATTTTGACCAGACTAAGAATAGAAAACTTGCTTCTTGCCCTAACGGTAGCTGAGAATTCTGGTCTCTTGCCAAAGCTATTGGCCACAACTTTTGCCCATCTCTGGTAAAACCAGATGGTTCTGTTGTCACTTCTGACAAGGATAAAGCTGACCTGCTAGCATCCCATTTTTCTTCCAACTCATGTATTAATGATCTTGGTAAAACACCCTCCCACTATTCCCAACACGCTCCCTTCAATGCCTCCTGTGGTCTTCCGTCAAAAGGATGTCAGAAGGCTTTTGACGAAACTTGATGCTCAGAAAGCTCGAGGTCCCGATGGTATTTCTCCAGTTATTCTCAAAACCTGTGCTCCTGAACTTACTATTGTTCTTTGCAGCCTTTTTTCACTTTCTTATTCCAAAGGTGTTTTTCCTTCTGCTTGGAAATTTGCTCATATCCAGCCAGTTCCAAAAAAGGGTGACAAATCCCTCTCATCCAATTGTCATCCCATTGCAATTACTTCTACTCTTTCTAAAGTAATGGAGAAATCAATTAACTGCCAACTCTTAAACTACCTAGAAACCTTATGACTGATCAACGAACGCCATTATGGATTCCGTCAGTGTGAATCCACTTGTGATATTCTTGCTTATGTTACCTATTTATGGACAAATTCAACGGAAACGTTCACTGAAACATAAGTAGTTGCTCTTGACATCTCAAAGGCTTTCGATCGTGTTTTGCATAAAGGTCTTCTAAACAAGCTTCCATCTTATGGTTTGGCAACTGTTTTTTGTAATTGGTTATCCAGTTTTCTCTCTGATCGCTCACTGAGGGTGATGATAGATGGCTCTCTGTCTTCTAACTTCTCCACTAATGCTGGTGTCCCCCAAGGTTCAGTTCTTTCCCCCACTCTTTTCCTCTTGTATACTAATGACCTTCAATTGACTGTAAATCCTATCCATAGTTTTACCGATGATATCATATTGCATTCTACTTTCCATTTTGAGAAACCTTGCCCTGCTCAATCAGCTTCAACTTCTCGAATATCCGCTACCAATTCCTTAAATGCCGATCTCCAAGTAATCCTCCAGTGGTGCAAAGACAACTTAGTTGATTTCAATCATTCTAAAACTTAGCCTTGTCTTATATCTTGCAAAAAGGATTCTTCTGCTCCTATGCTTATCTTTGGTGACACTGCGATTTCTAGGGCGCCTCTGTAACCAGGTGGAAAGGAGCAGTAGTGCCTATCACCACCAAATACGGAAGATGCGGAAAGATCAGGGAATGACCACCGCATATCCCTGAGCAATATGGCCTTAGTTGCTAATGCTCCTAAAAACCAAAACAACAACAACAACGATTTCTAGGCAAAATGATATATCTCTTTTAGGGATTACCTTGGCACAAGCACATTACAAATATTGCTTCCTCTGCAGCTAAAAAATTAGTTTTCTCATTCGCACTCGGCGTTACTTTTCTTCCAAACAGTTGCTCACTCTGTACAAATCGCAAATCCGCCCTACCATGGAATATTGTTCCCACATCTGGGGCAGTGCCTTCAAAACCTCTCTGCGGCTTCTAGATTCCATTCAGAAGAGGGCAGTTAGGTTAATTAATGACTCCTCTCTAACAGGCTCTCCACTCGCTGTCTCATAGACGTACTGTTTCTGCTGCATGCCTCTTCTACAGATACTTCCATGGGCACTGTTCTTCTGAATTGGCTTCTATAATTCCCGCTCTCTCTTCCAAAACAGTCCGAACACATGCCGCCGCCACCAGCCAACATCCATTTACGGTCCAACTTCAAACTCACAGAATCAACTTTTCATCTTCCTCATTTATTCATTCAACTGCTGTTTTATGGAACAACCTTCCTTCGTACCCAAGCACGGTACTAAGTACTATAGGTTCTAATACCTCTCGTGTTTGGGGTTTTCATAAAAAAAAAAAAAAAAAAAAAAACTCCCTGAATTAAGTGCTTTAATAAGTTTGCTGTTAAATGTTTTGATTATTGTTAATGTTGATATGTAAGGGAGGTTCAAGTATGACCCAGAATTTAGATCATAACATGCCAATACATATAGTTTTACCTTTTTCCTGCTAAGTGGCCTCCTTGATTTGCTTTCTTTCTGCATGGGCAAAATGCATGCCTGTCTTGATGCTTTCAAACTTCTGTCCTTCCAAATATTATTTTAACGATTCACAGAAAGAGAGAGAGAGAGAGAGAGGGGTATCAAATGCTATAGAGCAGGGGTGGCCAACTTTAAAATTCAATACAATTCATACGTATTTGAATTTATGCGAAGTTTGTGTCTTCATGTCATCTGCCAAGCTTTCAAAATCCGAGATATACTGTGATAAGTCCAACCATAAAGAATCTTCAGTATGCAAGTCCGTAAGAGCACAGCGATTCCTCGTCTTTGTTTCAAATACGAACAGGCCGATTCACATAGATATGTGGAACCAAAACAGGAATTTAAAAGTTGACAGCATTTTTTTACATTTGGGTACTTTTATCGGCAAACATATTTCCGAAACTCTTTTTCTGATGATCTGGCTTTTAGGAAGATGTCGTTTCGCAATGTAATAATTTCATTTTCGAGTAATATTTTCTCTATGTGAAAAATCTCAGCGATTTTTTCTGCAATTTGTTTCGTATCTAAGTCGACATTAAATCGATAAGAAATATATTGAACAATGTCTTCAATTGTTTTAAAATCACTGAATCTGGTTTCAAAATCGTCCACAACATTCTCAATTTCAGAAACATATTTCTCACTATTAAATTCAAACACAGGATATTTTTGCAAATGATCTTGCATATTTGCAAAATGGTCGAATTTTTTTTCTTTGAGATCCTTAATCATTGCCAAAAATTGATATTTATATTCAGAAATAATACTAATTATGTAACCCACATTTTTATTTTTTACTTGTAATTCCAAATTCAATCACTTAATTTACTGGTAAAATCTGCCAAAAAAGCCAGATCACACAACCACTCCGTATCTTGTAGGTGTTGATAATCATCTCCCCTTTGATCAATAAATTTTTTAATTTCATTCAGCAAATTTCGAAATCTGTGTAGAAACTTACCCCCACTCATCCACCTCACATCTGTGTGTACTTTCAGATCTGGTTCTTTTTCATCGAGTTGTATTTTGAAAAGTCTCCTTTGAAGAGATTGTCCTCTGATGGAATTCAAGATTTCGAAAGCTATGTCCATAACACTTTTAGTATTTAATCTTTTGCTGGCTAACACTTGTTGATGGATGATACAGTGGTAAGTCAAAAAATCTAGGAATTCATTCTTTTGGCACAATGCGATGAATCCGTTAAGATGCCCAGTCATTGCTTTACCTCCATCTGTTGTTACTGATACGAGCTTAAATAGTGGTAATTTAATTTAATTTTTTCAATAAAATATTTGAATGAGTTAAAGATATCAAGACCTCTAGTTCTTTCTTTTAATGAAACCATACCCAGCAGTTCTTCTCTAGTGACAGAATCATCGAAAAACATACCAACAAAAACGAGCAATTGAGCTGTATCACTGATGTCTGTAGATTCATCCAGTTGTAAAAATAAGGACACGCAATTGTTCGCTCACATTTTTACTCATTTTTTTTCGATGCGTCGCATCACAGTATTTCGAGAAAATTGCACATCTTGAAGGGCACTTTTAATTTCATTTTTGTTCTTAAAATTTTCAAAAAGAGAATCTGTTATTTCTAAAAAATCAAACAGCAACATTTTTCTTTCACCATTACAAAAAAAGTATTCTAGTTCCCACTCTTGATGAAAATGATACGTTTTACTCTTTTTCGTAGTATTCATTTGAAATCAAAAGGTATTAAATTAACATGTAAGTACTGTCCAGTTATTAATTCAGCAAAATCAATGCTTACCGATTAAAACACTAAGTTGGGCGAACCGCAAAAATATTCTGTCTGAACAGCTAACGTATTGATGAAGAAGATTCCCGAATGAGGAAGTTGTTTCCAAAATAACCGGACAAACACACCACCGTTTATTGCTCTATTTGATTATATCCTTATAAGAATCAGTTTTGAACGCCTTTGTGATATTTCTCTAAAGCTATTTCTGGTGGTCACGACCATAAAACAATTTTTAACGGGTAGTAAACTCAATCTTATTGCATTTGCAATAATATCGACATCTGTAATTCTGTGGTATTTTACGTTATTGTGGTGAAATGTGTTTCTCCTTCAATGAAATCTTCAATCATGCAATAAAAATAAATTTTCACAGTCTGCTCTTCATTCCTATTTTTGAAGCTTCATTAAAAAATAAATAAATAACGCGCAGGTATACTACCAAAATAAAATTTTGGTAGTATACCTGACCGCGCAAATCGAGGGATGACTATATACAGTATTTAAAATTCGTCGTGATCGACCAAAATTAAAGCCACGATAGACTGGTAGATCGATCGATCGACTCGTTGGCCACCCCTGCTATAGCGAGTAGTATTAAAGATGAAAAATTGAGGATGTGTAAGAAAGTGGTGGTCCAATATCTGCGAACTTAGTGTCATTGCTGATATTTACTACTTAGTGAGATTTCACCTAGAATAAGTTACCGAAATGCTTTAACTTTTATATTTATTTCTATGTTGCATAGCGCCTTAGGCCATATTAAGCCAGTGTATTATCTTCGTAAGTGTGTGTGCAGGAGCCGATTTGCAGGTTGTGCCGGCTGAAAAGACCTTACTGCTTACTCCAAAAATCAGCCAATTATAATTAATATTGAAGAAGCCTTTAAGAATTTCTCCAACGTGATTCGAACTGAGACATCTCCAAAGGAGTAACAAGACGAAATGACTCTACTGTCACGGAGGACCTTCAATTTGTAAATGTTCACGTGGTTGACTGCTGTCTGTGATCTTACACTACTGGAGTGTTTGCTTGCGGCTATCCTTTTCATAGTGTATCTTGTCGAACTCCAAAGTTTTCGGCATCAGCTGCTTTTGAAGTTTCTTCTGCTAAACTCTTAATGACATATCGCCGTCCCACATTCTTACTAACTTCCATAGACTGTTTGCGGTACTACTTAAGGACATTCGCGCAAATATAGTTAATCCAAGCGGGAGAGAAATATAAAATAACTGTTCCCCCAAATAATGATCCAAATCTTATTGACGAAAAAGACTAAAATCCAGGGTTGAATTTGAATTGCCTTAGCCCAAGTCCTCTCCGTACAAAGAATTGTACAAAAATGCTAACTTATTGCGAGTGTTCAGTGACATCAATGAAAACCATTCGCTAGATTTAGATTGAATCTGGTTATTCACATTAAAAATAGCTTAAGACAGTATCGTTACCTTTTGCTTCAATTCTGTAATCATCCTGCAAGAGTACTTTTCCAATATGATTAAACTGACCAGAATTCTTCCAGTACGCAAAAAGTTTCTCTCTCTCTTCAATCGTTAATGTGCTATTGAGTGTAATTTTAGTATAATTCTTTAATGGAACCATAGAAGAATTATTGAACCTGTTCAATAATTTTAATAACTCTGAGTAATCATTAAATTCGTTTAATAATGCGAACAGTGTGTACAGCTATTTTGCCTTTCTACTCGTACGTCATTGTTATTTACATATAATAATGGCGTACAAGTGCACTAAAATGGACGTTTTGTGTGTTCTAATTTGCGAATGTTCAAGATTTCATTACAGAAGTTGATATAGTCTTAATTGAACTGGATGCCACACATAATGTTCATAGTAGTGTAGCTGGTACCCACAGACCTAAATTTACAACTTAAAACTATAATAAAGCAAAGAATGAACGTATTAAGACCCAGTGATGTGGTTTCTTGAAAATTCAGAAAATGAAAAAGTGTGAATTTTATTTACACCTTTTCATTTTCCGAATTTTTGTTAACGTGTCATTCCTCCATGTTCGATGTGTTGTCTACTTCACAAAGACGAAATCAAATAGCCCAAGTTTATCAAATTCATGAGACCCTTCTAACCGATCGTGGTTCCCTTCTATGTCATTCTAAAATTTCTCCGAATCTGTCAATACCTATAAACCTGGAAACACTCAAGTACTTTTTACTTGTGGGAACAATATTGCAATAAATATGACATCACATGCTCAAGGGAACACGAAGGAAAAAGGGAGTGGGAGAAAACAACTTTAATAAAATTGAGATGTTCTTCACAGGCCGTTGAATTCATCTCTGTGTGTGTGCATCCAGGATATTCAATAATTCCTGATAATAATTCAATAATGGCAGGATTTTTATTGGTGTCCTCATAAAAAATACAGTAGCTGTTTCCATTGTCTCTCAGCAACCAATAAAAACAATATATAAATATATTCATTCGGGCTCTTTTTTAAAAGTTTTTTTTTTACTAGGCAATGAATAACAGAGTAGGTGGTTTCGTATAAAGCATCATATTGTGCAATATCCAACGAGAACTATCCTGTCCGAATCTCATATTGCTCTGCTCCATCTAGATGACGTCACTCCTCATATTATAGTTTAAATTTTCATTGATATTGTCTAGTACAGACTTTCGTTCCGACATTTCATATTGGCAAGTGTCTTAAATAAGCCGTTCATGATAAACGACTTATGGACCCAGTTGCTCTTTCGCAACGTTACTTGAAGTCCCTTCGATCGAAGCACCTGGTGTCTGCATAGAGGCATTCATTAAGCACTTGGGTGATTAATTAAAGGGGTAATGTCCGGTTTCCTTTTACAGTATTGGTTTCCTTGTGACTTCACAATGCTTTAGGGTTAATTTCACACTAGGAATAACTAATTAGAACATTAACCTGCGGTGAATCTGTTCTGTGAAAATGTCGTGGGCAACTTTACTGGAACCCTGCTGAATGTGCGAGCAAACTAGAATTTTAGCGAATAACATTAAAATTTTGGGTAAAACGAAATAACGCTGGTCACGGAATCAGTTTTCTTCACATTTACACCTCACAAAGCTGCCAGAGGCCAATACAAAATCTTGGTTTTGCCTTCGTGGTCCCAATTCTTCCAAAGTGCATCTTTCAGCTCGGAGAAAATCAGAAGCAGCAAAATTATGATTGTACGATAGTTGATCTGATAGTCAAATTTCATTATGTAGTCTATTTTTAGGGAGCCACCGAATTGCTAGCTACCGTTTCAGTTATTAACAAATTTTATTCAAACTGATTTTCAAACCACTATTCCAAATAAATAATCCTGATGTCATGATGGCTTCTTAAGTACTGTTATGAGATTGAATGTGCATGAGCACATACAAGATGGCTGTTTCATTTACACCTTATTTTACAAATGAAACATCCAAAAGAAAACAATCTTATCGTCGATGGACGTTGGAATTAGCATACAAAAGAACAGAAATATTTATTGCTTAGGAGGAAAGCGATTTACACACCAGACGGTGTTCATATTGCCATTCAGTACCTAGTCGAATAAAAAGTTTTTTCTGGTCTGCCAAAAAGGTTATTTTTGGCAGACCAGATTTTTGAAGGTTATAGAATGACTTTTCTAACGCTTATAATTTTTATATATTAATTTGTTTACAGACCAGAATAAACCAAATAAAATGTACTGAAATATTAAGTTAATAATCATTAGGCTTTTCCTGCTGCATAAAATAAGTATTTCGCTCAACTGCAATTTTCATGTTACGCGTCGTCCATGACAGTATCGTTTGCAAAGGGTTGGGATTGAATCTCATCAAAGAGCAACATAGCTGAGTGATCAAGCATCATGAGGACGCTAGTTGACTACAGGTCAAGCTCACTGAGGGTTAAGTACAGTGACCTTATTATATTCTTTCTATCTAGTGAACTCCTTGGACCTTATATGGTCGTCCCCGAGTATAAACAGAAAATTTTAATTTCTAAAGGTCTCTTCAATTTCGAATCAGCAGCCATTATCCGACACCACCACTTTCTGGGAAATTAATCGAACCTGTAAATCGGAAAATTTAGATTTCGGGCGCCGTTGCTGGTTTCCAGAAAATCAGCATCTTAGGCCACATTAACCTCTCTATATTATGTCTGTACCAGTGTGTGTTCATGGGTCGATTTTCACGCTTTTAGGGATAGAAAACCCAAGAATAATTCGCGCTGATAAAGCCTACACCTTTCGCGTGAAATCGGCTAAATACAGTGTATGAACACACCAGTATTCTTTACTCCAGTCATTGATGGAATCCTAACCAGAACTTCTTCAAGCGAGTTCTCGGATTGGCCATTTCCCAATCCACATCAGTTCTAAATGCGCTACGCATTTAGAGCTCACTGTGCAGGGCGCAGATTTTTCTACCTACAGAGCCATAACTTTTATTTCCAACAGTCTAATGGCATCGGACAGTAGGATTGTCTGATTTGTCTTCATGAACAATAGCGACTTATTAATAATAAGTGATAGATTACTCAGAGTTTTCGGATTTGTATATTATGCATTAGACTGAAGTAACAATTTATTAAGCACATTAACTATTTAGCTAATGCTTTTTAGACGTTTTATGTTGTCGTTTGCAAACAACATCCACTCAGCGACTTTTATCCAGCTGCCACCTAAAAGAAAAGCAAGTGGCCCAAAGAATTATATTTGTTCCAAACACACCGGTCATTATCTATCTGGGAAAAGGTTGTGCCAAAGACGTTGGACATTGGAATTTCGGTGGAGTGATTGCATGAAATTCATTGCTTTTCCACTTCCAAAATATGTTTTGATGTATAAGGTATATTTTGAAAAAGAAAGTTTTATTTTTCCTACGTTGTATATTATATACTGTTTATTTACTGCACCTGTTAAGTATTCACGTTATCTTTCTAAAATAATAATACTGTACTATGTACGATAACTTGCGATATAGAAATACATTGTTTTTGGATGGTTATAATATGACCACCGAAATCGGAAAAATTCTGAAATCCAGCAAAAGATCATGTCTCGAGGTTGCCGGATTTGAGAGCTTCAACCGACTGTAGTCAGACTTCTTTAGCTATCTCCTAGCGGCACTTTTCTGATTTAAAAGTAATTTCTCGTACGGGTCATTCCAAGTGTCTGGGCCCACGAAATATGTTCTACACATATCACTGCAAATGTGTTACTATTATATATATAAACTCAAATGGTTCAAGCAATAAAGTTTTAGTCTGAATGATCAATCACGGTCTTCCATCAGAAACGCAGTCATTATAATCTATTCTTCTCCCTTCAAATAAGGTGAAGATTTTCTGCAGAAAACGATAGGCATTTGAGTCTAGAATCGGTTCAAGAAGCCGAATTTATAGAGAGAACGCTAAGAAATCAGTGTAGTAGATTCTCCTTACAGCGCGATATCCAGGAGATTAATCGAAGCTGTTGCTATGTTTGATTCTCACAAGGGCTTCTCTGCCAGCACACATCAAGTTTTTCTCGCTGCCTTGAACAGCAATTGCATGAGTCCTCCAGGGATCATAGACGCTTCATTTTCTTGAATTGACAAAAATCGTGATATAATTTTTTTTTTATCGGGAACATTATGCTTTCATATTCTTTACACCACTACAAAGGTTTCAACAATTTTCCGTCTCATCCTCTTCTAGGCCACGTTGCTTTTAAAAGTTCTGAACTAACTTATTTCTCTTAAATATAAACATTATATTGTGGTATCGAGAATATTCATATATTCTCAATACCACAAGGAATAGTAATAGTATAAATAATATATATGAATATATTATATAGTATGAATTAGATACATCCAATTCCAGACTCACTGTTTTTTCTAAAATGGGAAACAAAGATTCCAGTGTTTGACAGCTGTCCATAGTTTAAACAGATCTCTCCTTAAATTTCTAGCTGCCCACAACATCTAAGTAGTTTTTAATGTGCCTCGATTTACACTAATCTGGTGTTAGGTATGGTCTCCAGACCTGAATACAATATTTCGAATACGGTCTAACTATTTGCTTAATAATTTCTGCTGACTGCATCAAAATTATTTACCAGATTGGTCAGTGTGAACTCCCATGAATCGTTTTCTTAACCTCACATTCGGTGATCTTATCTACCACGACAATCAAACAACTGAATGACCTGTAGTTACTCTACTCATCTTTAGCACCAAATTTGTGGCATGGGGAGATGTTAGAACATCTGCAGTTCAAGGCGACCTTCTTAGAATCTAATAATACTTTTATTAACATTCGTAATGACTTGATGCAATGCATCCACATGCAGCCTTTTTAATTAGAGCAGAATATATACCATCCTTATCTGTAACCCTGCCATTCTTTAACCTAATTAGATTTTCTGACAGACTTCTGAGGTCATTATATCATTTTATTTACAGTAATCAGATTTCTAAACATTCTCTAGAGATTCGAGCTTACTTGTAACCGCAAATATCGTTCAGAAGTATCTGTTCAACTCATCTGCCATTTCTACTAGGCTTCCGATGGAAATTCCACTGCAAACAAAAGAACCTATTTGATCTACTCTCTTCCTTTTTGTATTTACATATGACAATAGCACCCTATTCTCGCTCTTAGCTCTCTTTGCTATCGTTTTATCTTAACAGCTTTCGAGCGACACGCCTTGCTCCATCAGTGGATTGTTTCATATCGTCTTATAACTTCCTACAAATAGGAATCACGTGATTGTCTATAACCGTCATGCTTACTTATTTTGCTCAATTAAATTCTTGTGGGACTTGACCACTAGTACAAATGCGTTCCTGACTGCAAGGATAAATTACTTGAATTTTTCCCGTAGCATACTTATATCCGACATACCAGTACTCTCCAGTTAATCGATCGCTATAAATAACTGACTCCATTACAGTCCTCTTTTCAAACTAAAGCTCTTGCCAAAACACACTAAACTATTATATTAGTCACCTAGAAAGTTACTTCAACTACCCATGAGTATTGTGTCTGTAAATTGCGTGTGTTCTCTGATCGATATGTCTGCTTTTCCTGGACGAAACCCCCCAGTTTTTCTGGGGGGAACACCTTGCTATCTATGCCTGAGACCGACTAACTCAGCCACGGATTGAAAAAAGCTCATAAAAGATCCTCGCGTCATTGCCAAGGTTGGTTTCTCCACTGTCAAGTTTTTGATGCAATTAGTATTGAGGACCACATCTAGGATATTGAAGTCCAACACATTCTCTCGACATGCTGGAATAAGGAGCAATCATTCGGTTTGTTCCAAAAATTTTGACCATGTAGTATATTTCTGGTCCATGTCTATAAGCTAGACTATTCTAGTCTATAAGTGGCAAGTTGAAGTCTCTAATAATATAGCAAAAGTACTTGCTAGTACATTCAATCTTCCTAAAGAGATTTTTGTAATGCTCATCAGTCATTTGATTTGTCGTGGAATTATGACCAACTTAATCAACGCGCCAATAAACCCTAACACAACCAACCATCAGTCATTTGACATGCAAGATATCTCGCTATCATCTTCCCTTTATTGCAATTCACCAAAGGGACTCAATATCCGTATTACCTTGATCTAGCTCAGGGAAAATTCTTGCCACCTTCGGGTAGTCTTTGATCGGAAGCATCCTCCTCTTCTCCCACTAGTCGGTCCGTTTCCTCTCTCTTTTCCGAGCACAATATTCACAGAACTGGAATTCATCTTTCGTTTCTGAGAAGCACAATGTCCCAGTATGTCTAATTACATGATCATTAGTTGACTTTTAATCAAAAGTTCAAATTCATTAATTTAAAACCCATAGAAATGATTGAGTTGTTCATAAGTTATTTAAATGATTATGATCATGCGCAGTACGCTATTTAAAAAAAAAAGCTTCATCTCGAGAGAACAAAGCAGCAGCTACCCTGCTCTGTTAGGCCTTATTCATGTTCAAAAAAAAAAAAATAAATAATAATGTGATTGAGTAGCGAACAGGTATATGAGAATACCTAGTATCATCTCACTGATTATTTTACTAACTTTTGCGATAACCTCATTAAACAAACAAAAAGAAATTCCTGTTATATGTGAATTTTCAATTCATATGTAACATTTTTTTGTCAAGATGAAGGCTGAAAACCCAGCGAAATTAGCAGTAATCTACTGGAATGGGAGGTGATTAACAAAACGGAAGGATTTTTCCTTCGAAATACATTCACCAGAATTTATTAAAAAAAAAAAAAAAAAAAGAGTGAAACTTCTCTCTTCTATTCATGGAATACTAATCGAAAGCATCTATAAAAACCAGAATAAAAACTCTGCTGTCAAAGAAACTTTTTAAAATCTCCGATACTTTTTAACTAAATAAACAAGGAAACTTTCTCAGAGTTAATGAGATAGATGGTGAAAAAGCACCGATTTTAAAATGCTGTACCCAGAACATTAGCGCGCTGTAAACTAGCTAAAAATCTCAGCAGTGTGGCCAGTTTAAGCGATTTCTTGTGTTTTAATTATGTAACATTACTTCGAACCTCATTTAGGCTTTGCGTTTGCATTATCTCTGATTTGCAGGCTCATGAATAAACAATAATTTATTATTATTATAATTTTTTGAAGTTTGCTTGTTTAAGGTGTCGGTAATTTCCATTGTCTTCTTTGATATTGTATGTATTTTATAAGAGTAAATTTATCTTTTTTCTTGCTGTCCTCAGGAAATGTGCAAATTTTTTTGCCTTTTTGTTCAACAGTTATCCAGTGATCTTAGTATAAGCTACTTTTTGTATCCGTTTTATAATTTATTTGAAGAATAAAAAGAGGTAGATTTTTTAGCTCACATATAGTTCCTGCCAGGACAAAACATGTTTTTTGTTATTATCTCTACAAGTGTATGTTCAGACCGATTTGCATGTTATGCTGGATGAAAAACTAGAACAAGACCCTAGTGATAACTCTACCCACTTTGCCTAAGACTGGCTCACCATACCCCTGACTGAAGAGACCTTTAGAAATTCCTCCATCTACGGGATTCGAGCCCAGGCCTTTACAAAAATATTAGGATCTTCAAATACGTCACACAAGCATTACAACATGATATATCTAAGCGTGGCATATTAGAAGCGAATATCATATTTGTCCTATCGTATCAAGAAGAAGAATTATGATGCAGTAATTTTGATGGAACCAAAATTACTGCGTCTACTGCATATCTGTCTTAGGTGGTTCCATCAGGTTCTAAAAGAAAAAATATGCAATTTAAATATAAGAAATGTGCGGTAATCAACAATCTAGTGATGCTCATGTTTCTGGATTTATGGGAATCCGTTGTTAAGGCCTCTGGCTATTTAAAAAGAGACAAATGAATCACAAGAAACAAACTTAATCAATCAAGATGCGCTTCCAGAGATCCGTATATCGGAAAAACTGATACACACATCTCTCTGAACTACAGATCATAGTTAGCAAAACATGCATTCAAGATTGGCCACCCTTCTAACAGAAATATTCCTATTCAATAACTTCATAAAAAAGCGTCATTAACAGAGTAACAGTTACAGGTATTGGTCACATACAGCACGACATTAAAAATTAAGAGTAGCCAACAGATTAAACTCTTACCAGGACTCGTGACGTCACTTTCTCATTTTAGCTCGGGTAATTGCCCCTAGGCTTCTATGTTATTATTTTTTGTTATGCTGGAAGTAACCAAGGGACTAGGAAAAGTCTTGACACGTACTGCTTATTTCTGTGTAGAGTAGAATTCAACAGAATTCTTACTATAAGACTGTCATGAATTATAAACAAACTTCATTTTTTTATGTCCATATATTGTGTCTGTAAATTGCATAAATACTCTGGTCTGGTCTGGTCTGCTTGAAATTAAAAATTGAGTATCACATTTTGTAATTATTTTACAAAAGGTCCCTTTGCACCTTTTTAATCTTCTTTCTTTATCAGACATCGAGAGAATAACCGAAGGAAAGCTGTCTAAAACAAAACGCAATATTTTCCAATTTTGGCACACTGCAAACCACCTTCGCTTAAACGAACAAAATTCCGTTCTACTCGGTTACCTACCTCTTTTAAAGCGTAGGAGGGATGGAAAGGTCTTTGGCGGAATGCACTTTCAACAATTCCTGAGAATGGGAAGAGTTTGCATCCCAGTATAGGCGTGATGAAAACCGCGTGTAGCTGATATTTAATGAGCTCTCTGCTGTGGAATGTAACTCCATTGTTTCTCCTGCACCAGAGGATTCGGCATTACTCTCCTTAATTGCACAGTCGTCGCTATAATTAGATGTTCTCTCGTGCAATTTTGAATTCAACTCTTTTGTTCTCATTTCCTCTCTGAGATATTGCCACACAGCTGAAAGTGTGTGCAGGGGTAATTTGAATTTCTCAACACACACACACACGTACAGACCGACAGAGAGAGAGAATCTTTTCTACTACCTCTTAGCGCGGAATAGAAATATAACTCGTTGCCAGAAAGTGCTAATTAACTCCCTTTTCGATCAGCCAACTCCGAGTTTTGGATACGATATTTGGAAAGTAATGACAGGCAGTTCTTTTCCCAGTTTACTTTTAGGCTTAGAAGAATAACCTCTGGAGTTTACAAGTCATATATTAGAATGCGAGTCTGATTTACATTAGATGACTGTAATCAGAAGTTTGTATATTTTCCTCCTTTCTCGTGGATAATATGATACTGGAGGGATTTAATGAAGCTGTCTTCCTTGCGGTGTGTGTGAATAACAAAATCCGTTGACGGAGCACACTTTAAGAAAGCCATCTTAGCGGTGCAAGGATTGATGGTTTGAAACACGGGAGAGTGTTTAAATGTTGATGAATGCAGGTTTATCACTCAAGATTAAAGAGGTGTAGCATTTATTTGCGCTGCAGAAGGATATAGGCTAGGTTTAACACAGAGACAATATACCATAAAAGAAAGAAAACAAACCTGTTATCTCTTAACTTTCATTTCGAAATGTCTGAGTAATGGTTAATCCTAAGAAGGAATTTGCATTAGAAAGAAAAGCTAAGTCTAATTATTGATTTATTTCATGTAATAAAGAAAGGTGTTATTGTATGTAGACAGGAAAAAATACAATTGAATAACAGATAAAGTGAGAGATCGTTTAACTGGGAGATAAAGGAAACAAGATAGACAATTTAAACAAGATAGACAATGTAAAATTGCAAAAAGAATAAAAGTGAAAAATAATAGCGGTTCGCTATTTAAGACAAGGTAAGTAAGGCCAGAATTTAACAGACACAAACATACTTCAGTATATGGAGTCTGTAAACTGTGTATTCTGTAGTCAATTTGTCGTTGTACATATGAAAACACGCAACCCTCACGAAAGACCTTTCAACCATAAAACAGCAGTTCACTAGTAAGAAACTTATAAAGGGTTTCTCAATCTTCATTAGTGGACAGTTAGTTCTGGATTAAGATTTTTGTTGCTGGTCCTTTGTTTCCACTAATGACAATCAGCGTTAGCCAGTCATCAAGATATACTGGAGTATATTAACAAGCAAGGCAAGAGTTACGGGTTGTCTTAAAAGGCATCAGCAGTTGTGAACTCTAAGGATCTGATTTAGTCACTGCGGTGTTCCCGTATGATCAGACCCAGAAAGAAAATAAACAGAGCTCAGAATTATAAAGTATGTCATGGCTCCCGCAATTTATAGTTTAAATTAGTAAACAGGAAATGAGTGGACGTCCAATGTTCGCGTCAAAAGAAAACGGCGTCAGTGTGACTGAATTTTGGATAAGTTCGATATATTTAGCAGAGAAGGTGTGAACACAAAACAGTGTTTTGGAGCTGACCGGTAAACATGAAAAGGTCATACTGCCGTGTGAAAAAAAATAAGAAATTTTTAGAAGGGTTGGTTTGTGCCCTAGGGAGACGGCTGTGGTCCGATATTTTAGCAAATAGGAAGGAATGAAAAATAATTCAACAGAGTATGGGGATTGGTTACGAGTCTTTGGGGAAAGCGTTCCAAACTTGAGGGAAAAAGAAAAGTTTGGGGGGAGTAATTGAACAAGTGTCCACTTTGTATCTGACTTCTCTCTGGTCTAAAGGAAGATAGTCGTGAGTTTGCGGGTGGAAGTAGATTTTTTGGTGGTCCGAGTTCACATCTCGTGGTAGCAAGAAGAAAAAAAAAAAAAAAAAAACGAGACAGAAAGAAAGCCTCTGGTCGGCATCGGAGGGCAGTGATAGGGTGGTCGGCGTCCCTAGCAACGAAATCGCAAGATGTACCTCCAAAGTTTTGTCGTGTAAGAGACTACACTTGTGTCTAGGGTCCTGCCCATTGAGAAATGGCCAGTTCTTCAGATATGTGAGCCAAGAAAAGAAAGAAAGCCTGTCTGCCACGAAGGAAGCCTGAACTGAAGGGAATTGGAAGTTGTGGTCATTCCGGAACGTCTGTTCCTGTTTTTTTCTCGAATCCTGAACTCAAGGATTCATAACCTAGCTCTGTAAGGAATTGAGTGATAGTCCTTTAAAAAAAAGAACACTCCTATTGTATTAGTCAAGTTTACTAAGATTGAGATAATTTATTATGGATGTTAATGATTATGAAATAACGTGAGGGTGGTAAAGCAGATGACCAAGATGATAACTAGAGAATAATTAAGGTAGAATGAGGGATTAATAGTGAACATTACTGAGGTAAGAGGATACCAGTTGTAATACATTTCATGTGTTAAAGGCTAGAAACAAATATACAAAAAGAGTAATAAAAGTTGTAATGGGTTTTACTGATGTAGGTGATAAAAATTGGTAATGCAAGAGAATGATTGAGTAATCATCGAGTATTCATATTAAGTAAGATACAACTGATGTTAATAATTTGTAAATTGAGAATAGTTGATGAGAGAGAGATAGTGTAGTGTAATTCAAATTTATGGAAATTGGTATGCTTGAATGTAATTATTTGTGTTTTTTTATGTAAATGTATATAATGTTCATTAAAGGTTGTAAATTTTTATTGAAAAAATGTCTTTAATGTTCTGCTAACACCCGCTTTACACATCCTAGAATCTAAAATTTTTCTGTGAATTGCAGTCAGATTTGCTTTTGTGGGATGGGCTTGTGACTTCAGTATGGTGGAAGTCAAACAAAATAAACTCAACAAAAACAAGCCAACAAGTAATAACTTTATATCCCCCCCCCACACACACAATCACCCACTTTATGTAAAACTTGTTACCATAGAGGGAATTCCCAGTCCACGTATTCCATTCAATACAAGACAATCGCACGTACTTGTCCATTCAAGCTGCCTGAAGATTTTTGTTATACTCATCAGTCATTTAGACTCTAGTATTGCCTCGCTGTTGCCTTCATTTTATTTTGTTGATTCTCTTCACATCTGCATCTGGGTTATCTTGATCTGACTGAGCGACCATTCTTGCTACTTTTTTACAAGAAAAATTAAGTTTTGTACTTTATTGCTTTTGACAATCCTGATACACCTCTTATAGATTAACCTCTATCTTCTTGTTAACATATCATTAATTAATTATAAACGAGTTAACCGTTACCAGCGTACCGTAGCAACACAAAAGTCGCTTCCATTTACGATCATCCCGCATCCAGAACAAAGCGCCATAAGATAAACAGCATAAAGCATTCACGAATTTCTGCAATTCTTAATTGCCATGACGACCGTGCTTGTCGAATCTTGGTGATAACGATCAATTTTGTACAGATTGTACCACACCAGGGATGTGACATAATGCTGTTGACAGCTTGAAAAGAAAGCGCTACAAAAAACCTGATTATTCACCTGTCCCTTCGGATGAGACTTTTCTGATTTCTTCATAAAGTTACTTAACTATGGAAATATTATTGGAAATCACGGTTTCCCAGAATCAATTCCAGAATTTACGAGAAAACAGCTGATAGTTGCAACAGTGGCTGTGATTGTTGTTATTGCTGTTTCATCACTCGGATTTTTCATCTACCAAAGGGAACATATAATATGAAAATTTTAATATAGTTGGGAAAGGACGTTACGTGGTTTCTATCCATACAATGAATTATGTACTATAAACAATAATACATATAATAATAGGAAGTTGGAGGGCCGTATCCATAGACCAGTAGCATTTATGGTCTGATGTGAAGGTTCTGTATGAATCCTGAAACCTAACGATTTAGTGTAGAAATCGAACTTTATTCCATATGAGTTTAATAACACCCATTTTGTTAATAATTTCACTTGGTATAACAGTATTATTTATTGTATATACACTGCTCAACAAAATTAACAGAACACTTAGAAAACGTGGTGTTACTCGTGCAGCTTGCGATGAAGTGGAACTAAATTTGGTATGGTGGTGGTGTACCATAGAATAACGATGAAATGAGGAGACAGCGAAAAACTTCGGATAAGGATAAAGAATATTTATAGGGGTTGTATAAGAATTACCAATGCTCTAAAATATAGTCACATGGCATCAGTACTGTGTATGATTCCCTTCAGTGGCTAAACAGGCCTAACAGCGGTGAACCATGCTCGATATAAGGATGTCTATAAGATTTTGTGGCAACAAATCCCATTCTTTCACCAGCGCCGAGATTAGCTCACCAATTGACCGACGAGTTGGCTGTCAGCGTGCATTGCGACACTACAATCATTGGATATCTTCAGTTTCAAGATATTCTTCCGCCACTTGAGTTCTATGTGCAGTGGTGTTGCCGTGCATGAAAAGAAAATCTGGGCCAACTGCAATCCTTAAAAAGTTGCACTTAGGGTTGAAGGATCTATTCTCGGTACCTCTGTGCAGTTGCGGTACCCCTATCAAAAATATGAAGTGGAGTGCTTATTAATCTGCCCCACACGAGAACACAGTGCCGCATTTCTCGTTGTCTATAAATGAAATATCATCTAGAATATGTTTTTAGACTAAAAGGGGACTCATTAGAAATAGAACCGTTTCCCCCTTTGTCAGGGCTCCAAGTCCCATGTTCATGGCACCAGTTTCGAGGAGCTCTGCGGTGGTTTGGCGTTAATCGGATAAAACCACTGGCTTTCTTGCGTAGAGTCCGCTTGAATTCAGAATTCTTAAACAGTACGGTTGCAAATATTTTCACCTGTCGCCTCAGCAACCTCAAGAAAGAAATGATGACAGGACATTGTAGGGTTCCCTCTTGCTGTTAGAGCCAGATAGCTGACTGTTCTGGTTGATGTAGCCCTCGGGCGACCTTGGACAGCTCGTCTTGTTATGGTTCTGTAGGAGAGTACTCTTACAAATAAAATGGAAATATTTTTAATCTAAAATAAATTCATTAAGCCCAGTGGTAATTTGGGAATTTTTAAGGTTTTAATATGGTAAATATTAAGGGTTGAAAATATTGGATTTAGAAGTAGGAAGGTTAATAAATATGTGAATTAAATAGCAGGTAAATGAAACAAAATTACAGGCAACCCCCGTACAACACGGTATTAATACAACACTGTTTCGCTCTAATACGATGGATAAAGTGCGGAAATCCTCGCACAACACGGTACTTATATAACACGGTTTTGTTCTACTTACATGGTGAATGAATTTTGACAACCTCTCATAACACGGTGCTTTTGTGAGGGGAAAAACTCTATTATGTCGGATGTAATTTTTCAATATTTCGTTCTTTTTTGTGAATCCTCGCTTTTGGATCGCTAATCGTTATACAAAAAGAAAAAATATTGGGAAAACCCCGTGTTAGGTTCTGTGCTGTTGAACTTGTGGAAAAATCTAGATTTCAAAGTGTTATTACTATTGGATAACGCGCCAGGCCATCCAGAAGTTACCTTAGACTTGGCGCATGATAGCCTTAGATGCTGATGCGCCATTAAACTTCTAATAACCAACCAACCAACCAACCAGCCATCCAGAAGATTTAAGTCATCCAAACGTTGAAGTCATGTTCCAACCACCTAGTATAACTTCTTTAATTAGATCAAGGCATTACATCTACCTTTGAAACTCATTACATCAGAAAATTACTACAATGGATTTTGGAAAAACTGATTCCGAATTGAATTGATGGAAAACTGAAGTGATGGAGGCATGGAAACATTTTTCGGTTGGGCTGTATCGGAATCATAGTTTATCGCCCAAAGAAGTAAAACTGTCATTATTAAATGCTTGTTGAAAAAAATGTATGGCCACAGTATGGTCGAACCACAGAAAACTTTAATCCATGTGGTGTGTGTGTACTGTGTCGGGTGGTTCCTAGGCATATGCCCATCTCCACCTAGTACATTTAAAGAATACAGAAAACTGTAAAGTGGGCCTGATAGATAAGATAGCTAAGAAATAGAGTATCCAAAACAAGAAAAATTTTGAGATGTTTACAAATTTCAACGCTAGTATCTAAAATTAATACATCATACCTGTTTCTACTATTGTTAGCTGTAGTGCCAAAGCACAATTCTACACCCAACAGAGAAAGTGCAATACTATTGGGTGTCAGCTTTCCAGTCTTGGGCCGCCCAAACCCAAGAACCGAAAAAAAAAAAAAAAAAACCACCGTAGTGGTACATACTCAGGAGCCCAAGACCTGACATGAAGCTTCCAGGTCTGAGGCTCCCAAGCCCAGATGCAATCAAGCAAAACTCTCAACATACACTGCCAGTTCATTTTCTGATAGGTTCCTTATAATTGATCTCTTAGAGAACACTGCAGCAGCAAAAACCTGCAATGCCTGGAAATTAGACACTCCGTTCACAAACTCCTGCACGTTGTTTTCAGCTAGATCGGGAATCAGTTCGAAAAGACGACGCCTCTCAACATTATAAAATGGGCAATGAAACAGTGTATGCAGCCAAGTTTTCGCCTCACCAAAAGAACACCACGGATCTGGCTCCAGACCCCGTGAACATAATTTGTCTCGAAAGGACCCATGTCCTGTCAGCACACAGTTGGTGAACATTGAAGGACAAAACCATGACGAAACTGTTTTAGAAGTAGCAAAGTCCGCAGCAGGAATAATGTTCCTAGTTATTTCTCCCACCTCCAAGGAAATCCACCGATTCCTCCAAATCTCTATTAGTTCATTCCAGATTCTAAGTTTCTCCTCCTTAACATTGGCATCCAGGTTGATGGAAATGTCCAAATAATTAGCAGGGAATTCTTTTCTCATAGCATATAACATTCCACGATATGCAATGTAAAGATCAAGAGGAATAGGTCCAGCAATTACCTGTAGTGCAGCCGTAGATACCGTCCTCGGGGCATGCAATAGGGCCAACAACATAGATCTTTGTAATGACATGAGTTTGTTTTTTATTTTTACTTTAATCACTGATCCCGACCACACACCAGCCGCATAAACGACAATTGGCAGGAAGATAGTCTTGTAATACAGTGACATCGTTAGTTTGTTAAGTCCCCATTCTTTTTTGGAGATTCTAATCACCGAAGACGTGTATTTCTTGATTTTATCATTGAGGTGTGATACGTGCAAATGGAATCCCAACCTATCATCCAGAATAACTCCTAGGTATTTAGTGCTAGACACAAAAGGAATTTGTCTTCCATTTAACAATACTCTGGGCGGACGGTTATAATCAAAATGTTTTTTAAACACCATGAAGTTAGTTTTCTTAGATGAAATTTTTAATTTGTTTAAGGAGGTCCACTCAGAAAGGTCCTCCAGAACATCTCGTATCCTCTGCTCCAGCATCAATCTAGACCCACCAGGAACTCCAACAACCAGGTCATCCGCGTACGCCACCTGCAGGCATCTTGAGGCACTAGGCCTATTCAGCCACTGATCCAAAACTGTGTTCCAAAATATAGGACCCAAAACAGATCCCTGCGGGCACCCTCGACTGATATATTTTCCAAACATCAGAACTTGCTAATTCGGTAGGAGGGGAAGGTTTTGATGATATGACTACTGAAACCTTCGTGGGTAGCACAGTTGGTGGAATCGCTGTCACTCGCCTCAGGTGGTAAAGACTAAAGTTCGAATCCTCGATGACGGGAGGAATTTTATGGGTGTTTTTTACAACGTGGCTTAGTTAGTCGGTCTCAGGCGAGGGTAGCATGGTTTTTTCTCCCGGAAACTCGGATTTTTCGTCCAGAAAAATAGAAAACACACAGAGCAACGTAGCCTTAGTCGCCGATGCTCCTTAAAAAATAATAAAATAAATAAATAATTAATGAAGACGTTAAAGAATTACTTGGAGAAAAAGAGGCTGGCGAAGCGGATTTGGTAGAAATGGCATCGGAGGCAGATCAAATCAGTCCAGAAGATGATAGCGCAGATTAAAATTCTGAACTTCCAAATTTTACACCAAAAAGTATATGGAATGGTATAAAGTTAGTTGAACAATTAGAAGCTTATTTTTTGAATTCAGATTCTTCGACTGAAAGTAGCACAAAGTTCAGAAAGGAAGCTTCAAAGGTGCCATACGATGAAATTACAAAGATCTATCAAGCAAAAGCAAACAAACCCAAATTAATGATTTTTTTAAAGACAGCAGAAAATACACGAAATCTAGAATGGTGTATTTTTGTCAGTTTTGTTAACGAAAAATGTATTTTGTTAGCTCTTGTAACGTAACCCCCCTTTTTGTACTAGTTCTTAGTCCCGTATAACACGGTTTCGCACTACACGGGATTTTATAGGAACCTGATAACTACCGTGTTATGCGAAGGTTACCTGCAGTACAAAGACGATGAACTGAGAGTAAACAAAAGAGTGGCAATTTGCAAGCAAATGAGAAAATGGTTACTAGAAGCGGGAACAATGGCACTGCTAGATACAGGTAATTAAGAACGTGCGATGTATGCCGTAAAGCTGGACAAATACACCGAGTCACGGGAAAATCGGGGGTTTTCGTCGAAACATTGGGCCACTGGCGAATTTAGGCTGTGGCGCTTGTTGAAATTTAGTGTAAACACGAAAATGGCTACTTTTGGCAGCGCTCGGCATACATGAAAACGGGCGTAATGCTGGCGTGCGAATAAATAAGAAAATTACAAGAGAGGGATTAGGGTTGTTGCACGCCGGAGACGATTATGTTAAGTTTTAGCAAATAGGAAGGAGTGAAAATTGAAATATGTTATTGGGATTGGTTGAGAATCCTTGTGGGAGGCGTTCCAAACTTCTGAGAAAAAAAGGGTTCAGATGACATTTGGAGAGTGAGTTCGAAAATCATGGAAGTAAGATGAAGAAGAGAAACAGAAAAGTAGAGTAGGTTAGGACATGGAGATTTTTTAGAGTGAGAGTTGGAGTTTGGAAAGAGAAATGTGAGAGAGATATACATTCGGACTGAAGGTGATCATTTTCTTTTTCTTCTTTTTGGGAAGGGTGGTCGAGTGAGGAATATATGTAAATATATTCTCCACTCGTCCACAACAATCTGCGCATAGCCAGCTAAATAAAGAAAAAACAAACATAAATAAAAATATAAATAAGCGGGAGACCATAATTCCGGTTTCCTGAAACCGCTTCAATAGTGCCGGACGACACTGCGTGACACATTAAGCCCACTTGCCGCCTGTGACTGCCCGGCTTATCAAGTCGTCCAATGGCCCGCCAACTCAAAGAATCATCTAAACGACGATGACTTTCCATCCCGAGTACTGGAGATGTGATTATCCCACTGAGTAAGCCAAAAAAAGGGAATGAAGTGATGTGGTCACAACCCCTGTTATTATAGGCACGAATAATTTGCATAATGTGCGGCTCTATTCAGTGGTAGATCGATTCCTTTGGATATTCGGAATTTGCACGCAGATGCCTATTATATCAAATATTCGCCCGACACTGTTCACAATAAATATTCATGAAAAACATTTGTTCTGATAATTTTGTCGAGCCGTCTGCTATATAATTTACCGTACGAAATTTTTAGATCACTGATTAAAATACTATTCACTGATTTTCATCACTGATTAAAACTCGGCTTTCATAAACGCCCACAATAACGTACTCGCAATTATAAAAATAATAAAAAAAAAAAAACCACAGCCAAATAACATTTTACAAATATTGTATAAGGAGAGAAAGAGGCGTTTTTTATGATTTAAATTTGTTTGCAAATTCGTATTCAATTTCGAAACTTGTTTCCATAATATTTTCATGAAAGCTAATTCTGTTTGATGTAAGAATTGAAAATTGCTTGTTTCCAAACGCCACCACTAGATGGCATTCTCTTGTGTGAAAACACTTTCAGTTGTTTGTTAAATTAATTACTATATTAGTAGATATATTGTAATACTCGAGTGTAGAACACGATGGTTACTAACAAATGCTAGTATTTTATTTATTTATTTTTTAAGCATATTATTCGTTATTTTGCAAAAGACTCGCATACATTTCCCGGCTCCATGAATATTATATTATATAGCGCTGATAATTATTTCTTGTCAAAAAGCTTTACTCAAGAGAGGTCGCTGCATAATTTAGCGATTGTTTACAGCAGGACAAGAATTGAAGTAGAAAAATATTAATGCTAGCGAGAGAAAGAATCATTACTGTTCATTAAAGTTTAAGGAACTAGGTCAAGGTTACTGAGGAATTTGTCTCTAAAAGGTTTCATTTGTTCTCAATTTTAATTTTTCAGCCAATTAGCTATAGAACAAAATATTGAATGCGAAAACGGCTAAAGTTAACGACGAATGAAAAAAGGGAAGAACAAGTAGAAATGCTTAACAGACTTACAATAACACTGAGAGAAAGGATTTCACAGACAATGAAGAAAAATAGGAAAGGAAAATTCAGAAAGCAGAAAACTGGGAGGCAGTTAACAAATTAGCGAGAATTGCAATACATTTTATTTGGATGCAGACTGAATCTGTTTTACAATACTAAGGTATTCAGGTTGTATAACTGTATAGTATAAACTAGCATATTTATTCGTTCTCTTTAATCATTTTGTGGAATAGAAGTTTTATAAACACCGATCCATATTATAACATTTCTGTAATCACTGACAGTAGCGCGTGTTTCAGACAAGTAAAGTGCATTGGGCACTTTTAGAAAACACTTATTTTTCCACATACCACGAAAAAGCTTCAATCTGCTGAATATTTGCATACATTAGAACACAAAACGATCCCAGGAATTAGAAAGATGCGATGTTAGTCCTCATTCTTCCCTTGTAGGTGTCTCAGTTTCCAGGAAATAGAGCAATCTCTTGGCAGGGATGTTCCGCCCCATCCTAAGTAATGCACCAAGATTTCTTATCATGCCAACAATTGCTCTGTTATTTGCACCGCTAACCATGTAATGGCTGCCACAAAGTGCACAACTGGGAATGCCGTCATTATCCGTAGTGACGAAGAAACATTCCTGTTTGCCGTGTTTCTTGCAGATTGCGCTCGGCTTATAATGGCACCCGTAACCAACTCCTCGTCTGTTTAAGGGGCGTGTTAACCAAATTGGCGTGCAAACCGGGATATAGCGGCCAAACAACAGGGCACTTCACACATCTCGATGGATTACGAGACACGGAACAGGGCGGAGCGCGAATGACGGCAGGGCAACATAAAGAAAGATTTAGAGGTTTGTCTATTGAAGAGGAGAGAAAAACCCAAGTTTTAGCAATATCCTTGTGAGGAGATTAAAAACAATCCCTAGGGGGACATTGAAGTTTCACAAACAATCCGTCTGTTCTAGAAACTCGCACGCTCTCTTCCAAGAATACTTATTCGGGTAGTATGTGTTTACAAAAGGAGAAACGCCCGAATGTTCACTTCGATCACAGAGGAACAACAGAGATGGAGGAAATAGACGAAGAAAAACCAATTTTTCTTTAGAAAATTATTGTATAAATAGAAAATTCATATTTATGTAATTTTATAGAAGATAAAGATCATGATTTAGGGATGGAATTCCCACTATGCATTTATGTTTCGAATTTAAGGTTTGTGATAGTTAAGCATCCTGAATCAGGGATAACCAAACTTTTAAGAAATTTATTAACTGTCAGCTGCTTTTATGATTTTAGTGGTGGCGTATTCTGGTGTCCTGTGATAGAGCAAATAGATTGCCGGTTGGTTAAATTAATGACTCTAGAATTTTGCTGGTGGCGAAAGGAATAATATGGTTAATATGTTGTCGCATGTAGAGATCTTGTAGAGACCCTTATACCTAACTTTGAAGTATGTATAGGCTGTAAGAGAGTGGTTTCGGTTTTATTAATTTGGCCATTTACAAAATACACGAACTAACGTATTCTGAATGCAGAAACAGATTTTAAATAGTACTGAGTAGGGTTGTCGATAGACCGATATCTTCAACAAAAGGAGTTCTAAGGATGTTTGAAACTGCTTCACACTCGAAACCAAACTGTTAAAACTTCGGCGAAAAGTTGATTCAGACCGGAATAGTTCGCTGCCGACTTTCTAAAGAGCAAGTTTGCCTAAAGGGATCCCACCACGCTAACATGTTTCTGCACTTATTGGCGGCTCTACAAGAGTAGGGATAAGGCAAAGTGGAAACTGTGAGAATGGTTTTACATTAGCCTAGCTCTTCATAAGTTGCCGGGATGCAGAACTGTTAATAATATAGTATTCGAGCTGAATGAATTTCAGCATCTGATGGAATTAATTGCATTAAAGTTATAATGTGGCGTGAAGAGGTCTGTGTGAGCCAATGCGAACTTAAGCCGAGTGGCCAGGCGCGAGGGTAGCTTAAGTACACGTGCTTTGAGTGACCGAGGTTCAAGTCAGTGACTGCTAAATACAGCGCTACTTCTCGAATTCTGTCTATCTTGTGAACTGCTCTAACCATGTGTTTGCCCGGAGTATAAACAGAAAAATTATTTATGTACAAATCTAATGGACCGACACATCTAATTATACACTGCCCAAACTATAGGGACATAAATAGAAAAGACAATCATTCAAAATTTCCAATTATATATTAATACGTTATGAGAGACTTCTTTGGCCCCTTAACACTTAGTCTTCGCAGAATCATTTCCCTAATTTGCGACATGTAGATGGATAAACAAGATGCAGTTAAAATGAAACGATAAGCATTGCTTGCCAACATCTTTCTACTGCGAATGTCAACAACATTCAATTCAAAATAAGCTTTCTTTTTTTTTTTCATCCAGCAAATCGACCACAGCACACGCAATTTACAGACATAATATCATCATCATCTTCAGCCATTGTCGATCCTCTGCAGGATGAAGGCCTCTTCAACAAGTTTCTAGCAACTGTGGTATTGTGCTTTCTGTTGCCGTTGTACACCAACAAATTTCACAATTTCATCGATCCATCTCATCTCTGGTCTTTTTCTTGAGCGTTTGCAATCAAGCTGAATCCATTTAAAAATTTCTTTCGTCTATCTATCGTCAGTTCTCCTTGATATATGACCTTCCCATTTTCATTTTAAGCGCTTTGTTCTTTCAACACAGACTTCGGTTTGTTGGCCAATCCATGCACATGTTTTTCGGTCTCTTTTGGTTATGTTCAAAGTTCGACGCTCAGTACTTCTCTGTGTGACTCTTAGTCTTTGTAAAGCTTTGGAATTCAATGTCCATGTTTCCCAACCATGGATGTTCCTCTACTCTATCTGTACACAAGCGATTGCCCTACACGTCCAAGTTTAATCATGTCAAATTACTGTTTGCCAATAGCTTCGGCCTTTCAAATCCTAGCGCTCTTATTCCCTCGCCCCCACGCGAAAGATCACAAATTTTTTTTTTTTTTTATTTATTTTATTTTATTTTATTATTTTTTTATTTGTTTTATTTTTTTGTTAGGTCCTAGCCACTGAAATCTCAGGAAATTAGGTGGCAGGACCTGCCAGAGTAAATAATTATAATGCTGGTATACCTGGCCTGCCTCCACGGGGCTGAGTGTGGACAACGTTGGGCCTCAGCAGGGGTCCAGCGGCTAAATGGCCAGAAGAACAACGGTACATAACACTATACATATACAATATCCACACACTTTTAAATCTCTGGCCTTTCCAGTGAACTGGCACACCTACAATGAAAGCAACGCGGAGATGGGGGAAACCCCTGGTGCCGCTTGACACTAAATACACTCTACACTCCACCGCCACCCCCTCTTTCCTTCTGGTGGGGGCAGTGCGTAGCACACGCTTCTTAATCAGACCGGGGTTCAAGCCCGTGACCACCAAATACGGGGGATGCGGGAAGGTCAGGGAATGACCACCGCATATCCCCGGAGCAATATGGCCTTAGTTGCTAATGCTCCTAAAAACCAAATAACAACAACATCCTTCTGGTGGGGCATGGGCCTGCCTCACTGATTTTGGGGTCATCTACTCTATCGACCCTATACTTCTGTCTGTCACCCCCCAGTCTTCAGTCTCCCCTCCCCCTCTAGCTTTCCAACTAGAGTTGATCCCATGTCAAAATTATCCTAGCCCTACACCCAAAATTCTTAATTCACACTGTATAACTTAAAACTCCTTTGGCCTGACCCAACCTTTAGCGCACCCCCTCCCCCTTTTTATATTAAGGTCATAGCCACTGAAATCCCAGGAAATTAGGTGGCAGGACCTGCCAGAGTACTTATTTAAAAATACTGGTGTACCTGGCCTGCCTCCACGGGCCTAAGTGTGGGCAACGTTGGGCCTCAGTAGGGGTCCAGCGGCTAAATGGCCAGATGAACACGACACTACACCCAGCGATAACACATTTTACACTTTTGCATCATATGATGCAAAAGTGTAAAATGTAAAATTCGCGCTTATTTGTCGATTTTCGGACAAAAAAAAAAAACAGACAGTAACATTCCGTTGGATTCCAGGGCATTCTGGTCTTCTAGGGAATGAGATAGCAGATAAAGCTGTCAAAATTCAGCTACTTCAAACATAGCTCATTTTTTTTTTACCTTACTCTGATTTCAGAATGATAATAAAAAGAACTTGTAGTGACAACTGATTTCAAATCTGGTATACAGAAACCATTAACAACTTTATCAGATCAAACAGCAACCATAACTTTGGCACTCTAGTTACAAACCAAATCGGTAAGAGGAGTGAGTATTAGCAAGGGCAAGTATCGGCGATACACAACTCACTTGTATCTACTAATGGGCGAGAATCCTCCTCAATGCACGCATTGCACTGAGGAGGATTTACAGCTTTCAGGCGAACACATTCTTGTTGACTGCATAGCAAATCTACAATTCTGACCGACGTAGAGGAGCTATTGACATTAAAACATTTTATAGGAAACGATGCAAATATGACTGACCTTTTTAACTATTTATTATGAATTATTATAACTTATTAATTAATTGGTTTGCCTTATAGGCACCCTCTGGATAGGTACATCTTAGCCCTAGTAGCTCTTGTGCCGTTAAACAACCATACCACCAACAGCAACAACTGCAGCATTAGACGAAACCAGATCCAACTATTGGTTAGGAAGCAGAAGAAAGGTCTTCCAAAACGAAAGCAAATCAGAGCAGGTGATATGGTTTTGTTCGTCCTCTTTTTTGCGAGTTTTTAGCCAGTTTTATGGAATTTTCCATACGAGCTGTCATATTCACTCTAAGGAAAGATCAATTTATTCAGACCACTTGATTTAATTCCAGAAACTCCGGTTTCACGATCCGTAAAACAAGCGAATTGACAATGGAGTGCATGCTATTGACAGAATAATATACCCCCGCTTTATTTTACTGAACACAAATTCTAAATAATACCCAATTCTGTGTTTTTTATTGTTCATAGTTTTTAGTATCTTTCGAGTTCAAAGCAAGAGCAATTTTTCGTATCCAGTTAAGTTTAGAAATGCTGAGTTGTATGGCTCAATTTTTGTATTGCTCTTGGAAGAAAAATCAACTTTTTTTTTTATTGCTGCTTCGAATGAATGGCTGCAGTTAATCCGTTCTTTTTGGGTGATCGTTAGAGAAGCGATTTGTGCTTTGTTTTATAATTCTTTAAAAAAACTACTACATAATTAGTTCCGCGAATTTGGAGAATGTTTTCTAATAGACTTTTTATAATCTTTAAATACTCGTTCTTCCATTCTTTTATCATTGAACATTCCAGTAAGTGTCGTGAACATTTTTCGGTAAAATTCTTCCCCATCAGAGTTAAAATGCCTTTTTGTATATCGTGAGATGTTAAGAAGGATCATTTGAAGATTTCGGTGTACACTTTATGCCAGAGAGAGGACCCTAATTTATAATGTAAATTCATCGTCAGCTAATGAAGAACTGGAAAACTTTATTGCAATAGTAAACTGAACTAATGGTATTTTCTGTTATCTTTTTAAATGTAGAAAATAAATCTTTTAAAATTTGGAACTTTTCATAAAGGGAAATCTCTGGATGAATTGAAATGCTTCTTCCCAAATTGACCATTTAACATAAAAAGGAATGATTGGCTAGAAAAAGTGTTTGGGAAAGTAAATCAGAATGTATTATAATGAAAGATTTAAACTTTCAGATGTTGATTGGAATGTATCGGTTGGCTATTCACAACTAGCAAAGACAGTTGGTCACTTGCAGTTTGGTTCTACAAATTTCAACAACAGACACTTGGGAGGGGACCTGACGGACGCGTTTATAGCTTTAAACGGATTGAGTGAATTAAATGCTAACAGCATCCTTACCCTTTCTGGGATGCACACATATAGGGCTATAAATTTAAATTGAAAAAGGATGGTTGCAGGATAGATGAACAAAAATTTTCTCTTAGCCAGAGAGTAATTGATTGTTGGAACAAACTTCCATCTAGTATTGTGGAAGTGGGTAGTTTGAATAAATTCAAGGAAGATTAAACATTTCTAGAGAGGATGGACAAATGTTTTGGGTATTTTATTATTACTATTTTCTTTGACTGCTGTATATAAGCTTGCTTCCTTACATCATTTTCGACTACTGATACTAAGTACGCCATCATAATGTCATATTACAGCGGACTAATTTATTTTCACAGATTAAGAGCCTTTTTTTCTTAATAGCCACGAGGTAACTGTAAAGATCTTTAGAGACAGGCCCTATGTTAAAATGCTCTCAGAAGGAATCTTACCTAAAAACTGAAGGCAATTAGTTTGCTATATGCAATAACATTCCAGCTCCAAGGACATAACTGGCCATATAACAAAACTGTTGATACTCATTACTTTATAGTGATCTGCATTAATAACCTTAACCACTATTAAGCCTATTGCAATGAGAAATTACTAGCCTACCTGTTATTTTATATTTATATCAGCCTTTTCGGTCATTAGTTTTACCCTCTCCTTCTTATATCCCTCTCCTTCAGAGCATTTCACCAAGGTAAACAAAATTACACGCTGTTCACTGTGGAATAAAACATCAAAAGTATGAAATTATTCTTGATTTTGACCTTCCTCTATTTGAACAGAAACAGTGGAGTTGGAGTAATTTTGAATTACCGCCCAGGCCGTGTGGCATCAACGTGTTAAGTAGCTGTGCATGTTCCAAGGCCAGTTTCTCCGTTTGTGGAAAGAAATCCCTACCGGCTAAGTCAACGCTGCTTGGAAAAGGCCCTTAGCAAATTCCTCGTGTCATCGATAGGGTTCAAATCCAAACCCTACTACCATTGGCATCCAGCGCTTGTCACTAAGGCCTAACATATTGTGATTATAATTGCTGACCTTCCACATCCATAATAATCTGCTGTTTAGTTTAGTTTCGGACTTTGTAGACGTGCAAGGGTTTTCATTTGTATATTTGACATTTTTTTAACATTCAGTAGCAATTAAAATTTTGCTTATTTTCCTTGGCATTACTTATTATTTTGTACAGATAGTATGAACCAGAGCTGTAATGCTCAATACATTCTACGTTGATATCAATATTTGTAAAAACATTAACCGAATTTTCGTGTAATTTTATTTCTACGGTTTCTGCAATTAATAGTCACGTATAATTATGTTGGACCTCAAGTATTTTGGCCTCGTTAAATAAAAAAAGTATGTTTTTCGTTAATGGCATGAAAGACTAATTGTGACGCTGCTGAACGAGAAGCACGAACTGAGGCCGCATGTTGATTAACACTAAAATTCAGAGGAAACCGCGTAGAACCCTGATAAGACGAGTCGCAATCACCGCAAGAAATGTATATCAGGTCATTAATTTGTAATCTGTTAAGCTGTTTGTACCACTGTTCAACATATTGGACAGAAATAAAGTATTTTTTGATATTACTATTGTTGATTGGTGTAGTATTTTGTATCCTTTCCTTAGCCTGTACCCTAATTCGGTTTATTGTGGCAATGGAATAACCACTGTTTAAGAATCTGCTGGTTAATATTTGTAATTCTGAGCCCAAAGCAGATTCCGTCGTTGAATATTTATAGGCATTTAGAAATTGATTAAAGATAATCGATCTTTTGTAGGTGAACGGGTGATAGCTGTTATAATGCAGAAGCATACCGATGTTTGTAGGTTTTCGATAGATGCTAAATTGTATTTTATTCGACTCCCGGGTAAGCGTGAAATTTAGAAAATTTAATGACCTCTCCAATGTAAATTTGAGTCTAGAATGAATATTATTAAACGAATATAAAATGTGTTGGATAGTACTACTATCAGTAATATCTATAACATCGTCTAACTACCTTCCATAGTATGTGATACGGGGTCGAAAAGGCGTCAAATGTATATGCTCAATCGATGAGAGATAGATCTCTGACATTAAGCCGCTCAGGCTCAAACCCATTGGTAATCCAAAAATTTGTTTGTACACCTTGGCTCGAAAGGTAATGTAGTTAGCCTCAACTAACAGTTTAATCAAGTGAAAAATTTCCTTAATAGGTAGCTTCGTGTAATTAATCGGTGTCGAGTTTTTATTTAACATATTCCAAATAATATCTAACGTGTATTCAACGTTTACATTCGTATATAAAGAGGTAACATCTAATAAGAATAAATTGTCATGGTCGCCAAGTCTACAGTCTTTAAGATTATTAAATAATGTGTCGTAGTTCTTAATCCCAAATTGTATTACCTGTCTAAAGGGTTTTATAATGCTATATACATGTGTGGCTAAGGATGAAAATGCCGAGTTCCTGTAGGAAACAATAGGTCGAATAGGAAACCCAGTCTTGTGTAATTTTACCTGACCGAAAAGTGCAGGAATATTGTATGTTCTGGACTTCAATTCCTTTAACTGAACCATAGTAATGTAGTCGTTTTTTCGATACGTGGTTAACGTTTTATTGTATCGATTGACTAAATTGTTAAATAGTGCCTGGTCTACTTCGAGATAAGTGGAGGTATCTGAAACAACTGATTCTAATTTATTAATATAATCAGGTTTATTGAGTATTGCCACTGTATTTCCTTTATCTGCTCTCTGTATAATAATGTCCTTATTTCCCCGAAGTTCTCGTAAAGCTGAACTGTCATGCGTATTAAATTTATGAAGTTGCGTTTCTTTTATGTTATTCACCACTCGGTTAACTTGAATAAATAAATCTTTTTGTGGAACATTACGAAGTCCAAATTCAATATCAATTACGCACTGTTTTTTAGGTAGTTTTCGAGGTGGTAAATTGTAATTTAATCCTTTGGATAAAAGTGAAATCTGGTCCTTCAATAGCGCATAAGAGGAAAGATTTGTAACCTGTTGATATGTTGGTTCGTTGAATGCTGGGCGAGGGGGTGTTGGCGAACTAGCTGACGTATCCTGTGGTAGCACGTTGTATGTATGCAGAGGGGGGGGGGGGTCGTCTACCAACGTATGCACTTGGTCACAAGCCTGAGACAATGTGTTAGAATACGTATGAACGTGTCTTGACCCTCGCGACAATGTTTGTAATTTGTTAACGTGTCTGTTTATTTCTGAGGCCTGCGCTTCCCGTCGCAAATCTATGAAGGTCTTCAATAGAGACCAATCGTTAGGATGTAGATAATTTTTTAATTTATCCCGAAGCTTCCTAACCTGGGAAAAGTATTTTTGTTTATTAGTATATCGAGATTTTAAGGCAAGTTTAACGATATTACGCGATGTAACAAGTGCTAGTTGTTTTATGCCCGAAATTTTGCGATTTAAATCGAACCTAGCAAACTTCGGAACGATGTTGTTTTGAAGGCAATATTTTAGAAACGAAATACGGTAACTTTGGGCCGAGTATCTTAGTGTTAATTTAATTAAATTTTGCACCAAGCTGTTCAAAAAATCCCCCATAATTATGTGTATCGATAGAAGAGAGAAATAATAAGAGAAGTTTACCTTGAGGTAAACTTCATATTATTTTACAATTATTATTTTGTAATAAGAAAAATCCACGATTTGTATTTCCAATTTGAACTATTAAGAAAGATAAGATGGAACAGTTCCAATCATTGAAGTCAGCTCTGCGACTTAAGGTTGCCTTCTTTTCTTCATATTACTCGCACGTTTGAGCCATTCTCTTTTTTCCTTCATCCCTCCTAAAGCTCTAGTAGATAGCGTCTTTGTAGCGTAAAATATTGCTTAATCTTCCAGAAGCGATAATCAGTTGCACAAGAAACTCATCAATCACAAAACGCATTTTGGACTTCAAGAATTTCTCATGATTTTATCAGACATATTAGAAAATCTTACGCGCTAGTCACCATCCAGCAAAGACATTACAGGGAACGTTTATTATTATCATCTCACTGATGCTTAATGATAGTAAAAATATATTGTAAATAATGATTAAAATTATATTATACAAGGTATTACTGTGAATTTACTAATGCACTTATTATTCTAATTTCTCTTTAATTGGATTCATTCAGATACAATGGTTAGAGAGTTTACCAAACGGTGTTTTTCAAAAGAAGCATATATAGTTCATCAGAAGTTAAATAAAATGATGGCAAGGTCCCATCACATGAAACTGATTATTAAACATAAGATACACGATGTTTTAGACAGCATCTTGCTTCGCCCTAAGAGACAATGCATACATTTATAAAATTTCAAGTTTATCCTATTAACGACGAATTTCAGTCCTTTCTTTTTATGGACAGATCTTTCATTATAGGCTTCTGAGGGAGGAATAAGAGTAATTGAAGTTGAGAGGGGGACAGCTACTTCAGCCTTCACTTTCATCTTATATACATCTAAAAGTGGTTTCACGAAGTATCTTATTGCAGGCACAACGCAAAGCCTGCTGATTAGCCTTATCCTATCCAGTAAATGGGCAGTGTTAGTCAGAGTGAATCTAACTGATGTTTTTAAATATTGGTCGAAATATTCACAGAAGTATCTTTTAAAGAGATAAAATGATAGTTTAAGTATGAGCGTTGCGCTGAATATGCGGGAACCGTCAAGATATGAAATTTGAAAGGTATAAAATATTACGATAAAGGAAAAATAATTATCATCGTAGAAGAGGGATTATAATAACTGGAATGAGAACAACAGACACTTGCGAGGGGACCAAGACCTAAGCTTAAGCCTCTGTTGAGGGGAAGAAACTTTGCGTGGTTTAAATTCACTATTAGTGTTCAAATTCAGTTAGGGTTCAAATAAAATTTAAAATTACTAGTGAATTAATTTAAAAAAAACTCCTGAGGAATTTTGCGGATGTTTAAGAAGAAGTAAAAGTTATTGAAATATTATCACCTACATAAACACATTGGACCAGGTGGGGGTGAATAACGGCTTCAAACAACCAATGGTATTGAAGGACTTGACAGAAATTGTATATGTATCAGAGGACTCATGCCCATTGAAACATTCTCCTGACTATGACGTGGACCTGTTTCAATCATTCACGATGGGTCCATTAAAAGTGTAATAGATGCGCACATATTTCTCTGGTTTATCACTGGTTTACATTTATAAGACTCTCTATTCATCTGTTGAAACATTTTGCTTATTTTAGTTTTATGTCTTAACATGAAACGTATTTTCTAAAACTGATTTAAAAGAGTTGCATTTTGTAATTTCCGAACATTATTTTAAGCTACAAGTGTACTATGACAACTAATGAACGAACATCTGAACTACGAGATAGTTAGCGAGAAGAAAGCTCGTGACTTTTCCGACTTTTTGAATTGGTGTTCTCTCGGTTAGAGTCAAGTTGATTGACGAGGAACGTGTTGAAAGACAGCCATAACAAAAGCAGCAGCTGAAATGGCTTATTCTTATCTATATAAATAGAATTCGCCCGTGTTCAAATTACGGGCCATTCAAACGTGGTGTCTAAGGCATTGATGCTTTCTATACAGGTAGAAAACTCCTATTCATTTCTGAAGAAAAAGATGCCTTCTTTCTCTCTTCGATTGTCCATGATTGAATATTGTGTTGCTCGTATGTGGTATTTCTTCACAAACACGTGTCTCCTTTTTGTTCTACAACGCATGTCTGTTTGGGTTCTAATCAACAGTGGTAGATGGCATGAACAAGCCCTCATTAACTCCATTGTTCTCGTGCCTAACAATTTTTCAATATATCACGGATTTTAAAAAAACCTTCTTAAAATTAATCTCTGATGCATTCAGAGATCACTATAAATATATGGGATGGGCCTAGAGTTGAGAATTTTGAAATTCTCAGCTGTAGGTCCATATATTTGTTTATCTTTTGTTAGAGCCGAATAGTATTATATATACTGAGTTGGCTTTACATTAGCACTAGAACTGAGTTGCAGCCTGACGCACATGCTGTGATGTAGTAGACGGTCCCTTAGTCCCAAAAACGTACTGCTTCTATCACTCCTTATCAAGATGGCATTGATTAAACTTATATCAACGCACTAGATCCATCCTCAAAGTGATGCTCTGTAGCATAAACAATCTGTTTCCGAAATTGTCTGATGTGCATATTTATCGCACACTGTTCACATTTCCATTCTTGTTTGATTACACGCTACACCATTTCCGAAACTTCCTAGCTGTTTAATATTAACTCAACACCTCCACCTGTAACATTATTAAAAACTAACTTTTTTTCTCTCTTTCAAATAGTTAAATTATTCGAAATATATTTATTGAAATATAGAACGGAGATAATTCGCAACACGAAATCCCCAAATGCAAATACCAGAATAAAATTACACGAAACATCACTCTACGTAATCCGATTTATAAAGATGCCTTTCTTTTAAAAGCTTGGATCTCGAAAATTTCCTGCTAGGCTGAGCCAAAGAAGTGTTATAAAGAAATCGTTTAATGTAAACAAGACATTTTTGTATGCGTTACATTTTATAAATTTCTCACACGTCTCTGTTTTTTTTTTCTAAATAGATTTACAGCTCTGAATAATAAATATAAATGGGTCTCGTGAGAACTGGACATGCATTTTGTGTTTAGCTCTTCCTTCAAACCTTACTTTTAAAGATGATCGTTTAAGCAGAAAATCGGAATGCCTTTTTTGACTGTTGAAATTGTACAAACCCAACAGAACTATTTAAAATTCTCCTTGCCTGGTATTAAATGGTTTTTATATTGGAGCTCCAAAATCATCGATACCTTTTTAAGAGATTGTAAGATAAGGTGTAATTTCTATTCGGTATCGACAGATTCTCTTACATATATGCATTACACTGTTTGCAAATTTAAAATACGGTATGTTTTTGATTGCTTATAGCAGGGTTTCCAATGCATTTCTGGCCACAGAATCTTTGTACAAATCTACATCTTCCGCAGAATAAAAATCGGTGAATAAAATTAATGGAACGTGTTTAGAACCTCTGGGATGAGAGATCACAGTTTAAAAACGTATGATTTAGAGATTTAATCCTTAATTCTTAATTATTAATTCTTAATTAATTATTATTAATTCTTAAAAATTGTTGCCCAGAGATGGTTTTAAGTTTTGAGGACAGCCAAAGTCACTGGGATCTAAATCTTGATTATCGGGAGGATGCAGAACAAGTTCAAATCCGTGTGGCAAAATCTTTGAACAGTATTGAACGGCTAGAGAGAAGTCATGTTAATATTTTTTAGCTTGTCCATTTCGATATACCGAACTGAACTGATTATGATCCCTTTTCCAAGCATTGGTGGGTAACACCCCCAGGTCACAAAAGAAACATAATCATGGCTTTTCCGACTGATAGATAAACTTATTTATTTTTGATGTGGATATTTTCTTGGACAATATCTAATTTATTTACATCAAATTGAAGGTGCTGATGCGCCTAAAACCCTACAACTAACAAACTAGTACAAATTAACTTGTACTAGCCCGTTGGTTAGCATACCTTAACAAATTAAGGTATGCTAACCAACGGGCCGTTTATAACAAGAGGAGATATTCCAGCTCATTCATGAAATTTTTCTTTGAAAAACCTTAAGTATCTGTAGGAGACAGTTATAATAAAGTGTTATAAAATCTTTTTCATTTATAAAAAAAACTCACCTTAAATTTTTCTATGTCCGATCATAAAAAAAAGAAAAATCACTTTCCCCTTTCTCCAGAACGTTCGAGAGAAAAAGCAAGATAAAGAAAAACACAAAATAATCGTGCATTATTCTGCAGAGTCCCACTGATTCAGCCAAGGTATTTTTTAAACTAAAAAGCCTGTGAAGGTTTTCGGTTGAACTGAATCTAGTCCATTTATATAAGGTACGTATTCATCTGTATAGGTCTTGCTAGGGAAATAAATAGCAGCAGCGTATCCAATCTTGGACCAGACTGAATTATGTTAATATAATAATAAAAAGTCGTTATAAGTTAAAAATGAGACATTTAAATAATTGAAATCATTATCGGAGTTATTCTTGTATTATGAGAATTTTTCATTGTGACGTAACAATTAACACGTCCTTATTCAATCATCAATCAATAGGTTTCATAATGTCATCTGTATCTCATTCCCTTACTGTTGTCTTTGGTGATTGCTAGTATTGCGATTTAATGATGACAAGGAATGGATTTCTGTTGGTTGCTGTATTGAGAATAAGTGGTTTAGAAATGAAGAATATTTATATAGAAATAACAGATAATTATTAGGGAGAATTAAATTCCGAGGCATAAAAGGTAAGAACATATTGATCAAGTGATCATTATATATTTAAATATCCGTCTGTTTATACTTTATGTATAATATCCACGTTCTCACTTGAGTAGCTTGTTAAAATTAGATTAAAAATTTGGATTATTTTAATATTAGATTAAATTAGTTAAAAGTATAGCAATTTCTTGTTCGTATAAATCTCAGAAACGTTTCTACCAATTTCGAGATCTTTCGAGTAGCTGTGATTATGATGTTACGCCTCGTCAACTCTGTATAAATCGTTCATTGAGGCGGATATTAACAGAAATGTTGAAGTCATTGATGGAAAATAAAATTTAATTTGTTGTAAAAGCTAAGTTGAAGTAGTTCATCGTGCTGGGATAAGGAATTTAGTACAAATTATGAACATCATAATACATTTCTCACTGAGAGTGACTGTCTACGAGAGTAGTGGCCTGAAGAACGAAGAGTCCGCACAAGTGAGTTGGTCTCCACGAATGGTCATTGGCCATGGAAAAGAGCCATGCCGCCAAAAGTTCGTCGTCGACTTATTGCAGCTGAAACGAAAAGCTGTACGTAGAAAAAGAAGTGGTTCATAAATCGGGAGGGTTAAACGTAATAAAGGGATGCTACCAGTAGTCGCAAGTAATTTGAAGCGACAAGTCTCAGTTATTATTAATGGAAAAAGGAAAAGGTGTGTGCGCGGAAAATCGTACAAAAAATTGTTCCTTCAATTACAAAGTCGTCTCTATGACTGCCGAGAGCAAATTAGTGGCGTGTGGGAATGCTTTGTGGAAGATGGTCTATTTTTCCCTAAATACCAACGGCTATATAATGACTTTATTAAGAAGAACGTTCTGCATCCCTCATTGCCAAAAGGACAAACCAGGGATTGGCCGTTTCAACAAGATGACACATCGTATTGCAAAACTAATATATTTAATTGGTTTGAATTGATAGCTGGCTATATTACTGGACCTCAGCAATGTAAAATATTCGGTCAGCTCAGTTGCGAGCTATGGACATCTCCTTTGGTTCAGAGATAAACGAGTAAGAATTTATGGGAAAAAGAAGATGCATATTTGCCAGATCTTTAGTGTTTTCTTTCTAATGGAAAATTTGGGATGATATCATTGGCAGTGATAATTAAAATGGACCCATGAATTTTTTTTTCCTTAAAGAGCATGTTGATATGTATATTTTAACTATAAACGAATAAGTATTAATGTAATAATCATTTGACCAATTCATTCTTAATATATTTTCTTAGAATACAGCTGAAAGTTACCAAGTGTTCTGTATTTTCGTACACGACTGCATAGAGTAAAGAAATCCTACACTAAGTAAAGCACAATGCAAAACTAAACTTTTGCGTAAACTTTGAAGGAGTTTACGCTGTATGACGGTGTTGTTGTGCGGTGAAGCAACATTTACAGGGAATATTTAATATTACAATATTAGTATTCAAATTATTCAAATTAGTAATAGTATTACAGTATTCAAATATGCAATAATCCTCTGGCCAATTAATTCTTAATATATTTTGTTAGTGTAAAGCTGAAAATTATTAAGTTTTCTATATTTTTTGTATGCAACTGCATAGAGGAAAGAAACATAGCACTAGATAAAGCACGGTATAAGCAATATACCGGCAGAGTAATCTGGCAGAGAAACAAATGTTTTCAGTTGATTTACACAGCATTGCTGCGCTGCCGTGCGGTCTAGCTGCATTTATAGGGGATATTGAATAATACTCTACTGGATCTACTGTATAAGGTATTGTGCCATTGCAAACGAATAATCAAAATAATGTTGTTAGTAAGCAAAAAAACTATTTAAAATTCATCCGGATGGATACTAATTCTTTTCGGTTCTCACCGATAATTTTTTTAAAGTGTTCTTGTCTGGTGGTAGTTTTTAACTTCATAACTCTTTCAAAAGAACACTATTCAGTTGACTATGGAAGGTCCACAAAAGCCTTCTTTACCAGATAAGACAAATTAACACAGCTTTTATATCACACTGTGTATTCAAGCTTAATATGCCATAAGTTTCTAAACTGAGGATTTTCATTTTGAAGAACAGCTATAAGATACTTGTCACCCTGGTTAGGAAACCATCAGCGTACAGAAAAAAAACATTTTCACTAAATTCGGATGGCTTCTAGATTGATTAGTTTGTCTCATTCCTTTCAGACGGTAATTAAACAAGTCCACTTCTGTGCTTCTAGAAACGTACATGCCATTTGTTTCTACTCATTTATCTTCATTTTAATTTTCAGGTAATAAGAAAACCATGTTCGATAAGAACGTTTATAATTTTCAGATTTGGAGAATCTTGTACCCTTAACATTCAGTTGACTGTTTGGAATACTGGTAAAATGTGTTTGCAATTCATGAACCAGTCATTCAATGAATACAATTCTATTTTCCATCTTTGTGTACTGAGGTTTCTGTTTTTATATCGCCGATTTTAAAGGAAGGAAACGAAACGAGAAACTTTTTATCCAATATCTCTGCTATCATGCAGATAAAAATAGCAAGAAAGAGTTCGGATTATGCTCGAAATATTTAACGAACACGTCGAACAAGAAAACCAGCGACTTTTTTTCTGTAATGAGAGGTAACAGCAACATGAAGAAAAACAGTAACTATATTTAAGAACACAAATAAAAGAATTCTGTACTACAATACTTTTTAGTCTGTTTATCTATCCATTTAAGAAAGCCATACAAAAAAGATACAACCTGACAAAAACAGCCGTTCTTTATATATTCATTAAATATAAAGAACACAATTATTAAACAAACTGACCTAATATTGTAAAGAATGTTTTAGGAGCATGTGGATGCTGTATTCGCTAGAACCTTTTCTCTTTAAATATCTTATTCAGATGCGCATGTTCAAAAACTAAAAATTTTTTATTGATTTTTTATTAGAGAGAGAGAAAACAAGTGCTTGTATAGATAGGTAGCATTATTTCGATTTATTTAGCTGAGTTAATATTTATCCCTCGAATTCACTGTTCTCGAGAAATTATTATTAGTGAACAATGTTAGAAAGGCCCTTTAATTGAAATATATTACAGAACTAATTTCTTTTTCAATTTATTTATGAAGGATTTCATGATATTTTCACAAAAGTTCGGTGAAATCTATTGGGTAACAACGTATACTACGGCATATGATATCAGCAGATGTGGAGTGACGTATTTTTAGTCAGGGAGGAGAAGGCAGTTTCATTGTGGTAGCAGCGATATTTTGGAAAGCAGCACAAATCTGTTACGCGTGAATATGGATTTTTCCATGGAATAGTCTGTTTTTATTTTTACATTTTCGGATTTCCGTCTCTGTGTGCACACAAGGATAAGGCTTACTCAAACAACCGACATATCCTGGATGAATTGAAGAAAACATTGAAAACTGAATTTGCGCAGCTGATAAATAGAGGGGCGGGGTCTGTGTGGAGTCAGCATGGGACATCAAATTTCAGTTTTATCTGTCGCGAAGCCCTCGTGGGTAGCATCTTTGGTACAATCGTCGTCCTCGCCACACCGGGTGGAAAAGACCTGAGTTCGAGTTCAAATGATGTGAGGTTTTTTTATGGACCCTTTCACAATGTGGCTAAGTTATTCGGTCACAGGCGAGAGTAGCATGACTTTTTCGTCCAGAAATTGGAAAATCGATCACAGAACATGCGCAATTTACAGACAATATATATACGGAGTAATAGGGCCATAGTCGCTGATTCTTCTAAAACCCTTCCTGTGGTTTTCGATTTGAAACGTTTAGTTTTAACTGAAATCTTTAGTTTTTATGATGCATTTTATTATTTCAACAACTCCCTGCTTCATTTTTTTGTTTTGTCTGGGGACCACTCCAATTAGCTTTTGGCAGAGGAAAACATTTCTGAATACATACCTTGTCTTTTTCGTACCACTACTACAGTCAACGTTTTAAGGATTGAAAGAATCAGAAGAGATATTCTTAATTAGCCTCTGAATTCCATATAAGCATGTCACATCCTTTCTTTCTTAAGTTTAATAAAATATTTCGATTTCATGTACGTACCATGTGATTTTAAGCTTTATTTAAATCATTTAAACCAAGAATTATTTAACTTTGGAGAGCTCAACTTTTAACTTAAATATTTCTGCTGCTCTCCAGATTAAACGAAATTGTCTATGCAGTAAACTCTTTCATTTTTTTAAAAATATGTGTAAGAAATTTCGGATTTTATCGGCGCCTCCCTCCTGGAGTATCTCTACGAATCTTCAGCGCTCGCGGACCACAGTTTGAGAAATGCTGACTTAAACCACTTAATTCATCAAGGAATTTATTAGGTCTTCTCTGCCAAAGAATTTAGCAGCACCGCAGTCTAATATACAGATAATTTACATAATTTTATTCTAATATACTCACTGTTTGTTTTTGCCAATTAAAGAGTGGGAGAGACCTTCGAAGATGACATAGAAATAGATACATATAGAAAACAGTCCAAAGTCCAGGTTATAAGTAAATGTCAGTCCATTTCAAAGTCCACAGCTTCATCAGTTAAGATGGCCATGGCAAACTATACCAGGCTACAGACTAATGGCAAACAAAAGTACAAAATAAAACCTTCCATCGCTGGCGTTGTTCATTTTAATAAAATTCACTTGGTTTCGAGTCAGATTTATTTTTACTTGGATAACCTGTGTTTTTGCACATTTAATAACTTTAAGATTTGCAGCAATCAACTTAAATGTGACTTATGGACTATATCTCCATAACTTAAAACTATTTTAATGGATAGCTTTCCTAAAAAAAACTTAAATTTTATTAAGGCATCTTTTTATTCTTATTTTCATTAAGGTTAGTTTAAGTAAATTTTATAAAAGAGGCATATTTGAGAGGTAGTTCACTTAACAACCCAGACAAAGGTAATTTCATAATGGTAATTCTATCTATTTATGCAGTTAAGTGAAAAGAAGTATTGATTTTAATAGGCAGTATTGTAGAGCATCAAATGGAAAATAACCTTTTAGGAAACGTAATTATGTTATCTCAGTAAATTACTGAAAATATAAAATACTGTACTAAGTTTATTATGGCTGACCTCTTGAGAAAATCCTTTTCTGATTTGATATTTTAAGTACAACGATAATATTTAAGTAATATGGCTGTTACTTCTCTTTTTAACGACTGGTAGCATGAAGATGTTTTAGAGTGATCCACCATTACTCGTCTGCAAATTCTCACAAATATAAATCACTGTATGCGTTTATAAGGATTCGCTACTTTTATTATTGGGGAAGTTGTTCTTTAGAAGATAAGATATGCTGTTGCTTGTTGAAACTTTGGGATGAATGTATTAAATCATGATACGTAAACGGAGCGAAGCACTGGAATGTACGTTATTATTTCATCTTCTCTTAACCTCATTACTTAAGTTAAATAATGAAGAATCATAAAGCGATCTCAATTTTTTAAAATTTTTGAATGGAACAGCAATTGAGTTTACCGCAGTAATATCACTGTATTTCCACGCTGTGGAAAAGGCCTGAGTTGCGAAACACATCGAAAGACTAAGATTTTTATGACCTTTTTTCACAGTCTCCCAGTTAGTCGGGCTTGGTGTAATGTAATTGAGGGCCCGGGAAACTCGAGTTTTTATCCAGCTAAACAGGAAACGAAACATTGAATACGCGCAATATACAGACACCATTAACACCTTAGAGCCTTAATTGCTTTTGTGAAAAGCAGAGTGACTAGATATCGCACAATCAACTCCCTGGGATTCAGACAATCTTCACATATGGCAAGTATCCTTTCCACTAGTATATTTACCAGGATCCAGCTTATATTTGTTTTACTGACTTTCATTTCATGATCACAGTGTGTCCTATTTCAATGTGATCTTCGTCCCTCTTCTCATATTGATCATGTAATATCTTGGAATTCAAAACTTCTTAAATTAATCAAGCGTTCTTCCTCGATTTTCAAGAATGACAAAGTTATAATTCTTCTGTTTAATTTGATTCTCTGTAATTATCAGCATAGATTTGCATCATTATCTGGAGTTTTCGTTCCCTTTGTGGGCGAGAAGTTTGTAAATAAATTAAATAATTAATTAACGGATGCCCATCATCTCATAGGAAGTCTGTGCGATAGCACAGTGGTTATAATCGCCGTCTCCGCACACCGGGTAGAAAAGACCCGGGTTCGAATTCCATCAATGACGCAAGAACTGTAATGGGATTTCTTCACTCTACGGCTGAGTTAGTGGGTCCCAAACGAGGATAGCAAGGTCATCCCTCGGAAACTCGAGTTTTTCGTCCAGCGAAATAGGCAAATCGATCAGAGAACACACGCAACCTATGGATATAAAACACTACACTTCGGCGCATAAGTTAGTACTTGGGTGGCCCTAACATGGTAAATTTTTTTTCCTCATAGGGGATACAGTTGTTTCATAATGTGTGATCATTCTCAAGCTAATCCAGATAAACCACTCCAGCTTTCTGCCTCCTACCGACCAATTGCTCTGCTCTCCGTTTTGGCCCAGCTTCTAGAACGACTTCTGCTGTATCGCCTCTCCACCTACTATACCGATCAGCAACTCAATTCACCATGTCAATTTGGATTCAAGACAGGCTCCAGCACCGAAGACGCTATACACAACTTGATTACCCAGGCTACACAGACAACCTCAAAGTATACTCTAGCCATCATGGTGGACTTTGCTGGTGCCTGGTGCCTTCGATCGACTGTGGTGGCCTAGTCTCCTTCAGAAGCTTTGGCAGGCAAACATGTCCAAGAACCTATACAACAGTCTAAAATCCTATCTCAGCAATAGAAAATTGCAAGTTGTAAACAAATACCAGACTATCTCCAGATACGTTCGCCAGGGTTACCCCGAGGGCTCGTCCTTAAGCCATTCCTCTGGTCCATTATTCTGGACGAGTCCCTGGGGTTAGACATGGGTGGGGCCAGACCCTTGGCGTTCGCTGATGATTTTGTCCTGGTGGTTCAAGCCGACAGACACAAGAGCGGCACTGGAAGCAAAAACAAATATAGCTCTGGAAAAGCTCCAAAATTGGGCAGCACTCCACAACCTCTCAATCTCTGGTGAGAAAACAAAATCGAGTCTTCTCAAGGGAAAGCTACAAATACGCAGCCCTCCAACAATGAAGTTAAATAACATTCCCAACCCGTCTCTACACAGAAGTAAAATAGCTGGGAATCGACATCGACAACGGCCTTACCTTCCACTCTCATCTGAAGTACTTGTCCACGAAAATCCAAAAGTATGCAGCCATGATAAGAAGGATCAGCAGAACGAAATGGGGTTTGAAGCATAAAACTTTGTCTCTCATCTTTAAAGCGGTGTTTCTCCCAATTCTTTGTTATGGAGCCTCAGTTTGGTGTACATAGGCCACCTTGGAAAAGAACAAGAGTAAACTTGATTCAATACAAAGATTCATGCTGTTGTCTATCTGCAGGGCATGCTGCACTGTCAGCACCCTTGCCCTACAGATTATCACTGGATGCTTGCCGCTCTATCTAGAGGTGATTAAAAGGGGCATTTACCATCGATTAAAGAAGAGAATTCCGACGCAGTTGTTAAATCTTCAACTGGAGCTCACTAATGACCTAAAACAAGAAAGAAAACCTACTGTCAAACACCTCCAAGGACTTTGGCAGCATTCATGGGTAACCTCGTCAAAAGGAGAAATTACTGGAAGATTCCTCCCATCCATTGAAATTACTTTCCCAAAGCCCCCCTCCCTGGTTTTCTCCTGGTCTACAAGTTCCATTCCTGATCACAGGACATGAACCCTTTCAGCAGAAATTGACAGCAATGGGAATTGAAAGAAATCCGTTCTGTCACTGTGGCGAAGAGGTGTCATGGGGCACCTCATGCATGAGTGCCCTGCTTACGATGATTGTAGGCGCGAATGTTTTACTGAAATTCAGGAGAAACCCTCGCAACTAGGAAACATGCCTGATTCAGTATGAAACAGCATATGAAGCCCTGACGAGTTACGAGCAAGCGTCTTTACCCTCAGATGGCAAAGCTTGCTAAACTTAGAGCTGCTCAGAACAAAAACCCTCAAGTGCAAACACAAACTGGGGTCGGATAGCATTTTCCCAACTGATAAAAGATTAAGACAAAAGATTATACTAAAGATTAAGATACTATGCTGGCATCATCATGGTTGGCACTCCTTGGAGTGCCGACTCCCAGAGAGTGCTTGGCCTTTTGGCACTCACACAGGTGCGTCTGGCCCTGTGACTTTTGGTCCCTCTCCCCAACCCCTATTTCGCCTTACTCGGGTGGACTGCCTTCTCTATCTGTCCAACTTAGCTTTTCCCCCAAATCACCCCACTTCTCCCCTTCCTTCCTCTTGTTTCCTAGGCCTTCATTTTTTTTTTTTTTTTACTTGGTGTTCGTCCAGGAAGCTTAGGCGACCCTGGCAGAGACCAGACAGAGAATAATGCGCAGACTGGCTACCTCTTAGCGATGTGTGCAGGCAACCTGGAGTCCCACCAGGGGCCCTGCGGCCAAATGCCAGGACACACAACAGAACCTAACGCAATATGTCATATACAACACTTTTTCTGGCATTTACAGTATTTCTTCACAGCGATGTGACCTTGACATTTGTCAAGGCCAGCACAACGAAACAGATTATTTCCAAGGAAATTCAAACAAACCGTCAGTAGGCAAAGTTTATAATTTTTTTGCCAAAATCTTGTAATTAAACTAATTTGAAATATAAACATTATATTTAAAGCTTGTCAATGTACTCTAAATTGAATAAAATGCATTTTGTGAATTTATAACTTAGATTTTCCTGTCATTTTTCCTTCAGATTTTTCCTCTCATTAAATTATCTTGTTTTGAGAATGAAGCCTCTCGGAGATTACTAATTAGCCTTCCTATTCTAGTTGATTATAGTTAATGACCGAGATGACAACCGTCCTCCCTTGTGTAGCATCTTTCTTTATTCTATTTCTATCTTCCCGTCCTTGTAGGAATTAGAGCGAGTGTGCTTCACACTGTTTATTAGAAAAGAGTTTGTAATAATCAACAGTTTCCATTCATTGAAGTGAACGGCGGTTAGAAATCGATATAAATGTACATACTTAAAGCAGCGTATTTCTGTACGCTTTAGGGGAGTTTTGAAATTCGTACATTCATAAGAAAGAAGCGGACATGTACACCTTGTGGCTATCTGATTATCCTCAAGGCCATCACTACGAAATAAGTTATTCAACTGTGAAATCTATTCCAGTCTGATGAACTCATGAGAAAGCACCGCAGTAGTTTCAGATTTATGCTTCAATGATCGCTATTGGTTGCGTTTGATTCTGTTTCATTTGCCATTCTTTGATAGTGGAGACAAAGTGGGGAATATTCTCCCCTTGTAGATTTCTCCAGGTTATATTTCAACTATCTGCCTTCATATTTAAACCAGTATTATCTGGAATAGCCCCACAGACTGCATTTTATAGTTTTCTTCCGAATTGAGAAATCAATAAGCAGAGCTTTTCTTTTCCACTGTTCCTACCAATATTGACATTAACAGAGGTTAGCTACATTCAGAGGATTTTTCCAGAGATAAGCGTCTTTTGCAAAGGATTATCTTAAAGGGCAAACTAAGCTGATTTACTGTAACCATTGCTGTGTTGCTCGAGCATGTGTCTGTGGTACGATGTCATTATCTCTAATATATTTTTTTAAAGTTAAGGTGTTTTGAAGGAAACCGATACTTTAACATTTGGCCATTAGGTAGTGTTCAACAGTAGGATGCTGGTTTTCACAGAAGCTACCTTCAATAATACTAAGACTTTAAAAGAACTTTTCATCTTAGGAAATAGCATTAGTATGTCTAAAAATAGAAAGACTTTCAGCCATTTCTACTTAAGAACATTTCGATTACTTAAGTTTAAGTCATGTTTAGTTGATGTGAAATAAATTACTCCAAAGCTCACTTATGCTACGTCATTTCGTGCTTCAAGTGGCTGAAAGATAATAAGAAGGAGCTGTTAAGTCTCTTAATAGTTGTTAAATGGAAGGTGGCTTTAATTAATTAGCAAACCCGGCACTAGATATTCTCATTTTAATGTCAACCATTTTCGGACTTAATGCTTATTTCACTCAACAGAAATGACCCGACACACATAACAATGAGTGTAGTAGGATTCTTTTATCTGTTCCCTGTAAGTTCGTTTTAATAGAAATTTATGAGAGTGTGAATAAAAGGAAACTTTCGAGTCAGCAATTTCTGTTTGAATAACAAGGTTATTAAGACTCCAATTTCGGGACAATTAATTCTATCCTTGCAGACGTTGCTATAATTAGTCATGGTGTAGGCGTGTGTATGTGGGTGTGTGCAGGCTCTCTAGTCTTCCGTAATCATTGTAACAATTATGATTCATGTGACCTACCAAAGGTAATGAATACGAAGAGATTATTAAAATTTTACTTTGTGTTTTCGAAACCAAGATTTCATTTATTGGATTCCATTGTAGGAAATTTTGGTTGTAGGATTTCATTCTCTTACGTAATTAGAAAGCAACATTAATTAGTCATTTTGAGAAAGGTTTGTTTAATGGTGGTTCCAGAGTAGTCCTGGAAATGAGGCATCATTGTATTGTTCCTCTTTTGTAAATTGTGTTGCAAGGTCGAATTGTCCTTTTTTGGGACGTGAAAGGCATTGTTAAAATTACAAAAAATATCCTACATTTCTTGTTCATCAACTCAGCGTTTGAAGAAAGCTTTCAAAAGAACAAATTGACACTGTCGTGTAACTTAATCATTAACCTTCAAATTCAGTGTATTTCAAGATTAGTTTTTCTGTCAAGATAGAAATGAATTTCAATTAATTATAATTGAAAACGCTTTGCAATAACTATTCTATTATAGACAATAGTGATGATGGCAGAATTTTATATAAATAATTTAAAATTGGCCGAAGTTTCCAATATTTTTAATTCCAACCATAAAATAAATTCTCTTATAACGAAATGCCGCTGTTTATCTTCTTAAATCTCTGAAATGACCGTTTGGTTAAATAAAAGAGAACCTAGCCAAGTCATCGGTATGACCGCACTTGTAGTGGTTGGAGTATAGTGCGTTTTCCATTTATATAATTCCCACAAATCACTTTCTTCATTGCAGAATGGTCCTTAGTGTTCCATTTAAGAAATTATTTCTGTACTTTATCAGAATGACAGAAATATTTCTTTCGCTTAAAGGACAAACTGTCATTTTTCCGCAGTAAAACTGAGATATAAAATTCAGTTTAGTAAATGTGGGCCTCTGAAAAACCACTCTGTCTCGGGGAAAATATTTGCGGTTATTTTGGAATGCCGAAAATTAAGAGTAATGCTGGAGTTATTACCTCTAGTCCATTCAGTGACCTTTCTACTGGTTGTTTATGAAATCTCTCGAATTGCGATGAGTTACCTACATCCAACTAATCTATAATTCCATGTTTACACTTTACTCCTGCCGTTATACACTAATTGCAATTCCAGGCGGTTAATCCGGGTCTAAAATTAGTATTCCTATCGATGCCAAAGTGCTCCTCAAGCAGTGGATGAATTATCAAAGGTCGAAATAATGACCAATGTAAATGTTTACATCAGAGCTGAAAATTATCATGGTAGTGTGATTTTAGGATGTTGCTAAGCAATTTCTGCTTCATTTGTTTGTCCTGGAAATGATGTTTACTTGTAAATTACTAGCAGCAAGTTATCCTTATTGGATATTGTCATAGACGTTCTGGCCTATACCCGCTATCGAATAGGAATATTTAGATAATCTGATGTCAGATGATTTCTTTACAGAGAGTGTTCCACAAAACGATAGTCAAACTTGAAGACGTTGTCGATTATTTGATGCTATGATATTAACTGCAAATAACTATGCTTCATCTTTCCGAAAAGTAGATGACTGAAAATGAAATCATAGACCAGGAAAGAAATTTGGCATCGAATTACCGATGCTGCTACTTTTATCCAAGGAAACGTTAAGAACCTTCAGGTCTGTTTAAAAACAAGGTAGTGAAGGCCTTGTTTTAAAACAGATAGCATATAACATAACCAAGTGATATTTCTCTAAAAAATTCTGTCAGTAATACTATGTAACAAAAGTTAAGTTACTGTAGCTTACTTTTATTAATTACTGTAAACTATTAGAAAGTAGGCAGTGCTTTGCATACTGTGCCTAACAAAATGCAGGTTTGGTGTCTCATATTCGAGAATGTCGCGACGAGCATACTGGTTACTATTGTAGTCTTCATACCATGTGGAAACAACAAGACTTGGGTTATAATACGTCCTCGAAGGAAGGAATTTTTGTCTTTTTTCCATACTCTTATCAAGTTTATAACGAGGGGTGAATGTTGTTTCATCTGGCTAAACGTTCAAGACAAATACCAATGTTTGAACGTTTTGCCGATCCTGATCCAATTCCCTATAACCAACAACCAATTTTGGGGATTTATAGTTTTTATTTCTATGAGTAAGTCGCATTCAAACAGCAGACCTATGGAAATTAATTTCATAAATTCTGATCAACATATTAAAAGAGATACCCCTTATTGTAAGTAAGCGCTATTTCTATAGAACGTTTCTATAGCAAGTGTCCAAAACTGGCTGTGGACTATTCAAATCTGTTTGCAACAGCACCAAATTTCTTATTTCAAGTGTTATTCGAATAAATAATTAAAAAGAAGGAATTTGGCACTAAAAAGTCTTGTTGGTCTAGAAAAAATAAACAAATTAGTGGAGATGCAACTAAAGTATCTTGCATCGTATTTTATCTACGCTGGACTAAAATTCCGTCTTAACTAATCGAAGGGATTTAAACCCGAAACCTAAAATTATCACGGTTCTTCTCCTCCGCAACACCATGATAATAGAGAATCACTCCTCACTTGATTAGATTGAAGATGAACCAATATCTGGGATACAGTCAGACACAGAAGTTCAAGTCAGTCTAATTTAGACCATAATTAGATTTACCGTTGCATTGCTGATATACATATTGTACAGCGCCTACGAAGTGAGTAGAGTTGTAATCTGGTAAACACTTTGATCTTTGAGTCATGCGATGTAATTTTCATGATGCCATCTTTCTAGGGAGTACGTATATCAGTGTGTAGCGTTTCTTAATCCATCATAATATTCAACTCTTGCAAACTTCGTTTCACTAATTAATCATTTGGGAACATTTTAATAATCTCAATCGTTTTTGTCTTCCAGGTTTGGATTATTCTCTACAGAATTAGCTATATTTGCTGCCCTTGTTGCTTTTACCTTTATTAGAGAGAACGCTGGAACGAACGGGTTCATAAACGCTTAATATTAATCTGCTCATTCTGACTTAGTCGTGTATTTGCTAAATAATTCGCCTTAGGAGAGAGGATAAAGGTCATCCAGGTACAATTAGCCTGATTACCTTAATTAAGCTAAATGACTAGCCACCTTAGAAACGCACAATACTTTGTTTCGTATCTAAGAGATTAGCCACATCTTGAAGGTGAGAATTTAATAAAGATCTAATTTTCTTAAATGAGGATTTTAGCGCGGAAAGCTATCCTCATTTTTAATTCAGAAATGTCTCGAAAATAAACAATGTATTTATATATTTTTTTAGCATTTGTCTATCATTAGGCAAATTCTGAATACAAAAGGAATATTATCCTTGGTTATGTGTAGCAGTTTTCCCGTTGCTAATTTTACCGTCCACGATTAAATATTGATCCATCCATGCACCTTATTAGGGACCTTATTGGGAATCTTTGATATTTGGCTACTCCCATTAATGGTCGAAGAGAATTGCACTTCTCAACACTAACCTAGAACCTCGACTGGAAGTTTAAAACATTCATGAACTCAACTGCGTACAAAAAATTTTATAAAATTTCGTTTAATGATGACTAGATCTTTTATTTACACATTCGTCTCAATGACGCTAAAAGTAACCGGCCCCGAGTGCCAAGCAATTTTGTGTGTGCAATATGCAGAGTTATCTTTCCAAGCTATTAGTTCTATTTTCTCTTTTATCTTTCTACTCTTTTTTTTCAGCTTTCTATTAGTTGTAGTGCCATTTTATCTTTTGCTTATTTCAAGTGATTCTGTACTTAGAATGTTTAAAGTAAGAATCCAGAAAAGAAATGAGCCTTTCTTTCTTAGGATATATATATCTATTAATTTTACAAACCAACTCTACTGACCCTGACCTTGATAAACGTTTGGTCACTGGGCACTGATCCTACCTTCACTTGGCGGGGCCGGAAACCTTGGAGAAGAAAATCATTCTCCCAGAGTTAAAAGGAGCAACGATGGATAACAATAGACACACCACTTCCGTTGAACAGAGATGAAATAAATTTATTTAATGCAAAGAGATCGAAAAAAGAAGGAACTAAAAGCCCCGCTCCTCTTCTAATACCGCACTCCTTGAAAGACCATCCACTGGGAAAGCTATCCTCATTTTTAATTCAGAAATGTCTCGAAAATTTGGCTGTCCCTCCAAAAACGGTTCGAAGACTAGGGTATGGAGATCACCTAGGTGAGATGAGCATAAAACACTCAGAAAGACAAAAATATCGACATATCGGGTGGATTCCCACAAAGGTGCATGCCACCTTGAACTCCTTTAAAGGGATAATAGCAAGTGGGATCGATTCAACGTATCTAAGAAAACGAATAAATTGTACATGCTAAAAGGATAATTATCACGAAAGAACGAATACTTCTATTCGGACAATCATTCTTACGTTTAAAACAACAAATCTCTCATCAACCGTAAAAGCTAGATATCTAAGATGAGATGCAAAATTCGACTTTAGGTTTTTCCCAACCCATTCCGGTATTTTTACTGCCAACAATCTCTCAAGCAGTCTGCAGTGATTTAACCATCTGTGCCTCATGCGGTTCGAAAGAACACATTCATACGGACAGCATTACTGAAATGAAATGCTGCCCAAACAGTCAGGGAAATCATTCGACATACTCACAAGCGTACATCCAGTGGCAGAAAGGAGAAAAAATTCAAAAGTAAAAAGTTGAGCACAAGATGCCATACCAATAAACAAAGAAACTGCTTTTCGATTCTTCTAAACCTCCCTAATATGCTTCAGTTGTCCAAAAGCATTACTCCGTAACAATATAGACCGACTCTTCAGTTCCTCAAGCATTACAATATCTGAGTGGGGGGGAGGGCAAGATCAGTCCTCTCCTCATTAAAAGAACAATTTACCCAACAATATGCAACCCATTCGGCAAAAACACTATCAGAATGGAAATATAATACTACATCCAGTTGAACAAACAAGAAACTATGAAAGAGGCAAGTAAAAATCCAGTACTGATGCCGTGGACATAGATTACATATCCCATGAGGATGATTTAGCTCTCGAAATTCATGCAGAAGATGACATGGAAATCGACAGACCACTGTTTCCCCAAAAAGAAAAAAAAAAAAAACATCTAGAGAGATTCAAATAAACTACATCCCGTAGCAGACACACCTGATAATCCCAAATAATGCATCTGGTCGGGGCCGCCAATAAATGGTTGGTTTTTTTTGTATGGTTTTATTCGCATCAGCAACGTAGGCCGTTTTGCGCCGTTTATAATATCTGCAGAAACTGCAAGTGTTCTGTAGTCGGTTTTCAGGGCAAAAAACCCGAGTTTCCAGTAGAAAAAGTCGTGCTATTCTCACCCGAGTCCAACCAACTCAGCCACGTTGTGAAAAAGACTCTACAGAAATTCATCTCGTTGACAGGATTCGAATTCGGGTCTTTTCCATTCGTCACCAATAAATCAAACAACAGCTACAAGCAACTTTGAACATGTATTTTAAACTAAGCGTGTTTAAATTCAGAAGTGCTTGTGGACCACAGTAATTATTCTTGACATAAGCTGATTAAATACTTCCTGCAGTCTATAATATTATTTTAAATAAATAGAGGATTTTCGATTATGATCCGTTTAATATTTGGAGCAAGAGACGGTAACCAATAATAATAAAAATAATTTTACAGATTTACCGTTGATTTTTTTTTAGAGGCGCAGGGTTGCATCTTCTTCCCAACAGAATATCGTTGTAACTTGAAAATCTGAGTCGATTGGGACCAGCATTCAGCTTGAATGGGCTGTTGCTGTAGATTCAACAATGAATAATGTTCTCGGCTTTTATTATTGATGTAATAGGTGCTGTGCTTGGAAGAATGCATTCTGGAAATGAGTTATGTGTATTGTTGATCAGACGTTGTTAAAAAAAGCAATAGAACTGAGACTTGGATGATTTTGGCAATCTTCCCTACAGCATACAAAATGCATATTACAAGAAACACTGCTTGGCTTCTCCTAGCCTAAAAGATTTACTAGTATTCAATATCTTCGAAAATCTGTGGATAAAGAAATTCAGCCTGAACGTTGTACATTGTCCCGATGTCAAAGAACAGCAAGCGATTCACCTTTGCCCTCTTCTGAGGATCTCTGTGGTAGAGACAATTTTCCGGTGCGCACTTGTTGGCGAGATAGTATCCAATATATTCTAACCACTTGTAAAGCATAATGACAGATAACTGATGAAATCAACTTTGTCATTTTTTCCCTTGAGAATGGCAACCACCGATATTTAATAATCACTAAAAGGACCCAAGAAACACAAGTGGATTTTCTTCTAAGTGAAAACTTTGGCCTCTAAAGCTTCTTCCTATTGTGAATACTGTTTCATGTACAGACGTATCAGTTGGGGATATTTCAAAGTTTTTATTTTATTTTTCAAAATCTCTATCTACTGTTCTGTAGGCATTGTTTAGGGACTAGAACCAGATAAAGCGCAGTGATGGTGAACGATCTTTGCGCGGTAGGAATTACATTAATCTCCTTTCCATCTTTTTCGAGATTAGTGGCATTTGCATGAAAAATAGTAGCGACCGAATAAATGCACCGATCAAGTCTTTAAATTCACGATAAGGTGATTTAGCGCTACCTACATTCATAGGCTTTCTTTGGAAGGTACAAAGTCCAATGGATCGAGACGAATTTGGAAATAGCTTTATTTGATTTGCAAATTAAAGCTGAGCTGAGCGGAACGCCATTTAGTTCTCTGAAATGTTTATGCAGGATATTACAACAGCACGCATTCCAAGAAGGGTGTTTGGGACAAGGGCACATCGCTGCGATGGCTCTTGTCTAGTTTAGCACATTAAACAGTTTTCGTCATCTTTCGGCTTGTTTAGAATAAACCGAGAGGTAGCTAACATTATGAAGTGCCTATATAGAGTATCTGTAAGTTGTGCGTCGTAATCTGTAGTCGGTTTATCTGCTTATGAGATAAAAATAACGTAATCCCAGTAGTTGGAGACTGGTTAATTTAGCTACGGTTTGCAGAAATTTAATTAGTTTATACTGTCCCGATGAGAACTGAATCTAGGTTTGCCCCCACTGAATGGAAGAATAGCGGTCGTAATTACTGTGCTAATGTTCTCAACTCTTTAAGTTTTTACCAGTTCATTAGTCGTTAAGAGAGATGGCCATTACCTCATAATAGTAGAGTCCATGTGGGTGAATGGATGAGCAACAAGGGAATGTCATATTTTCAAATCTTTCAAACAAGCATTTGTGCAGCTTTCGTTAAAGGTTAAAAAAATCGAACTTGAAGCAATATGTGTCAAGTTTTGTTACGTTTGGCATAGCATTTTTCGGATGAAATGGAATTAGTTGAAGATAATCGCTGGTACATCCCTGATTTCGTCACCCTACTTTGAAAATATTGATTGGGTCCGATAAATTTTTCCGAGCCAACCTATGTGTTATTCTCCAAGCATTACACAAACGATTTGTGGTTGTTCTTGTTCGATGACAACGCATCACTGGTGTCCATCTTATACTTCAGGCTGATAAACTTGATTTCTAAAATTTTTCATATTTCCTAGTGGGTAGTGTAATGGCTAGCGTAGCTGGTCTCTCTTTTTTATATCATGTGGGGATTTCGATCTTCACATTCCGAGGTTTTAAATGCGCAATGGTAATTCCGGCTATGTTGTATCAATTAAATAGATATATTTTTATTTAAAGGAATAAATAACTGAAGAAGAAGACTACAATTCTTCGCATTTTGAGGATTCTGGAAATTTTAAGAACTAGGCTGAATTTCAAGTTACGGTAGTAGGGAAAAGTATTTTTCATTTTAATTGGTAATTAAAAAAAAAAACTTTTTATATATAGTGGTGTTTTGAATTGTTGCGAGGTCATCAGCATTGATTATATAAGCAACGAAGTCGGAATTCATTAGAGCCGTTAACTGTCTCAAATCGATTAGGATTTTGGCAACCACTGTGGCAAAACGAAATTTGCATTCCAAAAGCTGGACATTGAAGTCTCATGGGCATGTCTGTTCGTAATGAAATCCTCGTCCTCATCCCATGGACGGTATAGGTGCTGGGTTTTTTATGTTTCATATTTTCAACTGGCTCTCGTGGCTAGCACAGTTGGTATAATCACCGACCTCCCCACAACGGGTGGAAAGACCAGAGTTCGAATCCCGTCAATGATGTGAGGAATTTTTATGGGCCTTTTTCACAATGTGGTTGAGTTAATTGGACTCAGGCGAGGATAGCGTGGTTTTTTCCTCCAGCAAAAATCAAATCGATCACAGAACACACACAATTTAAAAACATAACATATACGGTGCAATATGGTCTAAGTTGCTGATGCGCCTAAAACCTTACAACAACCAACCAACCAACCAACCAACCAACCATTTCGAACTGATAAATTAAATTACTGATATTTAAAACTTTCAGTATAATAAATCGGTATATGAAGAGTGGTTTTTTAAAGGAAATATGTTTTTTCTATTTCTCTATGGAATGAAAACAACTTTATTGATAGCCATATTAAGTAGTGAAAGTACCATGGAATAAAGGTAGTTCGAGATTTACGGTAGCAATAAGCAACGTGTCACGAACTGTTTATTCCAAAAAGTTGCTCTTGGAAGCCATATCAAGCACTGTAATTAAACTACCAGCGCTATCATTTGTATTACACTGATCATTTAAAAAAAGAACTTAAAACTTACGCATGCTCACCAGAGATTAATTTATGAACAGAACTAACTTGTATATTGAACTACTTCTACTCCATGAAATTAGGCCAGAAAGATGAAGATATTTTGCTCCCGAACTTAATTAAAGTCATTTATTAAAATGTCAAAGCTTAGAAATTTGGGCCCCGATGCGTTTACTCCTTGCTTCAATAGGTATTTGAAAGGTTTGTATAGATTTAGGAGACAACAAGAATGCGAGGTTTTTTTTTTTAATGTCATATCCGAGTGTGTCTTTTGCTGACCTTTCCATGTTCATGATTGCTTTTACGAGCGGTAGTGGTGGATATATGTCACTGAAGAAGTTCAGTTGGTATGGTTGCAGAGACGTAAATTTGGAGTGGAAATACTGTCATCAGATGTCATGTTAACATGCAGAAGAAACATAACATAAATTACCAGGTAATTTATAAAATAAAAAGAAAAGATCAAGATTTTCATATCTTTCCGGAATTAAGATTAATTTAGATCATTCCAATTCTTCATCCATAATAATAAACTAAGTTCAACGGAGAGTGAAGGTTGGGACTTTTAGAATTTGTTCTAAAGCAAGGGCTTTTAGGAGTTGAGTTTGTCTGCTAACTGCTTGTTATGGTAGGTTTAGCTGTTTTTAGGAATAATATAAATCCTTTATAATTTTTAAATTATTTTAAGTTTTATCCGTACGCTTCTAGTTATCAAAGTGATAAATTTTGAAATGTTAGACTTATTTAGAAATCGGCAACATTTTTAAAATACACGCAGCATCCGAAAGTATCCTCTTTCGAAGAGCATTTTTAACCCGTTGGGAACTGTGAATCTTAAATCGCTACTTGAAAAGGTTGGATGAAGGTACAGCACAGTCTTGAGTCATCCCATGTTCAAGTGACCTTTGCTTCAAGTAGCACCAAACACGTCATAGTCCTGCCGCTTACGAATGTGATAAGATCGATTACTGAAACGCAGTCAAATGGATCAATGGAAAATATGAAACTTTAATAAACTTAATGTTGCTTTAGTGTAGCTCTTGGGAAACCCCGTTACAACTTGTATTGCCAACATAAATCAGAACAGATATTAAATTTATTTCACCCCAACAACCGACAGAAGGCGCTGAAAACGGGGAAATGATTTCGTGCTGTTGTTAATAGACGGTAATTCATAATTAAAGCTTTTATAGTTTTTTCCAGGAATTATTTAATAAGAGCATCAATGAAATGTTAAATAACACCCCAAAAATCAACTGCTTTTATCGTCCTTAAATGCAATTCCATTACAAAAAATAAAAATCAAATGAAATTTCATTTTCTCAGCAGTTATTTGAAATAACCAAAACAATTATACCTGTTCAAAAACGTGTCTCTGTTCTGGTCACCACGGTACATCCCTAGCGTATTAATTCTTTCATTAAATATTTGGAGAAGGCCAATAACCCTAATGGCATTCATTGAGCAACCGCTTCCATCCATCACAATCTAATTCTTAGTTTTAGTAGGCTTTGCCAGGCCTACTAAAGTGTATGTGTGTGTGTCTGTGCGATAATTCATTAGATAAGATAATTAATATTATTAATAGATAAGATAATGCCATGGATTAATGCCAATAAGTGCAAGAGATAAGATTAATGCCATTTAACTAATACTAAACATGGCATCTCTATGTAAAATATGTGCTCGTAGATAATTCAGAAATAATATAAGAAATGCGCAAAGAGTAGTATATTGCTGGTATTTGAACAAACAAGTACTCGGGCATAAGTATCACGACTTAAATATCGCATAAGAAAAATAGAAATCAATGAATTATCTACAATAAATTATATACATAAAGGCCAATTATTAAAAATAGTAAATTTACGCACAATATACACGGAGCAACATGGCCTTTGTCGCCGATGCTCTTAAAAAAAAAAAAAAAAAAAAACCTCAACTCAAGATGCCGCCTGACCATTGCCTTATACAATGGAATAATCACCTCCTTACCCCTGCTAGAAAATTTCCTGTATATCGTTGGCTTTACTCCTTTAGCGAGCTGGTTATAAGGCCCACCTTTAGACTTCGATAAAACTAGTGGATAAACGAAAGAAACAGCTAATTATGATTAGTCTGTATTGAATGTTATTAGCCTTTGATAATGTACCATTCAGTGGATTCTATTAATATTTGGTTTTTGTAGGGCTTATTATATTTTTTACTTCTCTATTAGCTACATCAATATATTTTCTAACCAATATGATCTTTATCGAAATAATACAATTAATTAGTTGCAATGAATGAGTTGCTTTGCATTAGCAGCACGTTCCTAATACTTCGTGAGCAACCTTTTGCCCATAATATAGCCCATGTACATCTTGGTATAGATTCCGCAAAGTGCTGCAGGGTGTCTTATGGTAGTGCTACCCATGCATTGCACAATATACCCAGTAATGTTTGCACTTCTTTAGTGACGGTCGAAGCATTGAACCTTTTCCAGTAAGTACCAGACATGCTCACCTGAGTTGAGTTCGGTTAAGTTGAGCGGCAATGAGAGGACGAATAATTCATTGTTATGTTCCAGAAACCAGTGAGCAACCTACTGGGCCTTGTGGCATGGCGTGTTTGGTTGATAGACGCCGGAGTTGTCTAGATACAATGTCTTCATAAAGAGGTGTATTTGGACGGCGACGATAGAAAGGTAGGCGTTCCAATCGAGCAGTTGCATAACGGTAATTAGAAGACCCTGGGCAGACCACGAAAACGGTCGGTCCCAAAACCATAACACCACGGCTTCCGGCCTACCGAACAACAAATAATGCATCCAAGTGGCATTGGCCTCATGTTGAATTTCTCCAAATGAGGACACGAATATCATCAGGACAGAATTGGAAATGGTATTAATGTGAACAGACGACAAATTTCCAGTTGTCAGTGCTCTGGTGCTGATGTGCTCATGCCGCAGTTTCTTGTTTCACGCTGAGTATGGGTACCCGTGATGGCCGTCGACTGCACAAGCTAATGTCCGGCACAATGGCCATATGGATATTGGTCATGCTTTTCCTGTTTTTGGATGGTTAGCTGGACCAAATACACTGTGTTAAGAGGCTAGACACACGACGCTCAACACCGGCGTCGCCCACACTTGGTTGTATCACGTGTGACCTTGAGCTGGTTGTTCGAGCGGTGTTGAGCCAGTAACTGTAAGCTCGCGACACTACAGAACGGGTGTATTTAACCATGTTGGCTGTTGTCGATATACTGGCACAGCACATGCTCGTGTTGTCTGCAAATTCATTCCGTGTTCAAAGTCGAAAAGATTTCGACTCCGATCCATCCTTCCTAACAGACATTCAGAAACTGATCACCGTGGGCGAACTACAGTCTTGTCTCAGCCGGTATGCTCTCGTGGGTAGCAAAGTTGGTATAATCACTACCCTCCCCTCACTGGGCGGAAAAGACCTGAGTTCGAATTCTGTCCATGACGCAAGGAATTTTTATGGGCCTTTTTCCCAATGTGGCAGGATTAGTTGGTCTCAGGCGAGGGTAGCATGGTTCTTCGTCCAGCAGATACTAAATCGGTTAGAGAACACACGCAATTTACAAACATAATATATACGGCACAATACAGCCTAAATCGCTGATGCGTCTAAAGCTCTACAGCAGCAGCCGTACTCGACTTTGAGCCTTTATTAGAGTCACGGACCAGTCCATTCCCTCACAAGGAGGTGTCGCTTAATACAAAGCCAACTCAGTTTGTGTATGTATAATTTACTGTGCATTCGCATTGAGGACGAGAGTCAGCAGAATTAACTGGCAAAGAATTCTTTGAAAGATCAAACTCGGCTCCACAAAGTAAACGAAAGACGCCAGTTTAAGAAAAAGGAGGGTTGACAAGAATGGCGTTATTCGTTCCTCTCAAATTAATAATATTCTTACGTCCTGTTTTTCTTCATAAATAAATAATGTTTTCGCTGTTAGGAGGAGGGAGGAGCATGTGCCAAGAATGATAATCACGCTTCCATAACCTGATTAACGTAATTACTCCGAGCAATTACGGAACACAATGTTGGTAAACATCGGCGTACGTTCTCTTTCGCTGTTAGAGCCTAAAAACACTCATCTTCACCGCATGCAACGTGATGGAAGCTCCAGGCTGAATAATTTTATTGCGGGGCACATGGTTGACAATCTATCTAGTCCTAATTAAAGCGCATTAATTTAGAGCAAAGGGAATCGGCGTCTGGAGATTTCATACCACCCTCTTTCATAATCTAGTTTATTTCCGATGGTTCTGGTAGCCCAATTTAAAATCATCTGAGATGAATTGATTGGTAGATATGTCATCTCCTTCCTCCCCTCTCAGCAGTGACTATTTCATCACCACCCCGCTATTTTGAGATGCCTAATTGTATATGTTCTGGAATTTGTTTGAGGAATTATTTATTGTGTGAAGGGGTTGTAGCTTCATATAATATTTAGACATAACCGCAGGCAGATTTCAGGGGTTTTACAGCAAATGGATTTGAGCCAGCTTGTGGTGTAAAGTGACGTGAGGCGCAACTTGTTCTCATACACACTGGCAAGTTGGGGGTATATATACAGGGAGAATATTCTAAGTTTATTATTATATTACCGGTATTAACAACAAAATTTTTAGTAGTATATACAGATCGTATTACATAACATAAATTAGGAATCACGAAATTATATAGTATCATAGCCATGTTTCAGAGAAAAAGATAAAAAGCAGCAAATACAAAATTTTGTTCCATTTTTACAAAGGCATTTCTATATGTATTATACGCATTCACTGGTATTTTTCACACATATAATAGCCAGACATAAGAAAACGAATTACATCTGGCTATTATATGTGAGGAATCCGTCAACCACACACATATCCCGCGCCGAATGAGCCCTATGATCACCTTCAAGTGGTTATAAGCCTAATATTCTGCATCGTGTCCCTAAGTCTTTCTATCTCGAGAGTGACTGCCACTTCCGAATTGCTGCGGGCAATATGACATTGATATTTGTTTGCCATCCACCTAAGAAACCCGTATTCTCCAGCATAAAGACACTTTAAGGTAGTAGGGCTGTTGATTCCCAGAATTCGACGTCATATAGAATTGCTGGATACAATAATCGTTCGGACGCCAGAACATAATCTCGTTTGAAGTGCAGGTCTTCGGTATGGTTATGAAAACGGAACTTTGGTTCAAATATTACGCTCAAATCTGTATGATTTTCGAAAATTGGACCTGAGTGCCATGTAGTGTGGGCGTTATCTGTTGGGTTGTTCTTGAGGGAGTATATTACCAGAGTTGATTTGGATGGATTGATTTTCAGTCCAAAACGGGGGAGGTACTTTGCCATCTGGATGAGTCCGTGTTGAGTTTTGTCCTGGTTGCGAATAGGTATCATCAGTTTAATGTCATCTGCATAGCATAGAATATCACATCTGCCAGAGACGAAGGGGGGCTAGCAGAGCCGTGAAGAAGATTCCAGAGAATAATCCTCTTGAGGAACTGCCACGTTAAATTTATGTATATAGGTTTCATCGCTAGATTTGAGAACCATTCTTCATGGAGGAGAGAGGTCAAGAGCCGAAGGAAATATTCCTTAATGTGGAAATTTTCTTCGCAAAAGCGGAGCAAAATGGTGACAACAGTCGTGTCAAAGGCCGTATAGATGTTTAGATTTATCACCTTTAGTTCAGCATTTTCTTCAAAGGCAATTGTTAATAACTGCCAGTAACTGTAAATTTTTCGAAGCTGTACATTAAAACCTTCAGAAGAGACCCTACTGTATTCTTCTGAGACAGGCTAACTTTATACTCTTTGAAAAAGGTTAAAGAAAGGTTCCCCCATTTACTGGCGTTATTCGAAATCGGACCATTTTTTTTCCCGAAGGTTTTTGCTGAATTAATCATATCAATTGAAAATATTTCAAGATGTTTAAGAAGAGTCCAGAGAATTCTCATCTCTCTCTCTCTCTCTCTCTTGTTTGATTACTTCTAAACTAACGCTAGAAGATAAAATCCATTTCAGTTGAACTGAGAACCAAATTAGCAATCAGCTTGCGTAAACTTGTTGCTTCAGAAGGTACGTTGTATTTTGGCACTTAATCTGAAAATAAAAAATGACATTCATTAAACTGTAATTAAGTTAGTGTACAAACAGTTAAACATTCAAGGGGTGCTACACGAGAAGAATGTGAAAATTGCTGTAGTTTGTTTCATGGGAGTTTCCAACATTCATGCACACCCAAGTTTTTGTTATTTCTCCCGAATTTCACTACAGAAGCATCTTGAAACGTTCGATTGATTGTCCTTTATCTCGAATAAAATTTTGAACCCGTACTACAGTTTTTATCATTTGGTGATGTCGAAAGCACCCGGGAAGCTCATCACTTTCGATCAATTCGTCGTTTACACCACGGAACCATTAAACTCCTGCCCTACTCGGTGTCATTAGGAAATGCTATTTTAAGAAAACCGCCATTTTCCCGCTTTTCATGTAAAATTCAGTTCACACACACACACCTTGTTCAGGACACTGGCATAATGATATGCAACGCAAAACAAGCAGTCTTCTGCAACCACTGCGCACAGAAGAGATATTTGGTGCTTTCATAAACAACGCAGCCATCTTGGCTTGGATTGTTATTTTACTGGCAGAGTTCCATGGTTCAAGGCAGAGATTTCATATAAGATAAGACTTTGAGATAGTGTGTGGGGGGGGGAGGGTTTCATGAGTGACTTTATTGGGCCACCCCTTAGGATCCAGTGTTCCATCGCGAGCACGCACTTTCAATACATTATTTGATAATGCAAGTTTGGAAATGGCACTTAGGAAATGTACAAAAAACGTTTCACCAAATATACCTCTGCTACAGAAAAGGCTTAAATTAAATCTCTCAGAATTATATAGATTGATGTCACCAATTTAATTTACTTACCTTATCAAGAAGACGGTTCTTGAAGTTAATCCTATTACATAAAATTTTAATGGCACGACGATAGCGCCCAAGCTTTTGGCCTCGTTTAATTTTAATTGTCTATTCGACTTTCGAGATAGCAGAAAGCGTTTAAACTTGATTTACGGACAGTTCACTTATATTTTTATTACATAAATAGAGAAATGCATAATTTTAACGATTGTGACTTTGGCCTGTTTTATTCTAATGACTTAAGAAACAATTAGAAATTACATAAGTAGGTTTAATTCTTGTTATTTCTAATTGTAGAATTATTGAAGTATTTAATTAGTGTATTGGAATGAGAGGACATTTATTAAAATAGACCCAGACAGTCTTAATAAGTTGGCTACATCTCGGATTTGTGTGTTGAAATTCGTCTTCGAGCCTGGATTTTTCGTTTAGGATAAATTTAAAACTCTACCATGGAAGACCAACCTGTGTTGCAGGCAATTGACTGTTTGGGTCTGTAATAATTGTTCTTTCATTGCAGTAAGCTAATTAAATGCTTCGTGGAAAAGTTTCTTTATTAAGTCGATTTAGTAGAAATTTCCACGTAATGTCTTTATGAAGGTTAACTTTAAAAAAAAAAATGTTAAAAACGTTTCTGAGCAAACGTAAATAATTTACTTCTAATCTGTTTATTTCTCTATTTTATTATTTCTCTATTAAATTAGAAGGAATGTCTTATTTGTTGGTAGATATATACCAACTTGACAAAGATATTTACACTCATGAGCCAAAACATTATGACCACCCTTGTCTCTCGTAGTGGACGCATCCCACACACCTAGAAATGAGGCGCCTCTGTAGCCAGGTGGGAAGGAGCAGCAGTGCGTAGCACACGCTTCTTGATTAGACCTGGGTTCGAGCCCGTCACCACCAAATACGGAGGATGCGGAAAGGTTAGGGAATGACCACCGCATATCCCGGAGCAATATGGCCTTAGTTGCTAATGCTCCTAAAAACCAAATAACAAACAAACGTCCCTAGGAATGAAGTCACAGACCGGAACAGCATATATAGTGAAGACAAGTTTAGTGCATTTTAGTTCATCGGTACGAACCCCATGCAATGAGGAAATGGAAGGACCTGAAGGATTTCTAACGGGGAATATAGTTTTGAGACGCTAGGAAGATATCAGCCAGTTCGAGAGCTCCTGCAGTGAAGTTGTGGCAGGAATGGCCCAGAGAGGGGGACACAACCACCCAAAGTGCTGGGCCTGGTGGGGGGAGACCACCACTGGCTGAAAGTCGAGGTGAACGGCGGTTGGCACATGCTGTCCGGGATTCCTGAAGTAACGACAGAGTACAACCAGGGCACATAGAAAAACGTTTCCGAGCACACCATCCAGCGGATAGGCCCACGGTGTAGGCGACCTGTTTGTGTTCCCATGCTGACCGATCGTTATCGATAATGTAATCTCCACCTTGCCAACAGACAAGTGCGTATTCGACTGGGAGCAGGTGAACGGCTGCAACCAGACTGCATGGCTGGATGAAAACAGGCCGACGGCGGTAGTATCATGGTGTGGTGGATGTTTTCATGAACATCATTGGATTTCCCTCATCCGCACTGAACACATCCTCGCCACCGCCTTGGCCTTTTTTTTCGGGCCAAGTTTTTTCCCCGCGTGGTGACCTTGTGTCCGGATGGTACCTCGCATGACTCAACAAGACAACGTCCATATCACAAAGACTGCGTTGTGCAGGAATGGTTTAAGGATCATGTCGAAGCATTTCGTGTGCTCCATTGGCTGCCAAATTCCCCCAACACTAATCCCATCGAACATTTATGGGATGCGGGGGAATGCAGCATTCACCAATCCACGCTTGTGCCTCACTCCATTGCCGAACTTGGTGGCGCTCTTCTGTTCAGATGGTCCAGAATACCTGAGAAAACCTTCTGCAGTTTCGTGCAATCGATACCACGCCGCGTGCAAACTTTATCACTGCGGAAATCAGCCCAACACACCATTAGGTAGGTGGTCATAATGTGTTGGTTCAAGAGCGTATATTTAAAAATTAGAATTAATGTCGATTAACATTTCATCTGATGTTGATTTTAATTTAGTTTAATTATTCTTTTTTTTTTTTTTTTTCAGTATTAAATACTCTGGTCTTCTATGCGGAAGAGTACACGTCTTGTATAAACGTTTTATTTCACGTGCTCTTAACTTGATATATAATTTATAACATACTGCATCTTTTTGGGTGTGTATGCGGCTGTTTGGGTGATCAAGGTTTATTTTTATTTAATTTTTATTATTAAATAAAGACACTGCAAAGAATCTTTGCAGCAGCTCTATTTCCTGCATTTAATTATATATTCTGCGCTGACGCGTTAAGGCCTACACCTGTTCATGTGCTGTCCTCACTGTCCGATGGCTTCTCCTATCCAAATAACTGGCAGTGCTGCATTCCTGCTTATAGCTGTCTACTGCATCATAATGTTTGTTCGCTTTTCAGATGTTCCGTTTGGACGAGTGAATATTTCATGTGCATGTCCTCTCCATCATGCTTTGATGGATGATCTACAAATACTGACAATAATTAGTAGGAAATTGTAAATGCCTCCCAAGCCAGTACACATTTTCAATGGCACTTAACAAAGGTGAACTCAATTCTCCCTTATGAAGGTGTGGTTCAAGTTGTTGTTTAAATTCCTTTGGAAGTTTTATTAGCGAAAACCATTTTAATATGTGATGCTTGTTCACCAAAAAAATCTTTAATTGTGAGCAGTGTTTACGTTAGATAATATATGTTTGAAAGAAGTTTTAAAAGATTAATTCACATCATGCAGTTGACAGTGGTGGTTAAACGTCAGAAGCACGATTTCCTGTTTAATGAATCAAAAGTTCCTTTTTTCAATCGTCTAATTGCAAGTTGTCTCAAGATCGCAATTTTTAAACTGTTAATTAACTTTTAGTAAAGTAAAGTAACTTATTAGAATGCCATTTGTTTTAAGTAAGGTGTCTCACTTTGTAAGTGCACTGTTTTTTCCCCCTTCGTTTCTTGTAGGAAAAAAAGGGACTTTTAAATTATTTGCGTACCACTTTAATTAATCCACTATTAAAAGGCAGTATCACATTAACAGATGGAAAGGTCTTAAGGTGCAGCACTTAATTTTAATACTTGAAAATCTCACAAAGCTTTCTCTGTAAAATATAGTATTAGGATGGCATAATGATGCAAGGAAGCGAAGCTTCTACATCTGCTTCAGAAAAACATATTATTCTGTCAAAAAGTGCGTGTCCAATTCTTCCTTGAGCGTTGTCGAACTCTCCACCTCGGTCATCCTTATTCCAACGTTTTAAAACATGCTGTTCTAATCCACTATTCATCCCTAAGAGTTTCTATTTGTACCATCTAGTTCTTGTCTCATTCAATAGTGAAAATATTCTTCCCACATTGAGCGTATTGAAGTTGGTAAGGTCCCAAGAGGGATTCATTTCTGAACCTTCTCCAGAAGTTCTTTCTGGAGAAGGTTCAGAGAAGACGAAAACTTCGTCTAAAGTCTCCAGTCTGGAGACTTTAGACAAAGAGACAGTATTACAAGTGTGGTTTGGATACAGCACTCAAATATTATAAAAGGCTGATCAAGATACTAGCCATGGATTTATCGTATGATGAAACAACTGACACATGGTTTTAATTTTGTTGATATAAGAAGCTTATAATGAACGGAATATTTCTTCTCTCTTTCCCTCTCCCCTACTGATGAAAACTATTTAAGAAACAAATCATCGGTGAGGAGTGGGTTTCTTATACGTAGATATATAAGGTGAAATAAGGTAACCATCTCTATGCCTTAAAATAGTAACGGTTCATTCTTTTTTTGTTTTGTTTTTTTCATTTTGATCATGAAACGAGACACAAGCACCAGATCCGTTATATAGAGCGAGATTGCATGCCAGAGTTAAGAGAGAAGCTCTGTTATTTCTTTGGAAAATCTCGAAGGGCATGCTCCTTTCTTTGTAAAGATTTCTCATGAGAGGTTTCATTCCTCTTTGTCCGGTATCTTTAGTATTCAGAGTTTCTTTCTGATTTGAGAGCGTGAGGACTGCGTGCAAATGGGCTGCTTTTAGTCATTCTTATTTTCTTTTGTGAGCACAAAAAATGGTTTCAGTTAACGACGTGATTTTTTTAAAAGCAATTTGAAAAGAAATTCACAGTGGAAGAAAGAGGAGCGCAGCGGAGAAACTTTCTCTCTGTCTTTGATGGATGCGGAAAAGTATTTTACACTTCCTAGTATTTATATTGGGTGATGTCTTGTATCATCACCATTGTTGGGATAAATCGCAAAATTTTACATTTCCATTTGCATTTCCAATTAAATGAAACGAATAAAAGGAAAAAAATAAATAAATCTTACATTTTATGGAAATGGCAGATAATAGCATTCGATTATGGGTTAACAATTAATATACTTTAGAGGTTCTCATTCGTTTCTATTAGATTCAAGGCAATTCAGAACATGAGATGTGTATGAAAAGTAGTGTGAGCTCTATGGAATGTTTGTCTGTTATTAAACAATGTGAATGTGCAATTGATCTCGCGCCATCTCCTGAAATTGACTGGACTCTGCTTGAAAAGGCATTTATTATAAATTCCATGAGTCATCGATGAAATTGGATCCTGGACAATTCCAAACGGGTGAGCGAAGGGTGCGTTGTACAGACCCAATGGTAGGTCACTCTGCGACAGCTGGCATTGGAATACAATATATGGAATGCAAGAAAAATATCCCAAATGAAGAAGCTCTGCACACCCAGATGTATGGAGTTTCATAGCAGACAACCCAAGGGACCTCCTCTCCTCACCACTGGTCATCAGCGAATGATGTGGTATCAGTAACACGCTGGTTGGACACTGGATGACTGGAAACGAGTGTGCTGGTTGTATGAGTCCAAATACCTAGTGAAAACTGCCAACGGACGCTTTCGTGTGTGGCGCAGGAAACACGAGGCTATGGACCCATCGTGCATAGTGCCCACTATCCAGGCAGGTGGCGGTGGTTGCTTAATATTAGACATGTCTTTGCTGGCAAGAACTAGGATCCCTTGTGCGTATGAACCAGCGTTTCACTGGTGAGGTCTTAAAAAACATAAAAAAAAAACTCCATTAAATTAGGGTCACCTAGAAATTTACTTTCAACTACCATGTGTATGATGTCTCTGAGTTTCACGTCTTTGGTTAATTGCCTGCTTTGCTGGACGAAAAACTCCAGTTTTTCTGGGGGGAAACCTTGCTATCTACGCTTGAGACCGACTAACTCAACCACGGAGTGAAAAAAGCCCATAAAAGTACCTCGCGTGACCGAAGGGATTCGAACTCGGGCCTTTCTGTTAACTGGCGGAGTTAACAGAAAAGCCAGTTAACATCGTGTTGTTTACAGAATACTATAGTTTGGACAAATGTAGATCACATGTGGTTTGTATGTGCCACATTAGCTGGGCAGCAGCAAAGCGGTACTCATCTTCGGCATGAGGAGGTGGGCTGTATTAACTTAATTTTCCAAAAAGGGGCAGATTCCACACCCACTGGTGAGGTCTTCCAGCAGCTCTTAGGAAACCACGTTCACCTTGCCATTCTGCATTTTTCTTGGACAGAAACAGAATTTTTCAAGACAATAATGCACCTTGTCATCGAGCCCGCAGTGTGAACGAGTGGTTCGAGGAACATGGTGAAGATATCATCCATCTTGATTTGTCCCCAAATCATCCTGACCTCAATCTAATTGTGGTCAGGAATGTTTTGGAATGGGAAGTGAGGCGCGTGGACATGCAATCGTCTTCTATTCCGACCTTGTGGAAAGCCTTGCAGGCAGCATGGCTGCAGATCTCTACGGACGTTTTCAAACATCTAGTGGAATCGGTGCGTAAGAAATAGCGATTTTTATCCATACGAACGGTGTCCCCCCACCACGGTATCAGTTAGGTGGTCAAAATTCAGTGATCACTGAATGTATATACACTGATCGACAAAATTAATAAAATAAAATGTTTTTCATGAATATTTTATAGTGAATGATGTCGCCGAAGGCGAATGTTTGGGATAATAGGCAACCTGGCATGCAAAACTAGATTGTGGCTTTGGTATATGATTCGGGTCTGGTGCTCTTCGCTGGCTATATCACTAGTGCATCATAGTTAACATCAGCTCAAAATCTGTACGCTAAATCTACAGAATCTACTGTTCATCAGCCGATAGAAATTGATTCTGCACTACGGTTATATGTTCCGTAGCAGATCATCTAGTGTGGCCAGTTGTTTCTTGTTACCTTAATGATAAAACATATATCAAGCTCATTCAAGCTAAAACTACCCTCTATGCATTTGGTCTGTAAGTCCCTTGCTCAACAGCAAATCTAATAATGAACAGAATTGCAATAAAACTTATTCCTCTACTTTGAATTGTTTTTGCACTTATACTTTACGATATATACATTCTGGAAGGTATAAAATTCCACACCACCTATAGATAATTGCATGCAGCTCATAGCACCCAATTCCTAACCTTTACACTTATGTACTGAAATGGATCGAAGTCTGAAGACTATGTTTGTGCGGCAATGATGTTTCCAGATACGACTATGACCCACAGCTACCGCAGAAATATAGCACATCTGCAGCAGAATTGTGGGCCATTAAAATTCCATACGCAGATTATAAAATTCAGAATTGCTCTACGACACAGTGGCAAGTAAACTGGAAGAAACCAATGGAAAACATTCTTATTTCAGATAGTGGAATACAGTTGAAGATTGGTTACGTACTCGTGTCCAAAGATCCAACAACAGATGGAAACCAAGTCAAAGATCGAGCACACTTTTTGATGCAAGAGCCACTTACCTTTGAAGAAGCATTCAGAGACTGAGAAGATATACACCAGAGTTGTTAAAATATCCGAAAACTAACTAGTACTGCATCTCTAACAAATACTAAAAAGATGATGAAGAAAGTCCAAATATATCATTAAAACAATTCTGAATAAGCAAACTGCAAAAAACAGCAGTTTGCAAATGCTGAATGGAAACATCCCAATAAACATACGAATCTTAGAGTCCTGGTGCACTGTGGCTAGAGAAGCTGACATAAGTAAATAAGAGACAACGAAATTTGCCACAAAAACTGTTTAATCTAATGAATCAATATATCTTTTACTTTAGCTTTGCCACAGATTCCAAAGTGACCTCATGATTTTTATACTAGTGATACGAAACCGTATCATATGGTTAAATGAGTGCACTTTTCCTCTAGTTAACAGAGAACGTGCATTATGTTCATCCTCTGGTTAACCTTGATAAAAAAAAATTATAAAAATTTCATTGGTATTTCAGAAAAATGAAACTTGAGCACTCAGAGTAACATATTTTCAAGTGACTTTTCTTCATTTTTATCATGTTTTTTTTTTTTAAACCGCCCTCTTTCTTTCCGGTCGAATTATCTGCAAAATAAAAGTGCAGTGATAAACAGCTACGCGAAGCCAGACATTCTTTTAGAACTTTAAGAACACGCACAAGAAATGTAATAAAAAATGTTCGTGTTGCCTGTTGGCCTATTTTCCACTGGAAGACGAGACTAATTTCTCTCTTGGTATTCAAAATGCTTTTTAAATCTGGCTCTTCCCAACAAGAATTATCTTCCTCTCTATATATGCTCAGTGCCCGGAAATTGCTTATCTCCTCCTCCTCTTGTGTACCATAATTTTTTCTTTATACAGAAGCAGCATTTTCCTATTCTGCATCTGCTCGATTCCAGTGCAGACTAGGATACAATATTGCCACAACATATTCATACTCAGTTTGTATAATTCTGCATTAAATCAGCTTGCCAAAAAATGTTTGCAGTGAACATAGGTTTTTCTCGATGTTTCCCCAGTGTTTTTTTTTTGCAAAACAGATCAACCAAACTGAGATCTCATGCACGACATTGTCTTCGAAATAATTCCAAACCTCCAAATTCTAGTTATTTTTTCTATTTAGAACAAAATCATTCTCCGATTAAATTTGCGATAAAACATTTTTTATCTTCTCTCAGTAATATCAAGCATAAACATTGCAACGAATTACTTACCCATTATTTCAACTTTCCAAATCCCTGGGTAGACAGATCCCTCTACAGACGGTTCACTTATTGCAATCTGATTCCACCGAGTCATGAAAATGTTGGTTATCGCTCGAAACAAAACTATTTTTGCCGCCTTATCGCTCGCAGTCCGTCTCTCGCGTGCCCGCCATCTCTGAAGACTCCCTATACTTAGACATGTAATCATAATGTCATCTTGTGTCATTTTGTCGTACGATTTCGTAACTGATAGTAATCTTGGATCATTGCTAGGAACGTAACTTCGGCGTGCAAGCAACGAATGATGATTTCACTAAAGTTGTTCTGGTCAACCGCTACGTGAGGTCGGTGGAAGTGAACATTACTGCTCATACAGAGAGGGTATATCTCTATCCAGCGAGAGATAAGATTAATAAAGACGGATATATCTAATGACAGTGGAGAATGTTTGCAAGTTGAACTTTATAAAGAACACACAATGCTCTGTTTGAAAGACAACGCCAATAGGAAGTAACTCAATAAAATACTTTAATATTTATGTACTAATTTCGAAATTCAATGGAATTTGTCTTCTTTTGCTAATTGTGGCAACCCAATGTTTTCTGATTGACTTTCATCTGTCTTTAAACGAACCTTAACAATATCGATAAATTTACAAAGAGGTCGAATCCAGTTTAAAGTATTTTATTTTATACTTTCATCTTTAGAAAATACATGGCATAGAATAAATTATCCAAATCCCTAAATGAAACATTCAAGCTATAAACTCTAGCAAATATGTATTAAGCCTCTCTTCAAGCATTTGTTGGAACTCCCTAGGCTTATACTAAGTCGCTTCTCGACTTGTGAGCTTGAATAGATAAACTGCTAGATAATAGCAGAATCTCTGGGTCTCCAGGGACTAATCAACTAACTCTATAACAAACAAGCTAGTGATTATAATTTAATTACATCCCCCATCATAGCCCGTATCGTTATACACCTCAGGATATATATCATTTATGCATACACAATTAAGACAACCAAATCAACTTTTAATGTCTCTCCAGGGGAAATAACTTCGAGTGAATATAAACCATATTTTACTAAGTGACGGGAGATTATACTGGGAAACTCTTACAAAGGAGTTCTTATTTTATTTCTTAGTGAGAAAATATTTTAAAAATAATTTGGGGTGCCCACATGGGTGAGTAACGGCATAAGTAAATTAAGAAATAAAGATATTTAAAGTGTTGGAGAACATGGGGTGAAGGTAAAGGAGGTGAACTACAGGAAGACTAATCATCTGGAAATTGGAAACCTCCAATCTTGAGCTGTCACCCTCACTCTCCTTTTCAATAAGAACTGTTTTTTAGCCCAACTTGATAAACTCAGGTGGCTCTAGGGTTCCGCTCGCCCGAGCTTTAGTCTCTTCTTCCTGACCGGTACCCCGCGCTCAAATGAAACTAGTGGTGTTACACGGGCCCTTAGGCTAATTGGCTAGATGAACAACATAACCCAACTCTGCACTACACAAACCATATAACACACAGTATTTGGTCTTTATAGAGTTTGTCACGAAGCGAAGTTGAGGGGAACTCTCGGTGTCGCATGACCTGTAACACCGTCCTACGTCGCTTTCCAATAGAAATGTACTTAAACCATAATTTTTCACTGTATTTTGTTTCAATAAAAAAAAGGTAAGTTAGGCCGTGTCATCCTCAACATGTTCAAGATTATCTGGCTTGTCTTTCTCGAAGAACATGTTGTTGTTCCCAGTAAAACAATAAAATTGTAAAGAATGCTTGAAACGATCTTATTTGTAGGCGTGTAAACTGAAACCAGATAGACGAGTTTAGTTGGATCCGAACTGGTCATAAAGATATACAGTGCCATCACTTACCAGAAAAATACTCCATAACATTATTCGTTTAGTCCAGACAAGGGGATGGTATGCTTTTTTGGGTGTAACCTCGGAGGCTCTGTAATCGGAGCCTCCGAGAAATGCCTTACCTTTTTTGAATCTTGCATTAGACGAGACAAGGAAAAAACCCGATTTATTACAAATCTGTGCTACTCTCCCTCCCCCACCTTTAGGCTTCCTGGAACGTTCGTAAATGGCAGTAAATTTGCGAATTTCAAGTGAACACGAAGGACAAGAAAAATGACATTACTTAGGGTTTTTGTTTCTGTAAAAGTATATCTGCCTCATTAAACACTAGAAACTTAACACATCCGTCAGTTCTTCTAAACAGTTATATAAATTAAAAGAATGAACGTTTTGTTAGTGAAGGAGGGCATGTTACCGCCCATTAACTTCCTAAGTACTTTTAAGGAAACTTCCCATTTTTTTTAACTATAAGAGAACATTTTATGTTTTCCTAATTTGTCGTAATGCATCAGCGGGCAGTTTCTTTCTGAAAGTAATGAGAGAGAGATGCAAAATCCGAGACAGTTAAATGAGATTGTCAAAATTACTGGATGATGATTTTAACGATGGTTTTTAAAACCAGAATAATTTCTCTTTGGTTACAAAAAGAAATTAAATGAAATAGATGTCTTTTAATTGTCACATATGTGTATAACTGTATGAGTTGTAAATATCAATGGAAATAGTTGTTGATAATGGTTACTGTATTGGTGGATATACAGTATATTAAACGAGTGTGGGATATGGACCTTCAAACACTAAGCTGCTCACGAAGAGTACTAGTTAAAGTGAAATAATAGAAATTTTCAATGCCATAATATTAAGCTGAAGTGTTCATTGTGCAGAATGCCAACATTGAAGAACTGAGGAAAGGAAAATGTAAATATAAGACAGAAATACTGACAGAATACGAAAAATGCTAATTATTAATTGTTTAAATGCTAATTATTTAAACATATAGCATCAGCAAAAATCCTACACACACTACTTCCATCCATACCCACCAAGAATTTCTGTTCTTCTTTGATTTATTGAAACCATCCATTTCCACAGTAAATGAAGCCGGTTCCAACAATCAGCCACTCTCTGGCTGAAGGCCAGAGAGTGGCCAGTAAATGAAGCCGGTTCCAACAATCAGCCACTCTCAGCCACACTTTCGCACATCTATCCTGCAACCATCGTTTCTCAATTTAAATTTATGCCCCCTCATTGAGTACAGTCTCAGCAAGAAGAATTCCATTCACATTCAGTTTGTGACCAAAATGAGAAAAATCAGATCACCCCGCAGGTGCCTAGTTTCCAGAACTGAAACCTTTTCAGATAAGAGCACCCTTTTGTTTCCTATTCCAATTTGGTTGTCCCTCTGCACAAGTTCCGGAAGATCTACATCCTTCCTAAAGTGAGGCCCCCACACCTGTACACGATACTCAAGAAACGGCCTAACCATGGCCTTGTGCAAAGGGCTAGCCGCCTCCATATCAGTGCTAGCAAAGTTTCTCTATATCATTGAGAAAACCCCGTGAGCTGTTCTAAAGAAATATCTGCACTGATAGAGAATTTCATGTCTTTTTCATTTTCCACTACCCTGAGTATAGTACTGTACACTTCATAAGTTACTCTGGGATTACCGCTACCCATATGCAGTACCTTGTAGTTGTCAATGTTTAACTTCAACTGCCATTTCTCAGCCCATTGACCCAAATTTTTTTAGATCTTATTTCAGTAGCTCGCCATGCTACTGTGGTTAACCACCCTGCCAACCTTTGTATCATCTAAAAACTTTGACATTAAGCCTGATATACCTTCATCAATATCATTAATATATGTTGAAAACAACGAGTCCAGCACTGAACCCTGGGGGATTCCTCTGGTAAAGTTAGTCAACGAAGAGCCCATTGATAACCACTTTCTGTTTTCTTCCACTTAACCATCCCTTTATCCATAGCAGTAACTTGCCATTAGTGTCACATTGATCCAGTTTATACAGAAGTCTTTCATATTCAACAGTATCAAAAGTCTTCCTGAAATCTAAGGATATGATATCAAAATTATTTTTTGCATCCAGTTTCTTGGTCACTGCATCATAGTAACCTATTAGATTGGTTAGACAAGACAGTCCCTTGACAAATCCATGCTGCGATTTCAGTATAATTGCTTGCATGTCCAAATAGTCCTGCATTACTTCTTCCAGTGATTCCATTTTTATCCATGTCGCCTTTTGATCCTCCGTTATGAATTGGTGATATATTTGTCCTTCTCCAGTCCATTGGGACCTCCCCCGAATCCAAGGATACTCTCATAATTATGGCTAAGAGTTTTCTTTCCTCATTTGCTGCCTTCCTTAATATAATTGGATAGATTCCATCTGCCCCAGGTGCCTTTTTTATTGCCACCCTCAACAATTTCTCCTCCACTTTCCTTTCAGTTATCACAAGGTCATTAACTTCTCGTTAGAGTTTGATAAACTATTGGCTTTCCCTACCCTAAAAAAATCCTCCATATGTGAATGTATATGCAAAATACCTATTCAATTTGTCCTCAACCTCAGCAGGTTCATCAACAGTTAACCCATTGCCATTAAGTGGCCCAATGTGATTCAATTCCTTCATTCTACTGTTAATTTAAGCGTAGAAGCATTTAGGCGTAGCATTTGCTGCTTTTCTTTGCACGCTTTGCCAGAGATCTCATAATCTGCCTTAGTTACCTAACCTCCTTTGTGACTTGATTCCAGACTATTTCATATCTACCATAGGCTTCTGCATCCCATGCATTTTTCTTCTCTGCCATTTGTTTCAATAGTTCATCTGACACCCATTTAGGTCTAGTCCTTGGACACTATTTCTTCATTGCTATGAAAAGCATAGTAGCTTCTGAAGTGCGCTATGAATTTCTTTATGATATTGTTCGGTGTTAAATCAGTTATGGTTCTAACTTTCTTTTGCCCGCAAATATTGAAGATCCTGTATGCTTGCATGTTGCGCACATGTTCCTTTACATAAAGGAACATGTGTGCAATATTCGGTCAATTTGGTGGACCATTTTCACCAAGTGCTTCTTTTTTTTAAAGATGAACAATATGGCTACCACACGCACTATCATAAATAAGTATGTATTTATAATTGCATGAATTACTCTACTCGTTATATTATGGTTTAAAAGTAACCGTAATTCGAATCAGAATCAAAAACATCGGCCCTTACGTGTAGTGCATCAGTTACGCTAAATTAAAAGTATATCATTTAATCAATGATATGAAAAAATATGAGATACATGTTCAGGTTTTTAAAACTCTTTTAGATAGGATAGTTAACAATATATTCTTTTTTAAATTATCAAAGGACCCATGAAGATTTCACGTAGGTCTTTAATAACGTGAAAAAATTAGTCAGATGAACAATTAGAATAAACTCTCACGTGAATTGGAGACATTTTGGACGTACACGAGACCCTGTTGCAAAAAGCGATAACCATAGTCTGATATATCCCTCAGACTTCCATGAAAGGCAATTGGAGTGCATATACTGTACTACAAAAGGCTCCAGTTCAGTTTCCATCCTCCGACGGAGGTTGAAGGCACTTGCACTGGTGGTCTCCACCAGTGGAAGTGTCTTCATCTAAACGAGACTGGTGGAAAATCCACCAGTCCCGTTTGAATTGAAATTTACAAGAATTGATCCAATCAGGGAAGTTTCCATCATGAGTTATTCTTGTTTTTATTAAATACAGAGAATTATCGTTGCTTATCTATTAATTATTCAATTGTAATAAATTATTTTGCGCGTATCTTTTTCATTTTTTCATGGTAAATTATTACGCCGAATTCTAAATATAATTCGTCTTATACATATAATTTCAGTTTATATCATTAAGGAAATATTTAAGTCATCGGTAAAACCTGTTTTTAATGGCTGTGACTTGTTGCAGTACTCAAAAACAGTAAATGCATAAATAAAATAAGATGGTCGATTAAAATCTAAAACTGACAGATTTACGGTAACGATTGTGCCATTTGTATATTTCCTTCGTTTCATTTCTCTCTGACTTATCTTTGTATCTTCAATTTCTTATACAGTAATAAAAACTAAGCTACGTCTCACTCTGATAACTTCATATTTTATACGCGATTATAATAATTCAGAAACGAAAAGGGATTTGAAAGTAAGTACTCCAATATTGTAGAAGTGCCAGAATTTATGTAGACAGAATGTAGTCTTCAGCATGCAGCGGAGTCTCTACATTAAATCTTTCTGGTATAAAAGACCGGAAAGGATGAGGACTTTCAGTAGTTGTTAGTGGTCTCGCGCTGTTATTCTTATTTATGCATCCTTGATATACCCTCCCGTTCCACTGCCTCTTCGTCGACCAGCTTAACTGAGATACTTGGCAGTTTAACGGGATTTATTGATGTAAGAAACAATAAACTGTTCCGTTCCATATTTCTTGTCAGTAGAAGCGAATTCCTTAAGGAATTGTCACATTTGATTTCTGAGCTAGAAACTACGTGGAATGTCTATTATCCTTTCGTATAGCTTATGATAGCAGATCTCTGTACTTTTATCTTGAACACTTAGGCTTTATTACGCCTTGTAATGCACTTATTCCTCATATTTCAAATCAGAAATACTGTATATATATATATATATGCAGCTAGTCAAATTAAATGTTACTTTCACAGTTATTTAGATTGAGCGTTACAGAAATAAATCAGTAGGCAATATTCTCTTAAGATGATACGCTGTTGCAGCTCTTTTCAATTACGATGCTTTTTGATATTTTAATTAATTTCGTTCAGCTCAATCAACGTTAATTTTTTGATTAGACGAATTAAAAGATTAATGTTGCATTTCAGTTAATGTTTGCCTCATTCCAGCCTAACTATTTGTGGCCCTCATTGGTAGTACGGTTAGTAGGATCGCAATCGTCCCCACACCCGGTGGAAAAGACCCACCTATGGAGTCCCATCGATGACGGAAGGAATTTTTATGGGCTTTCTTCACAATGTGGCCGAGTTAGTCGGTCTGAGGCGAGGGTGGCATGGTTTTTCTCCCGTTAATTCGGGTGTTTCATCCAGCAAACAGAAAATCGACCACAGAATACATGCATTTTACAGACAATATACACTGAGCAATATGGACTCAGTCGCTAATGCTCCAAAAACGCTACTACAACAACTAAATGTTTATGTCCCATCATATCATTTTATGACACCCCCACAACCCCCTTCGATTAATTTGCGGAATGTTCCTCGTGTAATCGTGAATTTAATTGAATTATGCACTACTAGATTTGTGTGTTTTTTGTGAAATTCTGTTTTTCGTGTTGATTACACTTCAGATTTTCAAATAGTCAGCCTAAATTTTGCCCATATGTCAATCCTAAATAATTCTATTTATCAGTTATTTTGGAAATTGTATGGGCTTTTTATGTGGCCGAGTTAGTTGATCTCTGTGAATCGTTGCACGGTTTATTCGTGGAAACTCTGAAGAGAAAATCTTGTTTTTTCATCCCGCAGAATCTCAAAACAAAATCTTAATAACAAAAAGATCCCGCTTTATGAATTTAATAAATAAGTAAATTAAGTTTTATGGAAATTTCATTCACTTTTTTAGATGTTTTTAATAGAAACTATTACCAATGTTTGCAATTTTTTAAAAATTCATTCTTGTTTAAATTTGTTTGTTTTCTTCTATATTTTGATTGATTGAATCACGTACAGCTATAAATTTTATCTTCAGAAGAGTAATGTCGTTTATTTAAATTGATGACCAAAATGATAAACTGTATCACGAGTTACTGAAATAAATGATTCTAATGAAAAATACGAAATTAAAATTGAAGAAAAGATGAAATTATCGAACAACATTATTGATTTTTTAATGTACTTTGCTTTGTTAAATGTCATACGAAATTACTTTTTGGTTAAGTACATTGAATACTGTTACGATATTAGAAAGAAAGGACTGTCAGGCATTAATGATATATAGTGTTATTGGAGAATTTGTTTTGAGCACTAAACATTTTTTTGATCTCACCCTTATTCCGATATTTATTTCAGTTGTCATTTCCTCCCTTTAAAAATTAGGTTACCAAGTAATGTTCTTAAATGTGTACTGTTAGGTAGTCTACTTCATGAAATCAAGGATATCAAGAAACAAAGATTCAAATTCAGTCTTTAATAGAAAGTATAATCGCCCCTGATAGCTAATAAACTTTAAACGAGTAAGACCATGTGATAATAAATCCCATTTGTTCAGAACACTGAAGCCCTGACAGTACAGTGGGTTCGTCATTTGTAGTAGTCTGGGTTCAAATCTCTTATACGAGTATTTAACCGATATAGCATGTTATGCGTTCTGGATTTCTTGGTCCCACAATATGCAAATCATCACGTGAATACATACTTGTATAGACATAAAACACTTTTTAACTAAGCATCTCTGCTGAGGAAAAGTTTGTGCATAAAACATTTTAAAGTGATCTCGTATATGCCATTGATTTCTTTCAATTAGCAATCATCAAATTCCTTCCAGTTTTTCCTTTCATACTGCTTTGCGATCATTTTCTGCTCCTCAGAAGGAGACAACACCAATCGTTCAATTCGATGACCTTGTAACTGTTGCCAAGATATCTTTGGGTCTTATAACTGCCACTCGCTTGTCTGTATCGATCTTAGTAGACTGCGACTCCAAAGAAGAATGTCTTGCAGCGTATCTGTTTTCTGTGTACAGTTTTATTATTTCTTATTTAAAAATGCAAGTTGTTCATTCGAATGGAGCCTTCTTTTCACCGTGACCGAGACGAGGACAGAATGATTCTCTTTCTCCCTGAAACTTTGGTTTTTTTAGTTCAGCAAACCATGCATAATATACTAGCAGTGTATTTGCTGGGTTTACCCAAAACTGAAATAATATGCCCATTATAATGAGAGTAGTAGTTTTCATTTATAGATAGCGGTATATAATGTCCGAAGTCCAATGAGAAATATTCTATGCTGTGTGAAGTATAATCAGAATTTACACTGGAACACTCCAAAGGACTTTTCAAGCAGCGACAAAGTTATTTGGTCTAGGGTAGGGGCTGTTACTTCCAGGAATAACGGGTTTTCAGTTGGCAAAAGGATAAACTGACTGCAGAATACACGAAACTTACAGTTAAGGAATATGCCTTACAGTGTTAGTTGCCTGGGACTTTGTCCAAAACAATTCAAGCAGCCGACGTTTCGATTGATCATAAAAGCAAAGTAGCCAATTACATTTTTATGCTCCAATTCGCACGTGTTATTTTTTATTCTTAAGTGGTCGTATATGTGACTAGAATCAAACTTAATGAAAGTCAGTCAGGAAGAGGAAAACGAGTGAAGGAGATAGTTTGTACTTGAACATTACCAATCTTTTCATTCAGTTGTGCGAACGTCTTCCAAATATTCAAGGAAAATTTTCTGGAGAAGTTCTATACTTCCTTTTGTATATAACTGTAAAAATCATCACAGATGCCTGATCTCTGTAACTGTTGAATGGCAGAACACGTCTTATAAATTCCAAGATTCAAATGATTGCAGAGAACAATTTTTCAAAATGTTTCCGACAGCTTCATAACCTTGGCACATTGCCAATGTTCGCTTAACCTACTTATTGATCCGTGCTGTTGATGGAACAGGAAGTGTGCAGCATCTGAGCACACGTTTTTCTTGGTGTTAGAAACTGCCTTTCTATGTAGGTTAAATTTGAAATTATTACTTTCTTGAGAGGAGGAAAAAATCTACTTATTCACGCCTGCAACTGCGTACATTCTGATGCATTCCAGAACGATTTCTTTTTTTATAAGCCAGATTCTGTGCTAAGATTTTATGCTTTCTACGTGACCTGTCTCATTCGAACAGGGGGTTATTGTTTCATGTTGTTGCTAACTCTTCGCAGTTAAGAAAGCTTTAAGAATAAATTTTCTTCTGCACTTATCTGCCATCTGGTGTGGCACTAGAATAACTATCACCTAGCAGGTCCCAAAATGATATACGGTTGCGCAGATTACTTCCCCTCAGACAGATCGTATGCAAATTTGAAAAATCCTCAGACCAGTTTATTCTTAAATTTTTATAAGAAAATTATAAGATTTGAAGTGCTGGCTCGTGATGATTTAATTTGGTAATAAATGTTTGTGAAAAGTATTCATTGATATTTGGGAAAAGCATATTTATTTTGCGGTTATAAAGGTTAAGTGATAATGGTAATTATCTTTGGAGTAAACGTGAATGTCGTGAAAGCTTGTTGCGTTTAACCCGTTCCATGGAAAAGTGATTTTTTTTCAGGCAAATTCCCCAGATATCTGTTCAAGAGAACTAGACATTCACATCCGGAGTAAGAGGAACCGATATTACCATTAAGAACTGGAACTAAACCCGCGAGACGTCATGATTTGGGCATCAACGTCAACGAAACATGTTTAAAACCCATACATTTTTTTATGCAGTGCAGAATGGCAGTGTTATCTATCCTTTTTCCACCAACCACACCCGTGCCTCAAATGATCCATCTGAACATTCTAAATGGTGTTTGAAGCCAACGGGACGAGCACCTTGCTATTTACTTTCTTAGTACAAAGATGCTTTGGTTTATTCCAAAAACATTAATTTTTTATAGCTTTTAATTATAACTCTTGTGTTTCTTTTTATCAAGTGCTGTGGAGCGAACAGAGGGACTTTGTGCGCACCCTGCATGCGCCATAAGTTGGTCAATAATAAATCTGAATGGTAACTGCCGAATTTAGTAGAACATGTTAGGCTTTTATAACATGATATACCAATTTGAAATGAAAATGCCTTTGGTATATATTTATTAGCCAATAGTTCTAAATTATTGGCAGAAAGTAATGTCATTTTTATAATTTATATCTTAAATAATGCGATGTGTCCTTTTCTCTTTCGGTGTGTTTATCAGAAACTCGCTGAGCTGTAACAGGAATTTTTCTTCGCCTTCCAATAAAATATTATCACAGCTAAATATATATATCGTGAAAACAACACACATACAGCTTGGGGATTCCAGTGAAATACAGAATGCGCTTGATGATTGATGACATTCTTTATAGCTTGGAAGTATTTCTCTAGATTAGCCAATACTCTGTAGATAAGCTGGATTGTGAAGGATACATACTTTGTTTTAAGCCAACGATAAATGGAGTAGGAAATAATTAATGACCCAAGAGGATAAAAACGAAGAAATTCGGCCGAATGAATTTCATCTATTGTTATTATGTTACTATAAAAGTCAGAAATCCGGTAAATATTAGGCTTTACCACTTTGCACTGGTAAAAGCCCGAAATTCGAACTTTTATCATTCATGTTTGATAAAAGTCGTCTTGTTTTTGAAAATAAGTCAAATCAGTTATTATTATTTTAGGAACGTGTTTTCTTCAAAACTTCTAGTTTAAGAACAGAGAAATCATAAACAGATATGATTGAATACCTTGTTCACTTAATTCGGAATAGAGTGAATATGTTACCATGGTAACTTCGCCAGATATCCCTCTGCCTTCATGGGTAGCACAGTTGATAGAAACTGTGCTACCCATGAGGGCAGGGGGATATCTGGCCGGCCTCCCCACTCCGGGTGGAAAAGACCTGGATTAGAGTCCCATCGATGGCGAGATGAATTTTTATGGGCCTTTTCCCAACATGGCCGAGTTAATCGGTCTAAGGTTGAGAGTGTCATGGTTTTTCTCCCAGGTTTTTCATCCATCAAACAGAAAATCGCTTCGGCTGATGTTTCGCTTGGGGATTCCAGTGAAACATCAGCCATTTTTGTAAGGTTGTTTGGGTAACGATATTGTCAATGTAACAAAATCACTCCCTATGCCCTCATTTAAAAATCAACAAATAGATAATCGGATAGCGAGAAGAGAAGCTATGAATTTCCTGTTTCATTCACTTTTCTGATTATTAATGAAGGACATAAGGGAAGATATCTCCTATCCCCACACATGTTCGGATCTTCAACATCACGGTTAGTATAAAATAATTCAAAATATATCGAAAATTATCTTGCAAAATCTATAAATAAAAACATTTTATATAGTTATTTTTTTACTCTGTTTACATTAGTTAACGTGTTGGATATGGAATTTCTGCCAACTATTGTCTTTCTAATGTTCTATAAAGAATAACCGGACTTTTTCCCAGTTTTGATATACGGACAATTTGTGTTTTTGCAGAAACAAAATGATTTTAATAAGTACATAACAGGAAATGGGCGAAAAGCTGTAAGTCGTTCAGTACTTGGCATAAGAGTTTAAAAAATGTTCTCGCAAAGGCAGTTTAATTAAAATGTAATATTTGGAATCTGGCCAAGTTTTCTCTTAATTACTAAACACGCCATAATTAACTAGGAGAGATCTTGGGTACAGTTATTTGAAATCACAAGTCTCCTAGCGTAATTAAGACAATTCGTTCACGTCTTAAGAAATTTAGAAGTGAGAAAATATTATTAATTAAAGTTGTACCGCGAAGGAAGCCAGATAAGAAAATAAAGGAACCCACCATAATTAAGAACGAAATTTTAGAAATATAATAAGATGATAATCAATGTAGGGCAAGGCGATAAGGTTCTGCAAGTTTTGCCGGAAATTCGAATTTTACGATTAAAGTACAGTAGCGGCATTGTGACCTAAGTGAAACGTAAGTTTTGTGGTGTTATCTTGCAGAATGACTCGTAACTTATTAGTATAATATAATCACATGTTTCTGTATTCCTTCCAGTTTACTTACGTGATGATCCTGACGGATGTATGGACAAAGAATTTTGATGGCATACAGATTATTAATGCTTTTTTATTGAACATTCTAACCAGTTTCTGTTCTAGAATAATTTTTGAAACTGTTTGTTCTGTGGATTATCTTGGATTCCAGATGATCTAGGATTCTTGTGTGGTTCCTGTCAGGCAATTGGACAGGAACCAATTGCCGGACAGGTACTGTAGTCTTCTAATAGTTCGTAGTCGTGCGAACAACGAAGAATACCTGTGCTGTTCCATTAAAACAATCCTCACAAGTAAATACCCACACTAGAAACCTGTCCAGAAGGTACGTTGTGGGATTCGTAACTTAATGAAGTCTCTTCCATAGCCTACGAGTCCGTTAGTGCTAAACAATGTGAATGGAAATTCATCTCACCAGATAGCATCTTTTCATTGCTCCATCGACCATTTCTGATTTTCCCAACGCATTGGAAACGGATTCTTCTGTTTTTTAGATACGAAAGGCTAGTAGATTTCCATGCTGAGACCGTAATCGCGTTTGCACCTATACTTGCAATTAATTCCGCTGTTTCCTCTGATTACGTTGGTGAACTTGTTACGTCCATAATTGCTTACGGAACTACATTTGACCTTTGCTGCCATTTTTTGTATCGAAATGTAATTATATATAATTAATAACGTAAACTACATAGCATAACCGATGCATAATGTTGTTACTACGTTAGGTATATTTGTTTAGTGTAATATAGCTTCTTAACACACTGTGTAACAGTGTTTGTGTGTGGTGTACAATGTGGTCTAGGGATAAATTCTTCCAGAAAACTGCAAACAACAAAACATTGTTGTTTTTCATGGCTCGTATATATGCTTTGAATTTCGGTGTTTTCATTAATGCACACACTCAGCATCGTAATAAAATCAGAAATGTTTTAATAAACATTTAGTTGTGCAGTGATGCGAGTGAAAAACCCAGAAAGTTTAGTTATAAATGTAAAATAAGAACAAAATTCTTTGCATTCAAAGCAGAACTCTTGTTCCTCATGTAGCATAAAATCTGTCATTTAACAACGCTACAGCTTCTGATTTTCTGTTTCTTGTTTCCCTTCCATCTCTGGCAGTATCCGTTCCAAAATATTCACCCATTACAGATTTAACGAATGCAAAATGGGACAACCACTGCCAAAGGTGGAATGCAATTTACCTTTTGCGCCGTCAACCGTTATTCTAACGACCTTCTCCAAGTTTTGACTACACAATTGGTCAAAGCGTTCCAGTCACGTTCTGCTGAGGGGATAGAGGAAAATAGCAGGAATTGGCCATAACGTCACTGATGGGAAAAACATACGGCTAAATCTAACGCCAAATCAGAAAAAAATGCGTATGTTGGGCTCGCCTTATTTTAATGTGATGGTGAAGCAAATTCCTCTTATTATGAAAAGTTTTATTTGCATTTTTCTTGTAAATAATAATTAATAATCTGAGCAGCTTAAAATCCTAGGGCTCGGCATGATTCAAAAGGATGTTATGGTGTCAAGTTTCGTCATATAGTATACGACCCATTAAGGTGGAACAAAAATCGTTAAAGGACTTGTGCTAATCGGCCAGGAGATGAAAATTAGTGGTGGGACGAAAAAATGGCGTTTTTATGCCAAGATGGGTGTATTCTTAACCCGAGAAGTTGTACCCGAATATGTATGAATCAAAGTAAGGCAGCTGCCTTTCAGGGTTTAGCAAAAAGCCTCAGATTCGATGATGAAATAGCAAGAAAAATTCTTTTGTTGTTTTTGTAGCATTAACAATTTATCTGAAAACTCCTTTTACTGGACCATATCAAAACCGGATAGAAATCGCATTAGTAATGACATTGCACGGAAGTTTAACTACACTCTGCTGCTTGCCATCTTAAAATATGGCGGTACAGAAATATTTTAACGTTTCTCTTTGTATTTTTTGATAGCTTAAGTGATTTCTTTCATGGTGAATAGCGTGAAAAAAATTAAAATTCTGGTGTTTAAAATGTCTTGGTGGAATGGTTTTGAAAGACATCGGCAGCCCATTAGCACTTCATAATAAAGCTGGTGCTTTATTTGCATAACCCAATTCACTAGGGAATGAACAAATGGATGACCGGAGTTCTTACATTACACGTCAGTGAAAATAAAGACATTCGCTTCTCATCTTTGCGATAATTTATGCGGACAGTAATTAGCCGAGTCTCCATGTTTTATTCATAACTTATACCTTCTTAACACTCTGTCTAACAGTGTTTGTGTTTGGTGTAACAATGTGGTCTGTGGATCAACTCTTCCAGAAATAGTTCTAGGATAAAATTTCATGGCACTTTACAATTATTTCGCAAGATGGGCTTCTGTAAGCTCAGGAATGCGTAATCAGAGGCACGTGTTCTAGAATGAATCTTCAAAGCCTAGTGGATCGCAAAGCTAGTTTTGTACTTCCTCAAGAGACAACAGGGTAATAAGAAACTTTCCAAGATTAACACTGATATAATGTTCAACGCATGAATTAAATATTAGCACGAAAGAACTTCAAATATGCGTTTACCGATGTCAAATAAACGCTGTCTTGCTTCTAATCACCCAAATTTTAATATATTGATTTATTTATTCTTGTTGTGGCTTTATTACGCAATCCATTTTTAATTATACTCTTAAATATGACGTCTAATGTTTCAAATCAGACTAAATATACGTTCGATCGAATCGTTTAGAATATTTTAAAATTTATACCAGATAAATTGCGCAAAGTATTGTTTTTGATGGAAATTTAACTTACTGACAAGATGAAGCATTTACAACTGTCTACTGTACACAGTTATTTGATGAGTCGGTAATCCTGTTTTCTCTTCTACAGTTCCAACACTGAAAATATTTCATTAAGTTCTTCTCTGTTCTGTTGATAAGCTTTTATTTCATTAAGTTCTTCTCTGGTCTGTTGATAAGCTCATTTTATTGGATAATTATTACCGACCTCCTTCTGGAAATCAAATTAGGGTAAGCTGATGAAACTTAATCCCAGAAGGAAGCCTTTAATATGCTGGTTTTTGTTGATTTAAATATTAATAATAAATGGCCTTCTGATTTCAGAAGAAACAAGAAAGAAATTCAACTACAATGCGTAACTTTTTTACCCTCTGGAAGATGCTTGAAATAAATTATGGGGGGAAACGAACTAGGTAGTAAGATAAAATGACTGGGCAGCGCATTGAATTGCAACATAATCTAAATTGGGTGAGATAAAGGGGGCTAACCACTGTTTATTAGTTTGTAAATCCATTGTAATAAAATAATTTATGTACTATACTTAGTTACCATAATGTGGTGTCAACAAATATTTCGGTGCAGTTGAATGGATAAGGGAAGGATTAATATATCAAATAACAAAAAATTAACAGGCTGCTTACGGAATAATTATTCTCTGTAACAAATAGCGTAAAGCATTAAGTGCTTTATGTTAGCTTTCTCTTTTAGAAAGCCAGTTTATGCGACCTAACACCAGCCATGCTAAATGAGCCTTTGGGGACAAAACAGATAAATAGCAGACAACGTTAAATATCTACAATTCACCCAATTACTGCTGTCAAAAATCTCCCTCGTTAACCATATGTAATTAAATAATTGATTTAATGAAAAAAATAACAATTCAATGTAGCTGGATTTCCTTAATTGCCTGTAATCAATTTTCTCTTTTGTATTTATCGCAGGCAATTAAGAAAATTGAACTCCATCGGAATAATATCCTACCATATATATTTATGTTAATGGCTTCAGCAATATCCCTAAAGTACCTTCCTAGTTTTCAGTACGAAATGTTCCTAGGAAGATTTAGAATTTTGTTTAAGCAAAGAACGGCAGAGTATACATTTTCTCTAGTATTCCTTTTAACGATTAAAACAGTATTCTTACGCACATTTATTCGGAAGAATTTCTTGCAACTCTTGAGAAAATTCTTCATTCCTGTTTGAGGGCCACAACAGATATTCAGCTCCATTTACTTTAGAAAATAAATCGGTTGCATGCGAAATTCAAACTTATTAGAATAAAACTGAATTGAAGGTCGAATCCTGTCGAAGAAGAAAGGAATTTAGGGAGGTCTATCTTTCAAGAGGATTTGGTGGAGATGGGAAATTCCTCCTGGATATTCTTATGATTGTTTATATTACAAACAGAAAAATCAGCCTTAAAACCCACAGACATTTATTGTATAAAAATGAGTTGAAGATCAATTTACGAATAAAATTCAGTCATTGGTTCTTTACCAACAGGAAAATACTTATCTTTACTCGTTTAGCACTTCGTGAAGCTGGCCGAAATCTCAGTAGGCCATTTTAAATAGAAATGGGACTGTTAAAGTTGACTTACTGGGACAGCTTTATTGCATTCACATCTCTCAGAACATAGGCAGCATCCCTTCGATTAGCCGATATTTTATTTGGTTCCTGTAAAAATCATCAATTTACATGACTAAGTCGTAGTTTTGTGGCAGTGAAGGCTTTTGGAAACACCATTCGAGTCATCTAATTATACAATTGAGCGTTTCAATAGATATTCTCTCTCTCTCCTGACTTCGATTCTAAATTTTATTCCTCGTTTAACCTGTGACCTGCACAACGCACTTTTATCACCTGCAAATCTTTGTTCCAGTTAATCTTCTGTAACTTCGTCTGCATTCTTCATGTATTGTCTCCAATTTAAACACCTTAATCATTTCCTCTAATTGGTAGACTCGATATTCATCCATTAGTCATATTAAATGCGCAGTCTTTCAGCAATTATCTAAATTAGGCAAGTTCCATTGATGACTGTGGCCTTTGTGTGTATCCCCACTTGTTTCAGCAAACTCACTGACAGTGTACAAGGCTGTTTTCGCTTGCAGTTTAAGTCTTTGCCGAATCTACTGGAATATTAGCTAATAATTCTCACCTAACGAAGTAAATAAATAAATTATGACAATTACAGTCTCTTTTATTGAAGTGTAAGTACATTTTTTATCAGGATTTCGATGAATATCAAACGAACTCTCCATTTCTGTGGTCTTAACATAAAAAAATAGCATTTGTTCTTTATTTGAAACATTATCTTTTATTGTGAAAGCTAAAAATATCGAAACATAAATAACTACCGCCATTACAGAGTTTTATGCTTGGCTTAGAGTGCGAAGAAATAGTTAAAAACCCGTAATTCATCTACAGATATGAAATTTTAATCTACTTAAAAATGGAAGATAGTTTAAATTCGTCTCATACTCTTCAGTTAGCTGATAAAAAAAGAATTCATGTAGTACTTACATGAAAGAATGCTTCATTCAACACAATTTGCTACTATTTGATATAAAATCCTGGAGTTCTAAGAGGACTTTTCCAGTCCTTTAAGTGCAGCGAGATAAAAATGAAGGCATTCTGTATTATCACATGTCCGTTACTGCAGAGCTGTTCTTTATTGTCCTTTGATGAAATCAACCGAAACAAGTTTTCTAATAATAACTCAGACACACAAAAGGCGAACAATAGCGAAGTCATCTGGAGAGGTGCTTTATTCTGAAGGATGCTTCGGTAACAGTGCTCTGACAACTGCAATTTTTCACGCCTTACCTGTAATTGTTGTTCCCTAGGAGAGAAAGTTTCCTGTGTTTCTACAAGTAAGTTAGTGTGCAAGGAAGAATTGGTGTTATTTATAATTCTGTCTAAAACAAAAGATGAAAACCGTGCGATTCTTAATACGGAAGGAAACTGTTCTTCTTACTTTTTGGAAAAAGGAGAGTCATTGTGTTATTTGTGTATACGAGTACTTTCAAGTTCTTAATTGTATCAAGGTTAAAATGGTATTGTTATTATTTTATTTTAATTATTCACCATTGTCTGTAGCTTTTGTTTGTGAGGAATGGCGTTTTGTACGCTGTTTTCGTGATAAAAGGATCTGTGAGGTGATCAGATGGATTGGAATGGTGTGCACAATGCTGAAGAAATTTGGGATAATAGAGGATACTTCCACCGTCACTGTTATAAGAGGGAAATTCAAAGAACCTGTGATTATTATACATTATGTCAACAGTCAGAACTTTTACACCCATGTTTCTTCCAATAGCTCATTACTTAAACAACGTTTTTTGAGGTTTCCAGTTTTAAGTCGTCATCCCCACAAAAAAGTTTTGGATCAAATGGTGACATTCGCATTGTTTTGGATTTAAAACAATATTACTCTATGGCACATACACATCTGCAAGATGTGTGCTACATCGAAAACACCTAGGCACTGGAAATCCAAGATGATACGTCTTACAAGACAAAAGCAGGACATCTTCATTATTATACAGGCTGGCAGTCTGCAGTGATCATCTACCTGGTCCCACCGTGCTGCCCGGATGTTTTACAGGCAATAACTGCTTCTAGTTTTCTCTGATACGCTTCCTAAAATCACAAGTATAACTTTAAGCAAGGGATACATGCAGTTTGGTCATCAAGTTTACCAGACTTAGGTCCTTGAATATTCTCTCTGAAACCAGTGGAAAGTTGTGTGTGTTAAGTCACAGACACTGAGATGAATTCAGGAGATGAGGTAGCACAGCTTCTTCGGACTCCATTTTCCACTCTCCAAGGTTATTTCCAAAGAAATTGATTTGATTAAAAGAATAACCTATATGTAACCACCATTATATTTGAATTTAATTTAACTAACGGCGACGATTTTTAAATAATTTTATTCCCAAAATTTTTAAGCATCACAAAACCTTGAGACACTTTTCTAACAAAGTGTCGCATAATGTAACTGTTATATACAATGCAGATCTATCTCTCAAATCAATCGGTGATTCCTGGACGAATCCGATGATGCTACAAATTCTAACATCTATTATTTAGTCAAACGGAAACAATCCTTGCAACGAGATTAACACAAAAGCAAATGAGAAGTGAAAACTGGCCAAAATCAATAAAATCTCTCATTACACGAAGCTTGGGCTGTACAATCGCCATGTCTCTGTGATTTATTCTTGTTCAACTGCATTTTATTAGCAACCCCTGAAAATTAGCCTCACTTAGTTTCTCCATGGCAATGTTCTAAAGGCATAAGATTTTAATAGATGCCATAATTAACGGGGGTCATATCTGAAGACCAGTAACATTGACGCTGTTGAATGTCTGTTATGCGCAGTTGTTGGAGCACTGTCAACTGGTGTCGGCAGTTAACGAGACCATAAATGAGGAACGTCAGCAGAAAATGTTAGCATTTAGCTGATTGAAGGTCAAGTTTCTGAAACTTTAGAAGGACTGCGCGCAGTTGTAGATGGAAAGATCAGATTAGCTCTTAAAGAATAAAGACCTTTTAAAGTACTTTTAAGAGTCTTTATTTGCCTTTCTCTTTATTAAGGTTCTCAAAGACTTAGAATAATTGGTTGAAAAGGAAGGATTAGAAACCTTTCATCTTGCGTGAGCGTTGCCGAAGAATAGCCAGTTTTACTGTGCACTCGATAGAATTATTTAACTGGATACCTTAATAATGCAGCAGTCTTTTTGGTATTTAAATTATTTCATTTAAGTACCTGAACATTAATAATAGAATTTGGTGACTCATTGCCCTTAGTAAAAGTATGGTTTGATCGTAAAATAGCATTGGAGACTGAAAGAATTCTTAACGCCATCTTCATTAGGAGTTGTAGTTAGCTGCCCTCTGGTAGAGAGAGAGTAGGATTGCATTTGTGAGTTATTCTGGATTATTTTGGTTCATACAACATGAAAATCTGAAGACATATAGACTGGCATACCTCAAGAGTAACTGCGCTTTAATTTAAATAGTTTTTAAAATTTGGGTATCCTTGTTTAACATCGATTAAAAGGACGAATTACATGGATGTACCACGCACGTAAAATGAAATTTGCTTTACTATTTTTTTATTTAGTATAATAAATAATAAAAAAAGAAAAGTAAAGCAAATTCTATTTAGCATATGTGTGACATATCAGTTTAACTCATCATTTAACCGATATTATCCTGTATTCAAAGATATGATTATTATTTATTCCAGTTAATTGGATTTCTCAAGCATTGGTTATTTTTGCTCTCGTCATAAGTTCAAGCACATTCCCAATTTGCATTTTTTACATTTTCTTCCTCCTTTTTATAATCACTTTGTAGTGTTTATTAGTGAAGAATCAATTTTCCTGCTCTGAAAGATGCTATTAGATCATATTGTGCAATATATATTTACAGCTGTAAATTGCATTTTCTCTGTGGTCAACTAGCCTGCTTGCTGGATGAAAAACTTAGCCACGTTATGGAAAAAAAACATAAATTCCTCGCATCATTGAAGCGATACGAATTCCGGCCTTTTCCCCTGGGTGTGAAAAGAACGGTGCTTATATGACCTGTGCCACATACAGAACCCTCTGGAAGACTGGATAATATTAATAACTGCTGTTACTCTTTAGAGTTAATCCCACCTTTTAAATATAATCATTTGGGAATCAGATAGTGCTTAATTTATAAATTAAATCTCGGTTAATCGTGAGAGGATTATATAAGATAAATGATTTATGGGCAAAATAGTTTTTGTAATCATTAGATTGCAATAAACATCAGAACTTTATTGAAATATACTTCAATGCATGCGTTTATAGAACCATTTTGAATTTTAAATTATATATTTTATGAATACTTAGCTCAGATATAAATCTATAGAATTGATAGTAATTATACAGTAGTAAATCAGCTTTTTGTAATAGCAGGAACCAATTTCGAAAATTCATATCATATACATCTCGATTATCAGTTACTACAACTATGTAGTCGGCCATTTATTTTGGGGAAAAACATTCAAATTCAATTGACAAAGAAATGGGAATATTGATCGTATTCAACCTACGCGTTATAAGGCAAGGTTGTCACTGTCAGGTGACACGGCCACGTCTCTTTGCTGCTATGCACTGCTGTGGCTTGTTCACTTTAAGTGACTTATTTGTTTCCAGAGAACGTGGGGATTGAAATTGAACCGAAGCTAATTATGCGGTTGTTTTTTGTACCTCCATTCTAATTTTCAGAGAAAATGAAAAGAAAACAAATTTGTATTTGCATTTCGTTTGTACCGGTGCTGGGGGAATAATAATAACAAAAGCATTCGAATAAAACATTTCACGAGCATTTGGAACTGACACTGACGGTAAACTGAAAAAAAAAAAAAAGCATTAAAAGTTGTCGTTGCCGCTCTTTACTTCCTTGATGAAAATGTCAAAGAGATCTTTTCATCACCATGAATTTTGTTAAAACCTGGAGTATTAACGAAATACCTGTAATTGTTTACCAACTCTTAATCCTATTTAAAGACAACTTCACCATTCTTATCCAGCATATTTTAAGAAAAAACAGTGTTGTTGTTCCTTTGTCAGTAGTGTTTCTGCAAGAAAAAATTAAATAAAATGTACTAGAATGGTGACCCATTCACCACTTTATCAGCAACTGTGATGTGTCTTAATAGTGATGTGTTTTAAGTGATGTGAGTAGTATTATATCCATTTTCGTAACTTAATGCTAATACTAGATAAGAAATTGACCCTTTTTGGGAGTTAAAACTAGACAAGAAGTTGGTCCTTTTTTATCAGCCAACTGCTAACAAACTACTTGAAGAAAACTGAACATGGCCATGTCCTGTCATCAATATTTTGGAGAGCAGATCGATGTATTTGCCCTTATTATACCAATATATCGAGATATTATTATATTCAAACTAGATTATAGTGTTCCACTGTATGATTTGACCAAGAAAATGTCATTAGATGCTTAGATTCTGACCATAATGAATTACCATACGAGGTTTTCCGTACGTCTCCTATCCGTAGTTTTTTTTTTATGTAGGAGCTAATTGAACCATCTCTATCCACCAGATGTCAACAACTATCATTGCGATATGTTTTAAAACTAAGATATGTACAAGATCATCCAACATGGTCAGTCTTTTTTGTATGCTGCTAAGATAATATATATAATTTTCGGCGAAACGTCAATAGATCTTTGACCTAGAAAATGTAGGCATTCGTTTACGATAACTTCTGACGTAAAATCGTTTTCTGTAGTCCATTTGTCCGTTACGCCAATGCACTCTCCTCCACCCTGGAGTATTTACATTCCATTTTGTGACATATCATTTATGAAGAGGGAGGTAACATCTACCCTTGGTTAATGGAGCAGAGAACGCCCGCAGCTCATGGACATCATACAAATTGGCTTATAACTTCGGTCTTGAGTGGACCTGTTATCATAGTTTTTACCTACTCTTAGTTTCGAACAATTGCATGCGACCCAACGTTCTAAGTTCATAGTTATACATAAATTTGCACTGATGGTTTAATACCTGAAACTCTAAAAGGAGCAATAGCGGTCTTCTCAGGAATAACTCTTATCAAAGAGATTCCTCTTAGAATGCAATTTTCCATGCTGTGTAAACAGACCGCTCGGAAGGCACATTTTGATCACATATAGGACCTTCCCAATCAGAGAAATGGATTTCAGCATCTGCTTGTGTAAGGTGATGGTGAGATCGGTTTTCAGATGTAGAAGCCACATTTGGAAAATGACACTGAACTTCTAGAAAAAAATTCAAAGAAGGACAACCACATAGGTAATTCGGTACTGATTGATGTCCACATGAAGAACAGCTTAAAAGTCCCGGCTGTAAAACTTGCTAACTAGATATTTTAGGGGGGCATTGATAGAGGTTTTCCTTCCTTGTTCATTTTACTGAAGGGAATTAGTAAAATGAATGAGAGAGGTATATTCATTGGCAGAAGAGAGAAGAACTGGGGGCCCAATACAAAATTTTCGGGAAAAAGAGAAGGCTGGATCTCATTGAGTTTATTTTCAAGCAGGGTCGATCAACCTCGACTACTGTAGTTCCTGCCACAGCGTTGTTGAGGTTGATAAAGTACAAATCGGAATTGGATAAGACATTTTTGGTGACTGGGAAGGTATGAATGATAGCATTTATTTTGGAAAATGCAGGAAAAAAAACGTCCACCCCCCCTTGGATAATTTAGCCATTATAATACTAAATAATCTGCCTAGTAGTAATCCTCACACGACTCCGGATTGGTTGTACAAACTGACTCACTTATACCTACAGCCAGCAGAGAAGCACATCCCTCATTGTATAAATTTGATACGATTTTAACAGAAAATATCTCATCGAATTGTTCTCGTTGCTGAACGAGAACAATTCGATGAGATATTTCCCCAATGGTTTTTCATTCCTTTACCCAGGAAAACTGTATAGACTCTCAATTTTTAAGTAATTCATTCATTTATTTACACACATAATTTGATGTACATTTTTAAGATTTATACATTAATTTATATACAAATAAAATTTAAATATACATTCTCGTGTGTGTGTGTGTGTGTGTGTGTGGGTGGCTCGCTCCTATGCTAAAAGCCCATCTCCACCATCTTCTAGTAAGACCCCATTCTTTCCTAGAGAACCTAACCACTGAGGCAGTAAAATTTCGAATTTTGTTCAATTTTGAAACATGCGGCTGAAAACTTAATCTGTCATTTAATGTAACTTCTAAATATTTAGTCTCAGAGACATATGGTATCTGTATGTTATTAAGAAGGATCCTAGGCGGTCTGTTGAAGTAATTGCCAAAAGTCGTCTTGCTTTGTGAAATTTTTAATTTTTTTTTGCATTCGCCCATGTTACCAAATCGTCAATAATTGGTTGCATACCCTCCTCAAGCACATTTCTGGATCTCCCCTCGATGGCCACCACTAAGTCATCGGCATATGCAATTTTAAGTGCTCCTTGATGATCTCAAAAGCCATTTGTCTAGAACTGCATTCCAGAGGAGAGGTCCCAACACCGATCCATGGGGGCATCCTCTGGATACAGGGGAACTATATGTCAGGTGCTTCGCATTTACTTTTACCATACAATCACTGAAATAAGATCTTAAGACCTTGTAGGTATAATCATCACAATTAGCAGCCCTTAAGGATTCAAGGGCGCTCTCCCACCAAAGGGAGTCGAAACCACCCTCGAAGTCCACAAACACAGCCAAAACATACAGTACTTTGAAGTAGAATTCCGAGCAAAAGTAGTTAGAGCAGATATGGTCTCCTCTGTAGATTTCCCTTTATTGAAGCCAAATTGTACGTTAGAACAAAGTTGTTTTTCATGTAACATGTAAGTTGCCATATTTCCTACTGAGGACCACCTCTTCCCTTTGTTTCATATTTGGCAGTGATGCATCTGTATCATGGCAGCCAGTGCTATGGTGCCATTTTTGAATAAAGTCTATCTGTAAGGTTTTGTTTCCGTTGTTGTGTTAGTGTTGTTTCCTTCATCATTTCTGTACATCATGAGGTTCCTTCGGTATGCTTTTCCCATATCCAGGCCACTCCTATGAGAAGCTACAGGTGAAAACCTGACTGGTCCTTAAGTTTTGCACGCCAGAGATAGTACTTCACTGCAGTACAGAAAGGTAGAACAGTAAAGCCAATATGCCGATTTAATCTAAAAATATATGAAAGAGAGAAAGAACATAAACGCCCCACAGGACAAGTAAACCTTTCAATTCAAACCACTATAACACAAATCATGAATTAAATCATATTTCGTTAGTTTTTAACCTATTTGTCTTAGTATTATAATCGTTAAATGATGCAATTGCTCTTTTGACCTCAAAAAGATACTATCATTAAAGTTTCCCCATCGCCAAATATGCCTATGGAAATATCAATCTCGACCACTGTTGCAGGTATTCCATACCAGTGATCTACAGCACGCTGCCCGAAAGAAGACCCCGTAAAATCCAGTCTTCTCTTACTCCCCAAAATATTGTAAACCCTCCACTTTCCAGGTTATTCTCTCTTTTTTCCAGTTAAAATACGCCTACCTTGTTCCGTTTACTAATTCCCTTTCGGGAATTATGTACTACCATAGAATCCCCTCCACCAAGGTGGCTAGTTACAAAGCATTGCAGTTGTTCGCACTTTTTAGGCCGTTCTTCATATACGTCGATTAGCACGACTTACCTGATTTTCCGACTCCGAACCATTTTCAGAATTTCTCTATATTTTCATATCTGGCCTACACAACTGAACACATTATAAATGCAGGGTCACCATTATCTCGTACAAAGTGATGATTGTCTTATCCCTATTTTACGAGGTACTATATATCATGGACGGGGCACCATGTGCCTTCCTAGACGCCTACTTACATTGCATGAAAAATTTCATGTCTGACTGAATAGCAACCCGTAAGTGATTTTCGTCAAGGACCACTTTTAACTCCACTCCCTCTTAACCCTTTTATCAAACTTCTGGATTCATTTTCCTCAAATGAATAACTTTAAAAAGTTTTAGTAGTAGTAGCATTATAAGTTTAGTCTTGCATCCCAATTATGTGTTCCGGTTGCTTTGATGATGACGACGACATTGCATAAATTTTCATTCCTTAAAGCAGAATTATCATAGAACCAGGTAAAAAAGCGCTTTATACTTGGTCCTTCGGAACTTTTATGGAGTACTATTCGAGCGCCGTTCCAGCCCATACTATTTAGGGTGAAAACAGCATGGGAGAATTATTTTGTTTAGAGATAATGCAGAACATGCAACAGAATATATGCACAAGTGCATGATTTTGGAATAATATTTTAGGGACGGTTAATTGCTCCCTGATCTCTCCCTTGTTCCGCCCTCGATTGTTTTTACATAACGCAGTGCCTTTAAAACTTGTCAGAGTAAAATGCTGAGATACGTAACAAGATCAAATTGCACCACATGAAGTATTTTTATGATAACTTTATTATTAATGTCTGCAAACAGTAAAAAAGCTCTCCTCAAGATATAAAAATATCTTCCATAATCATGTAATTTATTTTTGTTTAAACTTAGATTTTCAAAGTTTAGGAGAAATGGCACGCACAAAGAAGACAGAAGCACCGAAAAACTAGAAATAGGTGGGCCAAATGAAAGGTACTGGCGTTGCTCGTGAACATGAGATAATCGATCGATAAATCATGCGAATATTTTCGGTTATCAAATTTCTGTACATTTTACAATCTTGGCTAATCATTTAATTAAATGTTTAATTTATATCTGCACTTCATTTAAGGGTTTCTGGACAATTTTTAAAAAAATTATTAGATGAAATCGGGTAAGACCAGAAAAAAATCATAGCACAGTGCAGCCGCGTTAGTTGTTTCCTTTATATTACCCCCTAACAGTGCTTTTTTGGATTGTTGGATATAGAAGAATATTGAACTTATTGAGAAAAGACGTAATCCGAATTAAACAGAAAAACTGGAGAGACTGTTGTTATGAAAACCATATGTCGTAAATGGAAGTGGACTAGATGTGTGGTGGAGAAGAAATGATATCAAGTGAGTAAAATAATCACTTTGGAAGCAGAGGAAGACACAGATGAGATTAGGAAATTCACAGGTTGGGGCTGAATTGATCATCAGTTGCACAAGAATAAGGAAGATTTTGGGAGGGGCCATTGTTCAGCAGTGAGACGCCAACGGCTAGAACAAGAATTATGCTTTTGCATAATCTTCGTATACTGGCTATATGGTGATACACTGGTGCATTACAGAGAAATAGCATCTCAGGTAAGAAAACAAGTAGGTATATAGGTTTCTGGGGCATTCGATTTTTTTGCCCCTAAAATGAATTTAATTTTCATTTTCTATGATTAACAGAAATTAAAAATAAATATTAACTTTTATACCAGTTACAAAGTTACTGGTATAAGTTATACCAGTTACAAAGTAAAGGACAATGTATGCTATGAATCATGTAATATACACAGAATGCTTGAACGTGCGTATGCGTAAATTTGTGTGTGCCTGTATACACACACACACACACAGAGAGAGAGAGAGAGAGAGAGAGAGAGAGAGAGAGAGAGAGAGACTGATTTGCATGCTGTAGAAATTACTTTCAACCAGCTTCAAATCGTAATGACCTTGTAGGTTATGCTCTGCAGTGAATGTCAGTTGATCGTACCTAATGTCTACTTAGATTACTAAAATCTCCCTTGTGGATACATGAAAGGATAACACCATCTTCCAAAGTTCACTGAATATTGATATTCCCTTTCGGTTCTTGATTTCATGGGAATATTCCACTCTTTCCTTTAATATTTAAACAATTCAGCCACGTATTAATGTAACGTTATACATTTTCATTCCAGAGTCTACGTCATTCTTGTCATCTTGACTTAAATGTAGTTTAAAAATTACAAATATTTGTAACTAATTAACATCGATTGTAAGTCTAACGGGAATGCAGTTTTGGAACGGATAATAAAGAATATATATTAAGGCCGCAACTGTTTAATAAACCAGTGAAGTTGAAAATCTTTGCATTGTTTATGTTATTTACTAGGTAACTAGATATATACCCAATTTATAAAAGACCAAAGGGGGGAAAACTATTTTATCTTCAGTTTCCACTATTCCATTGAGAAAAGAATGGAAAAATTTAAGAAAGAGCCTTCACCAAATAATTCAATTTTCTAGCAAACACTAAAGGTAAAATTGGTTCCTTCACTATCACATTTACTAAAGAAAGGAATTCATACTTCTACCTCGACTTTAATTAAAAGGAAACTTGTCGCTGTACATAGATGGTTGTCTTGTTATTTTTAGTTTCTGATGTATAAAGTTTTCTGCATTCTCCTGTAATAGCCCTTTTTATCCTGAATAATACATTATGGTACAGACAAATTTTACACGTGTAGGGGTAGTTTTTATTTTTTTAGTTACTAGTTAAAAGATACCATCCACTGTTTCTTTCAGGAAGAAAAGAGGGAAGAAATCTTTTCATCTTTCATGAAACTGAATAGCAGTTTGTCAGCTACACAAAGGCTAGCTGTTAAAGGATACATTCTCGGGAGGAGCCATCTGTATAACTTTCACTTCTGTTCCGGTCAGCTTCGTAGAAATTGACTTCAATCATCGATCATCCTTGCTATCCTAGTTCCGGACAGAAAAAGATTTAAGTCACCCCTGATGTTGTGCAAGGCACGGAAATTTGCAGAAACCGTAGAAAAATCTTTCGGTAAGCGTTTGTTATATGGAACATTATTTAATTTCGTGTTATGCCCTTTTTCAAGTGTCTCCTAACCTACAAATTGTTAAAATACCCGTTCTCCAACATAAAATTGTAATTTCGGTATCGGAACTTTTCTCCTCGTCTGATTGTCTGTAAGGGAATCTTATGAAAAGTACTTGTATTATAAATATAATAAATAGATAATACACAATGTTTTATTATGCATAAAACCAGTTTAAAACTTTTCATGCCATTGGCGCAAGAGACTAACAATTATAAAAAGAAGTTAAAAATAGAATGATAGTGCGATAATGAAAGTACAGTGATCATTACATGGCCCAAATCTTCAGTTCTACAATGGTTATGTGCTTGCAATTACATTTTTTCTATGATTCATATTACAGATAACTCAATGACAATGTTCATCCAGGTGCTGAACAGTCCGAAGCACGTTGGTGGGAATGAAACGGTTAACCGAGTTGTGTTTTATTGCACATTTTAGTTTTTATTAAAAAATTCTTGTCAAACCGCACATTCAAAGTTCGTGTTGGATCCGCCCTTTCTCTCTCTCTCGGCCGATTTGAGGAAGGGGTTCCCAAAGAATCTGTACTAAATTTTTCGATTTCTGTTGTCAAAGTTAATTGTGAACCGTGCTCTCTTTGTAGATGACCTAAGTATTTTTACACAGTCACGTAATGTAAGGTATCATCGAACGACAATTGCAGCAAGCCGTTAACTATCTCAACTCCTGGACAATGGCCAATGGCGTCAGCATCTCATCTCATCTCAGAAGGCTTTGCGTACTTGCTTGTCGCAAATGATACCTTCAGTGTGAAACAAAATTAAAATTTATACAAAATGCCATTCCAGTAGTACCGTGACAAAAATTTCTGGGGTTCATGCTTGTTAAGAGGTTGATATTCTTCCCATACATTCGTAAACTTAAGTCAAAGAGCAACTTGGGCTTGAATCTCCTACATACCATGTCATCTCACAACTGGAGTGCAGATCGTTGCAAGGTACTTAGATCTGTCGTGCACATTTGCGGCCAAAGACTAAATTATGGGTGCCTGGTTTACATGTCCGTTAGAAACGGCGTATTGCAACGCTAGACTCCATTCACCATCAGGCCAGCCGCATTGCTACTGGAGCATTTAGAACGTCTGCTGTCCAGAATCTATATATATAGAAGCTACTGAGTCGCCTCATTCGCTTCGTCGAAAGCAATTGTCGCTACAATATACTTTTAAACTGAATTCTCTGTTAGACCATTCCCCACAGGACCATGACAGTAAAATACCAAACTCCCGTCCCACTGTCAACTGTTTCTTTGGTGTTCCTATCCAAGACCTACTCAGAGACGATAGACAATGTTTTCCGCTCGCCAAGGTAGCCCCTTCCACACTGCCATACTTATTTACTATCAAGCAATTTTTTCATTAAAAACTGGGCGAGCACTCCGTACTCGATGCTGCTCATCGAGCCGAATATCCTGAATTCTTGCCTGTCTTTACTGACGGCTCGACGTTAGAATCATCTGTCGAATCCGCTGCCATTTTCCCATATATCTGCTCTGCTGGATCTCAAGCCACATTTGGATAAGTGGTAATGGTCTGGCTCATTCTGCAGCCAGATCAGCATATCCTCAGAATAATCGCAGCTTATTAGTCCCATATACGGATTACAGGCAGGTAATAAGTGTAATATGTTACATTCCAAGCGGCAAGAATTATGGCACGGAACCGATTTCAAATAAGTTATCAGATTAAGCCTATGATCAAATTATGGCAGTCTAGTCTTCTTGTCTTCTTAGGAACCATAGGAAGGAAGTTGTTCTTGCTTGTTTCCGCATTGGACTTTGAATTCTTACCCAGTCATTTCTGTTGAGGGCAGATGACCCTCTATATGTAAGAACTGCGACACCATTTTAAATGACTGTATTAATTTTATCAGTGCATAAGCTGCATGTTTTACTGATCTGAATGAGCCTTATAATCAGTCAGATTTTATTAGACAATGACTACGTACCAGGTATTTTTAACTTATTTGTAAATTTTCTGACGTGTTAACTTAATTTAAAAGCTACTAAAAAAACTTATTCTTTTTATTTTTGCGCAAATAAAGCGCTAACAAAATGATAATACCCTTTCATCTCCATTTATTTTTAATAATGTTTAAATCCGACCGCGATCTATGTTATTTTCTGTATCCTTGAGAGTTTCAATATTTAACTGATCTGAAACCCTAAACAAATTCCTAATTACGTTTATTTTCTCTTTTTTGATGCTGGCAACAGTCTAAATCTCTGGAAAGCGATCGCATGATATACCTCCATTCGCCAAACAGAATATTCCTCTCCATCTTTTACTTCTTTTTATTATGTAATCGTATCTGAATTGTTTATCTGCGGGTATGGTTCAATTCCCAGAACCCATGCATATTTATATTCGCTGTAAGCGTATCTCTTTGGTCCTAATACATTAGGTTATTGTTATTTACTTCAGCCATTCCACTCAGAGCACTCTAAATCAAATCTTTGATCAGGTTACGGACGTTCGAATATCGTTTTCTCTTTACATTGCAGTTAGGGTTCAATATTCTGTTCACGATATCTGCAGCTGACATCCAAAAATGTTTCCTGAACGATTTTGAGATAAATTTCTCTTCGTAGGAGAACGGCGAGGGGGGCTGAATACTAAAACCGAACGCTGTCGCATGGCTTAGAGAGCACGCACTTTTCCAGCAAAATCCATCCGGTAAGTACATCACACGGGAACACATGTCGATATTCAAAAGCAAAATCTTAAAGTCAATAGTCTGACATCTGCAGGAAAGCATTGTCGCTTCGGTCCGAGCATGCTTCAGAAATGCCAATGGATTTTACCTATATGTTCAAGCTTATGTGCATATTTTCTTCAATACCGCACTATGTATCCTTGGCAAACATTCTTCTCGAAACTGGAGGATAAATAATGAATAAAACTTCCCGTTTTTAAATTTTGCTTCGTTGTTTCTAGAAAAGGAATTATTATTCTAAAAATATTAATTTATCCGTGCGTATAAACCGTCATTACTGTTTCTAACCATAAATAAAATCTATCCAAATATTTGACTGCAATTGAGAAGACAAAATTAATAGCAAAGAGCATCCCTAATGCCATCCAAAGGCTTTGGGAATCGACAGTGTCCGTACGAACTTGTTTTTGACCAAGTAAGAGACCATCTTAAGTCGTTACAGATCAACCTGTTTAATACTATACAATTTTGTTTAAAATAAATATCGGAAATTAATTTCTAAATGCGAGTGTTTTTTTATCAACGCTATTAGAAAGTAATCACGATGCTTGTGTGTTAAGTGTACAAACATCCATCAGGAATTGCTCTTGTGTGAAAGATTCCAACGCTAACTACGAGTACGTGCTGAATTCGCAGTCCTCCCAGTTATTTTTAGAAATCTCCCTCCTTGTCAGTCAGAAGGGAGGCATCCATTATCACGCCATTAATTTGTAGAAAAGGAAATGAATTGTAACAATGGAAAGAACATTATCATCATCCGTTAATCTAATGATGTATTATAAATGTAACTTTTGTGTTCTTTCCTTTACATAAACCAATCACTTCGTTTTATTGTCAAAAAAACTAAATTCACAAAGCCCAGGAAATTTGTGAATTAAAATAATGTATGTGTGACATGGGTCTCACACTGTCTGATGAAAATTAATGTTAATTGATCCTTCTGATTTTGAAACTGTTCTCAATTTTATATTCGCTTTTATATAAGTTGAATATTATAATAAAATATCCTCATAGGAATCGCCATAAATAATTAATTCCTATTAATTATTTGTGGCAAGTCCTATAAGGATTAATTTCTCTGAATAAGTCGAAATCTTGCTGTTTGTGTTGAAGTTCGTGAAGGCCACTTCACGACCATCAACACCATGTACTTCTTCACGTGTAGACCACTCATAAACTGCATAAAATACTATAAAAACCTTCTGGGCGTGTAGAGCAAGATACCCCAGAAATCCAGAACGTCTCTTACACTGCCTTAAAAAAAAACCATCAGTTATAAGACACGAGCACTTTGTCTGCGTTCTCATCAGCTAGTAAAGTGCAAAAGTTTCAAAATCCGCGAAACAACTCAATTTGGCTTGTCCAGGAGAAACATTTTATGAAACTGATTGGCACATGGTGACGAAATTGGGTATTTAAGTAAGTGTCTGGCACCAAGTAGTCTGTGTACAAGCGGCTGGCCTTTCTTATAGATCGATATTTCAGCAGACAGGTTTATGTCATTGATAGTGATCTGTCTCTTGTCCATAGTTATTACTAATACGTGTTGTCTAACTTACTTCTTTCTAAATATTGCACAGTTTGTGGCAGTAATCCAATTACAATTTGAATAGACTGAATTTTGAAATACGTATTTAAACAGCAATAATAATGAAAGTAATGGAGGAGATTTAATTGCCAGTTTCAAATGGGTATTTGCTTAACAATCACCAAATGAGAATCCTCTTATGCGAACTGGAAATTGCATTATTATGCTAATCCAGGTCTAACTTTGGGCAACGTTATATCCTTGGTACATTGCTGCAATGCACATAGAATAGTGAATTCAGTACCTCAGTAATACCACTATTGTTAGCAGTAATGCATGCTCCTGGTATAATTTAAATAATCGATCTGCTGGTAGAATCGTACTCGGAGGAAGCTAAATTCATCTTCATATTTGGAAAATACTTTTTTCATTTGCATTTTCTTTAACCCAGAAGAATTGCACCTGATATTGAATTAAATAAACTCTGCTTTTCCACCAAAATTTGAAAAATAAATGCTTTCTATTTCGTTTTTATCCCATCATTATTTTGTTTACATCGTGCTCTACCGGTAAAATAGGAAACGGAAGATGGAGGGAGGGAGAAGATCCTAAAAAGCAGCAACTTACACGTTGAACGATAGTGTTAAGGCACGCTTTTCTTTACACGCACTGTAAATTCCTTATTAATTATAATGAAAGACCTTCCATGTTTTTTGAAACACTGTTTAGTGTTGTTTTGCCAACTGAGATTAGCATCATAGAGACCTATGGTGTAGTGACACGAATGACGCATTACATCCCTTTCACTGATAAGATTTGCACAAAAACATCTTAGAGACGCCTCGCACAAAGTCTAATCAATCAAATGTGCTGACGAAGCCTGTTTTGTTTTTGTTTATCTGCTGCAAATGCCAGCGTATAGTGATTAAAATGCGGCAATTATTTTTATAAACCTATCAGAGTAAATCGCTATAAGATTTATAGTATATTCATAAGATGTGCTGGACATTTTTTCCGACAAAATGAAGCAAGCGATCTGTAATGATAGGATTGAGCTGGTTTAAGTATCAAGCGATAATGCAAGGCAACCATCAATCAAAGTCACTTTTTTGGGACAAAAAAGGAAAGCCATCTTATGTATGTTGTCACATCTGAAAGGCACCTTTGCTACTATAGATTGAAGCCGAGGTCAAATATTATTGCAGAGTTCAACGTACTCTAGCTGATCACCATCTATTGACCTATTCCTCTTTTAATATCTTAAATAGTTATTATAACTGCTTCAGATTAATTTGACTCTCATTCACTTTGACTTGAGCTAGATGTAACGAACGATTTGACATAATTTATTTGGATTTTAGCAAAGAAATTGACTCAGTCCCTCCTGAGAGTTTACTGTATAAGCTGGAATATTACCGAGACGATTCTAATATGGATTGCAAGGTGGCTGCAGGGCAGAAAGCAAAGGGTTGTGATCAATGGATATTCGTCAGAGTGGAGGCCTTCCAAGGATCGGTTCTTGAACCATTGTTGTTTCTGATTTTCCTAAATGACATCAAGGAAGGTATGAAGTGCGCGATGACAAAATCTGCAGACGACGTAAAGATTGGGAGAGTCCTTAATGACCAACACTAAGCAGCTCTTCTTCAGGAAGACTTGAACAGGCTTCAAGAATGGTCATAAAAGTGGCAGCGATGTTTTTATGCAGCAAAATTCAGTCTTAAACTTGGGAAGATCAACCCCCCCCCCAAAAAAAGAACAATAATACACTTGGTGGGGTTAGTTGAATTAAAGAATGTAAAGGAAGAGAGGGATCTGGGAGTGAGTTACGATACGGGCAGATATGAAGTTTTCTGAGTAGTGTAAACAGGCAGCCAGGAAAGTCCATGGTGTCCTATCAATGAGTTAAACAACATTATCCTGTAGAGATACGGAGGTCATAATCCCACTGCATAAGGCAGTTGTAGGACCGGATGCATTTGGAATGCCGTGTTCAAGTAGGGAGACTATCTAGAAAAAGATATTGAGTTTCTTGAAAGGGTCCAAAGACAGCCCACTCGCATCGTGAGACTGGCTAATTGACGACCATATACTGAAAGATTTCGATTATATGGGCTACAGAGCTTGGCAACCAGGCACCTTAAAGGGATGCTGATTGGGTTTTATAAGGCTCTGAGAAGGATTAGTAAAATGATCGAAGGCGGAATTTTCACTGTTATAAAGAATTCCAAACTAGGAGCCATAAATTCAAATTACAGGAGAAGGGATTTAGACTAGATTGTAGGAAAATTTCTTTTTTGTCAGCGAGTTGTTGACTACTGGAACAAGTTGTCTCCGTAGGTAATTGAGACTAATAGTTTGAAGAAATTCAAAGGTCAACTGGATAGTTACCTAAATGAGAAAGAAAGTGCAATGTAATTTGTACAGTTGTTTCGCGAATCTTTGCTATTCAGAAGGCATGGGGTTTATAACTCAGTGAATACAAAACCGTGTAGCCCCCGTGATTTACTCAATAAATTAAAAATATCAATTTTGGAAAAGAAGTCAATTTGGGGAGTTGAATATACACTTTTATTTTTTAACGATTTACGTTTCTTAATAAATTCAGTAAGCTCTTAACGATTAATTAATTTTGACATCTTAAATGCCTTTTCACTAATAAGAGATAAGTTTCATCCGTTGATATATGAGCAAACAAATGCGAGTGCAGATTCTTGGTAAACTTTGCATTCGCTCATTCAATTAACACACTATTTGAAATATATAAATTATTTTCCTTCTTTTGGCTAGTAAAAATAAAATGTATGGAATTTACCATCCAGTGGTAATTATTGACGTCACCAATGCTTAAGCTGCTTAATGCTTAACCTGCCGCTTTACATAAACTCTTAACTTATATTAGCATAACTTCTGATAGATTAAACATGTCTGCTTCTTCCATCAGCCTTGCTTCTCATTTCTCCTTTTTCTCATCATCTCCTTTGTAGCTAGATCTGAGGCCTTAAAAAACCAGAAACATACTCCTGTGTCCGGTATCCGAGACTATAATGAGGTGTATGTATTTCCCCGAACCCCCATCAGCTGCTATTATGTGGGCCGCTGTGACATCATCAGCCCGAATACTACCATTCCAAATGATCCTACAGCAGCTACTACGGAGTCAGCTGTACGTGAAAGAAGAAGCTATCATATCCAACTCCGCGGATGATATTTCTAGAGTTCTTCTCGTAACGAGCTAAGAACTTCAGTCCAAACGGTCGTTAAAGGAGGCGCGAGCTTAGATCACCTTCCCTCCACGTGCAGATCTTAATAGGTTAGGATATCCTTTCAAGTTCCTGGCAGCTGGGCGTCTTCTCAACAGTTTTACGATGGTCTTAAAGAAGGTTAACTTTGTTTTCATTTGTGGCGTCGAAGCTTATTCAATCAAGGAAGTACGCCAGCAAAATCTGTGTTCCTGTTCTTCTTTTGATTCACTCGTAAACGCAAAATCACTTTCCGAAGAATAGAGTTGTAGGAATTCGTTGTTATTAGTAAAAAATTCGTGAATATTTCGCAGTTTTTGTAAATTTAATATTAATTTAGTTAAAGATGTCTTATATACGGTTTAGAGAAACTGAATTAATGTCTTATCTTCAAAACTACTCACAAAAAACCTTATAAAACTTTCTCGATTAATTTAAACACTCACTTGAGGAACAAAGGATTCATTTGGAGAAATATGCAATACTTCGAGTCCACTTGCAGAAATTGGTCGTGAAGAATTGTATCAAAAAACGTAGTTCATCAGTGGAAATAAAGTTATTTATTAGTTGTTAGAGTGTTTACTTCTCAGAATGATTTCGTGTTAGTAGCAGCCGGATGACTGGTTAATAAATTGAAACAAAGTCTTTTTCAACGCTAATTAATGACCACAAAGGCAGCGCGTGACGTCCCTAAAGCAACCAAACGATAAATTCGAAATGGAGACATGTGGACAAGGCTTGCAAGCGCACCACTGCCATTTAAAGGGCAAGTTTTAGTCCAAACAACAGCCAATTATTAAAGTCATGATTAATTCGAAATGCAGTCTTGAGTAATCTCTGCACGACACTAATTACTGACTTTTGCAGATATTCAAAAGTACCAATGCTATCTTAGAGAAACTTTTACTACTTAACAGATAACAAATTCGAAATTATCCGCAGAGCAATTCGTGATATCTGAACGTGACATCCATCATTTTCTCCGCTCGTTAAATTCGTTATAGTAGTGGCAGAACTCCAACTGAAATTAGCTACTGGCGGTAGATCTTAACAACAGCGCTGTCCTTTTAGGGCTTTCAGAACTGAAACAGACCATACAGGATATTCATTCACCAGTTTAAAAAAAAAAGGTCGTCCAGTTCAAAAAAAAAGTTATAAAAATTAAAATATTTTGAAAAAGAGCTGGCTTCTAATCTCCTCAGATGAGAGGGACTTCTGTGGACTTTCTTCTAATCGTGGCCGAGTTAGCCGTCTTAAGCGAGGATTGAAAAGACCTCAGTTCGAATCCCTTCAATGACCGAGAAATTTTTATAGGCACATTCCACAACATGGCTAAGTTAGACGATCTCAGGGAAGGACAGTGTGGTTTTCTCCCGAAAACTTCGGTTTTTCATCCAGAAAACAGCAAATCAACCATAGAACACACGGAACTTACAGACAATATATACGCACACTATGTCCTAAAGTTGTTGATGCGCACAAACCTAACAACAACATAACATTTAACCTCATGCTAAAACAACCTAACTGCGATTCTTTGATACCATCCAAAAATACGCAGTGCATTGATTTATTATAGGTGTTTAATTTTAATAAATATATATATAGTAAAAGGGTATTATACAAATTTGTATTTATTAAAATTAAATATTCTCATAAATGAGAATTAGATTTACAGTACTTTAAAATACTTCTGGAAGATACTTAAACGTCAATACCAATTGGTTTGTGTATATAATTAAGCATCTGTCGATTGAGAAATTACTATTTGTTGGATGTAGAAAACTGTAATAATGTTATTTGGAAGTAATATTATGCTGCAAAGTACTAGATTCTGCAGTTATGTCGTTCAAGAATTTCTCTTCGTCCCTCACACATTTCAGAACTGCTGATACAATACGAATTTTCACGCTTATTCGTCATTAAACAGGATATTGGATTTTTCTTTATTTTCTTCACTCAAATTACGCCACTGCAAATAATTCCTTTTTATAAAGGACATTAAATCAGTTCGAAATAATCAGCGCCAACTTCGTTCCAATTTTCTTAAATTTTAATCAAATCTGATTTGCAGAATCCATACAATGACTTGTGGTTAATATGTGTGCTCATTAGAGTAACTTCACTGAATGCTAAAATTAATAAAGTAACAACTTCCATCTCATTAAATCGGATAATTATCCGTTTCATTAACTCAATGAATAGTGATTACGTTGGCGAACTTCAGAGCATTGTTATGCACAAAGAGAAGCAGAAAGACTATAGAAATATGGGAGAGTTTTCTAATCACTCAAGACCTTAAATAAGGAATGAGGTTATCCATTATTATCATCTAAGTCCCGTAAGAATGCAAACGTCTCCAAATTAAGTTGGCGGATTAATTGGGATCATTTTGTTCTTAATTTGGTTAGTCCAACCTTTTTGGAACTGGTTTCTCCGCCAACCTATCTAATTGATTTTATCAGCCACCTCATTAAAAGGTCTGACTGACGTTACTAATGGAAGTTTTAGTTTAAATTATGAAATTATTGGCTTAAGACTGTATATGCGAATTTTAAATATTATTAAGTAGTGGGTAAGTTTAATTAAACTACATGATTTGGACGATGTAGATGGGAGATGGTTGTGAATAAAATTGGCACTGTTCTGTTCAGTAAAAATTCATTCTCACTGTTTTTTTTTTTTTTTTTTATGGAATGTTCACAACATACCACGTTCAAGCCCACAGACTTTGAATGTTCTTTGATAAACTCTGTCGCTGAGAACTCGCAACAGAATTTTCAAGGTCAGATGAGTGAGGTGGTCAAGCAATTGGAAAATAGTGAGTAATTATTAAGTGGTCATTGGGGAATGTTTTTCAGCGAGAAACTAAGCTTGACTTTTACCTTATACAGAAAATGTTGTACCCATGAGGTCTCTTGCTTTAAGTTTACGAATAACACGATGGATGAGTTGGATGCAAGTATGACTTTCAATCAGCTGTGTGGAAAATGCTCTCGTGATGTGGAGTAAGCTTGAATATGAGGAGTATGGAACTCCATACCCGGATTTTGTTACAACCAAGACCAGTCTTCTACTATAGAAACATACGGTTAGAGATCAGATGAATTAGATAAGGAATATACAATGGGGGACAAAAAAAAAATCTGCATCACTTGTGAATTTTGCAAATAATGTGTTTTGTGCTGCATTGTGGGTTGCAGAAATGTTCAAAATGCATTTGTTAGATGGGATATATATCTCTGTGAATGAAATCCAATAAAAAGACCCCACCTGATATACCTAATTGTCATAAATATCTTCCCAAAGGACAAAATGCGTAATTAATGGAAATATGAGAAATCATGAAAAACCAAACATACATTTTATTGCATTACGTGTGCAAACTAAAATGACAAGTTAACATAATAGTATTATGTACTGTAAATCAGTAAAATAAGTCCTCAATATTTTGTTGTTCCTTCTCGAACTGCAATTACAACCTTGTAACAATCTGGCATAGAATTAATCAACTTCTGGATATACGGTTGCCCAATTTCGTGGTACCACACCCTTACAACGCTCTCCTGCAGCTGAATCTTACTTCTTTGCTTTTTCTGAGCAATTTTAGATGACATTATATAACAGAAATTTCCAATAGGGTTCAAATCTGACTGTTGCTTGTGAGCCAGTCCAACACTGTAATGCCAGCATTTCCGAGATATGACTGCACCTTGAGGGAGAAAAACGAGGGAAAACATTGGTGTAAGTATGTTTTAAGCCTTGTGAGACAAGAAGACAAACTCGTCATTAAATTTAAATAGCATAAAACTTACCAATTTTGCTGTGTGGCAAGGAGTCCTGCCGAAAAATGCAGTTTTGGACGTCTGTGTGGTGATCCCTAATAACGGGTTTCAGGCACTCCTCCAAGATAGCAGTGTAGATTTCTGCATTCACTGTTCCGTTAATAAACTTCATTCGCCCCACACCTTTGCTTATTATGCATCCCCAGACCATCTGATTGCCAGCAGGGAGCTTTACAGTCGGTGTTATGCAGTAACAGGATGGTATTCCTCCGATTTTCGTCTTCTGGCATATCGCTTCCCATCCGAGCCGTGCAGGTTGAATTTCGATTCGTCAGAAAAGATGACGGTGCCCCATTGCTCTTTTGTCCATGAAACATGCGTTTTAGCACAAGCAAATCGCTTCTTCCTCATTTGTGGGGGGGGGGGGTCAACAAAGGCTTCTTCTTGGACCGATAGGCATGCAGACCACATTCCAAAAGCCGTCTTTGGATAGTTCGTGCACTTGTTTCAACACCATCTCAAAGTCCAGTTTTAGATCAGGAGCACTATCATGGCACAACCGTTTCAAATATCGATCCTGGGAAGGCGTAGTCGCTCTCTTACGGCCTGATCCAGGTCTTCTCTTCACATCACCGGTTTCGCGCTTTAATTTCAGCACTCGGGATATTGTTGACTGGTGGCAGCCTATTTTATTAGCGATAGCACGCGTAGAAAGTCCTTTCTGGGACAGAGCAACAGCTACACTTTATTTTTGGTGTCAATTGAACATAAGGAGCCATGCTTACACCTCTGCAAAACAGGATATTAATCAGCATGTATGCCCTTCCAACGCCATATTTAAAGAAACGGCTGACGCAATACCTTGAAATTACTGTCTGATGCAATAGGAGCGTTTTCTGACGCAATACCTTTGCTTTGCGATAAACAAAATGACTGTAATCAAACAATATCTTATACGTATCGCTAAAAATGTTACTTTTTTTAAGGTGATGCAGGTGTTTTTTGTCCGCCACTGTACGTCCATTATATGAGGTCTGCGCTTTTGATTCGGTTGTATGTATTAAATTTGGAGTAAATTGATAAACGTGAGGTCGTCACCAGAAAATGTGTTAAGATCAGTGAAAATTCAAATCAAGTTGAGAAAATATTAAATTATTTTAAATTCTTCGAGTTTTAACGCTTAATGAGAGAAGACAGGGGCAAACTGGCTCCCATTTATTGTTTATTTACTCTTACTTTTCCAATCGAGTAATATTAAACGTTTTATTTTGAACGAGCCAATAGATAGCAATTCTTCGTAGCTGCCGCTTTCGGTGACATCGTTATTGACAAAATCCAACCGAGAAAGAATTTAATCAAAAAGTCTTCTAAAAATCGAGAAACTTCCTACATGTATTTTTTTTTCCTTTTTCGTATTGTAGAACCTTTCGATAGCCGAGAGAACTGTAAGAGAATTCCGAGGTCTGTGTTCTTTTCCAGTTAAAGTTTCCTCTTAAGGAAATAATTTTTTGTTCTTAGGAGAGGGAGAGAGAAAGCCTTTTCTTTGTCTTTATAACTGAACTATTGTGCGGTTGGGTTCTTTACAGAGAGAGAAATGTAAAAAAACTACAGTCTGCGAGAGAAAATTCATGAATAAATAAATTCCAACCTTTTGATTGTATTCTCGAAATGACTTCAGCTATAGATCTGACAAAAGTCCTAATTACAATCTGAGCTTAAATTTTATGCACATTACATTATAGTTTAAAAATATGCAGTTTAATTTACAACCTGTATATGCTACAATAAGTAGGTCAATCTTTAGCGGTTATATTCTTTATGAACAGATTGGGAATCTTCATTTCTCTTCAGTAAGATGTTCCTCAGTAATATAGCTGTATCAACAAGATTTCTTCCATTTTTTCGGATCTGTATGATTTATTTTGACAGAATTTATCCAGGTCCATTCATAGTCTATTGACAAACTCGAATGAGTTTCCAGAGAAAATGTTTCTTAAACTAGCCGGGCCCTCTAAACGAAGAAAGAAATTAGTCAGAAAATGATTAGCCAGGTTGCGACTTGCTATTTTATCAATCAATCACTCACTCGGATACGTAGGCCGTCAATAGGCCTCCGTGGTCAGGAGTGGGAGTGAAGTAGCACACGTTCCTCTGAGTAGACCGGGGTTCAAGCCTCTAACTGCTAAATACGTTCGATCTTACAACTGCAGTGGATCAGCATGGCAGATCATGGTCCATTTCCCCTAGACATGAATCGTGGAGGAGGCCACCATCCTGCAGAGAATTGATAACGGCTGCAGTTTACCCTTTTTATCTCATCAATATCGTCGATTCTGGAGCATCGCTGTGTTCGATTTGGAATTGTTCTAGAATTTGGAATTATGGATATTCTGAGCTGTGATCAAGATGTAAGGTCTGTATTGGAGTATACCACAGCTCTATATGGAGCTTCTGCTTTCCAGTTAAGCTGCTAAGGTACTTAAGGAGTCAATACTCTAAATCCCCAATTTATTAAATTTGAATTTTTTTGGGTGCATTTTAAACATGAAAATTAAACGAAAACGATTTGGATGAGTGAACATTACCATTATTTTGGCTAATAATACTAATTTTCGTGACGTAAATGAAAATCATTCATTTACATTTTAGGAAGGTTTGAGACAATTGTCGTTCAAGGTTGTTCACTAAATAAAGTATGGAAGGGTGCAAGATAGGCGTAGTTGTGATTTAGGGCGGAATTTTTCTGTTGTTTGGATCCCAAATATTAGAATCATCCACGACTATTTTAGAAATTAGCAAAGAAGCAGCAGCAGTTAATCAAATCAATGAAATTCTGTGTAATTAAGACAGTCAGTTACCACTACTGTATTTTGAGAAGATTCATGCGTACTCATGAGGAATTTGAGCAGCAACATATCAGTATTGTTGTACTATTTACACGGGGTCGCATTTGGAGTCAATCCACTTTTGTCACTGATACTGCAATGCACTGATTCTAGCTGCGAAGAAAAGTTTTCCTTTCGCCTCCAAGCATGCATTCACGTCACTGTCGGTGGGGAAATGTTTGCCAGCCAGATATTTTTTTTGAAATAGGTGAAAACTCTATGGTGCTAAATATAGTATTAGTAATGGCCGCATGGTGCAACAAAGCCTACAGCTTATGCTGCACTAGCCAAAAAAAAGAAAACCGAATAAAACAATGATAAAAAAACACTAATAATTAATAAAAGAAAAGTAAATTAAACCTATCATCCTATGCGTTTCCCTCACCCGAAGGTACTATCCAGATGACTTTTAAATTTCCCCAAACTGTCAGCCTCTACCACCCACGTAGGCAACTCATTCCATTAATTTATAACTCGCTGGCTAAAATAAAACTTCCTGCAATCCGGTCTAAACAACTTCCCCCATAATTTGAAATTATGGCCCCCTAGTTCTAGAATCACTTATAATCTTGAAAATTTCGTCCTCATTCATTTTACTGATGTCTCTCAGAGCAGCACACGCTTCTTGATTAGACCGGGGTTCGAGCCCGTCACCACCAAATACGGAGAATGCGGAAAGGTCCGGGAATGACCACTGCATATCCCGGAGCAATATGGCCTTAGTTGCTAATGCTCCTAAAAAAAAAAAAAAAAAAAAAAACCAAATCTCTGAGCCTTAAACACCTCAATCAAATCTCCTCTAAGGTGTCTAGTTTCCAACTCTGCAACCCATATGGTGGATGGTAGAAGATTTCAAAGCCATTTGCATGCAATGCAGCCATTGCAATGACAGATTTGTGAGCAGGTGCGTTGTCCTGTGGAAGAAGACTCCGTTGCTGAGTTTTCCCTCGGCGTTTGTTCTTTTGATGTTTTCATGCAATTGCCTCACGAGGTCAGCATAAATGCCCAGTGAATGTCTGGCTTTTCTAGCAAAACTCCATCAGCATCCCAAAAAATCTGATGTCGTCGTCTTGCCAGCAAAAGAAATTAACTTGGTTCTCTTTGGAGAGAAGAAGAGCTGTCCACTGTTTATACCTGATCCTTTGTCCCTGGCTGAAAGTGATGGACCCACATGTCATTCGGAGTTGACAAACCTTGCATAGAAATTTGCTGGATATGCTTGAAAAAAAAAAATGGAATGATCACTTAACAACTCTTTTACGTGTTTTTGCTGCCAATAACATATTACTGACACATTTTTCATAGCGAGAACCTCTTATTATTATGTGGTACACTCGTTCAGATGTGATGCTCATGTATCGAACTGTCACTCATCGAACACTCATGCACACTTCTCAACTTTTGGAGTGATGGACATTGCAGGTCTTCCACAGCGTGGGTCATCTTCCCTCCCTCGTTTAAATTCTGATATCCAACTCTTAACCATTTTAGAGTAAGGGGCTTCTTTCTCCAGTGTTGTAACCATATCACCATGAATTGCTTTTGGCGTTATTTCCTTTTTTCCGAAATATTGGGCGACTCCACACTGCAGTCGTCCAATATTTGTCCATCTTTCCTCTTTCACACAATTTTGTTGATTTCAGGACTTGTAATTACAAAGAATTCTTTATTGAAACGGCATGAAACTTGGTAGGCTACTATTTGAAGTGTTGTGCATTAAGCACAATACTTCAAATACTACAATTATACTTTTTTTGGTCAATAGAGCAAAAGCCTGGCTTCCTTGCGCTTTATCATGGAGAAGAAAGACGAAGAATGTGTTTAATTTTCTACTATTACGCATACAAATGAAGTATAATTAAAGTATTCATTTAATTTATTTTGTTACTGCGAATATCACAGAAGGTAGACAGCAGTAAATCCCTTCCATTTTGGGGAAATTCCACAAATGATAAAAAGCAAGAAGAGTTTATAATGTGCAAAAAATTAAACACAAATAATATTTTAATTACAGTAACCTTAATAAACATATCTTTGCGGAAAGGGGAAAAAACTAGTTTTATTGCTAGTACAGATACAAGATTTTTCTTTTCAGGAAGAACAAAACTTCTCACAAGATAGCTGTAGTTTCTGTTTATTGGAAACTTATATGCAGCACAAAGTAATGCAGACGTATCCTAATAATTCGTTGTTCTTAAGAAAAAAATGGATAATTAGCCTGGCTTGAAAGAAGGGTTTTTTAATATCAAATACAAAAAGTAAGAAAATTAACTAATTTAAATAAAAAATATGCAGAAGAAAGGCAGCATTAATAGTCTTAAAAAGGTCACAAGGAATTCTGACCTAACTTAGAAAAGATGAAATGAAATTCGCGTTGGTGTAAGGCAAAGCGTAAGATTAGAGTTAGAAATGAACGGAAGAAAAAATAGAAACTACAGAAATAAAAGGCCAAAATGCGTAAATAATTTATTCCTGAGGGTTGCTACTGTTTGTCAGCGTTTGTACAAGTTTTGCACAAATTCTGACAGCCTTGTACCGCCGTTTTTTCTACTCATTTCTATATGAAAAAAGCTGAGTTTATACCAAGATAATAGAGTATTTTTAAGCCTGTGTAGGTTTTGTATAAGTGTATATTCTGGAGAAGCGAAACCTGCTTCTAATATATTACAAGACGAGCGAAAAGATAGTGTTTTTATACACAGCGCCTTCCATTAAAAGAAGTGTGTGTTTATGGATAAAGGTGGATGCGACCCTTTCAAAGTGACGCCCTTGAATGTCTTGGTATTTCTGAACAAAAAACTGTCTCTGTACTCTCTCACAAACAGTGCAGTAGGATCAATAACGAGTGAGCTAGGCGAGAATACTTCATCTAGCTTGAATGCTATACACGCACGGGAATAACGGACAGCGGTCGCAATAACTTTTGGGATCATAGACGCGCGTCAGTTCGACTAAAAAGGATGGAAAGAAGATGAAACTAAGAAGGAGCAATCTATTGCCAAGCAGAAATATGTGGACAAAGAAGGATCATAAAAGAGAGTACGTCTCTATTGTAAACAGTCTGTCGGATTTTCGCCATCTCGCAATCTCTATCTGGATAAAATTGAATATTGGAAGAGGAGGATAAAAATAGATGCGATACACCTTATATTGGTTACTAGACTCTTACGTTATATGATACAAGAATGAACCAATGGAACTCTTCTCTCAGTGACTTTTTCTTCCATTTGCCTATCGGCTATTGCATTTGATAGTTAAATGAAGGTATAGTTGAATATACACTACCATACCATTAATCTTTATTTATAGAAAACTAATAATTTGTTGTGCTGAAACCGTTAGCCTTAATGACAGTCCCTACTTTCCATGGAGCACTCTTTACCAATTTTTTGTAAGTGTCCTCCAATGTTTTCTGCCATTTGGCATTTAAAGGGTGACCAATTCAGCTCTTTTTTTTGTAGTTCCTCCTCACAAGCAAACGACGATCCAATTCATTCCAGGAATTCTCTGTAGCAGTGGGGTTCATGCTGACCAGTCCAATCTTTTTATGCTCATGTCCTCAAACCAGTGCGTGACAACGCGAGCTATGACCTGAAGTATGAAGCTTTATTCTGCTGCTGCAGGATAATGCTCCATGTCATACTTCGTACTGCCACAACATACGTAATGCATTGTCCAGGATGACTAGCCAGACATCAACGTTTATGGTTTGTCCAAAAAAACCAGTTATCCCAGGCCAAATCATGCAAAGCAGCCCCAGACCATTACGCTACAAGCTTAATTGTCGGGACAATTTAATGCGGCAGGTAGCTTTCTCTGGGCATTCACCGTGACTTGTCACTCCAAAGCACTTTCCATTGGTCTGTGGTCCAAGAACGTATCTGACACACAGTGCTTGGGTAGGACGTGGCCAGCTATCAGCGGAGGGATGTCCAGATATTAATGGTAGCGCAGTGTTTAGTTAAATGTCAGTTCTGGGTAGTTAATGGAACTTTTTGAGCCGCAACAACAATGTCAATACATAAGAGTCCGTAAATGGACATTATGTTGTCCATCGGAATCGGTTCCACACATTTTGTTTTCCAGTATTTTTCATTTTTGGTTCCTCATTCTTAGGAATTGGAGTTTTGCATTAAAAAGTTCCTCATATATCCGCTTGAGACCAAAAAATTAGTCCCCTTCCCCACAGAAACCGCATCTTGGCATCTACCCTAGCATTATTCTTGACTACGCTTTAAATGTGATATATACAAATATATGAATTCTGCACGCATGTTAAGCTTTGCATTTACGTAAGAAACTTGTAAGAGTTGTGTAATTGGAGTGCTAATTATAGATTTTTGCAGAATAATGAATGTTTCTTTTACGTACTTATGCGAAACTTGGAACTAACTTAAATCTATCCTATCTTAAACTATTTAGGCCAACGATATAAAATATAACAAAAAGCTGACCTAATATCGAAATAAACATTTTCAGCAGAAATGTACGCTGCATCTTGTTGTTAATGGAGCAAGAGATGCATTCCTCATATGAAATTTATTTGTGAAATAGAAATAAAATGCGAATGACTCTAATGCTATAACTTGCTTTATCTGTTGCCACTGTATTTTTATGGCTTTTTGCCTCGGGTCGTAGGTACTTTTAAGAATAAAAAGTATAACTTGCATGTGTGGAAACATTTCAGAATATATTAGGAAGCGTTACACGTACTTTTCGACAAACTGCATTGTATAGCATAGAATTTCGAGAACTTAAAAAGATAAAAATCGAAGTTTTAAAAACATATAGAAGAGAGAGAGTCTTTATTTATTACAACTTAAGAAAAGAAAAAGAAATCATGGTTACAGAGAACTTAATGTTGCAACCGACCCATCACGGCACTCAGGCCAGAGGTTAACAATGCCAAGACATACAAAGTGAAGTAAAAAAAATTCAGTCCAACTATGTCATTGCATTGAAAGCATCTTCTTTCTATATCTTTTATCACATGCGAATTTGTTGAGATCAGTATCAAGTTTGTAGACCTTGGAGAGCATCTGAAAAGGGAGGAATCGATATGTCAGGAGTAGTCCGCAAGGCAGAAAGAGATGGGGATTCTCCAGCAACATGTATCCCAAATGGATGGCTCGGAGATAAGTCCAGAAACCATTTTCATTGTGATGACCAACCTCCGGGAATCAATAAGCTCGGAGAAACAAGGAACCCCATTGCATTTGCTAATGCTTTAGTTCTAGCTTGTGACGGCAGATTGGATTTCCAATTGACTAGCCAATATTCAGATGCAATGAGAGGCTTTTTGTCGTTTCGGTGGCTGAGGCCCAGACTTCCGATGCGTACAGTAATAGTGGGTAGATAATCGTTCTGATGTATTTACTGATTATTTTGGGATCGTTAATGTATAACAGATTTTGTTTTGCAATCCAACGAAGACTCGAAGTCCATGAGACAAATTTATCTAGCTGTGTATTGAAATGGAGTTTAGGGTCAAAGATTACCCCTGTCAGAATGTGAAGTAACAACAGGGATTTGGCTGTTTCCAAAAGTGGGAGCAATCACAGAGCGGTTGGTCTTTAGAAAGAGAACATCATTATCTTAGTCTTCTCGGGATTGATCGTCAGGCCAAAGTGCTGTAGAAAAGATGTGATTTCCAAATGACTATTATTAATGTGGTTAGTGGTTGTGATGAGGTTGGGACATGGCCCGATTGGGGTAAGAATTTAACTCCCCATAAATGACGCATCCGGCATATATATACCTGAAATTCCTAAAAGGTAAAGTTTTTCAGGAACCCATTCCTGAAAAACTTCACCTTAATGTGTGAGGATTTAGTTATTAATTAAATAAACTATCTTAATATTCATGTGGTAGAAGAGTGGTCATTATACAAAAACAGATTTCATGGAAAACCACCACGTCTTTCCGCAACTATATTAGATCATAGAAATCGTATGGTATTTTGGGGCATCATATGCATGAGAAAACGTGGCTCGCTGGACTACCATGTCCAATGGTGCGTTTAGATAAATCCTTCTCACACCATAAACTGCTACCCAGATTTGTCAATTACTTAAAATTTTATATATATGCACATAAGAAATGCTAACTACTTGTTTTCTCTTACATCACATTTCAGACACAGAACATACCATCTTATCAACAACTGCTGATATTAAATAGAATATTTTTTCCATTCACGTATTCTATCCCTTGGCAACATGCCATCTAAACGAGTTATTTAACAAGCTGAAAGCAAAAATTGGTTGTGTAAAAATTCTTATCACGAAACGTATCTTTCGGTGCAAAATATAAAAATCCAAAACCTCTATTTTACTCTAGACAGATACTGCAGCTTGGGGCACAATAAAATCAGACTAAGGGAGTATTGTGTTCGCTTTCATTTACGAATCTGTGAAAATGCTTTGGGTGGATTGGTGAGGGTGTGCGAGCGAGACGTAGGCTTTCATGAAGGCCTCCTTCCATCAGATAGAATTTTTCCATTTAATATGAACAATTTCAGAGAAATAAATAAGCTGAAATAATATAGGTAGATAAATAGTGTCGCGCTTGTTGATATTATATTTATTACCAGTTTTATCATGACTAAGAGGACTAAAATGAAATTATTAAGTTTCATTTCATTTTGGTACTCTGCCCAGTGGGTGTAGTATTGTGAAGAATCGGACTTTGCTAGCCTTAAATTGAATGAGTAACTTCTTGTTATTTTATATTCATTCACAACCGTTAAAGTATTTTAAGAAAATCAAGCTGCAAAACAAATTAGTTCGAATAACAAATTTAGAACAAGAATAATTACTTAAATCGGTCCACTAGTTTTGCAAATAATTTGTTTTCTTAAAATGAGTCATTTTAACGGACAATTAAGTGTTTGCTTCACACGGGGAATGGCCCCACTTATTAATTTAAGTCACTTGAATTAATGCCCTATTTCATAGGGCACTGTCTATGTGTGTGGGACAATGTCCGCTTTCAAAATAATAAATTTCCCTTTCGATGACATTCCGTTAATGTTGTTTAGACTTGGATGTTTAGACAGACCTTTTCTACCTTTTCACGCATGCAACCCTGCAGAAATGTGCTATTCTTTAGAGCAATGAAAAATATCCTTCGTTGTCATGAGGGTGCCTCTTGATAGGGGATGATATACTGCAGTTAGATAGAACTACTGGCTTCCTTTCATATCTCAACAACTTTCCTATTAATTACATCAACCTCCAAGTAATTGCATCATTAATTCTTTCATATTAAGGCTAAGCGAATAGTTAATTGGAATTATCTATCAATGTCTTACTGATTTTTCGGGCGTGTGCTGATTCAAAAATAGCTTCACTGAATTAGCTAGAGTTTGAATATTGCTTTTAAAGGTCTAATGTCAAATTGTACTCGCTCTTTATGAATTAACCCAACTGCCTTCCTGACATTGAGTTGACTGAAGTCTGACGTAACTGCATTCTTTGCTTAAAATTATCCATTGAGTTATGACTTCCCCAAACTAATCGGAAATATGAATGGCATCGCAGATGTGGTACTTGGAAATGTTTCCAGGGATATAAATAACCCCGATTACTATTCTTATTTAAATTCTTCATATCCACGAAGAGAACATCATGTAATTGAACCAGAGCTCAAGTTATCTGCATAAAGAAGCGTTCTGTAATGAAGAAAATAAAAATCACGTGTGAGTGATTTTTGCACTTACCTTCATTTCCAACGTACATGTTAATCCTTGGTGTGGAAGACTGGAAATCTCATTAAGAGACAGATATTAATTCGTTCTGCTAAGAAGAATATGGAGATAATAGCATGCAGCCCAAGGACATTAATTAGCAGTATCAGTGGAGCCACCATGCAAGTCTGCGGCTACTTTCATATTCTAATTAGAAGTTTTGTATCCTCTGAGGAAAAGAGGTGTACTTAGACAGATTGGAGAAATTGGCTCTTTAGAATCAGCAGAATTTTTGGTCACGGACTGATGTGTAGTCTGAAACATACTGTGAACGCTAACAGATGGTAGCATGACCCGAATCATTAAGTCTTAGGTTCTGCTTTAATTATCCTGATTATCCTTCTAAATGCAAATTGACCATGTAACGGGCATTAGTGGTAATTCTGTTCATCTAATAAATATGAATATTTACTGGTGTCTGTATCTGTCTTCTAGTGTTTTAGTGCCATTGTCGAAAAGGGTGCTCATTAATGGATTTTCAAAACAAGCTGACTAAAGACATTGGGCAAAGTAAGTAGTTTATGCGAAATTAAAAGAACGAAAGAGTTCCGTTTGACTACAAAGCTGGCAGTACTGGAATGCGTTTAGAAGAAACAGTTGCAGATAGTGAGCAAAAATTGAAAGATTGATAAAATTCAAGAACTTTGGATAGTATTTTTCCATTGTCATTGAAATATATATTTTTTAATACTGAATGGTTGCAGGGGTTTAGTTCAACGATGTAATTGAAATAAAATAAAATAAAATTCGCACGATTTCGATTTTGTTCACTGGATTATGTTTGATCTCACTGAAAAACCGAGGGCCAAATATTCGACTTCAAGGAGTGTGCTTATGTTCAACTTAGAGACAAATATCGTTATCCACGGTTCTGCCTAAGTTGCTTATATCATTTTAAAGTATATGGAATCACCAGAAAAGGCGAGGCCGCTTTATATTTAGCACGTGTTATTCGATGGTGATGCCTCAGATTTTTAAATGCTTAGTGGATTCTCTTTCTCTGCCATGCAATTTAAAAGACATTAGCAACTTAGGCATAAAAAATCCAAAGAGCTGTGGATAACGGTATTTGTTTCTAAGTTGAATGCCTTAATGTTGAATACAAATCCAAAGATGTCTTGATCAAATCAAACGAAATAAAGGGTGCAGATTTTATCCATTTTGTTCCCCAAATGCACAGTTATTTAAACAGGCCAGTGTTCCTTTTCATTAAGGGCAATTCTACAATATTATCCTCAGATCTACAAACCTACATTTGTTTCTCAGAACGTCATCATGCTGTTTCTTGATAATGTCCTCTTTGTATCTATTTCCAAAGACCTGCAATGGCATTTACTATTTAAGATGCAATATGCCACTAACAATGGGTAATTAATTAACAAAGAAACCTTTCTGCGAAACAGCAATAATAATTCAAAGATAATTATGGTCTCCAAAATATGATTGCTATATGTGGGCGGAAGCTTGAACTACATTTGTCCTGCTTAACTCTCTATTTGAAGAATAAGAAAAAAATGTCCTACTTAAGCAAGATGTATGGGATTATGGATGGAAAAGAACTGTATTTCACCAAATAAATATAGACAGTAGGTGAAACTGACTTAAGCACTGTCTTTGTCAAGGTAAAAACTTACAATAAAATATAGGAACAAGTCTTTAAGCATATAATCTTAAACGGGTCATCCTCACACAGTTAGGAAAACCTTTAATAAATATTATCCAAGATACAAATGATTATTTACTTTTAATTTTATATTTTGGGAAGGTAATATATCTGATGGTAGTCAACTTACTGGCATTTATCAGCTCTGTATTTTCGCATTCTTCTGGCCTCTTGCGTATCTACGACTGTACTCCGACTCATAGTTACAGTCTATTAGTTATTGATTGCAGCCATGAATTAATTACAGCCCAACAAGATTCCGGAGACGAGGTGTCTAAGTGTGATGACATTTACAGAGGTACGAAGAATGCATTACCGATAGTGAAGTGCCACAGTAAGAACTATTTATAGGGACCGCTTCAAAGCGGTTACAATAGATAATTGTGTTCACAATATGCAGTAATTTTAATTCAGAAAATGATTTTTAGTACTGTTACGTGTTCAAGAAATAATCCGGCCTAAGTTTGTTAAATTAATAATATAATTTATGCAACATAAAAGCGGGAAAAAATGAATTGTATAAAAAGTCTGTTCAAGACGACATCGAGTGTTTTGCAACATTCATAACGCCAATCAAGCCATGGACGTTGCCCATCATGTAAATCTACGAATTGCAAAATTTCTTCTTGAATATATGATTAATCCTGAAAATTCAGCACTCATGACCTTTGGATACCTGAAAAATAAAAGTGATATCGGGAGCTGCTGTATGGTTCACAAGTCAGAAAAGTCAAGCAGTACAGTGCCTAAGGATTAACAGAAGATGATGGACTTTCTTCTGAACATCACATTGCCAGAGCAGAACGATGTTCAAAATTAGAGCCAGGGTCACTACTACTTTGAGACTTCTGATCTTTCAGCAGGAAGTTTTACGCTAATTTACAATAAAATCTCTTGGAATCGTTTTCATTATAAACTGACCTTTAAAAAAACAATTCATCCATATGAAAATTTTGATTATGAGGGTATATTGAAACTGCAAGTTAGATATTATATAAATTGTCGATCGAAAAATTATACTGAAGTACTTTGTGTTATATGCATATTCGATTGATACATGGATCAACCATGTGATTGTCGACGTCATCATTAAACCTGAAAGCTACCTTGACAATGGATTCTGAAGTGGATCTTTGAAAAAATAAAACTACTAATGAATCCCATCTAGGACATTACTATTAACAAATCTTAGCCTCTCACGTGTGAAGGCGTTACGTGCGTTTCAAAATGAGTGGTCTATGTTAAACCTTTTAACAAGAATTTCTCGTTGTATGAATCCTTGATTTTCTGAAATTGTGTATCCCATATTCATTTTTGTTTGACTTTATTGCGGAATAAAAATTAAATTTAATTCTCAAACTTTTCTCCATGTGAGATATCGATCCTGATGGGACCAATTCACTGCCAGCTGTGAAATCGTCTTAGTGGCTCATTGTGTTTAAAGAGGATTATCCTTTTTCTAGTACAGAGGCTTACTGGCTTTATTTTTGTCGTCTGTAAACGCCTATGTAGAAATGTACAAGGGTTACTATTTTTGGTAGTACCATGATCACATCAACAAAGGAGGTATTTCTACTTGGCAAGTGAAAAAAAAAGAGAACACAGGTACAAAATTTTGGGACTCACTAGTAGATTAAATCTCGTGTGGTTCACCTTACAATAAGTTTACTTATTGTATCCTTGCAGTATCAAATCAGAAATTCTTCCATTTTGTCGATGCACTTTTAAAAATTACAGATTATTGTTAATTTATTAATGTTCTTGAATTCTGATACACACGGATTTTCCATCCATCGATCTATGTTCAAACTGATTCCGATACTCCTATCTTGGTTTTTTAAGCTCTCTGTGGTGGGGTAAAATTCTAATATGCCAGAGTGATATGCAGAAATTTTAAATTTACATTTTAAAATTGTTATAGTGCACCGTTTTGAATACTTTGCCTATTTTGTGGTCAGTTATAACGACAGTAGTTATTTCGTTTTATTTCTATTTAATAAAGTAAGTCCCGATTTCCACTAATACAAGCAGATGATATTGTGCAGAAGTTTCAAATTTGATTTGTATGAATATTTCAGAATGATTTTTCTTTCAGGCACAAATATTCACCCATGGAAACATTTTAAAATTGTTCTCTGAATTATTCTGTGATTAATATTTTTAAAACAGTCCTTAATATCACGACTATTTTAAAGTGTTAAAAACAGTTTTTTTTTGTTCTAAAATACGTCGCTGCCTTTTGCATCCACAGTTTTCCAAGAACCAAGTAGCAGTCGTCGAAGGCATATGATGCAAGAAAGAAAGCTTATGTATCATCAGCCAAAAAAAAAAAAAAAACATTTCACGCATTCATCCCTCTAAAAGTTTGTCCAATTCCTCCTTGAATTTATTTAAGCTTTCCACAACGACAGATGGAAGTTTGTTACAGCAATCAACTACCCGCAGGCTAAAGCACATCTATTCTACAACTGTATTTCCTCAATTTAAATTTATGCCACTGAGGTTCGTAATCTGAGGAAGAATGCCATCAGAATTGAGCCTACTCAACCCATCCAAGGCCTTATAGACCTCAATCAGATCACCTCGCAGGTGCCTAGTCTGCAGACGCTGCGATTTGCAGAACTAAAGCCTTTCTTGGAAAGAGAACCCTCTTCGTTTCCCTCACCAATCTTGTAGCCCTTCTCTGTACTCGCTAAAGCAACTATACATCCTTCCTAAAATGAGGCCTCCAGACCTGTATGCAGTACTCAAGGCGTGGCCTGACCATTGCCTTATACAAAGCGATAATCACCTCCTTTTCCCTACTAGCAAAATTGCTGTATATCATTGACAACATCCAATGACCTGCTCTGAAAGCCTGTCTGCACTGCTCAGAAATTTTCATATCTGACTGCACAGTTACTTCCAAGTCTTTTTTATTTTCTACCACCCTAAGTGTAGTACCACACAGTTAGTACATTTCTCTGGGGTTACTTCTACTTTACATTTGTCAATGTTAAACTTCAGTTGCCACTTCTTAGCCCATCTGCCCAACTTTTCTAGATCCTGTTGCAGTAGCACACTTCCATTACTGTCATTAACAACCCTGCCAACCTTACTATCATCTGCAAACTTGGACATTAAGCCTGATATACCATTATCAATATCATTAATAAATATATTTTATTAATGATATTCCCTATTAGAGCTTGATATGTCTGATATTCCCTGTTAGAGACTTAGTAGTTTGGAATCTCCTATTTTTGATCTTATCTAGCCTAAATTTGTTCTACAAAGGAGTGGACAATTAATGAACTCGATATATTCTCACGGAGAGTAAACAAAAGATTTAATCCGATTTATTTACGTTATTTCTGTGGGATGGAAATGTAATTGTCCCATCTTTAGAATTCCTTCATGTTAAAGTTAACTATGTGCATAGTTTAAAATAAATATAAGGTTCCATAAAATAAGATGCAGCCATTCTAATAAAGGTGATTAGAATCAACAATGTGCATCAGCCGTACGCATGTTGTACTCTTCAACTTAATGTCTCCCTGCTGGGAAGCCTGCCTCACTTTGTATAACCATTAGCGAAGATAATTCTCAAAGACGCGTTTTTTCTCCAGTTAATTCTCTAGAATCTACTTTGAATTCCATCATGTCGATGCGTGTTCATGTGTCGTGTAATTGGTATGGGTTGAAAAAGAAATCTGGCCCAAATAATCGCCATATCAATCATTATTTTAGTCTCCAAACATATTTCTGAAACAAAATGAAAAATATATGCAGACGCCACAACATCTTTAAACAGAATTTCAGAATATTTCACATTTTAATTCTGCAATATTGAAGTTCATACAACAAGTATGAGACGTATTTAATAAATCATAGGCAAATATCCAGTAAATCGGTATTATTGTGTTCTGATTCTTCAATTTATATAAACTACACAGTCTGGTACCAAACATACTGCGGTGTTGAAGAGCAATTTAAGGTCTAACATTTGTCTATTACAACGCGGCTGGTTTTTCTTCGAGCTGATATGTTGTGTCCAAAATTCCGGAAATGCTCCTCAGCTAAGTCGTTACAAGTAAAGGATCATAGCTTGGCTAAAAGACATCAACGGATATTTCTATTTGTTGGTGCCGCATAATTTTCCTATATAACACCGTTTCTTTTCCTGGAATGTTTCTGTATACAGCAAGGGGCATGTCTTCTGGATGTCTATGGCTGAATAATTTCTCCATAAGAGAAAGAGGAAGCACACATATGTCCGATTTTACAACAAAAGTAGTTTCGCGTATACTTCAAGATGGTTTATTTACTCCCAAAGGAATTCTTTCAAAAAGTGATTTCAATGTAACTTTTTTTGGGTTTCTTGAAAGTTTTTTTTTCTTGTAGATTTCCAAACGTAGAGTCCGCAGGGTAATTTAATTTCGCAAGAATAAAAGTCTTAGAGAAATCTCACAGAAGCGTATTTAGAGAATTGGATGGAAGCTTTTTTTTCCCCTTTTCTGCCATGAATTTTTTAAATGAGATATCCCTATTTTAATATTCTGTTTCTATTCTGGTCCATTGTAGTTCCAGTTTACCTAGCATTACGTCAGAAACAAGCAATTATATGAATAGACCCGCTAGGCCGACCTCATGAAAGGCAGAAATGCATTTTTTAACCAACGAATATAAAAAAGTAAAACGTTTATCTCGTGCTACGCCTAAAAATTGACTTATAAACTCGATTTATAACGCTTTGTTTTTCAATTATTTTTGGCATTCTTCTAAAAAACAGTTGATTTTTCTCTCCTTCAAAAGAACTGTATATTAAAATAATTGAATTCAGTTCACAATTTCATATTTTGAATGAGCATTTTCACGTACTGAAACAGCACATTGCGGGAGGGGCAATCTTTAATTTATCAAATTAGACTTTAGAGCGTAATACGTATTATGCCACTTGAAGGCTTCAGACTAGAACTGCAAAGCAACGGGGTCAAAGTAGCAAGAGTGCTGTGGCTCGGAGGACAGTTGATGGTAGTGGTTCTATGATGGCAGTCGACCTGTCTGGATCACAATATGATACAGCCAAGGAAGATATCTTTATGTGCGTGTTCGGTGCAAAGAGAATGAGCAAATCAGGCGCCAACCCCACGTTCTGATGAGCGTTTATGAGATCTTGAAGAATAAGGTAGATGCCCTCGAAAGAATTAAAATGGGGGAAGGGAGATCCGTTAAGCTCTAAGTTGCCAAAGCTTACATTTGTGCATCAGGAAATACAGCGAAAATCCCCAAAGCAGAATGCTCTGGTCCCACAGAAGGTAGTTATTGTCGGTGACTATATTGTTCAAAAAGAATAGGTGGAATAGAACCAGAGTATATCTGCTAGGGGACAAAAATACATGACTTTGTAGATGCTGTAGTGGGCCAAGCCTCACTTACTTTTTCTGACAGAATTGCTCTCGTGGGTAGCACATTTGGTAGAATTGCCGTCCTCGCCATACCGGGTGAAAAAGGTCTGAATTCGATGACGTGAAGAATTTTCATGATCTTTTTTTTCACAAGGTGTGGATTGGTTCGTCGGTCTCAGGCGAGGGTAGCATGGTTTTTAATCCCGGAAGTTAGGGTTTTTCGTCCAGCAAACAGAAAATCGACCACAGAACAAACGCAATTTACAGATATTATACATGGAGAGCAATATGGCCTTAGTTGCTGATGCTCCTAAAACCCTACAACAACAACTGACAGAATCACAATTATCGGTTTATTTAACCACTGCTCATCACAGTTCTAATTATTCGCTTTACGATTCTTTGTGTGCTTTAAAGGTAGTATTTGTGCATATATCCGCTCTGATATTCCATGTTAGAGACTTAGTAGTTTGGAATCTCCTATTTTTGATCTTATCTAGCTTAAAATCTCTCTATCCCTTCTGTCAAATTCATCTGTTCATTTGTCGATCTCCCAATTCCATTAATCACATGGAACTCTTTGATTTCCTTTCTTTGAAATTTGACTTTCTCCAGTCCGACTTGACTAACAATGAGGACATTTTTCTCAGCGATTTTAATGTTCTGAACTTCAATTTGTTAGTCACGCGTATCCACCTGGTCGAGATTTTGAGGCTTTTGCAATTACTAATAATCTCGCATAGACTGTTCATTTACCTACCAGAACACCAAACAATCCTAACCGCACTGGCTCTTTTTCCTTGGAACAGATGTTCCAAGGTGAGTGTTCCTCAAGGCACCTCTAATCCTAACTTGGTGATGGTCTCTTCTCCAATGGAGCTTTTCTCTCACTGCTATTCTCATTTTCGTGTTGTTTAGCATTACAAGAATGCAAAATGGTGCGACCAACAAGATTTCTAATCTTCTTTCCCTTGGTTAGATTACTGTTTTAAATCTTATAATGTCAATATCTGCTAAGATATTTTAAGTGAAATTATTCTTGTAGGAATAAAATCCTTTATCTAAACCTTGGTCTTCCAATAAATATGTTAATGCTATTCAAAATAAGAATGTTGCATATAGAAATTGGCTTGAACCCAAATCTCCAGGTTCATTTTCTTCTTACACCAAAGCTCGCAACAATTTAAAAGCAGTTATTAATTGTCCAAATAAAATTGTAAATAGGCTAAGAGCAGAAAACTTTCTTCTTGTCCAAATGGTATTCGAGCATTCTGGTCTCTTAAAGCCATTTGGCTGTCAATTTTACCCATCAGCACTCCCACCTCTGTTAAAACCTAATGGTTTTGTTGCTTCTTCAACAAAAGATAAAGCCGATTAATAGAATTGTAATTTTTTCTAACTCTTGTATTGGCGATTTAAATAAACCACCTCCTATCGTTTTCAGTACTCCACTCAATTTCTCCTGTGGTCATCTGTCTAAAGAATCTCAGAACAAATTTCAACAATCTTGAATTTGAATTATATTAATGACCACGAAAATTCGAAGTCCTCGTGGCATTTCCAAACTTTTTCTCAAACGCTGTGCTGCTGTTCTGTGTCGCCGTTTTACGTACATTCTTATTGTACTGGTGACCCTCCTTCTGCTTAAGTCTTTTTCGTATCCAGTCAGTTCCTAAAGGTAGAAAAATTCCTTCCATCCAATTATCATCCCACTGTATGCACTGACTTCTGGTCTTTCTAAAGTAATAGAGAAAATCATTAAGCGGAAACTCCTGAAATATCTTAACCTTCCATCTGAACCGTGATCGGCAGTATGGATTCTATCCTTGTGGATCCATTGGCGATATATTGGCATATATTATCTATCTGTATATAATATCGGTGTAGATACACCATAGATAACTCTTAAGAAACTACGATGGTAGTTAGTGTGGGAGGCATTATTTGCTCTTCCTTCACAACGAGTTGTCATGGAATTGCACTACCTCGAATAAATAACGCTTCACTAATAGAGCAGACTATTGTTACTTATTCGCAGTGAGTACCACCACCCAGACGGCACCGTTTCAAAGCTATTGGCCTATCATCGGTGGGTGGGCAGGTACCCTGGTATTGCAGACATGACAATATGAGATGCCAAAAGGTTTATATGATAATATTTAAAAATAACTAAATGCACAAGGCATAATACTTTAAGAGTTAAATATCTATATAATATCGGGGTAGTGCAATACCGTACTTATTCGGGGTACATATCCGAGGTAGTGCAATACCATGGCAACTCGTTGTGAAGGAAGAGCACAATATGAGATACAGAGAAAATAATGCCTCCCACACTAACTACCATCGTAGTTTCTTAAGAGTTATCTATGGTGTATCTACACCGATATTACATAGATATTAAACTCTTAACTCTTAAAGTATTATGCCTCGTGCATTTAGTTATTTTTAAATATTATCTATCTGTGGAAAACTTTGAAACTCAAGAAGTTGCCCTTGACATTTCAAAGACCTTTTATCGTTTTCGGCATAAACATCTTCTAAATAAGATTCCATCTTTTCGAGTATCGATTTTTTTTTGTAATTGGGTATTCAGTTTTTTTTTTCTGACCGCTCACTGCGGGTGATGATAGATGGCTCTCTTTCTTCTAACTTCACCAAAGCCAGTGTTTCCCAAAGTCTGTTCGAAAGAACTGAACTTTGGGGAATACCGGAACAACTGAACATTAATATACAACAGGAAAATAATTAGAGAAATCTAATTATTTTTCTGTTGTATACTAATGACCTTCTTCCATTCATTGCAAATTCTATCCATAATTTTGCTGACGGTAGCATATTGGATTCCACCCTCCAGTTTGAGAAAACTTGCCCTAAATAAACATCTTCAACTTCTCGAATATCCGCTACCAGTTTCTTAAATGCTGATCTCCAGTTAATTCTCTAGTTGGGCAAAGATAACTTAGTTAATTTCAATCCTTCTAAAACTCGGTCCTATCGTATATCTCACAAAAAGGATTCTTCTACCCCTATGCTTATCTTCGATGACACTGAGATTTCTAAACAAGATCACAAATCTCTATTTGGGATTACCCAGATTTCTAATCTCTCTTCGCATAAGCACATCACAAATATTGCTTCTGTTGCATCAAAAACATCGGTTTTTCTTTTTCGCTCTCGGCGTTACTTTTCTTCTAAACAGCTGTCCACACTACAAAATCTAAAATCTGCACTACCATGGAATTTTTTTTACCACATCTGGGGTTCCGTCCCCAAAACCTGGGCAGCCCTGCACAACCTTACCATTTCACGAGAGAAAACAAAATCCATACTCCTTAAAGGCAGGCTACAAATCACAAGACCGCCTACAATAAAATTAAACTTTACACCTATACGACTGCACACTGAAGTCAAGCTCCTAGGTATCTTCTTAGACTCGGGGCTTACCTTCCACCACCACCTAAAGTATGTAGCCAACAAAATTCAAAGGTACAGCTATGATAAAGCGGATCAGCAGGGCAGACTGGGGGACTGAAACACAAGGCTCTTACTCTCATATACCAAGCGATATGCGTGCCAATTGTGTGTTATGGTGCCTCCATCTGGTACCTAAAAGCCATCCTAGCAAGAAACAAACGTAAGCTGGATTCAATCCAGAGGTTCATGCTCCTTTCAATTTGCAGGGCGTGCCGCACCGTCAACACCCCTGCTCTGCAGGTATTAACTGGATGCCAGCCACTATACTTAGAAGTGGTTAAAAGAGAGCTTTTTTATCATTTAAGGAAGGGAGTTCCAACCCAACTGCTTAATTTTAAACTTGACACCACAAACGGCACCAGGCAGGAAAGACAACGGATAATCCAACATCTACAAGAGATATAGCAATATGACTGGGACACCACAACAAAAGGAGCCACCACAAAACGATTCCTTCCATCTATAAGTTCAACTCACCGAGAACCTCCACCCTAGTTTTCGCCTGGCCTCCATGTGACCTTTATCATCACCGGGCATGGATCCTTCCAACAAAAACTGACCGCCATGGGAATCGAGAATGATCCACGTTGCCACTGCGGCGAAGAGGAGTCCTGGGGCACCTCATGTATGAGTGCCCCAGCTACGATAACATTAGGCTTAAATTCCTCACCACAATACAGAGGAACCCTCGCAATCAAGAATTCACTCTGCTACTCGAGGATTATATTTATAAGGCATTAACCACCTACGCGCAGGAAACATTTGCACTTAGGCGAGCTAAGATTGCAGAACTTAGAGCCAAAGAACTGAACCAGACCGGCGTGGGATAACTCTTCCTCTCCCCAGAACAACACAGACATGACCATGAAAAATCCGAATAGGGTAGGATTTATTGCAGGCACCATCAAAGGTGCAGGATGCTGGCACTCCTCGGATTGCGCGATTTAAAAGTCATCGCAAACCCGAACTGGGTAGGATATACTGCACCGATTTAGGTGCGGGATCTACAGGCACTATGCCAGTATTGGCAATTACACAGGGGCACCTGTCCCCTGTGACTTTTACACCCACGCCCTTTCCTATACTTCGCCTAAACTAGGGTGGATTAATTCTCCCCTGTCAACCCACCCAAATTCATTCCCCCTTCAGTCCTCTCTTCTTCTATGCCCCTCTTTTCTTCTTCTAGCTCGCTCTCTCTCTCTTTTTTAATCTATTACTTTATTTATTTTATTTTATCTTTTTTATTTTATTATTATTTTATTTTATTTTTTTTTCACATTTGTTTTCTTGTCAGGAAGCTCAGGCAACGCTGGCGGAGGCCAGCCAGAGTATAATGGGCAACCTGGCTCACTCCCAGTGGTGGTGGTGGGCAACGTGGGGTTTCCTTAGGGCCCTGCAACCAGAGACAGAACAACAGAACATAGCGCCACTCTGTCACAAACCAGACACCACACCTTTTCTGGTTTTTACAGAGATTCTGTAATTCTTCACAAAGTACCATGGTGCAGATGTGGGAAACCACTGGTAGCGCCTTCCACAAAACACTATGCCACTATGTCCCCAAAACCTTTCTGAGGCTTCTAGACCCCAATATAAAGGAGGGAAGTTAGGTTAATTAATGACCCACCTTTAACAATCTCTCAACTCCCTGCCGTATAGACTTTCTGTTTTTGCTGCATGCCTTTACTATAGATTAGTATTAGTATTTAGCAATGGCCACATGGTGCAAGGAACCCTATGGCTTATGTTGCACCAGCCAAAAAAAAAAAAAAAAAAAAAAAAAACACAAAAAGATACTTCCATGAGCAATGTTCTTCTGAACTAGCTTTTATAATTCTGCCTCTTTCTCTTCCAAACCAGTCGGCATCCACTCACTGTCCAACTTCAAAATCACGGAACTCACTTTTCTTTTTCTTTTTCTTCTGCGTTTATCCCTTTAACTTCCTTTTCTGGAACAACCTCCCTTCGCACGTATTTTCTGAAATCACAATTTACAGAAATTAAAGTCCGTGAGCAAGTTTCTTCTTTCATCTTTTCAACCTTCGTGTTTGTGGTTTTTATATAAAAAAAAATAGTTTCATTTCAAATTTCATTTAAAATATTGTAATTTGGTTTTTATTCTAAGAATTATCAATCAAATCCATGCTGGAGAATACCGATGTAACCGTAACTATTGTACAACGAAAGATGGGATGAAGGATATTTCGAGATATCATTTATGTTGTTGTCTGCCCTAGCGTGCACGTCATAACATAAAATATATGAATATGAAGATTGCGAACTTAATAATGGTAACGGGCTTTAATTATTACCCTGCACTGACTGAGCAATTTAACGATTAATACCAGTTACTGATGCTTTCAAATCGAATTAGAACTTCCGACTTTAACATATTTATTGAATTCCTTTCAAAGCACGCAATATATTTAACACGATCCCAGGTTCTCAGCGTACTTTATTAGTGTCCACTTTCTTATGATCGTAGACGATATTCGCGTATTGCTGTACTTGTTCATCGACTCATCAAAGCCACTGGGAATTGTTAAAATGGTCATGCTGCGAACTCGTCTTTAGAATGCATTGAACAGTGTCGAGTTAAGTTATCCAAAGCTTACGTTTAAATCTCAGATTAAGCTGAAGGCTTCACATAATTGACATTAACCTTAGTCCAGTGACAAAGTTAATTACAAAGGGAGGGTAGCTGGAGCAATTTCACGATCGTTTCTCCTGTAAATGACAACACACTTAAAACTAGGGATCTCTATAGAATTTCGCGAGTATAATAGCAGTGTCAGCATCAGCTAATTTCGTCTATAATGTCGGGCGTGACATCTTCTCCTGCTTAATCAGCTTACCTTCTCGATAGAGTTTACACTCTGCTGGGAGAATTAAGGCGAATTACATTGCAAAGTTTGTATCGAGTCTCATCATTTCTCTGTCCCTTTAAGAATTCTCCTTACCGACGGTAGACTTTCAGTCACTAGCTCAGGTATTAGCCAAGATCAGGCGATGCCTTAACAGTGGGATGCGCAGGTCTCCTTGATGGTCCTTTGTAGCCAAATAGATTTATAGATAAGATTAGCAAGAGCCCCAAAATGCCACAGAAGGATTATGAAAAATTGAGAATATAAAAGTACAATTTGTATTCGGTTTATATTTAGTGCAAGCGTGCTGATTATATCGCTATGACTATAGAGGGAAAGTTATTTTATAATAATAACACCTACATTACCTTTATACTACTGTCCGTTAATTTCTCTATTGATATTGAGAGGCTAAATTAATATTTTAATAATTGCTTGATCAATATCGTTTCCACAAAGGATGGAGAAAAATTGCGTGTATGGTAGATTTTCTGTTTGCTGGACGAAAAACCCCGAGTTTCCGGGAGAAAAAACCATTGTATTCTCGCCTGAGACCAACTAACTCAGCCACGTTTTGAAAAAGGCCCATAAAGATTCCTCAAGTTATCGACTGGACTCCGAACTCGGGTCTTTCCGCACGGTGTGAGGAGGACGATGATTCTATACACGAGGGCCTTAAACTTATGAATTTTATCTCAGCATTATCAGTACTGTCATGCGATAAAATATTTACAACATTCATTTCACTGCGAATTATTTGAAGAGTTAAAGCGAAATTTTTCCCTGATAATAATAACTAAAGGAAAACTTAATAATAGAGCTCATTCTCAATATAATATTTTTTAAAGAGCGGTATGATAAAAATTTTATCGTAATAATAACAGAACACCAATGAACGATTTCTTGATTATTAATAATATAGTACAACGCAGCGAATTGAGCGATATAGCTGTGCCCAAAGGCTGTAGACAACAGGCTCCCCCTCCCCTCCATATAAAGAGTGCAAAATCAGCGAACACATTTTTGATTTAAAAGAAAAATTGGACATTTTGCACCAATGACGAAGAGATTCAATCTCTAACTAATTGGGAATAAAACAGTTAAAGTAAGCTCATATTAGTTTGGATTTTCAAAAGGTATATCTGGAAATTGAGTTAGTCTGTTTTGTACTGTCAGGGAAATCTAGAATTGTAATATTGAGTTTTAAAATATGCTTCTCTAGTCATGAACTGTTGGTGATTTTTCCAGCTTAAAATTCTGGTGGTTTTGAATAAAATGCGGTTAGTATCCAATTTTTATATTTATTTTACTCTTTCATCGCGCAAGTAAATCTCTGTTAATGGTATTCTCACTTGGAGTCTTTTCAGAAAGAGCAAACTTGAATTTTATCATGAAAATGAAGTCATAAAAGTCTCACATTGCCTGCTTAAATCAATTTTGGTAAATCATCAGAGAATGGTTACGAAAATTCCGCCTCTAAAAACTTAATAAAATCAAACAAGATTTGCCCATCTCTTTCCTTCGTTCGGCAGAACCCGGTTGAGGAAGACTGTCAGAAAGATGGAAAATGTTATTGAATTTTGCGCGAGACTGGCGGTTCCTTGATAACACATTTCCTCGGAGATAGATCGGGAGATGTGCGGTTGTTGCATAGTGACACTTTCACCACACATCTGACACCCAGAGATTTTTTGCCCACTCCACGAATATACTAAAGATCTAATTCACGGCAAACTTGAAGAAATCTAATTCTGTTTAGTAAAGGAAAAGCACACCAGCCAGAATATAACTAAAGTTGACTGATAAATCTTGTAATTTAACTTTGAAATATTTCGATGGAATCGTGTTAACAATATAAGAAATGGATATTAGTAGATTTTGATACGCTTTAATGGAACAGAATATTGCCTTTTGGTATCTGATTTAATTTATATCTTCATACGCTGACTCTGTAAAAACGAAATTTCCACGTTTTAAGTGCCTTGCAGATAAATGTTATTTATAAGAATGGCTAATAATGAAATTTAAACCTCCCAAAATTTATTACGTAATAAAATATGGGATTTTAATAAAAGGATAATAAATTATGATCTCAGATTCGGCGCGACTTAGATGAACAGTAAACAAACTGAAATTTTTATAGCTAATTCTATCTTATTTATGGTTAAAAAAATCGATAGAATCTTAAGATAATTTAGCAGAAAAATATTAAACAGGGAACTGGGAACTTCACCTTGCCAATTACGCTTTGTACGTCTTGTAAAAGGAATTCCGTAAAAGAATGGATTTGTCACTCGTATGAAAGGCTGGCTTCTAACTTTCAGTCGACAACACGAGGAATTTATTAAGACTATTTAAACAAATAAGTGATCATTTCTTTTTAAAAATAGAGACAAGCCCATCATGGTCTTACTGTTAGCGGCAGGAATTAAAATTTACAGTTCCTATAAAACAACTTTAGAATAAGTGGTTAATAAGAAATGAGAGATCTTTGGTAACCAGTCCTCAGTTGTATTTGGAGAGAATATCAAGGTGACACTTACCTGACAGGACTTGGAGTATGAAGCCTTCAGCGGTTTTTGATCAGGTTTGATATTTCACTTCTGTAGGATTTGCTGGAGACGAATTTGTGATAGTTGTTTATATGTTGATTAATTAGTTGAAGAAATGGGGAATGGCCTGCCCATTTGTTGGTGCCTGTTCAGCATAGAGATGTAGAGGAACCTGGTTATTGTGTTCTGACTAGATGGAGCTGCAATAAAAGTGGTCGTGATGTTGGGAGAAACAGTCACTTCCGACAGTACTTTACACAGGAAAGAGATATTCACCTGTTTTATGAGATGCAACGGATTGAGACTGACGTTCTGGTGCATTTTCCCTCAGGATATTGTGAATGGAAATCCCAATTTCTGGTTTAGCCAACTGATAACTCAGTTTTTAAGGGAGACATATTTTCTTTAAGTGGTTAGTGGGGCTCCTGGCCATACTTCTGCTCTACGTGTTTCGTGATCATTGCTGCGTTGCATATTGTAATTTTTTTTCTAGTTGATCAGCCAATGTGCCCGCTGAATTTTGTTTTCGCCACATGTGCATAGTGGCAGGAAAACGAGAATTTTTGACAGAGATTAATGTGTAAGTGGAGTACTGAGATAGTTCTTGAAATGCTGATTGTATCCGAATAAGTATATCTGCTAAGTTATTGATGGCGGATGTACCTGCTCGACCAAGATGAATCGGTGGAACTGCATCTGTGAATCAAATTTTTCTGGTACAGCGCTTTTTTAATATTCAAGCTGAGCTGGTTATCTGACAGCACTTGGAGGTTTATGGTTTTTGATTCAGCAGACAGAAAATCGTTAATAAAATGTACACAATTTTACGAACTCGATACAATGATGCTTCATGGTTCGGGAGTTATAGGAACAACTGATAACATCTCAATCCATTTTCGTTAAAGCGTGACAATCCTCCAAGTTATGGCTATTAAAAACCCTAGTTGAAGCGTTTTTAATAGCCATATTAAGGTATTATAAAGGTATCATTGTTTAAAAAGTACAAGCCTACTTTGATAAATAAAAGAATACAACAGGATTTTGAGAATTGTTCATCGTTAAATGTGTTTCTGGTATATAGAATCCCTTGAAATAGTTAATGTAAATAGAATACAATATGGAAAAAAAATATTTTACAACAATTCTCCCAGAATATTCCCCAAATGATTCTCGAGATCTATACGTGGCTACTTCGGAACCCTATGCTTTTTTAAATTACATAAATGATTTAATTTTTGTAATTAATAATGTTCTTATAAGGCACAGGTGGTTATGCTGCTCCTTCAAACTGGCGAGATTTATTAACTGGAAGCTAAGAAAATTGAATTATCCATGTCTTATCTGTTGATAGAAAAAAAAAAAGAATATGAAAGAACAAGATTAAAATAAAACGAGCCAAGTATGCAATTATGTTTGTATTAACTCTGTATGGAATTCAATCTTTGTAATTTAAGTTTCTGCTGGCGTCGGCCAAAGAACATTTTATCTTTTAGTATCTCTTAATGTTGTGAAAGCAAATTTGACCAAGAAGAAATTTTTTATTTATATCAGTAGCGTTATGAAGTTTGCTGTTCATTTACGAGGGTTGTTCGATTTTGTTGTTTACTTAGGACAAGAAGTTTGGTAAGTCAAGGTACCTTTGTGTAACTTACGTCAATGGTCCATGTAGCAGTTCTTGTTTCATTAGGTTAGTGGTGACACTGTCACCATGGTTACTGTTGACTTAGAAACTGATTGTGTACTTAATGAAACTTGAGCTACTTCAATCTAGTTTCATCAAATGAGTGCTGATATGACAATCGTGGTTACAGGTGAAGGTCGAACGCATTTATTTTCTCCGTATTACGTAGCTACTGAGTCTTAAGATTAAAATCGATAATGTACTACTCTTTAATTTATGCCTGAAGATACAAATACTGGTAAAAATATTAGAAAATTTCTAATATGAGACTGGCTACTTCATAGCTAGTAGGATGTTTATCCGCTATCCTTTTAAAACACGTGGTTTTCAAAGGACTGTGTTGGAATGCCGACTCGATTGGCCAAACTGGACTCATGCCGTTACCACTTTGGTCCATCTCAGGCGAGGGTGGCATGGTCTTTAATCTGGCAAACAGAAAAGCCACCCAGAGAACTCACAAAACTTACAGACACGGTGCACTGATTATTTACGATAGTCTCTTTGGCCTTGGTCACTTTGGCGTAACTTCAAAGCAATTCAATCTCATGCAGTAAAGGAAGTCCGTTCATCGCTGCTTCATTTATACCAGGGTCTAGAAGTTGTCAAAGGGGATTTATGTCATTCTGTCATTTTTATAAAAAGAGTGAAGTGCTGTTTTTACAGGACCACAGCAGCCTTGTCCATTGGATTTCGGTCATAATCTTCGGTTGATGTATACATAAATGTGTATACATCAACAGAACCTTTTGAAACAACTCATCAGGAGAATGATGAGATGTTTCAAAAGGTTTATTCTGGCAGTTATTTTTTTATGGTTCTTCTGAATATGAATATTTATTTGCGATTGTAGCACATCAGAATAATCACTGTCAAGTACAATCCTTCCAAACTTCGTTGCTCCAACTGGCCCGAGCACCGACGATTAATTCTCCTTGGGCCTCGATTTTTTTCCGTGAAGCTCATTTAACGCAGTAAAGATAAAATTACTACGCTGAAAAATATGTTCACAGTACTGGTACATTTCAGCAATTGAAAATTTCCTTCACAACATTCGTTTAAGATAAATAAATGAAGTCAGTCCAGCAAACAAAGGTTGATTGTGTTTTCTTGTTTGTATTTGTCTACTTAACTCTTGGTGTTCATGATAATCAAGATACACTAGAGTTGTCAGATAAAAAAATAAAACAAAACATGCATGCAGAATTCAAATTAACATTGCGGCAAAAAATGGGAGTTTTCTATCAAACTGCGAATATTCCTGAAAATTAAACCCTAGGCAGGTTGTATGGCAATGCTAAAGCTTTTTCAGTGAATGCGAATAACTGTAGCTGCTAATGATGTTGGATTCTAAGGCGATGATAATTTGAATCACAAAATACAGTCTTGTGGTTACCTTTGTTTTCGTGGCGAACATCTTAACGACGGTGTCTCATCTTATATTAATGAATTTTTCCTACCAAAACAAGTCTTTGTTTTTCTTTTCGTCTGCTGACATAGTTTAATTTAATCTCCTTAGCTGTCACCGCCTCTTTTATCTGAGAAAGGTGCGATGCATCGAACACTCCATCGTTGTGAGGCATAACATCTAATTATACCCACAGACTGTATAATTAAATTAGAAACTTCTGACAACTACTTGTAGCGGTCAGATCGCTGGAACTTAAGACATCACTAATAAACGGATTACATTCACCATGTCTTGTAATTATAGAGGTAGTCTCCTGTTACATGTGCTCCAAACAAATTACTTCAAGTAAAGACTTTTTTTTTTCTTTCATTAACAAAGCAGGGGGCAAGTTTATTATAAAATGATCGATTAGTTTGCTTTTAATTCAGAAATTTAAAATTTCTTTGGTTGAATTTGGTAGTTATAACGAGCTCAATTTTGGGCTGTTTTAAAGCTTAGATATTTTCCTTTTTGCCTATCACAAAGGAATAAACTTGTAATCTCAGTTTTAAAATTGATCTCTAAACTTAATCAACAATTATCAGATATCTTTTTCTGAAAAACAGATACGAGGGTTGTTTGTTAAATGTGATTCACACCTGAGGCCTGTTATTTTGGTACCAATTCAAACGGTTGTAATAAGTTTCCTTCTGTAATTAGCAAAATTCGAACGATGACCTTTTCAAATGGCTTGCATATGTATCCATGTAGTCAAGCAAGAGAATAAAGATGTTAGCATCATCAAATATCGTGCATTCTTTTAATTAGCCATAAATGAATCAAATTTAACTTAATAGTTTTTAATTATAGCATTAATTGGAACATTAATTTAATTTATTTTATAAATTATATTAATTTATATTATAAATTTGTTAATTTAACCCGAATCAGATGTTGACGCATTATTTCAAAATAAACACGATATTTTTCTTTAAGATTTGCTTGTACTAGTCTTTACTGTTAAAATTTATTATTGATTATCAATAATTTCCTTTAAAGTATTCCCTAAACGTTGACTGTTTCATGTTTTTGATACTGGTCTTGCAGTCTTAAAAGAGGAATATTATTTGAAAATTCCACTGGCAATAGGACACAATGAAGAATTTGCTCAAATCTTCTCTGAAGTATTTCGTGCTTGTTATAGTGGCTCAGTATGGCCTAAGGTACTTAATGATACTCTGTGAAAACTAACTATAGCTTGTTATATGGTAATGTGTATGCCGGAAATGTTCTTCCCTTCAAGGAAATAAAATATAGGGAAGAACAGTTCCCTGATTGCCTGACACCAATCCAAATCAGTACTGTTTCCGTTACAAGTGGCAGCGTGAGCAACAACCAAGTACAGTATATGCGGGGAGATCAAAATGGTGCTCTTATCAGGAAATGCTTGAGTTTTGCTGATTGCAGCGTCTAGAGATCAGGACCTGCCAGGAGATTTGACTACGGTGTTTAAGGAATTAAATGGATTCAGTAAGCTCAATTCTGGTGACATTCTTTCTTTTGCTCAGACTATATACATGAAGGGGCATCAAATTGAGGGTGGATGTGGTTCTGTTCATGCACTCGAACAGAATATTCATTTCATTTCTCTAAACTTTGCTTCAAACTAGATATTATTCTACATTTTCTGTCCCGCTATGTAGATCTATTTGTTTTACAATTCCTTGATGAACTCGCCGGACGTAGTCGTGGATATATTTAGTTTCAAAATTTGGTCACGCCGACATAATATCAACTCCATATATATTTTAATTTAAATGACAAGATTTAGAATATAATCTTTGATATAAATCGCTGTATTGTCATGCTGGCTCGCATCAGTAAAAACATCTTTGCTGAATTGCAAACTGATCGTATAAATTTTTCACTCTGGACTATTACATCTTCGAAGTTGTTTCCCTGCAATCATTTTATTATTCTAAAATAAAAATGTAAATTTAACGATGTCTTTTCCATCTTAACTGTTTAAAGAGCAACACTTATTTCTCAAGCTTTTGATTACTATATCTGTAAAAATCTAAATCTATTCCCATGAAAACTTCACACCGATGACACAATATCCCCACTATGGACCTCGTTATTCAACCTGTTGGAGTCAGTTTGTAGTTGGCAGCTTCCACTCACGTAGCGTAATTTTAAATGGAATTTATGCAACTTTGTACCAAAGATTTGTGAAAAAAAAAGCATGTTTTAAGCGAACTCCGTGAATAAGAAAATGTCTGACCAAGTGTCCTCGTCTGTGTTTTCATATTGCTTGACTACTACTATAGAGTTTTAAATGGCAGAAACTTGGTCAGTTAACGTTATTAAAAAAACATACTGTAATTAATATGCAGGGAATATGTAGATGTGAACTACGAAGCCAAACATTTAACCCTGTCATCAGAGTTATTTCTGAGAACGAGCAGATAGCACAGCTTCACTTTGCGACGATAGAGTTTCGCATTAACTTGCAGTAATTACCAACACCATTACCATCTTGGATCTACGTAACCTTTCCATTATTATTTTTTACAGCTATTTACTCATCTAATACTTAATGCACGTGATCTTAAAGTTCATATTTTCCGTGCCATTAACCTTAAAAGCTTTGAAGTGAAGTACACGCTAATATTTATTTCTGAAACACACAACGAATTTACAAAATGCCGATAATTTCGAGATTATCAATAGTTCAGTCCACTTTTCGACACTGAATATAAAGATGAGTGCCTTTCTTTCTTTTTTGCTAAAAATCTTACTGCTGCAAGGCATTTGAAGGTTTTCCCCCCTTTGTTTTTAGAGTTCCTTTTTTATTTAGTTCATGGCCGAGATGGATGTAAGAGTTAAATCTGGCTAAATGCCAAAATTATATTACGAAATTTCTTTAAAAGCTAATGGAGGCTCAAGAGAAAATACGTACAAAGTAAAAAGTAATCTTACTTAAAAGGATTTTCACATATTTAGAAACGGTCGCAAAAATTGGAGCTTTAAAAAAATTCATATTTCTCTTTTTCACTGTAGATGAAAACTGCAAGAATATTACTGGGAATTTAATTAACAAAGAATGAGTTATTTCATCATCAAAAAAGAAAGTTACTTGACTTGTTTTTGGGTTAATATTTTATTATTCATACACTCACATAGATGCGCATTTATTTTATATATTTCATTATATTCTGGTAGACATCCAGTTGTCAAATTATTTTGTTTAGAAGAAGACCATGGAACTCAGTGCCACAGGCCCATTCTCTTTTATTTTATGTTCTTTTTGATATGTGACAACAGGTAGCTCAAGTGTTGAATCTTTGCCATAGTACTGTACTTTGGCAATATGTTTTATGAAATAAAACGTAGGATGCCTCTTTCTAAGAATCCCAAAGAAGTCCAAAGAAAAATAAGCTTAATTTGAAATCAGATCTATTTTTCGTTCATGAAGATTTCAAAAGAGCGAAAAAATAAGTTTATAATGTATAGCCTGAAAATATTTTTCATCATTCGGTGTGTAGCAAGCCAAAACATCTTTCTCTTTTTTCAGAACACCACTCTATTATTACTTATGTAAGAAGAACCTTTAAAAGCTTTTAGGAACGAATTCACAGAAAAACCGTATAGTTGTTACAGTTCGTAGAAGAATATTTGAGATTTTCTTAGACATTTTATCTTCTAACCTATCAGATACAAAGATACCTTCATCCACAATCTGACACCCCATTTTTCAAACTACAGAAACGTAAGTAAACACCAAAATATACATCCTCAAGGAGGTGGAGGTGGATGACAAGATAAATAAGTTTTACGGTAGTGGTCTTCTCTCGACTGTCAAACATCAGACATCTATGGGTTTGTAAGAAGCTGGTGGTAGCATTTTTTTCCCTCTGCGCATTATTCCTCTCCGTTTCTTTCTTTGCATGCCATATCTGATTGCCCCTTCCTCTCTCTCTCCCCCTACCTAGATGGCAGTCAGTCTCATTCCGTACGCTGAAAGCTTCTATCCTTTTATGCTTTTCGCTCGGAGTGAATGACTTGTGACTCTTTTAGACCTTGTATACTTAAGGATCTTACTTTTCTGATACTTTTGAGCTGAGTAAGAAGTTTGAAATGGCCCTTGCTTCACCTCGGCATAGCACTATTATTACGCATATTACTGACAGCCATTTCGTTCGCTGTTGATGCTGAGGAAAATCCATGGCTCGGTAGAATACGGATCTTTCACGTTGGTTTATGGTACTTACAGATATAATACATTGTGAGTTCTTTCAACACTTTTCCGAAGCATCAATATAAAAGTACAAGACTATTGTTTTGCTTTAGACTGTTGTTCGAGCAAGGTGGCCAAGTTATTCTAGTTGATATCTATGATAAATGAATAATATTGGATCTGTTTGCATCGCTATACTGATAAGATCTGGTTTATTATCCATTCATGTAGAGTAAGAAAAGGAGGTCGTTGTAGGATATCCTTATCCATTAGATAAGCATTAAGGTTATTTTTTTTAGCTTCTCTGAGAACCACTACTTTTTTATGAAGTGAGTCTCTCGGCAGATCGTAACTATGAAATATCTGATTTCAAAGTCAATATTGATTTTATAATTATTGACTTCCCATTTAGTCTGAAAGAAATCTGAACACTTTCTGAGTGAGGGACAAAGTAGCAGGAATTGTAAAAAAAGGATGGAGGGGGGAAAGATTTGTTACTTCAGAACAAGAATTCACAATGTTGTCATCCTTTTAGAAGAATTCCAGAAAAAAATTATTTTTATTCGTTGTCTTCATTTAAGCGGGTATGTAAAAAGAGATTTTAGAAGATAGATCTTTTTTTATTCTTGGGGAACTGTTAAACATAAGCGAATTAAACAGCTCATAACCTTTTTTGTGCATATTTTACACAATATCTTTGTTATTAAAGATAATGTAAATTATCTTAAGATATCCGCCGAGAATATTAGGATAGCTAAATGGTGTATGAACGCGGACTTGAGGATTTAAGGGCTAATAATGATCCAGGTTGGAATCGAATGTTTTTTTGTGGATACTCAATTATTTTGCAAGATTCTTGTCATGTGGAAGGAATCTTACAAAATAATTGGGAATAAATAGAGGTATATAGAACCTTAATACAGTCAAACCTCTAAAATCCAAGCACCCTTGCCGGATCTTGGAATTTTGCTGATTTTGGTTGGTGATATTATATTCATAAAATAATCACAAAAATACTGTATTTTATACTGCAACTTACCATACATAAAAGAGTAACCTTTTCTTCAAGAGAAAGGTAACACGTGGATGAGTAGAGAAAATACAAAGTAATACTTTGGGTGCGGTGAAGCAAGTGTGAGCCGGTCAATAGATTGAAATGGGTCCCAAATGGCTGCCCAGTCCAAAGATAACTTGGTGCTCCCAACATTAATTCTTTGACTACTTAATTTTCTTTTAGGATGTACTGTACTAAAAGGTCCTATTTGATGTACTGTTTACTAACTGTTCTTGTCAGTATTTTTATTTTGTCTGTTGAAGTTTTTTGCCGGTTGCACAGTACTAGTATCAGCAGAATGATGCTAGGAAGAAAGCTTACAGAGCACCAGCCAAAAAATAAATGAAATTAAATACAGCAACCAACGTCACCTTGCCTCGTTTTATTTACCTGTTTCTTCAAATATTTATCCAATCCCTCCTTAAATTTAAATAAAATTCCAACCTCCAGACGAGTGTATGAGGGTATAGGTGGTGCCTTCATGAAGAAAGCAAACTATTTCTAATTAAATACCACCGAGATTTCTTTAATAAAAAAACATGAAATTGAAATTTAAGCGTTATAAAAAGTATTTGTCTGTTCTGGTGTTGCTTTAAATTAATTTCGTGTTTGATCCTTAGGCAGAAGTCGAGGATATCTTTAAAACTCTCTAGAAAAAAACACGAACATCATTACAAGATACACCATTAAAAATTTCTCAGACCTTTCCTTGTTTATTGCACTTCTCCCGACCATAAACCCTACATAAAGTCCCTGGAAACACATTTTCCGGGGAAATTGTTTCTTCTAATCTAATGAGTGTAAAATGAAAATGTCTGTTTGTGAACTCATGTCATTCTCAACTACAAGCAGAGGAGCGTCACCCATTTCGCTCGTTTCTTCCTAGCGTCTCTTCCAGTTCAGAAATTCTTCTCACTGGAATCCACCTTATCGTAATTCATTTGATTAGAAGTCTGTTTGTGCAGTCGGTCGTGGATTAAGCTTTTCCCTTTCCCGTAACTGAGAAAGGATAGAGCCTACTTCACTTATGTCGGCGTACACTGATGGGGAAGAGTAAATAGTTTTAGTTTCCTGACAGACTACTCACTTGGAATGGGTGCCAGAGACGCTAAAAATTGCTTCCACCGAACTAAGAGCTTACTTAAACGGCAAATTACAGGGTACAGATAAGAAGTTAATGAGTTTCGGACTACAGTAGAAGGGTTTGAAAGGAAAAAGAGACAGAAGAAACTTTAATTGTCGGTGTTGGAAGTGGCCCTAAATTCTGTAAAAGAAAACTTTTTCCGCCATTACAAAATCGTAGCACACCAGTTAAAATATAATTTAGCACATTCCCTGCTTTGTGGGTAACCCAAGAGCATCAGGTCTCGAGATTTTGATTAACTCTTAGATTGGAATTAAATTCCACCGAGAGAGCTGCTTTGATTACAGCGAGTACTGTCGTAGATCGCGTCTCCCAGAAACCAAATAATGCCAGGAAATATCTTTTCTTCTGGGAACTGCTAATTTTAGGAATGAGCAGCAAGAGACATTTCTGTTACAGTTGTAACAAGATAGCGAGGAATAGGACGATTTCTCAGAACAGCTCGAAACTCTTAATATGGGCGTGATTGTAGCATTAGCATTGGCACATGATGCAAGAAAGCAAGCTTTCTTGCATCAGCATATAGCATCAGCCAAAAAAAAAAACAAAAAAACTCTTCATTTCACCCATCCACTAGCTCCAAATGTTTGTCTAGTTCTGCCCTGAATCTATTTAAGCTATCAACTTCCACAACTACAGATGGAAGTCTGTTCCAACCAACCACCCGCTGGCTAAAGGGAAACTTCTGCACATCTATCCTACATCTGTCTTTCCTCAATTCGAATTTTGTCCCATCAGGTGAGTAATCTGAGAAAGAGGAAGAATCCCATCGGCATTGAGTATGCTCAAACCATTCAATGCCTTATACACCTCAATCAGATCACCTCGCAGGTGCCTAGTCTCCAGACACTGTAATTTGCAATACTTAAGCCTTTCTTCGTAAGAGCAACCCTTTGTTTCGTTCACTGACCTTGTTGCCCTTCTCTGTCCTCGTTCCAGCAGGTCTACTTCCTTCTTAAAATGAGACCTCCAGACCTGTATGCAGTACTCAAGATATGGCCTGACCATTGCCTTATACAAGGGGATAATCACCTCCATATTCCTGTATATCATTGACAAGACACCATGAGGTACTCTTTCAGACCGTCTGCACTGCTCAGAAAACTTCATGTCTGCCTGCACAATTACCTCCAGGTCCTTTTCATTCTCTACCACTGTCAGTATAGTACCATACAGTTGGTATGTTAATCTAGGGTTACTGCTTCCCATATGCAGTACTTGACATTTGTCAATGTTAAATTTCAGTTGCCACCTCAGTCTCATAAATTTGATGTTTTGACCAACACCGCAAACTTATCAAATTTATTGACCAAACTTTACGTAAGTATACATGCACCTGTTCCTATTCTTAGCTATTCTAACACAGCCCATGTATTTTCTTGTTCTGCAATGACTCTCCCAGCAGTCTCTGGAATCCCCTGCACCTTGTTTTCCAGGCTGCTGTCATTCCAATAGAAGCAGTGCAAGAATCACTTTCACCTGTGCCAGCGGCTGCTGTTAATCTATTATAGTAGTCCGTGTATCCATAAAGCTAGCAGTTTTCGGACCCACCTAACACTGCCTTGATAGCATCAGCAAATATTCTTGCACCCTTTCCATTTAAGTGTATCCCATCCCTGTAGAAGCAGCCTCTCCTGGTAACAAGCACAGACGAGGCTGAGAAAAATTCCACTGCGTGTGCCTTGCACAATCTTTCCAGGGCCGAATTGATCGACAAGACCCTCATCATATACTCCCTCCTATCGTGTAAGGTGTATTTAGTGTCAGACGGCCCCAGGGGTTTCCCCATCTCCGGGTAGTTTTCATTGTGGGTGTACCAGTTCACTGGAAATGCCAGAGATTTAAGTGTATGGATATTGTATATGTGTAGTGCCGTGTACAATTGTTCATCTGGTCGTTTAGCCGCTGGACCCCTGATGAGGCCCAACGTTGCCCCACCTTCGCCCCGTGGAGGCAGACCAGGAACCCAGTAGGCTTAAGTTACTCTGGCAGGTCCTGCCACCTAATTTCCTGAGATTTCAGTGGCTAGGACCTAAAAAAAAAAAAAAAAAAACTATTGTATTTATATTGCATGCATATATGCGTGCATACAAGCACATATGTACAGCATACATGTGCCAACGCCAATCGTGGGGTTGACGTCACTTGAGTTGGGTGCATATATGTGTGCATACAAGTACATATATACACACATGCACACACAACGTGCATACACATACCAACGTCAATCGTGGGATTGACGTCGCTTGAATTGGGCCAGAACGTGGGTGAAGATATTTTGGACGTATTTAAATTTAGGTGTGTGGGGCTTCGCTAGCGTGAAGATAGAGAGGGGGGGAGGCTGAAAACTGGGGGAGAAAGACAGAAGTATGGAGCCAATAGGGAAGACAGCCCCAAGTTTCAGTGTGGCATGCCCATGCCTCACCACAGTAGAAATGAGGGGGGAGGGGCGACGAGAGAATCGTCTCCCCGGGGGAGTAGGGTTTAAAGGTGAAGGGGGCTAGGGTGCCCTCTTCAGGCTGCCGTGAGGCTTTGGGAGCTAGGCTGCAGTTTGTTGTCTTCTATTCTTGTCCACTTGATTCAGATTGGGACACTCATGAGGCAATCCCTGTCCTTTTTTTTCCGTTGATTCTCTTTTCTTCTTCTTTTTTCTTTATTCCTTTCTTTTCCATTCATTTTCTTTTCTTCCACAGTTTTCTTTTCCAGGAGTTGTCTCTGTCTTATGCGATTTATGTTACTGTACTATCAGTCTCGGTGTATGGCAATTAACGCCCTTCTCCTTGTGAAGAGGTCCTGTGCATACTGGGAGAGCGCGCGGTACTCCTCTTCCGTGTCAATGAAATGATGTTCAATTCCTTTGGGGAGGTAGTGGATTTTCGTGATGAGGGTGCATCTGAGGTCTTCGTATTGTGGGCAGTCGTAAAGCAGGTGGTCCCAGCTTTCAACCTCCCCTCACGTGCAATTTGGGTCATCGACGAGGCAGAAGCTGAACAGTTTCTGGTTGAAGGTTCCATGTCCTGTGAGTAACGAGGTCAGGTGCAAGCCCGGGAAGAACCAGCCCGGTTGCCTTGGGTATATTTTGTTCAGTTCTGGAAAAAATTTACGAGTGATCTCGCCCTTTGTCGTCTCTGTCCACGTTTGTTGCCACTCCTGAAGGAGGTAGGTCTGCAGCCGTGCCCTTTCCGTTTTTTGACTGCTTGCTGGGTTTATTGTGAAGTCCTGATGATTTGCGGCCACTCCCTTTGAGTGCAGGTAGAGCAGTCCTGCTTTCACAGCTTCTAAATCCAGGGGTAGCGCTCCAGCAAGCACCTGCAGTGCAAGTGTGCTTACCGTATGGCAAGCTCGTGTGGGTATCAATAGGATGGTCCTATGTGTCATATCCAGGATTTTCTTGTTGGTTACCAGTGATGTTTTGGTGTACCATACTGCAGCTGCATAGATTATTGCTGGGATGAAGGTTGACTTATAATATAGCATTAGGGTTCGTTTTTTCAGTCCCAAATCCTTCCTCGTAATCCTAGCCACTAGGGCTGAGTATCTTCTTATTTTCATTCTTATGTGTGTCAGGTGAGGTATGAAGGATTGCAACTGAAAAATATAAGTTGGACATAGGTGTGCCGGTCGACAACAAACAGATTTCCAGGAAGCAGAACTAAATCTGAATCTCAGAAATTTGAGATTCAGATTTTATTTCCAAGATTTAATGAAAGGGCAACAAGATTGGTGAGATGAACGAACGGGTCCTCTTACCAAGAAAGTATTCAGTTCTGCAAATTGCAGCGTCTGGAGGCTAAGGCACCTGCGAGGTGATCTGATCGAGGTATATAAGGCCTTGAATGGATTGAATAGACTCAATTCTGATGGGATTCTTCCTCTTTCTCAGATTATGGACTTGAGAGGGCATACATTGAAGTTGAGGAAAGTTGTAGAATAGATGTACAGAAATTTGCCTTTAGCCAGCGGGTAGTTGATTGCTGGAAAAACTTCCATCTGTAGTTGTTTAAGTTGATAGCTTAAATAAACTCAAGGAGGAACTGGACAAACTTTTAGAAGAAATGGATGGGTGAAATAGGGAAGTTTTTTTTTTTTTGGCTGATGCTGTATAAGCTTGTTTTCTTGCATCGCATGTCTCTACTACTACTATTATACGCTATGTAAGCTCACAGCTGGACTTCAAGCAGTTACCCAAATATTTCACAGATTTGCTCCTACGAATGTACTCCTTTTCAATGTATAAAATGCCTCATTTTCTTTACAAAGAATAAGCTGAACAGTTAACGGTTTTATTTATCATTTTTAACCGTGTGATACCAACCACTGACACAATCCATTTGAAAATAAGTTTTCTAAACTCTTCTGTGTTGTATCTGCCATCGCTCGCTCGTGTAAAACGGCATCTTAACAGGGAAATCCTTTACAAGGGAACCATATTATATTAAAACAGGCCCAAGTCCTCAATGCTTGAAGTAACTAATAGAATAAACTATAAAATCCTTAAAGAAACAATAAAATAAATAGCTAATGTTTAAAAGATTATTCACTCGTGTGTTTTTTTTTTTTTTTTTGGTAGTTTTGCTTATGAAATATTCCAGTAGAGAATTGATTTGATAACCACTCTGGTAACATAATTTATGTCATTTTGAAAATACTAGTATATTTATGCTTGAAATTGTCATTTTCAATCATTAATATGCAAGAACGACTCCAGATATAATGTAATTAATTTGGTTGCTGAACAACCAGCACTGGGTGAGAGATAATCTTGGAAGAAACCCCTAAATGAGTGAGATTTACTGAAAGACAGCCCTAATTCTTATGTTGTGGAGCTCAAGTAATTTTAATCCAATTAAATACGCGACAATCTAGTCCAATGGCAATTAGATTTTGCAGCACACTACCATGGGGAACTGAATTAAATGCATTCTCTCCACTGAGGTATAAAGAAGCAATCGGATTTTCGTTGTCTACAGTTGGTCCAATCAAATAAAGTAGAAAAGAAATTTGACTGACATAAATAACAGGTAAAATTTTTTATCTGCGATGGAACGTTGGAGAGAAGCTAACTGGCAAAACTCTTTCAAATATTTCACGCACGTGTGATGTCAGGCAAATAGCAGGATGCTTTATAGAATTTGCCTTTGGACCTTTCTTCCCAATTGCATTGAGAAATAGTCGTTTGCATTCATGTGGGATCATTTCTTCAGAAAACGATTTATAAAAAAATCGGGCTCAATGACGTAGTGAGGAAAATGGCACAATTCTTCAGTAGGCTAGGGAGGATATCGTCCAGTCCCGGAAATTTATGAGGATCAGTGGCACTTATCGCTTTATAAAACGAAGGTGCAGTTAGGAGGCTTAAAAAACGTCTTCTTCTATATATCGCTTAGGTGACCCTAGCTGGAATTGATAACATTTGTGCGCTCTGTGGAAAGGATTACTGATTTGGTTAGCAATGTCGATGTCCTTGGATAAAGAAAAAAATCAAATATTTTTTATACTAGTACGATGGATATTAATTTAAATTTTTTTTTTTTTTATTCTTTGATGACACTGATTGGCCATATTTGGTCCCAGCTATATAGCCATCATGAATTGCTTTTTGGTGACCTAAAGGTTTGAAAGGTATTCTATATAAGTATAATAATATTTAGTGGGGTTAGACGGGCAATTTGTGAAGAAACTGACAGTCAGTAGCAAAAATAATGTTATAATTATATGAGAAGTTCGTTTTTATTTAGATACATTTCTCGAGTGTTTTAGGATTAATTTAAAAAACAGGTTATTTTGCAAAATGTAAATAACTCGTAGATGCATAAAAAGGATTGCGAATATGAGATCGTGAAGAAAAGAATTAAAACGAACAGGGATCCATCAAATTGCGAGCTCCTCAGCTGGATTCTACACTCATCCATGAGACAGCACAGACTAATTGCCGATGGTAGAAAACGCTGGTCCCAAAGGAAGTAGCTATTGTTGGTGACTCTGCTGCCATGGAAACAAAAAATAAATTGCGAAAAATGATAGTTTAAATAAGACCAGGGAAAAATATTGTCGTAGAACAATTATCTTTTAAAGGCACATAAGTTGATATTGTTTTAAATGCTGTCACTAATAATTTAGTGGCATCATTTAAATTTTGCCAGACATTGATGATGGGAGGGAGTACATGATTACAGTCTTGTCAATCAATTTGGTTCTGGAGAAACTGTGCAAGACTCAAGGGGAAGAATTTTTCTAAACGTAGCCTGTACTCCTTAATTGTAGATACTGTTTTTACAGAGATGGAATACTCTTAAATAGAATGGGTGCAAGAACGTTTGCTGAAACTTTTGAGGCAGTGTTAGGTGGATAGAAAACGTGTTAGTTTGGGGAAACAGAGACAAATAGTTTAACTGAAGCCACAAGAAGAAGTTAAATTGATTCTTGCGGTGCTTTTATTGGGGCATGCAGTAGTCTTGTATAGCAAGGTGAGTTGGAATTACTAGGTCTGCTGGGATCTTTCTGAGACAAGCAATTATTTAGACTATTTAGACTGTTAAGTATACTAATCAAAAAAACATTAACACATGCTTATTCATGGCTCTATACTAATGCTAATTTCATAGTAAATAAATTTTAAAATATTGGTTAAGTCATCAGATATAGACATTATGTGAAATTAAAAACATGGTGTCACTCAGACACAGCAGATTCGAAATTTGAATATGGTGAGTAAAATGTGTACAGAAAAGGTAGAGAGTTATGAGATCGTGTCTTACGATGGGGTTTTTTAACTTTTCAGATATTGAATGTAACTTCAGGTTGATCAGTCACACAGTAGTCAAAAAATTCCGGATTCACTGGATGCCTATTTTCTATATCAGCACTTTATAGAGAGAGGCAACTCTTCATGCGTTAAGAATATTCATAAAAAGGAACAACTAGGTAGCAGTGATCTTAATTCGGCTATATATACAAAGTCATCGCCAGGAGTTTTATTGTTATTTCATTACTGTTCGAGAAAGACCTTTTAGAATCGTCACTTCCTTAATCGCTGAGACCAATCTCGGATTCGTTATTACAGATGATCCTCCAGATTCTTAATGTTAAAGAACTGTAGCCCTCATGGGCAGCACAGTTAGTAGAATCGCCGTTCTCTCCACATTGGGTGATAGTGTTTGAATTGCGTGTATGGCGTGAGGAATGGTTGATCCCAGATGATGGTAGCTCTTTACTCCCAGAAACTCGGGTGTTTCGTCCAGTAAACAGGCAAATCAACCATTGAAGACACTCAAATTTAGATATAATAAATAAGGCGTAATATGACCTAAGTTGAAGACTCTCTTAAAACCCAACAACAACAACAGAGGACTGTGTGAAAATGACAGGTGCTGCATCTCTTTTGCAGAACTCTTGCCCAAGCTGTAATTTTTTCGCCTTAGAACAGGCCTTCGCTTTTCAGGTATGCCGTGAGCAATTGGATAACACTGATCTATAAGTAGGTGACAGAATAGCAACGAAACCAGTATCGTACTACGACAGCACAAACGACTCGTACAAATGGCAGGATGCATTCTCGACTCATAGCTTCCTCCACAACCTAAAGGTCAATTCGTTTATTGTATCCAACAAACTGCTTGGTTTGAAATATATAACACGTATAGTAGTCATATAAAAATCATATTGTTGACTAATAAATAATATCTAGAAAAGAAACATAAAATATTTCTATAATGAGAATGCCCAAAGGTCTATTGAGATTTTAGATGTTTCAGTAAGTTTGTCTTCTTACGTCGTACATGAGAAGTATCGTTGTTTTTTGTTGAGTGTATCTTTGTCTTCTCTACGACCTTTGTGTTCATTTTCCATCTAGTTTCCAGTCCCTTCTTTAATTATTTTGCTTGGATTGATTTTGGTAATGTGTTCGGCCCATTTTATTCTTCCATTTGCTGATCTTTTTTCTATTATTTGGATTACTGGTTTCTGATCATCTCATTTCCTATTCTGTCTGGTCTGGATTTTCCGTGTACTCTTCTTGAAATATTTATGTCAAATGTCTGCATCGTCTATATGGCTTTCCTTGTTTCCGCTCTTATTTTATCTGCAGATGTCATAAATGGGCGGAATTGTTGCTTTTTTGTATTTTCACTGCAGTGTGTTTTTATATTTGTTTTCCCTATTACAAGATGGTTTAAACAAAATATTTTACTGCGTTCCGAAGGTTTCCTCGTCGTTGTTTTGTAGAGGGTTTTTCCTTGTTTAAAATTGACATCGATACTTCAGTTCATTCAATAATTTTACTCTTTTTTTCATAGTAATTCACACTTGGGGTTCGAAGACCCCAGTTCGAATCCGATCAATAACGTGCGGAATTTTTATAAGTCTTTTTCACAATGTAGTTCAGTTAGTCGGTCTCAGTGTTTTTCTCCCGGAAACTTCGATTTTTCATCCAGAAAACAGCAAATTGACCACACTCAATTTATAGACATATTATATGGTATTATGGTCTAAGTCGCTGATGCGTCTATAACAACGAACCAAGTTCCATTTGTCATTCGTTTGGAGAGGTGGAAGCTGAGTCCCATCAGAGACTGGAGGAATTTCTAATTAGTATCCTCTTAATCTGGACTGTAATTAGCCCTTTTTTATGTAGGTAGTTAGAGCATCCCCCTACGCTCAGGTAGTCAACACAACACTATACATGGACATGGTACGCAGTGCCTTTGGCAGAGCTCTTGAGTAGGGGAAGAGTACCGGTTTGTATCATTCCGATCAATAAATCCCATGTGCATATAAATAACACTTACTGTTAAAATTTATATCTTATAGTTCTTCCCTTCTTTTCATTAAAAGTTGCACCACAACCGTACGAGTAGTTAATGTCATTCCATTGAGGTAGGATTCTCCATCCATGTGGCTATGGATTAATCCGTTGCGAATTGTATGATGACTGTGTGATAAATACAGCTTTCCAGACTATTATATAAGCTGCAGTTAGGGTTTAACTTCCGTTCTGCGCTAGATGTTGCATGATCAAGGAATCTATACAGATCTTGGGTAGCGTTAATTTTGCACAGAAGAAATTAGTTGTTACTAATAATAAAGCCAGTTTTAACCGGCATGCTAAATGGTCTAAATCACGAGGGAAAACTACTTATTTATCTCTTTCTAATGTTACTTGTACCAGTTGTCATAGATCTCTTAGCTCTCCAGTCGTTTCCATAGTGATAGTCCCTAGCTGTTTGAGTAAATCCAATTAACGTTTCTCAGTAGGTTACTAACCCGGTTCCGGGACGACTCCTGCGCCTACCATGAACTGTGATGTGACCTTAATGTTCAGGGCTGCCCTTCTGGATGTAAATAGTTCCGACACACATCGTTTACAACTTCTATTCCCTCCTCCATGTAAATTGAGTACAAATGCGATTCAAAACAAATTACAGCAATTTATAATTTTCTCAATTATTAAAATGTTAAATCATTTATTTTATTTCATGTCAATAATTAAACATCTGGTACTGTATCTGGTACAATACAGTACAATAATTAAATAATTAAACATCTGGTACTATATTGCGCAGTCAATTTTATTAATTAAGATGGTGAAATTTCAATCATTGTGATCAGTAATTAGCCATCTGTATGAAATTTTTCTTATGTCCCTCCGTCTGGAACGTTCTTTAAACTTGAATAACTCAGACTAAACAAGCTTTTGACCTGATTCCTTTTGCAATAGGTTTTATTTATCAGTGAAATGGAAGAAAATAATAATAATAAATTCCAAAACAATTTCCGAGCGAGATTTTCAAATCCCCAGAATTGACTTAGCTCCCAGCAAAACTGATTTGCCGTTTACTTTGAAGAGAAGACAATTTCTTGGCTTTTGTCACCACAATCTACAGAATGACCGTTTATGTTCATGGACAACTTTACGTAGCAGTTTTCAGGTGAAATAATTATAATTTTTTTTAAAGGACGATGTGGTCATACATGTAAAAAAATTATCAAATTGCATTTTTACCCGAGTCCGACCCAGCGACACCTTAGCTAGCAGCAAAGAGGGCCGAGGGAAATTTTTTTGTAATTACTTCGATGTGAATCTTTTCTTCTTTGAAACATTTTTGGGGAAAGTTTGCCAAGGGTACTCTGCACTGCTCGACAAAATAACAGTACAAAATGCTTTTCATGAATATTTTATTGTGAACAGTTCTGGCATGCAAATTCAGAGTATTAATATAAATTGATCTACCACTTAAAAGCCACACATTATACAAATTATTCATGCCTATAAAAACACGAGTTACAACCAAATCATTTCATTCCCTCTTTTTTTTTTTTTTTCTTTTTCTTTTTTTGACTTGCCCAGTGGGATAGCCACATCACCAGTACTCAGGATGGTAAGTCATCGTCGTTCAGATGATTCTTTGAGATGTTGAGCCGTGCATTCGCAGGCGGAGTGGCATGTTGGCTTAATGTGTCACACTGTGTCGTCTCGGCACTATGGAAGCAGTTTCAAGAGACAGGAACCATTACGAGAAAAGCTGGCCACGGTCGCACGAGCGCTACGTCAACCAGAACAGATTGCTATCCGATTATAACAGCAAGACGGAACCCTACGATGTCCTTCATAAACTGTTTCTTGAGTTGAGGCTGCTGCGGCCACAGGTGAAAACATTTCCAACCAGACTGCGTAAAGAAGGCCCAATTGAAAGTGGACTCTACGCAAGGTAGCCAGCGGTTTGTATCCCATTAACCCCAAACCACCGTAGAGCTCGTCGAAATTGCCACGAACATGTGACTTGTAACTTTATGTCGTTGCTAGAATTGAAAGGTCTGTTGGGAATTACGACCAAAAAGCAGTGGAATGGACAGTCACTGCAGCCCAAATGATCATACCAAGTTCTTGTAAGGAATTGGAATTCTTGTACCAAAAAATAAACGTTGCATTGAAAATTAAGAAATATATTCATAATATAATAGTTTCGTTACCTTTTGAATTGCCTTTGCTAATATGGAGTTCAAAAGTAATTAAAATAATAAATTATTAGAGTTCTTTCTGTTCTTGTCTTTACTGCTTAAGTAATGATCTTGTGGGGGGGGGATTTTTTGTTTCCTTTTTTTTTTTATCCTTTTATTATTATTATTATTATCTCCTTTTGTCTTATTATACATTTAACTCAGGTTTTCTTAGGTGCCCTCACACCTACAAGACCCCACTCTTTGCCACCTGACTGCTATGCTCTGCAAATATCACAGAAGATTCTCAAGCTCTTGAGGGTAATTTCTATTGATTCCTCTTAATCAGAGACCAGGACTCTCTCGCCTAATTGCGGGAGAGCAAGCTCTTAACTAGGCGAGCAAGGCGTGTGTTGATTAGACTAACAGGACTCAAGTGAAAACAAAACGTGAAATTTATTACATGCACATATACAAAATTATATACAATTGAATAAAAGAAAAAATACATTCCTAATATACAAAGTCGACTCAGAGATTCCTTGCATAATCATTCTAATTACAGTTTTCATTCACTAGATAATCTGAGTTTACCATTATATGAAAACACCTGATTCATTCTTCTTGCTCTAATTAACTCCTCCTAACACTTGTACATTCACTATACTCGTTTCATTACTCCTGGATACAATTCCGTTTCTTATATTAACAATCAAGTATACTACTTTCATCATTATGCTCTTGTGGTCTCACCACTCTGTTACAATATACTTGTAGACCAGTCTTAGCTTTCCTAAAGTCTCTACTTGTCACTAGTCATTCAGATAAACCAACCATCTTCATCAATAAAACATTACATTCAGAGTTTCTTTAATATTTTAAAGTTATAGACAACTTACTTGTCTATAACTTTAAAACATATTCAGAATCTTTCTTTGCAGGTTTACTACCCTTCCTAACACATATCTGTTATATCAATCTCATCTACTATTCATTCCTTAGTTTCCTTTCCATTATACACTAACCCCTTTTAACGTAAACTCTGTTAGTATTTGTACTTCAGAGATAAATTTTCTTTCTCTTTACTTTCTAGTACTACCCCCTTTTCATTAATTATTATACTATTTCACTAACAGTCCTTCTTGCTAACTTAGTGTACTTAATATATTGCTCACCTACTTCTATCTTTTTCTTTCCTTTCCAGGGAGGTTTCAGACTTCCATCTTAGGCTATCTTCTGTGGCTCTCCTTCATCTGCTTTCTCCTGAATCTGCTTCAGATACATTTCCGGAACTCTAGGCTGCATGGGTTTGGCGTCCTTTCTCCTGTTTGAATGCGCAACTCCTCCTTTACTAAAGATCATTCTGATGCACCTTGCTCCAAGAGGTCCTTACCTTTCCTGGCACACTTAACTGTCTTTCATAACCCCGTTTTCTTATCATCCTTGGCCTTTCCGTTACTTCTATTCTTAACTGTTTTCCCTATTACTTTCTAGGCCCCTTTTTATCACTCCCTACATTTCTGCACTGCCCGACTTACTTTATTTTTCTGTCTCTTCAAACTTTTTTTTCACAAAATTCCTTTTCCCCTTGTTTTTTCGAGAGGTTCACCCTTTCTTTCCCGCGCTCTCCCTTTTTGTTCCCCTGAACTCCATACCGCACCTTTTTACTGGCCCGCCTCCGATCGGGACTTCAACCAATCTTCCCCTTTCTTTTTAAATTTACGTTCCGTTTCATTCGCTAATATCATTTTCCCATGCTGTCCCTTTAGCGCGCGATCCAACCTCCTTTTTGAATATCTTTACTTTCTTCCCAGGCCGTACGCCCCTTTGATGTCGACCGGCCACCACCACAAACACTCATTTCCATTTCGCACCTTGTCTTCTAAAGCATCAAAAACTTCCCATCACAGACAGCCAGACGCCAGTCTTAATTTGAAACCGAACATTTGAAGTGCACCTACTTCCTGTTTAGTCTGACGGTGTCACTGATCAAAGGAAACGCCTCGACTAATCCGATCTCCCGTCCTATTATTTGCACCCGAGCAACCCCTTTCACGCCTATTCACAAATGACCCCCGCTACCTATTCCTGCTATCCCTGTTTGTTTTCGTGTGCATTGGGAGTTTATCCGTCTGTTACTAGTTATTCTCACGCTTACCCCATCCCTTCATTTAATTTTCTCCTGACTTAATCTCACCTTGAGAAAAACCCACTATCTTTATTTTACTAAATTTGTAACATTTTTCATATTTCAATATCACTATATCTAACGTTTTTTTCTAATTAATCTCTTAGTTTGCGAAAGACAACCCCGCTATTGTCATTTAAATTAACTTGTAAGATCTTATATCTTACAATCTACATATACCAGCCTCAGAATCAACCGTACTCGCGATCTACCTCTGAATTTCATCTGTCTCTGATCTCTCCTTTTATATTGTTCTGTTTACATTTCCTTTATATTTTCCATGCATAAATTAAAAAAGACTGAAAATATCTACTCTTTGTCAAGACTCTTATTAATGCTATTTCCATTGGATAACCTTATGTTTATACAGCTTTCAGATAATGCATTCTTTACTGCATTTTCAGATATTTCGGGAATTCGAATGGTTTCAAGTTTAAATTGGTATAATTCATTTAAAACTGATATGATAAATTAAATAGATAGACATTTAATTTAAGCTTTAAACCGTTCCAATGTTTACTCGGTGACACATTTCTACAGTCCATAAACTAGCAAATTTCAGAAAGCTTTAACTCCCCAGGGGAGTTTTGAATCACCATATATATTTCATTCTTCAAACTATTTTTTCTGGTCTTCTGTTCATTTCACTTTGATGTTTCTAGCTATAAATATACAGAGGAATAAGACTTCAGAAATAAAAACTGCAGAACTCCCATACTGAAATCAAATACTGTTTTGTGTCTTAGGATGAATATTTAAAGTGCCTTCTCATAAAACGTTCCTTAATTTCTTCAGATGACATCAAGGAAAAAATTTAATCACACTCGTGCGGTACATGCATCCATCCATTAATTATGGTACACAAAAGGAAATGTAAGCTTGACGAGAGTGGGTTGTGTTCTAAAGTTAATGGCAATCCAGTTAATTATTTTTTATTTAAATCCCTTCTCTCGAAGGTTCTTTTGGGAAAACATTAGACTTCGATGTACTCTGAATTCAACTTTCTTAATTTATATTATTCGTTTTTGAAAATATTTCTTAAACTCGATCTTTTAATAAAATTTTTGTTCAGGAAGTCTTTAATTAGTGAAGTGTTTTTTCGGGTATAAAATTCCCTTTTTATCTCTCTTCTACCTTCCGATTGAGACATTACAAACTTGTTCAATAGGTGGGCAATACATTGCATCTACTGAACAGCATTATCTCTTCCAAATCCTCATTTGCAGAGGAATTTATGGTCACATGTTCACGCTGCTCTTGCATTCTAAAAATTTCCTCATCTACAGGCGGCTCTTCAAGCCCAATGTCAAAGGATTCATGAGTTTTCAGTGCAGAATATCAATAACAAGAAAAACAGATTCGGATTAAACAGGTTCGAATATTAATATCAATAAAATAAAATAACATTTTAATGAGAAAGTTTTGTGAAATAGCCTGATTGCTAGATATTTTTTAACCGCCCGCGTTATTCATACTATCGTTCACTTGTAAGCACCGTTAAAATTAAATTAACTTCAAAACCATAAGTTTCTCGAGTACTCAATTTCATCCTTCAACTGAACGTGATGAATTATTCAAAATTTAATGGGAAATTCTCTTTTTTATCTAGGCAGATACTGCCTTTAAATTATGTGCATCTCTGTCTTTGCCGGAATCATAATATTAACATACATATCTAGCAAATGGTGTTCATTTTCTCTCTCTCTCTTTCTCGGGGTATCGAGGTGATAAGAAAATCAGTTTGTCACGCTTAAAGAAATCGTGTGCTTCCGAATGAGTTCCACCTCTGATAAGCTTTGTGCAGATAGCAAAAAAAGTCATTTTTAATCTTCCACCTTACCGAGTCCCTTCGACTGAGCCATTATAATAAACAGAACAGTTTTTTTCCCCATCTTCGGCATATGCATAGTTCTTTCAGCTATTGCGAATACAGGTTGAGTTAAGAAGGGTTGGAGGAAAGAAAGCCCAAAAGGCAGCTCCTTCGTTTACAAAATGTTTGCTGCCATTTTCTCTGGAAATTTTACTATAATTATTTTATCGCTTCCAATGGGTAACTTCAGCAGTGTTTAAAGATATTTTATTTAGAGTAAAAAATTAATAAATAAAATAAAGGAACAGCACCCTTCGGATCAATTTAAAAAATGTAGAACCGTCAAAATTTACGAAAATAACTTCAAATGGGCTCATCATTCGCTCTCATAATCTGTTGGCACACAGCTACCTCTAAGAGAAGCTGCTCAGTGATGAGGAAGAGAAGTTTTGTGATGACGAGAAGATAGATTTTCATTCTTTAGCACATCTACATGTGGAAGGTAATATTACCTACCCCTAAAGTTAATCCAAAAATGTATTAAATGTTTATATCGAAACTGGCAGTAAACAGTCCTACGTTTTTAGGTAATTTGAAAATGGCTGTCAGATGAGAACACGGGCTACCTTTGATGACGAATGATTTCATTTATTTCAAGTTCGCTAAAAGAAATATTTCTATCTCTTGCGCTACCCTTTGAAAAGGTCAGTTGTAATCATCATGAGGTTTGGAAGTAGTTCCAGTCGAAAAATTTTCTTCAGCAAACTTTACATCTACAGATTGATAAAGTTTCGATCCCCAGAATCACGAATTATATCATCCTTTCCAAATTGACGCTGCAGTCAAGTCTTACCTGGTAATATGGAAGCTTTTCTAAGCTGGGCCAAGTTAATCGATTTGGCAAAGAGGTGGAGAGTTTTCTTCCTGCATATCCTCAAAAAATATTATATTAAGTCACCCGAATATTTAAATTCATCTGCTGTGCATTAGGTATTATGTCTGCAAATTGCGTGTGTTCTGTGGTCGATTTGCATGTTTTGCGGGACGAAAAACCCGAGTTGACGGGAGGGGGGAAACTGTTCCATCTACGCCTGAGACCGACTAACTTCGCCAAGGAGTGAAAAAAGCCCATTAAAGTTCCTCGCGTCATCGACAGGATTCGAACCAGGGCCTTTTCCACCCAGTGTGGGGAGGACTGTGACGAAACCAATGTGCTACCGGCGCAGACTATTTTTAATGCTCCCCCACACCGGGTGGAAAAGACCTGAGTTTGAGTTCCGTTGATGACGAGAACTCATCCTGAGACAGAACTTAGCCAGGTTTTGAAAAGGCCCATAAAAATGGCCCTTTTCACAACCTGGCTGAGTTCTGTCTCAGGTGAGTGTAGCATGATTTTTTATCCCGGAAACTGTGGTTTTTCATCCAAGAATAGAAACTTGATAACGCACGCAATTTACAGGCAATATCTACATACGGAAGGTAATATTACTCCTAAAATTAATCCAAAAATGTACTAAATGCCTAAGTCGAATATGGCAGTAAATTATGAGAAGCAATATGGCCTTCGTCGCTGATGCTCCTAAAACCCTACTGAAGAAGAAAAACCTTGTAGTGCTGGGTGTTATTATCGTCTTGACTTGGAATGCTTCTTGCGCTGTTTAGTTTTGGATTGCCAAATGTGCGATGGACTGCAGTGCTTATCTTTGTGAGAGTGATCTGGACGAACTTCAGACTTTGTTGCATACTTTTAAATGTCTCTACCTCATTTTCTGCATAAGTGTAAACTGTTTCTGTAATATTGTAAGTACGATATTGTACGATATTGGGCGGGTTGCCATAATTTGACAGGGAACGCCTGATACAACAAATGAATAAAATGAATGTTTTTTTCACAATTGTGAGTGAGATGTAACTTCCAAAACAGGATGTATTTGATGCGTCAACAGGCCGCATATATAATATTGGTTCCCTTTTATACGTGTATAGATATAAACTACTAAAAGAGAAAACTTAACGAATCAATAGCTCGCAGGTGATCCAAAGGGTTACAGGAACGTGTCATGCAGTAAGGGATGCTGATCTTAACATAACAATAAGGGATATAATGGTTGCGTCGAGACATGTCCATATCTGTTCCTCTTATAAATCTTGTTTATTTGCAAGAATGATATTGGCTTAACAACGGCGAACCCTTAACTTATGTTTAACCTCTGGCAAGAGAAACGCTTTAGTTGTAAAACCTAATGTTGTAATGTTGTTTCAGTACTAGTTTTATGGTTAAGGACTAGGGCGTTTTTTTATTATTTAAGTTTGTTCATCTCTTTCGACAATATTTTGCCTGATTCTCTCCTTTCATTCACCATGGTCTCTGATTATTCATTATCAGTGTACCAGAGATTTACAGCCTCCCGCTACTTTCAGGATACTCGAACAATTATTTACAAAATGAAAAAAAAAGGTAATTATACAAATTAAAACATATTTCAATACAAATGAGAGAACTCCTCACGAGAGTTAGGTCTGATCGAGCTGGCTTAACATTGAGATAAGAGCACCAGCTCAATCAGACAGAAGGAGATGCAAGATACAGATCAATCATTGCTGATTAGTCCTGCTAGTCATAATTTTTTTCCGGTACGTTCGGTCAACGGCGAATTTGTTCAGATCGGCGTCGAGTGCTTGGGTTTGCTTGAGTATCTGCTGAGGGAGGAACCTGTCCGAGCGATGGAGTCGTGCTAAACGCGGGTAGAGCTCGGGATTGTCCCTAAGGACAGCAGGGGGTAATCCTTCAGCCACAGGTATCCCAGAATGAAGGTGTTGCAGTTGCAATTATGCCTGTTATCATCATCTTGACTGTTGCTAGGAGTCCTTGGTCATCGATTAAGGTGGGAAGCCGTGGAATCCAGAGAGAGTCGGCAAGCTGCGTAGTGCGAATCAGAGCTGGAAGATTGTGCTTCCTGTTGGCCGACTTTAGGAGCCAGAATTCTGGTGCAGAATTCTTTATTACCGGTGCCGTTGAGGCCCAAATTTCAGCAGCATAGAGTAAAGCCGGAAATGTAACTGTTCTTATGTACTTCACGGTTGTCATTTTATCGGTGATATGTAGGAGATGTTATTTTGCTATCCACTGGAGTCGTGAAGCACGTGTGAGGAGCATGTATAAGTGGACGTTAAATCAAAGTTTGGAGTCGAACACAACGCCTAGGTCACGATGGCTGGACACAATTGGGATGAGGGTGTTGCTGACTGCAGAACAGAGACATGGAGTTTGCTCTTTTATAAGGCAATTGTAAGACCACACTTGAAATACTGTGTTCAAGTATGGAGACTGCACCTAAGAAAAAGACATCGAGCATCTTGAAAAGGTCCAGAGAGCGAAAATTCGCCCGGTGAGATCGGCAAAAGGGCGTCCATAATGTGAAAGACTTCTAAGAACTTGAACGATGTGTATAAGTCTCTGAGAGGAGAAAATTAAATAAATGAAGGTTAAATTTTCGCTGTAACGAATGATTCTAGAAATAGGAGACATAAATTCAAATTACGTGGGAATAAAAAAGAAAATAATACTGTATATATCCAGTAATTAGAATTTTAATGACAAAGAATTGCATTTATACGTGTGAATAAGTTGAGAGGGTATTGTAGGAAGTTTGCTTGAGCCAGCAACTCATTAATTACTGGAATTAATGAGTTGGAATCAATCAATTCCATGGTTGATTGAAACTGACAGCGTGAGAAGAGTTAAGGGTTATCTAGATAGAAATCTAAGTGAGGAAAGGGCAATTAGGTATTTTTACTCTTTATTTATTTCTTAATTAATTTTTTATTATTGTTTCTTAGGGGGGAGCAGGTTCTGCAAAAAGCTAGGGCTTCATTGCACCACATAGCTAGTACTAATTATGGTCTTTCCCCTTTAACTTCTCCGAAATCCCTTTTTTCATCTTAGCGCTGATGAGAAGGCGCATCTAATTGCCCTAAATACAATATGCTGTATCAGTTCTTATCTCGAATATAATATGATCATTTAATTTGCGTAAGGAGTGTTCTCAAGAAATTGTTAAATACACAAACTGGCCAAAAATTACGATCTTTGTATTAAGACAGTCAGCCACTAGCATTAGCATTGGAGCGCCTCCGTAGCCAGGTGGGAAGGAGCAGCAGTGCGTAGCACACGCTTCTTGATTAGACCGGGGTTCGAACCCGTCACCACCAAATACGCAGGATGCGGAAAGGTCAATGGAATGACCACCGCATATTCCCGGAGCAATATGGCCTTAGTTGCTAATGTTCCTAAAAACCAAACAACAGCATTAGTAGAGGCATTTGATGCAAGAAAGCAAGCTTATGCAGCATCAGCCAAAAAAAAAAAATAAATAAATAAATAAAATAAATAAATAAATTAAATAAATAAAAAATAACCACTTCCACTTCATCCCTCTGTTCGTTCGAAATACCTGTCCAGCTGAGCCTTAAACTTATTTAGGCTATCAACTTCCACGACAAGGGATGGAAGTCTATTCCACCAACCAACCACCCGCTGGCTAAAGGCAAATTTCCGCACGTCTATCCTACATCTGTCTTTTCTCAATTTGAATTTATGCCCTCTCAGGTGATTATTCTGAGCAAGAGGAAGAATCCCATCAGCATTGAGCATGCTCAAACCATTCAAGGCTTTATACACCTCTATCAGATCATCTCGCCGGTGCCTAGTCTCCAGACACTGTAATTTGCAAAACTTAAGCCTTTCTTCGTAAGAGCACCCCTTTGTTCCATTCACTAATCTTGTTGCCCTTCTCTGTACTCGTTCCAGCATCTTTACATTCTTCTTGAAATGAGGCCTGCAGACCTGTATACAGTACTCTAGGTGTGGTCTGACCATTGCCTTATACAAGGGAATAATCACCTCCTTATCCCTGCTAGAAAAATTCCCATATATCATCGACAATACACCATGAGCTACTCTTGCAGCCCATCTGCACTGCGCAGAAAACTTCATATCTGCCTGCACAACCATCCCCAGGTCCCTTTCATTCTCTACCACTGTCAGTGTAGTACCACAGAGTTGCTCTGGGGTTGCTGTTTCCCATATGTAGTACTTTACATTTGTCAATGTTAAACTTCATTTGCCCCCTCTCAGCCCATCTGCTCAACCTTTCCAGATCCTGTTGCAAAGCCACAGACAATAAATGCAAATAGATCCACACAAAACTGTGACATGGAGTTAAGACATGTTGCCTCGTAGAGTATAAAGACTGCACAGGCTGTTTACTGCAGTAATTTGATACCAGAATGGGGAAAACGGTATATCGGACTTTGGACAGTTCCAAGGCTTAAATGTGACAGGAAAAACAATAATTCAAGAGCAAAGCCGTCCTACACTAAGGGGTACTGTACGGAAAAATAGGATATCCAGTGTGCAGAAAATACATCTGAATTCAAACAAGCTCAGGACTGCCCTGTTTCAACCCGTATTATGTAGTTCGAATTGAAGAATTTGGGTGTTCCTAGTCGCCTGCCTATTCGGAAGCCACTTGTTTCAGAGAAAAAAAAATATGTCGTGATTGGACAGTGGAACAATGGAAGAAAGGTGAATCACGATACATTTTGTTTTGCACTGATGGAGTCAGAGTGTAGCAAGAACCCTCCCCCCCCCCCCGCCAAGTGGCGATGGAACCTGCTTGCATAGTTAAGACAACCCAAGCATCTCGAGGTGGCATCATGGTATGGGAAAGTTTTGTTGGCAACGACTGCGTTCGTTGATACCGGGGGAAGGTCGAATCCAGAGGGTACCTGAATTTTATAACAGACCTACTGCATCCCTCAACGTTACACTTTTATATCGAAGGTAATAGCCACTTTATGGATTACAATGCAACAGCATATCGTGCCAGAATCTTACAAAAATGGTTCAGAGCACATGACATGGATTTCCACTATCATTCCTGGCCACAACATTCACCTGATCTCAGTCTTATTGAGAATGTGTGGGATATGCTGGAGAGAGCTATTCGGCAACGAAGTCCTCTCCCTTCAACTTTATCGCACTATGCAGTATTTTGCCGGAAGAATGGCAAAACGCACAAAAACACCTTACAGAATCCACGCCGAGGCGCACACTTGCGTCATTCAAAACAAAGACGGCCCGATGCGATACTGAATAAAGGTTCGTATTTTTTTTTGGCCACTATGTGTATGGTAGTTATTGTTCCATGGATAGCTTGTAGTTAAACGAAAAAAGCAAAATTTATGAAAAAATTACTCTGTTTATGTAAGGAATTTTAAAGTTATGCTGAATAAAACAAGCACTTAAAATTTGTAAGGCGCTCGTAATGCAATATTTAGAATATTGTGTCTCAGTTGCACATTTTACTAATATAACCATATTGTGTAAACTGTATTACACTTGAAAAAAGTCAAAATTACAATATACTTCTTGGAGCGTAATTTTTTGCATATATTTCCGATTGTATGATATTGTAATCTCCGATTTTGAGATGAAAATTTAGAATTTATGTTATTACGGAAACTCTTCCTCGTAGTAACATCTATCACACATCGTCGCTTGTTTGAATTCAAGTGACCCAACAACTCTGATGGCACGGATGTCACTTGGCCACAGATGGCATTAAATTTAGCAAAAATCAGTCGATATCTGACTTTGCGTGACAATCCAGGAATGTAAATCAAACATTTTTTCCTTCAATAGTCATGAGTAGGACATCTTGTGCAGTCCCTTTGGAGACTTGCAATTCTTGAATGCCCCTTCAATATAGATGAAAGTTAACCATCTGAGGTGGAGGAGTATCGTTCCCATCCGTCAGATTATTCCGAATTTTTTCATTCCACGTAACCTGCAAATACAAATAAGTCTGAGTTGTTAGAGGGTTTTAAGAACATCAGCGACTAAGGCCATATTGCTCCATATATGCTGTTTGTAAATTGCGCGTGTTCTGTGGTCGATTATCTGTTTGCTGGACGAAAAGCCGAAGTTTCCGGGAGAAAAAACCATGTTACCTTCGTCTGAGACCGACTAACTAAGCCACGTTGTGAAAAAGGTCCATAACAATAATAAGTCTGAGAACCCAACGTTTGTAGAAATACAATATAGAGGATAACACCGATCATACCTGGTATCACGTGTGCCAAATGTAATTTTTAGAAACCAAAGATACATTGATAGGACACTATTGAGTACGACTTCATTTCTGTTCAACTAAACTCGGAATGTTCATAAAGATATCACTTTTTTAAATTTCAATTTTCCCATAATGGTTCTTCAGAAATTCAGGGAACAACTTAAGATGATATATGTTTATATTTAAATTCAATGATAATACGAATTCAAATTGATAACACAATTTCTATTTTCGGCTTAAATTAGTTACATATTCATTAATTTAATATATGCAAATAATCTTGCGTTACAACCTATAATCTAATATTGAATTGATACACCGTTATTATGGCAGTATTATATGATTTCAATAATATAACAAAAACTAAAAGAACTGAAATTGGCCCATAGTTTAAAAGCACGCTACCTTTATAAATCATAATACAGAAACACGAGCGGAATGTTTATTATTTGGTGCGCCTTTTTGGGCAAAAAATCGTTATGGATTGCAAAAATAGCAGAGCCAGGCGTAAGCGTAAATCTGAATTCTAATGGATTCGTGGTTTGCGCCGGAAAATAAGAGGTCAATAAAGCCAGTTATTTTCTTTTCCTTCCACGAGCTACGAACGTGACTCAAACCTCACACTTTGATCAGATTAGCTTCCACCTCATGCCTAGAAAACAAAATGCAGCTCAGTGGAATGAAAGAAAGGACGGTTAGCTAGTTAGTAAATGCACAATTCCATCAGAGTTTGTTTTTTTGTTATTGTGGCGATTGTATTAGTTACTAGAAGGGAACTAATCAGATGGTCTGGTCACGTGAGAGTGACTGCGCAGTTCGCGGGACTGTGAAAGAGTATAGTTGATTGGTGTCGTTAGAGAGACCATTTTTTGGGAATGTTAAAACGTGCATTTTCGCTGCCCAACTGAAAAGGGAAGAAAACAAAATTTCTGAACACACAAATCACGCAAACGTACGTTTCCAGGATAAGAGATTAGACGTACAATCTATGGATTGTGCAGAGTTCATAAGTAAATAATTTCCATCGATGAAGGGAAAAGAGGGAGTGAGAGCAAGTTAAAAAGAGATCTTTCTTTCCTTGTTTTGTTCTTGGATTGCTGAAAAGTAGTCTAAAATGCCGAATTAGAATTTCACAAATGTTTTAGATTACGCTCGTTTAATTAAAATGACGTAAGAACAATAAATAATCTTCGCAAAAGAGAAACAGACAGGTTGACTTCAAGGGTGTATATATAAACAAGTACTCAAGTGGACAAGCACCCTTTGTGTCCTCTTGGGTAACAAGAATTGGTCTTAGTAAAGGAAACCCATTAACACGTTTATTAGCACACCTTAAGAAAAATGGCCGACGAGTTATTGACTACTACAACAGCATTCGCTAGCATAGTATTAGTATGTTTTACAGCTTTGTTTTCCTAGCCTAGTGTTTCATTTTTAATTTGAAAATTCCGTATTTTGTAAAGCTGCCTTTGGAGTTGCCATTATTAAATCGAAGGATATTTTAACATACCAAAAATGAAGAAACGTGGTTTAATACCGAGCGAACGAATTGTTTATAATTGCTAGAGCAATCCATATCTTATTAGGACCGATCCGAGCTATAAAATTTTTCCGACCTCACAGAGGAAAAAAAAGCCCAGAGAGAAGGAAGGGAAAGCTTAGTTTTCGATAGTCCTAAGGCCATAGAGAACCAGATATATACTTCATACTACTCTCAAGCGGCACACTCTTCTTTCGAGAGTTAGTTAAAAATAAATATCGAGCATTAATAACGCACAAAGATAGAAAGAAATTTCATCCAGGCCACCACCGACTCCATGAAACTGAGTCTCATAAATAAAGAAAATAAACTTCTCATAGATTTCTGTACGTACGATGGAATTCCATAAAGATAGAAACTTAGTACAAACATGACATTTATGTTGAACACCTGTGCCATAAGACCTTACTTGAAAAATAGTGTAAAACACGAAGCTGGAGGTACAGATAATAAAATAAGAGATACTAGAAAAACAATAGTTTATAAAATGAAATAAATTTATACAAGATGGCATCCGAACTACAAAATGCGCTTTAGAGAAATGAAAATAAAACAAAAAACATCTGTATTTTTGTCTACCAAATGTATGGAAAATTGACTTATAGGGTCTGTCTGTCTGTCACTTTGCGAGACTGATTTGAAGAGTGCCCATTTGTGTTTGGTTTCAGTGTGAATTTACAATGCTGTTGTTTTGAACAAAAACTCCGAATGTTTTTAGTAAAAAATGAATAATAGATCGTAATAGATACCATGAACGAAAGAAATAGGTCAAAATGGTTCCCTTGTTATTGACAATAATATAGAATCCCACTTAGATTAAATTAAACCTAATTGTGACATACACTGAGTTTTTCTTAAGCTCAAGATCAAATCTTAAAATAGATATGGTCCATTAAGGTGAGGTCTAGGTGAGGAAATATAGAGCAAATAAAATTGAAATAAGCAGGTCAGTTGATACAAACACCAACACCTTCTAAAGGTCTCGTATTCAACATTTTGCACTTAGTTATAATACTTTGAAAATGCTATAGCAGCATTTCTCATTGAAGAATAACCTTACTAGAACCTGGGAAAACCACTACACTTCTATAGAAATGAATTACCTCACTGTTACGCCGCTAGGTCTAAACCAGCTTAGTAAGTTAATTGGCTCGCAGAACTTCGCAGATAAGTGCATGGCAGAGTACACTAATTGATTATCCCTAAATTCACAGAAGCACATGCCTTGACCTTTACTGGAAGTGGATTTCTTGGAATCAGTTGTACAGTACTTGGTATAACTCATGCGGAATTTACCATAGTGACTCGTGCTCCTTTAAAGTTTAATTTCGGTTTCCAGCAGCGATATCTGCGAAACAACGTTTTGAGTCTACGTTTAGTCTCAAGGTTTACTCCCTTGGAGATAGGCATCTTTGCGGTATCATGTAAAATTTGAAACAAAAGCAAGAAAAGAAATGTTTGCTGGTTATCTTAAGGATGGCTGCTTAGACTATTGAAGCATTAATAGATTGACATCATTGTTTTATTTCTCAAGATTCTTCTTGGCACAATAAAAAGTAATTAAAAAAAAAACAGAAAAAATCACAAGACCCGACGTAGGAGGCGAATAACTGAAGTTAAGATTTCTGAGATATTTAAATCATTTGAGATTTTGTAGCACACCTAAGGAATGGTTAAAACCTGGGTGATATTCGTATTGAAGAAAGGTTGATTGAATTCCTTATGTTGAAACTACAGAGGGGTTATCTTCTGAATATCGGCTACAATCTGAACAAAATGGCTTCAGAAAAGGCTGATCAACTATAAACAGTACCTTTGCTGTAAAAGAAATCTTTGAAAAACAATGGCAATTTTATATTGGAAGACAAAACGTGGCATTCATATACTATGAAAACACATTTGACTGAATTGGGAGAATAGACTACCCACAGTATCTGGTACAAGCCATTGACAGTTTATATGCAGGGATCTCAGTTACCTTGGATTTAGGATATAAAACCACAGCTGATTTAGAAGTGAACCTAAGTGTTCATTCAACGGGGATGCAGCATATCCTTTACTTTATTTAATGTACTTTATATATGGAGGTTGTCATTAGAAAATAGGACAAGAAAACCACCTCATAAAAATTGACAAATTAACATACGACCTTACGTTTTACTGATGACCAGGTTGTTTACCAGCAAGTGGAAAATCTGCAGAAAATGTTTATCAAATACACCAGCTAACAAAACATACAACTTCGGTGTTTTCAATAACAAAAAAGATTATAACGTATGATAATGATGCCATTAACAAGCTTCAAGAGCACCAAGCGATCTGCCACACCATATAAAACCTCTTAAAAACTATTTTTACTGAGAAATACTTTTAATTTGCGAATGCTTATACTTCAGTATCTGAGTTTTGAACAAATGAAAAAACAGATCAACTGGTCAGAATAGCCAAAAGAGATTAAAACCAGTTTTTTTGCAGAATCATGTTCTACCAATTTTTACGTCTCTGTAGGAAAATGAGCACAACATGCAGACCTATAATTCTCTTACTCTGCTACAGGTGAGAGATGACTTTGTGTAGCATTGCACTTTTGAACTTCTGTCTTTCATTCCGGTTTCTTATTTATTTATATTCATAAATCATCGTGTTCACTTTTTGTTGCTGGAGAGATTCTTGTCGAAATCAAAGAGATGGCTTATTCAGAAACTTTTCACACTTCAAAACTGCAGTGCCATAGTTTTTGATAACTTCATTGTTGAAACGGTATTTGTAGTTTTTAACCATATCAGAAAACCAATTTTGCATACAGTTAATTATGAGTCCCTCTGCAAAAAAGCTCAAATGGATCATCATATGGTCCATTTGAGCATATGATGATCAAATAGATACTATTGAAATCAATAGTATCTATTGCTACTATTGATTAATTATTTTCTTAGATAGTCATAGCTAGTGCTTATGAGGGATGATCATTTAATTAGCGGACTGAGACAAGATTTTGTTTACTTCGCGAACTTTCCATAACTGCCGCAAGAGGCGCTCTCCCTGACCGCTACCTGGCAGACTCTGTGTGCGCATGCCAGTACTTGTCGAGCTAGTTTTGCGTGAAGAGAATATTTTTAGCCGCGTGTCAACGACGATCGTTTTGAAGCAAATATCATGTCGGACATACAGATTGAACAGCGATATGTGATTCGTTATTGTGTCAGACGGGGCTTAAATGCATTGGAAACAGTTAAAGAGATGAATGAAACGTATGGTATTGGGTGTCTTGGTAGTACGGCCATATTTAAATGGCACAAGCGATTCAGTGAAGGCCGTGAGTGTGTTGCGGATGACCAAGACCTGGTCAGCCTTCCTCCTCAAAAACTCCTGAAAAAAATCGCAAAAGCCAAGGAAATTTTGTATTACATTTCGTGAATTAGCTGAATGTTCATTTCATACGGTAGTGCTCACGATATTGTGAAAGATCACCTGAAAATGTTCGAATCTGTGCCCGCTCGATTCCACACAATTGGACTTCAGAACAAAAACAACCAAGAGTAGACCTGTTCAAAGAAATACTTGATCGTTTAGAAACACATGGTCAAAACTTCTTAAATCTAATAGTGACTTGTGACTATTAGTGACAAACAACAGTCGATTGAGTGGAAGCATTCTGATTCACCAAGACCTAAGAAATTTCGAGCTTCTCGTTCGGCTGAGAAACAAACGGTTTTTGTGTTTTTTGACATAAAAGGCATTCTTGTTACACATTTTGTGCCTCGTGGAACAACTATGAATAAGGAAGCATACTCTGAAGTTCTCAGAGTCAAACTTCGCCGCGCCATTACTGAGAAACGTCAAGAACTTTCCAGTGCTAGGTCGTTTCCCTATCAAGACAATGGCAGGCCCAATACGACTAATATTGTGCAACCAGTGATCACTGCCCTAGGTGACAAGGTTCTGCTACATCCCCTTATTGATCGGACTTAGCCCCGTGTGATTTCTTCCTGTTTCCACGTCTGAAGAAAGCTCTGAAGGGCAAGTGTTTCGCATCCGACAACGATGCTCGCAGAGCCCAAACGGAAGCACTTCTCAGTCTTTCGGAAAACGGCTTGCAAGAAGCATTTATGTGTGGGTGGCGAAAGTGTGTAAAGTTTAAGAAAGAATATTTTGAGAAGGAGAAACTCACAGAAGATTCAGATGATCACAATTAAGAAAGATCTTGCACCAATTTGCGAATTAAAGAATCCTTTTAATTTCCACATTACGATCCCAATTTCATTTAATAAAGGGTAGGATTATTGAGAGCGTCATCGTGGTTGCTGAAACAAGGGCTTAAGGAATGTGTCCATCGTGTCTGTGTTGTGGGTCTTCCAATTATCAGTCGTCTGGAAGAATCTGGATTCAAATCTCGTCGAAGACGTGGAGGGGGAGATTCTTAAAGGCTTTTTTAATCGAATCTGTAGTTACTCGATCTTCTGAGTAGGGAAGAGGGATTTTTCAGTCCTCACAACATGCAACTCATTTCGGGACTCGTGCTTATATACAAATAACCGAACTAAGCTGTCTGCGGGAGTCTTTTTAAAATTTCTGGAATTTTTCTAATGCAATTCTTCACTGCAGCTATCATTGGTGTTGTCTCTTTTCCTGTTACGTAGGTACCAGTGTCTCAAGCCATGTGACAGGTTTCCACAGCATGTTGATTTGTATTGGTTTGAGTCTGAGTACAACTGATGAAAGTCATCAGTTTTTCTTTAAAGAACCAATGTACTAATAGGTTAATATAGGCCTTCGCAACAACATTGATTATAAAGGAAAATCTCAATAAAAATATTGTGTGTGTGTATATATATATATATATATATGTCCGTGTGTTTAAATGACTTTAAAAGTTATATTTATTAATGCATTTATAATCAAAATTTTCCACTTTTTCAAGGTGGTCGCGACTTCGCCTTTCAAAAACATTGGTATTTATGGCATAAAATATTAATTTGCATATTTCTTTTTATATTTTTGTAGCTTAATATTTATTAAATAGAAAGGTGAATTTAATTAATTTTTTTTCTTTGTGAAATCTGCAAATAACGTTTTTTCTTATGAATTATGCAGAGCAAGATTTCAATTATTTCATCCTTTACATATCTTTCCTTTCATTTTTCGTAAGCTTCTTATAACTACAGTATGTTTAATTTAATCAGAAAGGAATGAAATATTAATCTTACCCGATACTCGCGACATTCCATGACAGATATAAAGGTGCTAAAGATGAATTTAGAGTCAGATGAAAAGATATAAAAAATGAAGAGTGCTTTTAAATTTAATTAATTCATTGCGCAAGAACTTTGCTAACCGTTAGGGCGGATTACTGAAAATCAAAGCAACGAAAACAGCGAGCTAAAAATTAAAATTCTCATAGAGGACTTAGTAATTCATGACTGCTGATTTGTTAAGCGAATATTGCAATCTGTAATGCATGGTTCATATTTTATTACACTAGAGAAATTCTCGATAAGAAAACTTTCTGTTGATATTAAAAAAACCGTTGCTGTATACTATTTAATAATTAAAAGTCACAGAGCAGTAAAAAGGGGAAAAAAGAAATATATTGAAACTGGGTTTAATGACAGTTCCACCGGAGGAGTTAGAATTAGAAGAATGGTAAAAGTTTTTACCATCCTTCTCTAAAAATAACGTAATCACGTGGATATACTTAAATACGATTTGAGTTGTCAAAAAGTTTGAAATATTGGCTAGAAGTGGCTCGTCCCCTATTGTCCACCATCTACTTTGCAACTGTTTGCCAGAGAAGATTTGGCATGCCACATATTGCTACTGCCATTATTTGAATGATACATACTGTAGGTGAAATATTTAATAATAATAATAGTAAGCTTCTTTATATTCTTGAAAATAAATTGCTGTATCACTATTAGTGGCTTCAAGGTCAGGGGTTTTACCAAAGCGAGTTCTGTATGAGGCACCATAAGACAAAGATAATTCAGTCGATTTATATTTATTCATTATAAATGTTTTAGATTTGCATATTTCCAATGCTTGTTGTGATCATATCGTAAATCATATGCAACTCAGTTAAGATCATAAAGTTCCAGCAATTTAAACTCTTTGGGGGGGAGGGGGCAAACTGCAGCGGATTGCTGTAGTTCCCTGGAAGTATGACCAAGGAAGGTTCTCTAGCGACATCTCTGACACTCGAATGTAAATATGTTTTCGCTGAGGCCATTTTTTGTTTTTGTGATGAACACTTGAAGATTTTATCTTCAATCCTGAGGAAGCTTATTAGGATACTTCAGTATTTTAGCTCCCTCGTAATTCTGAAAAAGAAAATAGATGCTGTTATTGGATGAATAAATAAGCTTACATTTCTAACTGTCTTTTTCTTTATTATGCGATGAATAAAAGGGAGTTTATAGCCACTTATGAAATTTCTCGAATGTAGAATTCAATGTATTCTCTGTAGTATTTACACCACTTAGGGTAATGTGACATAAACATTTATTGCAGTTTTTCAGCTGCCTTTCCTTTGCTGTCCAAAATAATAAATCCACTTCTTTTTTTTTTACCTCGAGAAGGGCGCCGTTTCTTATTTTTATAGACGTTTTTGTAGAGTTTCTAACTGCTAATTTTTATCACTTGGCTTGTAGGAAGCTGCTGAAAGAATGTTCTTTCATGGAGTGAAGAGAGGTAGTAAGCCAATTTAAGCATGATACTCTTCAGTCTGATGCCAATCAAGGGAATACTGGAGAAAAAAGTTACTTGATAGAGAAGAGGTTAAGGAAAGAAAAATGAGTGCTAGTCGAGGTGGGTATCCATGTGTACACAGAAAGAGTTTTATTCTTCTTCGAAAAATTGTGTTTGCTGCCCAAAACTTATTTCTGGATTTCTTTCTCTCTGTTTTTTTCTCTACCGGAAAGTCAAGATATTTCCAGGACAGAAAATCAGTCTGGTTGAAGAATTCTAGAAAAGTACTGCAAGCAATTCAGTTTAAAAATGGAATGTTAATTCACACAGGATGAAGCCATTAAGATCTTAATACAATCTGTTTATAAATTTCAACCAAATAATTTATTTTTGTTTTAAATCCATCTAGTATTGAAACTTTGATATCGGCATCACCATAAAACGCAAAAATCCCGAAACTACAAGTGTGCCAAGTCTCCTACACGTGTCATTATCCATAGTGTAAAAAATTATGGAGGTCCTAAAGTCTCTAAACTTTATTAGACAGTTGGACAGACAACTTGAGTAGACGAGACCTGCTAAATTAGCAGGTCTCGCCTACTCAAGTTGTCTCTCCAACTGTGTCATTATTCAACGACAAATTTTATGCCACTGAGTTAGAACATATTTATCTTTCTAAAACGAATGTTTATTATATAGTTACGTAATGTGCGTTCATATCCACAGCACTCTACATGTCCAAGATGGGATTAACTCATAGGTGAACTCAGTGTTGCGATGCCAATCAATTAACAGTTAGCCCGCAATATAACCGCTGGCTAGCTATTATAATTAACGACCGGTTCGCTAGTTGAGACCCGCGACATATCAATTGAAATCTAACGAGGGATCCGTGTGCATCTGTCGAAGCACGTACCCATGGAATAATACACAACTTGACAATCAAGGTTCCACAAGGAACTTCGATTGACTTTCTGCTTAATTTTCTCCTTTATTCACAGAAGGGGTAGGCCTTTTTTAAAGGAACTTGATCAATTTGTGCGTAATATTTTACGCTCATGGTCACTACGAAGAGGCTATTCTAAATTGAAGAATAGTCTCTAAATAACAAATACCAATAATAATATTTAAAAAATCTGTTAAATCTGCTTTCGTAGCTTGCACAGTTTCTACGATCACTATTCTTCACTTCAACCCAGGGTTCCCCGGACACCATTTAGAAACCAGCCAGGATTCGAATCCAGTCTTGACGCTCTCGATGGAAAAACTTCTATGGGCTTCTGAACACACCAGCGAAATTAGTCGCTCCTGGCGAAATTTGATTTTTCATCCCTGATCCAGCAAACCGATAAGGGAAAGCACGCAGTTTAAACACACGATATCCTGACTCTTCATAGTCTAAGTTACCTCGGCTTTTATTCTACATAATCAAATCCTATAAAATCAGCGAATTTACTAACTGTATACTTTCATCAATTAATGATTCACTCTAGTAAAACAAAACATTTAAAATTTCCGGTTCGTGAACACTTTCTTCAAAGAAAAGAAACGTCAAAGAAAACATAAGAATGGATGACGAATCTCTGATCATAATAAAATGCAGGTGCCACCAAAATGACAGACCACGTTGGATAACAGATTGCTATCTGGATTCTGCGTCTTAGTAGAGTGGATTTCTTTGGCGCTCGCTGTCGGTCTTTTTTTCCCCTTTTATTTCTTCTAACTCCATTTTATTCTTTCGTAATCCATTCAGAGTTGATGGAAATTTTATGCTACCAAAAATTCGAAATATTTCAGACAGAATTGAATTCCGCATTATGTTTACGTTTCAGGTGTTTTTCCAAATGCTTCGCAACATAAGTCATTTTCTTCAATATACTTATGATGGAATCTCCTTGGATATAATCTAGCTACTTTCAGAATATCGCAAAAATAGTCTGGAGATGAATGAGCTGAGGTTTTCATAAACTTCAGTAGCATCACGCTCGATGTCATTTCGTTACATACATAATATGACACGTAGCTGAGAAATTCCGGGAAAATATTTAAAATTTTGGATCTCTAAAGATTCTATTTACATTCGACACGATGCTCGTACCTGTGCATCCTGCTACCACTTATTGGTTGTGATGAGACATGCTTCAACCAATTACGTTGTCGTTGAAGACGTTGGAAACTCATTCCGTCTAGGAACGATTTCGGAAACGAAGAGAAAATTTTGTGGATAAACTTCGTCAGAGTTGTTTGTTGTAGGAAGTTTCTGCGCTTAAAAGGAATGATCGATAATTTAATACTAAGATGATATAAGATGGCAACTCTTCTAACGTATCTTCACTTTATATGCATTTGAAATACACTATAATTCAAAAGAAAGCGACCCGCGTAGTAATTTATTATTATTGTTTATTATAAACATTTATAAATTATTCGATATTTATAATTATTTAACATTTTTTTGGGAAATCGATAATTTGGGTCTATTGAGCCATCACATCTACCATGCATTATGCTGCGCGAGTTCAATAACCAAAACTTAACTCTCGGGTGGAGGAAGGTTCTTTTCCAAGCCAGAACAACTCGCAAAGTTTTACTTTAAAGAAGTCTGAGAATTACCCCACTCTCCAACGGAATTTGAATCAAAACCTTTCGAAACGAACAGCAAACAAAGAACCCAATGTGATATTGCTGATTTTCTCAGGTTTTGACAACCTGAGAGCGGGATTGCAGGCACACACCGGTTTTGCGCTTCTTCTGGTGGGTGCAGGAATTGTGCTATATGCACATACAGTGATAGTACTGTATGGGCATATAGCAGTGATAGTGATAGGACTTTTGGAAAAAAGGAAGAACCAATTCGCAAATGGCTACACTGCAGCAATGAAGGGATGCACCTGGTCGGAAATAATTTCCAGATAATCTATGGCATTCAGATGTTGCTCCAATGATATCAAGTGCTCCATGTGCACCAAAAAATATTTCCAACACCATTAAACCATCGTCCTCGTGACTAGCACAGTTGGTATAATCACCATTCTCATCACACCGGGTGGAAAAACCCGAGTTCGAATATCGTCAATCACGCGAGGAATTTTTATTGTCTCTTTCACAACATGGCTGAGTTAATCAGCCTCAGGCGTGGGTAGCATGTTTTTTCGTTCAGCAAACAGAAAATCGACCACAGAATGCATTCATTTTAATGTCATATTATATAGTGCGCTATTTTATATGATCTAAGTTGCTAATGCGCCTAAAACCCTACGACAACAGTTTGGTCCAACGCTCTTTCCTCTAGTACTGCCAAAATATATATAATCAGAAAAATAAAATAAATACAAATGAGCATGCAATAAAAAATCATAAAACCATGGTACTAGCCTCCTTACATAAGCAGCGACAACATTGTAACCCTTTATAAAGGTCAAACTATCTTTAATTTTACTGAAACAAAAAATCGAACTGAGAAGGGAGTGGAAGAGAAAGAAAAAAAATACAGTTAATGCCATATGTTCCAGGACGGCTACCCTCCCAAGTATTGGTGGTACTGTCACAGTTTGAATTCGGTGAACTGAAGAGAACTGATCGGTTTAGTTAAGTAGAAGTCCGTTGCCCTTTTTGAAACAATCGAATCCGACAGCAAATCAGTGCCGAATTTTACAACGGCTTGGAATGGATGGAAGGCTAGACATGGACAGATATTAATTTGTAGATTAAGTTATCTCTCGCTTGTTGACCCATCTTCTTCAGAATGAAATTAGGGGCTGTTAATAATTGAGTTGCTATGTTAGAAATAACGGTTGATAATTTTCCATTGATTTAAGGTAAATTTTTCTCGCAAATTGCGAGAAAGACAAATTGCTGAAAACGATTAGTCGTTACCTCTTGGATTTCTGAAATTCCATCTTGAGCCCGCAAAGAAGAGTTATGACAAAATGCGTAACAGAGAACAGTAAACATAATTGTGGCGCCTTTTAGTGCTTGAAGGAATTTTGTGCTGATACAGATTAAATCTGGTGATCATTAAATGCAGCTGTAAATACAGAGATAGTGTAGATCAGTCACTGCTCAGAAAAATGTTTTAAATCGTGTGCTATAAAGTTTGGGTTGCAAATAAATAGTTTCCTACATGTAGCATAGAACTCATATAAAATTGAGTTCAAGACTACGTGACATATGTCAACTTAAATGAGCTGAATTATTCGAAAAATCTATGTAACCTAGGTATCAAAGTCTTTAAAAGCTAAAGAAAAGCATTCTACGTGTACCTATGTGTCTTAGTATCACTAGGATTCAGTTCCAGTATTTAAGCAGTAAGATAAAAGGAATTCGCTGGCTTTGTAACAAAAGCGTATTGGAATCTTTAATTATTAAAAGGTTTGCTAATTTAATCGTAAGAAGCAGAACTAGAATTATATGCAACCCATTTCAGCAAATTCTTTAATATAATGATGCTTTCGAATCCTTTAGATAATTCGGATTAGCTTAAATAAAAATTACTCTTCGCGAAAAACGGGTTTTTGATATTTTATTCTGTGTCTGTATTCCCCACCCCCTACCTCCATTGTAAAATTACAGCTTAAGTTGAATAATGATCTCTTGTTACATACATTCGTTTCTCCAAAACGTAAGTTACAACTATGTTTTAGAATGTTAATAGTGGTGTAATTTAATATGAAAATCTGTGAGTGTTATATGAGTGATAATAAAAAAAAAAAGTAAAGTGCAGCCATTATCAACCCACTGCAGGATGGAAGCCTCCTCAACAATTCATGTTGAGGGAAATGGACCATAATCTGCCACGCTGGTCCAGTGCGGGTTGGCAGATCGACCGTATTCAGCAGTCAGGGGCTTGAACTCCGGTCTACTCAAAGAGCGTGTGCTACTGCACTCCCGCTCCTGCCCACTCGGCTACGGAGGCACCAATAATGGGTATTATCACATGAGTGATAATACCCACTATTGATTGTCTGAATCATGAAGAACTAGCCCTGAGTTTTTGATTGTAATGATTATGAAAATAGAAACATATTTCTTTCAGAATTCAACACACTTAATTGAGTTCTATGAGAGTACTTTTCTACGAAAGATTTGAAAGGATTTATTAAGTATTTCGGATTTTATGGGCTTGATAACTTATATTTTGGACACCAGAGCATATTCTTTCTGTCTTATGAATGCCTAATGTGTAGAGTTCTAAGTTTACACTCAGTGATCACTGAATTATGACCAACATCCATCTGTAATGGACCATGCAGTACTATAGTTCAAAGCCGAACAGCTTCGTACGGTAGAGCAGTGGTAATTTGCATCTAGTCGTGCAAGTAAAGGTCATAAACTAGCACTTATGGGACGTAGTAAAGATATCATGGAGTTTCAAAAGGGCAAGATTGTGGGAGATCGTGTGTCGGGTGCTTCCATATAGGAAACGGTATGTCTTGTCGGTTGTTCATGGTCCACTGTGGTTAAGGCGTATAACGAATAGTGTCGAACGTGTCAAACCACTTCTCTCCGACAGAACTGTAAAAGATTACGCAAAGTGGATGGTCGTGGTAAGCGAAAGGTGCAGTGCGTTGTATGGGTTCATTGGTAGGTCATTGTGCGATAGCTGATTCGCAATACAATATGGGGAATGCAAGAACATTCTTGCATTCCCCATAAGAACATCACAGCATTCGACGGCGAATGCTGTGATGTCAACAGCGCGTTGGTTGGACACTAGATGACTGGAAACGAGTGTGCTGGTCGGATGAATCCAAATACCTGGTGCAACACACCGAGACTCCTTCGTGTGTGACGCAAGTAACTCGAGTCCATGAATCCATCGAGCACTTTTTTTCCCGGACAGTAACGGTATCTTCCAAGACAATGTGTCGTGTCATTGGGTTCGCACTGTGTACAAAAGTGGTTTGAAGAACAGTAAAGATATCACCCCATCTCGATTGCCCTCCAAATTTTCCTGACCTCAATCCAATCGAACACTTGTGAGATGTTTTGGAACAGGAAGTGAGGCGTATGGACACGCAACAGTGGTGTATTCCGACACTGTGGAAAGTCTTGCAATTACCATGACCGTACATCCCTATGGACGTCTTCAGCCATCTAATGTAGTCGGTGCCTAAGTGAATAGCGCTGATATCCGTGCGAACGGTGGCCCAACATGGTATTAGGTAAGTGGTCATAATTCAGCGTATATTAGAAACGATAAATATTGGTGATCTTTATAGCAGTTCTAATATAAATGGCTATCATATGATGATCGATGCACTGTTCTTCAGAAACACGATTCAGCACTTTTTTTCCTTCTGAATTGATACTGATTCTGTTACAGATTTTAAAAGCAAGATTTTTCTATCCGCTTTGTTCCTCCTGAAAACATATATTTTTTTGGAAGTAGCTTACCTTTAAAAGCGGATTTTAGGAATAATGGCACTACATTTTTGACAGTTATTATTTAGGAATAATCTTATCAAAAATATTTCTTTATTTTTTTGCATTAGCATGTTCATTTGCCTCTCCGGTACCTAAATTTTAAGTTGTCATAGGGAAGGGATTTTAGAGAATATTAAGAAAATGCACCCTAAACCTTAAATTATTTTCAAAGAATAGAAAGGAAAACCAACAAAAAATAAAATAAAATAAAAATAGCTCATATTTTGAACCAAACCCTTAAATTGTTTTATTCAAGCACTTCGGATAATTATCACTTTTCCTTGAAGATACTTCTGTTTAATTGCGACGAGTGTCATTACTCAGGCGAACTGTTCCAGAAATTGTCGTTTTATCAGTGAGTAACTGGATTATATTGTAGGACAATCTGCTTATACAAGAAAAGCAGTAAAACAGATTGAGAAGATTCATGGCAATCGTCTAGTACAGCTTTTCAAATTCACAACATTACTAGTACATCAGCTTCGACCTGTAAATGCTCTGATCTTCTTGCTGTGACAAAAAAAAAGTCTAGCCATCCCAAATTTCATTAAAATTAGCTACCGGCATAAACACTCTATCTCAGATTGCAACCCCAAATAAACTTCGTATAATGTGAACATTTTGGTAGTCGGGAATACATGCAGAAAGGGAAAGAAAATGAAAGTATCGGGGATTTTTCTCAATGGAGATGATGGACGAAATAGAAAATTCCAAAGCTAATCTACAGTGATTATCCTAGGTTAATTATGCTATCTCCTATCAGTAGTGGATGGAGAAATTGTGCATGGAGTGCAGCTCAGGAATTTGTCAACATATGTTTAGTGTAGGAACGCATTGTCTATGCCAGATCCATGAAACTCCCACTTGCCCTTCAATTCTAATATTTTCTGCTGAAAAAATAGTGTGTGCATTAAGCTTTTTGAAAATATGTAAATTCTTTAAAAAAGAATAACCTAAATCGATATCATACAACACGTGAGATCGGATAGCATTTTTATGTATCACTGCTGTATGCGCAGAAAATTAAAGAAATATTGTTGGAATATGTAAAATTAACTTCAGTATTTCATAGATTTATACATTCTTTAAATATAAATCTGTCACAATAATTTTGTATTATATTTAGTGTTATATTATTTTTATTTTTCGGCCCTTTTGATTTCTACACACTAAATCCATCGTGCACCTGCCTGATTACAGGTTTGAGTCACAGTCGCAGCGAGTCAGATTTGGAGATTTTGGAGTACTTGGAATGCTGGGAATTTCGGACGCTTTGCAATTGGATTACGGTTCATTTTGTCAATAGTGTAGTTTCTGTGCAAAGGCTTCTCGTAAAATTAGATTATTTATAAGATTGACTACCATTTGCATTAATACCCAAAGGAATACACACGATAATTATTTCACTTTCATATTACGGCAGTTCGCTAACCCTCCCATTAATTCGTACACTTGACCTATATGTTAATTACTGATTAAAACCTTAAGCCTTCATTTAAACGTCCATTTATATCCTATTCTAATTACAGCTAACGCGCCATGGCATCATATCTTCAAATAAGATTGTCTTCACAAAATTAAATTCAAAATTTTCAATATTCAGATTAAATCCTTCAGACCGTGTGGAAGTGGCATTTCGTGCCTCATGCAGTGTCGCGCTTCAGTCTTAACACTCTTCAACATCGGATTTCTAATTACCACGTACTCCTCATTAACGGCCTGAGGAATGAGTCTTCTGTGCCCTTTCTGTGATGAACTTCTGCCTCGCAACCTTTTCCTTGATTCTTATTCGCTATCATTTTGCTATATCACATTAAAGCAGCCTTGTTCCCCGTGCTATTTTTTAAATAATATTAGGTAACAACGTTAGTTATGATACGTTACTTAGTTAAAATTAAGATCTGGTAATTATGACTTGTTTAATTGGAAAATGGTCAATTTTAATAGTAAAAAAAACAAACAAACTCGGTAGAATTCTTTCAGAGTGCCACTTTCCTCTTTATCCCAATAGAACATGCACCTGATGCCTCGCGAGTAGCATGGTGCATATAAACATTTACAGGATTTTGGGAATTTAACTATAATAAATATGTACAATAACACTCAAATGCTCTAGAACATATTAAGTTCAATAATTTTTCAACTCAAGATAGAAATATCTGCATTTAGTGCTTTATAGCTTAAGCATACTTGAAAGGCCAGGACCCTATAAACAATATTTATGACGACCTCCATTGCAACTATTTTTTTAATATAAAATGTTTAGCTTACAAGCCATTGTTTGGAATTAAAACCGAAAAACAAATAACGAGTACAAATTTACATCGGAATGGACTCTCAAGGATTGAGTGTCCATTCCGATGGATGACAAGCATCAGATTCCAAACCTGATGCTTGTCATGCCGAATGGAAGGTTGCATTTTGTTGTAGTACTATACATTAAAATTTGGGACTCATTTTATTGAAATAACAATCGGATTAATAAAAAGTGCGCCCTTCTAACCAAGCCAATGGGTCCCGTCGATGAAGGAAGAAATTTTTATGGACTTTTTTTCACAACGTGGCTGAGTTAGTCGATCTGAGGTAGAGTAGCATGGTTTCCCCTACCGGAAATTCGGGTTTTTCGTCCAGAAAAGAGAAAATCGAATACACAAAATTTACAGACAATATATGCGGCGCAATATGGGCTTAGCTTAGTCATTGATACGCCTGAAAACTTTACAACAACAAATATAAAATGCAACTGTTTGAATGATGTCATTGTGAAAAATTTATGGGAAATGCTGGTTTAGATAAATCACGCCACATTATTAACTGGATGGTATCAACTTGAAATACAGTTAGTGCACTCGAATATTGTGAGTACCGGCGGAATCATTCTGTTTATTCATTTCTAGGCAAAGCTTTATTCACTGTCTCTGCTTGCTTGATATCTGTGGTTGTACGACTGTCCATTCAATATTTGGTTTACTTCAAGTTTATCACTGCAACTCTATTTCAAGCGAGTGCTGTTATCATCCTTTTGTCTCTTTATGGAATCTATTTCCTCTGGAAATGGGTTTGTGAAACGGAACTTTGCATGCATTCTTCTGCTTCCTCTTACTAACTAAGCATCATTTCTCCATAACGATATCTCTTGCTGAATTACACAGTGAAAGGAAACATATTCTGTCTCTCTCATTTTATACCATCATTATTCTATCCCTAGGAGTCTCTGCTTCTTCCATTTCGTAATTATGTGCGTTAGAGGCGAATAATACACCTGGTCCCAATTTTATATTTAATTATATTTCTTCGCATGTTATTCTTTTTTTTTACTTATCCGATCTAGGAATTTTTTGAGAATCAGCTGAAAGTTTTTTCACACATTTGTAGCTTTTTTTACAGGATTAAATTTATTTTATTATCTCTTGAGAGATTAACATCAATAACGTAGAAAACATCGTGCATGCCTTTCGGGTGTGTCCTGAGCGAAAAAGGAAATTAATAGCAGCCAGTGAGAGGTAACTATGTGCGCATTTTTATAATACTGGCATACAAAGAGACAGCTCAATAATTCTGACTCCTAAATGAGATTTCAAAAACTCTTAATTCTCTGTTAAAATATTCAAGGTGTTCCAGATGCCATATATCGGTTATTTTTGTTGAATTAGGAAAAAAATAATGTCCACCTAGACGTCATAATTTGAAATTAGTCCTAAAGATGTATTTATGAGCAACAGAGCAGAGAAATATCAGTAATAATCAAATTTAGAGTAAAATATTAATTTTCACTGAATTTCCTTCTGATTTTATTTATTTTATACCATACTCATAAAAACCAACGATTCTGCTCATATAAATAAGCTGAGATAAGCGATCATTGTTTGTTTGTTTTTTTTTTAGAAAATTCTACCACTGTAGTCCAGTGGTTAAGCGCGAGGGTACAGAAATACATGCGCTTGAGTGACGTTCTCTTTGACCTTATGTGGTCGTTCCCGAGTATACATATAAAATTTATTTCATTAAAGAATATCATGCTCCCTCTTCCTCTCTAAGTGGTTCAAATCACAGTCCTCCCACACCGGAATCCCATCAATGAAGTCAGTTTTTATGGGCCTTTTTCACAGCAATGGCCAAGTTAGTCGGTTTCAGGTAAGGCTTACACGTTTTTCTCCTCGGAAACTCTGGTGTTTTTTGCAACAAATCGACCGAAAAATTCACTTAATTACAGACACCATATGCGGACCACTTTATGGCCCTTAATGTTTGTCTCTTTCAAATTTGTATTGTAGTAATTCAGTTTTTTTTAATAAATTAAATTAATTCATTAGGGAATTTATCCATTTATTTATGCTAAACCTGATAGGACTTTAAGCTTCTTAGTCGGTCTCGGACAATGGTAGCATGGTTCTTTCTTCCAGAAACTCCTATTATCATCCAGCAAACAGCAAATTGACGACAGCTGTCTCAGACAATGGTGTTTTCTTCCAGCAAACAGCAAACCGACCACAGAATACATGCAGTTTACTGACATTTACATAAAGTAAAATATGGCCTAAGTTTCTGGTGCGCCTAAAACCCTATAACAACTGGCGCGTGAATTGTATTAGAGAAAATTTGACAAAGGGATACTCTCTGTTAGGGCGAATTTAATACCAACATTTGAAAGATTAAAAGATTCTGTAAATTTCATAGTATATTCCTTAATGAAATGTTAAAGCATTTACTGTTGGTTTGTTCTTAAACAGCAGTGCCCCTTTTAATAAATAATCATTTGAAACATGAAAACTATGGCGATAAAATGAAGTGCTTAATTTTCTTTCCTGTACCATTCTTCTTTTTCGCGAACTGCTTCTTTTGTTCATATTTCACTTGTGCATATCCTGCCTCTCGCATCGTGACCAAGGAAGTTCCATTTCTCTTGACCGTCACCTCCCTCATTTTGGGCTATTTATCTCTTCGTTCGTTTTCTAGCAACACTCAATTTCAAACCACCTGTTTAGGCGTCTCCTGTTTCCATCAGTTTCACAAGAAGCTGTCCCTGTACTCACTGTAAGCGGGGCTCAACGGTGATATCAATCGATCTTCCCGTTTCTTCAGCGTCCACGGAGAGCCTTACAACCACTTTGTCTCTACACTTTACCATATAAAAGAATACATTTTGCCAAGGAACGAAATCATTTTCATCCGCTTCTTCTCGATGCGCTCCGCTGGTTTTGTGTCTCTGTACAGCTGTGTTTCTTCGAGACAATGATAAAACGAGGAAATACAAATGCAATTTTGGGATAGTAGATTGCACGCGAGAGACGGGTGTTTAATATTTCCCATGGAATGGATTGAAATGTTTCCTTTGTTTGTATGCGTAGCAGCGATTTTTATACACGACAGATAAAAACTTGGGCATTATCCTAAAATGTATTTTTTCTTATTGCGTTATTTGCGAGAAATTTAGCGAGATGTTTTTTAGTAATCGTTGCCATGAGGCCCTCCTAGTTTTTCTTTTCTTTTTTACAGCCTCTTGAAGTGTCCAAATGGCAAGACTTATACCACAGTCATGAGAATCATCTGAGGAGTTCTCAGTTGGTTCGCAAATATTTTGTTTGCCTTTTTCTGGAGGAAAAAACTTAAAAAAAGAAATGCACACAGTGTGAAAAACGTATGCATTAAACATTAGAAATGATATTGATCCAATCTAAGAGACCGTGGGACTCTTTTATTTAGCTCAAACATGCGTGCATCTTAGATAAATAATGTATTCTTGTTTCCTATATGAAAACACGTTTTGCGTCTCTTACCTTAAAAATACTTTCACATTCGCTTAATGACTTCTTTGACTTCTTATTGTAGTCTTTTACCAGAAACTGGGCACTTAAGAAGCACACCACACACCTAAAGCAAGTTTAATATGATGTCGGCTTCTTAATATCTACTTTGAAACATCTTAAATTGGTTTTATCCTTATATCCCTTCAATAATAGACCTACGACTGTCCCCTACACAGGAACACCCACGTCATATTCATTTCCAGTTAGCTCTAATTATAAAGAGAGAAACTTGAAACCATTCGTGCTATTAAACTTGTATGTTCGTGGGATTTAAAAACTGAAGAAAAATATAAAAAATTCGACCAGTGTCCGTCCTAGAAGGATAGCAAGACTTGTCTAGAACTTTGTGCACCATTGCAATGTATGGACACTTTTACAAACAAATTTCACATGCTTTAAGTTATTTGTAATGTTATTTCTTGCAGAACAACTTAATGTTTTTTCCCCAATACATTAGTAATGGTATATATACGAGAAGCGGTCAATAAGTATTTACTTTCAAGAAGAAGTATTTGAGTTCGAGAGATGAAACTTGGTTGGAAATTTCGTCCTTCTCTGTGTAACTACCCTCTTCAGCTATACTTTTTTTTCTCATCTATGGATAAGCTGCTCTTTCAGATCTCTTGAGTGGAACTAGTCACTTCGAGCAGAAAATCACGCTTTCACTTCATTACCTACCTCCTTATCAGTCTGAAATCTTTTGGAAGAGGAAGTTTTAGGGAAGAGGAAGAAGTTTGAAGGAGAGAAGTTAGAGGAATAAGGCAGGTGTCCAGATTTTCAAAGCCACACCTGATTTAAAAGTCCACTGTGTGAGAGCATGCTTGTATGCAAGGCTCACATGGCTACTCTTACAGTGCAAAGGCATCCGATTCGGAAGGAAGCTATCCAAAGGCATCTTATTTGGAAAGGAATCAGATGCCTTTGGATATCTTCCGCGTATGTTCAACTTAATAGTCTTTCTCAACTTTCCGAGGAGGTTTCTGTAGTAGTCCTCAGTGATTCTGTTACATTTTTGGGAAGTAATCTGTAACGATTAGTTTTTGGTTTTTTTGGTGCATGGGCGACTAAGGCCATGATGCACCAATCTGTAAGGATTATACCTTTAGAGTTGCAGAAAAATGACAATGTGGCAACAATTGAACCTTTGGTATTTTGGAGGTTAGTAAAGATGAATGTTTCCTTTGTTTGCTCATCTGTTTCGTTTCTGTGCCATAGTGATATACCTGGCATTCATCCATCCATCATAAAAAAGTCATCAGCGTTCTCTCTTATAGTTCTAGTGAAACTAGCTGTTCCACTTTTCCACGCTGGCAGGGTCTGTGGTTCAGATTGGTCTTCCTTCTCTTGGGTCATCGTGCACTCTGCTTCAGCCACACCTGGACTGTCTTTTCCAAGTTTTCACAGTTCATACGATGAGCAATCCACCCCATACACATATGAAAAATATATATATATAATGGATCGGACCTCAACCTTCTCCAGCATATAACCTCTCATTGTATTCATGGCTCTAGTTCAGTAATCGATGAATCTAGAGAAACAAATAAACATACATTAAATTATGAGACTTAATAGCGAATCCCTAACTCATATATTTCTAGGTAAGAGAGGGTAAATACTTATTGATCGCACCTCATACTTAGTTTATATACTTAAAACTATGGCTGGCGATTTTTCCTTTAATTAAAAAAATCAATATGTTATGTACATATTTTTTTCGAATTAATTATAATACGTCTTCAAGATGAACAAGAAAAGATCCCTTAATGTTATTAAAGAGTTATTAGGTATCACAAGTTAACAACTGGGTACCCTTAAGAATAAATGCGGGCAAAATGCCAAGAATAATAGTCTACTACTTGTGTAATGAGACAGAACTTCTTAAAAGAAAGGTTTCGGATATTAAAAGCGGCTCATGGGACTTTCTTCTTGTCTGCGCTAACGACTGCAACTCACTGTATTTTAGCAGTAGGAATTAAACTTCATATGAATAGAGATTTTTTACAAGAGCTCCTTTTGTTAAAAGCACGTCGAGTTTAAAGGATAAAATTCAAGCCAGTAATGTATTTTATCGATTTAAATTGGTTATTTCTTCATTAATCTAGAAAACCCGTTACACAAAGTATCTGTTTTCATTAGATTTGAAATTAATCTGAAATTCTATTTGCTTTGCAACGCATTAAAAGGACTGCCAGTTTCATTTCAATGCTAACTTTACTTCGAGCGAAGAACTCGTTAGAGAAATTACAATTTTCTTAATATTCAGTTACTTTCAGTAACCTTTGATCAACGTCGGAGATATTTTTTAAATAAATATTAATGTTGTCATTCCGAATATAAAACCACGAGTAAAATGGATGCTGGAAACGATCTTCTATAAATTATAATATTCATTAAATGCGTGTTTGCATTATGGAAGCTCGTGATATGAAGTTGTTTAAATGAAATGCATTTTAAAATTATAAATTATGTGAATCATATTATGAATTGGAAAGTTGTTTCAATGAAATTCATTTTAATGCTATTATCAAAGAAACTCTTAGCCTATAAGTTCATTGACTGAGAGGATGATGGTTATTGCACCTAAAGAAGGGCTCCCTGAACTTCTAAAGCCATATAACAGATTTTAAAATTTGAATAAATATTCCTGGATGTAAAGAGAATTTGCTTAATTTTTAGCAAACAAAATCCTGGACTCCTAATTACAAAATCAAGAAATATGATAAATTTATTTCATTTTAATTTATTCATGTTCAGTTATTGCAAGCATGTATTGGCGATTACATTAGCAGCACATTACGCAAAATAGTGTATTATGTTAGGTGAAAATGCTAATTAAAAATAATTCAGGTGGCTCTTATTTCGATCATCCTTATCATTGAATAGTGTAGACCAATATTAGAAAGCTATAATGCACTGTGAGTAAAATACCTTTTCACTAAAATACCCTAAGGACAATGATGCTCCAGAAATATCCTTACAGCGACTGATGACCTTAATTAAGAAGCATAAACTCTTCAGTAGAGAAAACACCAACACGGCAAAGTCTAGCAAAGAAAGCCCTATGAATTAACGCTGAAAGCGAGTGGAAACTTCACATAAAAGCATAGGAATTTCTTCTGTTCTCTTGATTAATATGGCTCAGTTGTTGCTCCTCAGCATTTGTTAGCAGAATAAAATTAAATCCTTTCTCTGTTGGGCATTTTATCTTCTTCATTGAGACAACAAAGCTATGTGTGCTATAAATTACTAGTCCTGGACTCCTAATTACCCTGGAGGTTTGGTAATTAAAGGTAGAGGAGAAAGAGACAAGAGGAATGAGAGTAGGGTAAAACAGAAACGAGATGCAAAAATCTTTCACATATCAACTAGGGTATGTATTTTCTTTTCTTATGGATCAAGTAAAGAAATCGTGCCGATATTCATTAGCATGCCATGTTATTCTTAAATGCTGTGACAGAAATTACTACATACTATTCTTACTATTCGAAACATACGACGATAAAGTCTTGGTGTTAAATAGAAATATTTTGTTTTTCATTAATACCTATTAAAGCATTCTTTAGATATCTTGACTTTCCAAAAATCATCGAACAATTGAATCAAATGGGGAAATGCGTTATCAACCATAAAAACTGTTGAGGAACTAACTGTATCTCGGAATAACTTCACATAAGTTTCTTGGATCCCATCTGTGTATTTTCGAGTAGCGACGTTTCAGATCTCGATGAAAGAGGTAGCCTGCGCCCATTAATGGTGATGTCGTGCTACACTATTTTTCCATATACAAAAACTGTCCTTTTCTACATATTGGACGAATCATATCGCGTACCTGTCACATTCTTCTCCAAATGTTACCTTGTGGAGAATCGCTATTCAGACTGAATCTTGAATTCAGTTGTTCAATGTCCTAACTTCAGTGCACAGTACCCCACGATAAACGAGCTTCCTTATGGGTCTTGGTTAGAGGAACGCGAAAAGACTATTGTCAGTAATTGGTCATCCTCATACGAAATTTCATTGCTTCACCAATGTGGTGGTGATGTAATATGTGTGCGCACTCCTCTAGATATTTCTGCTTTGGAGTTTCCTTGTTATTACTGTCTTTACGAAAGAACAGTTTAAAGGAATTTATATATACATAGCATATATATAAAGTTTAACTTACTTATATTTTGCATATGAGTGTAGATATACTGTAATTAATAGAACAACTGATTAAATATTCCAATGTACTTTATATACATAGCTCATAGGAATTATCATAAAACTTATCATAAAAGAAGGACGAGCAATATCAGATCGAGGGAAAAATGAAGAAAAACCGAACAGACTCTATCGTGTAATAGTCGTGACAAGAAGAAAGAAAAGAAGGTTCCCATATGGATATGAGATGCATGAACTCTTTTCTTTATGATATCGTGAGGACACTGGCAGAAGATAAATGCGTGGATTCGAATGCTCCACTGTTGGTCACACATGAAATTTAGATCACACCGCGAAAAGAGGAAGAATGCATGATGGATGAATAGCTGCTGCTTACCATAGACATATGATAGACACGATTACATAGCGCGTGCTCACAACTACCTTGTATCTCAAGGTTCAATCATTTCGCACGCAGGGTTACTTTAAAATGGAGGATATTTATCATAAGAAGCAATCCACATTTCAGGAAAGTACTGTCCATATAAACAAGATGGAACATTTATGAAAAGTGAAGGGCTATTTGGGGTATTGCATTATACATTTTATTATTTTGTTGCCTGTGATTGCCTATTGTTTATGATTACCATATTCAGATTAGTAACATTTTCTACACCTTAAAAGTAACCTTAGATTAAGGAGCTTATTTGTGATAGAATTACAAAACATTAAAATGTCTCGTTCGATTGTGGTTTTCAAACAATTTCTTTTATTAAAAATAATGAAATTATAAATTCATTCTTTTTTTATAATAGTAGGTACTCGTATAATAACTAACTTTGTAAGTATTAAATAATAATTAGTTTAATACGAATTGTCAAAATTAGCAACGTTTTTCTGTTTAAAATCATTGAAAAATTGAGTGAGAGAGAAAAAAAAACAAAGCTGCCACTTGAACTTCGCACGTTTCTAAATACAAAACCCACGAACATTTTAATACCTTATGATGTTCGTTGGTGGTGTGTATAAAAACAACACTCCACCAAACAGAAAAATGCGTAATTATCGAAATGATGGTTAAGGGATTACTGAGTTGGAAAGTTCCACAGCGACAACTGCAAGATTTGTTCCTTTGTTTTAGTATAAAGAAGAAGCTTATTCCAAATTATTTATTACAAAGAGCGATTAATGTTCAGCGATTCTTTTCAGCTCAAGTGATTTATCATTAACAAAGAAAGTAGCGCAGATATTTCTCTTGCGAGAATTAGGTAGGTTGATATTTGTGCCGACGAAAAAAGATTTTAGTTCGATAATGCACTAGAATATCATTTGGCATGGTTTTTTAGATAAATTATCTCGTATTCATTATTTTATTATCCTTAGAATAATTGGATAAGGATTAATTGTAGTCCAGCTATATACTGAGTGGCCACTTTATTAGGGACAACCACCTAATAGCGAGTAGTCCCCTTTAGAGACCTCAGAACAGCCTGGATAAGTCATGGCATGGAATCAACGAGGTGTCAATATCGTGCCATTGGGATGTCATTCCATATTGACTTAGTTGCCTTCTACAGTTGTTGAAAAATTGAATGGTCGTGGTTCTCTGCTCTGAAGAGAGCACTGCAGTTGGCTGAACTCACTCTCATGATTCTAGAACCAGTTTTGTGTAATTTTGGCCTTGTAACATGGCACATTATCCCATTGAACGCAGCGATGAAGGGATGCCATGCTGAAAACAGTGTCCAGATAACCCTTAGCATCCAAAATTACTCCGTATCAAGTGGTCCAGAGTGCACCACCCAAACTCCCTCTACACCATTATAATGCCTGCATTGTAGCACCTAACAGGATGCACTCATGTCATTTACGTCATATTCTGGTCCTCCACCAGCAGGAACAGAATTCATCAGAGCAAACAACGTTTATCCAGTCCTACTCTGTCCGGTATTGAGATTCCTGAGCCCACTGTAACCATGTTGCAATTTCCGAAATACTTATAGAGATGAGTCTTTCTCCGACTACCATATCACGTTCAAAGTTTCTTAAGTCCCTACTTTGCCTGTACTTGCCTTAAGCTGTGCCCATGACAACCTGACTTCATATGTCGACAGCTTGCAGCTCTTTAACTCCTCGAACACACCAGCAGATGAAGAAAAGCCAATCTTCAAGCCTCCAAAATTATCGCAAAGCTTGAATATTGGCTCCAATAGCTCTTGGTCCTGAGTACCAAGCGATTTATAGAATGCTATTTCTAAGCGAATTAGTTATATTTCATTTCTAGCACCTTAATCCAATTTTTGTTTCAAGTGCTTCTTTAATTAAAAGGTTTAAAGTAGAAATTCAGAAAGGTTATTCACCAGGTTTCTGTGTAAAACGCTAAAGAATGATACACGGGCGACTTACATAGGTTCTTGAGTGACATGAATTCCGCAAAATGGGCATCATTTTTCAGAGCAAAAACACTTGCAATTCACATCTACCAAAAAAAGCTACACTCAGATCTGAAAGCTAGGTTAAAGAATCAATCGGCTGATTCCTCTCACCAGTAATTTTCGTTTCCTAGGTTTAATGTTGGATACTAAACACAACTTTGTTTCACATACGAGTATGACATACTTCCGAACTGTCTACTTGAAGAAACTTGACATAGTCAGAACCATCTAAGATATGACATGGGTTGCCTACAGATACACTCCTCTACATGCTTTCATCAGATCTCGTCTAGATTGTGGTGCTGTTGTTTATTACTCGACTAGAAGAAGTGACCTGACTTAATACCAATCAACACAGTGCTCTTCGCACTACTGTAGGGACGTTTAGAACATCCCCTATCCAGAGTCTCTACGTACAGAGGCACATGAACTTCCATTTCACCTTAAAAGGAAAATGATGCTTCTCAATTAAGCAACTAAACTTCAGAGCCCTCCAGTCCATTCCGTTCGGGGGACCTTGCTACCTACGCCTGAGACTGACTAACTCAGCCACGGAATGAAAGAAGCCCAAAGTTCATCTCGTCACCGTCGGGATTCGGACCCGGGCCCATTTCACCTGGTGTGGGGAGAACAGCGACGACACCACTGTGCTACCGCACAGACAATCCATCCTGGTCTGTAAATCTCCCATTGAGTTGATACCTATTCTGAACAATGTGGGCCCTCGTGGGTCCACGTACGATTGTACCAGTTGGTACGATCGCCGTTCTCTCCACACCGGGTGGAAAAGACCTAAGTTCTAGTCCCGTCGATGACGGAAGGATTTTTTATGGGCCATTTTCACAACGCTGAGTTAGTCGATGGTTTTATCTCCCGGTTTTTTTTTTTTTTTCCCGGAAACTCGGGTTTTTTGTTCAGCAAATAGAAAATCGACCACAGAACACATGCAATTTGCAGACAATATACAAGGAGCAATATGTCCTTAGTTGCTGATGCTTCTAAAACCATACAACAACAACGATGTGGAAATGAATCTCTGGCAGATTAAAATATTACGCAACTTCATAAACAACATGTCCTCAACAGTGCTCAAAACTGTCTAATATTACACACGCTTCGATAAACAGACTCTGTCGTCGGTGCCGCGGTCGTCTTTTTTTCTTCACATCACTACAGGTTGAATGTACTTGTTATACTGCAGAATTATACTTAATTAATTTAACCTTAGAGAATGTTATCTCTTTCATAACGCCAGCAGTGTAGTATGCACTGATTCCATGAGTGCAGTGTCTGCATTAGACAATAAATTTTCACTCTCTCATCCCATGATAAAGCAAATTCATTTCTGTTTAAATCATGTATGTTATATCAATCAATATTAATTCCATAATTAGCGAGGAATTCCTGTTTTTGTCCTTGCCACATCGATATATTCTGTCGATGTGATGAAGGAACCTAGACATTGTCTCATCAGGACAAATGGCCTAACCTGTCACTCACCACATATAATTCATATATAATACTAAAGGTTATGCATATAAAAGAAAACAATTTAGTTTACGATGCTCATTTTCATGTTTATCCCTTTAAAAATGATTATTTTCCTTCTTTATGAGTTCATAATATGCTAAAGGAAATGTTTGTTTCTCTTTGATGAAAGAGAATTTTCGGACATTGAAACTGTGATACTCCTAAGGAGTTAAATTGGTGGTGTCGTTGAGCTAATTCATCAATGTCACTCAGAACTGTAGAAGAATCCAAAAGACACAACAGGTAATTTTGGTAGCGCTAATGAGTTGTTTGTCCGATAAAATTCTCTGGAGACCACGTGGAGCAAATTAATGATGATGAGTAAGATGACGCTTCCAACTAACAATTACAGAGTTATTCTTGGTAATCGCGTTGACTTCGCTGAAAAATCACGATCAAACTCCTCTTTAACAATCCGTGAAAGGAGGCTTTATTGCTTCCATGAATAAATATTGGATCTTAAGGGCAAGCTGTGTAAGGGAAACAGTAAGAAGGCCAACCTTAGCAATTCAGAACAATTAACTTTTTGTTTGCTTATCCACCAGTTTGCGACTTGGTGTATGTCCCTTTGTGAACTGACTGAGACTTTAATCTTCTAATTGGTCTCATAGATTTTAATTAAGCGTGATGCATATAAGAATGTGACTTGTTTCCAGTTGAAATTAACCATAGCGAAAAGAACTTAAGTCGTTGTGAAAGATGCAACGTGATAGGTGTTCTAGGAAGTAAAGTTCTCTGATATTCTGTCTACTTTCTTTGTAACTAACAGAGAACTTATTATCTGATAGGCTCCGATATCATATCACTATACCACTAAAATTCAGTATTTATACGAAATACTGAATTCAGTTTTTGCTGAAAATATGTACTTATTCTTAACTAGCACAATTTTAAAATAACTGCAAATAAATATATTATGAAAAATTATAAACTTAATAAATAATAATAAATTATAACTGATATTTTAAAGAAAATGTTCGTTACCGAATAGATATAAACGTAGATCATTTTTATTATAATTGTTTTACATTAAAATTATTGGATTCTATTGTTAATTTAAAGATTATTTTTACCAAGAATATTTGAAGCACTCACTTAACTCTCAAGGAGTTGTTTCTCATCTTCAAATTGAAATGACTAAATCAAATTGGCTTTGGATTTTCATGAGACAGGAACACAAAGCCCAGGAGATACCAGTTTGCGTTGTTGTTGTCAATAGAACTTAAAATGTACTGAACAGCATTCTTTGGTGTAGTAGCCCACTCTTGTTCTGAAATGAAGTGAATTTTTCTTTCTGCTGTTTAATCAGTCGCTTATGATAACTAAAAGTTTTCAGGTGGTAGTTATAAGAACTAAGAAAGTCGCGCTGGACTTTCTCTCAAGGGATAGAGAGTTCTTCGTGTCTTCTAGCGCGAGAATATTTCGAACCTGGCACGGTAGGAGCTTAGATAAATTCTATGGCATGGTTAGCGACTAACATTAAGTAAATTGTAATATCAAATGACAACGTTCGGTGGTTGAAACTTAAAGCCATAATTGCTAAAGTAGGAGGATTTGAAACCCGTATGTGGTTCGAGATAATTATGACATACAAATCGTGTATAACCGATGTGAGTAATAATTGAAGTTAATAAACATATTTGTCCAATTTTATTCCTCAACTATCCTTTTGTAACGCGGATCATCTAAACTATAAAAAAATCTTCTATTGTTGTGTTATGAGTTGTATTTAAAGACAGAAGATTGGCTGTTTTGGATTCTCAGTTTTCTTATCCAAATTATATACTGTATATATAATTTTCATTTAGATTTATAATTTATAAAATAAGTATTTACCATTATTACATATTTCGTCTTATTTTTAATGTAATCTGTGTGCTTTAAGAATAACTTTCACGACCCACCCAGATTTTTCTGAAACCCACAGATTTAAAAACGTTGGGTTAATCCATAACTGGGTAACTTCCAGAACAAAGCCATTGGATTTTCTAGACGTATAATTCTTATCAGATAGGACTTAATGAAATTGAAAGTGTGGTAACTTTCCCAATAATTGGAATCTGGCTCATAGAACCTTGTAACGTCATTGTATTTGAACAAAGTTATCTGCTGAAGGTCTCCTTTCTAGTGGTCTCATCAGAAATAATCGTAATTTTTTATATTTGAGTTTATTGTGCCTATGCCTTCTTGTCCCAACTGCGCAGTTCTTTGCATTACCAAATTTGATACAAAATTAATGAAATTTGAATTAGTCTAAATAGCATGAAAAATAGTTCGCTTTAATTCCACTCCAGTAATCGTTGGTTTTTCGGTGTGCATAAGATGCTAAAGTTACAGTGGAATTTTGTATCTGTATACAAATTAATTCAAGTTTATAATTAACCAAAGAAATATGCATTTCAGGATATTTCAATTAATGTCACTGGCTTTGCATTGTTCAGAAGTAGTTGGTATTTAGATGCATTATTTCTGGTCGGTTTCAGCACACTCGTCTTATTAGTTTGATCTTATAGACAAACCAACTCTCATATAAACCTGGTTACAACGTAAGGATTGCTATTTGTGTTACAATTGCAACCACCTGCCAACGTCTACCAACTTTCTGTGATTTCTGGTTTGTGCATTTACTGCAATACAATCAAAATAAAGTTGATGCATCCAGAGTTACACACTGTTCCTAGTAACATCCGAGACAGTGTGGTAATTTCTTTTCTAGTTGCCCTTTCTGATTCAAATCATCCTTGACGACCAACTGAACTTCTGGTAGTTTTATTACTTCTATAAAATGTACAATGGATTAAAGGAAACTTCTTAAAGAAGGATCCGTTAGAATTCTTCATAATTCAATTCAATGAAGTGAGAGATCATTTCTAAATAATTCAGTGTTTATTTTCATTAAATTGTTAATACCCTTTGGTTTAGACAGAGTATATAAACTAACTGCTATTGCGTAATAAAGTTACAGAAACTAGTAAATGTATATGTATTAGCTCTGTAAAGATTAAATGATTAATTTCGATCAGTGGGATTATCTTTCACAAAAATTATAACAAATGATTTGCTCTTTATCATCGTATAATATTTCTCTTCCTTCAAAAAGTAAAACTCTTTTTAGCTTTTCCGTGTTGAGATAATGTGAGAAAATATTTTTATAATGGGCGTCGATTCCTCCAGTTATTTTCACTGACAAGTTTGAACATTTTTCCCATTTGCATTAGCGAAAGAAAAGAAATGTAGAAAGAGAATCTGAAAATAAAGTAATGCATTCAAGTGTGCTTCTATACGAAACAATCGCTGACCTTATTTTTATCCGCAAATAAGAGAAATAACGAAAATGTTGGCAGTTTCATTTCCTTTTCTTCAAAGAGCCAATAGAAAAGAAATGCAGCGATTAGATTTCTCGGTTCTGTGATACAGGAAGGAGCCAAACCATTTTTATGATTATCACATCTGGGTCACTAGAAATCCATTTCTTTCCCCAAAAAACGAATTTTTCACTCTTGACATTTTTTGTCTTCTTTTATCAATTCCGACAAGAGACCAGTTTGGGAATGATGGATGGCAGGAGTCAATTTTTAGAACGTACCGTAGCTTAAATGACAATACGATCTCTCATTCACAGCCTATCTAGCGCTTGAACAAAAAAAAGTGATCATGAGTGGTCGTTCTTTCGTTCTACTAGCGAGAAGTGAGAAACTGCCATTCATACATGTGACAGTTGGGAGAATTGGTGGAGAGTATTGTCAGTTAGCTTGTTCTCTTGATGTACCTACCGGACTGCCTACCGCCAGGTCACATATTTTTGTTAGACTAGAAAGACAATAACCGTTTGAATCGGTTATAGAAAAGCCTTTCTTTCTTGTTTCAATAAGGGGAAAGAACTAAATAGACAGCTATCAGGTGCAATACTATATAAAGATTTGGAAGAGATGTGGCAGTGGTTCTAATTTGGGTTGGGTTTACGAGCTCATCAATGTTCGGAAGGTCATAAGAAAATGGGACCACAAAATATTGACTGTAGTTCCCGATGTACTTTTGCCAATTTAAAGGAAAAATATTTTGAATTGCATTTTAACACTTTAGTGACTAATATAATTTTAGGGTCGAAATGTCCCGTGGACAATTGCAGTACTCACCTAATGAACCCAACATTTTAATACCAGTAAGGCCAAACAGATCAAATATGGAACTAGGATGATATGAGGTGCATTAAAGACCTCGATGATGGCAAACAAAGGTTTCATCCTTCCTGCTTTCATCCGTGAGAATAATCCAATCTTAGGTGGTGTTCACTAGATTAGTTGAGCAGAACATGGTAGCAACTAAGCATGTTAAGACTTAGAGAAATTATATTACATGGATTACAAATAGTATTATCAAGCGATACGGCTTTTAAATGTTTCGCAGATATTGAGATTCCTACAAGATTAATTGAGATTAATAGTTTTTCAGAAGAAAATTAACACCAAATGAAAAACCTAATATTTTGTTTCCTGAGGAAGTTGCAGAGTTGATTCGGCACCTTCAAATTTCCATCTGTTTCCTCACCTTAAGCGACAAATTGCAGGAAATGATTCCTTAATAGTATTGAGGTTACATACACAGTGGGACAGCCGTGTTAACCGTATCATTACTCATTCCTTGAACGGGGTCTCGAAAATCTCATCACATACCAAGATAAATAGCTTGATTAAGAAATCAAGACATTCTGTTAAGACTACACACTCGATTTCTTTTTTTGTGTCTCGAGAGTTTTCAAAATAAACATTGCAGACTTCACCAGTGTCGTAAAATATGCTGTATGTAGATAGAAATCAGAGTTTTAATGTTCGAAATATGAAGTCTTAATGAGAAATGACTTTGCTGTTCTATGGTACGAATAGCATTTCTCTAGGGAATTTTTCTCCAAGAGAGAATTGATAAAAAATGGTCTAAATTTTATGATATTGAAAACGTTATGAAATATTCCTGAAAATATTTACTCGAATATATTTGAAAGTTTGGTTTCTCTAATATGTGAATGTTCAGAATTTTTTAAGAATAGAATGGAAATGATTTTCCTTCGAATGAACTTTGGTGAGGCGAGATTATGGTGATGGAAACATCTTATGAAAATCTCTCTACACCTTTCTAAATACCGATGGCTTCATACACGAACTTCGTTGTGCTAAAATATTTCGTACAGTAGGATTAAGCTAGAGAGGAGATTTTTTCAAGAAATTATACCCGGGTATGCACGAGGTTTAATTTTTATAAGCCTATCGCTTTCCACAGAGATGAATTTGGCTATTTTCAAACTAATTATTTCGAGAAAATTAATATTTGAATACAGATTATCTGTGTTTAAATACGCATCACTAGTGAATGAGTCTGTTACGAGAAAAATAAACAATCATCTTGTTAAAAGGCAAAATATATCCTCCACGCTGTCTTTTGAGATAATTATTTTTAATGCAATTCAACCCGCATTGCTCCGCGTGAGACTTATCAGGAGACAAAATTTCCCGAAATCTGATTAAACTTTATTCTTCGCTGCGTGTTCGAGTACCTACGCATTTAAATTTCCTTTACGCCGGCTGATGTGTGCTGATCTCTAATCCCGTCCATTTATCTCTATGAGAACTGCCTTCACAGTTTTGAAGCCCTCCCACTACCCACTTAACACCCTTAATCTCTTTCACGCAAGATGCTTCTCTTCTCCGTGTAATCTAACTTCGTGGAAAATGACCGCACGAAGCGAAATTATTTCTGTCAGTAGCAGAGGCAGCCACGAAAATTAACTGTCTGGGATAAATGACGTATTCTATTTTAAAAGATTATGTAGATCTACTCTTCCCTGCAAAAAAGTGAAATTAATGCCTTTGATTTAAACATTGGAAAGGTGAAAGCGCTGCCTCTACTGTTTCCTGACCTGAACAAAAGAGTACACGTTATCCTGAGGATGAAACTGAGGAAAGCTAAATGTTTAACTGACTCTTAGTGAAGCTTCTGAAATTTTAAAGCAGAGGTGCGAGAAAGGTTTTTTGTTCTTATATAACTGATTCTGTTATTAAAAAAAAATAATATGCTTGTTAGTTATAGCTGTATCTTTAAAGTTTTAATATAAGAACGAATACACTTTTTTTTGGCCGATAAATCAAAACAGATAACGTATTTGTAATGATATTACATTTCATTTAAGATAAACAATATTAGTTTTAACGAATGCTTTATGATAATGCTCAACAAGAGCAGTGAAAATTAATTGTTAGTAGCTCTTAAAATCCTACCCTGAATGCTGCATATAATGTTGTTATACGCTGTATTTTATTACATTGCGATTTATTTTTTAATGACCAGAAACCGTCCAGGGTTATCTCTAAATCTGGATCCACAAAGCTGTTACAAAACACGATATGTTTAATAAAAAACAACATTCACACCCAAACACAACAGTGCAAACGTTTTTGCCAGTCCAAGAGAATGCAATGAATTATTCGAGGGGTGATCTCACCGTGTAAATTAATAGTTCATTTAAGATGCTCTAAATTGCACATTTTTCCAGCATATACACTGAAAGGACAGAATTAATGGGGTTCCTGGGAAACGCGATGCTGTAATCCCCCCTCTAGTGGACGAACCCACCGCATGGCAGGTGTATAGGTATGCTGCATTCACGTAGACGGTAATTCGATGTCAATATGGATAAAGTCGCAAGTGAACCGACTTTAAAAGAACTATGATAATGGATGCCCTCGACGCATGGGTCACTCTGTCGCGAAGGTGGTGCAGAAATTGCACTATCCCCGTTCGACAGTATCAAGAGCGTATCGGGAATGCGCCATTTCCAGAATAACATCGTAGCGTGGGCGGAGAAAGGTGGTGGTGGATGGATGAACGTGGCCGTCGACGTCTGTCTCGCATTATTTCAGCCAACCGGGGAGCGACAGTGGCACAAATCGTGGCCGAATTCAAGAGGGAGATGCCAGAAACGTCTCCACCAAGACCATCAGCTGATCATTAGCGGAAATAAGTTATGGGAGCCGCCGACTAACAAGAATCCCATTGCTAACTCCACGATACAGGATTCTACGCCTCAACTGGGCGAAAGAACATAGGCACTGCACCTTGATGATTGAAGACGGGTCTCCTGGTCCGATGAGTCCCGTTTCTAGTTATTTGGAGCAGACTGGTATCTGCAGGAAACCGCACGAATCTGTGCACCCGTCATGTCACAAGGAACTGTTCAGGCAGGTGAACGGTCGGTAATGGTCTCGGGCGTGTTCAACTGGTACACACGTTGGTACGTCTGGACGCATCTCTGAACGGTCCAGGTTACGTGTCTATCCTTACAGACAATCTGCATCCCTTCATGGTCATCATGCACCCACAAGGCAATGGACTCTTCCACCAAAAAAATGCGCCTCCACACAGAGCCGTGGTGACTAGAACATGGTTCGAAGGGCATTCCGCAGATTTTACCACCAAAGAATCGCCTCCCGTTCACCGGACATGAACCCTGTGGAGCATCTTTGGGAAGCTGTGGACAGGTCCTTTCCAGCTTTGAATCCTCCACCCAGGAGTGCATAGTGTTAGGGTGAGGTGCTACATGTGGTTTCCCACATCTGCGCCACTTTGAAGAGATACAGTACCACTGTAAACGCGAGAAAAGTGTTTTGTTTAATGTACAGTACTTCGTCAGGGTCGCTTCAGCTTCCTGAGAGGAGACCAAGTTAAAAAAAATAATCATAAAATAAAAAAATAAATAATAAAAAAAGAAGAAAAAAAAAGACGATTACATAGAGTGAGGTAGTACAGAGTGTACTGAAGAAGGGGGGGGATGAGAGTAAGAGGATGTAGGCGAAGGCATCCCCAACCAGTCAATTGACACTAAGTTCTATCAGGCGAAGGCAAAGAAAGAGGAAGGATTGAGGTCGAAAGTGACTGTGCAAGGGAGTACAGATAGGATCACCATTTGACGCCTCTGTCAAATCCTGGTGGTGTCCAGTCCAGGGGTTTAAGTCAATCCAATGGTAGCTATCAAACTACAATCGTCGGATAGTTGTCCGTTTAATGGTGTGACCGTCAAGTTCATGACAGTCTAGTCTGGATGGTAGTCCATTATGGTCTCAAACCGTCTGTTGTCTTCATTGGGACCGTTGTGGTGCCGATACGGGAACTGTAGATAAGGATTCCTTCGGCTGAAGAGCTCTTGTGCGGAACGCGTAAAAGCTGTATATTCCTCCCTACTATCAAGTAGGTGTATTTCTTGATCTTTGAGCATGTAGGTCAAGGAAGTGATGGTGTAGCGGAGATCCTCATACAGGGGCCTCATACATGTGGTGGGACCAACTCTCAGTCCCACCACAGGTGCAAGTAAAGGCTAGGGAACCCCTGTCAATGTGAGGGAAGAACTTTCTAGTGATTTCACCTTTGTTGGAACAGTCCATCTTGCTTGCCACGCCTGCTGCAGATGCGTGAGGAGACGCTTCTTTTCTGCTGTTCTGTCGTTTGCGGGGTCTGTTGTGAAGTCGAGGATAGTCTTGGAATTTGTTTTGGAGAGGTGAAAGAGCGGTCCACAGCGGACCACCTCTAGGTCCAGTGGCATGGTGCCTGCCAGGATTTTCAGAGCATGGGTACTAACAGCGGAGCAGGATGTTCCTTTGCAGAGAGTCGAGGATTCTTCTTCAGTAATGGTGATGGCTTTCGGGTAGCAGATTCCTGCTGCGTACGTTTTAATCGGAGTAAATACCGCTTTATAGAATGAGGACATAGTGTGCTTATTGAGTCTCCAGACCCGTCTGGAGACCCTGGCGACAAGCGCGGTGTAATTGCACATCTTTCTTCTTAGGTATTTAAGATATGCCTGGAAATTTAGGTTGCTATCAAGGATAACTCCTAGATACATAAGTTGAGTAGAGATGGTCTGACTTCATTGAGACTTCCTTTGACAAGAATAGAGTCCGTTTTGGTGGCAGAGATGGTGAGGTCGTGGTGTTTGCTCAGTCTGTAACTTCTGTAGTGCAATATTCGGCAAAGTCTCCAGTCGTGCCCTAGAATCGCCTTTAACTGTGATAATATGATCATCTGCATAGGCCTGAGAGGTGCCCAGGTCCATGCCAAGGAATTCATCAAGGACGATTCCATATGAATGGGCCCATAACCGAGCCCTGTAGGCATCCTCTGTAGACCTGTCTGGTTTTTCATGTATGGAGAATTGACGGTGATTGACCTGTTGGAAAGGTAGCTTTTTATTGAGTTATATAGGTTTACTGGAAGCTTTGATTGGCGCAGTCTGTCCAGGACGGTCGGCCAGTAAAGCCGACAGCAGTGACCAGAGAGTATTTCTTTTGGGTATTTCCTACTGCTTCAAGGAGATTGTGGAGTGCTCCGTTTTGAATCCAAATTGTCTGTGAGAAGCCATGTTTGCATTGTTGTAGCGTTTGAGAAGACTGTAGTAGAGTAGCTTTTCATAGAGTTTATTAGGTACCAACAGGAGAGCGATGGGACGGCAGGAATTCGGGAGTTCAGGTGGTTTCGTCGGGTTCTTCAAAATTAATTTTACGATGGCCGACTTCCAATCTGTTGAGTAGTGACCATCACGTAGGAAGGTATTGAATAGATGACGTATTAACTCGGGGACACACTCCACTATTTTCTTTATAATCTCCGGCTCCAGCAGTCCGGTCCTGGTCATTGTAATTCTCCTAAGTCAAAGGGGGGGGGATTCCTGCTCTTCATTGTGATAAGTCCTATTCTCTGCACAGGGGGGATTTTTGTTCCTGAGTGAGTGGGTTTGTTGCTGGTTGTAGGATGGCGTCCAAAATGTTTATGGATTGCTGCTAGGTGGTTGCTTCCGTACTTTGTAATGGTTTGGTTGCAGTGGTAACCTCTCCCCTGGGTAGTTTGTTTGTGGTGATCTTATACACCCCTCCCCAGGGGTCGGTATTACCAGTGGTGGTGACCAGGTGTTGCTAGGATTCTTGTTTTCGTTTGCGGATCAGGGCCCTGTACTGGTTTCGCACTTCCCTGTAGTTCTGTCTGGGCGCCTCCACCTCGCGTATCGAGCACGTCTTCCGGGCATGCTGGAAGGTCTTTCTTCTTATAATGACTTCTCAGCGCAGCCTATGCAGCTCTGGACTCCACCAGGGCACTGCGCCCGGGCAGGGTATTTCCTTTTGATTGTCAGGTTGCAGGCGGTTATGATCAGATCAGTGACTTGTCTTTGGAGGGCATCTGCGTTGTCAGAAAGAAAGCCTTTTCAATTGCATGTCTATTTACCATGACTCGTATGACTGGGGATCTAGCTAGAGATCTGTTTAGCTGAAAGGAAATAACCTTGTGATCCGATGTAGTCCACGCTTCCTTGACCTTCCAGTTGGGAACGTTTCCGACAATGTTCCTCGAGGCCATAGTAATATAAATAGTAGTCTCCCATAGGGTGTTTGAGAAGGTGGTAGGATTGTTCGATTGGTTGATGATTGTCATAGTCGAGTCTTCCAGGCGTTGTCCATTTGCAGTGCTCCGCCTGTCTGGTGTCAAACTGTGCCAAACCATGATCGGCAATTGACATTGGCTCCGATGATACCAAGGAGTGCGACGGAATTATGGACAGCGCTGCAGCAAACAAGGATGGAAAAAACTATGGAAATGCTTTCGTGAACTATTGGACCAATTCCTCGCCGTGTGACTGCCCTTATCCAGGGGCGAAAGGTGGGCCTACCCGTTACTGGGTAGGTATCCTATGATTTCTGTCCACGCAGTGTACTTTGACTTTGAGATGGTCCCACAAATGTGAAGTCACTTTATAAATAAGTCAGTAGTGACCATTTTACTGGTCTCCACCTTCTGACCAATGTTGAGGGAACTGGTCATCCAGATATTCTTTTATTGGACGGCTGAAATTGGACATTCGCGCCAGCTTGCGTTTGAATTTTTGCCTCTCTTTGGGAATGTTTTTAAAAGCTTTGTTCTTCATCATACCAAGATAAACCTCTCATATTATTTCTTCATGAACTTTCCCTGAAGGTACACAGCGTTCTTTATCCAACACTCACTCCATATCCTTAAATTTCATCAGCCAGTGGAGAACCATTTTGGATAATGTGGCTTAAAACATTTGTAATTTGATGCTGGCTAGGCCTCAACACAGCAGAACTTGCACACGCCCCTCTTTTGTCAGTACTATCAGTCACAATTGCAAAAAAAGTAAATTCTTAAACCAACCGTTTAGCCTATTAATCTAGACTTATGAAACACTTGCATTATTCGTGTTGTATCTGTACTTTCTTTTACGGAAAAGCATTAAATGCTTGGGGGAGCAAATATGTTTCTTTCACTGTTTAAAGGAACTCAGTAGAAACTTGGTTTCTATTAAGCATGTAAATCACGTTTGGAATTAGCAGTGTTCTTCTTGAACATGTAATGAATAAACTTTTTGACAACAAGAATAGTAGGAGCGACGGTTTTTAAAAATTATTTTATTGTTTTTTTTTTGGAAAATGGTGAATAATGTTGCTTGCATGAATCATTACGCCATTTTAATACTACTACTTCTACGTAACTCCTTAATAATTGGTTGACAGCAGAAGGGGACCCGGTACTAAATGGTTGTTGGTTGCCTTGGTACAGTCAAGAATAAAATGATGATTGAAGCGAAACGAGCAATTTGTAGTACAATTAGTATGGAAATGTACTAATTTTCAGAGCTATTTCAGAAAGAATTTAAAAGTTATTCAATAAATTTTACATGTGCGTGACCCTTGGCACTTAACTTTCAATTTTTGAGCTTCACACTAAATATAAGATATTTTATTCAGTGTGCAGACGTTTTATTCACTCTGAATAGACCTTGTACTTCGTTGTATATCTCCATTTCCCCCTTGCTATACAAAAGCGTAGTAATTGGAAAAGTTGGACACCTGAGAATTGTCCTTTACAGCAGGAGATCTTTGGTAAATAAACAGAATCTTTCAGTTAGGATTCGGCATTTGAGAAACTATGCAGGTAGCTATACCTATTTAGTCGCTAAATTTAGCATAACAATGACAAAATTCTGCAGTCCTGCAGGAAATGTGATATCAGATAACCTCATTCAGTGGGTGTAAACAGAAGAGAAGCCAGGCGCACGCAGCTCCTTCCATTGTACCACTAAGGTACACAAATGCTTGTCAAAAAAAGGTCACAATAGACCATATTTTCACAATCCGGTAGAAAGTTATGTAACGTATTTAAACGAAGTGAGGAATAATTATAGCTCAAGGACCATTAAAGAATAATCTTAGAATAAGCAGTTCTCAAACGAAGACAGCTGCTGCCTTTATTTCTATTCTACCAAGTAAAAGACTCATTTTATCAAGGTAGCAGTTTTAAAGGTTAAAGGAACACTGATGGAGTTTGTCCAAAGAGGAGTATACCGTCTTTTGTCCAACTTTTCTAACGATGTTTCCCCTTTTCATCTCTTCGCTCTCTCTTCACACTGAGAAGTTTCATCATTCAAAAGGAAAAAGTCTCGGATGTGCTTCTTCTTCATTCGGACGCCTGAGTACTACGATGCTAAAAGCAGTCCATTTGCCTACTGCCACGAGTCACAGATAAAAGAAAACGAAGCACTCCAAATGCTAAAGAAAAAAGATCAAATGGAAAATGATGCTCGAAAGGAATCCTACACTTAATGTCAAGAAACTCTCCTACATTTGTTAGATGCTGTTAAAAAATCCTTTTCTACACAAAAAAAATCTTTAATTTAGTTATTGAATGCAACTTTAAAAATGGCGTTTTAGAAAGAGAAATAATTATATGTTAAAAAATGTATTCTTCAAAAGAGGAGATAATAATTACGCTCAGAATTTTTTCTTAATCTCTCTCTCTATGTGCATCACTGTCCTATGAAAGTGCTTCTGATATCTACTATAAAACTCATCTTGTATTTAAGACACTATTGTAACAACCACCTTTTAATTTTATGGCTACACACAACGATCGAATAGTGTGGTTTAAACTCCGGTACACACTCAATTATTAACATTTAGTGCAGCTCTGAAATCCCTCCTATAAACGTATTTTGAAAACCAACGTTATTAGACTACATGTCAGGGTGCAAGCCGGTCGATGATTGAGGTATAAACTGTGTACAGTTATGAGCTAAATCTGATCTTAATTACTTATGCCCTAGTGAACCGCTCGCTTAATTATTCAGAAACATGGCGTTAATATATTAGTCCATTGTTCCTCTTTGCACACTCACAAACACACAACACATTTCACCAATGGAAACACTACCGAATCCACCAGCTCAGCGCACCAAGAATTTTTAGGAAATGGAACAACTGTTTCACATTTCCTCAAATAGATGATTGTATTTGAACACAATGGAGAATGAATTAAGGAAAGATAAATGGCTCTGGAAACAATGAAGTCATCAGCAAATATTTAAAGTACGAGGTATGGGTAACAGATTGATTTCGTAAACAGATTTCGAACTCTTAAAATTTGAAAGGAACAGTTAGATTATTATTAATTTCAGTACAAATGATTTATTTCCAGCCCCATGTTGCACCACTGTAAATAAAGAAAAAAGGATCTGCAGTCTAGTCGGTTAATTAGCTAGTTAAAGAAAGATGGGTGGTACATGAAATGAGCGAACATGCCAACCTTTAAACATTTTCTTCTTAACAGAATCTCGAGAAGCTGAACATTTTTATATCATTTGGTAAAATCCGGTGTTCCACCGTTTTTAACACTTCCTTTGCAATTTAGAAGAGTCGAATCCTCGCCATAACTTTGCTATAACAGTCTAAGCATTTCAGGTGGATCTTTTACTAGTTCTTTTACTAGTTCAATGTTTACCACAAGCTGCTGTGCTACGTTTAGAAAGAGGATAAGAATAAAACCCTCCTAATTCTAATGGAAATTACGTACCCGTATATACAAGATAAGAGAAATACCTAGGAATATATAAATTGGAGAGTTCGACCGCTGAATTTCATCTCCTCAAAGAAAATTACCTGGCACAACCGCGAGGAAGCAAGAATGTAATTTGTTCCGCCATCATGTTTTATATGGCAGATCAGGTGCAAACATGCCTCTTTTAGCCTTTAATCGTGTTAAAAGGTGGCTAAAACTCATAGTATAAAAATCGCTCCTATAGAACTTATGCATTTGCTGTTAACTCAAAACCAAATTTTGCCAGTACGCAGTTATAGATTGCTCTAGAAAATTTTGCCAATGCTATTATTATTATTTATATTCATCCTGAAACAAGATTTAAGCGAGCACTACACCGCTCGACAAAATTAACAGAACGCGTAGAAAACGTGGTCAAACTCATGCAGCTTGCGATGAAGCGGAACAAAATGTGGTATGATGGTGTTACCATAGAAACTTAGGACAGATATAAGGGACATTTATCGGGATTGTGTAAGAATTAACCAAAAGGGTCACATTACAGAAGTCGATACAAGATGCTCGAAAATATGGCACATGACATCAATACGTATGATCCCCCTTCAACGGCTAAACAGGCCTGACAGCGGTGAACCATGCTCGATATAAGGATGTCTATAAGATTCTGTGAAAACAAATCCCATTTTTCCACCAGTGCAAACCTTAGCTGACGAAGTGACCAAGGGGTTGGTTGTCGGCATAGAATGCCGACATATGTTCGATCGGATTTCAGTCTGTGATCGTGCTGGCCATGGCAGTCAGTCATTGGATATCTTCAGTTTCAAGATATTCCTCCCCCACTTCAGCTCTATGTGCAGAGGGTTGTGATGTATTAAAAAATCTGGGCCCACCGCATCCCTAAAAAATTGCACATGAGATTCAAGGATCTGTTCTCGGTACCTCTGCACAGTTACGTTACCCCTATTAAAAACATGAAGAGGGGTGCGGCCTTTGATCATTGTTTCGCCCCACCCGAGAACGCCGCCTCTACCATAAGTGTCCCTTTATCCGATGATGTTGGAGGGATAGTACCGCATTCCTCGTTGTCTCCAGATGAAATAACGTCTAGAATCTGTTTTCAGGCTAATACCGGACTCATCAGAGAACAGAACGGTATCACATTTGTCAGGACTCCAAGTCACATGTTCATGGCACCAGTTTCAACTAGATCTGTGATGTTTTGAGCTTAATGGGATACAAACCACTAGCTTCGTTGCATAGAATCCACTTGAATTGTGCCTTCTTAACACAGCCCAGTTGGAAATGTTTTCACCTGTAGCCGCAGCAGCATCAAGAGACAGTTGATGATAGGACATCGGAAGGATTCGTCTGGCTGTTAAACCAGATAGCATTCTGTTCTGGTTGACGTAACCCTCCAACGACTTTTGCCAGCTCTTCGTGTAATGTTTCCTGTCTCCTGAACCTGCTTCCATAGTGCCGAGATGACATTGAGTGAGACATAAACCCAATGTGCCACATTCATCAGTAACTATCCGGCTGAAAGTCGTTCAAGCTCGCCACCATCTCAAAGAATCATCTGAACAACGATGACTTTCCAGCTTGAGTTCTGGAGATTCGGCTATCCCACTGAGAAAGGCAAAAAAACGGGATGATCGCATCATGATATGACATGATGCGATCGTAATCCGTGTTTCTATAGGTATGAAAAATTTACAGCATAATGCGTGGCTCTGTAAGGTGGTAGATCGATTCTTATTGGATACTCGGAATTTGAATGCCAAGATGCCTGTTATATCAAATATTTGCTTTCGATGACACCGTTAACAATAAAAATATTAATGAAAAATATTTTGTTCTGTTAATTTGTTGAGCAGTGTATTATTTAACATGTTGTGAAAGAATCGAACAGTAAGTTTTCTTACTTATACGTTCTTGTTTTTCATCTTCACGTGAAGATATTCTTTGTCTTCTCTGAGTTTAAATTTAGTTCCATTTTCTTCAATTGATTTTTTCATTTGAACGGGTATGTATGGCCTTTAAGGATGAAACTAACTGGTGAGTGATGAAAAGGTTTTGTTGTGAAGCATCTGATGGATAACAACTATCGAAGTGGCTTGTGATCCGAGTAATCTATATCAGGGAGTGAATAGGTAATAACTGCACTGGCCAATTGAAACCGTTTATTGACACAGTATATTTACTAAAGGGATCTGGTGATGCTTAGATTAAAACAGAAAAATAGATCCTGTTTTGAGAATTGTAGCACACAATATGCGAAATATTCACTTTCCTTTTTTGAAATCCCTACTTTGATTCTGTGACCCCAGGGATTACAGACTCTCGTTGGTTGTTATACAGTAACAAACTTTCTGAATTAGTAACACAGCATGTTTTACATCTAACGGCAGGATTATTCTTGTTTTTAATTGAAGAAACGAGAACTCAAACACTCCCAAACTAGTTAATACAATAGTGGCAGAGTTAAAAGAATATTAAAATCCTATCACTGCAGCTACTCTTCGAAATTTTAAGACATATAAACATTAAAGTCTAAAGAAGCTTTGTGTTGAAAGATTGGTTGTTTATTCAGCTAATTTATGAGATTTTTTTTCATTGGAAATATGTTCAATATGTGTTGAAGCATCTGTCGCTGAAGACATGTCCAATATGGCTCCGTCAATCTCATTAACTTGAAGTAAATTGGGAAGTTTTTCTATCCTTCTTAAAACGCCTGCAGTGATATTCACTGTAATGTAGATATTTCAGCTTTGAGATCGTTAACAGGTTGTGGAAGAGTTCTGTAAACTTTCTATTTAGACAGCTATATTAAAAAGTCATCAGAGATTGAGATTAGGAGAATAATTTTGAAGAATAAAGTTTTCTTCAGAAACGGTGTTGTTTATCGTTAAGGTCATAATAATAAACACTCCTTATTATGGTGTATATGATAGGATTTTAGCTATTACATGAGCGTGTGATAATCCCAGTATTCATTTATCCAACAGTATCTGCCTCAGTTAATGGTATTAAAGAAAATAGAAATACCTTTGAAGAATTTCTCTCTCTTTTTTCCTGACCAATATTAATCAAAAAGAAAATAATACTACGCTAGTATTTGCACAAGTAGGGCATACGTTTTCGGTAGTGTTTCCTCTATAACTTCAGAAATTTGAAGCTTGCATACAAATACAAAATTGTCATCGATTTTATTTTCTTAGTAGACAGAAGGGTAGTGAGAACTGCTAAGAACGTACCCTTTCGAGGAATTCAGTATATTTTATCCATGCATATATGATACGTCTTCCTTGATATTCCTTGTAAGAGATTTCAAATTTCTCTTTCTAACCTGCTGCTCAAAATTTCTTTACCCCCATTTATCGTATTCATTTTCTCTCTTTTATCCCTCATCAAACTCTGACTTTCTTTCTTCGAATCTCCAGCTTGTTTTCCAGTCTACCTTCACTAACAGGAAAGTTAAATTGCCGAACGTCGAGTGAAATTCGATGACTTACCAAATAGTCAAGTCATTTTCCCTGAAAAAAGATTCAAAAAGAAAACTTCCGAAGTGAAATTTTAAGAAATACTCCAAATCTTTGAAAGTCTATTTATTGTTAAAAAGTAAAACTTCGGGTATTTTTTTTTAGTGTTTTACCAAAAGCGATCCGCTTTTAATGAATTTCTTTCTTAAAATGAAAAATTTCCTAAACACTTTATTTAGAAATTCTCTTTATCACGTGTTATTTATAGTTTAGAACGCGTCTTTAAGCAGAGGAGATGAGATGAGGGAATTAAGATATGGAACACGACTATCTAAAGGCTACGTACCGTATTAAAGTTTCCCTAGAGAACTTCAACAGATGGCTGTATTCACCATCAACTCACGCACAGTTCAAGGAATACCGGAGGTGTTCAGAAGTCTTGAGCGAATTAGAATTTAGTGGAAAATATTTTGTATTAATCGCTACATTATTTTATACACTCATAACGATTGTGATAACAAATTACTCTTCATTGAGATTAGTTAGTCATTTCGTATTAATATCGCTTTGTTCTTCCTCCTTGTGTTCGTTCCATCTGGTTCTTTATTGCGGAAAGATTGAAGCGCTGCTTAGCGAAACAGCACCCATAGACTGTTTCCGGTTGGGTGAAAGAAATCCTCAGAAATCTCAAATTTAAGAAAGATTGAAAACGAGATGGAAAAATTCAGCTTTGAGAGCAGATGAGTAGAATATTATCCCAAACATCCTATTCAGATTTCTCCATAAAAATCCAGAATTATTTAAAAATCGTGTACCTAAGTATAGATGACACAATTATAAATTTGAAAGTTAAGTTATTCATCTACATATCAACAAGACGTACTGGTGATAAAATGTAGAATATGCATTTAGGAGACCTGATTTATAAAATTAGGTGAAAAATATCTTCTTCTCATCATCTCTCTCTATCGTAATATTTTGTTGTTCACGAACCATTTTTATTTCCATAATGTATACAAGGAAACTTTAACCTTAAGAAAAGCGAAATTGTTGCCTTCATTTTCCTATTATTAATTTATAAACTGCTCCTTCCTTCGTGGTTCGTATTCAGTTTTTCACTCACGCATATGTTTAAGAATCAGAGCCGACGTTATTAAAGTTCCAAAAAACTTCCATACACACCACTTCAGGCGTAAAAATAGAGTATGACGAAATTGGTGTACTACCATTTACTGAAGTATCATCGAGAATGTTCCATGTTCCTTCACTAATGATAGCAATTTTGTAAGCTTCAGAATAGCACCGTGTAAGCAGTATTGATTTCTCATTCACTTCGGGCAACAAAGACAGTGGTTTAGTAGGGAGATCAGTTGCATAGTCAGGACAATATCTTTGTAAATTAGAATCTTTTTTTTTTTTTTCAGAATGGCTGAACCGAGCCAAAGACCAACGTGTTATATTTATGTAAAATTTTTCTCTATGGAATTCAAAGAAATGTTTTGCAAAAAAACAACTTGCTTACCAAGAGTATCATCATCGTCCTCATGAAAATGACCCTCGATTGTAAATAGATCTTTTAGTTTATTACTGGGAGTTAGGTTTATGCTGATATTATTCATTTCTGATTTTATTAAATTCACATTGGTATTAGGAATCAGTTGTGATTTTTTTCGTTTTCTAATCAAATCTTACGAATCATATTCTTTCGATTTTAAATATCAATAACACGTGCCAATTCATCGTTGGGTTGCCCTCTTTAGTAATATAATAGGCTCGAATTAGTTGCTAATTTGTTTCAATTTCTCTTTAAATTAAAATAGAATTCCAAAGTGATCCACTCACCTTAAGTGAGTTGGATAAACTCTAATAATACACTGAAAGGACAGAATTCATCGGATACCTCTAACGTCTCCATCGGGCGATCATTAGCCGCAATAGATTATGGGAGCTGCTGACCCACTAGACTCCCATTGCTAACACCACAACAGAGAACTCTACGCCTCAACTGGGCGAAAGAAGATCGGCACTGAACCTTGAATAATTGGAGACGAGTCTTCTGGTCCGATGAGTCTCGTTTACAGTTATTTCGAGCGGACGGGAGGATGCATAGCTGGCGGAAACCGTACAAAGCTATGCACGGGTCATGTCAACAAGGAACTGTTCAGGCAGGTGGACGGTCGTAATAGTCTGGGGCATGTTCAACTGGCACACGTTGGGACCTCTGAACGGTCCAGGTTAGGTGTACATCCTTGCAGACCATCTGCATCTTTCATGATCATCGTGCAGCTATAGGACTCTTCCAGCTGGACAATGTACCTCACTACAGAGCCGTGGTAACGAGAACATGGTCGAAGAGCATTACGCAGATTTTACCACCATGAATGGCCTCCCCGTTCACCGGACATGAATCCTGTGAAACATCTTTTTGGATCCTACACCCAGAAATGCGACGGAATTATGGACAGCGGTGCAGCAAGCATGGATGGAAATATCTGTGGAACGCTTTTATAAACTAGTGGACTCAATGCCTCGCCGTGTGACTGCCCTTATCTGGCGAAAGGTGGGTCTACTCTTTACTATATACACTGCGCTGCCACTTTATTAGGTACACCTACCTAGTAGCGTGTTGAGCCTCCTTTATCCTTCAAAACGGCCTGAATTCGTCTAGGCATGGATTGAACAAGATGCTGAAAACGTTGTGCAGGAATGGAGTACCATGCAGACATGAGTATGTCACACAGTTCCTTCAGATTCGACGAAGGTGTAGGCCTGCAGCGAACAGCCCTTTCCAGCTCATCCCGAAGATGTTCAATAGGATTGAGATCCGTGGACTGAGCGGGCCACTGCAGCAAAGAAAAGTCATTGTCATGTTCCTGGAACCATTCCATAGTGATTAGGGCTTTGTGAACCGGCACATTATCCTGCTGGAAGTAACCGTCTGACTGAGGATAAACTGTCAACATGAAAGGATGCACTTGGTCAGCAAGGATGTTTAGGTACGATGTGGCATTGAGACTTAAATCTATGGGTATCAGTGGACCCAAGTTGTGCCAAGAAAATATTCCCCACACCATAACACTGCTCCCACCACTTTTCACGGTAGTCATCAGACATGACGGGTCCATGGATTCATGTTGTTTTCGCCAAATTCTGAGCCTTCCATCAACATAATGCACGAGGAACTTCGACTGACTCATCAGATCAAGCAACTGTTTTTCAATCCTCGATAGTCCAGTGCTGGTGTTGCTGTGCCCACAGGAGGCGTGCTCTCTTGTTCTTCATTAATAACAAAGGTACGCGATGTGGCCGTCAGCTGTTGTAGCCCATTTGCGACAAAGTGCGACTAGTCCGTTACGATATTTTGTTCTGCGCACCAAGGTTGTATTTTGACGTGATGTGCGACATTGTGGCCCGTTTGTTTGCTTGCACAATTTTAGCCATCCTCGTCTGACCTCTCTCATCAATAAGCGATTTTCTTCTACAGAAGTGCCGCTGAGAGGATGTTTTCTGTTCGTTGCACCATTCAAACTGTGGTGCGTGAATAGTTCAGGAGAACTGCCGTTTTAGAGATGCTTTGTCCAGCACGTCTTGCACCTACTACCATGCCACGTGCCGACCGGGCTAGCCGAGTGGGTAAAGTACCTGCCCGGCAACCCAAAGGTCGCGGGTTCGATTCTCACCTCGGGCTTGGATCAAAGTACTGCAAAAACCTTGGGAGGTGCAATATGGCCACAGAAGCCGATGCGCCAACAATTACCAAATCAAAAAAAAAAAAAAAAAAACCATGCCACGTTCGAAGTCCGTTAGATCACTCATTTTCCCCATTCTTGCTACGATTTGTAAGTTTAACTGATACTAGAAAGGTTGTTCTGTTGCATTTATATCCACAAATGTGGTCATGTGACTTTCAACGTTGTGGGACAAACCATTTGTGAGCACAGCAGTGGTGTACTTAATAAGTGGGCGCGCAGTGTAGGTATCCCATGATTTCTCTCCAACTCTGTGTACATCGCTATAATTATTGCAACCTGATGATCAGGCCTAGCTTACACTAAATCGTATATCGGTAACTCGTTGAAATGCAAAACTTATCTAGCTTTCTGGCTAAAACAGATCTGTGTTAAATTTTCCGATCTGGGACTCTAAACGTCGCAAGGTAGAGAGAGTTCTACAGAAATTTCAAAATACCTATCATACTTCTCCAAACAACTTTTGATTTATTCCTTTAAACAAAACATACACGCTTAAAAAAACTTCTAATTTTTTAATGTAGTTGCAGTGATAAATTTTAACTAATTAGAGCACAAATTTAAACAAAAAGAGAACAGAAACCACTGCAATTAAAAAGTTTAGTAATTTTCTATTCTAGAGTTTTCAATACGAATGTGGCTAATTTCCTGGAAAAGCAATCTTATAAAAGAATAGCTTTGGTAAACACGTAGATAGTTCCTTATTTGTACAAGGAGTACTTGCCATGAGCTCTGAATGCATCTTTCAAGAATTATAAATCACCGATAACGAACGCCTAAGACTACTTAGGCTTTCAAGAATCCTTGAATGTTTACTTCCACTAAGAAATAATAATAAAAAAAGGTCACTAATAAAACTAAAGGGAGTTCAGATAAACAACACAACTTGATTAAAAAAGCTGTTTTGGTGGCCAATTAATTTTTCACTAGTTAAGTAATTAAAACTTTCCGTTAAGATTTCCTAACAAGTTATTCGCTTATCGACTTAATTTCTTTCCATGCTTAGATCCAAAGTATTCCATTTGATGGAAAAAACTCGTGGGTAGACCAGAGTTCGAATCCCGTCAATGACGTTAGGAATTTTTATGGGTCTTTTTCACATTGTAGCCGAGTTAGTCGGTCTCAGCAGAGTGTAGCATGGTTTTTGTCTCCAGAAACTTGGATTTTTCGTCTAGCAAGACCGAAAAACGGCCACAGAACCCACGCAATTTATAGACTAAAACAACCAAACAACCAGCCAAGAACTACACTATCTATAAGGGATCTCTATGGAATGTCGTTGCCGTGCGCTGAAAAGAATAATGAATGAGCAAAATAGCGGATGAACAGAAAAAACTTTCGGAAGCAGCCAGATTGTTAAAAATGACTTAGAGCTTCAATGTCACGGTTTGTGCATAAATTAAATTTTTTGCTTTTACTCTTTTTTGTTATCAGTTTACTAAATACAAAAATTGTGAATTATTCCTATTTGTTTATTATATTATTCACAGCAGAAATTTTAAATACATATTATATTACAGTTATTACTAAAATCCAGGGGAAAATAAGTAAATGCATTACTAAAGCGTTCACAATATACTACGATTATTTAATTTATTAAATCACAGAGCGTCTGAAATTCGTGCTGCATTTTGCGCTCTGTTAATTACAAAGTATTAAAAAAACATGAAAAGAATGTTACTTTGGGATGTATACGCAGTGAAGTGAAAACAATTATATTATTATTTATTCAATTAGTAATTAATACGTAAATCATTTTATGTGATTTTTATGGTAATACATAAAAATTACAGAAAAAGAAAAAAAATTCAATTAATTAAAGAAATGAAAATCTAATGCGTCTGAAATGTAACCATTGTGTACATGCACTAACTTGTTCTATTTATTTTATGCAGAAATATCGTTAGAAAAACTAATGCTATTTATTTTTACGTTTTATGGCGCTTTACTGATTTTGAAATCGTCTATTCTTTGTCTCAATTCGTTGTGTATTTTACCCAAAAATCCAAGGTTAAATATCTCACTTTAGACTGCAATATCTCGTGATTTGAATTAATGTATCCTTTGTCCAACAGCTTTTGTTCTAATATTCGAAAAAAAAGGAGCTCAGTAATATGATTTGCATGAATCTCCATTGACTTTTACTGATGAATCTCTGATTTATTATTTTAGGCTGACAAGATTTGACACCTAATCCTTTTTGGGGAAAACTTTATATTAGATTGCTGTTTACCACCATACGGAAACGCGTCGATTTCTTTGTTCCTTGACGTAAAGGATTACCGAGATCTTAAAGAGATTAGCCGCGCAATGTCCAATAGAAAGACCAATCTCTTCAAAACACTAACGAGAAACGGAAGCCAAGGATTAACTCATAAAGTACCTTGACGTTGAAAGCGTTGAAGTGTTTCATTCAGGAATAAACACGACTTCAGAAATTTTTTTATATATAAAATAGTCCGCACATTTCATTTTTGAAAATTTTAGAATTTTCTTTATGTTAATGATTCAGGTGCGAATTGTGGTAGCCACGTAAAAAGGACTTCTCTGATTGAGGTGGCATGGTATTCTTTAAACAAAACTTTGTACTCTGGAAGATTTATGCGATCACTTGGAAACATGGTGGCAAGGCTTCAGGTTATGTTTTGAATTTTGTTTCTTCTGAGTGCTCTAGGTATCCGTTAGGAACAAACCGATCTCAAGAGTGTTCATTTTGCAGTGATCTCAAAAAAATCTTCGGAATGATGTGCCCAGATTTGTGGTAATAAAAAATCAGCTTCAAAGAATCCTCAAATAATTCAAGTTGAGCACACTAACAGTATTAATTGGTAAAGGATTAAATCTTTTAGGCTCTCTTTTTCTCCATATTCTAAAGCAGACATCACGAGGAGGAAGGAAAAATTTCCCAATTAACAGCTGTTGTTATTTTAAGATATAATTTTAATAAAACTGTTTCAATAAAACTGAAATAAATTTGAAATAACAACGCTGTATACAGGGTGATCATAAATTCCTTAAATATTTTAAAAAATAAGAACTATAAAATGATGCCTCGCAAAAAAACGTTTTCCACAGTCAAGCATTAAATTTAATGGAGTATTTTTGAGAAACAAGAAATGGACCTAATGTTCATCTGAAAGCTGGACATTGGGTACATTCTTTGGATTTTGTTGTTATACCAACATGATTTACAATTAGGCATTGTACCAAAGATATTCTATTGTACAGATTCACATCGTTGATCAATGGTCCGTAGAAATCGCTTGTTAAATGTTCTTCCTTAAAGACTCCTCCGAAAAAACAAGGTTATCTCTGTAAACATGGTCTTTAAATTACACCATAGCCAAAAATCCGCAGGAATGTTTAGGAGTATTTCCAAAATGCTAAGCCCAAATAACAAAAAGTTTTCGTTCATCGTCTTGAAGTTTGAAGAAGTCTAAATTGAATAGTCATATATACTGAAAGGGTCTCGTCGCTACATTGGTACCATAAATTGCTTATTGTGATAGATGTACACCAGTCACTTATATATGCTTATGTGTAGCTTAGATAAAGGACTAGGTAGTGCTAGTCCTTTATCTAGTCATCCTAAAATCTTTATATTAACGTTTTTGCCCTTTAAACTTTCTTCCCAATAAATGTTATATGCATCATTTTCTAGAGATCGAGCATTTACAGGGAATTTGTTTTTAAAAAATGTGACCTAAGTAGGGTAGGAAAATTAAGACAGGTTTGAAATTTCTTGTCTTGGCTTTGCTGGCCTATATTGCACACCTACTTAGCTACTACTTGGAAGCAACTAACTGATGACTCTTAGAGTTGATGGCATGTACCAGTAATTTGGAGGGAGGTGCAGAAGGGTATTGAACCATTGAGGTTAATTATGATAGGATCATTAGACTCTGGAGAGATTCGCTTGGATTGGAAAAGTGCCAACGTATCGCCAATACATAAAGATGGTTCTAAGTGTGAAGTCGTAACTACAAGCTGGTTAGAATAGCTTCAGTGGTAGCTAAAATCTTAGCGACAATGATCAAGAGGGACATTTACATAGGGACAATCCAGGGACATATATATAGAAATGGCATTCTGAAGGACACAACATGATTTTTCCAAGGGAAAATCATGTTTAACTAACCTAGTAAACAATTTAACACAGTTACTCATGAACTGGATGTAGGGAACACTTTCGATATAGTTTATTTGGATTTTACAAGGCATTTGACTCAGTTCCTCATGAGAGGTCACTGTATAAGCTGTGATTGCTGGAAAGATTTTAAGATGGATTGTAGGGCAAAAGGCAATGGGTTGCGATTGATGGATTTTCTTCAGTTTAACTTCAAAGTGGGGTTTCCCAGGGATCGGTTCTTGGACCACTGTTGTTTCTGATATTCATAAACGACAATTGAAAGGAATACAGGGCATGATGTTAAAATTTTCAGAGGACATAGATTGGGAGAGTTCTTAATGATCAATTCGGGCGCCCCGTCAAGATGAATTGAACAGGCCTCAAGAAGGGTCAGAATAATTGCAGCTATGTTTGAATACATCAAAACGCGAGGACGTGCACTTGAAGAATAGCAACCCCAAAATAACTTACACACTTGGAGTAGAATTAAAAACAGTACAGGAAGAAAAGGACGTTAGAGTAACGATACGGGTAGATATGAAGTTTTCTGAGTAGTGTAAGCAGGCGGCCAGGAAAGCCCATGGCGTCCTATCGATGGCAAATTGAACAATATCCTGTAGAGATAAGAGGTCATAATCCCATTGTATAAGGCGATTGTAAGACCCGGAATTCTGTATCCAAGTATGTAGACCTAATCTGAAAAAAGAACATTGAACTTCTTTAAAGGGTCCAAAGACGGGCAAACCCGCATGGTGAGTTTGGCAAAAGGGCGACCGTACGAGGAAAGACTCCAATTATGTGGGATACACAGCTGCTTGGAAACTAGGCATCTTAGAGAGCACCTGGTTGAGGTTTATAAGGCTCTGAGAGAGGTTAGTAAAATGAATGGAGGAGGAATTTTTATTGTTATAAAGAATTCCCGAACTAGAGGCTATAAATTAAAATTTGAGGGGAAGGGATTTAGACTAAATTGTAGGAGGATTTCTTTTGGCTAGCGAGTCGCTGCTTGTTGGAACACGGATATCTCTCGACAGCCATGTCCTGTCCAGTAGGAACCGCTTGTTGGATTAACTTCATCCAGAGGAAATAAGTAAAGTACATTAAAAGTGTTCACTACTTACTACGCTCTGCGGTACTGCTAGCGTGTTGAAATTTATTTTATTAAATCACAGAAGATGCGTAAAATACGTGTTGAATTTCAATTTTTATTAAAAATCCAAGAGTGTAATTACATTAAGTGAATATTATGTACGAGTTACTGCAGTGAAGTGAAAACAATTTATTTTATATATTATTTTTTAATCAGTTAGCAATTAACTGATAACAAGACACTTCTTTTAATCCCAGAAAAATAAAAAAAACCAATTTATTTAAGAAATAAAAATCACGTGAACCTTAAATATAACGTCTAGAGTAAATTGTGTGAATTATATTATTAAATTTCAGTTATTCTCGCTGTCAGAAAGTTAATAAAATAAATGCAAGGGACAAGATTAAATATTTGCTTTAACGCGGTTAGGATATAATACATAATTAAATAAGGATACTGAATATGCTTAAATAAAAGCATGAATTTCCATGTTTTTATTAAATTGTATTAGTGATACCTTTCACTGCCCTCAAATAGATTCGTAATTAGTTTTTTTAGGCTTTTTAATACTGATTTTGTGATGATATCTTTGCCCGAAATTCTTACTTTCTTCCTTTATTTGTGCAGTTCATTATCCTGATGTAGGATTTCGCTTTTTTTTCTGCTAGCGTAAAAAAGATTTAAGTGTTTTGAAGGAGATAACTCTACCTAAATACAAAAATTTAATTCACGGCTGATTCGGGGATAGATCAACCTTTTATAAAATCAGCTGAACAGATGAAGAGACATTTCATAAATTACATAACGGGATTTTTTAAAACTCTTTTAAGAATACTCACAATAACATTTCATAACCATAGTTTCAGCCACACATACTTCAATATTTCAAATCCCATGATTTTTTTCTTGAAATGATGCGATAATCCTTTTTAATAATCAGATTTCCCGGTGGTGGCTCATTTTCTACTTTGATATGATTCACGAACATATAAATTGCGAATATGTATAAGTAATTTAAGGAAATTAAGAGAGAATATAAATAATTTCATTAATTAGTCAATTTATTATCCTTCAATGGATCTAATTCTCTTCGCGACATTTTTATATTAGCATTAGTTTGCAGTCTTTTACACAATTCGATGGCGAAAACACTTTATTATTAAACCGACTAATAAAGATATAATAATAAACGAAAATAGTAATGTTACTGGGACGGTTTTATTGTGTTTATAATCCTATTTAAAGTACGTGTGATAATAATGTCAAATTGTTCGCAGTAAAAAAAGAGTTGCCAGAATTTGTCTGCTAAATAGCAGGATTTATTTATAATTCGCATTTTATTTAAACGCTATTATTTTAACTATTTAGCTAAACTGCACCCCATATTAAGTGTGTTATCTCTCCGAGGCTAATTTACATTTATTTTTCCCTCTCGGACTGAATAAAAAGGGGGAAAAAAGAGATAAAAGCTTTAATGTTCATATGCTAACAACATCCGGCACTTTCTACTAAAATGGATATTTTGTAAAGTCATTTCCTTTTTCTAGTAGTCACCTTTTTGTATTTTTGGGATTAAAGAAAAGCCTTTAATATTTTACAGTGCTACTTAATTATTATTTTTCTACACTGCTTGCTGTTTTAAAGACTATAGTTATCACTTCCTTAAAGAAAACGAGGCTGCTTAAGAAGATCAAAACGTGGTAAAAATAAGGATTTAATATTATGGAAAATAATAAATCTTGTAATTTTACACTTCTGTTTGAACTTCATTAACTTTGGTAAGCTGTGTTCTAAATTAGTGGCCAAAATATCTACATGGGATTATGTAAATGCCAATTAGCGTTAACATGTCTTTGTTATTTGATTTGGTTTTTATAAATATATTTCGGCCTAATGGACATTACTTAACATTGGTAATATTCGGCATTGGAACTCCATTTGCCAACAGTTGACAGATGTTGATTAATATTAGGCCTACATTCACGAAAGACTGCAGTTGTTGCTTGTTACAATATGAGAAAATATGAAAATAATTTAATAAACTTCAACGTTGGCATTGGAGTTATACCAAACGCACAAGTCCCAGTTACAATTCCATAACTGATTTCTCCAACAGAATGCTATAATCGGTGCATTGCTATCCAGCTGACAGCTGTCAACTTTTCTGAATGCCTGTATTCCGTATTTAGCACCAAAATAACTTTGGACCCAGACTTTTCCTGTAGGTCCATTCTGCACTTCAGCTGCTGTTTATGACAGGTTTTTTCTTGTTTCATATCAACCGAGCGACAGTTAGAAGAGGCATAAAATTTAAGTAAAATAAGCAATTCTTATTCTTTTATTCTCTTATAATACCTTACGAATGTTCTAACAAATATTGAAAGTTGTCCCTACAGTTTGTTAGATGCATTTCCGTGGCAGCCTTCTATCTTTTTTCATGATTCTACCAGAAAGTAACGACCTTTTCAACGTCTTTGCTTGAGCCAATGTGACTTACAGTGTTGTCACATGCGCCATCTATGACTTTTTTATATTCGCAAATATACCTAGAGTGTTTTCGAAGAATCACAAAGAACCTTAGCTGTTAGCGGTAGCAGCCTCCGTGAATTTCACGTCATTCTAAACACTTACGGATTTCTTTAGACCAAAAGTGACAGCCATGAAATCAAATGATCCCATTGCATCTCAGAGAAGACAGCCCAAAGTCTAACGATAATTCCTCCGTCAGCTTACATCATGTCCGTGGTACAAACCTTTCACATCAGAAACTGCAATCTATGTTCTGGAACGTTTAAATTCCAGCAGGTCAGAAAGTGCATTTTCCTGAATGTTCAAATTTATTTATTAAATAGCTTCTGTAATGGATGTTTTTTCACTATAAAATATTTGGGCTTGGTGAACAAGGACTCAGCAGCTCTGTGTTTAATTCTGTGCAAATGATTATTACAATCTGTATTAAAATCGAACACAACGGCGACTTTTCTGAAATAATTTCCATAAAATACGGTGAAGGGAGTCAACTTGAACGCAGATAAGAGCCCAGTCTGGTTTATTTGATGTTTCCATGCTTTAGGAAGAAAGCAGTACACAGTTGATACCCACTGCTTCAGAAAGCAGTGGGTATCAACTGTGTTCTTAACATCGAAGGTACGCCTTATTCTGTTCATGTTCTCAAATAACTTTTATTAGTTCTCTTAGTTATAGACTTCAATAAATGCAGCTTCTGTACTGTTCTGACATATTAGAAACTATATGCTATTTGCATTGACTCAGAGAAAGGGAAATACTACATGTTCAAATCATGGGATATGATGACATTTCAGCTTTTGATGCCTTAAACTTCTAGATGGACACAAAGCCTTATATAACAGAACTTCCTCAAGGAATTCTAGACAGCGCAAAAGAAAAAAAAGGACAGAAATGTAGATAACATCCTTGTCAGGAGAGGAACCAATAGTACGAGGCCGAATTCATTTGTAGACAGAACAGTCTGATTCGAAACGTTTCTTCTGGTGAGGTTACAGTCAGTCAGTTTTGAGACAGCACGAGTATTGCGCACTACGACTAATTTTCTCATTAAAATTCAGAAATGTTTCGGAAATCTGAACTCTTCAGCGTTTTCGTTGATGAGAGTCAATAAAAGATATGAAGATTTCCAAGGAGAAGACTTATAAAATACATTTGGATTCAAGGGAGAAGGATATGTTATAAAAATAATGAGTTACTTCGCGCATATGAAGAAATGAAACTTGGTGAAAGAGTTAGAATGGTTGAAATAAAAATGGGATTTTTCAGAAGTGAAGAGGCTCTTATAGGAGATGCATTTGAAGGAACCTAGGTAATCTGGTTGAATACATGTATATTTAGCTCTATGAACAACCGAAATATGTAAAACTAACCATTCTGCAAAGAGCAAGATAGAAAGTATTCTGGTAAAAACTACTGAGATCTGTAATAGACCGAGCTAATCACGCCACTTGAAAAGTCTAAACTCAAGAAGGACATTTAGCAGCTTGGTACAAATTACTTTAAAACTCAGTTCAGCCAATAAACGCGTGTCGGATTGTAGACATTTTCTTTTATGCATCCTCATTCGGCGTTGAAGCTTCCCAGCAAGCAATGTAATTACAAAATACAATTGAGTTTTGGAGAACTGGCTATGCAGTGCCGAGATCTGTCGTGGAGAGTGGCGTAAATGCTTCTTTTGCACAAGAATATTCATTAAGCATCATGAAGCTCTTTTGCTGCCAGTGCAATCTGCTTAACTGCATCTTTTACTTGTCATCTTCCTGAAAAGTGTTAACATTTTTATTTTCCATGTTTTCTATTAATAATTTTTTCAGTCTTGTCTTGGAGTGTCTGCTTCCTACTGGATTATCCTCAATTACGTTCTTTGTTACTCTTTTTTTTTTATCCTACTTGCGATAAAACTTTTCGACCTTAATTATTTGTGCTATTAAACTTAACTTGTGGTGGCTTTTAAGTAAAATCCAAAAATAATATACTGTCATGAACCAGGGCTCGATATATTTCGCTCGAAAATACAGACATGTGGTTTTTAAGAACTCGTATGTTACGTTGGCATGCCTAAGTGAAAGTTTCACTAACTCAGTTGCTGAATAAATTCGATCGGTTAGCTAGCTCTCCCTGCCGACACCTTGGGCTCAAAATGACCTGAACGAATCTACAGTTCAGGTTTATTTTCAACAAAATTAGACCTCATTATTTGTTGCACTGTTATCGTATAAGATCGTATACAATAATCATGTTACGCATATAGTAAATACGCTGTCCTACTATTAATCTTCGGACACCTCTCCGTTGATATTTGGGCCACGTTCTACCCAAGCACAAAGTTTCAGACACAACTTTAAATATGCTCGTAGACATATTTAGAGCTGAACTCTTCAGCGTTTTCGTTGATGAGAATCAATAAAAGCTACGAAGCTATGAAGATTTCCCCTTGGAAAATAAATTTTCCAAGGGGAAATCTTCATAGCTTTTATTGACTCTCATCATGTCCATTTCTCAGATAAATGCTCGTCCAACTAGTGTCTGGTAGTTGACTAAACTTAGAATGTGCATCGTTATTGCTAAACAATATAGTATACGTCCGACTGCAAGAGAAGACCATCCAGTAAATCAATCCTTAAAATAATCGGTGTAGGATCCTTCGTCCAGTAAATCAATCCTTAAAATAATCGGAGTAGGATTCTCTGGGTACCGTTCCATTAAGCAGTCTGCAATATTTCTTGCCCATATATTGATACTAAATTGTTGTTGGTTCCTACCCTGTGGTATGAGGGATTCACTTTTGCTCAGTCATGAGTGTCGTAAAACTGATCACATAATTTCTTGTGAAGCCATCCTCATAAAAAAACAACATGCACGGAAGACAGAGGAATTGAGACCAACTCTTGCAGGAAAGAAGTACAAAAGATTAGTAATGCTATTAGCTTCACTAATGCTTTACAATGGAGAAGCCTGTTCTTGTATTCAGAAACCGCTACTTGGCAGTTCTGGTGCTGATATTTCAGATGGTCTACCAACACCAGAAACATGATTAAATTTATTAGAGAGCATAACTGCTTACTAAACTCAATTACACTGAACTTCCCTGTTTTTTTTTCTGCTTGTTTTATTTTTTAGTCGAATATTTTTATTTAAATAAGTCTGAACATGGTTTATCAATAAGAGTGAAATTCGTTTAGGGACATTCAAAGTTGTATGACTGTGTAAAACATGATTGTATCTCATAAATGCTTTTGATCGTTAGGAGTCTTAGAGTATACGCATAATACGTCTTCACTGTGTCCATGTCTTCCGTCCGTCCATCAATCCACCGTCCGTCCATCCATCCATCAATCCACATCTAATAACTCGGCTCCTGGTGCACGGAAACCTCATGAAATTTTATGTACTGGACTCTTAAAATGATTTGTCAACCTCCTCCAAATTTTATTAAAATTAGATTAATAGAAATCCGACAGTTATTATTTGTTTCTCCATCCGCCCGCATGTGATAACTCAACTCCCAGTGGATGGATTTTTATGAAAGTTTATATTTAGGTCTTTCCAAGAGATTTCGCAAGCCATCTCAAATTTCATTAAAATCAAAGCAATATAAATCTAGCAATTATTGCATAGTTATCCGTATACTGTATATTGCAATTAAAGCACTGGATATTATGTTTGTTGCCATGCTCCTGTTGGAGGAATGGATGGGCAGAGTGGCGGATGTTTAGAAATGGAAATTTCTTGTTTCGAGTATAAAAGTTGTCGCTCTTTGCTTTTTTTTTTTTAAATAGACAAAAACAGGAATATCATTAACACAAAATCATTTATGTTACAAACATCATTGACGATATCAAAATCAACATTTGTTTATGGGAGGATTTGTCTGATTAATGGACTGCATAAACTGAAATCAAATTAAAATCAGAAGCGAAATTCCTTTTATTTTTCACCTAAAGCATTCCAATGGTATCTACAATGCGTCGAATTCACACACAAGAATTAGATGTGGCTGGGTCATTCCCCCAGAAACCATTTTGCTTCTAAAGCATTAAATAATTTAGAGAATATTAAAGCATGGAGCTCATTACTTTCCATAGCTTCACAGCGTATGTGGCAAGTACCGTACATTATACTAAGATGTAATTGAGTGAATGGAAGTACATTTTGGGTAATGAGTTTCCGCTCTCATCAGCAGCCTTTCCCGAGCATTAAGTTACAGCAACATAATAACGATGTATTCTTAGTTGCCTATCATTGCTATGGAAATCCTAAGGTTTGGTACAAGTACCGATAAAACCATCTACACTTAATATCTTAGAAAACCTCAAATGCAAATATCAGTTTAAATTGTTTATTATCAAGGGCTCAAAAAATCCCGGGGGAAGGATGATCATAGCAGCATCAAATTATATTATTTCGTTTGAGATACTAAAATATTCTATTAAATGAAACCATTCTTACTGGGTTTTTAGTTTCAAATAACAAGAAGAGTAGGGATTGATTTTAGTTCGTATTTGTTGAAGAGAGTTATAAACATTACTCGCTAGCATATCTTTGCGAAAAATGCAACTTAAAGGCATGAATACTTAATGACGTCTAATAAAAAAGGGATATATACTGTTTCTCCGGGAAGGTACATGCTCTTTCTGTTTCTCCACATTGTTCGTTCACACGCTAATGAGATTATTTGCTAAAAAATCTTATAAAATATTCAGAATTATCATTTTTGTTGAAGCGAACACGATGATAGGGAATGGCTTTATTTGGTATAACGATTTGTGCAGAGAAAACAAATGCAATTTTTAAATTTCTTTTGCTTATGACAGTTACTAAGGGAAATGAACTTAGGTGATAATCGTAAGCGGTGCCATTGGCCTAGCACTTTTATTTTATATTCCGCTTCTTTTTAGGAAACTGTAGGTACTCCCCTATCATATAGAATACACATAATATTGCTATAAATACTGTGCGTGACTGACCAATCACTTTTACCCCAAATTTATCTTGGAGATGTAATAAACACGTGCACTTCAGAGATAACCTACCATTCTGAGGTCACATTTAATGAGGCAAAGATAGCTTATCTACACATCCAACATTCTGAGAATTATTTTCTGTTTTCGAATCGAATTTCCTCACATTCTCTTGCTTAACCTTTCAAATCTGAGGAGTTTGGACAGTACTCGTATGAACTAGCCCTTCCATAGCCTCAGGTATTTTTGTGAGAGCTGGGCATTAAATTTCGTCAGACTACCTCTACCACCCGAAAAAGTAGTTTAATCCATTGGTGAACAATATGCTGACAAAATATCTGTTTTCTGTGGCTTGTTTCAATGCTCAAATTCCACCCTCATTCGTTCTCATACTTCCCTTACTTCCCAATATACTCTTATCAGACCTTCGCCCTTCCCCTGAAGTGCCTAGTGTCCAAGGTCTATAACCGAGCTCTTCGTAGTCTCTCATAAAACTGATTGCCTGTTGATTTTACCAAACGAATCATCTGTCTATGAATCCATTCGGGAAGCCCAACGTGTTTCTTGAAATGAAGTTTCAAATATTGCTATATATCGTTAACTATCCTCCCGGTCTTTATAACATCTGTAATATCAATGTTGTATCTTTATTCCTTCCTTGATGCTATTCAAGAAAATCAGAAACAAGCGTGGCCTCAACCTTAAAGGACCCATTTACAGCCATGCACCACTCTTAAAGCCGATTATTTATAATAAACTACTGTCTCTTGTCCAAGAAACTATCTATTTCTTGTCCTTCAGCCAGCTTTTATATTATTCCATGTGGGACCCTGTCAAATTCTTGTTAAATCTAAGTATGAAATATAAAAATTGTTTCTTACATTGAACTCATGCGTGACACCCCTTCAATATTTTTCCTTTACAAAGCCGTGTTGCGAGACATTGAGGACATAACTCTCTCTCTCTCTCTCTCTCTAGATTGTTTGTGATGCACCATAGACTCCATTACCTTTCCTGCCACTGGTAAAACTAACCGGTCTGGAGTTGTATACAGTATCCTTAGGTCTCCAATTATGGACTGTAGGGATTGTGATCTAATGAATCTTTGACTCTGAAGATGGTCTCGTGATTAACTCTGTTAAATGGCTTAATGCGCTCTTTTATACTCTCCTTCGATGTTAATGGATAAATAACATTGGTATCCGTGGTCTTATACGCTTTCAAGTACCAAACCCCGGTTCTAAAGCAAATTATGTGAGAAATTACGCTGGTTATTAAACTTTTAAAATTTGCGAAACCTTTTTCGATGCTTTTAACATTTCTGAGGACCACAAATGCTAGAGTTCTAAGGAACATGCATTTTCAATATGGTATTGTACAATAATCACTGTTGATAAAACTTTTCCACACTCCACCTGCTTTGTTTAATCATAGAACAGACCAATTCTGTTACTAAACAAAGCCATATTTGAAGTATCTTTTATTCTACTCACAGTACTTTTGTTTTATTAATTCACCACTTCCTATAAGTTAGTGCCGAGAGATTCTGACATTTGAGACTTCCAACTTGTATAATGTATTTTCCCAGATAACAAGAAATACTTGAATTTTCAACCTGTTCACTAGAAATCTGTCATTTTTCCCGATAACTTTATTTTTAGCTTGTCATTGATGGAGCACCATCAGCAGAAACAACAAAAAACAGCTTATTTGTACGAAGTTTTTACCTTCCCAAAAATTGGGGACCTCTTAACAGTGTTCATTATGTAGCTGACCTTAGCAGTTCATTGCATTGGAGGAAGAAAGAGCGTGACGCGCATTCCTGCGCATAAATACCTTCTCAGATATTTCGAGAGTTTCAGGATAACGAACAAGAGCTGCAGCGTCATTGCGTTTCTGAATTCTTACGGATGTTCAAGATTGGACAGTGAATTACTGACAACAAAAGGAATTCAAAATGGATTACTGACAACAAAAGGAATTCAAAATGTTCTTAGGAACATTTTCAAAACCGAAGTAGGTTTTTAAGGAAATAAATTACTTAATGCAAGCGGTGCGTTACATTTCCTTTCTGCTCATCCTCCATATTACTGTTCATTCTTCAAATAAGATCAAAGCAACAAACATCCAGTGCTTCTGCTACAGTTACGATATATGGATAGAATATTCAAATCAATGGATATGGTGACATTTCAGCTTTGATGCCTTACACTTCTTGATGGACAAAAAGCCTTTTAATATAACACAACTTCCTGGTTTCTATTGGTCCATTTGTAATGAAGTTTGGGGACGGATGAACAAATCGTTCTAAAAGTCAAATATAAAATTACCGTCATTTCTGGTATTAGTGAAATGTATGAAAATCGAAATGATTACACAGGAAAGATCAAAAACGTAAAAAGTAAATTCCATGCGAATTCAGAAAATAAATGTATTTAAAAAGCACAAAATGTCGTCTCTGCAGTACGGAAGGAGTTTCAAGAGACAGGAACCATTACGAGAAGAGCTGGCCAAGGTCGCCCGAGAGCTACGTAAACCAGAACAGACCGCTATTTGGCTCTAACAGCAAGACGGAATCCTACAATGCTCTGTCAGCAACTATCTCTTGAGGTTGAAAACATTTCCAACGGACTGGCTTAAAAAGGCTCAGTTCAAATGGGCTCTACGCAAGGAAGCCAGTGGTTTGTATGCCATTAACCTCAAACCATTGTAGGCCTCGTCGAAACTGGTGTCATAACCATGTGGCTTGGAGCTCTGACAAATGAGGTAGAGTTCTGTTTTCTGATGAGTCCCTTTTTAGCTTAAAAACAGACGTTATAAGTTATTTCATTTGGAGACAACGTGGAATGCGGTACCATCCCTCCAGCATTAGAAAAGGGGGACACTTAAAAAGAGCAGTGGGGTGGAATAATGATCACGGGCCGCACACATCTTCACGTTTTTGATAGGGGTACCGTAACTGCGAAGTGGTACCGAGAATAGATCCTCGAACCCTATGTGCGACTTCTTAGGGATGCGGTTGGCTCAGATTTTCTTTTCATACACAACTCTACTGCATATAGCACTCAAGTGATGGAGCAATATCTTGAAACTGAAGATATCCAACGACTGCCTTGGCCAGCACGATCATCAGACTTAAATCCGATCGAACATGTCCTTGACGCCCTGTGGCGTCGCATTGCGCACTGACACCCAACTCCTCGGTCACTTCGTAAGCTAAGGTCTGCGATGATGTAAGAATGGGATTTGTTGCTACAGAATCTTATGGACACCCTTATATCAAGCATGGTCCACCTCTGTCAGGCATGTTTAGCCGTTGGAGGGGATCATACGCTGTACCGATGTCATCTGACCATATTTTGGAGCATCTTGTATCGACTTCTGTAGTGTAACATTTTTTGATAAGTCTTATACAACCCCTATGAACGTTCCTTTTACCTGTCCGAAGTTTCTCGCTATTTACTGATTTCATTGTTACTGTATGGTACACCATGCCAAATTTAGTCCTGCTTAATTGCAAGCTTCACAAGCTATACCACGTTTTCTACGTCTCCTGTTAATTTTTTGGAGCAGTTTATTAGTCCAATATATCTTTTCTGTACATGGATTGAGAGTGAATAGGAACCAAGGATTTGTATCTGTTTGATTTTGTAAATATGGCGCGTTGCCAGACATTGGTCAAGAAGCGATGTAATAAAAGTCATAAATGTTCAATGTTATTGTCCATTGTAGCAGCATATGCATTTGCAAGTCATCCAACCGAGGCGCGTGTCGATTCAAAATTCATGGGATATTTAAAAAGACATCCTAAACAATTTGACAAAGTTCCGACGAGTGTTTAGTTTAATGGTGTATACCATGCCATTAATGCGATCCCATAGATAGAAATCAAATCTCAACGGGATTGAAATTTGTCAACCAGGAAAAACCCATTGGAGCATTGTGACCATGATCTGTATAACGGCTGGATAATGATTATTCAGGAAGTGTAATATCTATCTGATGAAGAGTATGGTTGCATCATCATACATGAGCCACATGCATCGACGTGTATTTAAGGCATCTTCTTCCAAAAAGTACATCGAAAATATGATTGAGAAAATCTAAATATTCACAGCTAGCAAGATGATCTAGTGATATTTTCGGATTGATAATTACGCATCCAACACTGTTCTGGAGTAGAAGTGTGAAATAGAAACGTTGATGTTACAGTACACGTATAGCATGCAAGTATGGTCCTCTCGCCTACGTATATTGGCCATGGAACCAATTTCTTGTAAAACAGGACTCATCCATCAATAGAGTCATGACAAGAAGCACAGCATCATCTGCCCACATCATTTTAGTGAAAATTTCTCTTTTCGAAAGAACTAATTTTCTAATTCTTTTATCGTCAGCAACTTTTGTCGCAGAGTTCATAATATGCAGCTCTAATTCACCTTCTTTAAATTTGTCATCAAACTGGAAACAAATATGTGATCATAGCTTTTGCGGTCGATATTTTGCGCCCTCTTCATTAGGTTGCCATATTTTTACCTAAAGTTGTTTGGCTAAAACAGATTCGCTCATTATTTAATTTTTTAAGAAGGATGTTAACCGCTACGCGATATTTCCACAGGAGAAAAGCCTACCTTCTCAAATTAACTTCATCTTGGTAAACATCATGAAATTGTATATCCACTCATCATGTCTATTTTAAGTTTAAAGCCCAATGAGAAGTATATTAATTAAGGCTTACGTATCGTTTTCTCGCACACTCCTATTACATTAGAAAATAATGCAATTAACAAAGAAGACAAATTTAATAGGGCTCCATGAACAGATCCACAGCTCCATGATCAGTTTGAGTTCATTTTTGTATTAATATTTCTAATGTCCCTCCCCATTGATATTTAAGATTACTATTTCATGTTAATTTGTCTTTGTGTATATAAGAATTGTTCTCCTACATGTTTATCTTAACTACTATAACCTGAGTTCGATTGTGGTCTAGTTGGGAACAGGTGGCAGACTCTTTCGATCTATGCTTGATTCTTATCTATCTTCCTAAGATTAAAACATATCAAAATGGTTCTTTCCTTCAACGTAAAAAGGCCGTTCAAATGGTTTGTATTTTAACTGCCAAGGAATGAGAAAATTCTTACTTTATATCTACAGCCCCGGATTAAAAGCTTCTAAATGTTTCCCGTCTTTGATAGGATTCGAACCCAAAAAGCATAAGTAGCAATTCATTATAATGTCGGAGAGGACATTGGTCACAATTAGTTTCATACACTACGTTACTCTGTATGCATACTCCAACTACGTTCTTGTAGATCGACCCAAATACGTGCTTCAACCAGCTGCCATCATTTAATTTTTGAAATAGTCGATCTCGATAAATGAAATAAATATATAAATCATTCTGGCAAAGTTATTATTTTGCTGATAATGAAACCACGCTTGTTTACATGTGTGGCGTTTTTCACATCGGCACAAAATCCTTATATGTAATCTTCAAGTATTAAGACTTTGGTTACCTTCTTCCCACTCTCAGGTTTCACGAAAGCAAAAGTTAGAAGCGAACACTTAAAGAGAAAGTAAAAACTTCTTGTCACGCAATCTTGAACAGTGTGGTTAACTCAGAATGTAGCGGCTATTTTTGTATTCAGACATCCAGTTTAATTAGAAATCCTGTGTATATCAAAAGTAACAGTTAAATTGATGCTTATGTTGCAATTTTATCTAGGACGCTCCATTTCGGATCAAAATCAAGTGTTTTTTCCCCCTTAATTACATACATCGACCGTATTATTACAATCTCACGTCTGGACTGTTTTTAATTGTAAGTTTGAAACATCATTTAAGGCATATGTTGAATTTTCGCATATTTATTCTGTGTGGGCTTTCTTTATTTTTATTTTCTTCATTTTGTTTTGTTTTTAGCCATCTAAGTCGTTTACTAACGATGCTCTGTTCTGTTTCATTTTTTATTTCAAAAAGTACAGAGTGATTCAGAACTCTATTCCCAAACTTCGATAATATACTGATAAACAAATAACATTAGAACGTTTATAAACACGAAATCAAAATCACAAATTCAGTTTCTTGATGAGATGAGTCTGCTTGACATTTATCTAATGAAATAAGAATTGCTGAATCCAGTGACCTCGATTAGTGTGTAGGTCAGATACCTTGAGAACATAGTTTCACTCCTGTTGGAAGATGGACACCCTTATATCGCTCTACAATTAGGGATATGGTTTCAGAAGAATGAACCACCTACTCATTATGAAAGGCATCTTCGAAAAATTCAAATTTCTCCCTGCGATCGACTGGGGAGGAATGAGTATGCACAAAGGAGGACATCTTGAGCACTTTGTGAACTTTTTTCTATAAAAATGAAATAACGGGCAGCGATTAATAACATTAATAGAATTCTTATTAAATAAATTATATTATTTGTGTTTTGATTAAATAAATAGTATTGATGGAATTCTTATTTCACTAGCAAAATTTCAGAAACTATAAATCAGTACGAAGACGTTTTCGGACCAGTGAGCATAAGAACTTTTTTCTTTATTATTGATTCCCAGTCACTTCTGAAATTCGACGAACTGTTCTTCACCTTGCATATGATTCTATGTAATTTCATGCTACAGAAAGTTGTTTCGCAGTTTCTGTATTGATTTATTATGTTCATATTCGATTTCTTAACAGACTTTCGAAAACTGCAGGACGTACTTCTCACAAGGGGAGGTGCATGCCTCCTGTTTATTTAGAGAGAGGGGAGACACAAAGTGTTAGAAGACAATAAAAGAAAGAAAAACTCGAGGTTATGAACTTTTTTTATTATCATGAACTCGAATTCGAGAGAGCGCGATAAATTCTGCATATGAGTAGGTTCAAATTATTTTGGCAAACCAATCTCGATAAGGCAAATACAGAATTGCAGACGAAGTACAAAATTAGAATAGTAATTCGCTCAGTTTGAAGTTCAAAGTTGAAGTCCAGACTTCAACTTTGAACTTCAACAATTTGAATGTGGCTAATATTTAGGGAAATTCTGATTAATAAATATAGGAAAGAATAAGAACAAGAATTTAGTTATTCTTTGTAATGGCATTTACCAAGAATAACTTTTAGAAAATAGCAAAAACAATTCCCATTATCATATCAATTCAGTCAAAGCAGAGTCCATCTGTTCACTCGTACTCTTTGTCCAATTACTAGTGCTATTAATCAATATATACTAGCGCATCATCTTCACAGAGTCACTGTCTTTCTTTTATAAATTATCAAACGAATTCCAAGTTAAATAAATATTTAGTGGTTGTGTGTATTTAATGCCGATTTTATACAATTTTTCACCAATTTACAATATTCCCAAAATGTATTAAATTGTGAATAAACAAACATCCCGAATGGATCCTCGTCCCGTTTCTCGAAGGACAAATAAAGTAAGGCTATTCCAGAAGTCTCGATTACATATCTGTCTTACGCCAAAGGCCACATTCGCACGAACACGCCATCCGAATAGTATCATATTTTAAGATAGGAGAAGGAAAAATAAAATATGACATCTGTGCTCTCGTTGCTACCTGATTTTATGTTGTCATTGTAGCTGTTCCAAATAAGATTATCTTACGTGTCATCTAAACTTCTCGAAATTCCGTGCTTCTCTTGGTTACTGCATCTGTAACAACCCTCACCACTTTCTTACACACACATACAATAGTTCAACTTTGTTATATTTTATATATACAGTATATCGAAACACATGCGAAGGTACTAGAAAACGTAAATTGAAGGGATAAATGAGGAAGAAGAAAGTTGGTTCTGTGAGTTTGAACAGTACTATGGAAGTATCTACCGAAAAGGCTTGCAGCAGAAACAAAACTTCTCTGATACAGAGAGTGGAGGGCCTTTTGTAAGAGACGTGTTATTAATTACCCTGACTACCCTCTTTTGATTGTAGTCTAGAAACCTAAGAGAGGTTTGATGGTACCAGTCAAGATATGGGAACAAATTTCATTGGGGATAGATTTGAGATTTGTACAAAGTGAGTTTATAAGAAAATTAAAAGAGAAAAAACATAGATTTTTACGTGTGGTTATGCCAAGGGATATTAGAAGTCAGGGTAATCCCTAATAGAGATGTGTGATCTTGTTTAGAAACCTGAGCATCATCGAAGATAAACATAGAAGGAATTGCCTCTATTTTTCAAGATACACGACGACTTAGTTTTATAAAGGTTGAAATAATCTAAGTAAATTTTGCCTCATTGAAGAATTATCTGGAAATAAACATTTAAGGAATTGATGGTAAACACTACATAAGCTGAAGCTGTTTGTGCAGGACAAGGTTTCTCAAAATGGAAGGTGGAATGCAATGTGCTGTCATCAGCAGAACTATGGATACGATTTTTCGTTAATGAAAAAATGGCATTACTATACCAGAGGAAAGGAATGAGAGAAAGAATTGAACTTTGGTGAACACCAGCATTACTGGAGAAGTTAGAAGACAGGTAGCCAGCTACAATCACACGTAAAGAGTGGTCAGAGAGAAAACTGGATACTGACTGCATTCGGCAGTCCATAAGATGGGAGTTTGTTTTTATACGAAACACGATCAAAAGCCTTAGAAATATGGAGAACAACTACTTGTTTCACCAACTTTTCCATTAAATTTGTCCACAGATGGGTAACATTAGCCGGTATATTATCAGCGGATCGACACTGATGGAATCTAAATTGGTGATCGTTGATTAGATGGAAGGTGTCAAGACAGATTCGGAGTTGGCAGTTAATGGATTTCTATTTCTTCATTATTTTGGAAAGACTAAATTATAATGGGACGATATGTGGATGGGAGGGATCTGTCACCATTTTTGGAAATGCTGGATATGAGCAAATTTTTAAGCAGAAGGAAAATACCCGTGTAAAAAGAAAGCGAAAAGGGTGGCATCCAACAGGAGCAAGCTCATGAGCATAGGTTTTTCGAAGAAGAGGAGAAATGCCAACAGGATCTAGAGCTTTCTTGGCATCAAGATTATTTAAAATTCTTCTGACATTGTTTTGACGGAAGACCGCCAGATTGCATTGAGTGGAGTACTAGGAAGTGTTATAGGAGGTGGTTTATCAAGCTCATCAACACGAGAGTTAGAAGAAAAGCAGGATGCTAGTAAGTCGGCTTTGGCAAGGGCCCCTGAATGCTCGACTAGCGTTTGGAAAAGAAGCAAGTTTTCTATTCTTAGCCTGTTCGAAATCTAATTTGGATTGGTTAATAACTGCTTTGCAATTTTTGACAGCTTTAGTGTAGGCAGAAAATAAATCTGGAGATTTAGGTGCCCGCCAGTTGCGATATTCAACAGTTTTATCTTGAACAGCCTTATTGCACTTAGTGTAAAACCAAGGTTTAGATAAAGGTAGAGGGCGAAATCGAGGATTTCAATCTACAGGAATGATTTTACTGACATGATCTGAGCAAACATTGACATCAAAAGGTTTAAAACAGTAATCCAACCAAAGAAAAGAAGAACAGCAATCTCGGATCATCCCATTTTGCATTCTTGTAAAGGAAAACAACACAAGGCAAAAAATGGTCACGACAGAAAGGCTCCATTGGAGAAGAAACCATCGCCAAGTTGTGATATGAGGTGCTTAGAGGACCACTCACCATCACTGTGTACTTTTAAGGGCGTGTTTAAGGAAAAAGATCAAGAGTGTACGGTTATCTCGTATTCTATTGAGTAAAAGAACAATCTGTATAATTCTATTGAGTAATTAATAAAAAAAAAGCGTTATCATCTCTACCAATAGTCACTCTGATTATAAAAGTGAAGCCATCTGGATTTATGAACGTTAAAATCACTAAGGAAAATTACTTCGCTGTTGGGAAAATTTGGTTGAAGAAAGTAGAGTTTCAAAGAAAGGAAGGAAGTCAAAGATTTCCAAGTGATTAATGGATTGTGGGGAACGATAGAGGCCGCAGATGAATTTCACAGAATGGGGCAGAGAGATTTTAAGCCAAAGAAGATCGAAAAGAGGAGATTCCAATGTACTGTCTTTTCCAGAGAGTATCAGAGAGGAAATATGCACAAGTACTACCTTTGAAATGAAAGAAGTTGTAGAGTGAATAAGACAACTGAGATGAGCGGTGGTTGCGACAACCGATAATTTGGGTTTTGTAAGAAAAAGTAAGTAGTGCTTGGCAGACTGTAGGTGGAAATGGACATCATTGGGAATTGACTATTGCAATCAGTTTGCAATTGATAGATATAATTTATTCAGCATAATACTGTTTTTACATTAAAAAAATCTCACTCATCTACAAGAACAGCGCTCAGTGCATATAAAGTTCTGGAAAAGAGGTTACTGTACCTTTCCTAAAAGCACTATGGACATGTCCAGTCATGCTACGGTCTGGAAAACTATTTCTCCACCCCCAACAGAACTTTGAAGGAATTCGTCAGTGAGGTGAACCTATGTTGAAGAACGTTATCAACTTTGAAAACGAATTAAGTGTTGGTGGAATCTGTGAAAGCCTCATTAGAGTAAAATATCTTGTCCTTTTTAGCAATCCAGATGCTTCTGTCCAAGTTGTGGTTATCAGTGAGACTCCTCATTATGATTACTTCCTGGACTACCAATGATTGCTGTTCCTTTCTGTGATGTTATCAGGACGGAAGCTTGTTCCACGTTTTTAGAATAAAACACATTTAGAGAATCAGCTTCAGGGCTGAACTCTCAATGTAAAGAGACCATTGGTCTTTGATCCAGAGATGTGTTTTTTGCATGACGTTAGACCTACGCTGGTAATCTCAAATGGGGTATCCATTATTGAATCCTCCTACGTAGATTATGCCTTAACTCATTCTTGTGGAAACTGCAAGCTCTAAAAAACCGATTAGACATATTTTTATAGCGTTTCACCCTTAAGCCCTTGACGATCATCGTGATGTGTATTGTAACTATAAACCCACCTTTTAATTGGCTTCAAGAGACACCTTTCTGTGATTCAGAGTGGTGGATTCTTAGTGGTAAGAACCCACCACTCTTTGGATTCTTACCACTAAGAATCCACCTTCTATATTAAAGAATGAAACCAAAACACGGTTTTATCTTAAATATTGGCACTAGTGTATATTTATACTTGGATTATACTTATCGATTATTATTATATGCTGGCCTTTATTTTGGAACGCCATATTTTTTGAAGGGCAATTTTTTTTCGCTAAGCAAATTGCTGACATTCGATGAGAATTTTGTAGTTGAATTTAAAGACAATAAGATTAGAAAAGATGGCGATTCTAATAAAAAAAATGTTTAGGTCAAGAAAACAAATTTACTTTTTAAATGCGAGCGGAATAGTTTAAACTGAACTGTACAGAACCATATTTTAGCCTGGTATGGATGAGATTCCACTTAGTTCATCATTGTTCTGGACAGAGTAAAGATAAAAAATGATTTTTTCTAGACTGTCTCATTGAAAATAGACAGCTTTCAGCGGGCCCTAACTGCCTGAATTCTATTTTCAAATAAAATGCTGAGCTCGCATGATTAATGTATAGTGCAAATGTAACAACAAAATATTTAAAACAATTGGAGGATGTTTGAAAAGCATTTGCAAAAAGGTAAAAGAAAAACGTTGATGACAAATTGAAAAAAGCGATTTTTATTGTGTGTGTGTGCATGCAAGATAAAAATTTCTGAAAATGGTAGTTTATTCCATCCTGCTCTGTAAAATCGATTTGGCTTTCAGAAGATTCACTAAAGAAGTGCAAATCGTCATTGGAGAACACATTTAAACTAAACATATCTGAATATATCTCAACGAACTAAATATTTCTCATTCGTTAAATTGGGATTACTTTTGGAATTATAATTGAAAAAACTTTATATATTTATGGAACAAATAGTCACAGTTTCAGTCAAATTACATTAGTTGACTAAGTTTCAAAATCTGTAAAGAAGAATTTTCCAAACTCGAGAAAGCTGGATACTTTCCAATGCTGCTTTTTTCAGCTCTTGATATTGGACATGGAATCCTTTAAAGGTATTTCGTTTAATGGGATCAGAGGTGCAGAAAATTAACACAACTGAAAAGGAAGAAAATGGACTACCAGCATAATTCGCCAAGGTATGCTTATCAGCAGGCTGGATAGTATTAAGTGCTGAGGTCAGGTATATATGAACGAATCTGAGATCTCCGTGAAACGATGGAAAGTCAAGTGTTTAAACAAGTTAACGAACTAGAGAGAGATTCTTTTCTCCCCCATTCTATCTTGATTCCATAAGGGTTAAGAAAAAATGTTAATTTCTTTTCTTATTTAATTATTCTTTAAGCAACCATTGTTCGCAGCCTCTTAAGTAAATAAATTTAATCTTTTTCTTCCTAATGATGTGAAATAGCCTGTTAAATCATAAATATTGCGTCAGTTTTTCTTTTTAAAATTCACACATTTTAGGCAACGAAGCTTTGAAAATTTCAGCTGCGTTAAAGAGATTTTTCACTTCTTAATGTCCCACAGGAAAAGAAAAGGGAAACAAAATGTGAAGGAAAAGCAAATAATACGAGTACAGAAGAGACACTGAGTGAAACGTTTTAAACTGAACAAGTCGTGGGGCTGCAGCAGTAAATACAGGGATTATTGCTCTCTTTTTTTTTTTTTTAAAGCACTGTTTGTAGTTTAAACAACAATTGTTGGGTCCCCATGGATGGCCCTCAAGCATTTTTGTGCAGCCGAAGTTTGTAATTCTTAAAAATCCTTCCCACACGGGTTGGAAAAGATCTGATTCAAGTCCTGTCAATGACTTGAGGAATTTGTTTTGGCCATTTATATAACATGGCTGTTAGTTGATCTCAAGCGAGGGCAGCAATGTTTTTTTCACCCGGAAACTGGGGCTTTTCGTCCAGCAAACAGAAAATCGACCTCAGAACATACCCAATTTCAGACTATACACGAAGCAATATGGCTTTAGTCACCGATGCTCCTAAAACTCTACTACAAGTTTCAACGGTGAAATTGCAAGACTTCGAAAGCATAATAAGTTAATGAATTTGATTTGAATTCGCTGAAGTCTGTGAGACATATTCTGGTTGCGGGGACCAAATAATATCACAGTAATCAAAACTGGGAAGTATAAGATACTTGTAAAGAAGAATTAACTCTGTCTCTCTTAAAATCGAGGAATAACGCTTAATTAAGCCAAGTTGGAAGTCTGAGATATTATGTGATCAACACGGCAAGAGGGATGAAGGTCAGACCGGAATAACGCACTAAGCCATTGAATATCATTACCGACATACTAATCAGTAAAGCCGGAGGGTCTGACTGCACGACTCTTGCGAAACCGACATAATTTACATTTTAATGGGTTTAGAAACAAATTATTTTTGAGCCGGAGTGAGAGGGAATCAAAACAGGACTGGAGTTCATCATTGTCAGTCGAAAAATATACTTTTTAAAATTTAATATCATCTACATAGATGATATTAAATGTTAATCATAGATTATATTAATGTGCCACTCAACATCGACAGACTGAAATAAAGTTGATAGATCATTAATGTAAACAATAAAGAAAAGCGGACCTAAGGGGAACTTGAGGAAAACCTTGAGTTGTTGAAAAAAAGTTGATGAAGCACCATCGATTATTATGGGTAGTTTACGATTTCTAAGCAGTGAGTCAGGCAGATCCAATAAAGGGGGTTGCGGACCATTAGGTGAAAGCTTGAAGAGCAAGTGATCGATGTGGACAGAGTCAATGTGAATTCTCATGGTAAAGAGAATCAGTTTAAGTTCCTTTGTCCAAATTGGTTTGTAGAAAACGGGAGAGCCAGATCAGATTTGGAACGTTGGATTTCTTGGGAAGAAAAGCATACCAATGATTATTGATAAAATGGTGAAGGTAGGAACTAAGATATTTATATAAAGTAGGAGTTTAAAAATTTTCGCAGTTGTATTCAGTACAGTAATAGGTCGATAGTAGTTTTTAGGCATAGTTTTCTCATCCTGTTTTTTATATATCGGGATGATATAGGAACTGCTTTTCTTGAAGAAATGAGCAGGGAGGGTATCAGACCACGAGCGGTGAAGTTAAGTGGAGAAATGGCTGACTGGACGTCACCAGTAATGAAAATTAATTTACCAAAACAGTCATTGGTATTATATTCAAATTGAAACAAAAATTGAGATATTCTAATAATTAGTTAACATAGGAATTGCGGAAGGTCTCAATAGCACCATAACGGTCTGTAATTGAAATTTCGAGGAAGCTCAGCTTCGACTGAGTGAAGATAATGAGAATATTGAGATTTCCTAACTTTCTTAATATGATGTCCAAGGGAAGAGAAGGAAAAGTAGCTAAAGGTAATTTTCAGTTTGAAATACCTTTTGTAACATTTGCGATGAATTAGATACCCAAGCGTGTTTGACATCCGGTGAAAGAATTTACTACGATTAGAGGTAGAGAATTTGATGGGACGAACTCAGAAATTGCAGAATGAAGGATTAAGTGCGGATAGTCAGCGTAATGATCAATCTATTCAAATTTTTATATGGAAATCTAATCAACGTTGCTAAGAAATCGATTTAACGAAGTCCATTAGGCGTTCATAAAGCTTAAAAAGTGTCTATCAGAGGAAGGTTCAGAAATAGAAAAAAATAAATCAGTAACAATGGGGAAGTGATCTGTTTGGATGAAATTGTCATTCTTAGAAATTGTGAAGGGAGTTTATTCATGAGTAAATTATAAATCAGTGAGTAGGACTTCCGGTGGGAAACGTGTAGATTTGAGTTAGGACATTGCTGAGCAAATGCTGCAGAATTCCTTAGCCAGCGAATATGGTGAGCAATGCGGGTCAAGGGCAGGTGAAACATTAAAATTACCCAGAATGAGTAGTATTGCTTTTGGGGCTTCCAAAAATTTCTTCGCCTATAATATCCTCTAACTTATTGATATATGGCATAACAGTGATTACCTTGTTGGAAGGTAAAAAATTGCTTGACGAGCAAACTTTCTGAGGAGCGTAGAGATGTTACCAGCAAAATCGTAGTTCTCAAGGAGACGACACATGAGAGGATTAATTTGAACCGAGTAGAGGGCTGTTTTCAAATCTACGGTAACAGCATGTGAGATTTGTTCCCACTTATGAAGGGTTTCAGATTCAGTACCTGTAGACAAGTGATTGATGATCTTCGCGGTAGTGCGTAATGGATACATTGAGGTCGCTTCGAAATAATCTGGTAGGGAACGACTTTGAAGGTGCACTTTTCTCTAAGCATTTTAGAAATGGGTAGAAATTGAAATTGGCCTGTACTCAGCAGCTGATGTAGGGTTCTGCACCTTTGGAATTGGGATAACTCTGTAATTCAATTAAACGTCTGGAAAGATTTCCTTTTGAAGGATTTTGTTATATAACTTTGTCACGTCTTCGCTAATGAAGTAGGAAGCGATCTTTAAACAAAACGTGGGAATATGATCGATTCCCAACGTTTTCTTTTGGAACATGGCATTGGCGACCTTAGCTGCTCTTCGGAGATTCTAACGTCAGTTAGGACGGTGGTGTCATGATGGGCACTACCTCTACACAATTAAATTTGAAGACTCGAATAACGTGGTCAAACCATTCGGTCAGGTCAAAGGACTGGGTTATCTGGACATGAAAAGCTAACTAGAAGCGCTGTCCACGGGATGGAGTCTTCTACATGAAAAAGTTTATGGCCTGCTTCTTGGATTCCGGAAGGGGCTTCTGGCAAGTGAGTAAGCTGAATGTGAGACGGCTGAAGGCAAACCCTTGAACTCAGCATGGCATTGTTGCTTCATCTTGAATTGATGCATAAGGGGGGCGCTGTTCCATCATGGCTTCTAGTGCGGACATAACACAAACTCTGGACATTTGCCTCTTGCAATGATAGCTATCCATCTCTGAAACCAGAAAGCAACTTCCTCAACGTCAACCTTATTGAGACCTTTCCATGAGTAAAATCTGAGGAGGTCAATTATTGTTTCCATGTTTAAATATTTTGGATCATATACCACCTTCTTGGCCTTTTGACTTCGGTTCATAGGGTTACTGTGCATTGGGTACCTGTGTATTGATGGAACTATGTGAAATGAGTAGCGTTAATTGGACTGTGGTCAGAGACGTAAAAGCAGAATTGGAGCCAATTGTAGCTTCTGTGTCCACGTTTGTTGAGAAAATTCTCTAAAAGGTAGCTTCTTCACAAGAAGATGCGACATAGACGCAATGGATATTAAGGTTGGTTCGATCTTCAATTAACCCATCAAGGAGCTTCGATGGAGAAGACAGGAGAAACTTTTTTTTTTGCAAGGGATTGATCTGCGATATATTCATGTACTAATGTTATTAGGGAAGTCCCCCATGGTTCAGTGTTGGGCCCACTGTTGTTTTGTATATTTATCAGTAATATTGATGAAGCTTCAGGCTTAATGTCCAAGTGTGAAGATGATACAAAGGTTGGCAGGGTTATTAATGACAGTGTTCTGCTGAAACAGGATCTAGTAAAGTTGGGCAGATGCGCTGAGAAGTGGCAACTGAAGATTAACATTGATAAATGAAAAGTACTGCATATGGATAGAAATAACCCCAGAGAAACGTACCAACTGTGTGGTACTATATTTAGGGCGGTAGAAAATGAAAAAGACCTGAGCAGTGCAGACAGGCGCCAGAGCCATTCTTGGGGTAGTGGAAATTATATAGGAATTTTGGATATATAGGAACGATATATAAGGATTTGAGATATATAGGAACGATATATAGGGATTTTGCTAGTAGGGAAAAGGTGATTATCCCTTTGTATAAGGCGATGGTCAGGCCATGCCTTGAGTACTGCGTACAGGTCTGGAGGCCTAATTTTAGGAAGGATGTAGAGTTGCTAGAACGAATACAGAGAAGAGCAACAAGATTGCAATGAGGAATGAAGAAAGACTTGGACTTAAGCCAAGAAAGGCTTAAGTTCTTAAAGATATTTTAAAATGAGTGGTAGTTAATACTACAAGTTTATCAACTTCTAATAAAGGGCATATGCAATAAATCATTTTTTCTTATCTAGCATGTTACAGTGAGTTCTTTATCAACTTGTTTCATACAGTGTAATTGATAATCAAATATTTGTTTTCAGATATTAATAATTGCTGTGAAAACAGTCCTCTAATTCATCCTAGTTTGCTAAAATACAAAGGTGACATTTAATTCAACTTAATTTTTAATGAGGGTTTTTAATGACATTTTGATATCTTCTGATGAAAGGTTTTTGCTGTATAACGTTCGCTTTAATTTGGTTATAGATGAGTAGTGTTCATTTTTATAGTTGCAAATGGAAAGTGTAATTATAAACTCTTTTTAATACAACTTGTACAATGTATATACTAAGTGCAATAACATCATTAATACACAGCCATTTCTGAATAAACAGAATATTTATAAAGCGGCATCGTTTTAAGTTATATCTCATATTGTGAATACCTTCACAAAGAGTTGCCATATGAGATATAACTTAAAACGATACCGCTTTATAAATATTCAGTTTATTCAGAAATGGCTGTGTACTAATGATGCTATTGCACTTAATATATACATAGTCTAAATTTGCTCGCAGCTTGAGGCTTTAGCCCTAAATGCATCTTACAACTTGTACATAAATTAAGAAAAAAATTTCGAAAATTACAAAACATTTCACGATCCCACTATGCGTAAAAGCCTTTATTTATTTTTTATTAAGCTGTTTAGGAGCACAGCAACAGCTCTGTTCGAATGTACATGGTTCTAGCACACTGCATTTACTTCATATGAAAGGATTTCTTGCTGCTTTTGATAAAATTTTGTAAATTTAATTAGAAATAATTGCATTTCGATGAAATAAATTTTTTAACAACTTTGGTGAAGATATTCTCTTATTAAATAAGGGCCTTATTTAGTTAACGCGAGCCGCACTACACAACCCACTACGTACACCTATCATTCGTAATTAAAATAAAACTCCGTGAGTTATTCTCCTCCTTCCGCCTGAGATCAGACAACTACCAACTCAATTGAAGAGTTTAACAAATTCTTCCAGTCGTCGTGGATTCGAATCGAGACCTCTCCAAACGAGTGAAAAGGTGCGAAACCACTATACTGTCACAGAGGACTTCTAGAACAGCAATTTAATATATAATAAAAGCAATTGTAGCTAGTATATTCTCCTACCCTTCTGTATTCTGTAGCCAATTACGTGATTAGGAACATTCTTGATTTGTATTTGCTTGTTCTATCAGTGTGGAATAATTAATAAAATTTAGGGTTGTCCCCCCCCCCCCACCAACCTACCTTTCGATACCAAAGTAATTCGTAAGCTATGCAGTTTTCAAAACCAGCACGATCGGATGGTACATCTGTTCGGTTTTTTCATTAACCCATTTTAAAGTCGCCATCCTTTATCTTCTGTTGTTTCCATGGCAACCACAACAATTTTCAGGAAGCCATATAATGAATGACCGTTGAAGCGAGTGTTAACAGTGACAGTTGCTGTTTGGTTGAAAGCAACGTACAGTTTACGTGTCATTGATAAATTCCTTCCTTCCTCTTAACACCCTAGAAGACTCTCAGAAAGAGAGATTGAGGAACGTATCAAATTAACATTCCTGTACTGGGTATCCTTCGACGTATCTACCAGAGGTTCTGAATTTCGAAGTAAACTGTAATTACTTCTGGCCATCTCGACAATTTCAGTTAGTTGACGCAAATATAATGATCAAGGGTACAAAACTAGAAGAATTAAAGCGTCATTTTGATTCCAGACCACGCACAGTAGTTAAAATTTCAAAGAGTGGAAAGAAGTATCGTATCAATGTTCTGATTTGTTTTATTTTATTTTTTTGGCCGACTACTAAACCTCCAAACGATGATCACAGCATTTTGGAAACTGCTTCAAAAAAAGCCCGAAGATTCATTTACTGGTTTATCATCATGGAGTTATCTCTTGAACCCAAATACCAGATGACAGGCGATTGAAACACGTACCATCTCTGTCTCCAGAGAAATTTCGTGCGATTGCCTCTGCAGCAAAGTTATGGCAGCGGCTTCTGGACGTTTACAGATTGGATCGCTCATGACAGGCAGCTATTATGTGCAGCTAATTGGAAAACCGAATCATGCCATCAAGAAAATTACTTTGCCTGCAGAGGCAGTGACAAAGAAATTTCTTTTAGGCGGAGTTGATGCATGTTTCTAAACGATGCTTTGTTATTAGGTCGTTGGGTTTAAGCGATGAATCTATGTTTCATCCATGGTGATAAACCACGATAAAAGTTGCTAAGGGTTTTTGAAATAGCTGCAAATTGCCCTTGATCGTATGTCAAAATTCATGGTTCGCATCTTGCAGACACTTTCCAGCTAATGCCCATTTAAAAGATGGGCATAACTACACCATAAAAAAAAGATATAAAAATCATAGGATTTGTTTCCAACAACGTATCAAAAATTTAACGCGGATGTCATAATTCCTTAGTAATGAAATATGAGTGTTTTGAACCTTACAGGTCTATAAATCATCGTTATACAGGATAAAACAACACAAATCCACTACGTAGAACAATTATAATGTTTTTTTTTTTTTTTTTGCTAAACATAAATACATTAATTATACTGTAAATTTTGTAACTTTTCTAGAGGATTAACATATTGAAATTTAAACAACCTTTTCGAGCAATCTTTCGTCATAAGCAGTCAGTCAAGATGTGCATTTTAGAAAAAGGAGCGCGAGTGAATTCTCTTATTCCACAAAAACATTTAAAAATTAAAACAAAATATCTCACTATCCATTATTAAACAAATTCAACTTCTATAACATCGACATGACAAAAGCAGCTTCACACAGGTTAACTTACACTCTAGTGAAAAAATCCACTTTATTTTGTGTGCTGACCACTCGTATGATGGTATTGGAATTATTGTGAACTAGCCAACAGCGTTTTTTCTGTGAAATCACTGATCACGCACACACACACAAGTTGGCTTATGTGTGTGCGTGATTGCCTACTTAATAACTCATGGGCCCACCTTATACCTGCAATGGAGCCGTACACGTCTTGGCATTGACTCCGCAAGGTATTGTAGGTATCCAGTAATGCCTGCACATTGTCAGGTTCTTGGTTGTTGCATCGAATGTCCTTTTCCACTAGGTCCAAAACATGCTCAATTTGGTTTGGATCGGATAAGTTTGGCAGCCATGAGAAAACCGGAAATTCATTGTCATAATCCTGAAACTAGTTAGAAACCGACCGGACCTTGTGGCAATGCGCGTTATCTCGTTGATAGACGTCGGAATTGGCCAGGGCACACTGTTATTATGAATGGGTGTAGGCATGAGTGGGCAGGAGCAGCAGTGCGTAGCACACGCTTCTTGATTAGACCGGGGTTCGAGCCAAATACGGAGGATGCAGAAAGGTCATGGAATGACCACCGCATATCCCCGGAGCAATATGCCCTTAGTTGTTAATGCTCCTAAAAACCAAACAACAACAACCCCAGGGCCCTGTCCTGGGACCATTCCTGTGGTCAATTGTCCTGGACAAGTTCCTGAGGATGGATCTCGGCATCTAGCCCCTGGCCTCTGCCGATGACCTTGCTCTTGTAATACACAAGAGATGGACTGGAAGTGAAAGTAAATCGTGCTCTCGGACGGCTAAAGAATTGGGCCTCACCGCACCAACTATCCATCTCGGTCCATCCTGTTGAAAGGGAAACTTCAAATCCGCAGGCCCCAATCATCAAGATACACAACATATCAATCCGATTTTCCGCCTTTCCTGGTTCAAGATGTTGGTGTTCTCGGTTTTTAGGCTAATACATGATTTGCATAATGAGTATACATCTTAGGTCTTAGATCGATGATTCTTCTTCGCCGCAGGTGTATGTCCCATCTCTAATAATCCTGATCGCTGTAAGTTTGACCTTTATCGGTCCGTGCCCCGTCAGCAAAAAGGTTGCATTTAGCCCTGTGGGAAACCAGGGGGGATTGGGATACACTCTGTCTACTTGCGGTATAATTTTTTTCGTAACTTCTCCCTTTGTGGATGCGAACCAATGGTTCTGCCGCATATGCTGTAAATGAGTCAGCAGTCGCTTCTTTTCTGTATTGCAGGCAATTGCCAGGTCTGTGGTATATATCCCATCAGGTTTGTTGTTTTCCGTTGGGAAAGGTGGTATTAAGAAATGTGTTATTGTTAGGGCGGCTCCTAGAACGTTAGTTCAAATCCGCCTCATATTACTGTAGGTTTTAACAGACCCTATAAACTAGGGCAGACTTAGAGTAGTGTGCTTTTAAGGTATAGTGTTTTGTGGAAGGCACCACCGGTGGTTTCCCACATTTGGACCATGATACTTTGTGAAGAATTACAGAATCTCTGTAAAAGCCAGAAAAAGTGTGGTGTCTGGTTTGTGACAGAGCAGTGCTATGATCTGTTGTTCTGTCTCTGGCTGCTTAGCCGCAGGGCCCCTAAAGGAACCCCACGTTGCCCGCCACAACCACTGGGAGGTGAGCCAGGCTGCCCATTATACTCTGGCTGGCCTCCACCAGGGTTGCCTGAGCTTCCTGACGGAGACCAAATAAAAAAAATAATAATAATAAATAAATAAATAAAATAATAATAATAAAAATAATAAAAAGAAATTAATTTAAAAAATAAATAATAAAAATAATAAGAAGAAATTAATTTAAAAAATAAATAATAAAAAATAAATAAAAATAATAATAATAAATAAAAATAATAAATAATAATAAATAAATAATAAAAAATATAAATAAATAAAATAAGTAAATAAAGTAACATTAAAAAAAAGAAAGACGGGCATAGAAGAAGAGAGGATTGGAGGGGGAATGAATTTGGGTGGGTTGACAGGGGAGAATTAATCCACCCTGGTTTAGGCAAAGTATAGGAAGGGGTGTGGGTTTAAAAGTCATAGGGGGCAGGCGCCCCTGTGTAATTGCCAATAATGGGCATAGTGTCTGTAGATCCCGCACCTAGATCGGTGCAGTATATCCTACCCAGTTCGGGATTGCGTTGACGTTTAAATCCCGCACTCCGAGGAGTGCCAGCATCCCGCACCTTGGATGGTGCCTGCAAGAGATCCTACCCTATTCGGGTTTTCATGGTCATGTCTGTGTTGTTCTGGGGGGGATGGAGAGTAATCCCACGCCGGTCCGGTTTAGTTCTTGGGCTCTGAGTTCTGCAATCTCAGCTCGCCTAAGTGCAAATGTTTCCCGCGCGTAGGTTGTTAATGCCTTATAGCTATATTCCTCGAGTAGCAGAGTGAATTCTTGATTGCGAGGGTTTCTTTATTGTGGTGAGGAATTTAAGCCTAATGTTGTCGTAGCTGGGGCATTCATACATGAGGTGCACCCAGGATTCCTCTTTGCCGCAGTGGCAACGTGAATCATTCTCGATTCTGGGAATCGAGAATGATCGCCATCGAGAATGGCGGTCAGTTTTTGTTGGAAGGATTCATGTCTGTGTTGTTCTGGGGGGGATGGAGAGTAATCCCACGCCGGTCCGGTTTAGTTCTTGGGCTCTGAGTTCTGCAATCTCAGCTCGCCTAAGTGCAAATGTTTCCCGCGCGTAGGTTGTTAATGCCTTATAGCTATATTCCTCGAGTAGCAGAGTGAATTCTTGATTGCGAGGGTTTCTTTATTGTGGTGAGGAATTTAAGCCTAATGTTGTCGTAGCTGGGGCATTCATACATGAGGTGCACCCAGGATTCCTCTTTGCCGCAGTGGCAACGTGAATCATTCTCGATTCTGGGAATCGAGAATGATCGCCATCGAGAATGGCGGTCAGTTTTTGTTGGAAGGATCCATGGCCGGTGATGATAAAGGTCACATGCAGGCCAGGCAAAAACAAGGGTGGAGGTTCTGGGTGAGTGAGTTGAACTTATAGATGGAAGGAATCGTTTTGTGATGGCCCCTTTTGTTGTAGTGTCCCAGTCATGTTGCCATATCTCTTGTAGATGTTGTGCTTTTCTGCCTGGTGCTGTTTGTGGTGTCAAGTTGAAAATTAAGCAGTTGGGTTGGAACTCCCTTCCTTAAATGATAAAAAAGCTCTCTTTTAACCACTTCTAAGTATAGTGGCTGACATCCAGTTAATACCTGCAGAGCAGGGGTACTGACGGTGCGGCACACCCTGCAAATTGAAAGGAGCATGAACCTCTGGATTGAATCCAGCTTACATTTGTTTCTTGCTAGGATGGCTTTTCGGTACCAGACAGAGGCACCATAACACACAATTGGCACGTATACCGCTTGGTATATGAGAGTAAGAGTTTTGTGCTTCAGCCCGCAGTCTGCCCTGCTGACCCGCCTTATCATAGCACTGTACCTTTGAATTTTGATGGCTAGATATTTTAGGTGGTGGTAGACGGTAAGCCCCGAGTCTAAGAAGATACCTAGGAGCTTGACTTCAGTGTGCAGTCGTATGGGTGTAAAGTTTAATTTTATTGTAGGTATTCTTGTGATTTGTAGCCTGCCTTGAAGGAGTATGGATTTTTTCTCTCCTGAAATGGTAAGGTTGAGCAGGCAGGGCTGCCCAGTTCTGGTGTTTTATCAGTGCTTCATTTGCCATTTTCACCAGGGTCGCCCTGGTGTTAGCACATACCAAAAGCACAAGATCATCTACAAAGGCCAAGGGCTCAACACCCCCCAGGTCCATGCCCAGGAACTCATCCAGGACAATAGACCAAGGGCCAAGCACGGAGCTCTGCGGACAGCCTCGATCGATGTACCTAGTCACCGTCTGGAATCTATTGGTAACTTGGACTTTTCTACCAGTTAAATATGACTTTAAACTGTTGTATAGGTTGTTGGAAACATTTGATTGCCGAAGCCTCCGAAGAAAACTGGGCCACCATAGTCGAACAAAGGCCAAGTGAAGTCTGCCATGATTGCAATGGAATACTTTAAGGCTGCGTGAGTTGCTTGAGTGATTAATCTATTGATGGCATCTTCTGTGCTTCAACCTGCTTTGAATCCAAATTGCTTGTCACTTGGAAGTTTTTGTTCTTCATATCTGGCAGTTAAGCAAAATAGGAGCAAGCGTTCTTGTAACTTGGCCATTACAGAGAGCAAGGCAATCGGGCGGTAGGAGGTTGGAATTTGTGGAATGCATGTCGGTAGTTTTCAATATAAATTTCAGGGTTGCCGTTTTCCAGTATGTCGGAAAGGTGCCTTCTGTCAGGCACCTATTTAGAAGGCTTAGGAGAGTAACAGGATAGTATTCTGCAAATTTTTAACCACATCCACTTCCAGCAGATCCGCACCAGGTGTTTTTCCTACTTTCATTTTGTTTATTGCCAAGTCCATCTCAATATTAGTGAACGGGGATTCCACAGAGCCAGGATGATAGTTGTGATTTTCATCTACTATTTCTTGTTGTTGAGTCATAGCTGCAGCTTCAATGGGATAAATGGTGTCTAGAATATTGTTAATGCTATCCTTCCAGGTTTAAGTAGAGGAGCCATCCATCTTTAGTGTCGCTTCAAGTACCTCTCCTCGCGGCAGCTTGTTTGTTACGATCTTCAAAACGATGCCCCAGGGGTCCTTATTCCCAGAAGTGGATACCAAGATTTTCCATGTTTGCTTTTTACTTTTACTTATTAGCTTTGTGTATTCATTTCTGACAATGCGGTAAGCCTCCCTGGCGGCATCTACCTCATGGGGAGGTAGCCTTGATCAAGCCTGCTGTAACATTTTTCTTGCATGGTTGGACTCTTCTTCTGAGATCCTGTAGTTGGCGATTCCACCAGGGAACTGCATACCGGTAGGGCTTTCTGCGTGGGATGGACAGATCACATGCAGATCTTATGGCAGTGTTAATAATCCGTACGCAATCGTCTGAAGAGAGTGCTTCAGGGAGTGAAGTGTCTTCAGGGAGTCTTCTTGTTAGCTCAGACCGAAAACGTTGCCAGTCTGCCTTTTTTGAATTGTACCATATCACATCTCATGGGATCGGAGGGGTCCGTTCCACAGAGCGAACCAGAGAAAATGATATCGCGCTGTGGTCCGACGTGGTCCAGGCTACAGTCCATTTGGCTAGTTTGTTGGAAATGTCTGGGTCGGCTGCTGTAACATCTATGGTGCTCTCCTAAAGGGGGGGGGGGGCCGCTGTAAGTTGGAAGTTGATCTGGGCGATTTATTACTTGGAGGCCTATGGCTAGGAAGAATTCTTCTAGTTTTGAACCATTTCTTTGTGCAGATCTGTCAGGAGTGCGACTGTACCAGAGCCGAGATCTGCAGTTTGCTTCCATGGCTATTAGTAGTCGTCCCCCGGGAGAGTCTCAAGAGCCGTCTGAATGGTTGAGATCGCTGGGGTTGATGTCTTCACCAGGCTGAGTATATATTGTTAACAGGAACAAGGACCCTAATTGAGTTATGATTTGTGCACAGGCATTGTTTGCAGTGCAGAGTGGTGTATTTTTTGTTGTGCTGATTCCCGGGTTTCTGATGATTATTGCTGCCCATGGGTTTTCGGTTTTACAGTAGACCATTTTATAGGATGCAGGGTAACCTGTGACCACACCTGAGCGAACATACGGTTCCTGTACTAAGGCCACATCAATTTGGTTTTCCTCTATTTTCACTTTTAGTTGGTCAGCTACCAGCCTCGCTCTTTGCGCGTTCAGTTGAACTACTTTTTATTTCATGGTGGCAGTTTGTAGAGGGGCCTCTATCTATAGTTGATTCTCATTTGGTATTGGCTTTCAGGTATACCATACAGTTCCCATCCCTGATTTGGTGTTGATGAGGAGCTTCCACTGCTTTGCAGTTTCACAGAATGGGAGCTGGTCTTTTGCTGGGCAGTCTCTGTACTTGTGCCCTTTTTAGGTACAGTGGCCACATGTTGAATCACGCTGGTTGCATGTGTGTGATGTGTGGCCAAAGCGAAGGCACTTGTAACATTTCGTAACTGAAATATGCTCCTTAAACCTAAGGCTTCCTCAGCCTATGAAAATGCGACTCTTGTGTTTCTGAGATTTTCCATGCTCGCGTGGAGAGCTGGATTACCCAATTGACATTTGAATGTGTTTTAGATTTAGTACTGTATTTTGGGCTAATGTCTTCTTCCACAATGCCCTCAGGTAGGTGCAGACTTAGTTTTTGTGGTAAATTTCCTCTTTGAGTTCTTCTGGGGTTACACCTTGCTGTATGTCAAATAAGACAATTGAGGGTCCTTTTTTCTTGGGAGCCTCTGCCTTTAAACCGTACTTAATCATATTTTCATTACTTAAGACTGTTTGTGCCTCTTCTCTGGAGTTGGTTTCAATTACCACGCCTGGGTGTCTAGTCTTCTGGATCGTCTTCATTTGGTCTTTTAGATTTTTTGTTGAGGTCTCCTTTACAGCATCACTTGTGTCAAGCTGTGCGTCTTCTGTTGGCTTAATCAGGATTATATGTGATTCTGTCTTTCTTGTTAGTGTTTTTGTTTGGGGCCCATCTGGTTTATGGGATGCGACTTTAGCGCCATTCTGCAACGCCTCCGCGAAGGTAGGGGGCGTTGTTGCATTTGTTTTCCCCCTTTCTGAGGGCGAACTTCCCATTTCGCTTGCAGTTTTTCGTATTCGACATAGAGGTTTAAAATCACCGTCTCCATCTTACTGAATACGGTAATGAGGTCAGTGCGGATAGCAGCAGTAATTTTGTTTCATTTTTCCCACATACTCCTCAAGCGTCCCTCTGATAGCCATAATTTGGTCAACTGGGATTCCAGTTAGAGGGGGTAGAGTGGGGTTCGGGTTGGCAGCTGGTTCTGGCACTTCGTTTGTTTCTTTATTTGCATCTTTATTCACCTTTTTGCTGCTCTCTTCAGTCACGTCCGGGTGCGAGCGAGTCAATTGTTGTTGAATCCTTGGGTTACTTCTCTTTCCCTTTACTGGGCAGTATAATTTTTGCCTAATCATAGCTCCTCACAGATAAGTCTGCAGGAGTGGGAGAGATTTGGTCAGTTGTTGTGCTGTGTCTCTCTGCGTTGTTTTTTTTTTTTCCAGCACTGGAAATGCTGCTTTTCTACTGGCTGCAGTATTATTTAGCTCGAGCCGTGGAACTTATCTTTGGAATCATAGACCTTCCAGAACAGCACTCCCCCAGGGTTTTTTTGCAGGGGCCATTACAGATAAAAAAAACTTTAATATTTTTTCTGCAGCAATCATAAGTTTGTTGGCTTGCGCGACCAGGCATAATGATTATTAAAAGGAGGGAGAAATTGGCAAAGAACAAATGTTTAAAGTAGCACTACAGTTGGGCCAGAAAACTTCTGCAATTTTTATTTACTTTTTATTTATTAAAAAAAATACTGCAAATTCTATTTAGTTTCTCAAGTTCCTTATTTTTAAAGTGTTCAACTGCTAGGCAATAAAAGCACTTCCTACTATGTGAGGAGTGTTTGTGTTCAGTTATATTTAGCGTTAGCACGATTTTCCCTTCTTTAAGTGCCCCAGCGGGTAGCCGATCTCCACTGCAGTGAGACAATGTATACAGACCACCTGCCGGTGACCTGATTAAGGTGATCTCTAAAATGCTGGTCAACATGACCTTGTGCTGGAAAGCATTCCGCTGGCTATAATGCTTGGCTGAACAAAATAAGATATGCATTCAAGTTTTTAAATTGAGAATAAAGTTGTTTACCTCATCAGTGAGTACAACTTGCCTCAGGAAGAAGCACATCGGAAACTGATTCGCTGGATACCAGAAACTCGACAAGATGTTGACATAATCCTTTAAATTATTCATTGAACAGGAGCCTGAAAACATGCGACCGCACAGTGAAAAAACCTTCGACACTTCCCTTGGTATTAAGGCAAATGATCTCATAAGGAAATTGAGATTGAATATCGCTAAGCCTAAGAAACCTGATTTATTGTGTAAAAATGAAATCAAACCTCAGCGCTGTTCCAATTTTTGTGCTAAAAATAGATCTGCTGCTCATTCCATTAGAGATAAGAAGTGCCCTGAATACATATTTGCACTGAAAGTTATTGAGGAAAGAACGTATTGTGGGGGGGATGTCTTAGAATGCTTATTTATTACATATTATTTTATATTTGTATATCTTTGTATCCTTTAGTTTAGTTCCCCTATTTAAATTTATATTCCCTTTATAATAACTCCCCACTTGCGCATCTGACTATTACTTCACAGAAAATTCTAAGTTCAAGGGGAAAAGCTCTTAGATGTATTTAATTCCCTTGGATAGGCTTGTGCCCAGAACAACAAAAGACACACACAAATGTATAAAAAAATCAGTTTATTATACATATTTACATGAGCAAATTAAAACCAAAAAAATTGAATTCATACATAAGACAACATGATTTAGTCTCACTTCATGTGTGTGTGTGTATATATATATATATATATCATAATCATACATCAGGTAAAATCAATACTAGCTGATATCAATCCCTTCCTTTCTAGATATATTTAATCCTGCATCCTTTAAATACCATTAGTAAAAGATATCCATTCCATTCTACCCCCTTCTACATGTATAATACTGCATCAGTTAAACAAGAAATATCAATTCCATTCCATTCCTTCCTACATATACTTAATACTGCATCAATTAAATACCATCAACAAGAATTATCAATTCCATTCTATTCCTTTCTACCTATATTTAGTACTGCACCAATTAAATACTATTAACAAGAATTAATTCCATTCTATTCCAACCTACATTTATTTAATGCTGCTTCATTTAAATACCATTAATAAGAAACATCAATTCCATTCTATCCCTTTCTGCATATCATATATCCAACATTCTAAATATCTTATATCTAATAAATTCCCCCCTTTTAATGTTCTTCCTTCCTGATTCTTCCCTAAACTACCTTTACAATTAGGTATTTCTAAAGTCCTGTTGACCAATTTACTGGGTTCCTACAGTTCTTTGTGTATGTGAAGGTACTACTACAATCTAGCGACTTACTTGTAGAACTCGGCGGGGCATCATCTTTCATCCTTCTTATCAGGTACAGCTTATCTTCACCGTCTGGGGCGGAATCTTACTATTCTCGAAGAATTTGGCACGGATAGTAGGGCTGTCAGGCAGGTTTCGGCTTCATTTATTCAGCCCGCTTGATGCACTTCTTCTGTTCTGGAATGGCTACTCTCATGTCGGTCGGGGTTCCGATTCCATCCGATCCAGCACTTTGCTTTCCAAGATTTCAGGAATCTTGGTCTTTAACGGCTGATTTGATTCTACCTTTTTCTTGTGAGAGACTCGTTTATCTTTCACATATTTCTTCCCAACTCCTAGACCTTTCCAAAGAGCCAACATTGACTATGTTCCACTCAAAAAAAGAACTCTGACTTTCTCAACGACTAACCCATTCTTACTAGCACCGACCAAACAAAACTCAACTGTGTGTTCCTAAACCATTTCCCTCACACAGACAAAAAAATCTCAACTTAGTGCCCTAAACCATGTTTACTCACCCCACAAAAATCTCGACTTTGTGTGTCTTTCCAATCCTTTCACTGCCTTTTTCCTTCATCTTAGTCCCGATTTTGCCACGCCTCTTCCCAGTGATTTCTTCCAATATTATATCTCCTTTCGGATTTTATCTCATTCCATTTGTTGGAAAACCCCTTATTCCGCCAGCCCAAGTAGCACGTGATCAATACTCCCCTTTTTTACAACCTGCTGGATCTGCGGCCATCCGGTGTGCCGTTTGTCCAAAAACAACTCTGTCCCTGTCATATAACGCCTTGTCTCCATAGCCTTCTAATACCACAAAAAGTGACATTAGTGACCACAGCATCTATCTTTGGAAACTTGTGTGTGCTGCTTAAGAACCGACTTCCGGTTTGCAGCTGTTTGAAGTAAATTGCCCTACTATTTTGACCTTGCATAAACCTTAACTTGTTTGTCGCACCAAACCCTCTGCTGTGTTTGCCATAGTATTCCCTGCTTTAACGGAAGTTAATGCTAATGGCTCTGTTTTCATTTCTACTACCCACTAATTTTATAATTATTACTGAATAATTCTTGTTATTGAAACTGACGCTATTGCCATCTTATCCTACTAGCGGCAGAATCCCACAAGGAAAACTAACTTCCAAAGTCTTGAAAAAAAAAAAATTTATTTTTGTAAGATTTTCAAATCTTACAGTATACTGCGATTTGTGGCAATGAGCAATAGCGCTCAAACAGAAAATATTATGTACGGTCAGCAGAAGATTCTATGTTTTTGCAAGGAATGTATTTCCTTTAACTTAGTGAAGAGGATTATAAAAATGCTGTAACTCCTGGTGTTACTCCCCTCAACGTGGGCACCTGTACGTGGTGAGGGGACCTCCCAGTGACGCTGCTGGGTTTCCAGATTAGCATCACTGGGATCTAACGCCCATACCTTGGTTTCAGGGTTACATCTTTGAAATCCGGCGTGTGCAGCCGTGCGCCGCGACCCGTGGAAGCGGAAAGGGGGATCCTGGTGGTTGAGGGGCCCAGCTTCAATACACCACTTTGGCCCCTGCTTCGACAAGACGGGTGGTCCCGGACCGGCCCGACTGGGATCAATCGGCGGGTGGTTTTATACTGCTAGGGTCAACTGCGTTCCAATAAGTCTCCCTCCCTATGGTCCTGGGACGGGATAAAGACTTATTGGTAACGTGGGTATGGTGTTCTAAGCGAACTCGGCGTCCCATTCGTGTACGCAGTACCTGCTAGTTCACGAGTGGGCGTCCCCTCGTAGGGCTCCGTGGTGGGTGAGGTACTTAGGCATCAGACATTTTCTCTTTACTCATATGAGTAATTTAAATCCCCTTTCTTCTGGGGCCCCAACAAGGCCCCTACCTAATCGAGAAGATGAAAAAGAAAACACCTCTGCAAAAAGAGCCAGAACTGAGGATACACCAACACCATCAGTGACACCGCTCTTCCTCATTCTCCATTCCATCGGAGAACAGTCAATTGGAAAGATGTCACCCTTCTTTATCCAGAAAGGATTAGAAGGGTTGGCAGGGTCACCAAAATCCGTTAAACGACTGCGTTCTGGCGATCTTTTAGTTGAAGCTTCCAGCACAAAACAAGCTGAAAAATTCTTAAACTCTACATCCATAGGGGGAATACCTATCACCGTAACCCCCCACAAAACTCTGAACTCTTCACGTGGTGTTATATCAGAGTGGGACCTTCTTCATGTTTCTGAAGAAGAGATCTGCTCTGAATTGAAAGACCAAGGAGTGACAGCTGTGAAAAGAATATCGATACGAAAGGATGGGAATCTCGTCCCTACCCGAGTTCTTATCCTCACGTTCAATACCCCAAGGCCTCCAAGTTCCATCAAGGCAGGCTATCTAAACTGCCCAGTGAGGATTTACATCCCAAACCCACTGAGGTGTTTTAGATGCCAAAAATACGGCCACTCACAAACATCTTGTCGTGGTAACCCTGCCTGTGCTCGATGTGGTGTTAAAGACCACGAGAGCAAGGAATGTTCAGCTTCAAAACCGATCTGTATTAATTGCCAAGGAGAGCACCCCGCCTATTCTCGAGCATGCCAGCGGTGGAAGGATGAAAAAGAAATCCAAAAACTGAAAACAGAGCTGAATATCTCCTACCCAGAGGCCAGAAAACGTATCGAACCAATAAATAGCGGGAAACCTTCCTATGCTCAGAAGGTTTCTGCCAAGTGCACTATCGGTACTCAAACTGAGATGACTATACCACCGAAAGAGTCATTCACTCCGATTGCACGCTATTTATTAAATTCACAAAAGCCCACCAAAAAAACACAATCAGTTGCCACTCCTATATCCGTACCTCCTAGTGCTCCACCACTACCAAAACCAAGTGGTAAAAAAGAGCAAAAACGTTCTGAAGAGTCACCCGTAATACCAGAAACAATGGATGTAGAGAACAAGGAGGTACAGGATGAATCAGTCTTGGAACTCTTTGCGGAGGAAGAAATGGACACGGGACATCGTCCATTCTTCCCCAAAAAAGACAAAGCCAAGACTGATAAAAGTAAGCCCTCAGCACCTCGGAAGCCGCCTGATGGACCCACCAAGCCAAAATAATGGCTAAATTCCTACAATGGAATTGTCGTGGATTCCGGCGAAATACTGATGACATCAAGGCCCTCCTGCAAAAGCACGAGCCAGTTTGCTTTTGCTTGCAGGAGACTTATCTAAAGGCAAATGATGATCCCACCCTGCATAACATCACAATCTTTCGTAAGGATAGAATTGCGGATGGTCCTGCTCATGGAGGAGTGGCTATCCTTGTGGGTAATCAGACCCCAGTTCAGCCCTTGCTAATTACAACCAGCATAGAGGCTGTTGCAATTCGCCTTACAGTGGGATTTTTAATAACGGTCTGCTCTATTTATTTGCCACCTGGGACTGACATCTCCCAGGCAGACCTTGATGATCTTCTAACGCAGCTGCCTCCCCCTTTCTTACTTCTCGGGGATTTTAACGGACATAACACCTTGTGGGGTAGTGCTAACATCAACGGAAGAGGACGAGTCATAGAGCGTATGCTCAATGACAATGACCTTTCCCTTCTAAATACTGGAACAAACACCTTCTTCCATATGCCTACCCGTACTTTTTCTGCCGTTGATCTCTCTATCTGCTCCCCTTCTCTACTCCCTTCACTCACCTGGGAAGTGGAGGAGAATCCATACGGAAGTGATCACTTCCCTGTGATAACCTTGTTACACAGTGGGAGACCGTGTCTTCCTTTTAGGTTACCACGGTGGAAGTTTGATCAGGCTGACTGGAATGCCTTCCAACATCAGGCAAATTTTGAACTCAGTACAGTCAGTCAGGAGCCTATCAATGACGCAGTAACGTACATCACAGAAATCATTGTCCACGCAGCTGCTACTGCTGTCCCAAAAACATCAGCCCGGTTTCCACCATTTCCCAAACCTTGGTGGAATTCACAATGCACAGCAGCCAAAAAGGCTCAAAACAAAGCGTGGGGGATATTTCGCCGATATCCTACCACGGACAACCTTATAGCCTTCAAACGTGCACGAGCCAAAGCACGCTACATCCGTCATCAGAGTCAAAAGGAATCGTGGATCCGTTTTACATCATCTATTAACCAGTCTACCAACTCTAAGGTAGTCTGGGATAAAATCCGGAAAATGAAGGGAAAATATACATCCCACCCTTCTTCAATCTTAGATTATAATGGATGCGCTATTGCAGATCCAACTGCAATAGCCAATGCTCTTGGGGAAACATTCTCCAACATCTCCGCAACATCCTCATACTCCCCAGAGTTCCTGGTCCTGAAACATAAACTGGAAAGAGAAGCACTTAATTTTAAGTCCAAGGGCCTCTATCCCTACAACGGGGATTTTACTATTCAGGAACTGAAAAGAGCCCTCGCTCTTTCCAAAGCAAGTGCTGCTGGACCAGATGGCATCCATTACGACATGATTAAACATCTTTCACCAAAATCTATGGATTGTCTGCTCTTTCTGTATAACAGAATCTTTACTGAAGGGCAGTTTCCGGATTCCTGGCGAAAGGCAATCGTTCTTGCCTTCCCTAAGCCAGGAAAGGATCCAAAAGTCACCACCAACTATCGTCCTATTGCTCTGACTAGCTGTCTGTGCAAAATCCTGGAGAGAATGGTTAATTCTCGTTTAATATGGTACTTAGAATCAAATGACCTTCTCTCCAACATACAGTGCGGCTTCCGAAGGAACCGGTCCACTCTGGACCATCTTATTAGATTGGAAGCATCCATCCGGGATGCTTTCCTAAAACGTGAACACTTGGTGTCGGTGTTCTTTGACATGGAGAAAGCGTATGACACAACTTGGAGATTTGGCATCTTGAAAGATCTGCATAGCCTTGGCCTTAGGGGGCAACTCCCCATTTTTATTAAAAACTTTTTAGCCAATCGATCTTTCCAAGTTCGTGTGGGATCCTCACTCTCTCGTTCCTTTAGCCAAGAGGAGGGAGTACCACAAGGATCAGTACTAAGTGTCACGCTTTTTGCCATCAAAGTGAATTCCATCACAGAACAACTTCCTCCAACTGTAAACTGTGCCCTCTATGTTGATGACTTTAGCATATTTTGTCAGTCATGCAACATGAGGGTTATTGAAAGACAACTGCAGAAAGCTATTGATCGCCTCAACTCCTGGGCTCTTGCTAATGGCTTCAGGTTCTCGCCGGAGAAGACCGTTTGCGTACACTTTTGTCGTAAGCGTAATCTTCATCCTGAACCTGAATTAAAGCTCGGACAAAATGTAATTCCAATAGCAGCGGACACAAAATTCTTGGGACTCGTATTCGATAAAAAGCTGACCTTTCTGGATCACATCCGTCAACTCCGCACAAAGTGCACAAGAGGGCTAAATATTCTGCGCTCTCTTTCCTCAACATCTTGGGGTGCGGATCGATGCACCCTACTACGCATCTATCGTGCACTTGTACGATCCAGACTGGATTACGGGTCCCTGGTATACAATTCGGCCAGAGACAGTGTACTTCGTTGGCTCGATCCTGTCCATCATCTGGCTCTCCGTACCGCTGTTGGAGCATATCGCACATCCCCTGTCCAGAGCTTATACGTCGAAGCAAACGAACCGCCATTATTGCTTCGACGTAAGCAGTTGTCACTAAACTACGCTCTAAAACTGAAATCCCTGCCAGACCACCCTACGTGGCTAACCGTTTTTGAGCCGCGATGGGAAAATTTGTACAACTCCCGTAAGACTGCCAATCGTCCTTTTGGTATTCGTGTCCAAGAGCTACTCAAAGAACTTAATATAAAGGTAGACAGGGTTGCCCAAACACCAAAGCAACCCCTTCCACCCTGGCATGCTCATGTCCCGGCATGTGACTTGTCCCTTAGAAATTGGGGTAAGTCGGACACTCCATCGTCTCTCTACCTGCAGCTTTTTTCAGCACACCGAGCTGAACATTCTGACTTCGCGCCAGTCTACACAGACGGCTCGAAGGCGGAATCATATGTGGGATCTGCTGCTGTCTTTAGAGACAGCACTACTTCGGAGCAGATTCCTTCTGAATGCAGCATATTTACTGCAGAGCTGCACGCTATAAAGTTAGCCTTGGATCACATTAGTGAATGCCAATACCAACGGTTCATTTTATATTCTGACTCTCTCAGTGTGTTACAGGCTTTAATATCCGTGAGGTATAATCCTCACCCGGTTCTGTCTAGCATTCAGCAGAAGATTCACGTTCTCCATGATCGCGAATATGACATCCGCTTCTGCTGGATTCCCAGCCACATTGGGATTAGGGGAAATGATTTGGCTGACACCGCAGCCAAATCAGCAATCCCTAATAATAATCTCTGCCTGTCAGTCCCCTATACAGACTACAGGCAAATAATACACGAGAAGATACATTCCCAATGGCAGGAGTTGTGGAATGGACAGACTGGGAATAAACTATACCGTATAAAGCCTTTAATTGAACCGTGGCAGTCTAGTCTGCGCAGGAATCGTAAGGAGGAAGTTGTTCTTGCCCGGACCCGCATAGGACACAGTCATTTAACTCATTCATTTTTGCTGAGGGCTGATGACCCTCCTATGTGTGAGTCTTGTGGCACAGTTTTATCAATTAGACACATTTTAATCGAATGTACAGTTTTTAGCAGTATCCGTCTTACCGCTTTTAATCATCTGACTGAGCCATATACACTCAGTCAGATTTTATCCGACAATGACAATGTGTCTGCTATTTTTAGATTTTTAAAGTCAATAAATATTTTTACTCGTTTATAAAATCTACATTTTTCTTATACTTCTTGACATAGTGACCTAACTAATTAGGTCACTGAAAGTTTAAATTATTTTATAAATGACATGGTCTTGGCGCATTATAGCCTTAGTAGCTAATGCGCCAATAAAACCAAAACCAAACCAAACCAAAAACCTGGTGTTACTTTTTGCTCTTGATCTAATGTGGTTCCTTGCATGCACCATAATTAAAATCTAACGATAATGAGTCGATGGTTTTGACTCTTAATAACTTTACACTCTTTATAGTGCATCCTGTTCTGACACTGAATGCAATTCATTATGCAATATTTAGTATCTTATGATATTGTATCAACCAATTTGGATGACAAGTCGTCAATTATCTGCAATTGTAGGACGTAAGAGGATTATTAGAATCCTCAGGTGCGTAATCTGAACAAGAGAAAGAATCCCATCAGCATTGAGCTTGCTCAAATCATTCAAGGCCTTATACACCTCAATCAGATCACCTCGCTGGTGCCTAGTTTCCAGACTAGGCACCTTGTGAACTGGAGATACATTAGCACATCTTCAGTCCATGAGGACCTTCGCTGAGTCCTAAATATACTCTAATAATCATGGCTAAGGGTCTGAATACTTCCTTTGCTGGCTCTTTTAATATAAATGGATAGATCCCATCCACTACAGGTGACTTTCTTATGTTCAATTTCAACAATTTCTCCTCCACTTTGCTCTCAGTTATTACAAAATCCTTAAGCTCCATCTTACAGTTTGATAAACATCTGGCATTCTCCTCCCTTAATAACTCCATGTGTGGATGCAGATGAAAAATAAAAGGGAGGTATCAAAAAGTTCGTACACCGACCTATATAAAGCATCAGTAGAAAGATGCCGTTTTTAATATAAGTTTTCTACATATTCAATAAGTAACATGTGAAATTTCATTCCCGTGGGTGATCGTACACCACGGGTGGAGCCCCTGGTGTACCTGATCTCTAATAAACCAATGAAATAAGATATTTTTCCTGTACAATTCCTGGATTATGACTATTCAAAATCAATAGGCCTAAAATTTAATTGCAAGAAAATAACTTGAAAGATCTTCACCAATAGAAAACAGAACAGCAATAGCTCATCATTTGGATCTTAATGTTAATAAGGCACAAATTAAATATGACGTAGTCCAAGCGATTCTTTTTATTTAAGAGATAGTAATTAAGTCAAACAGATTTTAGTATTTCATCCATTTGTGTACAGTACTTCGTTTATTCTGTTGTTGCTTAGCCATTGTATAAATCTTGATTTAATAATAGTTAATATACACATAACAGGAGTCTTTCACTAGTATAACTTGCAACATCTTTTATTAGAGTGTTAGGACTCTTAAATATGTTTATATGATACAGAAAGTTAATGCGATCTCGGACAATAAAAGCAGAAATGGTTTTGTTCGTAAAATTCCTAAAAATTCTTGCCAAAACTTTTTTTTCATAGAGCTCATAATATTTGCTTACAATCTTGTTGAGAGACTAACTCTTAAGGTATTTGGACATTTCCAATGCTTTTATCATGATGTACATTCAGTAACAAAATCGGAGTAATCCTATTTCCAGAGTAGATCGGATTAACCTGATTTATTGGGGCATAAAGGTCATTACGTAGCTCCCTTATATTACCACGAAGATGGAATGTCGTAAAAGGTACGGCGAAAGATATCTCTCTATTAGGTTGGCGATTTACGCTTCACTACTTTCTTCTCTCATTTCCTTTTTTATGTTTCCATATTTCTAAACAACTTGTTTTCACTGCAGAAAAGTTAAATTTATATTTGCACGTGTTGTTGGACGTCCATAATTCTTGTTAATCCACAGAAGATAGCTAATGAAATTTAATATACAAGGGTAACCTTGTATTTTAAATTTAAAGGGGGAGGATATCCTTTCATTAGATCGATCGTTTGTTTTCCAAATGTTGAAGAATTAACAGAGCAAGAGAGGATGACTAATTTTAATATTCCGAATGCTGCTTAATTCAAATCACAATCGCGTGTAGCGAAATTTAATCAGAGCCATCCCTCAATTCGCAATACAACCATGAAAAGATTAATTAGCCAGTACAAAGAGATGGGGAAGTCTATAAATGTCCACACGACCATCGGCTGAAAACTGAACTCAGTATGACATACAAACAATGTCATTCATTTACTTCCTAAACAGCGTATAAGGAAGCCGATGAGGAAGTCCTCATGAGGTACAGATGTCTCCAGGAGGTTCATTCAGAAAATTTTGCCGAAATGGTATCTCTTTTGTGTCTATTATTAGAAAAGCTTAGGAGACTGTGTTCAAGTGGAGCTGAGGCAATTCATTACATTCGACGATTTTATTTTTCATTTCACGAACAAAACTTAAAACTCATACAATTTACAAAGAATTGCATCTCTTTCAGAGATACTCCAAAAGAGTTATTATTCAACTGTTAGCAGTAAATACCTTGGTCTCTGGGGATGAAGTGTTTGGTGGGAATTCAACTATTAATATTTGTTGAAATATAATTTGTAAAGATTAAATTAGAATTGAATGTATGGAAACACGAAAATGAAAAATAGAAAGAATTAATAATGAAAAGTAACACGAATCCTGACTGACATACTTTAGAATACTGATGGAATTCATGGTCCGAAAGCCATTAACACACTTCTTCCGTTAGAAATAATTATGTCTGTTAATTTCCTGTTTTTCCCTGCATATGTGAGAGTCTTAATCACTGCCTTGTCTCTGCGTGAAAATTCATCAGACAGAGAAAATGTACTTTCCAAATATTAATCATAATCAAGAATTTCCTTATGGGGTTCCCCGTTATTATCTACTTCGATGAATTCAGCAGTGTCCAGCTGTACTGTTGAGATGAGGTAACAAACGCCCAAATTTCAAAACGAGTCAGTGAATGAAATAATTTATACTCTGAAAGACAGCGTATTTTTAAAGAGAGCTATTTGGAGTTTGCAGTTTTTTTTAAATATAAAAATATAAATGATAAGCGAGAATTGTATCGCTGACAAAATGTGATGATAGACCCAAGGTCTGTGAAAGAACCTCACACCAGAAACTGAAAAGTTATTACCTGGAAGGATAGGAATTTGAATATACATCCAGTTTAATCCAGTGAATTCACTTCTAGTAACCTTTGGTCTTGGACTTCTTTACCATTAATAAATTAATAAGAAATCAGTCACTTACGATTTTTACATTTCATCAGTTAGTTTGTGAGCCTCCTATAGACACAATTAATCACACGAAAGCAAATGTCTATTAGTGTTCGTCACAAATCAAGATGAATCTAAAATATTTTGTAGACTATTAATATGATAATTCAGCGAATAACCTAAACTAGAGAGAAATTAAATTTTTGAAACACGCTGAGGTCTGGGTTGGTCTGAGAAATTATTTTAATATATCATATTTACATAGTTCTGTCGCATAAACACTCCAAATACGCTGCCCTAACATTAATACCCGAACACCTGCATATCTACAAGTAACCTTTATTTAAAAGAAAACTAATAAAGTGTGCTGAAACATTTAGCTTTCACGACAGCCTCTAGTTTCCGACGAACACTCTCCACCAGTGTTTTGTAAACATCTGCTGATATTTTCTGGTATTGGGCCTTCAAAGAGGCAAGTATTTGCCTCTTTGAAAACAGAGCTTCAAACTTCAGCTCTGTTTTGGGGCAGTCTCTACTCACTTGCACCACACGATCCAGTTCATCCCAAAAGGTTCTCTGTAGGATTGAGTTCAGGGGTCTAGGCTAACCAGTCCAACTTTTCGACCCAGACGTCCACAAACCGGTACGTCACAAAGCGAGCAGTATGGTATGGAGCGTTGTCCTTCTGACATTAGGGCTTTCCCCTACGTGCTGCCACAACGTAGGTAACGGGACGTATATGTATACCTGAGCATTCATGGTTTTGTCCAAAACTAGCAATGGAACCAGGACCATAAAAATCACTCCCCCCCCAAAACCATCACGCTGCCTTCAGTAAAGTTCATTATCGGAATGATATAGTCTGGCAGGTAGCCTTCTTCAGGCATCCACCACACCGAGGTACGATCGTCAGACTGATAATCCATGTACCCTGACTAATGATTCCAAAGCACAGCTTTCCAATGGTCTACGGTCCAAGGACGGCGGATCTTACACCAAGCTGAACGGCGTCTAGAGTTAGTCAGGGTTGATTAGTGGCTTGCGGACCACTTTACAAACCGTGGCCTCTATCATGAAGTCCTGCGCGCATTGTACTGGTGCTGACACGTATCCTAATCGTTTCATTGAGGGCGTATGTGTGCTGCGATAACATCAACTTTTCACGGTTCGTCAGCTTCAGAGCTTTTCCGGTCGTCTGTTTTCATGACTGTTTCATCAACAGTCTGGTTCCATTTGTAGATCACATTACTAATCGTTGATCTAAGAATCTGAAGTATTGTCAAGTACAGACCGATTGCTTATGTGGCCACCCTATTATCATTTCGTACTGGAAGTCTACTAACTCCGTCAATCGCTGCATCTTGCATTCACGATTGTACGACTGTCTCCTCGAAGACCTAAGAGAATATTTATTGTTGTGTCCGACACGTCATGTCGTGCTTAGTTACTATAATCATCAAATCTTCAATGAACCTTAAGAGAAAATTTCAACAGAAATTCCAAAAAGATCCACCTACGGAACAATCATAGAAGTGATGGTTGAAACAGTTTCAAGAAACTGCAGTGTGCTGCACCAGAAAGGAGCACGTAGGCCTAGTGTGTCTGCAGATAAAGTTTCGGAATTTCATAAAGTGTGTATCCGAAGTTCTGCAAACCTAATTCGCATGGTAGTATCTGCAGCTGCAAATACCGAAAGCAACAGGGTGGTTCCCAAAAGATTGAAACTTACAAACTACAGATCGTGAAGGAAATTAAGCCTCACAATACACCACAACGAGATGAATTTGCTGTTCGTATTCTGAACTGTATAGATGAAGATGAGCACTTTCTGGAAAATATCATTTTCAGTGAAGAAGCAACATTCCACCTGTCTGGTAAAGTTGACAGACATAATTGTCGCATATACAGGGTGTTTCAGTTAAACGTTTCAGAACTTCTAAGAGGGGTAGGGTACATCCTGACAACTCGAAATCATATAGCAATGTGGGGTCGGAAATGCTTTCCTGAAGCGGTGTTGTACACAGAAGCACCATAAAGAAAAGAGACCGTAAGTGAGAAATCGTTTTAATAATACATGAAAAGAAGCAAAAGGTACATGGATTAAAGTAAGTGTTCGAAGTTTCTTCAACCTCGTATTGCTTTCGCACAGTGGTACCTTGGAAAATGTGCTACAAATCCCCTTTTTCCTGCTGAAGTGTTGTTTTCCGATGAGGCATCCTTCACAAGGGAAGGAATTTTCAACAAGCATAACGACCATATCTGGGCGGTCGAGAACCCGCATGCAATACGACGTCGTGCAGCACAGATTCGATTTTCGGTCAATGTATGGGACGGTATTATGGGAGATCACCTCATCGGACCTTACCTGTTACCGTGTCGTCTAACCGGACCTATCTACTTGATCTTTCTGCAGCAAGTATTGCCACAACTTTTGAGAGATGAACAGATTTCTGCATCGACGCAACAGACAATGTGGTTCCAACACGATGGAGCCCCTGCCCATTATAGCGGAGATGTTCGTAACTACCTGGATGTCACATTTGGTCAACAGTGGATCGGACGTGGTGGTCCCGTGCGTTGGCCTGCTCGGTCACCCGACCTATCATGTCTTGATTTTTATTTCTGGGGTCATATGAAATCGCTAGTTTATGACACCCCTGTTGACAATGCTGAGGAGCTGGTTGCAAGAATCGCAGTAGCTGCCGAAGAAATTCGAAATTCGCCTGGAGTATTCCAGGATGTTCGGATGTCCATGCGTCGGAGATGTGAGGCGTGCATTGTAGCCCGTGGAAGAAACTTCGAACACTTACTTTAATCCATGTACCTTTTGCTTCTTTTCATGTATTATTAAAACGATTTCTCACTTACGGTCTCTTTTCTTTTTATGGTGCTTCTGTGTACAACACCGCTTCAGGAAAGCATTTCCGACCCCACATTGCTATATGATTTCGAGTTGTCAGGATGTACCCTACCCCTCTTAGAAGTTCTGAAACGTTTAACTGAAACACCCTGTATGTCATTTTCTCTCCGAAAGCACCAGCAGACCTCAATCCAGCACCTCTTTGACTCCCCTCTATTTCAGAGCACGTTCTGAAAGAGAGGGGGGGGGGGTAAAAGAGATGCGTTTCATCCATTAACGCACCTAAATTCTTAGTTGCGTTATTGGATGAAAATATGACCTACAAAGAACAGATCCAGCAACTATGCTCAAAGTGCTGCGGGCGTTCTGGGGCACGAAAATTGACCTCTGTAGATCTGAAGAATGAGCTTTCTGATGGTCTCACAATAAAGAGACCATCAGAAAGTTCCTCCTCTATTATTTCAACCCTCTCCTGCGGTGTGCCGTGGAAATCTGATAGGCTGCTCCGAAGTCTAGCCTGAAGGGTCTTTAGAGTCTAGAACTCTGGGTCCTAAAGGGAGCCAACAATTGGGTCTTCTACACTCCTGTCCAGCACTTAGCGTATGGACGGAAAATCACAGTGGAATTTGATGTCTGCCCCGAAGATCTCCACTTGTTCAACATCTGGAAGATCATGGACTGGAAGATCCAAGGAGGTTTCTCAGAAGTCATCCAGTGCTCTGCTCAAACCTGCAGAAGTTGTCTTCCTTCAAGCGACACTGTCTCAACGGTATTATCGATCTGCAAAAGACACTGTAAGTAACAACCTCATTTTCGAGACCGCTAGTACATAATGAACACCAAACATCCAGACATTTAAAAGATGGCTGTTTACCAAAATATGCAAATTTCCCTTATTTCTTATTATTATTCTTCAATAAATGCACAATATAACGCATAACAATATAATATCTAATTATCAGAAGGAAATGTGAAAAACGTTTAATGTACTATCTAAAATAGCATTAATAATGCGTTATTAACATTTACACAAATATAAAAGGGAAAAACAACTTCATATAATTCTGGAATTATTTAGGCAGATATACTTCCAAGACTTTAAAATGTTATTTACCAACTTCAGAATTTAAAACCGTTTTTAACTGTAAAATCATTCTTCAGCAAACTAAGTAGACCACACGAAATCTGTCAGTTTTTATTACTCATATAAAAACTGGACATTAAGTTCCAGTAAACAGTTGATGAAATAGGTCTTTTAAATGGTACAGTTTATTAATTTAAATATGAAAATCAGTGCAATTTTTACGAAGGGATAGTTTAGAAAGCTTTGTTTAATATAGAGATACACAAATTCAGTTAATCAGATGCACAATTTTCAGTTAATGACTTACTTATATGAAGAATTATTAAAACAGAAGTTGAGATGCAGAGAAAGGAAATATTCTGTGATCAGAAATAGTACACTATTTCTGGTTATACTTGTAGACTCCTGATACCGATTCATCATAATCTTTCTAGAATAACATCCCTACCGCGACCTAACTAATGAATATATGAATGATAACATCCATTTATATCTGTATAAATCATCATTGGTGCCGAATAGCAGCGTAGGGATCTTCTCGTTCATCAACACCCGAGGGATATGGACAATTCAGAGAGCATTCTTGACCCTTAACAAAGACCAGGAACCAAACAGAACATCGAGCCAATGGTTCATTCTGTTGCCTCTCTTATTTTGTGACATTTATTGATAACCTGTCACGGTTGGGTGGATCCATCTGGAAATACGACTACTGGAGAGATTAGGGCAAATAAAGCCCAGAATATGTTGTTTCTCTGACAGAAGAACGCTCTTGCTTCATATTTATTATGAAGATGTCAAAAGTTTCACTATTAGACTTCTTTTGGAGAGTGATGGAGACCTGCATAAAAAGGTATTTCATAACTGTTGCTATAAAACGCCTCCAACAACCAGCTGTCACGCACGCAACAGAAAAATGAAAGACAGAAATTGCACTTTTAAATATCTTTAAGTGTCAGGCACTTCTGCTTCATTGTAGGTGGGCAGATATAAGTTTCTTTTAAACTTAACTTTTATGGAGATTTTATCTCTGTTCCAAAATAAAATTCAATATCAAACAGTTATAATTAAACCCCATTAATTCGAATTCAGTAATAGATAAGATGTTTTGATCTTTGAGAACCTTGAAACATAAGATCATAATTCTTACAAGTTGGTCTTCGAAGTTTATTAAACTTTTTAAACCTTTTGAAATCTTTGCACATGAAGTTGGCCACACCGATGTCATTATCTCATTATCACAAGTTGAACGATTTTTTTCAATTTGCTTTTCTAAATTTTAATCTTCCCAATATTTCCCTTTTATTTTAAGTGCAATGACAGTCCTATGATGTCTTTAAACTGATTACTCATGTAAGTGTGACAGTTTAACAGAGAGTGCCTAAGAGAATGTCAAGCCAGTGTCCTCAGGCATGTTTCCTTGACACATGTAATAAAGTGAAGGTTTAATGTAAGTCGTTTCGAAACAACTTGATATTTAATTAAAGTTGTTAGAAGGCCACTTGAAGCGAAAAGTGATGAAAATTTCAATATTCTTGGAGTTTTCAACAACACTTTGCCATATTAGACGGTTTCCAGACACACTAATAGTAGCTGTTGATTGATTGTAAGAAATTATTTGGTTGCCGAAATACTGATAATTAAAAAGTCTTCGCAGACATAAGAAGATCTTTGAAACCACTTAATAAATGTAATAATTCACAAAAAGTATGGATAAATAGTTTAAATACAAAACTCATAGCTTTTAAACTGTTCTCAACCATAATTTGCATTAATTATTCGAGAATTCATGACAGACTAGCACTCTTGCTCAGTAGCGCATTCACGATGTGTTTATCATGGCATCACTGATTGTACACAACACTTGAACACTTCTTTTTCAGCCGTTAGTTTATTAAGCCGTTTTTCAGCTTAATATTCAGAACTGATCTCTGCTCCATATTTTATCACCAGAACAATGTGTGAAGCAGTAAATTCACTGTCCTGAAGACATACTGCTAGACAAAATTAACAACAAAATGTTTTTCATGAATATGTTATTGTGAACAGTGTCTCTGAAGGCGAATATTTAATATAACAGCCATCCTAGCATGCAAATTTCCAATATCCAATAGAAATCGATCTACCACCTCACAGAGCCGCGCATTATTTAAATTATTCATGCCTATAAAGACAGGAGTTGCGACCACATCACTCAATTCCCTCCCCCCCTTTTTTTACTGACTTGCTGAACGGGATTTTTACATCTCCAGTACTCAGGATGGCAAGATATCGTCGTTTATATGATTCTTTGAGATGGCGGGCCATTTGGCGACTTGAAGCCGGGCAATCGCAGGCAGGTTTGGCACGTTGGCTTAATCCTCTGTGTTTTGAAACTGTTTCCAGTGTGGGCAACGTTGGGCCTCAGTAGGGGTCCAGCGGGTAAATGATCAGATGAACAACGGTACACGACAGTACACATGTACAATATCCATACACTTTTAAATCTCTGGCCTCAGCAGTGTTCTGTTTCACATTGTATACTAGGCTGAGATGGGGAAAACCCCTGATGCCGTTTGACACGAATACACTTTACACTTGTCGTCCAGGCACTGTGGAAGCAGTTTTAGGAAACAGGAACCATTACAAGAAGAGCTTACCAAGGTCGCCGGAGAGCTACGTCAACCAGAAGAGACCGTTTTCTTGCTCTGACAGCAAACGGATCCCTACGATGTTTTGCCATCAACTATCTCTTGAGGCTGCTGCGGCCACAGGTGAAAACATATCCAGTCGGACTGTGTTAAGCAGGCTCAATTCCAGTGGACTCTATGCAAAGAAGCTAGTGGTTTTTATCCCATTAACCCCAAAATGCTGCAGAGCTCATGGAAACTGGTGCCATGAGCATGAAGCCTGGAAAAATAGAGTTCAGTTCTGTTCTCTGATGAGTTTTGTTTTGGCCTGCAAACAGATTAGATGTTATTTCATCTGGAGATAACGATGAACGCAATACGATCCCTCTAACATTAGAGAAATGAACACGTCATATGGAGGCTGTCTTCTTGTGTGGGGCGGAATAATAATCAACGGCGACCGCGTCCCTCTTCGTGTTTTTGTTAGGGGCACCGTATCTGCGCAGACGTACTGAGAACAGATCCTCGAAATTTATGTGCAACTTTTGGGGATAGGGTTGTCCCAGATTTTCTTTCCATGCACGACAACATCACTGCACATATAGCTGAAGTGGTAAAAGAATAACTTTAAACTGAAGATATCCACCGATTGCAGTGGGCAGCACGATCAGCATACTCCTATCCGATGGAACATGTGTGGGACGCCATTGGGCGTCGCATTGCACACCGACAGCCAACTCCTCGGTCACTTGGTGAACCAAGATCTGAGTTGCTGGAAGAATGGGATTTGTTGCCACAGAATCTTATAGACACCCATACATCAAGCATGGTTTATTAGGCCTGTTTAGCCGTTGGAGGGGGGACAAACGCTGTACTTATGTCATGTGACCATATTTTCAAACATCTTGTATCGATTGAGAATGACCTTTTTAGTAATTCTTATACAACCCCTATATATGTCCCTTATACCTGTTCGAAGTTTCTCGCTGTCTCCTCATTTCATTGTTATTCTATGGTACACCATCATACTAAATTTTGTTTCGTTTCATAGCAAGCTGCACGAGTTACGCCACCTTTTCTACGTGTTCTGTTAATTTTGTCCAGTAATGTAGAAGCAAGTTCAAGTAGTGCACTGTGGTAGAGAGAGAGAGTCTCCTTCAATGATACCCCACTTGGAAAGCAATTTTACAGATTTAAGATTGTTCTTATTTGAATAATCAGATAAGAACAATCTTAAGTCCGTAAACAAGTCTGTACTTCAAACAGCAATACGTCCTTTGATGTGACAAACCTCCGCTGCTCGGGGGGTTGTCACATCAAAGTTCCTTGCGTCATTGACGGGATTAGAACTAAGGCCACTTTTAACCGGTGCAGGGAGGACGATGACTATAACCACTGTACCATCTGCGATGACTAAGTTGGTTGGACTGCTGATAGCATCTCATAGTTGTAGCCGAGAAGGAAGAGTGAGTGATTTGTCCTCAGCACTGCTTGCTGGCAGGACAACCCAACAACAAGCTTCCCATATCGGTGGTGTGGAAATGGTTCCAGTCGAGGAGCGTGACAATATCTATGAGGCGCTGTTCGTTGATAATGGCCAGGAGGCGTTGAATCCCGAGAGCTTCAGCGAGTTTTCTTTTATGAAATTTTGGACCGAAATTATTTACAATTATTGTAATAGCGTTGTTGAAAGTCATTGGTTTAAAATCATATGTAGCACTCGTATGATATGCAAAGGCAAACCTACTTTTATCCCTTGTGTGTTAGTAAAAAAACAAATTCCAATGTGTTTTTACTCAAGTTTTATTGAAAACTAGGACGTCAGCCTCGCTAAGAATGGTTTACAGAATTTTAATTAAGAAAGATCAAGCCGAAAACCAGGACTTCAGTCAAACCTGCTGTAGTCCAGAATTAAATAAAATGAATAAATATTTTTCGCATTATCGGAGAAAATGAAAAAAAATATATAAAAATACTGAAATACAAAGAGGGTGTGGCCACAACATAAATATGCTAATGACAACACTTGTATATTCTTTGATTGGCACGACTTCAGCACGTACTTTAATTTTTACAAACGAGCAATTAACTAATGACCGAAGTCACATCGATTTGTGTAATTAAATTACGCAATTCTTTGTAAATTGCTTGGATTACAAGGTTAACAAAGAAATACTTAGGATAGATGCTCTAAGTAAGTCTTTAATTTATAAAGCTTGATGTATAATGTCCCGAAATAGCCACGCGCCTTCCTTCCCGTCTATTATATGAATGATACGTGCTCATTAAAGTTGGTTCTTTAATTGCTCGCAGTCATTTGGAATTTAATTAATAAAATCCAGAACCAATAAAGTTTCCTGCCGTATATAAAAGTGTCTTAATTACCTTTAGATATCCCGTAATTGAAATAACTTTCAGAAATAGATAATTCTCTCTGCGAGCATTAATTTATTCGTAATCAGTAGTGGGGCACATTCTAATCGACGGATAGATCATGAATCCATTTTCTTTGGAGACAGCGTATGCCAAGTCATTCATTCTCACTCTGATATTCGAATATTTCTAGTAAGTACCGTGTTTGTAATCGGTTAAAAATTCCTGGGAAATAAATTGAACACCCACAGATTCTTGCATGTGTGGGTATTCATAGGGCAATATCTCTTTAAACTTTTAGTGTTATAAAGACCTAATTTTAATTAGTTATATATACTACGCATTGATTTCACGATCAGACTTTTTTTATTTACAATACCACCCTTAAATGAAATTATGGAGTTTGATAATTAATGAAATTTAAAGGCATATGCAGCCAGACTTTATTTAGACAAATATACGTGAAATTCAGAACATTGTGGGACATTGGAAAGTTTTATCTATATCATGGTGACTTGGCAAATCATTATTTAGACTTCTACGCAGTATGTGACTTATGACGACTTCACCAAGCATAAGCTTAAGTCTAGGTGAGTTATAGAGCACCACTGTGGCTCATTGAGACAAGACATTACGGTTGCAGTTAGTTCTAGGTTTTCATCTCGAAAGATCTGGATGAAAAACCATGCAATCTCCTACCATTATTTGATCTAACAGTCTATAAAATGTAAGATACATCCAAAAAGAGTTTCTCTAGAGATAGGCGGGATTGTCATCCTGAGATTTTCCGAATAGATCAAATAATAGGAATCAAAATATTACCAAATAATAGGGAAACTCATAAGGGAAATTCTTGATAATATTTGGAAAGTACATTTTCTCTTTCTGATGAATTTTCACGTTGAGACAAGGCAGTGATTAAGGGTCTCACATATGCAGGAAAAGACAGGACATTAACAGATTTAATTATTTCCAATGGAAGAAGTGTGTTAATGGCTTTCAAACCATGAAAACTCAACAGCAAGTATGTCAGTCATGTTTTTCGTTGCTGTTCACTAATTCTTTCTGCGTTTTTTATTTTTGTTTCCGTATATTTCATATTTACGAATACTGCATAAATCTGATTCTACTTTAAAAGAAGTTTAGTAATTTATAGGATTTGATTGACACACTCAAGAACGTTTAAATAAAGTTTGTTTGCATTCAATTAAGAAACCATTAGTTGTAGTTTTATTAAAGTAGGCAGATGGGCTTTATCTGGGACACAGATTTCCATTTTTTTCTCTCATCGCTTTCATTTTGCGAGTAACTCCTAAACATTACATTCCTCGGATTCCTCCTGGTAATCCAAAACTGTCATACTGTCACTTAAGACTGCCATAGCATTTCTCTGTCGTTGTGAAGAGCACTGACCTCTTCTCGGCTGAGTCATGTTATGAAAAGAAAAGAAAACATACTTCATTCATATTTTTCTTATCTTTTTTTTTTTCAAAAAGAGGTCGTGTACCCTAACTCTAACCTGAACTTTATTGATGCGTCCTCAGATTCCCTCTAGACATATTACCACGGAATATTATTTTACAATAAGATAAAGGGATATAAGACCTACAAAATAATATATCGAGCCTGTATACTCGCATTATTTTTCATTTACCAAGACCACGAAACGCACTAGCCTAAAACGCTTCCCATATGTAGATAAAACAAACAGAAGACTCCCGCGATCGAACAGAACTGTGGATTGTTTTATCATCCATTATTATGGCGTGTTAGAGAACTGGACCTTTATTTACATAGGACCAGTTACTGGACCTTTGTTGGTAGGATAAATAACTGGAACTTTGTTTACATGCCAACCTTACATCGACAGGCATTATCAGTGTCCTCCTTGAGAGTAGAGTAGTTTACCAATTGTTACTAGGTTCTATAGATCTTGGTTGGAGGGATTATTATTAAAGGCTTCTTCAACCGGGTCTACAGTCAGCAATGCTCAGGTGGAAAAAAAATTCTTCATTCCATCTTGAGTCATTGTGAGTAAGGTGTAAGGTGTAAGGTATGTTAGTGTCTAACGGCTCCTGGGATTTCTCCCATCTCCGCGGGTATACATTGTATCGGGCCAGAGATTTGAAGTATGTGGGGGTCATGTGCTGTATATTGTGTTGTGCCCTTTGTTCCTCCGGTCTATTAGCCGCCGAGCCCCTAGTGGGACCCGACGTTACCACACCGTGCCACGGGGAGGCTGACCGGGTGCACCACTGATGATAGAGTACTCTGGCGGATCCTGCCACCTACTTTCCTGGGATTTCAGTGGCTAGGACCAGATTTGAGAATGAGATAAACGCTGTTTCTTGAGCAACGGTTGTAATTTTAACAGAGCGTAGGGTTGTTCGCTGATAACTTGTTCTAAGGCCAAATAGGTCGGGCAATAATTTTGATGTATTTAGATTTAGACCTGTGGGGCGCATATATATATACACACACAAAAAAAAAAAAAAAAAAAGTTGTGCAAGAGAAAAGTAAGGGAGGTAGGCAGAAGACTGGAGGGTAGGAAACAGAAGAAGAGGGCCGACAGGGAAGATGGCCCCTGATGACAGTGTAGCATGCCCAGTGCCTCACCAGAGAGGAGTGGGGTGGACAAAAAAAAAAAAAAAAACCACCTCACCACAAAAAAAAAAAAAATTATTTTGTAAGAGAAAAATAGGGGGAGGGAAAGGAAAGATGGAAGGAAACAGAAGAAAGAAGCCAAAAAAAGAAAAAAAAAAGAGAGAGAGAGAGAAAGAGAGATACCCCGCAAGTGCAGGGTAGGTACAGCTAGCACGGCCAGTCAGTTGGAGCCAACACTTGGTGGAAATCCAGCAGTGTCAGTGCTGCTATGGTGGATGGGTCATGTTCAGGAAGGTCATTGGGACTCCATTTGGTGAGTCTGTGTCGCATCCAGACTGAAGGCTGGTCCAGTAGTCCATGATAACGAACAGTGGGGTGGTCAAAACTGGGAGTCCAAGATATGATGGTCAAGTCCAGGGATCGATGGTAGGTCTCTTCTTGATAAGATGTGTCACGTCTGGTCGGGAGAAGTTGGTCCAGGAATCAATGATGAGGAATTTGTCAAGGTATGTGTGGACCCTGTCTTTGATTGCGCTGTTGTTATTGTCCCAACCAAGTGGGGAGACCAGTTGACTACTTGAGATGTGAATGATCAAGTTGGGTTCTGTACTCTGGATGGTTTGTTGGTCAAGTCTTATTGATTCAGATGCTAAGGTGGTGGTAGCGCTTTTTGCCTGGTAAATAGGTCCATTGCAAATTGAGTCAGGGCTCTGTAAGTTTCTTCATTCTGTAGGGTGAGGTGTTCTTGATTTTGGTAGTTGAAGCATAGTCTCGTTGTTAGGATCCTCCTGATGTCCTCGTAGATTTCACAGCTGTGGGCAAGGTGCTCCCACGTCTGATCCTCTCCACAGTGACAGCGGGGTGAGTCTGAAATTCTGAAGTCGTGTAGTTTTTTCTGGAAGGAGCCATGTCCAGTGAGGAGGTAGGTAGCATAGAGTCCCGGTGAAAACCAGACAGGTGTGAGGGGGTAGGAGGCCCTGACATCCGGGAGGAATCTTTTGGTGACAGCGCCTTTAGTTGAGGTCTGCCATCTTTCTTGCCAGGTGTCTGTTAGATGTTCATTAAGTCTCTTCTTTTCAGCATTTCTATTATTTGCTGGGTCAGTGGTGAAACCTGCACAGGTAACTGCTCTTCCTTTGGCTATTTGATAGAGCAACCCATGACGAACAATCTCCAGGTCCAGTGGAAGAGATCCAGTGAGAACCTGGAGTGCATGGGTACTGACAGTGCGACAGGCACGCGAGGACAGAAGGAGAAGAGAGCGCTGGATAGTTCCTAGGCGCGATCTGTTTACTACTGTATTGGCCTTCTTGTACCAGACTCCAGAGGCATAGGTGATAACCGGGATGAAAACTGCCTTATAGAAGAGGGATAGCGTTCTCTTCTTTAAGCCCCAGTCCTTCCGGGCAACTCTTGAGACTTGGGCAGCATACTTCCTGATCTTAATCCTGAGTTGATCTAGATGAGGAGTGAAGGAAAGGTTTTTGTCTAAGATCAAACCTAGATATTTAAGCTCTGTTTTTAGTTTTACTGTAACACCATTAACCTTGATTTGGGGCGGTCTTCTCAAATCAAGGGTACCTTTTAGTAGGATCGAATGGGTTTTCTCTGGGGAGATCTTTAGGTTGTTATTCTCTGCCCAAGCTTGAAGGGTGGAGATGGCCTGGTTGGCAGTGTTGCCGCCCATGTATATCTGCTCAGTTACACACACACACACACACACATTGTACAACAATATATGCAATTTATCAAAGTTGGACTAATCGCCCAATATGGGGGAAGAAGAAGAACGAAATTAATTATATTAGCTAAAAAATCTTCCTGTACTCACAAACGTGATTTTGGGTTATGATTAAGAACTTGAATTTCATTATTTAGAAGTTTAACTTAGAAACATGTCTTTATTTATTAAGTAATCAATACTTTCGAATTTATTCTAATTAGGAATTTCTCCAAGGAAGTGTAAATTATCAATTTACTGTGTGCGTGCAGCTGATATGGTTATAGTATTTTAATCACGAATATTGGGTTCAAATGGTCCGTTTTCCACTTTTTAGAACTAACATTGAGAAACTTCCTCTTCTGTATTATGAAGTATACTCTTATGAAGGAGAAAAATGCCGAGACTTCATGCTTTCCAGCATTAGAAGCTGAATTTCGAGTTGGTATATAGGAATGGAGATATAAAAGTCCTTCTAACAATTTAACTGAGCACTTGTTCCAGACGTGCAGTTTATCATAAAGCGATTTTACTGTCGAAAGTGGGAAGGAATGCAAAGGCACATTTTCCGCCATGTGTAAATTTATATCTGTTACCCTAGATATAAGATGTATAACGAATACCATGTACCCACAGTGATTTTAAAGGACTTAAATTGTAAAACGGAAGAGGCAAAGTAAGAGAAGTTTTAACTATAATCAATTTTTCACTCACTTCGCTGGCTTTGGATACAAAAGGAGGAATTCTCCCAAGTTGGAAATATTTCAGTGATTGATGGTTCTCTCTTCCAGATGATAGCCCTTTCTGCTAGATTAAGCAATAGTTTACGGTACACGGACGCTATCTGCTAGAGATTTAGCTAAAGGTGAAGATGAATGGATGAGGCGTGCTGTTAATGGCAACTCAAAGAGAACGAAATTTCTTTTCGATTCAAATTTCCATCTCTTATTCAAACGCGCACATCTTCTCTACTGTATCTGTAGTTACAGTATCTGAACTGATTTTATAAAGGCAGACGAGAAAGAGAAATATAAATTGTTAAACTTTTAAAGTAACGAGGCATTTTCTTTATTTTCCAAAGAAGTTGGAAACTTTCTGATAAGATCTCGAGATTTGATATTGTATCCAGTGAATCTCTGTCTCATTACCTCTTGTATTCGTTGCGAAGTAACCTACATATTGAATAACTGGAATTGTATGTGTGCTTTCTGTGTGTGTCTCTGTCTGTGTTCGCGCGCGTGCGCTGAAAGGTTCAGAAATCCTGTGGACTGAAAGAAGTTTTCCTACAGGTTTTCATCCAGGGTTGAGTCAATCAGTCTGAAAGGGGGAATCACATGATTTTATTGCTTGAAAACAGTTTTTTTTTTCACATATAAAATCAATCAGAAAATTTTAATAGAATAAATGACAATTCCCGGTATATAAACGAGAAATAATATCTGAGTCTTTGAAAAGAAAGACGTGAATCCATACCAATGCTTATCGATATCCATCATCAGACCGTGCTGCTGACAGACTTTGTCAGCAGCACGGTCTGATGCAGGTAAGATACCTGAAACGTCACCTTAATGTATAGTAGTTTAGGCAAATAGCTTAATAAACTATATTATTAATTTCACGTGGTATAAGAGTGCTATTATATTTAGTAATAATCTTAATAGAAAGGCTACAGTCAGGCAGATAACAATCCATTACAATTACAACAGTGGTAACCAAAAAGACTTGTCATGGATGGGATATCATTGCCGAAGACCGAATCGAGTTCTATTCCAGTTTACGGATCCATCCTGCCAGGTATCAACAATGCAGACTGGTGATGGCAGTGTAATGGTGTGGGAAGTGGTTTCGTGGTACACTTTGGGTCCTTTTACAGTAGAGCAACATTTTGATGCCACAGGTTATCTGAAAATTGTTTCCGAGCAGGTGCATCCCTCCATAGCTGAAGGGTATCCATCTGATGAGTTTTTCCAATAGGATAATGCGCCATGACATGAGGCTAGAATTGTACTTAACTGATTCCAAGAATACGTGAATGAATTCAGCAAACTGCAGTGGTCTCCGCCTTTACCAAATCTGAATAAAAGTAAGAACCTATAGGATCAGATGGAACTAGTTTTCTGGAGTATAAATCTGCAACCATTCGTTTTGCAGAAACTCTGGGAGGTACTTAAGTTATCATGGACCACCATCTCTAGAGCACGCTTTCGACATATTTTTGTTCATTCCACAACCAGGCTGTTGTAAGAGCTGAAGGTGAGGATGACCTACTCGCTATTTTATAAATAGCCGTTGGAAAAGGTGATGATGCATATTCCAGAGTTACTTCAATGAATTTTTCTAATGTTATATCATTGCGCTGGACGAAGAACTATTTTTAGGAAAATAAATTCCAGCAGTTTTAACTATTTTATAATATGCAGTGATTGTCGTAATTTTTGAAATTGGTTTGTAAATCCTGTTTCCAGGCTATTATATAATTATGGCAGCTGAATAATATTTGTTTGTATTTCCAAAGTAGATTGGGCAAGTACTGAAAGAGCATCCATTAAAATTTGATAAAATTCTAGGGAATAGTTTGATTCTCTAAATGCCGCATAACCATTAAATTTTACTAAGCTTTACCCTATTCGTAAATGTTTCTGCTAATTCTTCCCATTAATACGAATCTTTTTTGAACGAATTTAAGCGTTTCATTAATATTCAAAACGAAATACTTCTTCGCATTACAGTTTAATAAACACCAGATGTTTTTACTAGTATATCCAGCGAACTTTCTTATTTATCATACGTGTTCTTTGACTGAAAATTTTTCTTTCAAAGTGACTGAATAAAGCTAGAATGAAATGGAATGTAGAAAACTGCAGCTTACACTCGTACCATGGGTCATTATTCCATGTCTCTTTTTGATTAATCACAGCGATTCGAAAAGTGGTTCAGTAATTTTCTTAATGGTTTCTTACGAAGCAGCTTAGTAGAAGAAAGTGTTTTTGTAAAGATTGATAACTGCGGTGTCATCCACTCAGTTAAATACAAAGTCATTGATTACAGCCAACTGACAGCAAAGACCTTAAATACTAGTGCTGTACTGAGTGATTTCCACACCTTAAGCGACGTCCTCTAAGAAATACAAAAAGTCTTAAATATTTTAATACCTTAAATGGGTTATTTGTGTGCACCAGATGTCGCTTTCTTCAGTGGTCTATCTTTTTTACAATTAAAGGTTTGTTAATTGTCAGATAACTATTTTTTCATCAACATCGGGAAGATTAGGACCACATGGGAAAAAGATAACTGATGATTTTTCTTTACTTTATTGCTACAACGAACGCTGTGCGTTCTTGGTGCCCGCAGGGACTTTTCCTTCAGCGGAGGATTATCCTAATGGTGCATCCGTACATTCAACGTTGCTGGTTGTTGTGTTGACAGCGCCTAAAGAATTTTGCTGTCCCTTGTGAAAATGTGTTTCCACTTTGCTTCCCAAGTTATTACCTGATGGATTTCAACCGGTTACTTCGGATTATATTTGCAGAAACTGTACTCAGGGGACTTCAGAAAGCTCGACTGATATTATTTTTTTCCTCTTCCGCTGCATTTTCGCTTTTAAAAGCCACACCATTGTTCAGCGAATAGTAAGAACCATCAATGATGCGAAGACTCCTGCGAGAATTTCTCTTACACAGATGCAGGTGTGAATAAAACTGTCTTGGTGCTGCTTTACATGAATACTGTATTAATATTATTCTAAAAGGTGTGCAAGCGCTACTGACCATTCAAATCTGTATCGAAAAAAACAAATTTTAATTCTTTTTTCTGAATCTAAATCGATATTTACTTTACTTTCAATAATTCTAATCATCTCTGAAATTACAATAAATATAATTAAATTCAGTAATCTTTCAGAATCCAAAATCGGTCAACTTTAAACCTGATACGTTTTTTTGATTCGTTCCTTTTGTAATTTTGTAAAGAATGAATGACATAATCTTAAAAGTAATTTAGTATATTGAACTCCTTCTTAGTAATAACGGACAACTTAGCAAAAACCAAGGCTCGATTGAATTACCTTACGGAACGATTTGTTATTTAATTTTTTGTGCAAGATGAAAATGAGATTGGTACGAAGACCAGGTTTCAAATACCTAAATATAATTTCCCGCCGCCATGAGTATAAATTTGAGGATTGGTACCAATGCTTCTATTGAACAACATAAAACTTTATTTGTCCTACATGTGTACGGAGCGATGGGCATCGACAATTCACAATGACTGTGGAGTTCAAGCTGGTTCAAAGTAGTGTTATTCAGTTTCTTACTGTGGATGGAGTTTCCCTAATAGAAATGGTGTATGGTAATAACTGTATGCCATGTCATGAGTGTATGAATGAGACAATGGTTATCGTCAAGCGAGAAAAACTCTGGATGATGACCCTGACTCACGACAGGTTTGTCGTGGTCCAGGGTCATCTAGAATAGTTGTCAGAAGAAAGCGGTATCTTGGCACACAACGTCATGAAGGCGTATTCGCGTACCACAGGTGGAAAGTGGGTATCATTCGTTGGTTTGCCCACAGTATGATCCATGAGAGACTACAGAAGCATATGATATATATGAAATGGATTTCCAGGTGTTACTTCCCATTTTCGTAAACTACAATGGGAAGTGACTGAGCATCCTCCCTACATTTTGAACTGCTGGGATTTCCATGTAGTTGGAAGACTGGGAAATTATTTTATAGAACGTCAATTCCAGACAATGTCCCTCGTGGGTAGCGCAGTTGGTATAATCACTGTCCTCCCAACAACTGGTAGAAAACATCTGCGTTCGAATCCCTTCAATAACACGAGGAATTTTTGAGCCATTTTCACAACCTGGCTGAGTTAGGCGGCCTCAGGAGATGGTTCATTGGTTTTTCCTCCAGCAAATAGCAAATCGACCACAGAATACACGCAGTTTACTGATCTTATATACAACACAATGTGGTCTGAGTTGCTTGATGAGCCTAAAATCCTACAACAGCAACATTCCATTTCTGTGAAAAGGGAAGTACTTTTAACTTATAGTTCAATGCTAAAACAAATTGTGGTAATGCTATGCCCCATATTCCAGATCAATACCATTACAGATAAACTGTTTTCCTGTGAAAGTTTGTTGTCTTTAAAGTATAGGAAAAAAAACAACCTTTATATTCTGCGGTCTTCAACTCTTTCTCATTCTTCATTTGTCTTCCATTTAATTTTAATACTGTTTCGATATTCCTGAAACTTGGATCGCATTTTTACCAAAAACATAAATGTATTTAACCCTTATAGTTGTGCTGTTTTGATATTTATTTATCTATAGAATAAGGATAAACAAATGTAAACTTTTGATACCATACGCAGCATATTTAATCTGTGAATATTTCTTTTTTGTTTTATTTATTCAATCTGAAACACGGTGCCCCACCTCAGGCCAGCAACGTGTAGTACAACAAATTCTATTCACATTCCTTGAACTCTGTACAGTACAAAAAAAAACTATATACAGTACACTAAGCTGTTTTCATTTTTTGTGAAATATAAGACGAAAAAAATACTCTAGAATTGCTGTCTTCTTATGTCTCCTCCTGTGGTAATACTTCCATCTCCACTACTGCTATAGGAATTCGATGCCATCAGTTGTTGCCAGCGGCAGACATCTTAATAGGCATGTCACTACAAAGAAAGGTCACTACCATAGCGAGGTTCAGCAGTTAGACCTTTAGGGTAGCAATGAAATAAAGAATATTTAAGAACATTTCCTGACGGTCAGTGTGCAGTTTTTGATGAATATTTTGTCGGTTCCTTCCAAAGAAACCAGTCTTATAACCTAGGGATTGACCGTGACATATATCATTAGTATAAAATTTTGATTTAAACAAATGTGCGAAAGAAACAGAGAGTTCGAACGAACGCAGCTAAATGTTGGACCCTTGACATAAACTGTGAACGATATTGCAAAGAAAAGGCTTACCAGTGTGAGATAATGCATGAGGTTTATACACAGTGGACAAAAATCATGGGATACCTACCTAGTAAGGGGCAGGACCACCTTCGCCTGGATAAGGGCAGTCACACGGCGAGGCAGTGAGTCCAATAGTTCACGAAAGCGTTCCAGGAAATGGATAAAGGCATTTCCATCCATTCTTGCTGCATCACTGTCCATAATTCCTTCGCATTCCTGAGTGGAGGACCCAAAGCTCGAACGGACCTTTCCACAGCATCCCAAAGATGCTCCACAGGGTTCACGTCTGGTGAATGGGAAGGCAATCCATGGTGGTAAAATCTGCGGAATGCCTTTAGAACTATGTTCTAGTCACCAGGGCTCTGTGGCGAGGCGTATTGTCCTGTTGGAATGGTCCATTGCCCTCTGGGTGCACGCTGATCCATGAAGGGATACAGATGGTCTGCAAGGATGGATACGTAACCTGTATCGTTCAGAGATGCGCCTAAACGTACCAGAGGTTCCAACGTGTGCCAGTTGAACACGCTCCAGACCATTAAGCTCGTCGACCTCCCTGAACAGTTCCTTGTTGATATGGGGGGTGCATAGCTTCGTGCGGTTTCTGCCACATAAGCACACTCCCAATCCGCTCGAAATTAGCATTAGCATTAGTAGAGGCATTTGATGCAAGAAAGCAAGCTTATGCAGCATCAGCCAAAAAAAAAAAAAAAAAAAAAACCCACTTCCACTTCACCCCTCTGTTCGTTCAAAATACCTGTCCAGCTGAGCCTTAAACTTATTTAGGCTATCAACCTCCACCACAAGGGATGAAAGTCTGTTCCACCAACCAACCACCCGCTGGCTAAAGGCAAATTTCCGCACGTCTATCCTACATCTGTCTTTCCTCAATTTGAATTTATGCCCTCTCAGGTGATTTTTCTGAGCTAGAGGAAGAATCCCATCAGCATTGAGCATGCTGATGGGATTCTTCAGCAAATAACTGGAAACGGGACTCATCGGACCAAGAGACCCGTCTCCAATTATCCAAGGTCCAGTGACGATGTTCTTTCGCTTAGTTGAGGCGTAGAGCCTGTGTCTTGGTGTTAGCAATGGGACTCTGGTGGGTCTGCGGCCCCAGTAACCTATTGTGGCTAATGATCACCTAATAGTCTTGGGGGAGACGTTTCTGGCACCTCCCTCGTTGAAGTCGGCAGTGATTTTTACCACTGTCGCTCTCCGGTTGGCTGAAACAATGCGAGACAGACGTCGACGACCACATTCATCCACCACCACTTTTCTCCGCCCACAGCGCTGTCCACGATGAGATGTTATTCCGGAAATGGCGTATTCCCGATACACTCTTGATACTGTCGAACGGGATAGTGCAATTTCTGTAGCACCTTCGCGATAGAGGGACCCATGCGTCGGGCACCCACAGTTAATCCCTCTTTCAAATTCGGTTAACTCATGATGTTTATCCATACTGACATCGAATTACCGTATACGTGAATGCAGTGATGCAACTTATATACCTGCCAAGCGGTGGGTTCGTCCGCTAGCGAGAGGGGTGACAGCGTCGCGTTGACCAGGAACCAGGTATCCCATGAATTCTGTTCTTTCCGCGTACACTCCTTCCCAGCACTTACCAGACTGATATTGACCTCATGAAAGATGTAAATAAATTAAAAAAAAAAAAAAACCTTTGCACATTCGAATAATGTGAGGATGATTAAGAAATTAAGCGGGTTACTTATTTTAGATTTTGTACCTTTCGACAATCCTGTGGATTTTACAGTTCTTGGTATTGTAGCCCGAACTTCTCGCTTATCAACAAACAACAAACTTTTTGAAAATCAGTTATCATATTTCGCCCAACTCGACATCCATTTCTGGCTGCTAGCTGCTTCATGGTATTTAAGACGTCGAATTTGAATCAAAGAATCACAAAGTATGCAACCACATTTTGTATGATTCTCTAATTTCAATATATTAAAAAACATTTCCGCTCTGTATGAATACAGATTGGGTAGGGCTTCTAATATCTTTGCAGAGCAGTGTATAAAATGTTCACTTGTATATTTTCACAAAATAAATTGGACTTTTATATACAGGATATTGCGAGATAATTGTTAATTAGCCACCGATCTACCACGTTCAAACAAAATTGAGAAAATTAGCATTGAGGGCCCTCTAAATTTTTCCTGGGAATTTTTATGAACGTTTAATTAATGCTAGGTTTTAAATAATACGATATCATTTTTATTACTAACTTTTATAGGATTAGTCGCATGGAAGGGAAGAAAGGGTACTGTGTTTTTATCACCCCGAAACCGGGATTTTCTTCCAAAGTAGAGGGAAATCGACCACGGAATATGTACTCAATTTACAGGCGCAAGATACTGACATATCGTAGCCTTAATTGCTTTGGATGACACACAAGAAGGTGTATATATAAAGATATATAGTAACACACGTTTTCATATGAACAGAGTTTATGCTTTGGAGATTACAATTAAAGTGTGCCAGTTTGGATGCCTGTGCATAGACAGTGTATAATCAAACAACTGAAAATTCTGAATAACTGGATCCAGATTAGGCGGAAACGCAGCACAAAGCGAGAGTGCAAACATTAGTTTGTAAACACGATATCAGGATGATAACGGTGCAGAAGTCAGCCAGGAATGCAAATCAGTTGTATATTGTGTATGTATACATTCAGATTTGAACACAGTATCAGCTAACGTCAATATGCAACTCTAACTGAATAGCTGTTGTAGGAAACACTATGTTAAGAGCATGTCGTGAGGATGATTGAGGAATGAAGTGGGTTACTTGCAGACTATTGCAGAGAACAGGCGTAGCTATGATAGAAACTACACTAGATGCATTTCAACCTCTAGTGTGTGAGCGGTTTCAAAACTCCCATTCCACTGTCTATAAAGTTCTACGACAAAGGGCCAACTCTGAATTCATACTAGAAATACAGCACAAAATCAAGATCTGCCCAGTCTTACAACTGGTAACGGAAATCCTTCCCGGCGTGTGGCAGATATTGACAGGATAAGAAACAATTTACAATAGGATGGAGTAGCCATATAAGTAACATATCTCTATACCCAAATGTTACAAGTTCATGAAGTTCGGGCACACTTCACACACCTGCTCCCATAAAGAGAGCAAATGTGGTCTCTTTGCTGTAACTACAGTCAGTGCAAAAAACACAGGATGACAAATGCGTAAACTATAAATCTGCTTCAATGGCCTTCAACCGTTGAATGGTTGAAGGCCATTCAACGGTTGAAAGCCATCCAAGGCAGTTGTAGCCCAGTTAAAACTGGTCAGAGAAGAACAACAAATGGCATTGCTGGTATTCAGGCGCCGTACGGGGTAAGATTCAGGGATATCCTAGAAGTTATAGAACTATTGAAGGCTACACAAACAGCTCGTGGAGGGGCCTTAATAGTTATTAAACATATCAAACTTACAAAGTAAATATCTAACGATCTAAAAAATTTAAACGTTAAAAACCTAAAAAAAAGAGGAAAGAAGATGGACGTTTTAAAAATTTCTAATAATCAATTTGTATGCAATATTGGAGGTAAATCCTGAAACATCATATATTACTCTTAACTGTCCCCCCCCCGGAAAAAAACCCGTGTTTTCTCTCCTGAGAGCAACTGAATCATTCACGGAATGAAAAAAAGTCCATAAAAGTTCTTAGCGTCATGCACGAGATTCGAATCGAAGATTCTTCCATCGGTATGGGAAGCATGGTTACTATAAGCACTGTGTTACACTAGAGTCACTTCCAGACAGTTTGCCAGATTCTTTGTCTGGCTTAAAAACGTTTCTATCCAACAGGCAGATTTTCCAAGACATAAGATGGCGAGAGGTCCATACCTTTCGCCATCTTGCAAGCCTTTAATGAATCATCACTGTGTTTCAATTATCGCTGAACCTAATAGTAATCGCTGACGAATAAAATTGCCAACTATATTATATTACAGTAGATAACAGGAGTTAAGAAATGGCAAATCCATGCTTCTAAAACTTTTTTTATTGAGATTACTTAACGAAAATTTAACAGGACTTCCAACAGCGCCTTGTAATAATTTTATTACTACTGAATCCTTGATTATTTTTAAGCCTACGCTTAGATGGGCCATATTATGTACATATTTTCTTTTTTGTTTGCTGTTTTTGACTCATATTACTTCTAAACTCAATTATTTACAACTGGGGATAGGGTGAAATTAGCCGCAAAATAAACACGTCTTAAAACACCACTGCAGTAAGATTTGCTTTAAACTAGAACAAGTTTTTATTAAAACTTCCGCGAAGTGTGAAAAATGTGGGGAGGAAAAAAAAACAAAAAAAAAAGAAGACTGAAATTTAGTTGGGGGGTTCTGCGAAGAGACTTGCGCGAGCGATCATTCATCTCTGTCAGACAGCATTCTTAATATGAGGATGGAGTACTTTCGATCAGAGATGCCTTTACCTCAGGTGTTACAAAGAAATGCAGAATTTTTTGGAATATTTCACGTTCTTCTTTAGGAACTAAGAGTCGGAATCAAAGTTTCTTTTGTCTCTTGTTATCGAGCTGCATTATTCGAATATTTCTTAAAATACACGAGTCAGGACTTTGAAGGCTGCTATTCTAGGAATGTTGAATAATATTATATATATATTACAAGTATTATATATATATTATTGCCAAAGAATATCTCAAACTAATTTTTTTGAAAACAACTTGGACATTTTCTTCATTTTTAGGTAATTTTGTTTTTTTTATTTCATTTGATTTTCAAAAATGGAAAGAGGATTTATGAGATCACGATGTCTACGTGCGTCTTTTCTTAGTAATAACGCTCGTGTTTACAGTCCGAAACAGAACTGAATTTATATTATATGTGAAGTGTTCTAGAATATTCTGAGAAGAGTATTTTTATTTCGATCTTCCATCTTGAAACTGAATTGAAATTCAATTCTTCAGTTATGTTCCGCGTTGAAAGAAGAGAAAAGTAGGTGGCGTTTCTTTTTGTATTTTTTAGTTCACACATTTTATTTCCGTTTTATTCGTTTTCTGTAAAGTTACTCGGTGTCAGTCGCCCTTGTAAACGTAGTTTTAGTACCTTCCTTACATCTTCTATTTTATGGTCAGATTCTGCGTAAACTGATTATTATCAGCAGACTTTTTATCTTGAGTTTCAACACCTACCTTACAGAGAATTGTATTTTTGAGGGTTTCGGGGAAGAAATGTAATTTATTATTCTAATACCGCGGATCTATAAGTAAATCCATTTCTTAGCTTTATTATTTCAATATAACCTACTGAACGTGTCAGTTTGTTACAGTTCGTGCAATTCAGAATCTTCAGCAATATCTCATCATAAGATTAAAAGCAGATCAAGTTTCTCCCTTGTGTATGTTGCTATCGCTTCCCTCTGATTCTCGGAGTATTATATTCAACCATTCGCGTAATTATTTTTCAGTAACCCCCTTCCATAATATGCAAAGAACGCTCTTGATTTTGTCGAATTAAAGACACCGCAAAGCTTGTCACCACAGCAAATAGAAGATACTGTCAAAACCTTTAAGAATACTTCTAGTGGTGCTGCAAGTGTAACCGTAAAAAAAATCGATGAGCCTTCCACGAGTTCGTCAGATAAGTTCAGAAAACGAAAATATGATTTCACATACGTTCCATATGATTGTATTGAACTTGGGTGGAACTTAAGACTTAAGTATGTGCTTTGTGGCGATATATTATCAAATGAAGCAATGAAACCGCGAAGCTATCCATAACTTAGAAACAAAACATCCTGGGTCGAAAAACAAACCCGTTGATTATTTTTTAAGACATTCCATGGCCTTAAAAATGCAGCAGGATAGCCGAGTGGCCATGCGATATGGTGCATAAGTACAGTATACGTATCTTGAGTGACTGGCATTCAAGCTAGTGGCTGCTAAATACGGTGCTATTTCTTGTACTCTCTGCATTGTAAACTCCTCTAGTCCTCCCGGAGTATAAACAGAAAATGTATTTATTTATTTTTTACTTAAATCTAAATTAGGGGCCAACAAGTTCCTTGTAAAATTATCGCTTTCTGAGCGCTGAGTATTGCAGAAGATTTAATTAAGCCTTGTATGGTAGATGTGTATGCTGAACGTTTTGGGGAATCTTATGCAAAGAAAATTAAAGACATTCCACTGTGTAATGATACTCTAAAGTGAAGAAGACGGACGTTGTAGTATGATGATAAAAAACAATTAATTGATAAAGTTGTTATTTCACGCTGTTTTGATATTAAAATGGATGAATCACTAGATATATAAAACCAAGCCATTTTATTGAGTCTATCGCGGTTTATTGATTATTCCAAAGTTTAAATCAGGGAAGAACTGCTTTTATGCTTGGAACTAAAAATTTTGTCACTAGTGAATGTGTCTTTGATGCCTTAAATGAATTTATTGAGAAGAAAGGTTTGCAATGAAAGTTCTGCGTTGATGGATGTGTGTACAGATGGGGCAGTGGCAATGTCGAGATATCAATTTGGGGTTCTAGCTCGAATTAAAAATGACGATATTTGTAAGGGTACTCTGTGGATACATCCTTTCGTTTATCAGTCTGGGTTTCATCTAACACTATTGGAAGAAGACCAACTCATCGAACAGGTCACTGGCAGTATTTTGGACCCAAGATATCCCTATATCTTGCAAGAGTCGCTTGCAACATTTTGGATAAGTATTATAAGCGAATATAACATGTTGATTGCGACTTCAGTAAAAGTGATGCAGATAAATCTACTACGTCTTGATGCTTGTAGTGGAATGGCTGTTTTAAACTCCATTGAACTCAGAATGGAGTCCTTACTTAGTTAAGAGTTCAAGAACAGAAATTAGTTTAGTTTTTTTTACATATAATTTACTCCTTCATTTTCTGATACAAGAAAAGATGCCCTGTTTATGGAACTTATTATGTATAACAATTTTCTATACTATATATAAAATGTTTGGTTCATAATGTTTTGAAATTCGTGGTAATTAATTTGTAAGTAGCTCCATGTCTGTAAAGTAGAAATAAGGAAGTGCGATTAGATTTAAGTTTTTCGTTCTATTGTAAATCAAATTAACACCGAAATATTTCTTCACTTTGGCACTTCAATGTCTAATCAAAAAGCGTTTATGGGGAACGTTGGACACACAGTTCCCGTGAGATCACCAAAGTTCAAGAAATGTAAATAAATACTACTGCTACTGCCAATGTTTTTGTATTATCTAAAGAGGGGGGTTCGCAGAAATATGGGGACAACATAAGTGGTCCATGGGACCAAAAAGGTTGAGAAACACTGATGAAAAGCTAAGAAGTGTCAGTTAATTTCTGTAATAATAGGATTCTTTGATCTGTTTTGTGGGTAAAACACCCGAGTATCCGGGAAATAAAACCAGACAGTCCTCACCCAGGACACCCTGACTTGAGTATTTTATGAAGGAACTGATGAAAATCTCTCCCTTCACGATGGATTTCGAAGGTAGATAAGATTCCTTAGCCTTAACTATTGACACCTTGGACGTAGCTCCAATCTAAATCTGCAACAATGCTACAATTACAAAGTTTTTGGGAATCATCAAAGTGAAAAAGGAGTACCATAGATTCCTTAGCCTTAAAACGGAAATTTCTGTTCATTTAAAATGGCGACTTATGGATAGTGTCTGTATATAGAATATAAGCTATGAGTTCCAACTATCTATAGTAGCCGAGTTGAGTTAGTTCGAGCCAACGTTTATTACTAAATATAGCAGCCTGTTCTCTCTTGGTGGACTCCTCGGACTCTATGTGTCTGTCCGAGAGTATAAACAGAAAATGTTTTTTTGTATTTGCTGTTACTTTAGTATGGCGTCTCTGTTTCCACTTTTGACCTACTGACTTCTTCAACACTCTGATATGGACTTCGCGAAATTTAAGCTGCGAAACTTAAAAAATATGTAAAAAAAGCGTGCAAACCATAAACAAAATTCCGTTGCCATTGCCTGTTCCTGACATTTTTACATGATTTATGAAAACAACCGGCAATAACGAGTCCTCTTCTAGTGCATACATTCGTAACGATTTCTTTGATGAGAAAACCTTCCTGGTTGAATTGCTTTATGTTAGGGATAAAATGTAAAACTGTACCTTTATGCTCGTGGTCTGAACGTTGTGGCTAGTTCTGTTGTAATATGACCATTTTTAGTGTTCCGGGACTATTCCATGAAAAATTTATGTAGCAAAATACAGCTAACAAAAGCTTTGCATTTTAGAAGGCAGATGCAGTAGGTGTAAATTTTACTGTTTTGTGGAACAGTTCCAAAATACTCAAATGGTCATATTACGAAGAAAGTTCCCCCGATATTCACAATAAAATGAAAGGAAAAAAACTATACCTTTTAGCTCAAAAAAAAATCAGAATTGTTATGAAGCATATCTTAATAAACTGGCCACATCTATTGTGCCAAGAATCCCCTCCCCCACGGTACTTCACCCTGTTATTAAGATGGCAAACTGTACAAGGGTGACAAATTTTTATTTCAGTCTATCGTTTATACTCAAGTAATCCGTGCTGGTGGTTTTGCCTGTTACTTTAATCTAAGAGCATTAATAGCTAAACCAACTTATCTGGTTTTATTTTGGTCACAAAAGCAATTGCAGACATATTGAAGCTAACAGACTCCTGCACATTTACGAATGCGTTTAAAGAATAATAGATATTTTTGATATTCTCCAGAATTGCATTTCTTGTAGCATGGAATCCATTTTGGACTGTACATCTCTTTCTTTCTGTTGTCTAGGTCATCGTAAGTTTTCGATTTTTCGTACATCTAATTAAATACACAAGTATTGGAACTAAATAAACCTACTGCACTTTGGTAATTTGATCCTAATAACTTAGATTTCTGCGACACAAAACTTATCCACAATACTATTCTTCTGGATTCCTTACGCGACATGTTCAGGAATTCTCTTACTTTTTATCCATACTTCCAGCTACTAATTAAGGCAAAAGTACTTTTTTCTTTTAAATTTATCAACAAGAAGAAAGATTTCTCCAAAATAAATTCCATAGTAACTTCGGTGCACCGTAATTGTTCCCTCAGAACACTCAGCTGACGACCTGTCTACACGCTGGTGAACCCATGATTTATTAGTTCCTTCCCTACTCTTCCTGTAGCCATTCATTAGACAAATTAACTGCCGACATATAAATCACTTCCTTACCGCCAAGCTCCAACTGCCCAGTAGTCAGTGTATGTTACAACTAGGTCTACAATTTGTCGTGAAATTTATTTTCTTCTCCAACTTTGTTATTAATAATGGGCTAGTAATTGATGATTGGCTGCGTATGATGTTGCATTTGACTCCAAATTATGTTTTCTTCCCAGTATCAGCATGCTTTAAAGAGGGCTCCATCGAGATATGATGACGTATAGGGGTTTATTCTTAGAACAGGAAACCCCAGCGAAGCCTAAAAATTAGCATTTTGAGTTCTCTGCTTAAGAATCTTGGCTCAAAATAAATAAAATTTTGAGATTTTGATTTAGAAAAATCGTTTTCTTCTTATAACTCATCACTTCGCTGCCAGTCAGATTAAATTAAGATGACTGTAACTGAGATTTTTGATTGGAACTCATTAACAAACCAATACCTCAAATCACTTTTAAGAACCCTCATGAACAGCACAGTGGCCCTTCTAAACCGTATGGAAAAGGTTTGGTTTCGAATCTCTGGAGGAACCTTTGATGGCTTTTTACAGACCGCGACCGAAATTCTCGAATGATGGCTGAAAGGTTTCCTTGCCCAGAAAGGCGAATTTTTCATCCAAGAAACAGATCATAAAACATAGGGAATTTAAGAAATACACAAAAAGCAAAAACTCTTTTAAAGTACATTGAATTAACTACAAGTGTATCCTGCTGAGTATAATTTTATTTCGGTCCGAAACCTTGAAAAATTTTGAGAATATTTCCATTATTGGCCATGTTGGAAGCAGAAAGTCGATTATAAATTCCACTTAAAAGAGCTGATTATTTTATTTTATTTATTCTTCAGTATTGAGACCGTTGCTATGTAAAACCCAATACGGCGCTTCATATTTCTAGCAATTCGTTTTTTTGCTCTTATGAACACGAATCGCTTAGTTACATAAGCTGTATCTGTCTCACATTTCTTGTGACAGAGTGTAAAGTTATGCGCCTTTAGCAGGCTTAAGGACCAGTCTCATTAATTCTGAACCACCGACCAGCCTCATTACTTCTGGCTATCAGTTTCCAATTCAGGACAATGAAATATACCCTGAACTTTTGGACTTCTATCGCACTCATTTTATCATCTCTGAACGGTTAGCCTTGCGAGTTGCATTCAGATGTATTTACATCTATTTAACCATTCTACCATCAGGATATTTGTCATAGGTTGAGAACGGCAAAGCCGAACTACTATTTCCAATATATTCCAGACATTTTCAGTTGCATTAAGATCTTGAAGAATTAGGTGGTCAGGGTAGATTTCCGAAATCTTGGGAATGTTCTTCGAACAATTCGGTTACAATTTTTGTACAGAAGATAGTTAAATTACCATCTAGAAACAATCCATCGCAATCCTCAAAAAAATGAAACATTGCAGGGTGAAGTTGGACCAATACGAGAGAAAGATATTCATTAGAAGTAACACGACCTTGAAACGGTATGAGCAGACCCAGTCCTTACCAACATAACAGATCCATTACCATGTTACCACCTCCACCCACTTGAGTGGCGGACACGAGACAGTCTGGATGCATGACTTAAAGAGTCACTCCACACATTCACCCTATCATTGATATAAAAATGTAAATCTCGAGTGGTCAGACCGCATGGTCTTTTATCTCTCTCCCGCAGTCCGGTGTTGGTGGCACCACTCCAGTCGAATCTTTTGGCGTTTTTTTTACAGAAAGCAGTGGGTTTTGCATAGACACCAGACTTCAAAATCCCTGATTCTTCAGTCAGGGATTTCTTAGTCGTGGAAATGTTGGAAGTCGTGGAATAGTTCTGTTGGAAATGGATCTTTCTTTGCCTAAATTCAATTTTTCAGTAATTTGCAGCATACTGGACCTTATATTCTGACGCACAAATGGAACAACGTAAATTTGCATACTGTATGCTTAATTATCTTTTGCCATCAGTAGGATTTCAAATTGTTTCTCCAGTAAGCGTAATTCGAAAGTGTATGAATATAATAAAGATAATTAATCCATAACGTAAATTGAACTTGACAGGTGACTTTAGAAGCTTTCATAGATTTTCTTTATTCTGTATTTCTTTTGCTATTTGTATGGTACATAAATGTATAAAATTTCGGTATTTTTAAATAGTCTTACATACCATAGTATGAAACATTTTTCATTCTTTTAATAATTTTGTCTAGTACTCGATGAGATGGTAAAAATGACACAAGTACAGAACATCATTTAACCTTCCGGGCCAAGCGCAAGTATTATTGGTGTTATCGACAAAAGTAGTCTGTTCTAGTCATTAGGAGGGTCAGTTTCAGGAACTTGATCAAATGCGCTCTCTCTGAGCCTGTTGTCAGTGCACAGAAAGTGATGAAAAGATCAATAGCTGGAGAAAGCAAGAGCTGGCACATAGCCAAGATCATTTTACAAAATGATCACTAAACGTTCACAAGAAAACTTTCTTTTTCACGGCTCTTTTGACTTGAAGGAATTATTAAATTATGTCTAGTTTTGGATAATGACGACTGTTTTTCCGAGGACAAATAAATCATTCTTGACATTTGTACGTACATTGCTGTGTGTGCTGTTCAATACGATATGGAATTTGTGGGTGTTATATTTGGCAGGTTCTATATCGAAACCGATATAGGCCGCAACAGGTAATTGATCGGAAAAACTTCAGATTTTTCTCTATTGATTCAATGAATATTTTGCATTTTAGTCGTTAACAAAAAGCAGATGACAAAAGTTGTTCTAATACTGTATTCGTATTTTTGAGTGGTTTCTCAGATTGAGAGAGAGAGAGAGATAATCTTTAATGCCCTTCACGGCCAAAAAGCCAGGGGTTTACATTTTTACAACCTCCCGAAACTTCCGGGAAAATAGAACAATTAATTTACAAAAACAGGTAATTTTACAAAAGAAAACATATTTTATACAAAGGAGAGAACTCCTTACGAGAGTTAGGTCTGATTGAGCTGACTTAACATCGAGATAAGAGCACCAGCTCAATCAGACAGGAACAGATGCAAGGTACACATGTCAATGCAGATTAGTCCTACTAGACATAATTTTTTTCCTGTAAGTCCGGTCAATAGCGAATTTGTTCAGGTCGGCGTCAAGTGCCTGGGTTTGCTTGAACATCTGCTGAGGGAGGAACCTGTCCGAGAGATGGAGTCGCGCTGAATGCGAGTAGAGCTCGGGATTGGCCCTAAGGGCAGCAGGGGGAATCCTCCAGCCACAGGTATCCCAGAATGAAGGTGTTGCGATTATGCCTGTTATCATCTTGACTGTTGCTAGGAGGCGTTGGTCTTCGACTAAGGTGGGAAGCCGTGGAATCCCGAGAGAGTTGGCAAGCTGCGTGGTGTGAATCAGAGCTGGAAGGTTGTGCTTCCTGTTGGCCCACTTTAGGAGCCAGAATTCTGTGGCAAAGAGTGGTTTCTTTATTGATGGTGCCGCTGACGCCCAAATTTCAGCAGCATAGAGTAAAGGTGGAAAGATGATTGCTCTTATGTACCTCACGGTTGTCTTTTTATCTCTGATATGAAGGAGATGCTGTTTTGCTATCCACCGGAGTCTTGAAGCACGTGTGAGGAGCATGTCTATGTGGGCGTTGAATCGAAGTTTGGAGTCGAATACAACGCCCAGATCACGATGGCTGGATGCAATTGGAATGAGGGTGTTGCCGACCGAAGGCTGGAGAGAAGGAGTTTGCTTCAATGAATACACCATGAATTCGGACTTAGCAGGATTGATCTTGAGCCCGAACTGGCAGAGGTAAGATGTGACTGCAGTGAGAGTGTTGTTAATTTCGGTTTTTACCAGATCAAGGTCTTGACCAGGGATGATGGGAGTCAGTATCTTGATATCATCTGCATAGCTCAGTAGACATCCTGTGCAACCAGTGGGAAGATAATAGATGAGAACAGAAGGCCGGAAAGGACCCCTCCTTGTGGGACTCCTGCGGTGACGGATCTAGTAAGGGTGCGATCTCCTGTATGAAGCTTTATAACTCTGTTATTCAGAAGAGAGGAGAGAAAGCATAATATGTTCCCTGTGATCTGGAAGTGGCATTCCAGGAGAGTGAGTAGTTGGTTTACTTGGATGGCATCAAATTGCTCTCGTTTGTTCTTAGAGTAGAAGACGTTGTTGTTGTTGGGCTTTTAGGAGCATCAGAAACTAAGGCCATATTTCTCCATAGTAGTAGTAGTAGTAGTAGTAGTAGTGGCACATGATGCAAGAAAGCAAGTGTAGGAGCTTATGCAGCATCAGCCAAAAAAAAAAAAAAAAAAAAAAATCATCACACCATTCCCTCCAAATGCCTGTCCAGTTCCTCCTTAAATTTATTTAACCTATCAACTTCCACAACGACAGATGGAAGTTTGTTCCAGCAATTAACCACCCGCTGGCTAAAGGCAAATTTCCGCACATCTATTCTACATCTATCCTTTCTTAATTTGAACTTATGTCCCCGTAGGTTCGTAATCTGAACAAGTGGAAGGATCCCATCAGAATTCAGCGTGCTCAACCCATTCAAGGCCTTATAGACCTCAATCAGATCACCGCGCAGGTGCCTAGTCTCCAGCCACTGCAATTTGCAGAACTTAAGCCTCTCTTGGTAAGAGAATCCCTTCATTCCCCTCACCAATCGTGTTGCTCTTCTCTGTACACGCTCAAGCAAATCTACATCCTTCCTAAAATGAGGCCTCCAGACTTGTACGCAATACTCAAGGCGTGGCCTGACCATTGCCTTATACAGAGGGACAATCACCTTCTTTTCCCTGCTAGCAAAATTCCTATATATCATTGACAAAACCCCATGACCTGTCCTAGCAGCCTGTCTGCATTGCTCAGAAAACTTCATATCTGACTGCACAATTACTCCCAGGTCTTTTTCATTTTCTACCACCTTAAGTGTAGTACCACACAGTTGGTACGTTTCTCTGGGGTTACTTCTACCCATATGCAGTACTTTGCATTTGTCAAGGTTGAACTTCAGTTGCCACTTCTTAGCCCATCTGCCCAAATTATCTAGATCCTGTTGCAGTAGCACACTGCCATTACTGTCATTAACAACCCTGCCAACCTTTGTGTCATCTGCAAACTTCGACATTAAGCCTGATATACCTTCATCAATATCATTGATAAATACACAAAACAACAGTGGACCCAACACCGAACCCTGTGGGACTCCACTAATAACATTAGTCCACGAAGAGCAGCACCCATTGATTACCACCCTCTGTCTTCTCCCACTTAACCATCCTTTTATCCATTGTAGCAACTTACCCTTAATACCATTCTGCTCCAATTTGTACAGTAGTCTTCCATGCGCAACAGTGTCAAAAGCTTTCCTGAAATCCAAGTATATGATATCAAAATTATTTTTCGCATCCAGTTCCTTTGTGACCACATCATAATAACCAATCAAATTTGTCAGACAAGACTTTCCCTTAACAAACCCATGCTGTGTTTGAATTATTGCTGCAGTCTTGTCTAGATGATCCTGCAATGCATCTTTAACCAGTGACTCCATTATTTTACCCGGAACAGAAGTTAAACTAACTGGTCTGTAATTACTCGTGTCACCCTTCGATCCACCTTTGTGAATTGGGGACACATTTGCACATCTCCAGTCCATGGGAACCTCCCCTGAGTCCAAGGATGCTCTCATAATTATGGCTAAGGGTTTGCTTAGTTGCTTTGCCGCCTCCTTTAAAATAACTGGATAGATCCCATCCACCCCAGGTGCCTTTCTTATGTTTAACTTCAACAATTTCTCCTCCACTTTGCTCTCAGTTATTACAAAATCATTAAGCACACTGCTACAATTTGATAACCTTCTTCCATTTTCAAACTGTAATAATTCCTCACGTGTGAATGTAGATGCAAAATACTCATTCAGTTTGTTTGCTATCTGAGCAGGATCATCAACAGTCGAACCATCGATGTCAAGTGGACCAATCATATTCATCCCCTTCCTTTTAGAGTTTATATAAGTAAAGAAATCCTTGCTGTTTTTCTTAGCATCTTTTGCCAAAGATTTCTCGTAATCCGCCTTCGCCTGCCGAACCTCCTTTGTGACCTGATTACAGACTAGCTTATATCTGCCACAGGCTTCTGCGTCACCTGATAATTTATATGCATCCCATGCATTTTTCTTCTCTGTCACGAGTCTCATTAGTTCATTTGATAACCATTTAGGCCTAAACCTTGAACGATATTTCTTAATCGGTATATAAAGTCTAGTAGCTTCCACGATTAATTCCTTGAATGCTTCCCACTTAGAATTTACTGTTGGTAACATCGTCAGTTGATCCCACTGTACAGAATTTAAAAACTGTTTGAGACCACTGTACTCCCCTTTACGGAAGCAAAAACCCTTTCCTTTACCCCTGACGGTAGTTACCTCTTTGAGTAAATCCCACTTCAGCACACTGTGATCACTGCCACCTAGTGGTTCCTTTATCTGCAAATTCTTAATACACGAATGATCACTGCTGATAACCAGATCAAGAGTGTTACTTTCTCTGGTTGCCTCTCGAACATGCTGCTGCAGAAAACAATCATCCAATAAATCCACAAAAGTCTGACTGGTGTGTGAGTGACCAACCCACAAGTTCCAGTCAATATCTGGGAAGTTAAAATCCCCCATTATAAGACATTCAGATTTACTGGCCCACTCTATTTCTCTGTACAATTGTTCATTGTACTCATTCAAGTCATTAGGCCTATAACACACTCCTACCCTTATTTTTCCTTTCGCAGTGCTTATCTCGCACCAAACTGACTCAACAGAGCACTGTTCATCTATATTAACTGGGTGCACTTCCTTTGATTTTATGTTTTTCTTAATTAACAGTATAACACCCCCTCCCTTTCTGTCCTGTCTATCCTTTCTGTACACATTGTACTCCCCAAATTCCAGTTCTGCATTCCTTATATCTTTGTGACACCACGTCTCTGCTATCCCAACAATATCCGCCTTTGATGTCTTGACCAACGCTTCAAATTCATCAAATTTATTTACTATACTTCTAGCATTGGTATACATGCAAGCATACATGCTCCTATGCCTATTCCTTTTTACCCTAACACATCCCAAATACCCAACTATTCCATGATGACTGCCATCCGTCCCTGAAACCCCCAACACCCCTCGCTCCAGGTCGCTTCTTATTCTAATAGAAGTTGTGCAAGAATCACCTTCACCTCTGCCTGCGGTTACTGTTAAACTATTAGTCTTTGTATCCCCCCAAACTAGCAGTTTTCCGACCCACCTAACACTGCCTCGATAGCATCAGCAAATATTCTTGCACCCTTTCTATTTAAGTGTATCCCATCCCTGTAGAAGCAATCTCTCCTGTTAACAAGTACAGTCCAGGCTGAAAAAAATTCTACCCCTTGAGCCTTGCACAATCCTTCCAGGGCCGAATTGATCGACAAGGCTCTCATCATATACTCCCTCCTATCGTGTCTGGGCAGAATTGCAGACACTTTCAAATTCAACCCTATTTCACGGCTTTTTTTCAACAGTGACCTGTACTTGTTGAGTAATTCCGCCGGTCTCCTACTCTTAATATCATTAGTGCCAACGTGTACAACTATATCACCTTTTGTGCCCTTGAAAGATGATATCCGCTCTACAACGTCATCAACCTTTGCCCCTGGCAGACATACCCTGGTCCTGTTCCACCTATCCTTTTTACAAAGGATGTTCCCCGTTTCCCTGACAATAGAGTCACCAACAACAACTAGTTCCTGTGGGACCAGCGCATTCTGCCTTAGGGGTTGCCGCTGTGTTGCGTGATGACCAAGTGCAAGCTCTGGCGTTGATGTGGGCAGCTGAGAGCTTGATGGGCCCCTCAATTTACTTCCTTCGAGGGCATCCACCCTGTCCTTCAAGCTCTCATATAGGCCCATAAGAACGCTGAGTTGTTGCCTGATTTCGATACACTCCTTGCATCGCGCACACACAAAGACATCCCCCATGGCAATATCATGTTCCGTTCCAGAGAGTTCGGCAAACATTTCACAAGTTGCACATTTCTTTAGGCTGTGATGCGTTGGAGAATTGCCCCCCTCAGTTCTCCCCCGAGTCACAGGGGAGAACTCAGCAACGTTGTAAAACAGCCCATAAATATTCCTCACGTCATCGATGGGACTCGAACTCGGGTCTTTTCCACCCGGTGTGGGGAGGACGTTGAATCTACCAACTGTGCTACCCACGAGGGCAACAGAAGACGTCAAAGGATAATAAAAATTCGCACATGCAAGTACAAAGGTAACATTTAATTTCTGCGAATTAAATTTTTAAATTTCGGGTTTCATTAATATTAATTTCACTCTAAGATATTCGTAAAACGCTTCAAGTTTTAAAGAAGGCATAACGGGCGCTGAAGTTATTTGCTGTCAATCAATTCATAAACATCCATTAATAAGTTTGTTTAAAGATAGATGTACTTATTCCATTTTGTAAAGTTAATGGTAGACACATCTTGATTTCTTTTATGGACGGGATATGGTTCCAGCACTTGTGTAGGATTTTTGCTGCTGAATGTAGTTTAAGTAAATTTTATCCACTCACTACTCGTTTTTCAGATGGGCCAATTGGAAAAATTTTAAATGCGAACCATTCCAAACTTCAAGAAAGAAATCCTTTAGAGAACCTTATTTTAACTCCATAGCTAGAACAGTTGCCATCTTTGAAACGGCTTAATAGAATCACTTAACGTAATGGAAATTATTACCCGCGGGTATCCCCAAAGTGCGTTACAGAAAGCCCAGCAAATAGCTACAGGTTAAAGGTCATGGACAAGTGTCTCTCGTTATAAATATAATTACCTTCATTGAAGAGTCTGATTTATCAAAGTTGAAATAAAATCAAATTCTGCTTATATTGTTGATTATCATAACATAACATTATTCTTGTCATGTAATACATCTGGTTATAATAACCATTTTAAAGATGATTAAAGGATTTAATCTTCTTATTCTAGAAGATTCTCTTTCAACCGAATAAACTGATTCTTATTATAGATGTTTCTAAAGATTTTCTTTAGAAAAATTGCACTTTGTGAAGAGTAAGTTTTAATTAATTAGCCAGTTATTAATTTAATTACTTATCATCATAATTATTCATTTTAATATATTATAAACGTGAAACAGTTCGTGATATATCATGTTTTCTTCCCTCTAGGTGAGCAAAAAAAAAATCCTCGCTTAGTGTAACACGTGTTTTATCTTCATTTCGTTAACTACTTGAAGTAAACTTGAAGTAGTTAACGAAAAAACTTTAAACTTCGGTTTCTAAAAGTAGTTCTCGAATTTTCTTTTTATTATTACAAGCACGCATGTTGTACTATACGCAGAGCAGCGAATTCCAGTTCACGATTGGCATCACACTGCCTGATCCATATGCACAAATTGCAACTAGATATTAGAATACGCACGAAAGATGTTTTATGTGAAAAAATTCTTGGTTTGGAAGATGTTAGAGAAATCCATTTGTGTGCCTATGGATGTTTTTACATGAAAAATAAATAAAAGTAAGCATACGTACCTTAACAAGGCAATAAACTGTCTGATTTGTAAAATATGGTCCCCTTTTTAAGAATGTTCACATTAAAGGTCGCATATATGCATAGTGAGCCCCCCTCCCCCGCTGACATAGTGAAATTAAATTTATATTTGGACATTTTAGAAAGATTTGCTGAGCATTCCAAATATCATTAAAATCGGACTGATAGAAAAGCTACAATTATTATTTTTTTTGTCTGTCCGTCCGTCCGTCCGTCTGCATGTAATAACTCTTCCCAGTGGATGGATTTTAAGGATATTTATATTTCAATCTGAAATTTGTCTCTTTCATTAAAATCAGACCAATAGAATTCCAGTAATCATTATTTTATTTCTTTGTAGTATATATCACATGGGCTATCCATATACTGTAGCTGGATATTATGCTAGATGACAACGCGCCTGAAATGAAATACTCTTCGCACATTAACTATTGTTTTTTTTTTTTTTTTTTTTTGTAATGAACTTAGAGCATCAAACGGTGCCGTCTGGGTGGTGGTACTCACTAAGAATAAGTAACAATAGTCTTCTCTTTTAGTGAAGCGTTACTTATTCGAAGAAGTGCAATACCGTGGCAACTCCTTGTGAAGAAAGAGCACAATATGAGATACAGAGCAAATGATGCCTCCCACACTAACTACCATCGTAGCTTCTTAAGAGTTATTTATGGTGTATCTACACCGATTTTATATCGATATTAGTACAGATGCATCAATGTTTTTCCTCTAATTTCATTAGTGAATTACACTGAGTGATCACTGAATTATGACCACCTACCTAATACTTCGTAGGTCCTCCTTTTGCCCTCAGTACAGCAGATATCCGACGTGGCATTGATTCAACAAGATGTCGGAAGCGTTCGGGAGGTATGGCCAACCAAGCTGTGTAATGCGGTCAGCAATGCAGATATGGAGGTGGTGGTGTATCCAGACGTCTGATGTGCCTTTCCATAGTGTCCCACAAGTGCTCAATGGGATTGATATCGGCAGACTTCGGAGGCCAATCGATATGCAGGAAATGAGAACGGTGTTCCTCAAACCATTCCTGCACAACAAGTGCCCGATGGCTCTGCGCATTGTCATCTTGAAAGACACCATCACCATTCTGGAAAAAGTGTAACATAGCGGGGTGTACACAGTCAGCAAGCAGTTGACGATAGCGGAGCCTACTGATACGTTGTTCCATATGCATCAGAGGTCTAAGTTCCTACCAGTGGAACATGCCCCACACCATACAACTGCCTACACTTTTTATACCATGCATGATGGATGAAGAGCCTCATGTTGTTGACGCCAAATCCGTACACGACCATCCACGGTGTGGAGTAAATAAGGTGACTCATCCGACCAGCACACCTTCCAGTCTTCTAATGTCCATGCTCTTTGCACCAGGCGAGTCTTTTACGCCGATGAACCTTGGTTAGGAGAGGATGCCGTAGGGGTCGTCTGCTGGTATAGCCCGTACGTGCGACGCATTGTCATGCCAGATATTGTTCCGGGTTGGCCCGTGTCGTATTGGGTAATCAACTGTTCAACAGTGCTTCGCCTGTTCGCGTCGTCAGACCCGGCGCTCCTTCCAACATCAACCTTTCGCTGACCTTTGCAGTTTTGCCTTCGGGTCGTTATTTGACCATTTTGACGCCAGTCCTGGTACACCAACTACGGCGACTCTCGAACGCCCCACCAGTTCAGCCGTTTGGGAAATCGAGGCACCAGCTCGTTGAGCACCCACAATCTGTCCTTTATCAAAGTCCGATAAATCCTTTTTACCCATCACGCTCGGAAATTTACTGCCTACTGAACCACTGACATTTTATCTATACTACGTAGGTCGACTAACTCCGCACTCTCCTATCTCACGTGGTCCAGGGATCGCATTCAGTTTACATAGGGGTGGTCATAATTCATCGATCACTCAGTGTATATTAAGATATATTTTAATACCAGTTACTATAAATTAGTAATATTTTTCTTCTAATATCTAATAAAAAGTATCGAATGTGATTATTAAATTAAGGAACTCGCTCCACAGGAGGCTTTATTAATAGGAATAATTCATTATATTTTCAGTCTTCTACAATCAATTTCATTTCATTTTCTCGATATTTTATATCTGTTGTGACCAACAGGATATTGTTATTTCAATCACAATGTCTTACTCTCGAGGACTTTAGAAAACTCAAATATTAAACAAATTACCAGTATATGAAATATGATTATTTTCCAGTCCAATTGTATTGAATGTACATTAGGACGATTTTTATCTCTCGCTCTCTTCCTACATACGTGTAATTCTTTTTCATAATTGAAATTTATTATATCTTTTGCCTCGCAAAATAGTAACGTCACCCTTTTGTTTTCTAAGAATCGAGAATATTTTTACAGCCATTAACAGAAAAAGAATCCCTTGGAACTTAAACTGTGAAACACAAACTAGTGAAATGCATCATACGAACCAGCAATTAACGAAATTTTTCAAAAAAGACTCTTCGATTCCTTTAATGTCATTTTAATGATCTCATTAATAAACAATCTTTATAAATATAATGGTTGTAACCGTGATATCCGCATTTCCTTTTTCCCCCCCAGGGGAACCTTCCAGCCGAAAATAACGCGGCTATGAGGAATAATTGAAGAAATGAGTACGCATTATTTGGTGTCGTTTCTGTCCCTTATTGTGGATTCTAAGAATTGGAAAGCGTCACAGTTGCATTTATTTTTAAACAAATTCTTGAAATTTATGAATTTCAAGTTATGTTCGGTTTCAGTTTGCTTATCATATTATTTAATTCATTAGTACTCTTGTTTAGGTTCTCTTTTATACTCTGCACGACCACATAGGTCGAAGGGGATTGTTAGATTTATCTGTGATCAACTCAAAGCGTGTTGAGTTGACTACTCAGCTAGCCAACTTGTTCCTCACCCTTGATCTGAGGAATGTATTTATTTCTGTATGCTATCCATAATCTCCTGAAACTTTGGGTAAAGATATCATGGTCTTTGAATTCCTGCTAGTTAGATTTACTGCGATGAGGTAGGAAAAACGGGAATGGCAGAGAATCAACAAGAATGGACTCACGCTGAAGACCAATTAAAAACTCATGAGCAGAAGGCTCTTCCCGATTTGCATTTGTTGCAAATTGGGTCCTGAACACGCACTATGTCAAAAGATGCAAGGAACCCAGGTTAATGTCTGAGGCCCAAAATCTCCCTATAATAACACACTGAAGACAACAGGACCTGGACCTAAATTTTTTGAGCTGGAATTCTCAATTTATCTCAAATCAGACGCCTAATTAATGGTAATTTTAACTCATGCAGTTTGTTGCTGGCTGTTTAGAATGTACAGCAAAGCAGCTAACATCACAGACATCTATATTATCCTGTTTGTAAACTTCATGGATGCTTTGGTCGGTTTTGTTGTTTTCCGGGACGAAAATCTCAAGTTTCAGTAGAAACCATGCAAACTTCGTTGGAGATCGATTAACTCTGCGATATGATATGTGAATAAAAAGCCCATAAAAGTTCTTCCTTTTATCCAAAATTTGATTAAGTTCATAAAATCATAATGATCATAATCATCATAATGATTTGTTAAGTTCATCTGGTGAGGGAATGGAACTCGAAGTCAGTTAACATATCTTTCGCCTTAAAAAAAAAAAGCTTTTAAAGATTAAAATATTATTAAACACTTTTTAAATATTTAAAATACTCAAAAGATATTTTCTATTATTATTTAATTGACTAGTGGTTAGCAATTTCATCATTACAACTAATATGAAAAAAACGATGATTTACAGGAATAGTAAATCCTATATATTTATCTACAATTCCTTTTTTGTTTTTCTCTGAACTAATTTTATTAAGACAATATTAATTGAAATTTAATTTTTTTTATCAATTAAAAATTTACGTCATCTACATCATTGTTACACAGCTAGGAAATGGAACGAGAAATTATTTCAAGATAAATTCAGGCAATTATATTTCTGTTTCAGTGTGATTGTCCAAAGCCTTCTCAAAAAGATCTAAAAGTTTCTTTAGAAGAAAAGTTTCGAGTTTAAAAACATCAGGTTAGAATGATGCTCCATTTGTAGCGGAAAAGCCTAATCTTGTCTTCCGGTAAGATTTATATCAAAAGATTTTTTCTTTAGGAGTTTAAATTATTATTTTTGACAGTTACATAAACAAAATCTTTATGCTGTGTATATTTATATACTGATCACTGAACTATGACCGCCTACATAATACCGTATTGGGCTACCATTCACACAGATAACAGCCGCTATTCGGCTAGCCATTGATTCCACTAGATGTCTGAAGAGTCCGCAGAGATCTGATGCAAAGATTTTCACAGTGTCTGAATAGGATCGAGGTTAGACGAATTATTTGCAGGCCAATCAAGTTTGGTGATATCTTCACTATGTTCCTCGAACCACTCGTGCACAGTAAGGGCCAGATGACTCGGCGCATTGTCGTCTTGGAAGATCCAATTTCTGGCAGGGTGCACATGGTCTCCTAGAGTTGCCGGTAGACCTCATCAGTGAAAAGTTGGTACATCGTACCAGGGGTCTTAGTTCTTGCCAGAAAAACATATCCCACATTAAGTAAACACCGCCACTTGTCTGGGCAGTAGGCACCATTCATGATGGGTCCATGGACTGGTGTTACTTGCATCACACATGAAGACGTCCGTCTGAGTGTTGCGCCAGGTACTTCGACTCATCCGATTAGTACACTCGTTTCTAGTCCTGCAATATCCAACCTACGTGTTGTTGTCACCGCAGCATTCACCGATGACGATGACAAGAGGGTGGCTGTTGAGTTGTCTGCTGTGGAAAATCATTTATCGGAGAGTCCGGCGCATCATCATTTTAGATATTGTTCTTACATTCCCTATATTGTTTTGAAATGTCAACTGTTGAGCAGCGACCTGCCGTTGAGCCAGTACAACGCTGCACCCTTCGCTCACCACGAACATCCGCCTTGCGTAATCCTTCAGAGATCTGTCTGCAGGAGGTCATTTGACCCGTTCGACATCATTGTTTGCACTTTAAGCACAGTGGGCCGTGAGCAACCAACAAGGCGTGCTTTTCTGATATTGAAGCACCTGCTGCACGAGCTCCAATAATCATGCCCTTTTGAAACTCCTTGACATGTTTACTACTTCTCATAACTACTACTCACCTTGACTTGCACGACCAGATGCAAATTACCACTGCTCTAGCGTACGAATTTTTATACTCCGAGCGTTGTGGCATAGTCTATTACTAATGGGGTGGTCATAATTCAGTGAACACTGAGTGTATAAATATATGAGTATTTGAGTAGCATTAAAATCAAGCAAGTACCAAGATAGAATACCTTTATAGTAAATATTCTCTGTTATATCCTTTCTTAAATGTACAGCTAAAGGTTGACGACCCTGTCGTTTATAATTTGTACCTTTTTGACCTAAGTAAAGATCCTTAATTATGTTTAGCGGAAAATCTACGAGGGAAAAATGACATTCAAGTTGCTACAGTGAATTTAAGAGATGCCTCTGATATTGATTGACCCGAACTATTTTCAACATAAATCTTTCTACAGTGAACAACGTACACGATAAATATCCCTCCTCTTGCAGTAGTTTGCCTTATAAAATCACTTTCTAAACTATAAACAAAAGCATCACGAGGCTACGCAAAATAATTTACTACATAAATTACTTAAAGGAAATGTCGAATTCTAGACCACACTGCATTAGGATTGCCTCCATCGCCTTGATAAGTTACTATTTCTAAACCAACCTTTGCTTAATTAAAAAACAGAGAAAAAAAGTTCTTCACTGCACTACAGGCTTTTACAAACTGCTGTTTCTTAATCCATTATATATTCTTTTGATTTCTCACGCCATCCCTTCATAATGGATATTTCGGGAATGCTACTTTTTTCGTTATGAACGGCACGTACCACAAAATTTCCCGTTTGCGCTGACCCCATTAATATTTTAAAAGTGTTATTCGCACTGCCTATCAAAATATTAGTAAATCCAGCATCTCGATATTCGTGCTTCTCTTTTCAGATCTAAAGAATAGCCACACTTAGTGATGTAAAGTGTAAGTCTTGACTGAGACCATTCGTGCTTTGCTGTGAAAAAAGCAAGTGATATTAACCGCCATTGTTTTCCAGCTGTTTGGAAAAGTTTAGTGTCGATTATGGGTTTTATAAATGCTTTTTTCGCCTAGATTGTAATGAGCCAGTGTCAGATAGGGGACGTGTATGGTTTCCCTTGGATGTAATCTAAACGGTCATTGCTCAAACATGAAATTTCCATGAAAACAAAAAGCTCAGATGTAATGCATACAATATCCACCCTTGTGATCAGCAAGGAAATTGAAGTCGTTGTCGTAGTCGTTTGATTTCCTTCTGTACATGCGGTCTATTGTTGTGAATTCTTAGAGGCGACTTAGGTAATCAGGAGTCATTATTATGTTGTGATTGTGAATTGTGCGTATTTTATGGGTTTTCCTGTTTTTAGGGATGAAAAACAGCTGTCTGGAGAGATATAAAAGTGCCTCCTGTCAACACGACATTCGAAAACAGGCATTTTCCTTAAAACTGCGAAGAAGAATTACAACCATTGTACTAATCAGGAAGGAAGGTAAAGTCAGAAGTGAAAATCTTCGATAGATTTAATCGATTTCAACTTTGTAAGTCGTCTTCGAACTTTGCTTGCTGCAGATGGTCAGATTTAATAATATGATCTTCTAGAATGAGAATCATACCAGCATAGCTGAATACTTCAGTGGTCAACTATCATTGTATTTCATTATTCAACACCTGGCTTGTAAGACAGATATTTACTACTGAGATACAACGATGATTTCTATATGTAGAAAATTCAATTCCCTTGAAGCTTTCATCACTTGTGACTCATTTGAACAGGTTTGGGTTCGAATCCCATGGAAGACTGGAGGAATTAACGGCCTCTTGAATTGAGACTGTAGTTAGCCGATTTCAGGTGGAGGGTAGAACGTTTTTTTTTTCGCATATTTGGCCATGAATTCTCTTGCAGTTGTCTTTTACCTCCTCGTATTCTGTTTGGAAACAACCCGCCTTATTTGTTAATAGCATTCATCATTTTTAAATTCCCCCCTTTTTCAGAAGAAGGTACAGCTAGCAATCAAGAAAAACTCAATTTTTTGATTTGTTATCTACTGAATGGGCTCCTGATTTTGTTTCTAGCACCTGGCATGAGATGTCAGGTGCCAGAAACCAAATCAGGAGCCCATTCAGTAGATATTTGCAAATAAACAAAGCTGGCGAGTAGCTATGAAGAAGAAAAAGAACATTCGGAAAGAATAAATGAATTAAATGTTTAAAACAGAACTGAATCTTCGCCCTTCGTCCACTTTATTTCGAAGACTAACGAATATACCAGAAAACAGCCATTAATGGAGTTTCTTTTGTCAATAATTAAATATATCGCAAGAATGGACCCATTTCATCTGATCTGATTTCAACTGTCCTTTCTATTCCGAGGCTAATGATCGCCTGGAATAGAAGGGTTGCATCAGCTGTTATTAAAAATGGACCCTCGGAATTAAAACAAATAATAATTTAAAGCGTGCTCGACGTTACGGTGAGGTCTTTAATCATGACAGTGAAACGATTAAATTATCTAAATATCCTTCTCAGAGTTCCCATTAAAATCTTTTACCGCGCAGCATATTCGATTTGCTTAATCCACGATAAAAATTTGACACCACCTGGTGAAAGGAAGTGCTTTATAGCGTCAAAAGGCAATGAGTTTTCAGGAAAATAAATTGTTGGTGCCGACACGTACGGTACAGTGACAGCTGGTGATAAAAACCTGAACGAAAACAGTGGTCTGGCTCAGGGAACCCATAATGAATGTTCCTAGTACCCGTCGTGCATTATAAATGACCCTAATGTTCTAGCTCACTGCCACTAAGATTTCTTCTCATCTATCAAAATAAAGCCTGGCTATTAACTTTGCTTCTCTTTCCGAACTCGCCAGAAGTGCTTGAATATAATTGGTGCCCAAAGGTATGATTGAGATGACAAAAGTGCGCTAGCCATTTTTCTAATTCACTTAATAAGTGAGGAGTAGAGAAATATCTTCACACTTAGCTGTCTGTGGTCATTAATTTAAATATAAGTATACGTTTTATCTGTTTCTGGAACAAATAACGAAGTAAAGTATCGTTTCACAAATCAAGTTTACCAAACTTTAATGTATTTCATAAATATTCATGCTTTTTACAGATTTTGTATTCAAACTATTGAAAGCCCTTCGCATTATGAAATGGTATTTGTGTTCGTAGGTAGTATATCGAATACGATTAATGATATTCACATTCAAATATTGACCAGGACATGTGACTATCCTGGATAACCGTTCAGGACACGACTGTAGTCTTGAAATCGAATATTAGTGCTAGATATCCTTGTGTAAAATATCCACTGGAGTATTGTATTCACTTTGACCACAATAAGTCCAATGAAGCTTTACAGAGAACGCTTCCTTTGAATTGAAGGAAAGTTTCTTGCTTCAAGTTCCTGATATGTTCTCACATAAATGAAGCTTTAGGTGACTGTTTTTAGTAAACTTTTAATGCATGCGTTTTGTCTTTGAAACAAAGAAAAATCTCATAAATGTTTTGAAACAGAACAATGTAGAAGTTGTTGAAAAAGCCAATTATAATGATGACTTTCAAAGGATTATTGCAAGTACCTCCGAACTGACACAAAATATATAAAGCCATTGGTGTAATTAACAACCTAAGTTAGTTTTACTGTTTTATCTTTTTGAAAATGGCATATCTTTTATTAACAGTTATAGGACTAATTAATCTAGTCATAAAAGAAAAATTTGGAACAATGGATTGACGAAACGAATCCATATGAATTGGTAATCAGGATGTGTTTCAAAATAAGAAAATGTTTATTGCAATCAATCTGGTGGATGATTGTTTTATATTAAAGTTTTACTAAATATTTTAGATAGTTTTAACACGAATTACAACTGAAAAAAAGAGAGAGAAAGAGAGAGTCAGAAGTAAAGGACCCACCAAGAAAGAGAAGAATGGTGATATGGTGATATCCAGCTCAGGACACTGGATGTGCCAAGCCCGTGCTCACCAGATGTGAGCCCCTGGGTTTTATAAATAATGAGAAGCACATCTCTACAATGGAAAAAGGAGAGTGAAGAAATGAACATCTCATTGATGAGAACAAGATGCAAATTACTGCCACTGGTGAGAGCAAGACGCTGTTATTCATAAAAAAAAGCATTGAACTGGAATGAGGTTTGATAAACATGTAAATATAAATCTGTGGAAGGTTGCAGACAAGCTGCATCTGCATTTAAAATCTGACGATTTTGATTGTAAATGAGACCTGTTAATTTCAAATTATTTATTCACAGAAAAAATGCTGTGCACATAAACATTACATTCAGCTGAGGAATATTGTTCTGGTGTAATTCTGGATGCCTTGAGATCTGCACGTTCTGTTTTTCACTCTCGTAATTGAAGACGATAATAAAACTGGTCGTAATGAAATAGAGGAAATGGTAAATAAGCTGTTCACAGGTTCAGGCAATGTAATTTATTACTGTGCGTAGTCAGGATTGTTAGATAAAATTCCTTGTTTTTATCCTCAATTTCCAATTATATTAGCTGAAAATAACAGTTTCGTTAGAAACTTTCCTTAGAAAGGTACACCCAATAAAAATAGTAAACGGATCACTTATTTTTTAATAAATTAAAATGCCGCGGGGATATTTGAAAATTATATATTATTTTTTTTATTAAAAAGAAACCAATTTAGACGAGTATTTTGGATTAAAACAATTTTTCTGTATGAGTTTTATTATTTTTTTAAATTTTCTAATTCTGATTTTCTTAATTTATTAAGATACGTTGTAGATGGAACTTTGTTCACCATTAATCGCAACTCAGAGGAAGAAGAGTTTTTGTATCTTTATGGAAAGGATTCAAATGACAATTTGTTTGTCATTTGAATTTCAATTAGTTTTGAATTTTGAATTTTTTTTTTGAATTTCAATTGAATTCAAAATTCAATTAGTTTTGGTAATTTGGAAAAGCTGCACTTTGTAACAGTAACCTGGAACCGAATCGAACCTTGGGAAATGTTCTTTTCATGGGCACAAGCTACTTTTGACACTACTCCGTAAAATGTCATCTTGCCAAACAGAGTAATCTCTCAGTCTCTTCCAATAGAGTGCAGTATTTATAATTCCGAATTGTTTGCAAAACCCAATTATAATGACTTTCAAAGGATTATTGCAAATACCTCCGAACTGACACAAAATATAAAGCCATTGGTGTAATTAATGTTTAATTCACAGTCACCCACTATTTCTTCAGATTCTCATGAGTACTGTTTTGTTTGTCTGATCCTCAAAAACCGTTTGCTTGACGCTATGATAAAAGATACTATCTTCAAGTTTCCATTTTAAAAACAGTGCACCTTCCGAAATAAATAAATAAGTATATTTCCAAGGTACGTATATGAAAAGCTAAACTAGCATCACCTAATCTCCTCTCTTGAAAGAGAACTCCATTATAAAGGAGTTCTCTTTCAAGGAAACGAAAAAAAATCCCAAAATGGCATTCTTACTCTGTCTCTATAGGGTTACAGACAAGCTATTTTTTTTGTGTTTCTTGCGCTTAATTATTGAATTACGAAAAACACCCGTCTTTTACGCCAATAGCTTAAATTCTTTTTAATGTTTAAGCTTTTTTTTGTTTTTCATGTTAATGCTTCACAGTCATCAGATATCCTTTATCTAATATTCTTTCTATTTTTATTTTTTGTATCAAAAAAAATCTTCAGCTTCCCACGGCCACTATTACTTCCTATTTTATTATTTTATTTTTTTCAAAATGTCAGTGGAGGCTCTGCATATCCCATAGCATTATCTGAGGGATGTATTTCTACAGAAAAGTAGAAACGCATCACCAACTATCAAGTAAACTTTGGGAATCTATTGAATATTCATAGCTGATTTGTTCCCTGGAGCCAGCGATTTCCCGTGCTACACGAAGATACATGAAAACAGAAAGGGGACGGAGATAAAATTGATCAAATGGCAATGTAATAGTAGGACCCCGTGGCATGTTCTGGTATCACCGCAACAACAAGAAAACAAACTGTTAAGATCCCGCGTGGTTATTTCTCAGCCTGGAGGCGAGGAAATGCAACAACCGAATGTGCCAACAACATCCTCTCCAGAGGGCATTACTCCAGCCTGGGGAGATAAACAACGGTAATCTATCACTGTTCTCTCGCTCTGGTGGCTGCGTCGTCCGCTTTGTCTGTATCTCTTTGTCTCCCAGTGAAAATGTAGTAAACCCAAATCACCTATCTGCTCACAATCACCCACTTTTTCCTATTTTTGATCTTCATACAATAGCAACAATCAAAGGAAAGTGGAGAACTTAAATATATGATTGATCAAAGCTCTTGAATATGTAAGCTTATCCGTGCTTCGTTTCGAAATCGATTTTATAAACACCAAGATAGCACGGATTGAAGTAGGCATATTGAATGAACATGCCCCAGTACAGCATAAAGTAGACAATCATAATAACGAGAGAGAGAGAGAGAGAGAGAGAGAAGAAATAGGAATAAGAGACATGAAATTGGAAACCAAAGATGTTTACAAGTATGTTGTGCGCACTTTCATATATTGATATTTGAAGAAAAACTTGTTAGTACATTCCTGGTGTGTATTGCTGATGTCATGATATTATCGGGTGGTATCACAATTAAAACTAAGTTGGGATTCACAGAGCCCTACTTCGGTTTCATTATTCTGGAAAAGGGAGGTTTATGTTGTACGCTGGAGAAGAATAAAGTCGAGTGGTAATAAAGAAGCTTTAAACTACAAGAAAGTCATGGTTTGAAATTCATGTACGCATGGGTTCACATTATAAGAAACTCTACAGTCAAAAACTATTAGAGAATAATTTAAAGACTACTAGAGCCCACGACAGTATTAAAGAAAATCTACTTATTAACGTGGGACATTCATAGTTAATTCGAGTTTCCTGGAGAAAGAGATGATTTTATCCAGGAAAGTCGAGTTTTTCATATAGCTAAACAAGCAAACCGACTATGAGTATGTGCAAAGCTTATCTTGAAAGAACCGTACATCAGCCTTGTGGTCTTAATGGCTTAATTTTCTCTTTATAATTTTAGTCTTAGTAACTGTAGCGCAGATATCTTAATATCAGTGGCCGTAACTAATAAATCAGTGTTATACAGTACATTTAATAAAATGTAACCGTGTTTAACGACTTTATTATCAAAAAGGAAAATATCTTTATTTATGCACAATTTTAACGTGAGAATCACAGTAACCTTTTTAATTTAGTTCTAAAGTAGTTTAGCCTGCTGACACCATTGCGGATCAGTTTCAGTAACCTGACATTTTCACTTCGCAGCTTCCTGAATTTTAACTTTTTTGCTTGTATTTTCGAAGTAATCTGTAAGGAGACTTTGCCGTTTTACAGTAGTGCATTGCAGTGTAGCAACATCTCAGTTAATTAATGTTTTCTTCTTTTAAACTAATACACACAAACTCAAAAATATAAATCGTATAAAGGGATTTTGAGAGCAATATTGGGCCACACTAGTGTGCCCACGCCAATGGGCACACTAGTGAGATAAATTTATTAAATATTATATGCATTTATTCTTCCACAAAAATACACAATCTCATGACTATCAATGTTTATGAAGTTATCATAAGTAATGAATTTTATTTAAAATTTATATCGCCATTTACCATTAAATTAATAATGTTTTATGTATTCCAACCATAAAGGGTTCTACCCTGGCATTTATAGAAGCTACCATTCTGTAAATAAAGTTTTGACACTAGTCAATAATAATTTTGTAGAGTGACACATATTGTAGGATTATGTCTGATGAGTTAAAGATCGTGGGGACAACAAGGTCTATATAATTTCGCCTAATATTACAGAATAACGTTGATGCAGCTGCCATGGTAGCTTGGAAGTAAATTAAAGCAAATCCATGTTAATCCTTACAACCAACCCGGCATATTCTCTTCTAATAGTAATTTGGTTCACTACTGTTTTATTTATTTTAATTTTTGTAATGGATTTAACAAGATATCTACTATCTCGTGATCTTCGAGCATTATTCTTTTGATCTAAATAATTCAGTAAACTTTTTCAAACATAGATTTATATTTAGCAATATAGATAGGGCTAGTTTTTTTCCATCCTATTCGCATCAAAAGCACAGGTCACGTTACGTATCATAGTGGGCTTATGTTTCACACTAAAAGCATCACGCACCACAGTGGTGGAAGAGCTGCGCGGTAAAAAGAACAATTATATTTATCTTGATGTTACTCTCTCGTGTGACGTGTTCAGTCGAAATTTTCGCGACTACGACAAAAAATAAAAGGTAAACATAATGTAGAAAATGTAAATTCCATAGGTTTATACAAAATAAAATCATTCTGCTGGCGACAGATGGCAAGAATCCAAATAAAAAAACTCCATCCTTGTTCTGAAAGCAACGTACAGTCCGAAAAACGAAATTCAAAAATTTAATAAAATGTGCTGCGCTATTAAAAAAAAATTCTGCTTGTTTCAATCAAGCAGAATTTTTATTATGGCTTATCGTAATACAAGATGCGTTTAGCATCTTGTATCACGATAGGAAGTGAAATATGTGGCGAATATCAACTTGGTGTACATTGAGTCAAGCTCCTTACACTTGTGTTCTTAGTTGGGCATCATTGTTTGGTGGCTGAGAGACGAAGGTCAGTTAATGTGTCCCAAATGTTTTTGATGGGCCACAGAGCTGATGAACGCAAGTCCATAGGAAGAATGCTCGCGTGGACTCTGTTGGAATATGAGAGCCATGTGTTGATGAGCACTGTTGCTGAAAAATAGCATTTTGGATTGACAGTATAAAGGGCATAAGATGGTTTCAACATAACGTTCTGTATCAACTAGCCATAACAACCAGAAATGAACGTCAAAAAGATAGTATTACATTATCTATATGAGCTAAGCTATCCATATGACGGTTTTCATATTTTTAGGATTTGTGACCTACTTTTTAAGTAAAGGTCACATGCTTATCGGCGCTACCAACAAGATCCAACAGCGAAAGTAGTAGTTCGCGGATAATACTTAAAAATACAAGATTAATTATTCAACAAATTGATGAGGAATCAACCTCACGAAGATCTTATCATGAATAGTGAAGTCTGCATAATAAAAATTGTAAAAGTTTTCCTCACTTGAATTTTAATCAATATTATAAAGTACATGTTGTGCTTACTTTTCTGTGTACCAAAAGAAATTGAGTTTCTCAAAAAAAATTTCAAAATGCAGTTGTCTTTTACCCAACGCTGACATGGACTAGTTACCTACGACACTTCATTCTCCTAAGCGATTAATAATGCCACTCTTTCGTCCGGAAAAATAACGCTGCCCATTTTTCAATTTCGACTTAATTACTTTATATAATTAATGAACTGTGAAGCATTTCTTTTGTTTAAAATTTTGCCTGTACATTATTTTGCTTTGTTTACTTGTACCTTCTCTTCGTAATTTTTAAAATACAAAAGTTGATGAATTTCAATTTTCATGTGGCAGTGGCCTTTTTTTTTTTTTTTTTTTTTTTTCAGTATCAAAAACAATTTTTGGCTATGGGCGCTAATTCTGTGGTTGTCCCCTTGTCGGGGCTATTATCGCTAGGATCCCCTCACCCTTCTAGCTTTCTTTTTTTCTTTAAGTTATTTAGAGAGAATTTTCTCGACGCGGCCATTACTTTGATCATATTGAAATGGTTTCTGCTTGGAATTATTTAAATCGTATATTGCGTCTGTTGAAGATATGTATTTAATTCCCAGTCCTGTGTTTTACGATCTTTGTGGTCGTTCTCTTGTGTGGATTAGCGCGACTTCCAACAAAGATGCAATACGGTGGATTCTTAGTATGTTCGCAAACTTATCGACAGTATTATTTTATAGAATGGATCTTATTGATTGACAGACCTTGACCAAGATCCACCAGTCACACCTGGTTTCATTCGGATAACGCGAACATTAAATTCACCTGGAGAGCATTTTGTAATTAGTAGATACCTCGACGTAAGTAAAATTTATCCTTTTCAATTTTTTAGAAAAATAAATAAATAAATAAATATATATATATTTATACTCCTCGACTTACGATCTTCTCCATGTGGGATGGTCGCAAGTCGGGGAGTTATCTGGAGATTTATCATATTATGTGCTTTTCGATTTCTGTTTTTCGGTACTGTTTTCATAATAGTTAATATATCATTTATAATTTATTTTACGTAGAGGTAAAGAATTTGATAAGCTTTTAATTTTCAGAGTTTAATTTTTAACGGACTTTCCAATATCATAGCACCAGGTTGATTGATATCGCTAGTATGGGAAGGTGGCATTATATGAATTTAACAATGATAATAAGTGTTTTCACTTCATGTCATTTAAATTACTACATATGGTTGATCCAACTCACTTTTTTTCTTTAGTATGCTTTCTCTTCTTTTCTTGGCTTGCAGATAGATCTTGAACAAATTTGCTGAGGCTGTGCTGATTATTGATATTATGTCCGCTTTGAGCAAAAAAAAAAGGAAATAGAACTTTATATATAATAAATAAAGTTTCATGCAAACCAGTATTGATCAAATATGAAATATCGCTGTTCAAAGTTCGTTGCTGAATCTGCTTAAAATTCAATTCAGGTGTTTGAGAGGTGTTGCTACTCCGGGATGTATTACTTTGCTTTCTTTGTTTCCTGTATTTGATAAGAAATGATCCAAAACCTTCCACTGTTACTGCGTTGTTTTGAGGTGGTTTATGATTCCACAACTTGTCTGCAATGGCATAGTCAACAGTATACGCTATCTTTGCAGCTATCTGTATTACAAACGTTCACATTGTGCGCTTGTGTGCGTGTTTCTATTATGTTCCGAGTTAGTTATGCCTAAAATATAACAGGCAGGTGGATGCATCCAACACTCTGTACAGAGAGTCGCCGAAACCTCAATAAGTAGGAACATACCCACAGCGTATACCTAGAACCGTGTGTGAGACGCGTGATTCTCTTATTATGCTAGCTTCCTCGTAAATTCTCGGTTATCTCTAGGGCGAAAATATTTTCTAGCGTTGCTGCACGTGGCATTGTATGCGTTACCATTTCGAAAGAGAATGCCATAAACAAGGGAAGGAGAGTTGGTATCAACGTGCAGGTTGTATAAAATTAATGAAATTCTGTCATAATACTGAAAGCTGTAAAAATATACGATATTCTCAGGGTCGAGTTAATCATATTTCAGTTCAGCATCATATAGAATAGAATAGATTTTATCCTAATTTTTCATTCGGAAATACCTACATATAGTATGAATAATACGTTATTAATACTGTTGTCATTTTACTTTTAGCAATTTTAATATGTTGTCTTTTAATATGCATAACTGCAAAACCAACCATTTGCTAATCATTCATTATTTACGTAAGCAAGCAGTACATTGTCCGGTAAACAATAACGAATAATCGCATGGATAACGCTATCCATTGCTTATTGAATAACTGTTTTTTTTTTTTTTGCAGTATCCATTGTTTATATGATAAATGACTGTTTACCTCAGTAAATGATTGTTACTTCCCATTCCATTGTTTACCTCAGTAAATGATTGTTACTTCCCATTCCATTGTTTACCTCAGTAAATGATTGTTACATCTCATTCCATTGTTTACCTCAGTAAATGATTGTTACTTCCCATTCCATTCTTTACTCAGTAAATGATTGTTACTTCCCATTCCATTGTTTACTCAGTCAATGATTGTTGCGCACCCTTCCATTTCTCACAGTAAATGATTGTTAATTTCCATTCCATTATTCTAGCAGTAATAGATTGCTCATGTTGGTAAATTAAACAATGCAGCAGCGTGCGAAGGGGAAGATTCCTGCATATGGATTGAAGGAGGATAAACCATGCGACCCTCGCCTGAGATCGACGAACTCAGCTACGTTGTGAAAAAGGTCCAAAATATTCCTTGCATCATTGACAGGATTTTAACTCAGGCCTCTTCCACCCGGTGTGGAGAGGACGGTGCTTATATCAGCTCTGCTACCCAATCGTGAACTTCAATGGCTTCAGTGGTTGGAATGGTGGCACATTTGCTGGCAATACTTATTGTAGAAGAACATAGAGCTGCGGTTGGTTAAATATGCACATATTCATTTTATTGATCCATATTGGAGACGCAAATTCAACAGTGGCAAGAAATTGTTTAAATAAAACTGTATAACGCAGTTCTGAAACAGGGAATATGTCGTTTGAGAAAGTTTCTTTGCTTATTCGCTTTGGCCGATGAGATTATTGAAACTATGGCGATGTTGGTTTAAAACAAAACCTAAGCTAACTCTCTCAGAATATTTTAACAGAACCCAACATGAAAGAAATGTGACCATATCCACAGAAGGAGCAATGTCGTGTTTAGAAGTCCAACGTAACAAGAACCAACCAACTACGCACTGTCCTTTTCTGACGTTGCCTGTAATTTTCACGAGGACTCAAAATAAAGACTTCAATGACTGGAGTCTGTTATCGCCTTGTTATATGAAACATTACTTGTCATTTGTACAGACGAGAAGATAGTTACTGCCAGTAATGTTTGAACACTTTGAAATAAAACCTAAGAACTACGATGAGACATCGTTAAATTGCAACCTTTCTGATAAACAGCGTACTGCCAAGCGGGCCATTATCGTTAGAACAACAGACAAAGCCGTTTACACCAAACAGACCAAATAACTTGGCTAATGATGTGTTAAACAAGAATAAAATTGATGCTAAAGTTTTAAAACTACTCTTATTTCAGGCTAGATTACTCGGAAAGGAGTTCAAATGACAACTGAATTGGCGAAATAGTTTTAGATAAATAAGAGAAAGTTCATACATGTGAAAATAATAGTTTGCTAGATAGCGTTGAAGTAAATTCAAATAAAATTACTGAAATCAAAATATAAACAACTATAGCACTTGACAAGCAATGTTAACGCCTTCAGAATTAATTAATTATTAGCTTATTTTCTACCAAAAGCTGGAATAATAAAATATTCACTCACTAATTGCATCTGCCACAGAAACCAACTTCTTTTTCTGGAACAGAACAACGCAGTGTAAGACACTTTGTACTAAACGTTTTATGCGGTGGGTCGTAAAAGGATTCGCGTAAGGCATAATGGACATTCTGAACGAATAGTCCAATCTAGCTGAAATGAGGTTGTAGGTTGCGAGCCAACTTGTTAGTTGTTCAGGCTGCCCACTAGTTTTACTCTTTCTTGGCGTTATCGATGTTATTAATGCGCTACAGTTATTATTTTATGAGAAAAACATCGAGTCGTTCGACAAGTAAATAGAATATTTTTAGATGACTTTCATGAAAGAAACTTACAGACAAGAAATGTTATTGTTTTCGGAGCGGATTACAATCAACGAAAGTACGAATTTTCAAGAATTAGATATAGTTTCTAATCTCAAACTTTTACCATTTCAAGTTAATTTTAGAAATTTGAGATATAAACCTTTAAAGCTTCGTCTCAAGACTGATAAAAGTAAGTATCAGTCATGTATTTTTGTTAGGTTTGCAAACTGACTCGCGTTAGCATAGGGTTGCGATTTGAATGAAGACTTCTACATGAAGACTTGTTTCAAAGGTCTTCTTCATGAGGTTTAGATGCCCTCTTACGACCTCTGGTCTGTTACTTTATCCATTCGTGCCAAATTTCAGACTTGTGCACACCAAAATCGTTATGACGCCCGTTATTCATATTTTTCTCAATGTTGGAAATATTTAAGGTTCGTTTATTGTTTCAAGTTTAAGACGAGATGTACTCTTAAAGTGTACTTAAAATAAAAAAATCCCCTGCTCACTGCTCTACTAAACCTGCTTACGATTTTCTGCCTGGCGTGTTGAAAATCTATTCGCTGGAGTTGTATTACACAGTTAAATCTAAATTATTTTCTCTTGGATGATCACAGTGGCCGTGTTAATCGGTCTCAGGCGAGATTTTATTTCATTTTTTTTTCGTCTCTGTTCATTGGGCTTTTGCTGGGCTGCCTTGGATGTTGCATTGACCTAGATGATGCTTCGAACTGGTCTCTATACTGGGAATTGCGTCAGTTGACTCTGGATTATTGTGTTGACTCTGGATTGGATTCTTGCTCGTGATATGGTTCTATTTATTGTCATCGACTCATTAATGAACTAGTTTCTTCAAATCGGGTTCTGATTTTAAAAGTCTATTATGGATGTTGCAGTTGATTGGAGGGTGAAATTCTCGAAACAATACGCGGACCATAGAATATAAAGTTTTCAGAAATGATATATTGACTTCTTATACCTTTGTGTCTCGTCACAAAATCTAACTGGACAAATCCTGAGGCTGATAAAAAAATACACATTTTAATGAATAAAGCGAAAAACGGATTACCACCCAGCTTAGTTTTATTATATAACCACTAAATTTTTAATGTCTGATTTCTCTTCAAAAGCTTTAAATGTGTTGAAACGATATGTTAGGAATTTTACCAATATAGTTTCGGATTTATGTTTATGTTCTACATTCGAGAACCCATAAAGTATGTACAGAATATTAATTAGATGTGGAATTCAACCGGAATTGTGGAGGAAAGCATCTTCTTTACGAGACTTTAATAGCTATGTAAATCACAAAGTCAGCGTGTTGAATAATGGGTGTGATAAAGAATCACGATGCGACATGCAGATGAGAGCCTACCACTATCTCTACAGGACACCAAGATACGAACCATCTGTTTGACTTGACACAAATTGGGCTTTGTTGACAGCAATTTCTTTCACGTTCCTTTATTATATACATATCTACAATTCGCTGCGCTTAATTTGAAATTGTCGCAATTTAACAGCAGCAGAATTTTTTTTCTGTTATTGTAGGATCAGATCAGAATCTATCGGATCAGAATCCATCGGATCAGAATCCACGCTCAGCTTACGTGAAGATAAAGAGGTTATAAATAAGCTTAAGTTTGCGATTCGAACTGGCACCTACATTGCAGAGCTCTTTTCCGGCTTTTTAACTCACCACAGGGATCAAGTAGTAGTAATAATCGTGGCAAGGATGCAAGAAAGCAAGCTTATGTAGCATCAGCCAAAAAAAAAAAAAAATTCACACAACCATTCCCTTTAAATGTTTGTCTAGTTCCTCCTTAAATTTATTTAACCTACCAACTTCCACAACGACAGATGGAAGTTTGTTCCAGCAATTAACCACCCGCTGGCTAAAGGCAAATTTCCGCACATCTGTTCTGCAGCTGTCTTTCCTCAATTTGAATTTATGCTCCCTTAGGTTCGTAATCTGAACAAGTGGAAGAATCCCATCAGATTCAGCGTGCTCAACCCATTCAAGGCCTTATACACCTCAATCAGATCACCTCGCAGTTGCCTAGTCTCAAGCCACTGCAGTTTTCAGAACTTAAGCCTCTCTTGGTGAGATGATCCCTTCATTCCCCCTCACCAATCTTGTTGCCCTTCTCTGTACACGCTCAAGCAAATCTACATCCTTCCTAAAATGAAGCCTCCAGACCTGCACGCAGTACTCAAGGCCATTGCCTTATACAGAGGGAAAATCACCTCTTTTTTACTGATAGCAAAATCCCTGTATATCATTGACAATACCCCATGACCTGCTCTTGCAGCCTGTCTGCATTGTTCAGAAAACTTCATGTCTGATTGCACAATTACTCCCAGGTCTTTTTCATTTTCTACCACCCTAAGTGTGGTACCACAGAGTTAGTACGGTCCTCTGGAGTTATTTCTACCCATATGCAGTACTTTGCATTTGTCAATGTTAAACTTCAGTTGCCACATCTAAGCCCATCTCCCCATATTTTTAGATCCTGTTGCAGTAGCACATTGCCATTACTGTCACTAACAACCCTGCCAACCTTTGCATCATCTGCAAACTTTGACACTAAGCCTGATATAGCTTCATCAATATTTTTATTAATAACAAGATACACAACAGGTAACCATTAACAGTGTATCTGAGATCAGAACAATAAACATAATAACAATAATATGAAATCCAACAGGAAGATAAACATTGATATAGATTCAAACATTAAAATCATATGTACAAAAGAGGATTGCATTAAGTTAAGTTACCGGTAAAACAAGTAATAATTAATCAGTTAGAGAACAGATAAATAATAAAACAAATAATAATAAACTACAATGATTAGATCAGAGCTAGTAACTTTGCAGTTTAAGAGAAGAGGCGAACTTATGGATGGAGTCATCAGTGATTGGAAGTTGTCAAAGAAGTCAATGAGAGAGTCATTTGCTGATTCTGTTCAGTGGACTGAACTTCATAAAGTCCATGGTGGCAGAGTCAAGGCGAAACGGTGTAAGATTCCTGACTTGTCTACAAGGAGCATTGAAGTTGATTTTGCTAAGGATATCAGATACTTCATAAGTTCCAGTGATTACTTTGGCTAGAAGGGTGATGTCAGCAGTAACTCTTCTGGTGCACAGAGGCCTCGGATGAAAGTAATCACACAGCGATTCATAATACACTGAGTGATAGAATAGAGGATTGCGGTACGTAATGTAATGGACAAAATGTTTTTGGACTGCTTCAATTTTGTTAGGTAAAGTCTTTGTGTGAGGATTCCAGATGGATGAACTGAATTCAAGGATTGGCAGAACAATAGTTTTATAAAGGATAACGGTATATTTGTAGTTTTTTAACTTTAATGTGTTCCGTTTGATGGATCCCAGTGTTTTGAATGCTTTGCTGGTGATTTTGAGGACATGAGCATGCATCGAATTTAGCACTGCTGGAGAAGAGAATCCCCAAGTCGTTAACTTGGTCACACCTTTCGATGATCACAGGGTTAATAGTGTACTCCGAATTTATTAGTTGTGGAGATCTGCCGGACGAGAAAGAGATTACTTTGCACTTCGAGGGGTTAGCAGACAAGCCATTCAGAGATAGCCACAGAACGAATTTATTGAGAGCACATTGAAGCTGTTGACAATCGGTAATCTCCTTCACTGCTGAGTAGATCTTAAGATCATCTGCATAGAGAGCAACTTGAACATTTGAGGTGTAGATGAAAGAAGGAAGATCATTTACGAAAACAATGAAGAGAAGAGGACCTAAGGAGGATCCTTGTGGTACTCCACTTAGTGGTATAAAACAGTCTGAGTTCACTTGATTGATGATAACGCTCAAGGAACGATGCGTAATATAGCTGCGTTGCCTTGAGAGCAAAGGGTCACGGATACCATATAGCTTAAGTTTTTCCAGAAGTTATTCGTGCGGGACTTTATCAAATGCCTCATATGTCTGTGTAGACTGCATCAACTTGAAGGTGGTTATCAAGAGCTTCAGAGGTGTATTGCCAGAAAGGAAGTAAATTTGTGACTACTGACTTGCCACTGCAGAAATCATGTTGATTCTGATCAATGAAAGGCCTGAAGAATTCGAAGAGATGTTTGTGTACTGCTGTGTCGAAGAGGTTAGCCAGGCTGTTTTGCAACGTTATGGGTCTGTAATCAGTTACATCATTTTTATCACCTTTTTTGAAAATAGGAACTATATTGACCTGCTTAAAGTGCTTAGGATACTTCCCCAGCCTGAGAGACAAGTTGAAGATCCGCAGTATGAGGGGTGGTTTTAAGGTAGTGACAGTCATTTTCCAAAATAAGCCTGGAATGTCATCTGGGCCTCTAGTATAGTCATTTCTCATGCTTTTAATGCCTAATTTAAGTCTTCATCAGTGATAAAGAGGTTAATGAGGATATCATCTTTAACAGGTGTGAAGTCAGGAAATGAGGCAGGTCTCAATGTACCATTTGTTTGAATTCTGGAAAAATGTTTGGCAAACTCTTGAGCAATACTGAATTCGTCCGATAAGAGAATTCCATCTGCGTTATGGAGTTGTAACTTTCTACTGGTTATATTATTATGCTTCATGTAATTCCAGAATGGTTTGATTTCTCTGTGAGAAGCAGACTATCCTGAACAGACTCTATACATATTTTAAGAGTTTAATATGAGCGTTTTCACTTCTTTGAGGAGTTGGCTGAATATTTCATAGTATTGACTGCCACCTGATTGCTTATACTTGTTTCTATAGAATTATTTGGATTTAATTTTATGTATTAGTTCGTTGTTATACCAGTGCGGGTAGGTAGAGCGTGCGGTCAAATGGGATTGAGGAACAATGTCAGATATAACTGAGTGGACACAGTTGATCAGGTTGCTGGTGAGCACATCGATGTCATCCATAGCATCAGAGAGCTGCTTGTCTACGTTGCTGAGAGCTAGGTTGAGCAGAGGCCAGTCAGCCATTCTGAAATTGAATCGTGGAGAACGGGAGCCGCATTTGAAGTTATGAGAAGTCACAGTGATGTCAAAAGTAATTGGCGAATGATCCGAGTGAAATATAGGGTTGTCATTGTGAACATCTATATGAGTAGAGGAGAATATTAGGTCAAGGTAGGTATTTTCTCTGGTTGAAAAATTGCAAATTTGTTCAAGACCATAGCTGTGAAGTATATTAAAGAGAGCCGTAGTCTGCAGTGGTGGAGAAGAAGATCCTAAATTGGCCAGTTGACAGTTAGTCACCCAAAACCATTGCTATGTCGGCAGATTGAATTAGTGGGAAGATAGATTCCAGCGAGCTTTCTAAGTACTGAAGGTCGATATTAGTTAAGGGAGGTGTAAAATAAAGCAATACGATTAAGACTTTTAACTTGCCAAGATGAAGAAGGCAGTATAGTGACTCAATATTTGTGAAATTTGATGCAATTTCACAGAGTATATGGTTATAATGTATAATAGCTACTCCGCCTCCACGAGATCCTCTGTCCTTTCTATGGATTGTATATTGCCCATCTGTAAGCTCCTGATCATCAATATCTATGGAGAGCCAGGTTTCAGTGAGCAGGTAAATGTCTTAAATATGTGAGCCTTGGATTGCTCTAAAGCATTTTAGGTTGCTAATTATACTCCTCCTGCAATTCTGAAGGTAAACACTAAACAGTTGTGATCTGGGGATTCTATGACGAGAGTAGAGGGTAGTATGTACAGATAGCAAGGCCTCTGATTGCTATGCCTGTGGATAAGAGATTTTGGACTCCCTTGATGGTCTGTCCGTGAAGCGTTTTACTAGAGCCCCTGATAAGAGGGATCTTTGATTCAGCACTTTTTCTGTTTGTGATGGAAGGCATCTTATTATAAAAGATGAGTAGGCGGGACACCGTGTCTTCAGAGAACGGACATTACACCGAAACCATATTCTTCTTTAATTAAGTTGATAAGATCTTCAGATTTAGTGGCGGGTCCATGCCTAGAAACAAAAATTCGGTCTTTTGTGGGAATAATTGTGATATTGTACTTATGTTTGAGTAACTGAGATTTTTTTGAGTAGTTACATTCTGTGTTTGATGAATTTTGGCTGGAAGTTTGGAGGAAGTATCTAGAGGCTTTAACATTTTCTGAAGGTTTGTTCTGTTTTGATCTTTGGTGTGATATTTGAGACTGACAATCAGACACAGGTTTACTCACTGTGGCGGCAGCCCTACAGACAGGTTTGAAGACCTCATTAGATGTGGCAGCAGTTATTTTTGCCTATGTTGCCTTAACTTATGTTGAAGAGAATTCCACTTGGTGACTCAGAGCTTGTAAAATAGAGGTACAGACAGAACTGTTCCGCAGAGGAGAGCAGGTCATAGGAGTGGTTCGATTTACATCAGAAGAATCATCTGACAGAGTCTGTTTGGCAATAATTTGCTCTGTTAAATGACTTGAATCATGAATGTTAGCAGGCTTTGGCAAATTAATATTTGCAGCAGTAGGAGTATTGAGGCCGGTGGAAGATGAAGATCTGGTCTCAATACTAAGGGCATCGTCAGGTAATGATGAATTCCTATTCATTTTGAGCCCATTAGTTTCAAGAGTAGGTTCAGAATTCTTCCTAGCTTCCCTTAAGTGGCAAGACATAATTGACTTGAGATTTTTAATTTGGGCGTTAATGTCGGAAATTTCAGCCTGTTGATTAGTTAATATTGTTTTTATACCAATATATCATTGATAAATATATAAAACAGCAGTGGACCCAACACCGAACCCTGAGGGACTCCACTAATAACATTAGTCCACGGAGAGCAGCGCCCATTGATTACCACCCTCTGTGTTCTCCCACTCAACCATCCTTTTTTCATATCTGCATTACCATTGTAGCAACTTACCCTTAATACCATTCTGCTCCAATTTGTACCGTAGTCTTCCATGCGCAACAGTGTCAAAAGCTTTCCTGAAATCCAAGTATATGATATCAAAATTATTTTTGCATCCAGTTCCTTTGTAACCGCATCATAATATCCAATCAGTATTTTCCTTAACAAATCCATGCTGTGTCTGAATTATTGCTGCAGTCTTGTCTAGATGATCTTGCAATGCATCTTTAATCAGTAACTCCATCATTTTCCCTGGAGCAGAAGTTAAACTAACTGGTCTGTAATTACTCGTGTCACCCTTCGATCCCCGTTTGTGAATTTGGGATACATTTGCACATCTCCAGTCCGTGGCAACGTCCTCTGAGTCCAAGGATGCTCTCATAATTATGGCTAAGGGTTTGCTTAGTTCCTTTGCCGCCTCCTTTAATATAACTGGATAGAACCCATCCACCCAGGTGTCTTTCTTATGTTTAACTTCAACAATTTCTCCTCCACTTTGCTCTCAGTTATTACAAAATCATTAAGCATCCTGTTACAATTTGATAAACTTCTTGAATTTTCCTTTCTTAATAACTCCTCATGTGTGAATGTAGATGCAGGATCATCAACAGCCGAACCATCGATATCAAGTGGACCAATCGGATTCATCCCCTTCCTTTTAGAGTTTATATATATGTAAAGAAATCCTTGTTGTTTTTCTTAGCATCCTTTGCCAAAGATTTCTCGTAATCTGCCTTCGCCTGCCTAACCTACTTTGTGACCTGATTACAGACTAGCTTATATCTGCAATAGGCTTCTGTGTCACCTGATAATTTATAGTGCCATGCATTTTACTTCTCTGTCATGAGTCTCATTAGTTCATTTGACAACCATATTGTTCAATGTTTAGGCCTAAACCTTGAACAATATTTCTTAATAGGTATGAAGCGTTTAGTAGCTTCCACGATTAATTCCTTGAATGCTTTCCACTCCGAGTTTGCTGTTGGTAACATCATCAGTTGGTCCCACTATACAGAATTTAAAAACTGTCTGAGACCACTGTAATCACTTTTACCGAAGCAAAAACCGTTTCCTTTACCCCTGGTGGTAATTATATCTTTAAGTAAATCCCACATCAGTACACTGTGATCAATGCCACCTAGTGGTTCCTTTATCTGCAAATTCTTAATAGACGAATCATCACTGCTGATAACCAGACCAAGAGTATTACTCTCTCTGGCTTCCTCTCGAACATGTTGCTGTAGAAAACAGTCATCCAATAAATCCACAAAAGTTTTACTAGTGTGCGAGTGACCAATCCACAAGTTACAGTCAATATCTGGGAAGTTAAAATCCCCCATTATAAGACATTCTGATTTACTAGCCCACTTTATTTCTCTGTACAATTGTTCGTTGTACTCATTCGAGTCATTAGGCCTATAACGCACTCCTACTCTTATTTTTGCTTTAGCAGTGCTTATGTCACACCAAACTGACTCACCAGTACACTGTTCATCTATATCAACTGGATGCACTTCTTTCGATTTTATGTTTTTCTTAATTAACAGCATAACCCCTCCTCCCTTCCTATCCTGTCTATCCTTTCTGTACACATTGTACTCCACAAATTCCAATTCTTCATTCCTAATATCAGTGTGACACCACGTCTCTGATATCCCAACAATATCCGCCTTTGATGTCTTGACCAACGCTTCAAATTCATCAAATTTATTTACTATATTTCTAGCATTGGTATACATGCACCTATTCTTATTCTTTGTTACTCTAACACATCCCATATACCCACCTGTTTCACGATGACTGCCATCAGTCCCTGAAACTCCCAGAACCCCTCGCTCCAAAAATAAAAGTCATCAGCTTTTATTTTTGTATTTTCATTACTGTTCAAAAAGGTCCACTCAATTTCGATTCCCATTTGAATGGAAGATTTTTTTTTCATAGAGTAGAGAGTAGACGAGATCGCTCATGCAGTTCTCACCAAATTAACTCCAGTGAGCATTGCATGGTTTTATCTCTCAGAAACTCAGATTTTTCATCCAGCAGCAGGCTAGCTGACCGAAGAATAAACAAAATTACATTAGCATTATACTAACGCCTCATAACCTTACTTGCACACTTAACACACATGGAAACCGTGAGGTAATATGTCATGTTACATGGACCAGAGACTAATGGCTACATATATTATTTTTAAGAATGAGTCCTTATTTACAACATTGGGCAACTCGAAACGTACACTCCCCTGAGGTCCAGGAACGTCCACATTTGCAGATGATACAAAGTTGGCAGGGTTGTTAATCACAGTAACAACGGTATGCGGCTGCAACGGGATCTAGAAAAGTTGGGCAGATGGGCTGAGAGGTAGCAACTGAAGTTTAACATTGATAAATGCAAAGTACTGCATATGAGTAGCAGTAATCCCAGAGTAACATATCGACTGTGCGGTACTACACTCAGGGTAGTGGAGAGTGAAAAAGACCTGGGGTGTAATTGTGCCACCGGATATTAAGTTTTCGGAGCAGTGCATACAGTGCCAGAGAAGCTCATGCGGTCTTGTCAATGATGTACAGGAACTTTGCTAGCAGAGATACGGTGATTATCCTTTTGTATAAGGCAGTCGTCAGGCCTCCAGTACTGCGTATAGGTCTGGAGGTCTCATTTTAGGAAATATGTAGAGTTGCTGGAACGGATACAAAGAAGGACAATCTCGTTGCCAATACAAAGGGGATGTTCTTACCAAGAAAGGCTTAAGTTCTGCCGATGGCAGCGTCTCGACACTAGGCACCTGTGAGGTGATCTTGCTGAGGTGTTTAAGTCTTTAAATGGTTTCATCAAGTTCAGTGCTGATGGGATTCTTCCTCTTGCTCAGATTAAGAACCCCCTCATGGGTGTAGATTCAAACTGAGGAAAGACAGCTGTAGAATAGACGTGCGGAAGTTTGTCTTGATTGCTGGAACAAGCTTAAGCTTCCATCTGTCGTCATAGAAGTTGATAGCTTAAATAAATTCAAGGAAGAACTGGACAAGCTTGGAGTGGATGGAGAGGTGAATGGGAAGTGGAATTTTTTTTCCAGCTGATGCTGTATAAGCTTGCTTTCTTGCATCATATGCCACTGCTAATTCTAAAAGTGTCCCTTTCAACATCATCACCTATCGGGGTGAGCATTCTAGTTTGAGCAAAAATCTCTTTGTATAGGCAGTAATTTCTCTAGGAGCTTCGAAATGCTCTCGTAGAAATCATTACCACCTGAGCTTTCTGTATTGTAGTCTTGTATTGAATTCTGGGGGATGGGGACAGAATTTTCCGCCTATTAATCATAAATTAAAATTCCATCCATGACTTTATTACAGACTGATTTGGCTTCTTCTGTGATTTGGCTTCTTTCGTACAATATGCAGATGAGCATACATGTGTACGGACATAATACATGATAAAAAATAGAATTCAGATAATGTCATAGGAACTGGTGCAATGTGATCTAAGCAGTCGACGTTCCAATTCTCAAAACCACAACTGGTTTATGCATGTCTGTTCGTTGTCATTTTTTTTTTCTGTTAATAATCTTTCGTAAGCATTAAAGATTGCGGTATTAGAAGGAGTTAGTCTAAGTTAATCCACTTGCGATGTTGCATTCGAATATTTTTACTGATTCCCCTAATATATATTACATTTTGCGAATGTTCAGTAAGGTTTGGAAACGAGCTTCGTTGCATTTGTAAACAGTTCCAATCAGATTAATGAACGTTAAATCCCAATTATTATTACGATTCCCTATTCAAATTCACAAAACTTGATGGCGATAAAACGTCTATTTTTTTAGAATAATAAATATGAATTTTTTGCAGATATTGATAATAAATAAGTGTTTTCGGCGAATAATTTGTCTACTTTAAATATGAACTGTAACGAGTAATCTGCTTGACATAAATTAGCCGTCTTAAATGTCCTTCTTCATTAGAATTCCCCTAATTAAACTGTGCCGCATGATCGCCACTGATCTTTGAAGTTCCTCTTGTTCACCTCCCTCCCCATCCTTCGTCGAAGTGTAATGGTTGCTATAGTTTGCTTATGGGAACTTTAAGTATCAGGGGATGCCATTATCCTTAATTACTTTAACGGTGACATCATCATGTTCACATCCTTTAGCTCGTTCGACATTCAGTAACATTAGATGGATTAATTTGTTCTCATGCACGCCATTGATCATGACAGCTATCAGAAATAGTAAAGCGTTAAATCTCTCAATTTCCTATTGTAAGATTGCACGTTGCTGGAGAAAGGCGAAGAGATGGGATCAAACTTTTCACGAGTATTCTACACTTAACTGTGATCTTTCCTGGAGATTTGGGACGATGGTCCCTCGTACAGCCCTTCGCTATGCTTGTTTCTTATCTCAAAATGAAAATAACTGCTTAATATTAATGGACTTGCTGACTCAAGTTGCTTATTTCCTGTGGGCAACTATGCATAATCACGAAGATTTGGTGTAACTTGATAATGGTTGCATAAAACGGCGTCAGTAATTATGCACGTCCATTAACTTTTCGTGTTTGGAGTTACCATAATGCAAATCTTTGCTGAAATTATTTTGAGGTTTTCTGAACCAGATTTTTGTGGATGTTTAACTAACGTAATAATAATCGATTAGATAGTTCTCAAACTGATCTCCACGGATAGATAGTCCAGTTTTGTCCATAGGAAATTCTTCTTTAGTAATGGTCCCTCAGAAGTTATAAATTAGCTCGTTCAAGTTAATGTACTTAGTAATCCGCAAAAATTTCGGATAATTAAGAAACTTTTTCGCAATATAAAGAAGTCTAAGAATCACTGAGCTATTATAATAACCTTCATATTTTATTATGGCTGAAAAAACTTAGGTTATTTATAATTCATTATAGTTAATCGCGCACTTGTTTCTAAAGATTCAAGATTTTTTCTCCTTCTTCCTCGTTCTTTATTAAATGGTTTGGCCAAAGACTTTCTTTTCAAAAAGTATCTGAGGAAAATAACGGAGCTTCCTAAATAAAAATGTATTCATCATAAAAATTAATCTTTACAGTAGCCACTTTAAACAAGGGGGCTGTGAGCCGATGTTGCTTTGAAACTAGATTTTACGTTGAACCAGTAAGTCATAAATATCGGAAGAAAGTTCTATTATTAAGACCTTGTTTTAAAAATTAAAGCTTTTTCTATTTCTGTGATGTATTGTGATTTTGTTCTACTTTTTTTGTTTTAATTTTCATCCATTTCAGGTGATGAATGCATGCAGAAATAGCATTTCCGGATAGCATCCATCATCAGACTAATTACAATGTACGCAATAAAAAATATTTCCCAAACTTCTTACAGGGATAAGTTTTAGATGATTAATGGTCAAGTTTCCTTATAAAGATAATTAGTCATTAACAATTAACCTGCTTGTCTTCAATGAACACAGCGTGGTATAAATAAGTCCAACAGTTGTTAAATAATGACATATCGTCACTATATACGTATGTTCATGATTTCTTAGATTCATAATTAAGACAATGAATAATGTAGAATTAAAAACTGTTTTTTTTTTCTCTGTAATCGGTGTGTTTATCTTTTGTTTTAATCTTCTTCGTAGAAGCATTACGTTGACTAGTTTACGTTGAAGTTTTAAAGATGGCTTTTTTGGAATTTTGTGAAGAGTATTGAATTGTAATTTCATGGGGTTATTCTTTAATAACCTAGCTAGTGGCGCGCTTCTCTCTGTATTGTTTTTGTAGCTTTCTGATTTTGACCGCCTCAGGTGAGAATGTCCTCGGTTCTCCCTCCCGGAAATTCTGGTTTTTCCATTCTACAAAGCAGCCAAACCTATAACATAATAGACTAGATTTAGAGACATGATATACTTACGCCTTAGCTGCCTTGATGAATATTTCTGAACAACTATCCTTCAGCTAGCTAGCTTGCATACATGCTTTATCTAATTTGTAGATCATTATACGCGTAATCTAAAAGAAATCTTTGAATAATTGAACACAGGGTGCCCTCCTTAGTAGCACAGTCGATATAATCATCGTCCTCCCCACACCGCGTAGAAAAAACCCTCGTTCGAATCCCATCAATAATACGAGGAATATTTATGGTCCTTTTTCACGACGAGTTTTCAGTTTGGAGTGGCCTGAGTTCAATTCCTGTCGACAACTGGACGAATTTCTGGATCCTCTTCAATAAAGGCTGTGGTTCGTCGATCTCAATAAGGTCCTTGAGTTATTCCCGGTTTTTGAGTTCGCGCTGTCGGTCCGTGAACGCACAACTCTACAGATACACAATTCGAATACGAACTAAGAGCTCTCCTGCCTTTAAAAATAACAGTTTAAATTTGAACGTTTATATAAATGACAATAATAGTGTACTGATCTACATATTAATTTTGGTTAATCCTACATGTATTCACATTGTTTTGAATCAAATGCCAATATGTCAGATATTATTTCTCAATTATAACTTAGATACTCTTTTCTTTAAATTTCTCAAGAGATGATCCATTCCCTTCTATTTAATTTTCTCAAGAGATAATCCATCTCCATCTATTTAATTTTCTCCGAAGACCAGTTCAATCCAGAGGCGTTTCTTTTCTCACTTTGGATATAAACAGGAACTTACGAACACGTCCGCTTTCTTTGACCGTTAATGGACGCGATAGAAATGTCCGATAGACTCCATTTCTGTAACGCACTTCTAGAACAGGGTTAGTAATGGAAAGCGGAAACCAAGTAAACCATGGTGGAAAAACAATAATGCCTGACCGATCCACTGGATATTGATAGATATCCAGTGGATCAGTCTTAGTTGCTTTTACATATCAGTTGTGCTTCTAGTTTTGAGGCACTTGAGACGATAAATGGAAACATGTGCGATATTTTCAAAGAGTTTGCGAGAAAGAGAAATCGCTGACATGATGAAGGAGATATATGCTTCATGGAGGCGTCGACATTCCCAATGCCTAAGCAGTTGATGGCCCGCATACGTGTTCTTTTGTTAACCCACCAACGCTCTTGAATGTAGATCTTGAAATCACATGACCGATGATCATATTAGATCCCGCACTCTTGTGCAGCGTAAGGTCCGCTAGTAATATATTCAAATCTCCATATTCTTGTCTGTGGCGAGACAGCAATACCTATTGCTTGATTGATATGCACACTTTATGGAAGTAAACGCTCGATGCAGAATGCGCTTTTACATCATATATCTACAGTGAGCGAAAAACGGTCGTCATGGTAAAGAATATTAAAATAAATTGATGGAAATGAGCGCAAACATTGACCATCAATAATAGCAGTTAAAATCGAAACATATTAATGAAAAATTTTAAATTCGTGACTTCTTTATCAGAAGTAATACTGAGGACTCTCAATAAATTGCTTATAAATGGTCAAAATTATTCAAAAAGTTCTTTTAATACTTAGTTTATAAGAATTGGAAAAACATTTTATAGCGATTTTATTTCATGAATGAGATAATCGGTCTCGGCCGGGGATTTTATGAGTATTTCTCCAAAAATCTCTGATTTAACCCCCCCCCCCCAATTTACAGACACAAATTAGTGAGGCTTTAATTGCCTTGAAGTAAATTCCAAATTCCAAATTAAGTTGACTGACAGATTCTCTGTCGTTGGGAGAGTACTCTGAAGAGAAAACGCGTAATGTGAAAATCGTTCTTGAGTAAGTGGAATTGGAACAAAATATGATGATGTACAAAAAGTAACATCATTAGTTTTCTTCCAAGTAAAGAGAAATTCTCGAATTTTTTTTGAAGTTTTAAAATTCGGAATCTATGTTTTTCAAAAAAGTTAGAGCTTGATTACAAAACCGGATACGAGCCTGGCCCTTACGCTACATCAGAATATTACTGGTAATTTTTGCCTACTCGGCAAGCGTTTTCCTCAGACTAATTCATACGAGTGATTTTTATCAGACACAGCGGACAAATGTAGAGTTTTTAAAACCCACTCATTTTTGAGTGGGTGTGTAATCATGTGCTATTTTTCGATAGCACATGATTACATATTTCGCGTTTTCTTCTTTGTGATCTCAACCAGCAGCAGTTGCCGATTTCAGAAGCATAGAGTCCTCACCTTGAGCAATTTAAAACTATGGATCATTTTTTGACAAGAGAGTTATACTCGTTGATGTGGATAAAGTGCTCCCAACAGGTAAATCCATTGATGGTTGCGCTGCTAATAATGCATATGCAAAAACCTAGATTCAGTTCCCTTGCCTGATCAAAGTACAATAATTACTCTTTCTCTAGAAATTTGATTTTTCATCCAGAACATAAACAAGCCAACCATAAAATAACTACAGCTTACAGGCATGTAATACACTTACTGAATTTCCCTTTTTTCCTGTTTTCCCTTTTTATTTTCATATGCATTTCTGAAATAAGGCAGCGTTCAATTACAGCATTGTGGGGAAGAGAAACATTAGATCAGTAGGCTTAATTTAAACATCTTTATTCACAGTAATCAATGTTCGATAGAGAATTTAAACTTTTCTTGCTACCAGTACTCAGATAAAACATAAATCAATCATAGGTAGATTACAAAGGTTAAAACTTATTCAATCAGTATGATACTGTACACTTATATGAATATAATCTACAAACGGCATATCATAAATACTGAAAATAGTCTTCTCTCGATTGAAGAAATTCGCTACTTCGATATTTAGAATCCATCTGTCTTACCCAGTCACCTCAAACTCTACACTGCATTTATAAGAAAGGCGGGTCCACTTCAATTCCAGTAGTTTTTTTCTATTTTCTGCACCTAATCAAATCTGTTTACTCACTAAATGTGTGATGAATTGTCCCTACTCCAGAAAAACCCTTAACATCCCTCCACCGGAGTGTACAAAGAAGGTTTAAAACATCTGATTGATGGTTTGAAAATCGTACTGGACTCTTTTTGTTTAGTGCAAAATGCGAAATCAATACTTTCAAGTTGTACGGCTAGAAAACGGCCACCATTAAATTCTAAATGATTGAAAAATAAAGAAATTTATTCAACAGCTTTGTGTTTTCTCTTGAGGGAGTTATTAGAATAACAAATGACGGAGGTTATTTAAATTATCCTTGCAATTAAATGGCTAATGGTGTTTTACTTGGACTTTCTCTTGACATAGGCTTATTGTAACTATATTGTAACTATAAAAGCTTTTCTCATTTTTTTTCTATTTCGTTTATATTCATTCAAATTAAAGCCCAAAAGCATAGAGGAAAAAACATGTACAGCAATATTAGGCTTAATTGGTACAAGGAGGTATAGTTGGTTTTATCTTAATTGCAAGTTTAGGTTGCATTGATAAATTCCTGTACTCCAATTTCCTTGATAAGTTTCAAGAAAACCTTAAGGAGGACATATCGATTTCGGTATGACAGACTTCTCTAGCTTCATTTTAAAGAAGCTATATCTCGAGTTATTTCTGTATAGAACTTGTTTGATTTAGTTTCTAAATAGAACTCGTTTTAATTGATTTATGCACAAAACACGTTTAAATTACTTAAAATATGGACGAACAAAGCTTTGTTTCAACTTTTAATGCCAAGCTTCTTCCATTATTTATAGTACTAGGATCAATTGAATCAGTTAATAATTCAGTCTTAAATTTCAAACTAAAGCAATTCGCCCTACTCCTTTTATGGTTGGCTGCTTTAGATTTTGCTCTGAAGAAACCTATTCCTGAGGGATCAGTGTATTATCTGTACACTACTTGTATTATATGCTCAGCTTGCTTGTTTCGTGGTACGAAAACCATGCAACCCTCGCGTGTGGCCGATTAATTATATGACAGTGTGAAAAAGAGACCATAAAAGCTCCATCTGGACGGGACTCGAACTCATGTCTTTTCAACACAGTAAGGAACAAAGATTGTGCCCCGTGGGTAGCATAGTTGGTATAATCAACATCCTCCTCACAACGGGTGGAAAAGACCCAAGTTGGAATCTCGTCAATGAAGCCTGGAATTTTTGAGTCTTTTTCAAAACGTGGCCAAGTTAATCGATCTGAGGGTAGCATGGTTTCTTCTCCCAGAAACTCGAGTTTTTCGTCCATCAAGCAGCAGATCGACCACAAAACACACGCAGTTTACAGACATTATATACGGCGCAATATGGCCTAAGTTGCTGATACTCCTGAAACCCTACAACAACCAAGCAACAACGATTGTAACCCCTCTACCACTGACTGATCACTGATATCTATATTAACGGCAATCTTAAACTAAAAGAAACTGCACGTTTCCATATTAATCTGGTTTCAAGCGTTATTATGTTTCAATTTTTAATCTTATCGTATCATTTGACTATTAGAAGAATGAAACAAAACGTTAAAAATAATTTTACAATGCTTGACAAAATTAATATTTTGAAATTCATTTAAGGAACAACCTTTGAACTTCAAAGTTAAAATCAAGCATTCTTAAAAACTGCTTCTAGTTCTGTTTGACCTGTCGCACCATTAAGTTGTCTCTTTCTTGATGAAATTTTTCATTAAGAGGTGGCAGAGCCATTTCCTCTCTGCTAATATAATTTTTAATATACAGAATTATTCGAACGTCCCTTATTCAATTAATTAAACTTTTATCATCTTGGGAAATTAAATGGGTTCTCTTACATCGGAAATACATTTTCTCCACTTTTATCATATTAATTATCTAGAGAGGAGACAGCGGTTAATTTATTGCTAACGCTTTTCCTATTTATTTATAAATCGTATAACATCATTACAAGGAGTCGTGGAGATGTTTATAAAACAGTGTCGAGGTAAAGTATACGAAGATTCCATTTCACACTTTATCTTAATTACCTGTCAGCATCTGCTTATACACCTATCCTCGTACGAACCCTTGTTAATACAATACACCGGCAATGGTAATAGCTGTGTCATCACCTAAAGCAATGAGATTGTGATTGCGTTAACTGGAGGATGGTTAAAAGTTCTCTGTTGTTGGTGGCACCGTAACTTCACCACGAATTTTGTAAATATTAAATTTCTTAAATCATTTCCGTTTGGTGGCGTTATGTTTCAGGTTAATTAATAACGGTAGACAACTCTTTCCTGTTAATAGCTTATTTAAACAGAGCTATTGGATACTAACCACTTTCCTTGAATCCAAACGTAGTTAAGAGACCACATGGTTCCATTTTATAATGCTCTGTAAAAGAGTAGAGCAGCGGTTCCCAACTGGGGATTCGCACTAAATTCTATAATGGCATCTGCTTAGATTTACATAGTTTGTATATTATTGTAAACTACAAAATATAACTAATAATAAACAATAAAGTAAAATAGAATTAAATAAAAAGTAAAGAATTGCCAAAGAAAGAAACCACATATCCCACAATTCCTTATAATTAGTTTACTATCTTATAGTATACCATGTTAAATAAGTATGTTTTATACTTGTTGATATTAGACTTGACCTTTTGTAGACTGTAATTTTCAGGAAATACGTATGAAGGAAGGTTGTTCCAGAAAACAGAAATTGATCGAATAAATGAAGAAAAGTTGGTTCTGTGATTTTCAACTTGGACAGTAAAAGGATGTTGACTGGTTGCGGCACGTGTTCGGACTTTTTTGAAAGAGAGAGCGGGAATTATAGAAGCCAATTCAGAAGAACAGTGCCCATGGAAGTATCTGTACAAGAGGCATGCAGCAGAAACAGTACGTCTATGAGGCAGCAAGTGGAGAGACTCTGTTAGAGATGAGACGTTAATTAACCTAACTGACCTCTTTTGAATGGAATCAAGAAGCCTGAGAAAGGTTTTGGTGTTTCAGCCCCCATATGTGGGAATAATATTCCATGGTAGGCCGGATTTGCGATTTCTACAGAGTCAACAACTGTTTGGAAGAAAAGTAATGCCGAAAACGGAAGAGAAAACCCAGTTTTTTTAGATGCAGAGAACGCAATATTTGTAATGTGCTTTATGCCAAGAGAGATTAAAAGTCAGGGTAATCCCCAAGATCTTGCCTAGAAATCGGAGCGTCATCGGAGATAAGCATAGGAGCAGAAGAATCCTTTTTGCGAGATATAAGACAGGACTGAGTTTTAGGATTGAAATTAAGTAATCTTTGCCCCACTGGAGATTAGCATTTAAGGATTTGGTAGTGGATACTCGAAAAGTTGAAGCTGTTTCAGCAGGGCAAGGTTTCTCAAACTGGAAGATGAAATGCAATGTGCTATCGTCAGCAAACTTATTGATAGGATTTCCGGTCAAGGAAGAAGATCATTAATATACACAAGAGGAAAAGAGTGGGAAAAAGAACTGAACGTTGGAGAACACCAGAATTAATGGAGAAGGAAGAATCTGCCATCACCCGCAGCGGTCAGAGAGAAATCTGGATACCCAGTTACAAAGAACAGTGGCAAACCAAAGAATGGAAGCTTATTTAGAAGACCTTTATGCCAAACACGATCAAAAGCCTTTGAAAAGTCAAGAGCAATGGCATGGCTTGAGTTTCACCAAACTTTTCCATTAAATTTGTCCATAGATGGGTAACATACACTGCCCTACCATTAATATCCGGACACCAGTCTTTAGATAGAAAATAGCTTTTATTGTGTCATTTAATATTTTGTGCTGAAACCTTTTGCTTTTATGACGGCCTTCAATTTTCGCAGCATACTCGCCACCTGATTTTTATAAATGTCAGGTGATATGTTCCTCCACTCGGCCTTTAATGCAGCTACCAGTTCGGCCTTGTTCTTTGGGAGATCTCGATGTGCCCGTACCCGACGATCCAATACATCCCAAAGATGCTAGATAGGGTTCAGATCAAGACTCTGGGCTGGCCAATCCAAATTTTCTACACCCATTCCTCAAACCACTTTGTTACTACCCAAGCAGTTTGGCATGGTGATACAGGTATAAGCCTTTCCCCCAAGTATTGTCATAATGTTGGGAAGTGCATAATTGTCCACAGAATTCATAGTTTTATCGATAACGACTAATGGGGCCCAAGCCAAACCATGAAAGGAGCGCCATACCATGACACTGCCTCCACCAAACTTATTTGTAGGGAGGATACAATCAGGAAGGAACTGCTCCCCTGGAATTCACCACACCCAGGAACAGCTATCAGACTGGTAGATTGCGAACCTCGACTCGTCTGTCTATAGGACTGTTTTCTACTGCTCTACAGCTCAGGGCTCGCGCTCCTTACACCATGTTAATCGACGCCTAGCATTTGTTGAAGTGATCAATTCTGTTGAACTATTGAGGTAATTCTGTTGAACGTGTCATCTTGCATGCCCACTTTAGCAGTTGTCTGTTCGAAGCCTAGTGTGCATATTTATAGCAGGTTCTGTGACGTGTTGCATGCATAGGGCAAGTTTTCCCATCCATGGAGGGTGTCCGGATATTAATGGTAGGGCAGTGTAAGCCAGAAAGGGGTTCGCGATAAAAAATATTACGTTGAAAGGGACTCGCGAGTAAAAAAAGTTTGGGAACCGCTGGAGTAGAGTGATAACAAGAAAGCAGTCGCCCATTATTCACTATTTCAGTTAGGATTTGAAACTTGCCTAGCAATTTCATCCTCCTCTATATAGCTGCATTGTAAAGCCAGATATTTTTTTCCATGTGAAAAATCTATATCCGGCCTCTTGATTACAACTTAACTGTTTTTTTTTTTCAATTTTTCACAGTCTCATATTATGGATAATAAACCCATACATCGCTTTCATATCCTCATGAATTTGCTTTACTTCTTTGTCTTGCAAATGAAGAAATTATATAATTGATTCTAGCTCAACTATCTTTAGCATGCCACCCTTCGTTATTTTCATTGCTCTAATTTCAGTAACTGATAAAAGATAGATCTAGAAAAACAAATAAATATACATTTACTTATAAGATGCGCGTGCGCGCAAACACTCACACACTGCCTCGAAGATCAATGAATCACGACCACCTACTTAGTTCCGGTGTTGGGCCACCATTCGCAAGAATCGACTCTGAAGACGTCCATAGGAATCTGCAACCATTCTGCCTGCAAGAGTTTCTACAGTATCCGAATAGATGACGGTTGCGTGCCCATACGCCTCACTTCCTGTTCTAGAACATCCCACAGGTGTTCGATTGGATTGAGGTCAGACGAATTTGGACACCAATCACGATGGATGATAACTTCACTGTGTTCCTAGAACCACTCGTGCACAGTTCGGCCTGATGACAAATCGCATTATCCTCTTGGAAGATCCTGTTTCTGTCCGGGAAAATTACATAGCAGGATGCACACGGTCTCCTAAAAACTGCCGGTAGACTTCGCCACTGAAATGTTGATCCATAAGCACCATAAGTCCTATTTCTTGCCAGCAAAATATTACCAATATTAAGCAAACACTAGCCCCGATAATGGGTGCCATGCACAATGGGTCAGTGGACTCGTGTTGCTTACGCCACACATGAAGGCACCCGTCGGTGCGTTTCACCAATTATTTAGACTTATCCGACCAACACACTTGTTTCCAGTCCTCCAGTGTCCGATCAGTGTGTTGTTCACACCACAGAATTCGCTGTCTACGATGATCAGCGTTGAGGGGAGGGTGTCCCTTGGGTCGTCCGCTGTGGAACCCCGTACGTGTGTATTCGTGTCGTCATTTGGGATATTGTTCTTGCATTCCCTACATTGTACTGCGATGTCAATACAATATGGTGAATGCAATATCCCTTCAGCTGTAATCCTTTACAATTCTGTCGGCAGGAAGTGGTTTGACCCGACACCATTCTTAGTACACCTTAATCACTGTGGGCCGTGAACAACCGATAAGACATGTCGTTTCTGATATGGTAACATCCGAAGCACGAGCTCCCACAATTATGCCCTTTTGAAACTCCGTGATATCTTTACTACGTCCTATAACTGCTAATTTATCACTTTGACTTGCACGACCAGATGCAAATTACCACTGCTTTATCGCACGAAGCTGTTCGGCTTTTTATATTGCGAGCTACGCGACACAGTTCATTACGGATGCGGTGGTGATAATTCAATGATCATTCAGTGTGTGCGTGTGTATATTTAAATATATAGATCAAATTCCTAACTCAAATATTACTGGATGAGGGTAAATACTTATTGATCGCTCGTTGTAATAATAGTCAACTGTCACCAGCTGTTAATGATTGTCTTGATATTTGACGCAAATGAGCAGTGGAAGACTATCAAAAAATATTATTTTCTTTCTAAGTTTTAAAACATAAAATAACATCGGTTATCTTAATTGCAGTTATGACGTTACTTCAAATGCAATTTACTTATTTTAAGTGGGAAGTTATTTTTCAGTTTCTAATTAAAGTCTTACTTCTTGGCTTATTTAACATAATAGTTGATAATTCAGGTAGACGGCAAAGCGGGTAAGAGTAGAATACGCATTGGGTGTTAAAACCTTCACGACTCCACAAAGACACATTTATAGAATATACAAGACGTTTCTCCTGCCGAATGCCCCTATTAACTCAAGACGCATGCTACATCTCCTTGGATAAGTGAATTTGTTGCTTGCTACCCGTGTAGAAAAGTCTGTCACGCGTCCCATTTATGAATCTAATACTCTTTGCAGCCTATTGAGTCTAATACCTTCGCAGAATTTTGCTCTAAAGCTATTTAACTCAGTCCAGGAGGGACCGAGTTATATGGACTTAGGCCAAAATGTTGCGCTTTTTCCAAGAACAATTCACTACTGTTATTGAACACATTTAGCATTCTTTTTGGTGTAGGAAGTTTTTGCCTAATGTTCATTTTAAAAAAAGTATCGAAACCCAATCGCGGCCAAGAGGGAAAAATGGTTTTGGTGGGGTTTTCTTTCTTATTTCTTCCGCTGTCTCAATCGGGGTCAAAGTACTCCATCTCTGACGACAGTGCTATGTTGCATTGCTGTCATGCGGTATAAAATTAGATAAATAAATTTAACAGCTATAAAATTTCTGCCAAAGACATCCTGAGTGATTTTTCGCAATGTTCCAAGTGATCCTTGAAAAGGATCGCTTCGTAAGTAAATAATTCTTTGACCTAAAAATCTCGGCATCTACTCGAAATCGATTTCTTTCACACATCGGCAATCCAATTTTCTCTCATTCACACTTTAAATGTGCCTTAAAGCACACATTCCAGTTATTACTCCATGTTTTTTTCTCATTTTTCCAAGTTCTATCTTTGTGGTTGTGTTTCCCTTCAAATTTAGTATAGCATTATTTCACCTCACTTATGTTTTCTCATTTCTTGTGGGAAATGGCAAAGGATTGGTTTGTAACTCCGCTTGAAAAGGGAACTATGGCATGGGAACAACATCTTATTAAACCGTTGTTTCCATGGCAATAGGTTCCGCTCCTGGAAATGGGAGTAGTGCGTGATAAACAGCAATTTTGGGAATCCTATGTTTTGTAAAGAAAGAAAAACCAGTTTAGTGTTCTGTGAATATCACAAGGGTGGCAGAAAGTCACGCGACATCTGAAATACCTTTCACGGGATTTGTGCATGATGTAGCCAGGTACGATTCCGCATAAGTACACAAAGATGACGATATATAAGAAACAGAAAATGTTTTTGCAATAGATTTCTCCACTGAGACTCATATTTGCATAAAAATTCTCTGAATAAATTCGTGGGAGTAATATCCATAGCTATTTAAAGTGTAATTCTAGATATAAATATGGTCATGATATAGCATCCACCAAAGGGCAATATTGGTGCAATAGCTGGAATATCTCAGTCCTTCCTGCCTTTGTTGAAAGTGTTGATAACGAATAAGGAAAAAAATCTTAATGTTGTTGATATCTTTGAGGAGTTCTGGCCATTGGAATAGTTTAAATTCAAGTTGAGAGAAGTTTATTCTGTTCTTGTAAACTTCAAATGATCACAACGTTAGACACAGAATGAAAAAAATTGCCGAAAAATGTCATTATGTTGTTCCAGGTTAGAGAGCACTTGCAGTAGGCATATGAGGAGAGCAGTGACCTTAATAACCTTAATTGAATATTAGCAGATCGTAAATGAGAATTTCTTTTAGGGCAAAAGATGTAATACAAAAGAAGTTCATTAATCTCCTTGGTTCATTGTGATGACAGGGTGATTATTTTAGAAAAAAAACTCTGAATTCTAAATGTTTGGGAATTTTTAACTTTTTTTGGAGACTCCTTGAGCAATGAAAGAGTTTTTGAATAACTACGACAGCGTAAAACGAATTTGAAATAGTTTTGCATGAAGGTTTTCTTTTGTAGAGCTCAGCATCAGTTTCTAGTGCATCTGTTATAATGTACACAGTTTTTGTGTGCAAAAGAAGGAACCCACCTGTACCTTATTTAAATATAAATAACTACCGACAGAAGTAGATGTTCTCACTTGCAGAAAACCAGTATTTCTTTAGAAGGAAACATTCGGTTGGATATAATGCAAATATTGATTATTTATATCATTAGATCTTTAAACATTTGAACATTATTTCCACTCCTTTTAAAATGGGAGATTTCACATCTCTATCTTGAATAATCTAAACGGGAAAAAAATTATTAAAATTATGCATCCGTTGATTTTCATCACAGTTAATTTCTATCAATAAACCGCTATCGTCGAAATGTATGCATATATTATGCGCTGTACCCTTAAGTAGTATTCGCTCACTGATATTGTCAATAAAATTGATGCTTAATGTTTACTGAGGAAATTAACAAAGCAGGATCTCGCCTTCGTCTTTAATCATGGTTATCCTTCTGAGAATGTTTTCAGCCAGTTTATTATTACAGGCAGCGGATATTGGTCAGTTCTTTTTTCAAAGCAATGGTTTTAATTTTTTAAATTAAAAAAACAAAATGACAATTTAAAAGTTAAAAGTTTTATAATTCAACGTTTTAAAAATAAAAATTTTAAAATAATAATGCCCACAAGGAGAAGTCTAATTGACGGTGGCTTAACATCGAGATAAAGAACTGTCTTAATCACAGAAAAGAAGCTGATTTGAAGAAGCAAAGAATCTTTCTGCCGTAACTGCAATCCGCAACGAATCTGTTCAGGTGCGCATCAAGATTCTGCCTCATTAAGCATCCGTTTCTAAGATGGAGCCTTATTGAGCACAGGCAGAGCTTGAAAGTGGTGCTTAAGACAGCTGGAGGGATCCTCCAGTCATAAGTCTCCCAGAACTAGGGTGTTGAGATGATGTCCTTCAGCATCTTCACTACCACTAAGAGTCGTTGTTTATCGGTTATACTGTGGAGCTGTTGGATCCCCAGAGCGTTAGCAAGCTCAATTACGAATCTAAGCGGTTGTGTTTCTGTGTTGGCACACTTCAAGAGCTAGGATTCTGCGAAAATAAGAGCTTTAATTGTTGTTGGGGTCGCTGAGGAAGGCTGTTTTACTATACTTGAGGAGTACATCTAAGTGGATATTAAAACGGAATCTAGATCAAACACAACTCCCAGATCCTTATGACTGGAGATAATCCGGATGAGAGCACTGTTGACCGATGGCTGGAGTGATGATAGATTTTGCTTTTGTAAAAATGCCATGATTTCGGACTTTGCAAGATTAATTTTTAAACCAAACTGGTAGAAGAAAGATGTTACCGTTGTGAGTGCATTATTAGTTTCCATTTTTTACGAGATCCAGGTATTGAAGTGGACTAATAAGAATGTATATTTTGATGGTGTCTTGTATAACTTAACAATTATTGATTGGCGCAAATAATAGAAAGATCATACCAGTAAACAGAAGGCCATAGAGGACGCCTGTGATGATGAGCCTTATTATGGTGTAAGGTGTATTTAGTGTCAGACGGCACCAGGGGTTCCCCCCATCTCCGCGTAGTTTTCATTGTGGGTGTACCAGTTCACTGGAAATGCCAGAGATTTAAAAGTGTATGGATATTGTATATGTGTAGTGCCGTGTACCGTTGTTCATCTGGTCGTTTAGCCGCTGGACCCCTGCTGAGGCCCAACGTTGCCCCACCTTAGCCCCGTGGAGGCAGACCAGGAACCCAGTAGACTTAAGTTACTCTGGCAGGTCCTGCCACCTAATTTCCTGAGATTTCAGTGGCTAGGACCTAAAAAAAAAAAAAAAAAAAAAAAAAATAAATAAATAAATAAAATAAATAAATAAAAAAAAAAAATAAATAAATAAATAAATAATAATAATAATAATAAAAAAAAATAATAATAAATAAATAAATAAAAGAAAATAAAATAAATAAAGAAATAAAATAATAATAAAAGGATAAATAAATAAAAGGATAATAAGAAAAAAAAAAAAAAAAAAAAAAAGAATGTATTTATATTGCATGCATATATGCATGTATACAAGCACATATATGTACACACAACGTGCATACATGTGCCAACGTCAATCGTGGGGTTGACGTCGCTTGAATTGGGCCAGAACGTGGGTGAAGATATTTTGGATGTATTTAAATTTAGGTGTGTGGGACTTCGCTAGCGTGAAGATAGAGAGGGGGGGAAGGCTGAAGTCTGGGGGGAGAAAGACAGAAATATGGAGCCAATAGGGAAGACAGCCCCAAGTTTAGTGTGGCATGCCCATGCCCCACCAGAGTGGAAATGAGGGGGGGGGGCGACGAGAGAATCGTCTCCCCGGGGGAGTAGGGTTTAAAGGTGAAGGGGGCTAGGGTGCCCTCTTCAGGCTGCCGTGAGGCTTTGGGAGCTAGGCTGCAGTTTGTTGTCTCTATTCTTGTCCACTTGATTCAGATTGGGACACTCATGAGGCAATCCCTGTCCCCCCCCCTTTTTTTTTTTTTTTTTTTTTCTCCGTTGATTCTCTTTTCTTCTTCTTTTTTTTTTTTTTTTTTTTTCCCTTATTTTCTTTATTCCTTTCTTTTCCGTTCATTTTCTTTTCTTCCACAGTTTTCTTTTCCAGGAATTGTCTCTGTCTTATGCGATTTATGTTACTGTACTATCAGTCTCGATGTATAGCAATTAACACCCTTCTCCTTGTGAAGAGGTCCTGTGCATACTGGGAGAGCGCTCGGTACTCCTCTTCCGTGTCAATGAAGTGATGTTCAAGTCCTTTGGGGAGGTAATGGATTTTCGTGATGAGGGTGCATCTGAGGTCTTCGTATTGTGGGCAGTCGTAAAGCAGGTGGTCCCAGCTTTCGACCTCCCCGCACGTGCAATTTGGGTCATCGACGAGGCAGAAGCTGAACAGTTTCTGGTTGAAGGTTCCATGTCCTGTGAGTAATGAGGTCAGGTGCAAGCCCGGGAAGAACCAACCCGGTTGCCTTGGGTATATTTTGTTCAGTTCTGGAAAGAATTTACGAGTGATCTCGCCCTTTGTCGTCTCTGTCCATCTTTGCTGCCACTCCTGAAGGAGGTAGGTCTGTAGTCGGGCTCTTTCCGTTTTTTGACTGCTTGCTGGGTTGATTGTGAAGTCCTGATGATTTGCGGCCACTCCCTTTGAGTGCAAGTAGAGCAGTCCTGCTTTCACAGCTTCTAAATCCAGGGGTAGCGCGCCAGCAAGCACCTGCAGTGCAGGTGTGCTTACCGTGCGGCAAGCTCGTGTGGTTGTCAATAGGATGGTCCTATGTGTCATATCCAGGATTTTCTTGTTGGTTACCAGTGATGTTTTGGTGTACCATACTGCAGCTGCGTAGATTATTGCTGGAATGAAGGTTGACTTATAATATAGCATTAGGGTTCGTTTTTTCAGTCCCCAATCCTTCCTCGTAATCCTAGCCACTAGGGCTGAGTATCTTCTTATTTTCATTCTTATGTGTTTCAGGTGAGGTATGAAGGATAGGTTATTATCTAAGATAACTCCTAAGTACTTCATTTGCTTGGTGAGTTTGATGGTCAGGCCATTTATTTTTATTTGGGGCGGACGCTGTACCTGAAGAGTTCCTTTCAGCAAGATGGATATGGTTTTCGTCGGTGCAATTTTTAGCTGGTTTTTTGTGGCCCAGTATTGTAATTTCTGCATTGCCTCATTGCCGATGTTTTCCAGTTGGACTCTGGAATCTGCCTCAATAGTAACAATGAGATCGTCCGCAAAGGCCTGGGCCTCAGCCAGCCCCAAGTCCTGGCACAGGAAATCGTCCAAGACCATGTTCCAAATGAGAGGACCCAAGACAGACCCCTGCGGACATCCCCTATGTATGTTTCTTGTGATTTTTTGATAATTTGTATTTATTTCCACTCTTCTGCCTGAAAGGTAGTCTTCCATTGCTTTGTATAAGTTGATTGGTACTGCAGCTTCTCTCAGTCTGTTCAGGACGCTCGGCCACCAAAGTGAGTCGAACGCCCCGGCAAAATCGACTGAAATGACCAATAGATATTTTTTCCTGCACTCTTGTGCTTTCCTAAGCAGATTTCCAAGGGCATCCACCGTAGAGGATCCTGGCTTAAAGCCAAACTGATTTTTAGCTGCTAGGCCTGCCCTTTCGTAGTGGTTCTGTATCCGCATGTGGAGTAGCCTCTCGTACAATTTACTGACTACTGAGAGCAGAGCGATGGGTCTGTATGATGATGGACATTCTGGGTTCTTAGTAGGATTTTTCAGAATTAGCTTGGTGTTTGCAGTTTTCCATGCTGCAGGGAATTTCCCTGTTTCCAAACATCTGTTGTAGAGGGTGAGTAGGATTTGCGGAGCAATTTCTACTATTTTTTTCAGTATCTCCGGTTCGATCATATCAAGTCCCGGGCATTTGCGGTTTTTGATCCTGGTAGCAGCCGCGCCGAGTTCCTCATGGGTGAAGGGGGGCTCGAGCGCAGGGGTGATATATTTTTCATTTTCTTCGCAAATCTTATGTTGTTCTTGCAGAGTTAGGGTCGCGGGTTCCTTGAAAATTGTGTCGAGTATATTACCCATTGATTGCTCCCAAGTGGTTGTATAGTCTCCTTGCGAGGTCCTTGTGGTGCTGATCACCTCCCCCCTGGGCAGTTTGTTTGTAGTCACCTTGTAAACTACACCCCAGGGGTCAGTTCTTCCTGTCGTGGATACTAGACGCTCCCAGGAACGCTTCTTGCTTTTCTGTATCGCGTCCGTATACTGATTTCTGACTTCTCGATAGCGCTGTCTTAAAGCCTCCACTTCATGTGCAGGCCAAGTCCTACGGGCTCTCTGGAAATCTTTCCTAGCTTTTTGCATCTGGCGTCGAAGCACGGCTATTTCTGGGGTCCACCAAGGAACAGCACCAAGTTTTGGGTTTTTTCTTTTGATTGTTCGATCGCTAATGGTTTGTATTAGGTCTGTAGTCCCCCTCAGAAGGTCATCCGGGTCATTTTGCGGGTTTATACTGGCTGGGTTGCTTTCTATGGCTGTGATGAGCAGGTTTTTGAATGACATCCAGTCTGCTTTGGCAACTGCATATCTGTTTTTCTGTTGGTTTGTTCGTGTTACTGTTGTCAGTTGTCTGATTATTTTAAAGGTGATTGCACGGTGGTCTGAGGTAGTCCATGCCTCCTCCACCTTCCAGTCAGTCACAAATCCCGCCAAGTTCCTAGTAGCTAGGGATACATCGATCGTAGCCTCCCAGAGGGTGTTGCAAAAGGTTGGCAAGTGGTGAGGTTGATTTAGCACTGTCAGCTGTGATCCTGCCAAGTAATCCTCAAGGAGTTGACCATTTTGGGTTCCACGCCTGCCAGGGGTAGTACTGTGCCATGTCGGGGATCGACAGTTCACGTCAGCTCCTATGATGATTTTTTGGTTTGGTAGGATGTCCTGCAGGCATTGAAGATATTCGATTGCAAAATCTATCTGTTGTCCTGGTCTACAATAGAGTGCCACAACGTACAGGTTCCCTAAAGCTGTATTTAGCTGGGCACAGGCGGCCCACTCCGTGCAGAACTGCGTGATTTTAGTCACTGTGATATTGCTGTTCCTTACCAGGACAGCAGCCCATGGGGTGTCTTCAACTGTGTGTATCACTTTGTAGGTGAGCGGGTAGCCTACAACCCGTTTCCCATGCGAGTATGGCTCCTGTAATATGATGACATCGACGTTTTCCTCTTCAGCTTTAACTCGGATCTGGTCGGCTACTGCTCTAGCCCTCTGCGCATTTATTTGAATTATTTTTAGTATATTTGTGTTGTAAGCTTTAATTTTCGTCCCCATAGTTAATCCTACTTTGGTATAAACTCTTGGCTCGTTGGTACGTGGGACACATGGGGTCTCTCAGTGAATGCTTGTACTCTAGCTTTAAGTTTTTACAGTTTACGCAGGTAGGTCCCACATCTTTGTGGGGACAGGCATTATATTCATGGCCTTTTTCTGAGCAGTGGCCGCATGTTGGGGTGGTTTGTGCACACGTATGCGTGGTGTGACCGAACTTGCAGCAGCGGTAGCACTTCGGAACGACCACACGTTCGTGATATCGGTAGCAGCCCCATTCTATAAACACCCTTGTTTGGTTCTTCAGGGTTTGCCAGGCTTCCGGGGTTAGTTCTACTACCCAGTTTTTGTTTATTCCATCCCTCGCTTTAATGGAATATTTGGGCATTGCTATCTCTTGTGGATTTTTGTTAGGGATTTTACCCTGTAGGTTTCTATGGTAGAGTTCGTACGCTAATTGGTTCGGTGTGATGTCTTTATCTACGTCGTATATTATTATGGCTGGCCCTTTTCTTTTGGGTGGTTCAGCTGTTAGACCCAAAGTGGCTATTTTCGGGTTTTGTATTATTCCTAGCATCTCTTTCTTTGTCTCGGTTTCTATTACCAGTCCTATGCTCCTCATCTTGCGTATTCCTCTGATTTGGGTTTGTTTGAGGTCTTCCTTCATGGTGCTTATTAGTTTTGCCTTAATTTCTTCACTTGTTGTTATTTCCTCGGCATTTTTGGGCCTTAGTATTACCAGGTTTGGCGTTGGGAGGAGTGTCTTTTTCTTTGGCTGTTCGTTTCTTGGCATCTGTGTCACAGTTGGTGGATTACTCAGTGCACTTGCATAGGTAGGGATACGCTGTTGCATTTGTTGTGTAACCCTACATTCCTGGTAGGCCTCCAGTTTGGCTGCATTTCTTTCTGCCTCACTGCGAACCTTGTGGAAGACCGTCTCCAGCTTGGTCCATATTCCTACAATATCAGCCCTAAGGGCAGCTGAGATTCTACTTGCGGAGTCTTTCAGTTTGTTTTCAAGCTCCACCCGGAGGGCCAAAACCTGGTCCAGTACCGTTCCATCCGGCAATCTGGGGTCTGTGGTAGGCTGGGGCTGCTTACTTAATTCTTCGCTGTTCTCTGGTTGGGGGTCCTCATTGTTTTGCTGGTCTTTCGATTCGCTTTGCGATCTTGTCTCCATTCCCGTACTCGGGGCGACATATTTCTTGTATTTCTTTTTTGAAGTGTGTTGTGGCTGTGCTCCATCGTCGTGGTCATTCTTCTCTATAATTTGCAAATCATCATTTTGCTGTAGGATAGGTTGTTGCCTTCTTCGTTGGTGTTCATCTTCTGGCTGAAGTTCAGTCAATTTCTGACTATGGCTAATCATTTTGTCTCAGGTACGGTTTATCGAGACTAATCCGGATTATCGAGGTAGGATCCACACACTCAAGAACCGGCTAGGAATGTTTACAAATGTTGCCGATCGTAAGTCCGTGGCACAATTTCGGGCCTAGCAGTGGTCAATCTAAACTTTTGATTCCCCACAAATGATTGGGGGGGGGGGGGGGGTTAACCCAAGTATAGTGGGAAAGTTAATGCTGTGAAAAGCAGGTGGTCGCTGCTTTTTGTGGCGATGACGAAGCTACTGCCGAAGGCTGTAGATGGCAACCAGGAGCTCTCGCTAATAGAGGCTTAAGCATTTACACACATGGGGGTCACCCTCCCCACTCAATAATGCAGATCACTGTAGTCACACCCTCCAGTTCAAGAACAATGGGTGAAGCAGAATGTGTGTCGTCGCAGGCCGTCCCAGTGTAGCACGGCGCAGTAAAAAATAGTTCTCTACACTAAGTACATGTTCGAAGCACACGATTTTACAAAATTCGGCGGTTTACGGTACAGTTTGGTGGAGCGGTCTTTCAGCTCAGTTTTAAACACAGCTTGGGCAACTCCCCAGTCAAGTGTAAACTACCAACGTGGCTTCTGCTTTACATCAGTGCCTCTCTATGGCCCTTCTGCCAGCCACATGGTGACCATTGTAGTCTGACAACAAAGGACACAGATAGAAACGCTGGTAATTTACTAAATTCCCAATAGATATTAAAACTAATCTCACCTACGGAATCCTCCAGATAAGCTCTTTCAGGTGGAACACTTTTTTAGACTGATTTAACATTTTAAACACTTCATTTCCACACAAATTCAGGAGCGCGAAATAACGTGTCCGGTCGTAACGGCCGGCCAAGGTCCAGTCGCCTTATTATGGTATTAGGTATTAGGTATTAGGTATGTTCGGGGTCTGACGGCACCTGGGATTTCTCCCATCTCCGCGTATGTTCTCTGTATCGGACAAGCCAGAGATTTAAAAGTGTGTGGGATATGTACTGTGTAGTTTGTTGTGCCCATTGTTCGTCCGGCCTGTTAGCCGCCGGGCCCCTAGTGAGACCCGACGTTACCAATACCTGCCACAGGGAGGCCGGCCGGGTGTTACCAATATTTGTACTCTGGCTGGTCTTGCCACTTACTTTCCTGGGATTTTAGTGGCTAGGACCAAAAAAAAAAAAAAAAAAAAAAAAATCGAGGTTGATATTAGTGATACTTTACAAGTTAGTATTAATATTGCGCGACGTGGGGCTGTGCGGTGAAAGTGAGTTTTAAAAACCAAATAGGTTCGGGCAAGAATTTTGATGTTCTCTTTTGATTTTGACATGTAGGGCTAAACGCTGTGCAAGACAAAAGTTTGGGGGGAGGATGAAGACTGGGGGGAAGAAATTGGAAATAAGGGGCCGACAGAGTAGATGGCCCCTGCAGGTAGTGAGGCATGCCCGTGCCCCACCAGAGTGAAAAAATTGGGGAGGCAAGGAGAGGCAAGCCTCTCCTCCCCAGGAGTTTGGAAAGAAAGATCCGCTCAAGAGAGTGCGGATTTGGGTCGCCAATAGGCTGTTCCGGCGGGAGAGTGCCACTTATGTCGTCTCCATCAGTTTGCAGGCCCTAATAAATTGGCCGTTGAGTCTCATCTAGGTGGGACACTAATAGGGGGTTAAATCTGGATGTCATCCTTATTATGGTGCGATCCATTGCACGCAGCTCATATATGGCATCTGATATTCTTTGCTTGCGCCCTCTTGTGTAACACAGTTGGTAGGATGGATCGCCGAACTTCCCACCAGGTGGAAATGACCTGAATTCGAATCCCGTCGATGGCGAGGGGAATTTTTATGAGCTTTTTCACAACCTGGATGAGTTAGTCAGTCTCGGGCGAGGGTAACATGGTTTTTCCCTCCCGGCAACTCGAGATTTTCGTCACCAAACAGAAAAGTGACCTCAGAATACGTACAATTTATAGACTATATAAAATGATCAATATGGCCTTAGTCGCTGATGCTCCTAAAACCATATTACAATAATAACAATAATATTTAATTCTTTGCTTATTATATAAATTTGTTTAAAGATCCTTTGTTAGGGTTGTAATTTTTAATGCACCTAAGAAACATGGTTGTTAAGAATAAGCACATCCTTTTTTGTTATACATAACTGTAATAAAGTTATCTGTAACTTTGTTCCAGTTTAGATATCGTGTGTTAAGAGGAGAAAAATTGATAGAGCAGTTTTATAACTCCCGGTTGTACGTGTGGCATTTCAGTAATTCGGATAACGACTGTGGTTATGATAATAAATACACGATTCTCTCAAAGGTATTGCATATCCATCCGAAAATAGCATGCTGAGGGGGGGTGCATGCGGAACAACTTCACAGGTTTGCAGGAAATATTAGGGATAGCAGCAGCAGACCACTTTAGTATTCCGAAGTTTGAAAAGAATGGTTATATCATCGAAGTTATAAAAGGGATGACGCCTTTTGTGCGGCCTGTGATTATCACTACCTCAAGAATGAATCAATCAGTATTTGATGTACTTCATTGTCTCATATGCCATCACTGCATATTCATGTGTGGCTTTTCAACTATACTAAGTAGTTTGGCTGATTCGTTAATATTTTGCTGGTTGTACTTAAGTACGATGTGTTACGTTGGTATGTTTTACTTTGGTGTTTAGCTTACTTTGGGTATCTTTTTCGTTGGTGGTATCTTACTCCTACTGCTAAACACATACCATTTCTTTTTCAAGCATAATCGTACTGTTTATATACCGATGCCTCGTAGCTTTCAATCAAACCAATAACTCTATGCCTATATTGTACTCGTATATTTTTTTTTTTCTGAAATGAAAGGCAGCCGAGAACATTTTCCCCTTGCGTATAGCAACGCCAAGCAGAGCTTCTTCACAGTGACCTAGATAGACTTCAGGGATGGTCAGTAAAATGGCAGCTACGCTTTAATCCAGCAAAATGTATTGCACCTGGGGAACAGTAACCCCAAAATAACTCATACACTTGCCGGAGTTGAACTGAAGCCGGTAGTGGAGGAAAGGGAATTGAGTATTACGAGATGGTCAGATATGGAGTTCTCCGAGCATTGTAGACAGGTTTCAAGTAAGGCCCATGGTGTCCTATCGATGATTTATCGAAAATTGCTAGCAGAGATAAGGACGTCGTAATCCCCTTATATAATGCAATTATTAGACCACACTTTGAATACTCTGTTCAAGTATGGAGACCGAACCTAAAGAAAGACATCGTGATTCTTGAAAGGGTCCAAAGACGGTTAACTCGCCTGGTGAGATCGGCAAAAGGGCGTCCATATGAGGAAAAACTTCAAATATGTGGGTTGCAGAGCTTGGAGACTAAGCACCTTAGAGGAGACTTGATTGAGGTGTTTAAGGCAGGCTCTCAGAGGCATAATCAAAATCAATCAGGACGAAAATTTCACGGTTCTAGAACTAGGGGCCATAATTTCAAGTTAACGGGGGGATATGTTTAGACTGGATTGCAGGAAGTTTTATTTCAGCCAGACAGTTATAAATTACTGGAAAAAGTTACCTGCATGGGTGGTAGAGGCTGATAGTTGCGGAAAATTTAAAGGTCAGCTGGATAATTACCTAAGAAAAGGGAAATGCATAGATTGTCTATTTCCTTTTCCTTTATTAATTATTTATTATTATTTTTAATTTTATTGCACCATGTGCCCATTGCTAATACATTCGCCCTCCAAACCTACCTTATATATAAGATTTCCTCTTTATCTGCTCGCTATGTATTTTTAAAATGAAACATGTATTTTGGCCGATATTGCAAAAAAACATTTATTTCAAAATGTAGTTGAAATTTCTGTACGAGCATATTTTTACTTCCTTATAACATTAATAGCAACTATGGATTCTCTATAAAGTGCACAAGAAGTCAGAACACCTTGAATGATCAATGGTGTAACCCAGGTTTCCGAATGTAAAAGTTGAGTGCCAATAATCTTACTCCCCTACGAATGCCACTCTGTTCTTAAAGTCCATATATCAAGCTCTCTCTCTATAGTCGAAGTTGAATATATAGTATATTGCGGTTTTATGTAACGATTGTCATTATGAAAAGAAATGCACTATCCTCTGAAAATATTGGCACACCCACCCTAAAATAGCATAACACCAAAGAAAATCAGATGTCAACTAAGTTGGAATTCAAAACCAAATTTAATTCTACTACGATACGTACATCACGGATGGCTTCCAAAGATTAAATAATTAGTCATTATTCTTCCACATAACTGTACTCTTGCAAGATAGCAGCTATAGTAAAAACTTTTATTTTTATGCGTTTCTTTCACATGATGGCCAAGTTACTCGGTCTTGAGCAAAGATGGTGCGCTTTTTTTGGAAACTCTATTTTGCGTCCTTAGAAATAAATGTAATGGGGTTATTTACTGACAGTGAAGCCCCATGGCCTTATTTGTCCTGCTTAAACTCCAAATAACCCAAGCCGTTGTATATTTTAAGATTAATTTTAACTAAATTCAAAAATAGCAAAAGCTTAAATTTGACATTTAGAAGTTATAGTATGTCTTAAAGTACTGTTTTATTGGACTAAATTCAATTTTAATTTTAGACTAATAACGAAGGAATATATATCTTCAGGCAATTAAATATCACTCTTTCCAATCTACTGGAAATTTTAATGTTATTTGTATTCATTGGTACTCTTCACTTATCCAAAGAGCGAAGGAACAAAAATCGAAATCATTCAAATCATAAGAATGGATACTAGAATGGTTTAATCTTTTTAATCAGATGAATGTGACAAAAAGGGATAATATTCTCTCTCTCTCTCTGTCTCTGAAAGAAATAAAAGGCAAAGTTTTGGACTGGCTTTGGTGTCAAAAATAGTTACAACAAAAGCAAGAATAATTAGCCAAAAATTTCAAATTACAATAAAAATAGATATTTGTAAAAGTATCAACTCTTTAAATGTATACGCTCTACCGTGGATCTGGAACTGTTTTTAAAGTGCTCTATTTAATTTTCAGAATTGGCCTTATCTCTTGCTTTTAATTAACTTCTGAAGAATTTGTTAAAAGAGTTCCGAGGGCAATTTTGCTAAATTTTTCTCGACTAATTATGAATCGATTTCTCATTAATTTCTTCAGTTCACGAAGATGTGTTTAACATGTAGTTTATTAATTACACTGTGCTTATTATTTTTTAGCTTGCATTCGACCATATATCGTTTACAATCTATCCTGATTTCTTCACAAATAAGTTAAAATTCTAACGTGTCTAATTGGCTGGAGAGTCCATTTTTGGTTGCAGCGAATACAAGGCTAATTGGATGGCATTTCATTTTGATTGGCTGTTCATAATTCGTGGATCGAGGACCGCTTGTTCCTGCTGCAAAGTGCCACAACCACACAGTATTGCTATATTGTCATCCTACAGTTTAAAAAATATTTTAAAAAAGCATATATATACATGTACACGCGTAATTTTGATTCAGTAATGTTACCCGAGTTTTAAATAATTGATTTCTCCTCAGGCTTTATAAATACACCATTTCTGAAAGAGAGAGATACAAGCCCTCATCTCTAGTTATAAATCTTCTTAACATCAAAGGAGACTGATGTAGAAAGCTCTTAAAGCACTCATAAATCTCTTCATTTTTCTTCACGAAATATAAAGGATACTACTGGAGAAGAATAATTGAAAACTCTGTAGCTTGTAAGAAGCAGAAAAATATTAAAAGACAAAGAAAAAAAACCGATACGTGAAATACCTTCTAAGCTCTTCTTTGGTGTACGTCAGAAACGCTGCCATCGTAAATCAGTCATATGCCAAGAGGTGTCAGGAAGTCTCGTGTTTCATTTGTTTCTTTTGAGTGCTTTTGTCAACAGATATTTTATCGTGTCACCTTCCCACTAACCTTTCCAGTCTGTCGCTTCCTTCATCTGTTTCCAGCATATTGACGTTATGATTTAGGAGATGGCCAGCAGGTAGCAATTATTTAGGCGCTTTGTAGAAATAATTGCGATGGTAAAACAATATCTATATTTTAATTTATACATTTATTTCATTTAGGAAGAATAATTAGCGAAATGTATAAAAAAACGCAATGTCCTTCCACATATGAACATATCCATCGGCCTATATAAAAGACTGAGCTGGAAGCCTAATCACGAATAACCATAATGGATCCCACTTACATTCTTATTGGAAATTTAAGCTCATTTAAATAAAAGCCTCACTATTTAAAATAATAGTAAGAGAAACATTAGATATCTAAAATAATCTCGCCTTACTCCAAGAGTTTTCTTAGGATAATTGTCTTATACAAGTGCGTTTCATTAAAAAGAGTTCCAGTTACTAATATTTGTATTTAAAAAAAAGAAAGAACAATGTGGTGATGAGATTAAAATACTTCAGAATTAATCATTAGAAATAATTCCGAAAGAGAGCTGGTAATGTCGCAGATTAACCATAACATTTAATTATGCATATTCTTTTGAATAGAATATAAGAAAGAAAAACACAGAAAATAAAAATTAGAACGAATTACATGATTAAAACCCCTCCAACTGAAGTTAACGTTAATGAATTTGTAAAGATGTTTTTTGCACTAACGATAAAATAAAGTTGGCAGGTTCTTAATAAGCTAAATAAAAATTTTCAAGTTATTCGAAAACGGATAAAATGGAAGAAAAACAATTGAGAGACTGTTCTCACCTTAATAAAAGCAATGGCTTCTTAAAAAAATAGCTCAATATTCAAGTTGGTCATTTGACAAGTCCAAAGATTTGGAAAAATTTGTAAAATATATCAAACAATAAGTTGAAACTGCACTGTGCTGTTTAATGTCGAATTATTTTCATGGATGTAAAACCAAGATGAAAAACGATCTCTGGCCTAGACCAACTAACTCGGACACCTGTTGAAAAGCCGTTTAGAAATTCCCGCTATCGTCTCTGGTGGCTCGAATCGAACTCAGAGTTTTCCTGACGGGAGGAAAGGCACAGCCACTTTATTGCCGCGGAGGGCGATATAAGTAAAGATGCTCTATCAGCTGTTACATATCACATGCTTTCCATCTTCCTGCGACCAGCAGAGACATTAAAATAGCATTCCTTCCCTCGTGGTACACCGGAGCCGAAAGGCCAGCGTTTTCTTTTCTGTCTGTGCTGACGTCAAGCAGTAACTGACGCATTAATCTTATCAGCCACTCTTCCTTCTAGCAGAACTTCATTTTCTGAGAAGGAAGCAGATTATCCAAGTAATCCTATCATCAGCCTGGTTTGTCCGCTTTCAAAAGATGCTGCGTTTGGCTTAGGGCACTCTCCTTACAACGTGCAGTTATTTTTGCTAGCCAGTCCCTCCCCCTCTCTCTCTCAGTATGCTTTGCTTAGATCAAGTTCTAGGGCAGGATGGAAACACTGAATTGCTGATAAAGATTAAGACAACACGCGTCAAAGGAACTTGGACATGTGTTGTCGAACACACGTCAAATTTTATTTGACGTGTTTTCTTCCAGTTCTCTAAACATGGATAATATAAATGCCCTCCATTTACTGAATTAGTCACTGATCATCTGTTTTTCTTTTTTTTTTTTTTTGCTTCAAAAAGGAAACAGGCCCATAAATGGATCAGAAAGAAGAGAATAGTGAGAAAAGTTTATGAAAGAAAGCGACTGAAATATTTCAAAGGTGATCTAACTGAGGTCCATATAGAATCATCCCAAATGAATTTATTTTGATAACCACAATGTCTGCAAACAACCGAAATTCAAAACCTCTTGATAAACTCATCGAAGAACACAGTTCCATAACAATTACTCATTGAGCTCAGTTGAAAAGGAAGGTAATACGTTTCTAAGAAGCATATGGTTACAGATGAATATGCAACGGATGGAAAACCAAGCGTAAAGAACAAGAGAAGTGTGCAAAAAAAAGTCTCAATAACAACGCATTTGGATAATTCCAGATTGCAAAGTTCATAGTAAGAAAAAAAGTACTGGCATAGGATACATAAATATGCAATCAGTGATGACTGAATTGTGACCACCTCTTCTGTAATGAATTCTACTGCATAATCAGCAGTATAAAAAGCCGAACAGCTTCATACGCTACAGCAGTGGGAATTTAAATCTTGTTGTCGTGCAAGTCAAAGTGGTACGATCCCCTCCAACGGCTCTTTAGCCATTGGAGGGAATCATAATCCGCACTGATGTCATGTGATCATATTTTTGAGCATCTTGTATCGACTTCTGTAATGTGATCTTTTTCGTAATTCTTATACAACCCCTATAAATGTCCCTTATACCTCTCAGAAGTTCCTTGCTGTCTCCTCATTTTATGCAACACATTTTCTACGTGTTCTGTTAATTTTGTTGAGGATTAGTGGAGTCAGTAACTAGGGGAATAGCTGCTGTTTATCAGTGCGAACGGTGCCCCAACACAGTATTAAATAGGTGGTCACTATTCAGTTATTACTGTGTGTGTACACAAATGCATAACGATATTCTTTTTTAGAAAAAATGTTTCTCAACCTTCTATCTGAGCTCTTCGACGTGGGCACCGATCTTGGCGAAGGGACCTCCTAGTGGTATTTCAGATTAGCATCACTGGGATCTAACGCTCACAACCTAGATTCCAGGCTAACACATACGATATTCGGTATGTTTTACATGCACTACGACCCGTGGAAATTTGGAAAAAAAACTAAACTATTATATTAGGGTCACCTGGAAAGTTACTTTCAACTACTTATGTGTAATGTGTCTATAAATTGTGTGAGTTCTCTGGTCGGTTTGCCTGCTTTGCTGGAAAAAAAAGTTTTTTCCCCTTGGGAAAACCTTGCTATCTACGCCTGTGACCGACTAACTCAGCTACAGAGTGAAAAAGTCCATAAAATTCCTCGCATCATCGAAGGGATTCGAGCCGAGCTTTTTAAACCGGTTGTGGAGCGGACGCCTATCCACGATGCTTTTCTAAAATACATAAACCTGGTAAAAACTTACATTTCGTATTATAAAAGACCTACTGGCTTTTATAGTCGTTGTCTTAGAGGACACCTCCCTATTTTATTTTCATTAAAAACTTATTTGTCCCACCGTAAATTCCAAGTTCATGCTCTTTATCGATCTTTTTCCCAAGAAGCACTCTTAAGTGAATTCCATCACAGAAAACTTCCTTTAACTGTAAACGGTGCCCTCGCTGCATATTATCCTAGTCATTCAACATGAGAACCATAGAAAGACAACTGCAACAAGCCATCAATTATCTTGACTCTTGGGTTTTGGTTAATGGCTTTTGGGGTTTACTGCAAAAGGCCAATTGCGTAAATTTATTTCACATCTTAATTTTTTCATTCTGAATCTGAATTGAAGCTTGGACAAAATGTTATTTCAGTAGTACTTGAGAAAAGATTTTTGGGGCTCGTATTTGTTAAAAAAAAAATTCGCTTTTTCAAAAAAATTGTGTTTCTGTGCACTCTCATCTACCTTGAGGAATGCTGGACGATACATTTTAGTACCTCTGTCATGTAATTGTGCTATTTTAGCTGTATTACGAGTCCTAAGTATAGGCATCTGTCAGAAAGAGTCTACTTCGATATCTGGATTCCATCCACCCTTGGAGGATTCATCATGCTCCTGGAGCATTTCGAATATCTGTCCAGAGCCCGTATTTCATTATCGCTATCATTATTATCGCTTCGAAGGAAACAGTTGTCTTTAAACAACTGCTCGAAAACTGAAATCCCTTATAGACCACCCCAAAGATTTCTGTTTTCAAGTCGCGTTGGAAATTTTTTATATTCCCGTCAGGCGACCAACCATCCATTCAATATTCGTATCCAAGAGCTCCTCAGTGATCATATATCACAAATGCAGGTCTCTGAGGAGTCCTGTGCCTGTTCTTTAGGAACGGGAGAAAGGCGATTACTTCATCTATTTATCTGCACCTCTATACAGCACGCCGAGCTGAACATTCTTTCTTCTTGCCAGTTTATACAGATGGTTCTTGGTCAGCACTGTCTGTGGGATCTACCATTTTGTTTGCAGCCATTACCATATCCGTGCAGATGAATTCCCCCATTCAGTGCAATATATACAGTGAAGAGTTTCACTATACAGAGCCAGCCTTGAATCACATACAAACCCGCAACCGCTAAAAATGTATTATATATTGCGATTATATGAGTTCATTGCCGACTTTATCAACGATGAGATGTAAACCACATCTGTGCCTGTCTCAAGTACAATTGAGGCGACATAGGGTACCTTGTATAGGTCTGTATAGGGTATCTTGCTGGTACCCTATACAGACTACAAAAAAAATTTTTCGGTATGGCATCGGTCATGATATGGGCAGGATGTAAGATAATTTACCAGATTAGGCATGAAATTGAGCTAAGGTAGTGTAGTATCTTCAAGAATCCTGAAGAGGAAGTCATTTTGGTTGGCTCCATCGGGATTTTGCTGCTGCTGGCTGATGACTTTCCCACTTCCCTCCCCTATTTGGAGCACTGTGACACCATTTTAACCATTAACCACATGATTATTGAATGTCTAAATTTTTTCTATGTCTTTTATTTTAATGTTTTAATAAACTTACTGAGCCTTACACACTGATATCATCTGACAAAGATAATGTTTTGAAATTTTTCAGTTTTTACAATTTATAAACTACTAAATCTCTCATGAGATTTACTAGTTTATAAGCTGCCTTTATAAACTAAGAAGGTGGTAACCTACCTCCTCTGCAGGTGTCCTTAGAGACTCCCGCTTTGGGATTACCATCCCGTGGTTGAGAATCAATGGATCATTGTTCTGCACGATCGGTGGTAGATCAAACTTCTATTAGTTCGATAAAAAAACTCATCTAAAACTATCTTCGTTATAATATCTAAAATAAAAGTTATTCATTTCCTTTTTTTAATAAATTTATGTAAAATGAAACTTAATTCCACATAGACCTTTAAGAACAAGTCATGCTTACAAAATTAGCAAGGATTGTTCTATACTGTTCCATCGAAACATGTTTATTCAACTTTCTAAAATATCCAGGAAGAAAAAAACACGCAGATTCTCATTGATGCTGCATAGCATTTTACAATTATGAAAAATGCTTCCGAAAATAGATTTTTCCATTCAGCAAAGGTTAGATGATCATTATAGTCGACATTCCATCGATTTCCGATAAACATATGAGCAACTAGACCGGAAATTGCAATTCCTCTCCTAATCCTAATCTGTTCTGATGTTTTATCAACACGGTTTTCTCACACAAACATTGCACAATCAGCATTCGAATATCCTGTTTTTTCAGGTCTAGTTTTCTCTCCCATGTGATTTTTGCTCTTCTTCTTCATTAAAATAGCCAAAGATAGTTCACCAGGGAATGTGTTCGTACAATAACAGAAAAACAATAAATCTCAATTTTTCAGCTGCACAAACCACAAAAGCGTTGTCATACAAGTGAAGAGTACACCATCCACCGTCACCTTAATTTCGGGAAGGGGGTGATGTCAAAAAAGAATAAAAACTGAAATCGATGTTACGAAGCCCAAGCAACCATGATAGTCCACAACCTAATGCAATTTCCACTGTTGTCAAGATAGGCTCTTTTTGAAAAACCATCGATTTTTTTCTCTCGTGGCCATTTCCCGAATCCCAGCGTGTAACTAGGTGTACTCAGATCTTTATTTTATTAGAATTACATTGTTCAACCAATAAGTTAACCTCATTTCCATTAGTGTTGTTTTTGCATGTTTACGACATCCTTCAGCGAGTATAATAAAATTCTCTTAAGTGTGTGTTGCAAAGCGTGGAGCAGAAAGAGTGTCTCTTTCTCTTCGCAACTTTAAATTGCTCTTCTTTGTCCTTTTTGCTCCGCTTAGCTAGCAAAGTTGGAAAGCGAAAACACTGTTGGGCAACACAAAGAGTGTGGCCGATCTAATTACGTGACAAAGAGTATAATTAAATTTGAAGCTCGTGTCACGCACCTAACATAGTGGTCACATGTATAGAAGGTGCCAATAAATGGATTACAGTCCACACTATTCGCTAATTAAGCAGCATTTGTTCCTTCTAGTGCGTGTCTAAAATATACTAATAAATGTTCAGTAGGCTGTATTGTTTGTCCTTGGAGAAAGTTTTGAAGGAGTTTAATTGCAAGGCGTTTATTTAATTTCTGCTCGCTATGTTTATATGTCTGTTAGACCGTTCGTGCTCACTTCATTTGGGATAAATTTAGAAAATTGACTTCTCCTCCGCTTTCACGCATTCTTTGCTTTTCCATCTGATATCAGCGAATATAATTACTTCCTTTCCAATTCGAACGTAATGTTTACGTGTGATGTACTTTTGCATTACGGTTCTGATGTCTCTGCTAGTCGTTGTTCCGTGTGTAACTTTACAGAAAGTTCAATCGATGATTAATACTCGCATTCAAAAAAGAATACCCGTTTGGAATTTTAAGAGAGCTTCCATTTCACGAATGGTAACCATTATACAACCCGATTACATTTAGCTATAAATCGAGATTGGGTAGGAGTTATTCAACTAGGATATTCCTTGTCGAACCTCTAACTTTTGAATTTTTGAGCTGTTTTAGTTTAAGGGGAGATGATTAACAGCCCCCCTCACCCAAAATCGCTCACTGTCTCTTGTTACTGTCCCAGTGGTTACAATCGCTGACTTTCCACTTTTGATGACGTTTCCATGGTTTTGTATCAACAAATATACTGAGATTTTTATGACCTTTGCTCAAAATCAGATTATCAGCGAAGGACATGAAGCGTCAGTATATAACATCTCCAAATTGCTTATATTCTAAAGTGAGTTTTTCTGATTGTTGGATGAAAAATCCGAATTCTGTCAACTCAGTCACTGTGTGGATAACGAAACTAAAAATTCATCACAGTCAGGAATCGAACCCAGAACTTTATAATGTGATTTAGAAAAACGGGACACATAATCAATGTACTAGCCTCTAAGACTCAAGGAAGGGTGATAAAAATAGAGATACTTTTACAGCTAAGATAAACTTCGAAATATCTGCAGCCTACGAACGATCGACCGTTTTTTTTAATTAAATTGTATATCATGGGCAGTGAAGGCTTACTACTACTTTACTCTCTTTTATACTTGTCTGACGTCCATTTTTATTATAATCTATTAGCGTGCTAAAAGTTCAATGGCATTTCTTGAGCGACAGACAGTCCCATGGAACAGTAATTAAAGCATATTTGTCATTGAAGTGGTCTGACAACTCTGGCATTTCGACATTATTTCTGAAAGCGTTATTAATCAAAATGAATATTTCCAAAACACTCCACTTACGTTCATATATTAGCTAATACTTTATTACTTAGGATAGTTTCGATTTTTATTAGTTCTCATTATATCACATGGTATGTGTCGAAAGTGTAAAGTGCAATGGCTCCAAGCTTGGACATCCATTTTGTTGATTTTACTTGTTATTATGTAGAGCCAGATATCGCACGTTTGGCAGCATATATGGAAGCTTCATGAACACTTAAAAACAGAGCACCCCATAATGAGAGCGTATACATTTTGTTCAACTTTACAGTTTGGAGACTTGAAGAAAATTCCACTCATATAGAATGAATTTGTATTTTTCAATTTTTTATGACCGATCAATAAAATTATCAGAGATATGAAACCTTGGAAAATTCCTTAACAGTGTTTGTTAGCTTCTACAAGAAATCCTGGTGCAGTTTCAATATAGACTGTATTTTATACAAAAAATAATAATAATTAAAAAATCGGAGTTATAATTTTTGCTTTTCCTGTTCATCTGAAAGCAAGATTTTCGGCATTTCTCTCTCTCACATAGAACTTTTCAACATAGGTTTACGAACTTTCCTGGTCTGGATGCAATTTACTGGATTTTTAGGAAGCGAGAACCGGTGAGGTTTGATTGATGGAGCTAACAGACGTTTAGAATCTCCAAAGAAACCTTCAAATCATTTATCATAGCATGTTGGATTATTATGGCTAAATTGCCACGGTTAGGGCAGTTAAAACTCTATTCATAGTGAATTGAAATTGATAACAACCTACATAGCCTGACCCAAAGAACCCAATATACACGATCCTTTGCTTTGGAGAACCGTAATGTTGTTTTTAAAACTCGATAGATAACGTCTTTCTACTGAAGTTTGTTTGAGTTAATGAATGCTTCTAATAACAAATAAAACAGCTAAATTTAAATGATTTCCACCACAATTGGTGGAAAAGACCTGAATGGGTAACGAATATCAAAACTATTTCGAATCGAAAACGAGAAATATTTTAATATGATAAGAGAGACAGCGTTATATTAATAATAGGATTAAATGTCATTTATCTCTATTCCACCAAAGCATTATTTCTGTTTTTAAAAATAATAATAATAACTGCTAGTGTGAAAGGGGATCGTGAACCACAATATTTATTATATTTAATGCTAAAAAGAAATTCCAGTTACTGAACAGTAAAGGAACCCGAAGTATCCCTTCTTTACGAATGTGGAGCTTGAAAATGCAGTGTGAAGATAACTTTAATAGCTTTCCAGGTAGGGTGAATAAATTTTCGCTGGTGCGCTTAGCTTATTTTCTCAAGATGGATTTTCTTAGCTGGCCGTCTTGGAAGTGGCATTTCTCAGACTAAAACTAATCCCATATGCCGTTGACTTCAGAGATGGAAGACACGTTTTTACCTCCATATCCAGAGGAATCCTTGGTGATCAACAAAGAGAACATCTTTTAGGTGGAGTCGAGTGACACGATAAATAATCTGGTATAATAGCCGCGTTTGTAGTGGATATCACTCTTTTACGAAGCTCATTTGAATCCCGCTGCTAAATGTGATCAACTGTTGTGTTAAATATCCCCCTTGTAATCAGTCGTACAGCAGAAACCTTGGGAAGCTAAATACATAAAATGTAAGAGAAGAAATTGAAAGCAATTAATTTATTAATCTTGATTGAAGACAAATATTATCTAGTACAGTACATAATTTTTCTCCTAATAAACGTTTGTTATATCAATGTTACAGTGGTTTAATATTTTACAAGTTTATTTCAAAGTTTTTACAGATCTTTCCTTTGTGCTCAATGGAGGTGGTTTCGGTGGTCGTATTGCACGGCATTAGTCTTCGGCATGTTGAATTATAATTTTTTGCCCCCGAAATTGTTTATTAAATACGATAGGTAATGAAAGAAATATTTTGGTTTAAAATTTTTAAAATCGGACAGCTAGAAGCTGAGATATAGCGATTTAAAACGTAAATGCGACACACCTGCGAATTACACGGTGGCTGCGCTGTAGGGGGTACTGATTGCGTCATGCGTCGCTGCTACTTAAGGCACCGCATCACTCGTGCCTGGCACGGAGTAGTACAATGCTAGGGGGCGATGAATCATTTCGTGTCGCATTTTCGTGGCGACACTGGGGCTCGCCTAAAAAAGTTTTACTTCAAAAGCCTCCCGCTATTCCTTTGATATTTCATTATCCTAAAAGAGGTCGGCCGCTAGGAGGCGAAGGTCAGTGAGTTACTGAATTATGTGCTCCTAAAAATACTCAAATACCTAAGTTAAACTGAAAGAATCATAAATGAACTGCATATTGACAGAGAGCTTATGAGAAGTGGAATCTGGATATAGTGTCTACTAATGGAATCCTGAACAGGTAATATGTCTAATCTTGATTTTAAGCATTCATACTTCGTGTAATAGTTGAAAGGAACGGTTGGTTTATAGCGATTCAGTGCAGCGGAACATAGCAATATTCTGCTTAAGGCAATACGGCACTTAAGCTCTGGACAAGGTCAAACGGTGACAAAGTTAGGGATTAAAACCTCCCCCATTTCCACCTGCATATTTCATAGGCTAGTCATCGAACGATAGAAGTGCCCTATCTTGTTGTACTAAAGACTACCTGCCTCGAAATTACTGAAATGCCGGCTCCCATTTGCATTTCAGAATGACAGATTTCAGCGCATCAGCCGTGCCGCTTACTTGCTGCATATGTCTGACCAATGATGACTTCATAATTAAATGCGTTACTTGTCACAAAAACTATTGCAATAAGCCTGATTGTACTTCTGTAGATATTAAGAGATTAAACAAAACTAGAAAACGCAAGTTTGAATGTGACGCTTGTAGGCAACAAACAGGGAAAAATAATGAAGAATTACCCAATGAAGTCATTTGTGAAGATTCTTGCACAGAACAGATTAATGACCTTGAACAGCAACAAGAGAAATCCTCTCTCAGACTGACCTTGGAAATGGCATCTTGGGCCATCCTGAAGGATCAATTTTTGAAACCTTGGGATGCGATATTTGCCCGGAAGACCGCGAGCACTCTGAAGGGGCTTTCGCTAGACAGAGGAGCAATCATAGCCCGGATGAAAGGCAGGAGGAGAACCGTAAAGAATATGTCTCGCGTACGGAATTAAAGGATATCCTTGCAGACTGCATCAGCCCCTTTTCGATGCAGGCTGTGGAATACGCTGAAAACCTCGCGAGCAATTTCATCCCTGTACATAAAATGCTACAGGAACTGCAGGAAGAGAATTTTCTTCTCAAAGAACAAAACAGTAAAATATTGCACACACTTAAACGACTGGAGGAAAAGCTAGGATGCTTTGAATCAGTCCTCGTTGCACAAGGTGGCTCAGCGGCCCCCGTAACCGACGAAACTTGCTATGCGAGGCAGAGCTACCCAAAGAAAAGTAGAAGTGGTATGCATGGATTGTACAGGATGACAGAAAGCATTCAAAATCAGAAACAGAAGACAAGAAAAGAATTGAATTCGGGGGAAAACATATCAGAACGAATTGCAAAACTACAAGAAAGCCAAATAATATGTGAATTTCAAGCCCAGCCGGGAACTGTCTGTTTGCAGCAGGACCTCGCAAGCAATAGCACCAAATCCAGTGAAACTTTAGGGGCAGCACAAGGAAATGGCTCCACACATTCCACTAGGAAAAGTCGAAACCAAAATAAAGAAGTCTCAGAAATATTAGGACAACAGGAATCAACTGAAATGATTGGGGCATCCATGTATTCCAAGAGTACGATCGCGAGAGTTACATCTTCCCCCTCAAATCATGTTCCTGCAAACCCACTCACTTATGAGCACATCACTATGCTACCTAAAAAGCATAACACTTTTGAGGGTAGAAAAACCCGCCCATCCCAAAATTTCATGCCTAGTCTTGCCGAGGACAGCCGACGACATAATCCAGTTCACAGAGAAAGTATTAATGTGTCTTCCTGTAACACACCAGAAACAAACAAACGGTTTTCTGAAATGTACAACATTACTTCCGTTGCAACCAGAGAGCAAATTTTTGTATCAAGGCTGGGACCCACAACACAGCCCAAAAATATTAAAGCCATGTGTGAGGGCGAACATGGGATAACTGTGGAAGTAAAGCAAGTGAAAACACGACACCCAGCTTACTCCTCCTTTATAATCTCTTGTCCACCAGATAAGGCAACTCGCCTACAAGACGTAAGCGCCTGGCCAGTAGGTACCTTAGTCAAGCCCTACAGAGACAGATGGGCCAGACCACTGGTTAAAAATGATGCAAGGAATCGGGCTCAATAGCAATCAAGAAAACTACCCCCAGCTGGGGATGCAGAACATCACATCCACCTGTTTGCACAAAACGTGAGGAGCATCTCAAATAAGCTCCACACCCTACAAACGATGATGATGTACGGGGACCTGGATTTCATTTGCCTAATCGAAACCTGGTTGGGAAATGGAAAACAGTTAGATCGGCTAACTGCGGCAGCAAACTGCAAATGTGTGGGAACCGGAAGAACAGATAGGCGAGGAGGGGGAGTTATAATTTGCTATCAAAATAAATACCAGTCTATAAGAGAACGAAAAACCAATTCAAATAATTTTGAAGGGATTTGCGTTACCTTTTCAAAAGAGCACGTGAAAATACAGATATGCATCATATACCTCCCACCTGAGCACACAAAGGAGACAAGAAACGAACTCTATGCTTGGCTTGCTGCAAATCTAAAGCCATCAGTCGACACAATAATAGCGGGAGATTTTAATTTGCCTCTTCCGAAACACAGGGAGGCCAAGAAAGAGCTGGATGCTACATTGGGTGCATTGCACTTGACGCAGCTTCCGACACCAGTAACAAGGGGAATGCAGCAACTTGACCTGTTGTACCATAGTTCCTTAGACATAAGGCTAACGCAAAACTGCATAAAATTTAAGTCGGACCACAATCCCATTGAAATAGAAGCAGCACTGAAGATCCATAAATACATGCAGGGTAACCGTACGAACTGGGAAAAGCAAAGTAAGTATCTTTTCTCCGTGAAGTATATTAAGGCAGAGGTCATTCTCAGTCACCTGACTAGTTACAACTGGAATGACCTGCAAGAAAAGCCAGTAGACGAAGCTTTAGAAATGATCACTAAAAAGCTATACCAAACAGCATTGGAAGGAGCAGCAAAAGAAATCAAAATATCTGAGAGAACAAAAGAATGGTTTAACCCACAACTGAAAGAAAGTTTCCTCAGGAAGCAAAAACTGTATAGAAAATGGCAAAGAACGGGTCATCCTGCCGATCACATTCGTTATAAGAAAGAAAGAGCACATTTCATCAAAGCAAAACGACAGGCACACTGCAGTGTTATTCATAACAAACTAAAACGAGCAAAAAGAATTACTAGCAATAGAAATAGCACAGAGAATATGACAGAATGCATTTTCAAGGAATGGGCTAATAACACTTTTAGTAACCTGCATGGACTGAATCAAATTGAGAACACTGATAATGGTAACAAAATTTTGGAATTCCTGAAAGATTTAAACAAGCGAAACTATTCGGCAAGAGAGGAACCAATAAGACCTCCATTGAGTGAAATACAAATCACCAAAGAGAGCGTAATGAAAGCAATCAACGATCTGCCCAATAAGGCCACTGTTGGACCAGACAAATTTCCAATGTTCATCCTTAAAATAAGTAGCCCATTTATAATAGATCTATTACTGCACATCTATCAGAAAATCATCAGGTCAGGAGCTTTCCCGCAAGCTTGGAAAAATTACATTGTAACCCCAATACCAAAGATTAAACACCCAAAATTGGCTAAGGATTACAGACCAATTTCTGTTAGTTGCACCCTACAGAAGGTATTCGAAAAAGCGCTTCTTCCCACCATCAATCAACACTGCTTCAGCCATAGACCACCACATTTGCACTCAGTTATTTCGGGTAGATCAACAATAACAAACTTACTGGAAACCCTTTTTCGCGTGCAGAAAGCACTAAATGAGAAAAAACAAATTGATATTATTTTTTTGGATATCTCCGCAGCCTACGACAACGTCTCAATTCCAGCGCTCATTGCGATTTTGAAGAATTATTTTAATGTAAGAGGAAATCTGTTAACTATAATAACCAGCCTGCTAGAACATAGGAAACTTATTGTTAAGCACCAAAAGCTACAATCTTGCTTTACCATCTCGCAAGGAGTGCCTCAAGGGGGAGTTCTTTCGGCTACTCTCTTCGCGGCCGTCCTGGAGCCGTTTCTTGCACGGTACTACAATTTTATAACATATGCTGACGATGTAAAATTCTTCATCACTTCCAAAGACCATGAATCAGCAGCAAGTATTTGCCAGATGGCAAATAGCACAATCCGAGAATTTGAGAGCTACCTGGATTGCATCGGGCTCCGTATTAATGCACAGAAGTCTGCCCAAATGACCATAAGTTACAAGCAGAATAAAAATGACATCTCAATCTCTGTGAACGGGTCTAGTGTGGAAAAAGTGCACTCTCACCTGGACCTGGGTCTTAAGTGGGATGACAGACTCACCTTTGCTCAACACTTCGCCCATATGAAGACAAAAATATTCGCCGCTTTATGGGCTACTAGGGAGGAACTGGTAGGAATTAGGGATCCTCAGCTAGCGACCAAGTACATTTTAATGTGTGTCCTGCCAATTGCAATGTATGCCTCGCAAATCTGGTCTTCAGCTCCAGATTCACATTATAAGTCCGTTCTTGGGATCGAGTACTGGTTCTTGCGATGGCTTAACAGAGTTTCTGGCCACCCTTTTACTATCTCAAGGGCCATTCTCTACTCAAACCTTAACATCACACCCTGGATGCAGCGGACAATTAACAGGAACATACACACTCTCGCACAAATGCTCACAGGCAGAGTGGATGCTCCAGTCCTGGATAATATTCTAGTTAAACCGCGTGCCACTGCTAGACGTTGCGGAGAACTAAATAATCCACTGCGTTCAGTCCTGAACAATCTTAGTAGCCTGCAAAGATTCTTCCCATCAAAAGCAGCGAGAATATTTAACTCACTAAACATAGATGCCGAAAAACTGTGTGAGGATGCAACATACCGGAAAGGGATCTTCCAGGATTCGTACAGACTTACCGAAATATGAATCGGCCGCAAAGTACTAAAGAATTGTGAATAAAAGTGAAGCTTTCTGCTTTAAGAACAATAATAATCTGTTGACTGTAAAAATATACCTTCTGTAACAGTTATGTTAATATGTAAGTTATATGTGGAATTATTAATGAATTGTAAATATATGAGCTGTATAATGTTTGTACACAATCATAAATGTGTAAATATTGTATGTATTAAACATAAAATGTGTATATAATATTTTGGGACGAGACTACGTGTTCAGTATATGTAACCCACTGCACGTAGTATCTCGTACCCTGATATGTACTTAGCACCCTCCTGGCACTTTGCCGTCCCGGGGTGGTTTCCTTATGGAAATAAACAGATAATAATAATAATAATAATAAATAACCTCCATTATGAAATACAGGTAAACACCGATTCAAACTATTTTTTATTTCGGTCAGCCATTTTGAAACAAGATTGCTGCCACCGCAAATATAAGTACTATTTAGAACTTGTATTTACAGTCCGACCGAAATTATGTTTATAGTATATCTGAAGATATCGTAGCATAGATATATTTAATCAACATTGAGGTCGGTTCCTATATTCACCATGTTTTATGAAGTGAAAGTGGGATCCATTAGTTCTACTTGTTTATTTTTTAAGAAAAAATTAAAAATTTGTTAAAAATAACTCCCTTCGTTTTGGAATATGTACCGAATATTATTCAGGAGCTATTAAAAAATGAAAATTATTTTGCTTTTTGTTTTACATAGTACAAAGATTTTTTTGACCCTTTTATTCCAGCTTTGATTAAAACAGAGAAACATTACAGTTGCAAAACCCAGAATAAAAACACGCCCAAGATAAAAACATAACCGAATGAGATTAATTATTGCTGTGGCCACAAAACACAAAAAAATCTGAAATGATCTCTCTCTCTCTCTCTCTCTCTCTCTCTCTCTCTCTCTCTCTCTCTCTCTCTCATGAATTTATGAAACAAACAGAAACTGTTGAACTAAAAAAAGACTGTTTATGGTTTCTCCAACACTGCTACTCGAAATTTTACCCATCTGATCTGATAGATGACCAGATATGTTCTTCCATTTTGGCATTGCTAGTAACCGGATTGTAGATTTAAAATAAAAGCCACTACTAATAAGCAACAAACGAAATATTCCACTGGGAGTAACATCTCCATTCATAATCTTTTCTAGAGCACATCCATCCCACACGTAATGTGTTGAACCTATCGACGATCAATACTGGCAGCCCACTGGCAAGATAAGAAAGGTGTGTCCTAACAGCACAGTCGTCCTGCGATAACAAACTATTCCAAAATAGCCAGACAGGCGCGAATAAAAAAAAAATGCAGCAGCAAGACTGCCCCTTTTTGACCATGCTTAAATAATGTTTCTCTATTATGGATGATACTGCAATAACTCTGCTGCTTATTACTTTTATAATGAATCCTATAATAGAATATGAAAGTCGTTAGTACTCTTAAGTGATCAAGAAGGCTAAAGAATAGAGAAATCCCGGTAGGTTTATGACGTTTACTAAACCAAATCCATTTCCGATAAACAGCCCTTCACTTTCTCGTGTAGTATGTCCTAAAAGATGAAGGTCTCTCACGTAACGTTGGCTTTCTTTATCAAATTTCGATTTTCTATAACAAAACACCGGGAGAATGCAGGAATTTATCTTCAGCGAGGGGCTGATCGCTTGTAGGATATATTAGTGCCAACCATTCGCTCGTGATGCGTCTTACCGTGCTATGTAATTAAGGAAATAATTTTCAAAACATACTCTTTCTGGAAGGCTAATTAGAACTGTCTCTTATAACACTGCGGAAGAGTTCTTTGTTTAAAATAACAGGTTTGGAGTGGCTGAACGAAAAGATAAAGGGGGAAAAAAGTCTTACAGCGGTCCCAGCTAATAAGTGTAATGAAGTAGAAAAAAGAAGAGTTAATAAATCATTGCTTCTCTGGCAGGTCGTCACTATAAGCGAAAAGAATTACACCGTACGGGTTTTCTTCAGTAAATGAAGTTCCTCCTTCAAGTGACGTTGAAAGATAGGTGCCTAAATGGATTTATCTTTCCATGGGAAAATTCTTGGGGAGTTGAAAGGAGCAGATCAACTGACTGTTGTTTAAATAAGGCGGTGGAGAGGATGGTAAGGTAGTTGAGAGATCAACACGAAGATGGAGATTGACAGTTACAAAATGGAAGACTGGCGATGTTATTTATAGCACTAGTTTCAAACAAACCATCTGAATGAAACACTATTAAAAACTATTTTTTGTCCTTAATTCATATAAATTGACTCAATTGATATCATTATTTATAAAGTATGGATTATATCACTGGCTCAGTTTTTAATGGTGTGCTCAGAACGAAGTTTAAGTATTACAGAGACAGAAGAAATAACCGGTCTATTTCCTTCAGCTTCAAAGATCTGTCTTTTTAAGTCTGTATTTAAATCATACTTTCTTGCGTTCAATCGATGGGATGCTTCTAGGCCACTACCAGCCCCCACTAACTGGGCATCTAAGATGTAAGTTGAGTTTCCTTTGGTACAAACCAGATCTGGCTTACACACACCTTCTGTTGTACTGTAGCGAGGTTCCACAAGAGTCCTCCAACCCCTCTGAGATAGCCGGTGGTTTACTAATGCTACCACAGCATCATATCTTTTAATCCTCATGCCATAGGACCTATGACAGCGGAGTGCAACATGAGCCAGGGATTCCGCTGCATCCCCTACATTTCCGATCCAAAGATCACCCTCTAGGTGTTCTGGAGAGGGTAGGAAGAGCATTAATTCGGGTCCTGAGCAACTCGATATATTCGTGGCCAACCAGGAACCGGGTCCCGTCCCCGACCCACTGATGGTGGGCAGAGACGAAGGACTCCTCCTGCAGAGCTCGACCATCAACAGAGTTATATAATAAGGTTTTCCATCTTCTTCGAGCCGTCTGATCGGTATTCATTATTAAGAGTCCATCATTAAATAGCTTTCTTACGCTTCTCTTCTCTCTCAAAAATATACTTCTCTCAGTAAGTTTCCTAATTAGATGAGAACCTAATTAGATGAGTTTATCAATTTCTCCATACGATTGTCCTTTAAGATTGGAACACACCATCTGTAGGTTGGGATTCCCAATCTTTTATCTTTTATAGAAGCATAGAGATACGCATTAGGGACATCCTTGGGGAGATTCAACAATTTCTTCACTGCACCTCTGATTTGTGAATTTGTGGAGAATTATAGTCTTCCGGCTATAATTCTCCCCAGCAGCAACCTATGATAAAATCTTGGAATCAAAAAGGTTTCCAAGATGAATATTCTTTGTTGAGGTTTAAAGCGAAGCCTTTCTCAGACGACTCAACTCAACCTCAAGATCTGTAACAACTTTAGATTTACCAAGTGCAGAAAACTCCACCCAAAGGTATGTCCATTTTTCCTCAGGTTTCATCTCTGGAAAAGCTTCATTTCCTAATAGAAACCTACAAGATTCAAATTTTATCTTTTTTCTGTTTACCATTTGGTATAAAGGACAGCATCCATGATTTTCTTAAATTTACTCCCAGTCTTCTTTTTGTTAAAAAAAAAAGGCTTTGCTCTATCAATAGTCTGTAAGCCACCCTTTGTTCCAGCCACCAGTATGAGATCATCGGAAAAGGCCATTGCGTTTCTCCCTCAATTCTAAAACCTGTATGTTTAGGCAATTCACTCAAGAGGAGATCAGTTACCATGTTAAACAGCAGGGGTGAGATGTGATCCCCACCTGCCGCACTCCTTGAGTGAATGCCACACAGTGACCTCTGCCTCTGAACCTCATAGTGGTGGTTGCACTCCCATATAAATTACAGAGATACCTGGAAAAGGCATATGGGATCCCATATGTCTATGGGACGCTTCAATGATTGCCGCATGGCTTATAGAGTCAAATGCTTTCAGGAGATCTAAGGTTGCAATATGTAGGTGCTTTAGTGTCGAACGTGATTCATCTAAAGTTGACTGTAATAGAAACACCTTCTGCGCCGTGCCATCTACAGGAACAAAAGCTCTTTGACGACTATCTGTTTTAATTACATTATTAAGTCTTTTTGCCATAATCTTATGAAATGTTCTTAATAGTACAGAAGACATAGAGATTGTCCTAAAATCAGCTGGGGTGTCAGGATTCTTTTTCTTAGGAATAAAGATAGATACAGCTTCGTAAAAAGATTTAGGCAATCTATCAGATAGATTACGAAATATATCTAGTATCACTATTGGAATGTTTCTTCACAACAATGGAGTTAAATCATCAGGACCAGGAGCTGTTTTATCCCTGGAAACTCTTCTTTATCTCTTCTAATGATAGTGGTTTATATAATTGCTCAACGATATTCTTATCCAGCACTTCAATACAATTATAACGAAACATAGCCTGAGAACCACTTCGAGGTTCTTCCTTAGGACAAATAGGCTGTTCCAATAGGCAAAGAAAGTGTCATGGTTGATATTCCACTCTCCAACCTCAATGTCATCTAACACTTGAACAGCACAGCGACGACGGTTCTTATAATACATTTGCATTCGCGCATAATCTCTTTTACGCGGCTTTTTTCTTTACTTAACTGTTCTTTTCTTCCATCAACTTTAACTTTACTACGAGGCGGTATTTTTATAGTTATATCTGCTCCTACTAAAACTGTTCTAATATACTTATCCAACTCTTCGAAATTTAACCCATCATCTAAAACCTCAGAAAGATAGATTTTTAATAGGTGGTGATTATAGGTTTCCTCTGGTAGTGCGACAAAGGATCAAGTTCCTTTTGATGGAGATGGATGATAAGAGCCTTTAAGTCAACTTGAAATGTTGGAACAATTTTTGTTCAAACGTTGTTATTGATGCACCGACAGTCCCATTTGTATTAGGAGGGAAGTTTTGAATTCTGAAGATGCCAATTTGTTTATTTGTCTGTGCATTTCTTCCCACTAATGGAATACTCTCTCGTGGCTAGTACAGTTGGTGTAATGACCGTCCTCCCCACACCGGGTGGAAAAGACCTGAGAGCGAATCCCGTCAATGACGCGAGGAATTTTTATAGCCCTTTTTTACAACGTGGCCGAGTTAGTCGGTCTCAGGCGAGGTTAGCATGATATATCTTCCAAAAACTTAAGTTTTTGTTACAAAAATGAGGAAGTATGATTGTAACATCACAATCATACGTCCTTATGATTGTGCCAATACAAATATTTGACCACCTCATTTGCATTTCATAGTTAGGTACCTCTATAGATGTTTTCACATCAAAAATACCATATTACATGTTCCTAGGATACTAATAACAGATTATTCGAATTTCTGCAAACAGAAGAATTTCGCGAAGGTAGGTAACTCAATTCCTTGTTAAGATTAGCATTCTCTATGAATGAACTACCTGTAAAATAAATATTAGAAAACTTAGAATATTAGGCAATTTTTACTTCACTTATTCGTTATTTTCATAGGATAATATCTCTTCGATTTCAGCTGTAAATCTATTGAAAGGGAACTATTTCTAAATTTATGAAAACTGATTCAGACTACTTCATTCTCATTCAATTTGTTATTACATCATCGAGATTAAAGTAACAAAGGCAATTATACTCTTTGACAAGATTCCTGCGCGAAAATTCACGAGGGATAATGCCAGTGGCTGTTTGAATAGTTATTGGGAATGCAATTCGCTTGATCGAGATAATCAGTAGAGGGGGTCATTCAGACCATACAGAGTTGGTAAATTCAATGGAACAGCTGTTCTCATTGTTCTGTTGGACAGATTGTAACATGTGGATGAGCAAGGAGAACAGTTCGTTAAAATTGGGTCAGTGGTCCAGCATTCATCAACATTATGAAGAATGAATGTAAACTCCATCGCTCTGCCGTACTGCATCCTGTTCGTTTTTGATAGTCAGATCCCACATGTGTTAGTCAGTGCATTGTCATTCTTAGGCATTGTCTTCTCTTTAAAGGACTTTAGACAGAGTCTCTAACTACTCAACTATTTTGTTGAAAAGTTCGGAATAGTTAAGTTTGTTTATATTTTTGTTTGTCCTACATTATTGGAAATAATACAGGGTAGATAAATCGCAACTTTCTTCGTGATTCATTTTAAATTAAGGCTCTTTCTTGAAAAACAATGTGCATCAAAAAGGAAAACAACGCTCTGAAGTGATTAATGGAAATTGAATTAAGCCTGTCATGACATTCATGCCAATTCCTTCCTTCTAGGAAATGGCAGCCACCGACTATGAAATAGGCCACAATTTGTGGTTAGAATGACGTAGGTTAAACCTCACTCTTCGAAGTGCAGAAAGAATTGTCTTTTAAGTATAACCTACGCTAGAATTAGCATTCTGGCATTTCCCCATAAGGCCATGGACAGTTCCTTTCTCGTCATCGAGTATTATACTCAGTATAGATGATTTTAAGCATTTGAATAAAAAAAAGAAGCGTCTATTTAAATAGGAAGATTAGTTGTTAAACATTTTATGTTGAGCTCATTTTTTTTAATTTCTCTTGATGTACAAATAGAACCTTTACGCAAGGAGGATTAGGACTGTTTTGGACTGGAATATTTTTTTTAATTAGCACTCAACTCTGATAGAAAAGTGTTAACCTGGACTGTTCAAAGAAAGGTAGCAATAATCAGGATGCAGCGGAAGTTTCTAAGGGGAGAGAGAGAGCAATGCTTTGATGTGATGCGTAGAATTCGAACTCGGACCATTCCATAAAAGAAGGCAAGATCAAAGCCATGCCATGCTCTTGGGAAAGCAGTGTTTTAAGATAGTGGGCATGTTATTCACATGACCTTTTCAATTTCCAATATTCATTCTACAAATATAAGAGTGAATTACATGCATAAGTAAATATCGGTCGCACATCTAGTGTCAATGGTACCTTTTTTCAAACTAAACGATAACACAGTATCTGACACAACCGATACATGGATGCTTTTGCAGATTACCTAAAAGCAATAGACTCCAAACGTAATCCTCCACTAGCCATACACAACTTTGCCTCTAAAGCAGATGACTTAGTTCACATCAAAACTGTTACCGAGAATGAGTTGAAAACTGCAATGCAGTCAATTTCTAAGGATCGTGGACGTTGTCTGGATGGTATTCCATTATATTTTTGGAAAAAAAGGTAATAAACATTGTTGCTACTCATTTAACTCATCTCTTCAATCTTTTCCTTTGAACTGCTACTTATCCGATCTGATTTAAATATGCGATGGATAAGTACTTCCTGCTTGTACTACTTATCCATAAGCATAACTAATCTCTTCCAGAAAATTATAGGCCAAACGCTCGACTAAATTCAATAGCGAAAATTCTTGACTCCGTGGTAGTTAAAAGACTGGCGTCTTACCTCAAAATACTTTTTCTCCTTCACTGCACGGTTTTCGACATGTGAGTTCCGTGTTTATTAATATCAATTTGTACCAGTTTTGGTCAGTACACTAAGATCAAACTTGACGAAGGTATCCAGGTTGATGTCATCTACACTGATCTAAGTCGTGCCTTAGACTAAGTCTCTCATAAAAGGCCTGGCAGTTAAACTCAAACTCTATGGAATGCGTGAAACGCTGCTAACTAGCTTCTAAGCTATATTCATGATTGGCATTATCAAATTTCTTCAACAACGCTGTTTCCAACATCTTTTCTTTAACGAAGGGTGTTCCACAGGGCTCCGCCCTTGGTCCATTATTGTTTAATATATGCAATATTAAATATAGCCACACATTTTGAGACATCGCCTACTAAACTATTATCTTACGCTGATACCATTAAGCTCAAATTGATATCAAATTCTCACAATGGGCATGCGACAATAACCTGACATTCAACTTTTCAAAATATACTGTGGTAAAGTATGCGAACCCTCGAAAGAAAAAGATCTTTCATCTTCGCAAAATAGATAATTAATTGATTATGCGCGAATCCATCACAAGGACTTAGGAGTGTTCTTTTCTTCCAACTCCTCTTTTATTCCTCATATTTTGGAAACTTTTGAGAAGGCGTATAAAGTACTTGGATTCATCAAGAGATTTACTTATACGTTCGGCAATGCCGTGTTTACAAGACATTTATTTATCACAAAAGTCTTGCCTATTCTTGAATGTGCTGTATCTTTAATTCTGGTATAAATAAAATAATCATCTTTTCTGTCATGTTATTTTCTTTGTCTTTTCATTTTTTACATATGTTGTACATTGGTATTGAAGTTTTCTCTGTAATGTATATTTTTTGAACAAAAGAAAAAGAAAAGAAAAAATTTAAACCGGAGGAAGCCAACTTTGATTAAGGGATGTGTATTTTTGAAAGAATACCATATCGTCGATTGCAATGGTATATGTATTGCAATGATATATTGTCAAGCTATTCACACATTAGTTGATGATAGAAATCTGTGGCAATCGATATATTTATTTTAAAATTGATCTGTTCTCTTATTAATCTTAATTAGTTTGGATCCAGCAAAGGCAAGGCTAAAAATATTGTTAGTTTAATTAAAATACTACTAAAATTATAATAAATAAAAAATCTTTAACTTATTCGCTAAATGCTGATGATTATTCATAATATAAATGATTCCTACTGGGTATATTCCACGGGGCATAAGGCATTAAACCGACTGTGTCCTCTACAACTTTGTCTTATAGAGGGGTCTGGTGCAAAACATCTGCAACTCTTTTAAGATCTCTTGTGGTGACTGCATCAGACCTGAAGGTCATGTCAGTCCGGGCCCTCCATGGGACGTACCACTATGAAATGGTATGATGCCCTGTTATGTGGCTTGAATTGTAGGTGCATTATTTGGTCGACCATAGCCTTTGTAAATAAATTCGTTAAATTAAATTAAAAAAGATTTTTTTTTTGCAGAAGTCTTGGTTGGAATCTTGTCGGAGACTAGAAGAATTGCAACAGGAGCCTTTACAGTCGGTGATGAAGAGCCGTTTACTAATAAACAGCCGATCTCACTGGGAAGGGTGTAGGAGTTTTCCTTTTTAATAATTTTGGAATTTTCAGCTAAAGGCCCCTGAACGTATAGTTTTGCCTGTAAAGCCTTGATGAGATTGTAGTAATGTTTTTGGAATGAAGATTTCTTTATTCACTTCGCTGTCCCCAAGGATAAAATAACAGCAACAACCAGGCCTTTCCAGTAAATAGCTCAGCAACCACCTCCGATTGAGGTGGTCTTACATGGACGTAGCTGAGCTTCTTCACTGGATGAAAAACACAAGATTGAATATGGTCATCTATAGGATTAAGTATTCAACCGTAGACCTTTCATCTTGTTCCTTATGAGTCATCATCAATAATTGCCCTTGTTAATGTATTTCGACATCTATTGCTCTATCCAGCCTATTAACGAGTGATATAATAGCATACGAGTGATCGTCTAAAAGTGCCTGATAAAGAAAAACAAGGAAGTGTAAACTGCAGTTCACCCTTGCTTGTCATAGAGTGTATAAACACGCACGGATAAAAAGTAGAAGAGAAACAATCCGCACCTTTAGAGAAAGGGTGCAATAGATGTCGAAATATATTAACAGGGGCAATTATTTGGAACCAAAAAGATACTGCGTGGCTCTCCTTTCAGGTGTGCAAAAACTGCCCTCGCTAACTCCCGAAAGGACTTGATAATAATAAGAACCATAAGAGCTTTTCTTTCTAGTAATAAGCGATGGATAAAGAGGCAGAGTAGGAGAAAGAGATTTCAAGCTGCACTCGCCAGTAATGATTTCGAACATTTTCCGCTTAATGGAGATTATAAGTTACAGATTTAGTTAGTGTTAGGGAAAACGAGGCATCATTCATCTGCAAAGGAAAAGGAGTCTAAAAGAATCTTCTTTTCTTAACAGCGTGTAATTACGTACGTAGGTGTGTCTTTATCTTCATCGCCAAGTCTTAAGGAAAAGGTGTTTTTTTATCTGTTCATTAGCGACGTACTTCCCCCCCCCCACCCTTGTTCGCATACACAAGTGTGCCGTTAATTACCTATTTTATCGCGAACCTTAATGAATTGCCACGTCAGGGTTCCTTAAGTGTATTTTCTGCATTGCCTTCCGGATTTAATGATATAGTTGGAGACTTCAAGAAAAGAATTCTATGCATGTATGTATATATAATTGGTTAGCTGGACGTCCATAACTGGACTGTACAAATTGCTAAACTGCTAGATTACAAACCCAGTCGCCATGCTTTATTGTAAACTTAGAATCGCGTCCAAAAGTAATTATAGACCATATTTGGAGGCTTTGTGGAGGATTAAACCTCTGGAATATTATTACAGAGACACGAAACAAATAATTTCGTTTCTCTGTAATAATATTTATTGTTTTCTCTGTAATAATAAATAACATTCGTACGATATATCTTTAGAGGTAATTTTCTAACTTCCATCTTACCACTAAACTTCCTGAAGAAAATAATCTACCATCTTAATAACCATATTAGAATATAACACTGAAGCCAAACCTTCAGTGTTATATTCTAATAATCTTTATGGACCTCACAGATGGGAACAACTGCCATTTAAACATTTTCTGCCCCTTCGATATTCATCTATTGAACAAGCTTTGATTAAATACAGCGTGTTGCAAAAACAGACATCGGCGCAAACTCCCTGATTTATGCATAGATTTCACAGATCCAGTGGACGTGTTCAATCTTGTTATATGTTTATGTTTTTTGCCATTTGTTCTGTGATATTTTTCTGATTCAAAGTTGAACTAATTTTGTTGAGTACACCAATAAATATCTAAGCTGTTCCTGCTTACGTTAAGATTTGGTTCCATGTTTTTAAGCAATTCTAAATTTTACTCCTACATTGAGTTTGACAGCTGGACTACATCGGAATCCACTTCTCTAAAGTCAAGTCCTCCCTTTAGTTTGAACATAAAATGCGCTGCTCCTCAATATCTCTTAAATCCCACAGTTTCTAGTCACGAATGAATCGTGACATCTCTCTCTCTCTGCTAAACCTTTCTAGCCAAGTGCCCTTATGGTTCACGTGCCGCATGTATCATCTAAACAATGATGCTACGATTGAATTGTTTTCGGTGCTTTGACGGCAAGTTAAAATTTATAACTTGAAATTGTGTTTGTCTCGCAGGACAGACCTTCCAGTAAAATAGATGTACTTTTTTTCACCGCCGATCTATCTTACTTTCGGCCCTTCTTCTTCTTGGATTTCGATGTATCTAGTACGATTCTTTTAAGTCACATATTGAGAAAATAGGTAGAACTGGCGATCTGTCACACTTGTCAGTTCACTTCCCTTACAACTAAGGTCTTAATACGAAATGAATACAAAACAAGCCTTCCAAATCCTTCCAGAGTATTTCAGTACTTGATATGACGTATACAATAGAAAACAGATATTCAACTTCTTTGAGTTATTTCGTATATACTGAACAGACTTATAATAGGTTCTGATAGGTACATTTCTGCACCCATGGCTGATTGTAAAACTAAGATATTAAAAGTTGTTTGAACTAAAAAACTTCATAACAATACGCTTATGTTTGATTGACAAAAGCTGGAGTTAAAGAAACGGAAGAAATATTAAAAAGCAAGTATTATATAAGTCTGTTACAGTTATTAATTTAATATTGCTACCTTCCTTTTGCTTGGACCTCCAACCACTGCTTTCGTGTGAAGACTGGCAGAAATGACTTTACATAATTGCATTATTATGGTTTATATATTAGTCTACATTTTAATCCTGGGTTGTTGTAATCTGCCATAATCGTTTCCAAGTCTCGTAGCGAATCCACCAGTATCATGGCATTGATTTATACATTCTCATCTGTAATGCCCTACTTACCAAAATGTTATAAAACTTACCTAAATAGCACGTAGGTACAATTTTAGCGGTGATGATGTTGCAGTTTTGGTGCCATATATCTGACAGGTGATCCTGGTGATTGTATTCCATTCTAGTTAGACCATTAGGTCTGTCAGGTTCGTTGATTCGTGAGATCTTCCAGAGATCAAAGATTCTGGATGGGATTCATGTCCGAAACTGTGCGAGCCATTACAGATGCTATCAATTATTACATATTGCGGGCACGTTCCATTCTCATCCAATTCGTACTGAGACATTTTCGTTTTGGAACAGTCCATCGCGCTGTTCGGATATATCATCATCATTGTATGATGCGCCTCGTCCTCAAGAATTGATGAATGCACCTGGTTCTGGCATGCATCAATGTATGATACATCTGGTCCTCAAGAATGTTTAGGTACACCTTCCAAGTCCCAGGAAACTCTGGGACCTCGAAGGATACCTTCATTTTGACTGTTCATTTTTAATTTGAAAAATTCCACGAGTTGTGTTGGTGTTAAATAGTATTATTAATTCACATTTCCTATTTCAGCTCTATTCCAATTTTTAATGAAGATATTTGAAGTTTATTTAATCTTTGTTAATGCTATATAAGTTAGAAAGAAACGTCATCATTTAAAACCTTTTATTTTCTGAAAAACAGATGAATTCTGATTAGACTACTTGAATACACCCGCGTTTAAGACCACACCAGATGAATATTTCAGTTTTCAAACTATTCGTATCCGGGAATATAAATTTATTGCCCCATTATGAAGCCAGCAAAGAGACAGCGTGTCGTATAAATGGTTTTAAGAAAGATAAAACATGACTTTCGAGTAAGTGAACAGAACGCTTTCGCAACAGAATGGATGTTCTTTTTTTCCTAACAAGCCACTGTGAAATCCAATGGTATTTGGAAACAGTCGACTCCGTTAATTGGGATTATTTCTCTTAGCTGTGTTCAGTGAAAAAAACGCTGATGCGACAAAAAGAAGTCATTATTTTTAGATGCCAGAACTGTTTTTTACAGTAAACGTAAATCTTGCTGAAGGGTTGTATAAGATTTGCATAATTAGGGACCAGTAGTGCTGTACTCAGCCATTAACAACACTCTTATTGATCCTGTAACCTAAGCACCGTTTCAGTTATATTAAATTGCACGCTACTCTCATTGAAAACTTAAAATATTCCTCTTTTGCGAAAGATAATTACGATATTCTCAGGGAACTCCGGTTTTTTAGTTCCATTATTGCGCAAATCACCTAATCATAAAACCCGGTGTTAATCGACAGCTACCCTTCTTGTAGAAATCAAAGCGCAAACCAGTTTTAAGTTATTACGCTCTCGTAAAAGTTATAAAAATATTTCAGCTTATATTTTATGGTTTGTGCGATTTCAAATAACTTATTGTGGTGATTAGGCAATTATCCATTAGCTCAAAATTAACGCTTAAATCTTTCGTATGCGTTATCTTGTAGGAGATGAATCACCCGATGAAGTTTAATAGTTGGTCCAAGTCGAACAACTGTGGATAAAGCAAATGTAGATTATTCTCGTCTCCTCCACGATGGAGTTTTCAGTGATCTCTGCAGGTCAAAATACTTTTTTGGTTTTTTACCTAACTCTTGTAGAAAAGGAACAACTGACAACAGAATAATGGTTTCGCACAACCATAAAACACGAGACTTCTCACTGCCTCTAGTAATGCTCCTCTATCGACAGACATATGAGATAAACATAATGTTGTTCGGCAAAAAGAACTCCCTCCCCTTTCACTTTCTTCTTTTTTTTCTATGGAATCTTTTGTTCTACAGACACAAAAATAGTGCAAAGTCATAAGAAACGTTCTTTTGACAGAATGACTGGTCTTTGATATCTATTGTAGTGACAGCAACGATTCTGGGTTTTATACTCTCTTGTCTCTGCGTTTACGATATGGAATTTCCGAGTCGCAGAAATAAAAACAAAAAGACTACCCGCTGTTTCTACCAAGAAGCCGGCCATATATTTCCGTAGATAAAGTACGGACCCTGGAGAGAGAGATATACGACATCTTTCCCTCCAGAATATGTAATTTTTCCCGTAAGCCTAGAAATCACTCAAAAAAACAAAACAAAACGAAATTCCTATCGAATCCTTCGGGTATTTGTTTTGGTTGTGTCTGGTAAAAAAAGGAAAAGTTTCTTTGGAGTTTTATTTCCTGATAAAATGTCGAGATGGTTTGGTGTTTTCCTAAATCTTGCCAAATATGTCGCAGTACTCGTATCTGTGGACGATGATTCAAATACTGGGCTGATTATTTTATGGTTAAAAAAGCATTTCAGAGCAAGATATGGCTAATTGAACATTCTGTGTGTTTTATTTAACGGCTCATACATATTCGCGTCATTTTGAGTTTGGTTTTCGCGTAAAGTAACTAAGGCTGTGAGGTGTCGGTGTATTCGGTGGTCCGTTTGGCTGTTTTGTTCGATAAAAACTCAAATTACTGGGGTGGGGATGTAATCAGGGAAAATGATTATCCCCAGAAAAAAATTTATTCGAATTGGTCCTCACTCATTTTGGAAATTAAATTTATAATAGCGTCTTGACTTACAGATCGCTATTCCAAGCGATCTACAAGGTTTCCCATAAACTTTGTGAAGACGGATAGACTTCATGAACTTTTACAATCCAGATGATCCCATCAAAGCTCTGTTGGGTTTCACCTTAAAATTGGGTGGCCACACCATAATTTGCAATACCTCCTCCTGTTGTTAAGTTGCTAGAAAATCCCTGCACAGCTTAGAGTTGTGCTTCAGGTCACTATAAAAAGGTAAAGGTAAACTGCAGCCATTATCAACCCACTGCAGGATGGAATCCTCCTCAACAATTCATGCTGAGTGAAATGAATAATCTGCCACGCTGGTCCAGTGCGGGTTGGCAGATCGACCGTATTTAGCAGTCAGGGTCTTGAACCATGGTCTACTCAAAGAGCGTGTGCTACTGCACTCCCGCTCCTGACCACTCGGCTACGGAGGCCTTTCAGGTCACTCTCTTATTGTAATATAAAATTTCTTCCACAAAGTCGAAAGCCAGAAGATATTGCATTATGTTCAAGAATGCTTTTATAGCCTTCTTAAAAATCCCTTCAATTCTGACGATGTCATCCACTCCAGAAAAACAGAAGCAACCCCAGATCGTGATGGAACCACTGCCGTGCTTCACTGTAAGCGCTAAACAGTGTCTCACCATTTTTTCTTTACTTGATTGTCTCGCATAAACTGCACGCTTGGATCCAAAATTTTGAAATTGGGATTCATCCCTCCACAGTACGTTTTACCACTCTTCAAATGTCCAATGTTGATGTATCTTAGCCCAAGTCAACCATCTCTTTCAATTTCCCGATTTAAATAAGGGTTTTCGGACCCCTATGACCATAAGTTCCTTCTTGTTTAAGACGAAAGTTTACAGTGGATGTAGATACGTGAGTTTCTCTGTTCTTATTGAACCACCACCCTGAAATAATCATTGTTAAGGAATAAATTTTTAACAAAGAAATCTCTTTCCTCAGGGCAGTTAACGCGCCGATTTAAAACCAATTTTAAGGCAGCATCTTTTCAGCTGTCTTGAAGCGATTTTTACTTCCATTGAGATAGAAAATAGCTGTAGTTCGGCGTCATTAATCTTCTTCTACACTAAGGTGACCGACAGGTAGCGCCACTGTACCATAAACATTGTTATTGTTCCAGACGCAACTGTCACATATCTCTAGGAGCTATCAATCACTGAAAAACATTTGAACTTCTAACTGTTCTTTTCCTGTTTTGTTTTTTTTTTTATTCTTTGCTTTTCGTGTCACTTTATAAATTCCACATCGTTAGTAATGATTCTCTAATTTTGATTAATATCATCGGCTGTTTTCAAAGGAGAAAAAAAATAAGAGGAAACAAGCATACTTACGATTATATTCAGCACCACCGCGCTTTATTGTTGTCATAAATAAAGGTCAAGAAACAATTGCCCATCTAGAATTCTGATGCCGTACACTGCACACTGCTGTCTGCGGTCCACCTTACAACAATTTGTCTCTGTCTCGCACCAGCGTGGACAGCTGAAACAGTAACCATAGTTGATGATTTATGTACAAGGTTGTAGGCTGGTCAAAGAAAGGGCATTACATTTCATCTCCTAAAGAGGCGGTCGTTGCACTACCATTAATTACAGGCACTACTAATGCTTTCCTGTTCGAAAGCGGACAATAAGTTATATTAAGTTGTCTTCTTGTAGACGACACTTCATTAGGCTTATTAAACTCGTCGTCTTCCTGTCTAATATACACAAGCTCTAGAAGTACTGCAGCTTATTTCTGTTGCTGACATAGTTGTTTTTCAATAACACTGGTTAATGAAATCAACCTGCACATTCTAAATAGCATCAGCAAACACCATTGCTCATGTTTTACATCCTTTAATTTCTTTCTTTTCAAACAATTTATTCTTGTGAATGAATCGTAAAAGACTGTAGCAACAGCGACCTTAAATCTTACTACTTCGCCTTTAATAACTTCTTGATCTTTAAATCTTGATCATGATCAATATCTTGACCTTTAAATCTTGATCTTGATCTTTAAATCTTTATCTTGATCAAGAACTTGATCATTAAACCTTGAATATGATCAACACCATCTCTAAATCTTTACCTTGATCAAGACCTTGATCTCTAAATCTTTACCTTGATCAAGACCTTGATCTCTAAATCTTTACCTTGATCAAGACCTTGATCGTTAAATCTTACTACTTCACACTTAATAACTTCTTGAAAAGTTCTTGTCGTATTCCTTTTGAAACCCTCTAAATCTTGATTTTGATTAAAGACCTTCATCCCTAAATCTTGATCTTGATCAAGACCTTGACCTTTAAATATTTATCTTGATCAAGAACTTGTTCATTAAACCTTGAATATGATCAAGACCATCCCTAAATCTTTATCTTAATCAAGACCATCTCTAAATCTTTAGCTTGATCAAGACCTTGATCTTTAAATCTTACTATTTCTCATTTAATAAATTCTTGTCGTATTCCTTTTGAAAACCTCTAAATCTTGATTTTGCTCAAGACCTTGGTCTTCTCTAAATCTTGATCATGATCAATACCTTGATCTTTAAATCTTTATCTTGATCTTTAAATCTTTATCTTGATCAAGAACTTGATCATTAAATCTTGAATATGATCAAGACCATCTCTAAATCTTTACCTTGATCTTTAAATCTTACTACTTCACATTTAATAACTTCTTGAAAAGTTCTTGTCGTATTCCTTTTGAAACCCTCTTATAGAAACAAATAAAACCAGTTGTGCATGCTCTTTTACTGGAGTTAGAGTGCTTGCAACTGTTAATGATCTAAAGATAACAAATGAAAAAGGTTCTCTCCCTCTAAATGCATTGGGTATACAACAACCGCCCGAAATTGAATTATCATTCAAGGCTTTATCATTTAAGATTATTAATCTCTAATGACAACCAAATTCTAAGTCCTAAACAAAAACGTTATTTTTCCAAATGTAACGTAGCTATGGAATGAGTGAATAAGTCCATTTAACAGGTTTAAAATTCATATTCTTTTTTCTGTGGTTTTATGAATGTACAAGACGCTCCAAAAAAGAAGGATAAAATTGCTTTTCTAGAAATGTGAGAACTAAGAATGCAAATAAAATTCAATGGTGCTCTCCATGACCAGTTTGTGCGTTTGTAATTCATAAAATCAGAACTCTTTGATGTATGAGCTATTAATGGCACGAAAGATATGAAGGCTGTACTCGGCTGCCTTTCTTGTTCTTTCAAGAACACCAGTGATCACCATAGAAACTGCAGTTATGATTCTGTTTCAGTTCATCAGTGTGTGCAGCTTCCGTTTTGAAAATGATCTTCAGTATACGCTCTCCCTCAAATTGAAATCGATGGAAGTTAAGCTAGGTGAACGAGACATCGGCATATTGCATATCACTTCTAATCCAACGTTCCGGAAGATGGTGAATGAGGACATCTTTCACGGGAAAATCCAGCGTAATGGTGCACCATCTAGCTGAAATAAAATGAGCTACTTCAATTCTGCGACAAGCAGATTTTTCTAGCTCATCTATTCGTATAATGTGCCAATTGACTTTCCCGGAACACGAAAGACAGCTTCTTTGAAAATAATGCATGAAGGATGTTTTCTTCTTCATCCAAACAGAGCACAATGAACCTCTTGGATGAAGATTCAAACAAAAGAACTTCACGATGGACACAGCAGAGTTTTTGAATCTCTCATTGGGCTTCTGCTTCTCTACTAGTTCACCTTGCAGTCCAAACATACAGCTTACAGTACATCAGCAAGGCTGTTTGATCAAGGTGAAAGGTAACACAGCTGTCGTGACGTGCTAATTTTTTGGTGGCTACGCAAATGTTCCACATTTTTAGTGCGATGACGCCGATTTGGTCATTAAGCAATGGTGTCATCGTTACTAAGTTCTGCTATTGTTCGATCGACCGTAATTTTCTTATTTAATACATTCCCGGCTTTCATAAACATCTTGTGCCATGATCGGATAGTTCTTTGTAATGACTAATTTCTTTTTTTTTTTCTTTGTACGTTGTTTAGAAGTTTTGCAGAGTCTGTCCTTCCGATCTATTCTCTATGTACCTTGCAATCTGGGCCTTCTCTTGCGGTGTAGCGTGGCTACACCGCAAGAGAAGGCCAGATTGCAAGGTACTTCATGTTCTGGACTTGAAGGTTGTTTTTAGTTCTGTATTTTTTGTTCCAAGCGGAACCACCCAGGGCAGAAATGTGAAACATCAATATAACTTACGTTATTAATCAGATTTAGTAACCGGAGAACAAATCCCCACGTATTTGTTTTCCAGTTATTGAAGAGCAGACTTGCTATACCCTGTATTGGGAGTTACATTGAAGTCCTACAGACAAAAAATATATTTATTTTTCTTTCACTCTGTGAATCTATAAATCCTATAGACAATAGAGTTGGAGGATATGGTAGAGTTTGAATATTTTTTGAATATTAGCCCATGAGAGCAATATTCAAACTTTATTATCAGATGCCGGCCCATTGACACAAAGCCATCAGAAAGGAGTACAAAGGTTTATTTACAGCCAACATGACTTCCTCTTGAAAACAACAAGTTCCATAGGTGCTAATTGAATGAGATCTCCATCAGTTTCGAAGAGCAAGGACTGAAATAAATATTAATATTGTTAATATTACTTCACACTTAAGTTGCAAAGATTATTTATTGCATATGTTTAAACTGTCCTGCCAAAACATTATGGCCACCACTGTTTTAGCAATCGGCCTTTCCTTCCGCCTTGTGGTACACGTGTCGCGGTGAGAACCGATAAATGCGATACTGCAGGTTCGTGGTACGCGATCCATACGAAGTACTTGATCGACATGGCAAAGGAGCTTGATGTGACGGACTTCGAAAAAAATTTCGTTGACTGGTACCGGTTAAGATGGCAGTATTACTCAAATTGCGAATCTTGTGGGCTGTTCGTAGAATGCTCTAGTTATGTTGTTCCAAACGTAGATGAATAGTGGACAGAGCAGCAGTAGCCGGGCTAATGTCAGGAGCATACGCCTCATCGATGGTCGTGAGGAACGTTGGCGTCCTGCCTTGTGCAAGCCGATAGACTGGGAACAGTGGAAAAGCTGAAATTTTACTTTATCCCGCGCGGGTGGCACAATGGTCATAATCACCGTCCTCCCCACATCGTTGGAAAAGGCCTGGTTTCGAATCCCATCAAAGCCGCGAGGAAGTTTTATAAGTTTTTTTTTTTTTTTTTTTTTTTTTCCCCTCCATGGCTGAATTAGTCGGTTTCAGGCGTGGGTAGAAAGTTCTTCCCCCACTGCCGGAAACCCGGGATTTTTATCAAAATAATAAGCAAATCGACCACAGAGCACATGCAATTTATGAACATAATACACATGGGCAGATAAGTTAGTTCTCGGGTGATCCTAATACAAACATTGTGATTCTTGAAACCAGCAGTGTTTTCATGAATCACAATCCAACCAGTCCTCCTTAGTATGGGACCACTGATGAATAGAAAAATGACGGACCGTTAAGAATGAGAATACGGCGATAAACTGCGAGAGGAATCACTCGGATATCCAGGTCCAACAGAAATGGTGGCGGCACTGTTTTTATATGGGAGATATTTTCCTGAAAATCTCTTTAAGCCCTCATACTCCTAGATTCCCCCACCCCTGAATGCTAAAAACTACCTCTTCATTGCGCCCGACCAGGTACACCCTTCACGATGATTGTCTTCCTGGACGGCATACCTCTGCCGTCCATGATTGTCTTCCTGGACGGCAGAGGTATGTTAATCCAGGATAATGCTCTCCGCGACATTGCCGGTATTGTTCAAAAGTGGTTTGCGAAACACGAGAGTGACTTCCACATGCTATTTTGGTCGAATGATATGAATCCCATAGAAAAACTTTGGGTTTACATGTCTTGACTGATTCTTCGTTTGGATCATCCACCACGGATTAACCCAAGAGAAATACAAAGAATGCATACAGCAATATACTGCAAGTAAAACATATAATAATTATTTGTTCTTCCATGTTGAAATGGCTTAGATTGACTCGTTTGTTTGGAGGTAGTGTTATCTCGAGAGATTTGTAGCCTTTGTGATTGATCAGTTTAATTCCTGTGGCTGGGTTTGAAAATAATCTCCATTCACCTGGGAGCTGCATTTCTTTGGTAGCTTTGCTTGCCTCTCTGACCGTAGTATCGTGCAGTGATTGCTTTTTTTTTTTTTTTGGTATGACTGCGTAAAATATTTTCAACATCCTCTGCGATTACTTGGGAAATTTTCAAACTACATTTATCGATTTCATAAAATCAGAAATATACTTTGAATCCATATCTTATTTGCCACGTGTAATGCATAAATGTTCCACTTTCCTGAGCGTTGTATAACCCTCTATTTATAATTTAATTTTTAATTTTATTATTTTAAATTTAATATACTGTATATCATTAATTAGAAACAAAATACCAATTATATTAGTGATATTTTGAGTGCTTTATAGTAAAAGTTAGTGTTTAATAGTGTTTAACTTCCATTATGGTTTTGTTTTTTGGGGGTAAAGTATTTCGATGCACAGACAATTTACTGAACGAATCGAATGGTTATTCGGTGCATGTTAATTAAATAAAACTATGTAATACATTTCTTGTTTTTAAGTTTAGTGCAAATGAATTTAAAAGCAGTGGCTTCGATGCTTTGTTGTATCGAAGCCACCGCTATTCAACATTCGTGCTGCTAAGTGCTTTGAACGAGACGCGTGCACGAGAAAAACAAAACAAAAAATGTTATTTGATGCTTCGAAACGCTCCACGTGTATGCAGAAAAAGAAGTCCGAGCAATGTAGTGCTGACTACTGTGTAATAGGTTATAAGCACGTCCTGGATTTTGCTAAAAGGTCTGAAATTATATTTTATATATATATATATACATACAGAGTTAGTCAAAATGTTGTGGACAACTTTGACAATTTATGTCAGATATACTACTATAGCAACATACGTTTCTGTGACAAAAATACTACCAAATGAAAGCATAAATATCGAAATTTTTAACAGTTACCTTGCAGTCCTACAATATGGGTCCCACGTGCGACTCTGCACACGTCAATGTGGTAATCAAATTTATGCCACATTTTCTCCAGCATAGTATATGTGAGTGATATTTGCAGTGATACATCCTCGCGACTCTTACAAAGTGACAGGTTAAGGGGAGGCACAAATATTAAATCTTTCACAAAACCTCAGATAAAAATATAAGGGAGTTGAGGTCCGGTAATCTCGGTAGATAATGAAGTAAAGGTTTGTTATCATAGGGATGGGGATAATTGTCATTCAGAAACTAAATAATCGCTCTATCAGCATTCATACGTCAGTTATTTTCTTTTTTGGAATTTTGAAGATATTATTGTCCTCGTAATTCTATTATTATTATTATACTGCATCAAGGAAAACATGAAATATAATCATAAGAACTTTTGTTATGAAAATTATCTTATTATTTCAAAAAAAAAAAGATCAATTGATTTTCTTAAGGAAATTTTAAATTGTTTGTTATTTTTTTTACATAAGATGAGTTCATTTTATGAGTTCGTCCTTTTTAAACACAAAATATTATATTTTAATTGAGCCAAACTTGATCTAAAGCGCATCCACGAATACATTGAAAATTGAGCATTATCAAACCATTCTTTAAGACAATCCTTGATCGGCATGGTGCGTACATGAACTGTGTTGTTTGAAGATAATAAGCACTCAAACCTACGTTGGTGTCATTGATTATTTCCCGAATGGAAATGCATGCATAATGGATTCAAACGCTTCGGGTTATTTTCTTACCACTTCTTCAATGCCTACAAAGAGATTAACTAAGAGTTATTACTATGGAATTCTTTTGAGTAGAATTTAAAACTTTGGTAAATTAAACTAAGGTCTCATCTGAAGAATTTTGTTTTAAAATTAATTTCGTAAAAGTAAATAACAATAATACATAAACATTTACCAGCTGTCTTTGCAATATCCGTCACAAGAGGTCATTTAGATCACAAGAACTTGTTGATTTCTTTATGAATAAAGATAATTCCTTAGACTCTTGTCCATCCCACCACCTGGAAACGAGATTAAATAAAACCACAGTATGTGTGTATATATATATTTCAACCATAAACAAATCAACAAGCTCTTGTGACCGAAGATATTACAGACAGCTGATAAGTGTTTATGTATTATTATTAATATAAATTTTATAAAATTAACTTTAAAACAAAATCCTTCAAATTAGCTCTAAGTATGATTTACTAACTTTTAATTTTACTAAAAATTAAGAATGCCATAATAATAACCAACCCTTAGTTACTGTCTTTGTAGTCACTGAAGAAGTGGTAAGAAAATACCACGTTTGACTCCATTATGTATATATTTCCACTTCGAAAATAAACATAATTATACCAAGTAGGTTTAAGTGCTTAATTCGAAACAAACCATTGTTATTGCTTTTTTGTTTAAATCAAATATATGAGCACGAAAACATTAGCAAAAGTACATAACGTGCTTCTGATTATAATGTTCTGTACAAAAACATTATTATAAAGCACTTCAGTTTAGCATAATTCTCACATTAATTTAAGTAATAAATTTTGTTAATCTTTGCAAAATTATGTTCCGTATTAACGCACGTTTTATAAACAGTTTCGATGGACAAAAGCTATCCACAAACCGATCTACTCTGACCTGAATACAAGTGGCGGTGACAGGTGCCCCCGTATGTCGCGCTATGCGTGCAGACACCATTGACATGCATATGTACACACACTCATTAATTACTGTTGGACTGCGTGTTTGTAAAGTTTTAGATATAATGAGGGTAACGTTTCATATCTTAAAGCAGGTTTTACTCCTGTTTTTGTTTTTCTTTAGGGTAAATTCACTGTGGTGTACTTTACTGCAATGTCGTGCAGAGAATCATCATCTCGGTTTATGTTCTTTCGCACGTACTTTGTGGACTAGCAGTATTTGACCTCAAACATAATTTTAAAACTACTAGTGTAGTTTTACTCTTAACGTTTTGTCTGTATGCTTTAAGAGCTCTTTCTCTGAAAACGTGTATTTGATTTTAACTTAGGGATACTTCCATATATCTTTCATTACAAATAAAACATAGGCCATATTGCACTGTAAATACTGCGCGTGTTCTGTGGTAGATTTACTGTTTAAAGGACGAAAAGCCCAAGTTTTCAGGAGAAAAACCATTCTACCCTCACCTTAGACCGACTAACGTTGTGAAAAAAGACCCGTAAAAGTTCCCCAAGTCATTGACGGGATTCGAACTCAGGTCTTTACTGTCCATTGTGGAGAGACTGGTGATTAAACACTGCTGGTTTAATGGTACGCGCATCCATTTTCTCAGTTCTTCTGGGATTTTTCTCTCTTCAACCATGTTTTAACTAAATAACCCTCATAAAATTACTTTCTCACAATGGGTTTTTTCACCCATGGGTTCGAATGTTTTCACCCATGGGTTAGACCTGGGTTCGAATCCCATTAATGCCGCGATTTTATGAGCTTTTTGTTCACACCCTGGCTGAGTTACTCATTCTCCGTCTAGATAGCAAAGGTTTTTCATCCAGAAGAATAGTCCAATCTACCAGAGAACACACAATTTATGGACGTAAAAAAAGCAAATTAAGAAAAAAAACATTGCTGCACCACAGATGAGTGGTAATGGGATCTAATTAAGCAGTTCTCAGTATAGTGTAGCGGAACATAATAAATAAGCATAGCCAGACTACAGTTGGTGTTGAAAATCCAAGTTTATTGGAAAAAATACCACAGATCACAACTGCCAACATAATGCGTTACCAGCCAGTTAATATCATAACATTAGAAACTGTTTTGTTAACAGTATCCTAAGAAATGGGTGCCATATCCCATTTTCACGACGTCACGCTTAGGGCATGAGGTCAAACTTTACAATTTAGCTTTTCGTTAGCAGCTTCCTTAGGAAACTTTATATTCTTTATTTTTATACACAGGTAACATCTTCAATAGTTATGAGTACGTCCATTAAAATAATTCTCTATACACAAACACACAGAGAGAGTTTGTTTGTTGTTGTTGTGTTCAAGTTAAACCCTTACAAGAGAAACAACCACATGAAACATATACTAGGTCAGTTGTATTTTCCTGGGCCATGCCCTATGAACGTTTCCTTGGCTCAGCACGACAGAGGGCGCTCTTCTATTTGTACCAGCACATGGCAGCAGCAGCTATTATAAGGCAATGTATGTTATACAGAAAGTTATCACGCTCTGTTAGGTCAAGCTGTGCAATGTTTGATGTCTCTGTACACAAAATCTTCAACGAAAATATAGCGAGGTTGCAACCGAACACGGGACTATCGAAAAATAATTATTTCACTTTTTTTTTTAAATGCTCAAAATAATAAATACGACACTAGGCTGTGAACTACTGCCCTCTGGTGTGCTCGCTCTTCCTTTCTGTATCTGGTATGGATCTCATTCCGGGAAGGAAAGAAAAGAAAGTAATTGGTAAACTACAATTGAAGGAGACAGATGAAAAGTTACTGGTTAATTACAGAAAGCTAACAGTCACTTTCGAAATAGACCAAAATCATTCATTCAAAATACTGTACAGGTATTTCTAAATAACAACTAAGCCTAGTTAACAATTACAATAGAAATTCTATACATTAAGGGAGGAAAACAATCACCAGCTCATGCGAGAACTCTCTTCTCGTAGATATCAATTAAGGGTTCACCAAATTAACAAAGTTTCCTCTTTTATCTGTTAATTGTAATTCGGTTATCAAGTAATTAAATTTACGCTCAACAAGAATTTGTGCTGGAACACCGCGTATTCTACTTGCGTGTGCCTTTCGAAACTTTGTTCCAAATGCACGGTATTTTTGTGTGTTCGCGCAGTCGTAGCTAATTTTATAAAGTGTTACTCTTATCTTGAAACAGCAGACAGCAATCGCCGAAACAGGTAGCGAATACTGAAAACAGTGCTGCTATTTTTCGAGCAGAATACGTTATACTAGAGCGCGCATTGAGTGCTTTTATGTACTTTGTCTAATGTGGATAGCACTTTGGTGTGGCCTTCATTAACTATGTTTACTGTTTATACTTCGTACCAGGGTTGCTTACTTAGTTATAGATATTTACTACGATGCAAAGTACATTTCAAATGAGGAATATAATTTTAAAATTGAGTTATGATTGATATGACTGACAAATACGTGTGATACATATAAAATATGATATTAAGTAGCCCACTGAAGGATTAGAAACGGACAAACTTGATCTTATTGAAATTTTATATCGCCTGCCTACTCACCGGGTAATGCAGAAGAAATAGTCCCTTTATTAGTTGAGAAAACATGGGATAGAACTAGAACAAATGTTAAAATTGTGAAGCATCAATTAATTTTTCGTGTGTTTTCCCCAGAAATTTTCTAGACAGTTTCCTAAATGAGGATGAAAATAGAAAAGTTAGTATAACAGTATACTGACAACATTTGAACTTCCCAAACACCTTAAACATTGCATTTAACAACCAGTAGAAGATATCGATTTGTTTTGTGAAATGACTCCTTTGATGTCCTTTTGTGGTATCCAAGGAAACCATAACTAATTGTCAAAATTTCTTTAATTCACCCAGTAAATTTATTTATTTAGCTCAGCAGAACAAGGACAGCAAGGGATAGCGTGGTATCGATTAACAGCAAGACACTAATTGATGTTGTCACGGAAATGCCTTTATATTTTTGACCAAGAAAGAAAAGAACAGAAGAATTAAGAATTTGAGGAGGAAGAAGGTGGCATTATAGTGAAGGAAATTCCTTAGCTGCTGCAATGTGTCCTAATACATATCAGAGATACAGATAGCATAAGAAAAATTACGTAAATTTTGCCACCAATTAGCTCAATTTAAATATATCCATGTATTTTAGTTAGTTCCAAACTTATTTATAGTCATGCTGAATGTTTTTGTGTGAAAGGTTAATGGTATGAAATAGTTAATCTACTTGACTGTACCTCACAAGACAATTCTAGAATACACTAAATTATTTTGATGTGATTTATAATTAATAACTTAAGGATGTACCGATTTTATGGCGAAGTGGAAGCCATCAGGCAGTGTCATTCAATGTTTTTCAAAGCTAGTAAAATAAAAAGGCATTTTCCAAATGAATTATCATGCAATATTGAAGTATTAATCGTTATTAAAGTTGATCGTACTCCGATAAATATGATTTTACATGAATTCGATGATCTTACGTACCTCATATTTTGCAAAATACTGATATAACTCGAAAATTTTACTTTAAAATGTAATATAGTTCGTTGTCATAGTAAATGAGTTATGCATATTAACTATTGTAAATTTAAAGTACAAAACTTTGATTAATAATGCGTTTAAACTATGCAAGATGCAAAGAATTTCAAGATAATAAGGGTTAAAAGTAATTTATAGTTTTACTTGACAATCACTCAGTCTAGGAAGTCTTGTTTTGCATTCCTGACGTTTCGGTATCATACTTTTGTTTGTGTATTCCAAATTAGGCAATGTGCTGAAAATACCAATGATAAGTCTTGCCTCCATTCATCACTGTATTGGTCGCTTGCATGATTGGTTCATATTGCTCATTAATAGACACATTTGCGTTGTAGAAACCGATGACCTTAAATAGCTATGATGCTAATTTGAAATTTATCCAATATCATTAAAATAAATAATAAAAGATATCATGGGTACAGTAGATTTGTGCGTTACGTTTTTCTCATATATTGTATAGATGTAATTGGATTGTGTTGTAGATTACCTAAGTATCTCTATGTAAAAATAAAACCGACCTAAAATATACGTGGAATATCCGGGTCTTCGTAAATTTGTTTACAAATCTGGTTGAGTAATGAGTTATATAAGGACTGTGGCTTCATTAGCGAACTTTATCTACAACCTGCCTTAGTAAAAATGAAAGAGGGATCACATTTCAACCTAGAATATGCTGTACAATCGTTAAAGAACTCTGCGTTCTTCGAAAAGTGATTTTCTGCGAAGGATGCGGCATTGATTAGGAGACATGGAGTCGACTTTCTAACGTACCTGGCAGATCTATAAGGAGGAACGAGAAGCTGAACGTGCGCTTATGTGAGATGCATTTTTTATCAATCGTGTAAGATCTATATATTCAAAAGATCGAATCTGAAGATACATATGACCTTTTCTTAAAATAAATGGATCTCCTAAGCCCTTTTATTAATTTTGTACTGATTCACCACTTGGGCGATGAAATAATGGCATTACGTTTTAATTTTAGCATAATATCTAATAATGAGTCTTCTCTTCTGTATCTTTGCGAAATATCGCAGAGAAATAACCATCATTTGATTGTTCAGACTGGCTGACGTATTTCTTTTTACAATTACCAGATATAAAGCGCTATATGATACGGTTGTGGAAGGTGGGTACAGAGTGTTTTGCACTTTTGTATAAAAATTAATTAAAGTAGTCTTATACATATAACAGAGAATATTTTCTTTCTGGCAAGAGAAATCGTACCTGGATGTCTCCAGTTCATTGTGTACTTCTGTATATAACTTCTTTTTATAGCAATCAAACCGATATCACCTGCAGTTTCAAATTATCCGAACACATCGGTATCTACTATTTCACATATAAAGTTAGTATTAATATTATGCACGCCACTTTTTTAAATATATATGGAAACTCGGTGAAATATACTTTTCATTCTTCGTAATTCTGAAAATCTTCGTTTGTATCTGTCTCTCTTTCAAAGAGGTGAAAGAAAACTTTTATGAGCGCTGTTTGGAGGTACATAATCCGTTTTCATATTTAATAATCGGTGATGTGGGCTGCATCATCACGGATCTGACTTACGTGTCTCACAGGATCTAATACTGGATCCTCCATTGGCTAAATAGCTCCTTAGAAAGACCCATTCATCATATCAGAAAGTATCCTGTACACTTTTATAGGCTCGACGCCTCCCCAGCATTTACTCATGAAGACCAACATCTTCATTCTGTCAAATTTTTGTCTTCCATTGGATCGAAATATCTTCAATGGCAGAAATTCTAGTTCTGCAATTCGAATCACACAGAACCCTACGAAGCAGCATCTCGCCATAATTTCTCTTCAGTACGTGTGACTACTATTAAATATCACTACTGTTATTCGAAAGACAATATCAAATCTCATAAGTGATTTGAGAAACATTTAAGGGCCTTTTTTTAAACCGTGGTTGAGTTAGTCGGTCTCGGGAGAGGTTAACAATGATTTTTCTCTCCAGGAATTTCGTCCAGCAAAACCTACTAGAGAACATACACCATTTATGGACATAATAAATTGGTTAAGTTTGTCCTTGGGTGACCCTAATATGAAATATATTTTTTTAGAAAACGTGTATAGTGCTTATCGGATATTAAACCGGATTATTTATCTCAAAACAATGCAGATCAAAATATTCATTCACCTAGGTAAGCATTCTACTTAGGATTGATGAAGCTCATTCATATTATATAAAAAGGTTTCGTTGTTTTCAGTGTTCAAACCAATTGATTAATCGCTGGATTAATCCTAAATAAATTTTGGAAACAATAACCGTATTAGTAATCCAAATGAGAGATGGGGACGTTTCTCCAGAACTAACTCCATATATCCAACTCCATATATCACAACATATAGGCATTCAAGTCAATCTTCCGAAAATTTATATTTCAGTCTTTGCCCTAAACTTGTACGGATGTAAAGAGAATAAATTATTACAGATTTTGCCACATATTTTACGTTGTACATAAAATGAAAGAATCTAACATCATCTTACTGCTAGGCCTAATATGCCTTTCCAGTTAAAAAAATTGAAATCTGTTATCTTTATGTATAACTGTTAACCAGTTATTGACTAATTGCTGTGTGTGCGTGCGTGCCAGTTCCACTCATCGTTTCCTACAGAAACAGCATATAAAGAAAAATGCAATCGAATAGATTTTTGGTCATTATTATTAGCAGTATTTCCTATGTTATTTGTTTTGTATTTTTGCTTTAGATTAACAATGAGTACCAGTCGATGACTCTAAATTAATATTATCTCTCATTCTAAATAAATTACTTTCTATATTTAGAGAATTTGAGCAAACCAGGTGTTTTTGTTTGTCTGTTTGTTTGTTTCAACAATAATTGTCAACAATAGCGTTTTTCCCTAATTTATCACAGTTTAGAAATCATCTTTTGGTGTGTAATACTTCTACATGGGGTTAAACATAGTACCTAATAACACCCTCAAAGCTACCTGTTCGATACACTAACTGTGCCTGTCATCGTAATAATTTAAATAATTCTTTGCTAGTGGGGTTCACATTTATAACATGAAACAAGAGGCGTATGCCGTATAACCAACAAGATAATGATAAATATCACACACTCAGCTGTAACATGAACGTCTGCCACACTCTCTTAACAATTTTCGCCACATAAAGGGATCATCAACTCTTGCAAGTGTCAAACACAACATCCAGCAACAAGGGCAGTGGGCTTTTATGTTGGAAAAAAAATCTAGCAGCCTCCATGGTAATCCACGAGATTGGCTAACATGTGATCGCTGACAATGGTGACTGGCAAGAGGTCTGCGTACGATAAAACAGGCAGAGGTAAGCATTCTTTTCTTCGAATTCTTTTGGCACAGTTTTTTTTTTTTTTTTTTTTTTTTGCGTATTTCGTTGACCGACATCTTTGTTTAGGTGATGATTCAGTGCACATAATGTTTCGAAACGCCTTCAATCAATTAAAAGACTGAAACAGATCTTGCCACTGGGAAAACTATCATCTGTGTGATTAATGTTTCTGGCCCACAATTTGCACGTAACACTGATGGCGACACCTATCGCTGGTCTCTCAAAACGCACTGCCACAAATGGCGGCATGTATTCAGGATGACCTTTGTAAGGAAAGAATTTATAGTGAAAACCTCTTTCGGGAGAGTACTGCACTGGACCCATGTTCTCACGGTCCACAATGGAATCGCCCTGACAGTCCAGGAAGACGACACTCGGTTTGTAACTGAATCGCAGATCATCGGGTAGGTCATTCATACTTTCCAAATCACGAGTGGTATACGGCTCTGGTTTCCAGCCGGTAATGTTGGTGAACTGGAGAAACACACAGGGTCTTCCGTCATCGTAACCGAAGTTGTTGGCTTTGCTGCACTCCAGAGCGACTGGTCGGATGTCGAACAAGCAGAGAGAGCCCTCTAGTGGCATGGATCCGTAACATTCGGTAACATTTGGACTCCGCTTCGTGCTTTCGTAGGCTTCAACAAGACGTTCCAGTTGTGACGTCAAGAATGGCCACTCAGCGCCCTCTGTAGGGATGCTGCCATGTCTGAATGAGATCACGTTCTTCGGTTTGTTGGGCTTGGGTACTATCTGCATGAGCCGCACGCTGTTGTCAATGTACTGCTCTTCGCCGTTCTCAACAGCAAGCAGCGTGGCCACGAGAACCACTCCGAGCAACACAATCGCCACAAGTACGGCAATCCACCATTTCACGCGAGACTTTGAAAGCCACTCCCTTACACCTTTCCCGCGTCCATCTTTACCTGACCCTGCCGCTGCTGTGGCGTTACTGGCCTCGTTTTCCTTGTTTTCTGCATTCACCACTGAATCGGTATAGTCACTTTTCAAGGGGGCAACCTCCGTTAGTTCCTCTTCATGGTCCTTTTTAGCATCGACTTCATCTATGGGATAGTTTTCGTTTTGACGTCCCTTTTTGTCGGTCTGTACATCCATGTCGCCCTTCTTTCCCGCTAAGCTTGTTCACCTACTCTGAGGTTATGCAAGAACCACCTAACTCGGCACCAACATTACTGGAAGGAGGACGTTATCATCTGAAAAAGAAAAGAAATGAAAAATATCAGATATAATATATAAAAGGAAGCGCAGGAGTATTTTTTAGATAAAACATTGTTCTGTAATTGGGATTTCGTTTTATTAAATTTATTTCCTAAGTTAAGTAATCTTCGTTAATGTCATTTTAACTACAGAGGTTGAGAAACTGTATCATCCAGTTAAATGTGAATAATTAGTAAACTTACAATATAAGCAAATACTGAGCTGATAACTATTCCCTTTGAATTTAATACGTCAAACACACAATCTCTCTTGAAATTATTAGCAGCCTTCTATTAAAAGGTGCCTCTGGTAGCTGAGAAAAGCGAACCAAATTACTTCGATGACTTAAATAATAGTTTACTTTTCTTCGAAGATCGAAGGATTATGGAGCAGTTTCCCTCCTCCTTTTCAAGCTTCGGCTAGTGATATTTGATATGTAGCAGAGCAAGTTATTCCAGAGGAAGAGGAAGTTTCAAACTATTAGAGGAAAAGGCAGGAGGAGGAAGAATAATATTTCGTATGGAAGACGGTAAATCTCAGAGAGAGAGAGAGAGAAGAAACGTGAGCCATTACTGAAGCTGACAGTTCTATTTCCTGCTGACCAGGCTCGTAGCTTCCCTGACCAGAAGAGAGCCGATCGACCTAGTTACGTGATATCCGACGACAACTGTGATGGCTAAGATTAATGCAACATGTCAAAGGTTTAAGCAAACTTAGCAATAAGGAAACTATTAATAAGATTTTACAAAAGATTACCCTTCACTTAATGGTACACAATAAATGGAGAGTGAGAAGAGTTTTCAGTTTCTCCAATGTTAATCGTGAACGAGCGATATATTACGTGTGTAATCATAAAGCGTGTTATAAATGACCCCGTTTTAAGATCTAAACAAATAATCTCATCGACATTTAGCCTTTACTGTCTATTTGGTATTGTATTACTCTCAGTATATTTTTGCGTTAAATGTGGTAAGAATTAAATTATAAGCATGTAAAATGTTAATATTAAATATTTACTGAATTGGTTGTGAAGTAATAATTAAAACTTGAGGTGGTCTTCTGAACTTAAACCGTTTCAAGCACAGGCTATAGAATAAAATCCGTGGTCATTGCTTTGCCATGCGCTTTGAGTATTTGGTGAACGGCGAATGGCACTGACTAGCTTTCCTCCTTTTGTCATTGAGTTCAATTTATATATACTAAAATTGTGTAGTGTTAGCTTGTGTTTGTAACCGTGAATACAATAACATGAAATAGATTTTACAACTCTTATTAATGAACTTATCCGGGTGCTGGAGCTGAACTGTAGATGCTGAAGTCAAAAGACATGCAAGAATAGAAGCAATCTGCTGTAAAGAAAATTATGATCATGCCTGCCCAAGAATCCTATACTAGAACGTGAGAATTCAGTAATTAATCGGAAACTTTTGTTTTGCCTTCTTAGTTAAATAATTTACAAAAGGCTATTGGTTGTTTGTGGTATCTTATAATCGCATCAGTATGGCCATTAGAAACAGAAATATCTGCAGCTTATACCCGTACAATCTCAAAAGTTTAATGCAGTACGATGCACAATCGAAGGAGGAAATTTGGATACTGGCCGAATATATGTTTGAGACCTAGTTCGATATATGGTCACTATCTTTGGCACCACACTGGTGTGAAATACTACCTTCATCCATAAATCGTAGGTTTCGTGAAGGTTCGCGTCCATATACATAGGATATTCCCTTGAACGTGTTTTAGATTCATTTTAGTTAACCAGAGCACGATCTGATCGAGGGAAAATTGTTAAAAAAAGATGAAATTTTCTGTTTCTCCAATGAATCGAAAATCTTCCATCCCGATTCATTATTATTTTGAGAGTAATTTAATGATAATCCTGAAGAATTAGAGGAAAATCTTAATCAGTTATGCAGATTTAGTAAGGATTTCCGACTAAAGATGAATATGGCTAAAACAAAAGTAATAAAGAACAAGTATGCCACAGAAAGGTATATAATCATTGAGCGAGCAGTAATTCAAAAGGTGGTTTCATATACTTACCTGGGACAAGCCATTAGCTGTAATAATGATAAATGGCTGGAAGTCAAGAGAAGAATAAATTTTGAATGGATAGCATTCAGGAAATATAGTCACATACTGAGGAGTACTGTCCTAATTTGTCTGAAACATAAAATAATGAACTCTCCACGACGCCTTATGGAAGTTTAACTAGCCAAAAGAATGGAAGAGAAGCTGAAAACTACACAGCGAAGAATGGAACGAATTATGTTAGAAATCAGACTGTTGGATAAAAAGAGAAACACATGGATTAGGCAGCAAACACAAATAAAGGACCTTATGAAAACTAAAGAATTGAAATGGATTTGGGCAGGACACAGCTCGAAGACATGATGACAGATGGACCAAGAAAATAACAGAATGGTTCCCAAGAGGAGACCATTCCTAAAAGAAAACACTGGAAGAGAACAATGGAGATGGACAGATGAAGTTCACGAGTTCGTGGGTAGTAAATGGATGTTTATTGCACAAAACAGACGAAATTGGAAAGTTGCTGGAGAGGCCTTCATCTTGCAGTGGATTGAAAACAAATTGTTTGATGTACTTAAGAATACAAGAAATATGGACACCGAAACCAAAGGTTATGAAACCTTTGAAAAATGATCGAGTTCAAAACATTGAACAGTTTGAGTTTGAAAATTGAGTTATATAGGCTATTATTATTTATTCATTAAACGTTTGTATACTATAAAAATGTACGGGTTTTTTTTTTTTTTTTTTTTGTTTTAATATGCATAATGAAGGTTCACGCAAATAATATTCAATAATATTCTGTTTGGATTCCCGAATTCCTTAGTAGGATGGAACATTGAGAGAAGTTTCAAACTCGCACCGAAACCTGATCAAAATATGCAGAGAAAATTCCATGGAAGTTTGCAAATGAAGTTCTCCTCCTCCTCACATTTAGATAACTGTGTCCGACATTGTTATTCTTGTGAATTAGAAGCGGAAATTATGCACATATTTGATTTTGGGGCTAAATTAGCTGGAAAAGTTTTCTAACCTAACGCAAGTTTTCTTTTTTTTAACTTGTTCCTTTACTTAGGAGAAAGTGTTGGTTTCTGTTTTCTGAGAAGTTTTAGAATTTAGTGCGTTTGGTGTCTTAAAATACGAAAATACATTAAAATACGAAACTACTACTCAACCTACAAAGTTACCTCGCATCCCATTTACAGTTATCCATCGTTACCAAAAGCTAATTCAGCTCTCTAGTTCCAATTTTTCTTTTATAAACTATTTTGACCCTTTGTTCACTGAGCCTGAGCAAAAACATCCAACGCATTTTTATACTGAAACTTTTAATCGTTTCTTCCAATTCCGTTAGCTTGCAGATGGCGCTAGAGGTCACCACAATGAAAACGAATTTAGTTTTCTATATTTTTTTGTTCGCAAATCAATCTGATTCCGCAGAAAAATAAAACTGCGAGAAGGTGACAGTTAGCGTTCTTGTGCCACAACATCAGGATGGCGAATCAGCCTTAACGATCGCTATCATGACATCACCAGGCCACCGTTTAACTTCACAACTACGGAGAAAGTGAGCGAGATTATTGATTTGTTTCTTTTCAGTTTGGAAACTGTTCTTTTGCAATTATGTTACTGAAAATATTCGCTGTTCGATATACAGATTGAGAGTCGCAGTGATAACAGAAATAGACAATAAGCGCAGGTCTGATGGCGCTTATTTTTTACTGACCTAAAGACGAATATTTCTTTTTTATTTATAGGTATTATCAGTATAAAACAACAACACAGAAATCGAAAAAGTTATGGATTGATAAAATAACATTTTTTTTTCTCTATAGCACTGAATGAAATGCCACAATGGATAAAGTGGTATCCAGATCAGTGATTCGGTTCCTTTTTGTGCAAGGGAAAACACCCAAAGCAATCCATGAAGAAATTGTCGCTGTTTATGGAGAATACTTCCCAGGTTACAGTTTTTGAGGTATTAATCCTGGAAGATCGCCGTATTAGCATCAAAGAACTAGCCACAGAGCTCCAAATAGGGTCTCTGGAGAACTTCATCCATCAACAGTTGCTTAGGAGTAAAGTGTTTGCTAGATGAGTTCCCAGACTTCTGACCTCTTATCAGAAGAAGGAAAGGGCACAATATGGACATGAAATGTCTTCGATGTGCCAGGAAAAGCAAGAGGAGTTTTTTTTCACGGCTAGTCACCTGAAACTTGGATCCAATCACAATGATCCCGAAACTAAACAAATGTCAAAACAGTGCAATCATGCAGAATCAACACTCCACAAAAAGGCAAAAGTGAATTTTTATTAAAATAACATTTCTCTATAAAGATTTAAGTTTCTGTTCAAGATTTAATTTTGCTTCATTCTATTGATCAAAAGGAAGAATAATTCTATAAATGAAAAACGAACACTGAAATTTATGCAAGACAGTAATTTGTTTTCATCCCGGAAGAACTTCAGAAAAAGACGCAATAATATTTATTTGATTCCATCAGCGAGAAATGGCTGAACAAAGCTCGCTTTCTCCAACAAACTCCCACGACGATAGCCCTACCATTTCGCGGAAAGTCTTTAAAATTTTTTAAACCTCAGCTTTACGGTTTCGTTCAATTATAATTACAGTTCGGAACTACAATTTTGAAATGGACTTTTTCTGAGCAGCGAAGATCTATTTGTAATTCTGTCATATTTTTATCATTAAATTTCATATCCGGTACGATTTTTGAAAGGGAAGAAATAAGGAAGGCAAAAAACAGATGCAGTTATCACTGCATAGTAACTTTGTGTTTTGTCTTCCAATATATACTTTCTGTTGGAGCAGTGAATTTATTTATTCTAGACATTTATGCTACTCATGGTGTTTTTGTTTTAAGAACATCAGCGACTTAGACCATGTTATGTGAATTTAAATCTCCAGGGGAACCCTACTCCTTCGCATGATATCGGCTAAATACAGCCCCAATTAAAGAGGCGCTTAGAAATTCCTCCAGTCTCTGACAGGATTCAAACTCAGGCCTAACCAAACGAGTGACAGTCGGCAGAATACATCGCCATCAATTTGGAGAGGTCTGAGTCGGGAATCTCATTGATGACTCCAGGAATTTCCTAAGTGTTCTTCAACAGAGACAATAGTTAACCAACCTCAGGTGGAGGGCGTAGGGTTTCCAGCATGCAAATAGGCTTGTGAATACATACTTCTACAGATAAATACACGAAAAAAATGATGGATGAGCTTGGTCGCAATTAAAATAATAATATATCACAAATTTTACACATCAATGCTAAGTAAGTTATACTAATTTGAAAGATTCCAGAGGGTTTTAATCTGGATCCTTGAGCGATTTCATTGTAAGTTAAACAGTTCCATACAGACAAATCAATTGATTGCCATGTGTTGAACTTTTATCTGTCTTTTTACAACCAATCGAGTTTTTAGTTACACTACATTGATTTTTATTATCTCATTCTGTGTCGGTGCGAATTAGTGGGGTGAACAAGTCACAAACAATCCTTTGTGAGATTCACTTGGTTTCGGTGTATTTTTGTATGATTTTCTCTAGCCTCTATATTAAGTTCTTGCATTTCAACTGAAAGTTTGAAAATTGGACTTCATTTAATAATTTATAATACCTTATAGAAATATAAATTATTATCCAGCTTGAATGCAAAATAGTATCTGAACAGAACGATGTTCTAACCTAATATCATGCATGAAATCCCAACTTTATTCAGAATAATGGCTTCTCATTTAAAGCAAATTAAACTCTGCATTAATGAAACTGCATTTTTCATTGGATTAGACAGAATAATCGCTACACTTCAGATGAATCATCCACATTTAACTGTGTTTCTTTGGCGCTTATCACATACACACACACCTGCCTGGTCACTTAAGGCCTGGCAAAAACTCAGATTAGTATTAATGGAAAACAGAAATAAAATTCATATTAAAAACAAGAAGCTACAATCTCGGTTGTATGGAAACATTCATCGTTCTCAGTTCATATAAAGAATTCCTAGGCAATTTCTTACTTATAATAATTCCAGGAATTGTCCATTTAAGTTTTTTTCTACTCTTTTTTGATTCCCCATTTCTTTAGAAAAGAAATGTAGTATATTGTACTTTACGTTATCCCAGCTGTGGATGCATTTCCTAGTCCTCTTAAGCTTGACATTCTCGATATGTAATTTGGATGTGTTGAATGTTATTTCCTGTCGACTTTTGAATATAAACACTAAGATATCAACGTGTACGTTGCTCATGACTAACCACAGAGCATACATAACGCGTTCCCGCTATAGCCTGGTGGCGACCAGAGAAATGACTTTTCACCTTATCACAGTGTCTGTCATGCATCCCTTCAAATGTACGAACAATTCAATTGAAGGTACCTTTGCCTTACGCGAGTCATTGATTCTGCTCGAGGAACCTAAAGCTAACTCGAACTCTTTGGTCTAGTCCAAGAGTGATGTTTACTCGTGTAGTACCTTAATATTGCTCGAATCTTTCGTATTAGTTTACTAGACTGTATTGGTCGTAGTTATTGTGCCGTCTTAGGAACACCCTTTTACTTTGCAACTGGATGCGTTTCCATGTGAAGTGAGCGCTTGACATTAATCCGAACTTCAGGGGCAGCAGTTTCAATCAATAAAGTTGTAGCTGAAAGGGCCATTCTAATATAGGAATATTCCAGCTATTCAAAATTCTCTTTTGAATTAACTTTTTTCGATAGGAGGAACTTTTATGGACATTCTAATGGACAATATAAATAATAACAGTGGTGACAGATTTTAATATACTGCACTCTGGAAGAAATTTTTCAAAGATATTAAGTTGAAGAATACTTCAGTATTCTTTTACAACGAATTTAACTTCCCTACGGATTTCTGCTAATTTGTATCCATCGGACACAACTTTCCAAATGGTTAGATGTTTTTCTTTCTTCTACATTCTTTAACTTAGGTTGTTATAATGTTTTAGGCACATCAGTGACTCAGACCATATGGCACCATATATAATGTGTCTGTAAATTGTGTGTTCTCTGGTTCAGTTGTTGTTTTCTGGAAGAAAAACCAGAGTTTCTGGCTGAAAAACCATGCTACACTCGCCTGAGGCGGAATACTCAGCCACGTTGTGAAAAATGCCCAGACTCGGGGGTTTTCCACCCGGTGTAGGGAAGGATAGTGATTATACCAACTGTGATATCCACGAAGGCCTTCTGCTTTCTGTCCATTTTCATAAGTATCATCTATTAGTATTAAGTAACAAAGCCTGGTAACACGTTACTATATAAATGACATTACGGATGGAATATATATATTTTTTTCTTTTGTCCGTTGAGACTCCTTATACAGCACATCCAGGAAAACACCATGGTAGTATTGATGAACATTATTTTTTAAGTATTTTCCATGCATCAACCAAATTCATGTGTGTTCGTAATTTCCAAAGTTCATTTAAATTCGTATAACGATTTTGATTAACATGAAAAGTATATCTTTCTTAATTTTCTGAGGCGTCTATTACAGTTAATAGATGATCTTAAAAATCGCCTTTTATTAATTGTCACGCCTCACATGAGGCGTGTTATTAATAATAATATCGTGAGAATTATTCATCGTTCTTGGTATTAAATACATATTTTTAAAGCAGTTTACAAACACGAAATGACATTCAACGCCTGATTTGAGAGTTCAAAAAATTCAATACTTAGAAGAAAAGACTCTTCTACTAACCTGTCCTGACCAATAAATTCGTCTACCACTTGAAAACCATTCTGATCTGGCTTTGAATTTTGGAACCCATACTTTTTACAAATGGATGAGAAGTAGAACAGCTACTGTACTGCCATGGAACGTCCATTTCTTAAAGACTTTCTCTAGAGTTGCTTTAGCAATCCAAAAAAAGCAGAAATTGACTCTGTTCATAATTTCCTTATATTCTGTCGTCAATTCTTCAAGTGGATTTATCCTTGTAACAGTAGTTTGTGTGGATGAATAATATTCTCATATTCGTGACTATTTGCTGTAACTATCTTCAGAATCCAATTAACCTAGCGAGACCTAATCCAATTAACCATGGCAACTTAGCTACTATAGTAATAGGTCTAACTACCATGGTAGTTGGTAAACACTATTTGAATTTATGAAAGGGTTTATTTCGAGGATTTAATGTGTGCTGGTGACGCAGCTATATAATTTAACAACAGGTATTCTCATTATAAAGTAGATAATCGTGAATTATTGGTCTAGGTTTTTCTCAATAGGTCTATTGAGTAGACCAACGCATACTGCGTTCAGTAAACTCCATAAAACATGAAACTTGCCGCGAGTTTAATGTTGGCTGTTTTGGTTGTTTGGCATACTTAGTGCTGAAAACGCAGCATATCAGTTCATGAAATAAGCATAATGGGAAAAAACTTAAGGATGAGCATAGTCACTGGAAGGTTTTATTTCATTCTGTGGTTGGATGAGAATATTTGCAAGAATCCTTCCTGTCTCCGTTGGAATTTTAGCCAAAGGAGCCACAAATAGCAAACTCGATACTCTCTTGTAAAATATCAGCCCTTGACAGTATTGAAACTTGTCGCTCCTTTAGAGAGATCCGCATTCATTTCTCATCGGAGTACTGATGGATTCTTTAATTCCCTTGCCCATAAAATTTACTCACAAATCCACATATGGACGTTTCTCTTCTGTAGTTCCTTATCTCACGCCGGGCTCGATAATCTAATTGGAGGAAAGCATAATTGACATTATAATAGAGCTCATTACCAATTATTTATCGGTAGCAGATGCAGTCTAATACCCTCAGAGACAATACTGGAGCTCCGGTTTACACATAGGCATGTCATGATATAATCGGGCAACATAAGCCTGATTGTATTCTGACATGCTGATTAGCTATTCTCTTTTATGTCACATGGTAACTGTAGATCACTAAGTGACATAAAAGAGAATAACTGATAGAAAGTTACTCTATAAATGAACTGCGTGTGAAATACCATAACATAATGTAAACAGTTTGGAAAATATATTTTATTTAATATGTAAAATCTGTTATTACAGTAGCAGCTTTCACTGGCGCAGGTGGTAAAATAATTTAGCAAGAATCCAATACAGAAGACTGAGATTTCGAATCTAAGCATAATCTCAAATAAGTTAAGCCAAACTATTCAGTTCATACGATATGTTGTGCAATGACACTAATCAGTTGCTGGAAGTTCTTGTATCCAAGAGCAACTGAGTTTACATTCCAGAGAAAAACTTTGGCCTCAAGGATTAATATTGCCTGTGTGGCAAAATAAGAAAGAAATCGTTATTGCAATGATAATAATAATGATAATACAATTCGATACATTGCAATGTTGCCCTTCACGGCTACCAGGCCAGGGGTTTACAACATAAATAGGGAGCATTGATATATAAAACATAAGAAATGCACATCTGGAAGTACAACTCAAAACTCCAAGTATCATACAGTTATATAAAGAAGACTTTGGCGAAAACAATTTCATATACATATAGTGATATAAACAGGCAACGTTCTTTGCACTGAACAGAAGTAGCTAGTCCATCATTACTAACTGTCTTACTGAAAAGTTAGTATGCCGTCTTCACATCAGGTGGTATTGATGACTTGCAGCATTAAGACGAGTTTCGAGGAGAAGGATCAGGGATAGGGAATTACAATTCAAGGATGCGACGTCTGTATTCCCTGTCAGAAGCGAACTTATTAAGGTCAGCATCCAAGGACTGGGCACATGAAAGTAGCTGAAAAGGCTACGTCTCCACCTATCGGATAGGTGGAGACGGCTGAGATGTGGGCATAGAGTTGGAGTCGCTCTGGGGGAAGGCTGAGGGACTCTCCATGATCACAGGTCCCAGAATGATGGTGCCGAAATCTCGCCAACCATCATTTTGATAGTCGTGGTAAGACGTTTCACCCTAATCAGCGTGGGGAGCCTATGAATTAAGCGATTTTTTGTCCCTTTGGAAAGATTTGGAAAGAACTGGAGGAATTCACGTGCAACTCAACAGGTACTTTCAGGCAGAGGTGTAGGATTTCAACTTAGATTATCTAAATTTTCTCATTGTGCAAACAGACAAACCAGCCATCTGATTCAACTTGTCACCACATTGTTGTGTTTCTATTACTGTACCATACCATGATTTTAGAAAAAGGACCTTGTGCATAAACATACTGTTATTATTGTTATGAAAGCGAACACCATCAACAATTCTTATTTTTTTGCCACAATAGCCGAAGTTGGCAAGATGTTCTGAGGGTAGCGACGTATCAAATGAGCAGGATGAGAAAAATAGGGAAACAAGCCTAAATAACTTCAAGGGGTGTATCAGGGTAGTAAACTATAGAAGAATACTCTAAAGTGTTTTAACTGTACCTACAGTAATATCAGGAGTTGTCAATGAAATGACTGGATTTTAACTCCTGGTTAGGACAATTAATGCTGATATAATATGGCTAACAGAAGCGTGATGTCCCCCCCCCTTAAATTGGGGATGACGAGTTCACTGTGGTATGTATAATGTGTTCAGGAACGATAGGAGGTGGTGGTGTCATGCTTCTTAACAAAAGCGGCCTGAGCGCGAAAAGAAATTTTGCTGAATCTGAAGTTACGCTGCCAGCGTAGAATCTCTGTGGTGTGAGTTAGTTGGAAGGAAACGTTTAATCAAAGTGGGAGTAATCTACAGAACAGGAGATTGTGAAGGGTATGACGAGTCTTTAAATGCAGATGGAATGGGCAAGCAAGCTTGAATGTCTTATTATGGGTAACTTCAATCTGTCCCAGATTGGTTGGAATCGTGGGAGGGAAACTCATGATGAAGATATTTTTTCTAAATAAACTAGACTATTATTTGTAACCGCATGTTAGAGATAATAGAAGGGGTGAGAATATTCTTGACCTCATCATTACTCACGAATTACATGACATCACAGGGCTTAAAATACAGAAACCATTGGCAGGTAGTAATCACGCAGTCTTCAGTTGGAAGGTGAAGAAAGATGCTGCAGTAGTTAAAGGCAATGGTTTTAATTTCAGAAGAAGGGATGTTGTCAGTTTACGGCGCTATATGGCGTCTATTAATTGGGCGGATTACAGAGTGAAGGCGAATACAATTGAATTATGGAATACCTTGAAAGAAAAAAATCACCGAACCCAGGAGCATAAATACCATTAGGAGAATGATGTCGAAATGGATGAATGCGGAGCAGCTGGTCAGGGAATAGTTACAGAAGCCTATAACACAGACAAGGTTAGAGAGGCCAAGCTGCATATGTGAAAGCACCGGTCAAAGAATGGGGTCAAGGAATTTTTCATGTCTGTGAATAAAGGAAGAAAAAAGCGATTCAGATCAGACCTTTGTGCAGTCGGTGTGGGAAAGTCTTAGACAACCGAGCTGATGTTGAAGATGAATTAAACAGGTAATTTGCATCTATCTTTACTGAAGAAAGACAGATGCAAATATTCATTCTGAGAAGAGTGTCTGCGAGTGAAGCTGAGTGATCTCGAAATTACAGATCACTGTTTATTAGAAAAACTTTCTAGCATAAATGCAAGTAAGGCTCCTGCAGCTGACGAAATATATCCAGTAATGTTGAGGGAGGCCGCCAGTGGATGTATTGAACCATTAAAGTTAATTGTGAGGGTATCCTTTGATTGGAGAATTGCCAGCGTATCACTAATACATAAAAGCAGTTCTACAAGCGAAACTGATAACTAGAGACCGGTTATTTTGACTTCAGTGGTAGGAAAAACTCTTAGAGGGACAATGATTTAAGAGTGAAATCCAGAGATATTTAGATAGATGCGGCATTCTAAATAGCACACAATGTTTTTTTTAAAGGAAAAATCATGTTTAACTAATTTTGTAGGTTATTTTGACACAGTTACTCATGAGTTGGTGCAGGGAATAATTTCGACATATTTTATTTGAATTTTAGCAACGCATTTGACTCAGTCGCTCATGAGAGGTTACTGTACAAGCTGGAACATGGCATTGCTAGTCAGAAAGCGAAGGGTTGTGATTAATGGATGTTCTTCGGATTGGTGTAAAGGCGGAAGTGGGTCCCCTAAGGATCGGTTCTTGGACTATTGTTTTTAATTCAACCCCAAAATAAATTATACACTTGGTGAGGTTGAATTCAAAACAGTAGAAGAAGAAAGGGATCTGGGGGTTACGATATCGGCAGATTTGAGTGTTTTGAGCAGTGCACATAGGCAGCCAGGAATGCCCATGGTATCCTATCTATGATTTACCGAAGATATTCTGTAGAGATAGGGAGGCCCTAATCTCACTGTATAGGGCAATTGTAAGACCACATTTGGAACATTGGGTTCATGTATGGATACTTCATCTGAAAAAAGACATTGAGGTTCTTGAAAGGGTCCGTCAACTCGCATGATACGATTGGCAAAAGGAACGTACGAGGAAATACTCCGCTTTGTGGGCTACAGAGATTGACAACCAGGAATCTCACAGTGGACCTGATTGAGGTTTATAAGGCTGTGAGAGGGGTTATCAAAATGAATGGTGTGATTTTCACTGTTATAAAGAATTCCAGAAATAAGGACCATAAATTCAAATTACATGGAAGTGGGTTTAGAATATATTATAGGAAAGTTGTCTTTTAGCCAGCGAATCGTTGTTTACTGGAACAGGTTTCTTTCTCAGGTAGTTGAGGCTGACAGTTTGAATAAATTCATAGGTGAACTGGATAGTTATGTGAGCAGGGAAGCAAATAATTAGTTTTTTTCGGCCATTGGAGCAAAAGCCTGTGGCTTCCTTGAACTCTATAGTGATTAGTGTTGTTATAACACGTCACTACTGTGTTCATATTTATTAAAACATTAATATTTTTACATTGCGTACTAAAATAAGATTATTAGATTATTTTATGCAGAATAGTGTGTAAATATAAATTTATTATGCAGTTGTATAACAAATTTTGATACTGTCATGGCATCATAGATTATCTTATTTTGGGTGTGTTGAGTTGTTTGTTTTGATAGGTCTTTGACCATTGTAGAAGTTAATGCAATTCGCGTATTTGGAATGCAATAAAATTATGTACCTTGGTGGTACTTAAATGGCATGAATTGATATTTCCGTTGTTAAAAAAGTAAAAGTAAAGTGCAGCCATTATCAACCCACTGCAGGATGGAAGCCTCCTCAACAATTCATGCTGAGGGAAATGGACCATAATCTGCCACGCTGGTCCAGTGCGGGTTGGCAGATCGACCGTATTCAGCAGTCAGGGGCTTGAACCCCGGTCTACTCAAAGAGCGTGTGCTACTGCACTCCCGCTCCTGCCCACTCGGCTACGGAGGCCGTTTGTTAAAAAGTATAAACCCAGATCATGAATCTCTATATGTTCAAATTTGGTCTTCTTTAATTTACTCTTATTAGACAGATCGAGCCAGTGAACTGTGAATAAGCAAATAAATGGATATTGAAAACTACAGTCTATTGTATAAAAGGCAAATGCTACATCGATCAGTGCAAGTTGTATAATTCACTAGTATTTAAAAGAAATTATGTTCCCTTAGAACTTTATTAACCAGGAAATCACACTTTACTGCAATACAAACGAGTTATACTGTAAGGCCACTAGACTAACTAAAAGCAAACGATGAAACCAAAGAGGAGGACCTCACGTAACTTTCAGAAGTTAAACCTTTCCAAAGTTCATGCTATTGGAGGAAGGATTTTTAACTTACACTTTTAAACCTGTAGAAATTTATTTTTATTATATTTTGCAATGCAGTGCGCTGGCTTTACTGTGCGACTTCGGAGTACTGCAGTGAAGTGTGATCACGGTGATCCAGTCGGTCTTCCAGCAAATTATTCCTTCTATATAATTATTATATACGTTGTATATATAATTATAATTATTAGATACGTAGTTATGTATATAATTATCTATATATTTATCGCCGGCTTTCAGATTATTTTTTGGGCTCATGCGAGGACTGCATGGTTTTTATCTCCAGAACATTCGAGTTTTTCTCCAGCAAACAGGCAAAGCGTCTGAAGAACATACGCTGTCCCAAACATAATATTCCGACGCATTATGGCCTTGATTTCATTGGTGCTTACACTTCACTGACATCAAATTAAAACTTGCTTTTCAATATTTAATGTTTCTGAATCTCAATTATGATTATAGGGTGAGTGATGTGTGCAGGAAGGCTCTATAAAGACGTGTTACTCGATTAGTGCCGAAATGAGTTCTCCGGAATTGGGAACAGATAGGACCTCGCTGACTTCCAAATCGGTATGATTATTCGTGCCCGTTTATCAGGTTCTGCAGCAGCAGCAGAGAGAACATCTGCGCTTGTCGGATATTGACATGGTGTTAAAAACGCAAATGAGTTCGGATGAGTCCCGATTTACGCTTTTCAAGACAGAGGTAAGAGTGAATATGGAGTAAACCACGCATGATACTGGAACCATCTTGTTACTAACAGTACAGGCTAGTGGAGGAGTTATAATGGTGTGGAAGCATGTTTTCGTGCTGTCTTTGGTTCTTGGAGAATATCATGAACGCCAGAGTGTATCATCTCGCTGCAGCACAAGCATACTCGGAAATTGAATGTTTTTGTCTTGTCTTCGAGTTTACTTCTTTACTGATGCTAGGGACAGGGATATTTTCAAGGTGGTAATGGAATCACTATTACCTTGAAACCACGTATAATTTTTTTTTTTATTTTATCTTTCTAATCCATCCAATATCGGTTTTGTCAGATTCAACGTAAAATATAGAAAGTGACGAATTCATTTACAATTTACACGTATGTGTTGGAATCGCGCATCAAAGAGATTAATTTTAATCATTGATGAAACATATCAAGTTAACCAATGAGCCACCATTAGTAAATCGCTTTTCTGACAGAGCCGGTGAACAATTAAGTTGTATAGTGTCTATTGTTGTTGTTGTTATTGCATCCTCCTTATTTGGTGAATCACGGGCTCGAACCCCGGTCTAATCAAGAAGCGTGTACTAACCACTGCTGCTCCTGCCCACCTGGCTACGGAGGCGCCGCATGGTATCTACGTATCACGCTGGGTTTTCTAATATTTATTACATTACACAATGCACTTATTAACAAAATTAACTTAATAAAATAATTATTTAATTTTAAATAAATATTACTTGAAAGAATTTATTCATCGTGATTGGCTAAAGAATAAGATTGCTTAAGGAAATATTTATCTTCTAGTTTTTTTTCATCATTCTTTCTCCTCCGGCTCAATCTCAGTTTTGAACTAAAATAAAGTAGACGCTATTGTCAGAATCTTAATGTTCTTCTGGGAGAACACGAAGAAAAAAACCAGTGTCATTTCCACTTAAAGTTAAATATTCCAGTAGATTTATTTGCCTATACTCAGACATACTTCCGTTTTTCATATCATGTGCATTGAAATCTCGTTAATTTCTTTCTCGAAGAAGGGAAATATGGGTTAAATCGATAATCCTCCGCAGCATCCAAAAATAAAACCGTAATCCTGTTGAGAGATTGTTAGAGTTGATTCTCCATACTTGAATCTGATAGGAAGATGCTGTCATCATCAAGAGAGGATTTTTTTTTCTAGAAATGTGCAAGACTTGATCTTTTTTCGGAATATCTTTGCTGCTTTGAACTTCAAATGTCTCTGAGGATTGGTGAAATGTTTTTAAGTCACATTAGCTCACAAGAGGATAACGTACCTTACATTGGCCCAGCAGTTATTAATGGGGCGTCATGCTGATGGTATAAAAGCCAGTAATTTATTGGTTTGTTTTGTTTTATTATTCAATTAAATTTGCCTTATGCCACACGGAAGATTAAATAAGCAGTTCATACCCTAAAAACGTTCGGTTTTGTCCGCCCTAATTTGGATGAAAGCCGAAAATCAGTAATTTCTTTATTCACTATTTAGATTATAAGTACAGTATAGGTTACTTATAATCTTTTCAATTCTATTCGGCCCTTTGCAGGCCGAATAGAATTGAAAAGTGATTTTTATAACTCATCTGCCAAGCGAGGGTCTCAACAGCAGTTCCATAAATATTCCATTATCCAATCATATTATCGTGAAATTTTCTGGTACTGATTTCTATATAAGGTTTTACTGAGAGGAACGATGCCAGAGGGTGAAAGGGATGTTCCTGCTTGTATTCAAAAAGGACATACAATTCGAACACAAGTAATCGCGATATTGGGGCGTGTGATGTCATCTCTTCAAAAGATACATAACGATTTATTCCAACTGGAAAATCCTCGGTCTCATATCTCTAATAGTTTCTTTGAAATGTCGATATACTTCCTTGGCCCGCGAGATCCCCTTATTTGCATCCCTTTGAGACATGTCTGGAATTGGACAACAGCTTAGAGTGTGCTTCAACCAGCCCGAAGCACATGGGTTTCAAAGAAAGTTATTCAGGCATGGAGAGATATTCCTCAAGAGGGGTGTTAGCCATCTTTTTGATTCAATGCCAAGACTCCTAACGACTTGCATCGCTGCCAAGGGAGATTATAGTTCGGACTGGTATATGCCGGTTTTCCGCATTAAATAAAGATCTTTTTCTTTGATCGTTTCTTGTCTTTACATGATAAATCAATCTATATAGTCGGGATGGATCAATTTTCTGTCATTTCTTATATAAGGCATATAATGAATTTTCGGAAGTCATAGACTAGATTTGCAGAAATATTCTACAACTGCGAAATATCAATTTGTGATTATTTTATTTTATAAAGAGATGCAAATGAATATTGCTTTATGAAAAACTATATATATTAACGACTCACGATTTCTGAGGTCGTTTTTCATTACACTGTCACAACATAATGGTTTCGCCACTTGTCAGCATTTGGAGAGGTATAGGTTCGAATCCCATCAGAGACTGAAAAAATTGTTAAAAGCCTTTTCAGTCGGGACTGTAGTTGCTCATTCAAAGGCAGAGAGAATCGAGTTTTCCCCCATGAGTTACTTCGTGGTTTTCAACCTAACACGAAGTCTAATTCGTCCCATGAACTTGTACAGATAATACACGCAGCGTGATATGGACTTAGATGCTAATTCCCACTATGCAAAGAATGTCAACCCAATTCTAAAAATGCTACTAATAAGATTTTCTACAAGCTGCCAATGCTGGATCGAAAAATTACCTTGATATTATACACCGCGTCAGCTTTTATTATTAATATTAGTCGTATGGTGTAAGGAAGCCCTAGTCTTTTGCTGATCCGACCAAAAAAAATTAATGAACTACCAAATGGACCCCTTCCTCATGTAGGTACGTATCCAACTGACTACTGAGTTTCCTCACGCTGACAGCCTCAACCATCCATGAAGGCAATTTGCTGCAGTCCAATCTAAATCTTTCCCCGTGATTTGAATTTATGGGCCTTTTAGTTCTGGATTTATAATAATCAACGTTTCACCCTCGTTCATTTTGCTTTCAACTCTCAGCAACTTGTACACTCAATTATATCTCCTCTAAAATGTGTCTAGACTGCAGTCCACAGATTGGAAGTCATTCCTCATTTTTTTTCATTTCTGAATTATGGTTATGTACACGTGAGAAACACTAATTTTAACATAAAATTAATAAGAAATAGTATGTAAAGCAGTAAACTTTGAAATACTAGTGTATAATTTATTAGAAACTAAAAGGTTTCTAAATGTCTCTAAAAATATAAAATTCACTAAAATTTGTTTTAATTAACCTTTGGTTATAAATTCGTGATCTGTTATATGCATTATCAAAATCGTTCTTGAATATAAGTTTGTTCATGATATTGCCAACGAGTTTTGCATTTCCAAAGTTAATCCTACATTATTCGAAAAGTATCAATCAGGAATCAAGTTTATGATATTAACCAGAATTTAATGAGTTAATTTTTGAATACAAAATTCAGTATTTGATGCTTTTGTACAAATGACTAACTGACATTGCAAATCAGAATATTATGAGCACAAGGACAACAGTTGAACCAGTAATGTATAAGCGTTTCATGTAGTTTTATACTCTCTGACCTTGAAGTTGCAGCACTATGAAAGAATAGGAACACATAGAGGATAGCCAAGAAATTAAGGAACGCATGATAAAAGATGCAGACACTAATGCGAGTGTGAGAACAAAGTTAATGACGTAAATTGATGTTTACAATGGACAGATCAATATGATATAAATCCACCATGGTTGCGGATACATTTGAGCCAATCTTATCTCGGCATTGAGTCGTACAGGTGTCGAATAGCCTCTGCATGTGGTCCCACAGAACAACCTTGGTCTGTGCTTGCTGTGGGTGGCTCTATCGATGGCGTCCAATCAGGGCCCACACTTGCTCAATGGGGGAGAAATTCAGGAGCTTTACTAGTCAAGACAGTACATCCACGCCATGAGGACACCCTGAGGTATGTGTTCGGGTGTTGCCTTGCTGAAAAATGGTCAGGCACCTCAGTAAGAAAGGGCAGAGCGACTGGTTTCAGAATCTCGGCGATAGCGGTGACAGTCAGATTGCCGTTGGTGAATACCAAAGATGACGGGTTATCAAAACTGATTGCTCCCCACACCATACAATGGACAGATCAATATGATATAAATCCACCATGGTTGCGGACACATTTGAGCCAATCTTCTCTCGATATTGAGTCGTACAGGTGTGGAATAGCCTTTGCATCATAACATCAGCAGGGCGTGCAGTATAGCATCCAGCAATGGCTATAGGATCGTTGAGTTCACTATGTCGGTGCCTCGCATGTATGCGGCGATCATCGAGCCCCAAGCAGAAGCAGGATTCATCAGTGAAAGGCACGTGACGAAATTCTGTATCGCAGCTGGTCAGTGGGGGGAATAATTTCAAACGCTGTTGACGATGGGCAGTGGTCAGGGGTAATCGACGCAATGGTCAATATTCACAGATCCACCTTTTGCCAGTCGACGGATGATGAAGTGACAGCCAGCTGATATCACCGCTCGTTGGATGGTAGCCATCGTGGCTGTAGGTGCGGTGTAAACCTGTCGACGGATAACACGATCCTCCCGTTTTGTAGTTCTCTGTCGTGCTTCACTGTCCATTCGACGAGCAGTCGTACCTTCCCGCAGCCACTGTTGCTACCATCTGTGCACTGTGGGGTTGTCACGGCCCACAGGTTCCGCTACACGATGAAGCAACCATCAATCCTCTCATTGACATCGGTGTGGAACATCTCGGCATTCTTACAATCTCTTTGCGCTCTGAAGTTGGTTCTTGCAAGACAGAAGCCTGTTAACTGCATCACAGACGTGTTGCTTTGAATTCCAACGACCTCTACAACGTTTTTATATCAGCCGAAGCTTCAGCCCGATTGGTCTCGTATTTTAATCATTCGTATATCTCAGCGCAACTCAACTGCTTGGTAATTTTCATGCACTTCCAATCATTCCTTCTGGGTTCTGCAATTTCAAAGTCACAGAGCTTATTACTTCAGATATACATGATCAAACCATAAGTAGACGTTTTTTACGAAATGTTTCTTGATTCTTTTATCACCGAAAAGGGAATCTACTGGTTACATAAATTAACCACTGAGCGTCAAACAGGGAAACTTTTTCCCACTTTATAATCACAAGGGACATTAAATATTGTGCTCCAGCATTCCGGGTTAGGTAAACTTATTTTCTATATTTGGCAGATGTAACATTTCCGCGGTGCATTTATATACAGTATTTGGATTTCATCGTTTGTTAAAACTCTATCTTACAATTGTACGTTGTTCACCTTTAAAAATCTAAAATTCGCAAGAAAATTACTTTTCACTATTATAAGTTGTGGTTATATATTCATTGATCCATACGTTAGCCTTGTACACCACACAATAGTACAAGCGTACTTGTACTAGCCCAAAACTCCGACGTGATCGAAAATCTTCAATTTCATTTTTGAAATCAGGATATGAGTATTAAGCGCAATTCCTAGCATTCCTTATTAAGGTGCAAAATAGTGTTTAATATAATGTTAAGCTGCACTGAGTATTGATGAAATGCTTTGGAGTTCTAAACTACACTTTTAGAGCAATAATCAGTGCATTCGCTCTGCAAAGCTGGTTTCTGTGTCGCAGGATTGAACACTGGTTCATACTTTTAACCTAATGTACTACAACATCCAGGAAACTTTGAATGGTGTTTGCTCCGAGTAGGGAGTTGATAAATATAAAGTTTTTAGAGCTGCGATTTTCAAAGGGACACTAGCCAACGTTGTTTTCTTCAAGTAGGACAGCATACGATAACCTCCAGCAGTATTGCTTCCATTAAGTGACAACCGGTGTGTTTTCCCCTCTGTATTTTCCTCTTCGAGACGTAATGGTTGTTTACTGCAAATCCTTATCTTGCGTTTGGAAGTTCTGTTAGTCTTCGTCCCATACGTGACCAGAGATTTATTTCTGGAAATGCATGCGGGAGTTTAAGTCCAAACTGCTCAACGCCAAATGTGCATCTCGCGAAATTCGGTATGGCAGGATCTCAGCGACATGTTGAGAATGCATAATTTAGGTGACAAGGCAGTAGCAGCGATGATTGGATACGTCTGGAGGTCACATTCACTCTAAGCACCGGTGAGAAGTAGATAGTAAGGAAATTAGCATTTATGCACGAGCCCGGGAGCATAACTGCACACCATGAAGGGATTAGCTTCCCGTCACTTTGGCGTGTTTCCTTCATTTCGAATTCCCTTATCATCTTCGAGAAGGTGAAGTGCAAAATGCAGAGGTTTTTTTGCAGTTCTTCACTTTATCTTGAAAAAAACAAGTCAAAAATAGAAAGATATAATATTTCTGGATTTTCTCTTTCTATGGTTAGAAACAAAGGCTGAAGTGCCTTCGGGAATAGGGTACATGTTTATATTCATTCTAATGTGGTAGATCAGTATTCTTCTTAGAGCTCGAACGTATATATAAATACTTTATATTTATTTAATTAACTTTGCTATAAGCTGCATAATTAAGGAGAAACATGTACAAATATATTAAATGATTTGCATCACCTCCCATTTATTTTTGAACGTCATATTAGTTTATTCATTAATAGACATCAAAAAATGTGTACCACCAGGTTTCTCCAGCCTACCCGCTGATGAGTCAGCACTCATTACTGCCTACTTGAGCTTCGCAGGCAGCAGAAGTAAGCGAAAACCCTCTTTTTGGAGTGTTCCTCTTACTGAACTTCTCATTAAAAAAAATGGGTGGAAGAAGCACGTTCAGTAATGGCCTTCAACGTGATGGAGTTCTGCTTAAGCTCTTTTGATGATTTTTATGGTAATTAGATAAATCGTTTGACCAAAAATTAATTATATTAACTAGTAATGCATTTTATTTTTAAATAGACTGCGCTTCACATTTTTAATATGCAGAATTTCGAGAGCCAATATTCACTATTGTGCAATCCCCTGACTTTTCTCCAACTTTCAAAACCAGAAGTATATTTGTTCGCTATTACATACATGTATCCCTATTATCTATAAATAAACGTCATGCTGACGTCAGTGCCATAAACTGCGTCGGCAGCGTATCGATCTCTCCCGGAGGACGGAAGCTGCATTAACTGTTAAGGACATGCACTGAAGAACTGCAGCAGTGGGATGAATGCGGATACAGAGAGAGAGAGAGAGAGCGAGGGGTAAGAAATAAGAATATGAAAAAGAAAATACATAAAGAACGCGAAACAGAAGCATTTCGTGACAAGAAAATGTCAAAGGAGCACACAGCGGGCAATTTGAAACAAATGTCTTTCTCATGCATTGCTAAATAGTTATCCGAAAATGTTTCTCGAGACATTGATTATTTGCATCACTTTCACGCATATCTGGATCATATCTTATTCCATCTGTGTCTGCGATTTTAATTTGCATTATTATCCCCATTATTATAAAACTTTTCAAATGAAACAGTTATTAATTCCATTCAAATAAGGAAGAAATTAATATCGATGTATAAATCCGATACTGCACATTATTAAATTAAATGTATCGATTTTAATAAATGGAAATCACCAGTCAGTGGAAGAAAACTGGTAATTAAAGAAATCTCGGAAAACTGCCAATGCAGCGTGTGCTAAATTATTCTCTTGGTTTTCTTAAATTTTTCTACTGCTTCATATGAGTATTGGCTGATACAAATACTCGTTATGTTAATCTGTTTAGATGAATAAAAATGTTATCGAGCAAAATTTAAAGCTAATTATGGGCAGTTATTTTTCATTTATCATTGGATGCATTTGTAGCAGCTTTGTCCCCTTTTGTACTAGAATGTAGAAAACATTGCAATTAATTTATTTCTCTTTTTATTGATATATTATAATGGCAACCATCGTGTCCTCTTCGTGAGGAGTAAGTAGGTTAGTGTCTGGATTCAATTCTTGTATTCGGAAGAAGCTGATGAATACTATTCAAAGTGATTCAGCCTAGAGTACATTCCAACAGGAAACGGGTCTTTCATCCCTCAAAAAACGCAAACTGACAATAGAATACACACAATTTACAGACACTGTACTTAAGCCTCGTGGATTTATTTGCCTCAGTGCCAACTGTAAACAAGCCACGGAAAACTGGGCATTCGCTGGTTCTTTATTTCGCAAACGAGCAATATACTACATATGACATTGGTCAGAGAATGGTCAATACTATGCTGAACTTTCTTCTGTTAAGACAATTTTAGCACATGAGTGCTGTCTAATGAATTCCAGGATATCTATACTGCGGATTGCTTGATCGATTTCAATTCGTGTGAATTTTTCTGTGGGTACGAGGAACATTTAAAAACTTTCGTATGAAATCTGAACACACTATACTTCAGGGGAAATTGAAATTTTCTTCTTCGTTTTCTATGCCTTAGGCTGTACTGCAGAAGCTCGGTACTTCTTTGCCGCATGCTTCCATTAAAGAGATCCTCAGACATGCTTTATTACAGAGGTCGAAAACTGCCAGTGTTAGAAGAAGTTATTCATGCAAAATTTAATGTATCAAGAGGTTTATTTCGTTCCAAATATTTATAGTTTTGAAGTTCCATGAATAAAAAGCGGTTTGTATATAAATATTATAATTTTAAAAGAATTCACGGGAGTATTTTATTGATTCATAAAATCTTTCTACTTATGTTTAACAACGATAGTACAATAAATTCAACATTTAACATAATGCAAATAATATAAATAGGAGACAGAATCCCCACTCTCTTTAAAGAGAAGTGAGTAGAGTTTGCAAAGTTTTCCAAAGGCCTTCGTGATTCGCCAATTTTCTGAGGATCGTCAAAGCGGTTTAGCCTTATTCTTATTAACTCAACGCTGGAGAAAGAAGCAAACGATCCATCACCCAGCATCCGATAAAACGTCATGATACTGTGAAAAAGCAAACAACGCGGGCTAGATGGGACATACTCTTGAGCTATATTTTATGGGAGGCGCAGATATTTTAGACATGTAAAGTTATCCAGCGCTGTCAACAGGATGAACAAAAAAAATTCCCCAATCCTCTCAACCTCAGGCTATGTGACTTATTAAATATTTACCGACCCTCTAAATTCGACTTCGCCATAATTCATTTATATTCGTGACGTCACATGGCAATTTTCCTGCCATTATTTTTTCTTTTCCAGGAGAGAGAATTTTGAGGATCTTAAGATGTTAATCAAGTCAAAAATAACAGCAGATGTTTTTAACGAATGTTTATTCGATACATTTCTCCTCTGGAATATGAATATATGTTCAAAACACAAGAGATTGAATTATCCATTTGGAAAAATGCCAAGTCATCCCCACGCACCATCCCTAATAGAACATTTAGCGTCACTTATCAGAAAAAAATTAAGAATCAATATTTATTTCCGTTCAATTATACAACTCTGAAAGGCAATTTTATAGAATAATATCTGAAATATTTTTCTATAATTTCAGACTGGTCATTGAGAAGTGCCAAATTATCAGAGAAATTTGCAATCCGCATGATCGAATAAAAAGCAGAATTTAATTTGAAAATACCACCCAGCTACTACATGCAAAAGAGAATTTCGGAGGAAAGATGTTGATATATGCGGTTGTTGAATTCTGAAACCGCTGAAATATTTATGGAAGAAGCTCTACGATTGAAAAAATTCGCATGGGAAAGCCATAAGTGAGGAACAACAGGCAGAGTTACAGTATTTTTCCAGAATTTTGACTTCTCGATGCTTGGCATCCACCACTTTCAGCAGATGAAAGCTCTCCGATTTCTTCCTGTGCGGTTACTCCAGGAATAAAATTAATTGGAAATCTGAACCAATTGAGAAGAGGCAGAATCGTTAATTTCCAGTGCATACACTCTAAGTCAACGAACAGTGAATTTGATCGATATAGGGAGCACATAAAGGAATATTTTTTTAAATAAATCTCTATACTGACATACATTTACATGGTCTCGAAGGAAAGCGAACAAAATACTTTTTGTTTTCTGTCATTGAAAACTATATAGCCGGTTTCTTTTTTAATTCAAACAAGTGTAGTCCCGGAATCGGACATACTTTTATATGAACAGTCGATTCATCCTTCAGCACAGCGATCAGTTAAGTTACTGATTGCTGGCGTGTTGGCCTTGCTCGAAGCTCATATTCTAATTCATCAGTGAGGTAGGGTAGGGGCTCTGGGCAGACCAGTGATGGTTTTGCGCGTCCAAGAGTTCAAATAAGTCAGCACATGGTGTATTGTCGTGCTGAAACAGAAAAAGGGCTCCCCATACTACTGCCAAAGTGTAGAAAGAGCAGATATGTCCAGAATGTCAATGTAACACATTGCCATTCCTAATTGTATTTATTATTCCAGGAAAGAAGGCCAATGATAGAACCCAAGACAGTTCAGCACCTCCACAAAACTTCAGAGTTAGATGACACATTCTGGTTAATAATGTTCTCCGGTCATACGTCAGACAGAGACAAGGCTATCAAATCGAAAACCCATCTATTGTGATTCATCACTCCATAATACATCTCTCCAGCGTTCCGGGGGTAAATTATGATGAGATGTACATTGCTAGCTGTAAAGTTTGGTTAGGATACTGTAAAACCCTTCCGTAAAATTTGATGAAATTCAGCTTCCTCAGTATCATTCCTCTATTCACATCAGTTCCTGTAACCTCCCTGAACTTCAGCGTAATGGAATTCAATAAGGACTGGAGGGATTTAGCTCTCTTCTGAACACCCTCCGAGCAGGCTCTGCGGTCAATCCAAATGTTTCCTGGACTGTAGTAGCATCATAACGTTTCTATTTGGTGATTACGTCAGCTACTGTCTAGGAAGTTGCTATTTTGATGCAATAGTACGATCAGATTGATTGCTAATATGGCTATTAACGTTATAGGCAGTAGCCATAGTTTGGTTATCCTGCTATATGCCATAGTACGGCTATTGCCATACTGGCATATTATACGGAGGAGCATCACTCAACTCCTCGACCCATCTACTGTATTTCACTGATCTGCTTACTTTTAGCGTGATCGCAATATCTGTTATATCTGTTCCTGATACGTGAATGTCGGATATGTTGATTTTAACCCATTCTCAGGAATACCCAGTTACTTTGAGCATTATAGTTTGAATGTATATATATAATCTTTTAAAGAAATACCAAGATAATATTAAATAAGATTTTTATAAGATAATATTATTAATCAGTAAGGAAAGGATATTTTGGTACACATGTAACAATTTATCTATGATTGTAAGATACTATCTAAATATAAGATTATTATAAGATTCCAAGTGTTATTAATCCAGAAATAAAATATATTTGTATACGTGCAACCATTCACTGATCCACGTATCTACAATGTCCAGGGCCATTACTAGCAGAGACAGGAAATTGCGCTCCCAGATCACCCGAGCACTAATTTTATATTCTTCATTCATATACTGTTCATTTTTCTCCAATCGATTTTTTTTGACACATACCGGTTTGTTAGTTATAGGCGAGCAGGAATAACCCTTTCTAATCCTAATTCTGTCTCCTGTTAGTTAAACTGTGATATCCTTGCTTGTTACCAAAACACACAACATGAGAATATACAAGTAACACCACCAAATTCTATCCTTACGGAATGTCGCAATAACAAAAGCCACGTATAAATATACAGAAAAATCGCATGAATACTATTTTTTTTCTGTCTTACTGAGATTCATTAATATTATCTTAGTTTTTTTTTGAAAAATTTGCTTATTCCGTCACTAATCTAGTGATACAATCTCTTTCAGAGAGTACAACACGTAATTTGACTCGGGCTACGTTTTTAGATTCGTGCAGAATTTGGGGTATAAGGTAAGTTTACTCATATTCTTAATATGTGAAAAGTACTAATAAATTTATCACTAAAGATCTTTATGAAAATTATTAGTATTAGCAATGGCCACATGGTGGCCACTGCTTTTGCTACATAAGCTAAAAATAAAATAATAATAATAATAAGAAGAAAAATTTAACAAAATAAAAGAAAATTATACGTTTCCCTCCTCCCATAGGTGACCTTTGAATTTCCCCAAACTGTCAGCTTCTACCACCCATGTAGATAACTTATTTCAGTAATTTATAACTCGCTGGCTAAAATAAAACTTCCTGCAATCCAGTCTAAACATCCCCCCCCGTAACTTATAGCCCTAGTTCTAGAATCATTTATAACCGTGAAAATGTTGTCCTTATTCATTTTATTTATGCCACTCAGAGCCCTAAACACCTCAATCAAGTCTCCTCTAAGGTACCCACATATTCGAAGTATTTCCTCATATGGACGCCTTTTTGCCAATATCACCAGTCGAATTACCCGTCTTTGCACCCTTTCAAGAAGCTCGATGTCTTTCTTTAGGTGCGGTCTCCATATTTGAACACAGTATTCCAAGTGTGGTCTAACAAAAGCCTTATATAATGAGATTATGACGTCCTTATCTCTACTAGAAATTGTTCGAGACACCATGGGCCTTCCTTGCAACCTGCCTACAATTCTCGGAGAACTTCATGTCTGACCGTATTGTAACACCTAAGTCCCATTCCTCCACTACTAGCTTTAGTTCAACTCCACCAAGTGTATAAGTTATTTTGATACTGTTCCCCAGGTGTAATATCCTACACTTTGCTGGATAAAACCATAGTTGCCATTTTTGACCATCCCTAAAGTCTATTTAGGTCACTCTGAAAAATTTCTGCTTGGTGGTGATCATTAACTACTTTACCAAACTTTACATCATCTGCAAATTTAGACATCACGCCCTCTGTTCCTTCATCGATGTCATTTATGAAAATCAATAACAACAGTGGTCCTGATACTGATCCTTGGGGAACCCCACTTCTTACATCAACCTAATTTGAGGAATAACCATTTTATCATACCCATCTGCCTCTTGCTATCCACCTAAGAACTTTCCCTGTGATTCGAACCTGTTACAGCTTAAAAAAATAACGGCTCATGTGGGACTGAGTCAAATGTTGTGCTGAAGTCGAAATTATTCCCTAAATCTAGCTCTTGAGTGATCTTGTCAAAATAGTTAAACATGATTTTCCCTAATACTGAAGTTAGATTGATCGGCCGATAATTTCCCACTCGCTCTTAGAACCGCCCTTATGTGTTGAAGATACATTGATACTTTTTTCCAATCCAACGGAATCACTCCGGAGTCCAGTGATGCTCTCATAATTTGATGAATTAGCCTCAATGGTTCAATGCACTCACTTGCCGCCTCCCTGGCCTGTAGACTTAGAAGTATTTTCGTGAAATTTCAGCATCATTAATTACATTGACACAAGGAGTTTTTCTTTTGTAAATATCGATGCAAAGTAACTGTTGAGTTCAGCTGGGGTATCAAATACTATTCCACGGCCATTACGTAAGGGTCCGATCTGTTTTGTCCTTCTGTCCTTTGCATTTATATATGTGAAGAATTCCTTATCCCCACTCTTTGCCAACGATTTCTCATAATCTGCCTTCGCCTAACCTTTTCTGTGGCACTATTACAAATCAATTTGTAGCTGTTATAGGCTTCAGTACTTTTTATTGATCTATAATTTTTCCATGCCTTCCTTTTCTGCTCAAGTAATCTGGCAACTTCACTATTCATCCAACTTGGAAAAACTTAATGGAGGATTACAAATTGGATGAATATTTTTCTAATGGTATATAAGCATTCAGGGCTTCTGTTATTAATGCTTTAAAGGTTAATTGAATTGTATTCGCTGTCTGTGAGATATATATCCAATTATTCGAGGTCATGTAGCACCTTAAGCCCTCATAATTTCATTTCCTGAAATTATAACCCACTGTAGAACTTCCTGCTACTGGTTCCTGTACTGTCAGCCCTATTATGTTATCTGGTTCATGGGTGACGATGAGGTCTAGAATATTCTTTTTCTTAGTACTTTCCCTGACATGTTGATTAAATAGCAATCGTCAGTTGATTTAAAAAGTTTGTCCCCCATATGTATTTTCCTTTCCATATGCTCCAATCAATTAGAGGCAAATTAAAATCACCCAGAATAAGACATTGACGCTTACTTGCCCATTCTATTTACATGCAGAGGATGTCATCATAATCTTCACAATCACCTGGCCTGTAGATTTGTGGGGGGTGAATGAAAGAATTCAATTTTTTTTGTTATAATTTCTGTAATTAATAAATCTCTTTGAACTTTCAGACCCACTAATTTACACCCTCCCACATTAACACCTGACTTGTATATTGCACAGAAGATCACAGATTCTGGGGGAATAGAAGTTCGTGTATGTCTCCTCTGGACTGGCTGAGTATTCAGAATGACTCATACTACACTTGATAAACATATACAATATTGTTTATTCACAGTATATACATTAAAAGAATATATCTTACATCGTTAATTACTAGCATTATATGTGTGCTAAGATGTAAGGATAATCACAATTCATATATCATGTCTCTTCATGTCTTTCTGCCTTTTCTCCTTCTGGTTTAGGTTACATCTCATAACATTCTCTTGTCTTCTAACAATTTAAACTTCCCAACTGGGATTACAGCAGTGAGCATAACACCTATATGTGTATTTTCCCAGATTTATAAATCCACGCTATAATCTTTCTATAATTATCCCTTCCAAAATAATTACATGTGCATAGAACATAATCTCAACTTAAAACACACTAGTCGAGTACATACATCTCAATCTTCCTTGCTTAATAAACTTATCTTTGTGATGAAGTACATATATCTTATCTTATGAACTTTCTCCTTCCCTTTATGCTAAACAATATCAAATCAACTATCAACTAATCTGAAACATTCCTTAGAGTCCTTTCCTTCAATTCAAGCTTAAAACTATTATCTGGTACTTACATAACATCTTAGGGTATCACGCTTTACACAACCTTTTTCTCACTCAGGAGCGGCCATCATCATCAATATAGGGCATCATCAGACTCCTACTGGAATTAGTCATCAGCTAAGGAACTGCTGCACATCTACAGGAATTCTCCTTCGTTCAGGAACTCACTTTTTTCTCCATAAATGGGTTGCTCTGGCCCGCTTTGGGCGTCTGATCAACTCGACGATGCTGGGGTGCATAATAAACTTATCAAGACTCTTCCTTATCTTTCTATACCGAGACTTTTCGATCCTTATCACTCAGCTCCAGCATATGTGTTTCCATTGGGCATCTCCTTCCCATTTCTACGTTTCGGCCGACCTCTCCCAGAACTTATCTAACGAATTGTCTTTGCGACAAACTGCTTCAATTTCCACTACCACATTCCAGCGATTCTCCCGGCACTTCTCGGGACTTTTTTCCAGCCGCACATCACTCAGGCCCACCCACAGGAACTCTCAAAAACTTCGAAAACTGGCACTCTGTTACTCTTCCCTTGTTCCGTCTCCTTTTTGCTTCAGCCACCCCTTCTATTCTGATCCAATCGCAGTTCGTTCTTCATCATCTCTATATTCTCATTCGCTCTCTCCCACTTATTCCGTTTTCCTGGCCCTTCCCTTTCCTGGGGAAACATCCGAGTTCTCGAAATTTCTAGAAGCTTCGATAAACTTCCGGAAGTCTAGAAATTTCTAGATATTTCTTTGTGATCATTCCGATTCACTTACCGCTATTAGTCCACTCTGTTTTTTTCTCTACCGCTCCTTGAAATCAAGGCGCCTCCGTAGCCAGGTGGGAAGGAGCAGCAGTGCGTAGCACACGCTTCTTGATTAGACCGGGGTTCGAGCCCGTCACCACCAAATACGGAGGATGCGGAAAGGTTAAGGAATGACCACCGCATATCCTGGAGCAATATGGCCTTAGTTGCTAATGCTCCTAAAAACCAAACAACAACAACAACCTTGAAATCAGTAAGTGCTCAAGGAGTCGGTTAGTTTTATCTAGCGGCTAGCCATTACCACAGGTGTATGCCGCATCCAGGGTTCCCTCCACCCTTTTAGTCTTTAAAATTCTTCCTCTCCACCAGGGGTAGTCGGTTCCCTTGTTCTTTTCTTCCAAAGAGCTGCTCACTTTCTGTTTATAGCTACTTGAACTGGCCTTACGGTGCTCCCATTGTACTTTTGTGCCCTGTCCAGCTACCCCCCGTTGTTACGCTAATCCTCCCCTACTTAACTGTACGTACAGAGCGATCGCAATCTAAGCTGAAAATCATCCTATGTAAATAATATTATTTAATATATACATATATTTTCTTGTTATGTTATAATATTTATAACATAACATTCCTTAGGATAAGTGTAAGAATTTGGTTCTTACAGATTACTCCCACTCTCATTATATCTTTGCTTCCAACTATCTCACGCCATACAGATTCTACACCATCATGCGAAACGTCTGAATCCGAGAAAGCTTTCGTCGCGCTCAGGCTGCTTTTGATAAGAAGCGTGATCCCCCTACCCGTCCTAAATCTCATCATTCCCTATTAGGTCAGCGTTACTTGTCCTAACGAGCAGTCCGAATTCACTCATTTTATTGACGACACTTCTGGCATTACTGTATAAACAAGCGGGCTTAGTGTTATTTAAGCCCGCTTCCCCTGGCATTAGCTACCCGCTCCTGCCCTCAGAACATCTTGCCAATATGTTCTGTTGCGGTAACAAACAAGAACTCTTGAGGTATGTGCAAGCGTTACTTTGACCAATATTATCAGATAAACGCATAGCTGTATTACCCTTGTCCCCCTGAACCTTTTTAGGTATCAATAATACTGGCAAAAACTCTTGCACCACCTTTGTTTAAACGTATCTCGTCTCTACAAGTTCGAGCCAAGCTGATAGAAATCCCCCCCCCCCCCCAAAGCCTTGCAGAGTCCTTCAAATCTTGAATTAATCCACAAGGCTTTCAGCCTATAATCCCTCCTAGCGTGCCTGGGCAGAATTGCAGACACATTGACATTCTGACCTAACTCCCAGCATTTCTTCAGCATGATCCTATATTTGTCTAACAAATCGTCAGATCGTGCGTGCTTAATGTCATTAGGCCCCACATGAATAATAATGTTCTCTTTTCCCCCCTTAAAATCTGAAGTCTGTTGGTGACATCATTAATAGTTGCTCCCGGCAGACATACCCTGGTTCTTTCCCTAGAAGGTAGCCTCCTAATAGAACTGTCTTTTTGGACCCGAGTAGTTTGCACTTGGTTATTCTGTTCTTGGGCCGGAATCGATTTTGACTTACCATCCACATGATGATATGCAATGTTTTATAGTTAATATTATTCCATTGGCAAAATGAATTGACAAGATTTAATACTGCAAGATGCATTTAAAGACTCTCAGGTTTCAATTGAAACCTTAACCAGATGTTTCTGTGATTGATTCCGCATCGATGATCGAATTTATATGTGATAAATTGAAACAAAATAGCAGCATTATGAACCAAGTATACACTGTTGTTCAAAGAATATGCATCACCTAGGAATTTCACATTTCTAACCCTTTTTCGCGACGGTATGTTACATTAATGACTAGCATCAAAAATAGAAATATAAACAAAAGATATTTATTAATAGTTAAGGCAAAGCTAAGTAATTTTACTTTGAGGAACAGCAATCAGCCTAAGCTTCACTCCCTTAAGTCGACTCCTGTGCTGCGCATATTCGAGTGACCTTGATGAGATTACGGCTTGTATTTGGAACCTCACTTCGTTGGATACTCGTCCGATCCGCCCCTGAAAATACGATCAAAATATTCGTTCCGCTTATCGTGAAACGCACACCCCGGAGCCAGAATTGGTTATTATTACGCCTATCTGCAAACCGGACTCACACCTTGCTATCGCTTCGACTGCAGAAGCTGAGTGAACCATTAATCACAATTACCTAATGACGACAAATCCATATCCTGCTGTGCATCCCCGCCAGCTATTAGATAAACACGTCCTTGTGATGACTGCTACATTAATAAACATGTTTGCTCAAAGTTCACAGCCGTCCGATGCAGGGTAAACAGCCATGACGAGGATGCCGTTATTGAAAAGCTCCAAGTATTGACACTCAAGAATGTGCCCGCGCTATATATATGCACACACAAAATTTTATTAAATAAAAACAGCTTAAAATTTTAATTTTAATATCCAGATTCAACTTACCACGTAGGATTTTATTAAAAAGCGCTTCGCATAAACAATACAGTGCGAACACAATATTTTCTCATCAAGTAGGATATTGTCTGATGTTTCACGATTATTTTGCTGCACTGCTTAAAGTCCATGCTTACCATACACAAGGGACGCGGAATTTCCAGAGAATATCCTGTAAGAAAATCACAAAATGAATAAACTACTTATATTCAAGAATTCTTCATTATTAAATAAATTATCTAATTTGTTATTATAGAAAAATAGCGAGGAAATTCAAGTGGACTTCGACTTCAGCTGTAGTAATAAGAAATTAATTTCATTTTTATAAACTACGATCGTTGAAATAATCCAATTAATCATATTTTAGAACCAAATGGTAAAAAAAAATTTTTTTATGATTCTGTTGAAAAGTCCTGGCTAAAATGATTTCAGCTTCGATCAGAACGAATCTGACCCACACACTGATAGACAGAAGTTTAAGTATAGTCGAATTTGCACATTTGTAAATAGTTTTTGTGGGAAACCACGGGAACCCGCATACCAATAACACACACACTATTTGTAAATAGAACTGAAAGCCGACCGGGCTAGCCGAGTGGGTAAAGTACCTGCCTGGCAACCCAAAGGTCGCGGGTTCGATTCCCGCCTCGGGCTTGGATCAAAGTACTGCAAAAACCATGGGAGGTGCAATATGGCCACAGAAGCCGATGCGCCAACAACTACCAAATCAAAAAAAAAAAAAAAAAGAACTGAAATTGTATGGATACGTTGCGAAGAAGTCAACTGGATCTAAGAGTAGCAGATTTCGCTTGCAGTCGAATGGACCCAAGAGTAGCTATATGGATGAGTTCAAATTCCGCCTGCAGTCCAATCGTCGACATATTCTCAGGAGAGAAACCAAGATCCAAATCGCAAAAGGTACACCATGGAAGAAGTGGCGTAATTATCTGCGTAGGCAAATGGATGACTCTGAATACATTAGAAAGCTGAAATCCTTGAAACTTCTGTAGGACACACTTTGGGGGGGGGATTTAGTTATGCCCTTAGCGTACAGCGCAATGAGCGAAGAACCTTCAAAGTGAGCATATATCTGAACAGCCACCGCCGTACACAGGCTGGGATACCATGAGGAGACTAATTTTGTGTCGTCAAACAATACTCAAAACCTTATATAACTGTTCTTCTGGAAGCGGACTTCAATACCACTGGTATATTCGATTCATTATGAGCTTTAGAAACCATTCTGAGCGTTGTCTGGTTGTCATGGCTAATCATACCCCCCCCCCCCCTCCGTTAAGATATCCACCCTCCTTGTTGGATATTTGTTTTCATCTGCGCATTACTATAAGTTAAAAAAATGGATAATATTCAAAAAGACTAGTCACTATTTTCAATTATAATTGAAATAAATGAAAAAACCTTAGTTTTAATGTTTGTTTTTTTTTTCTTAAATTCAGAAAATGCGTCTGATTATCTCAATGTTATTATTTCTTATAGTGAGACAATAATTGGTTCAAGATAATAAGGTGGAAACGGAAAACTCAGTACCGTATGTTCGGCTGAATTAATTTAATTTTTTCAAGTGTAATGTGCAAAAAATGCTCGTACAACTTCTATAAACATCCAAGTCGATTTTTAATTTGATACATTTACCCTATAACAAAATTGGGTGTTGGATCACCCTCTTTTATTGAACTTTTGTAACCAGTTATAGAATAGAGGATTGTACAGTTGTCAAGGTTTCGATTCTTGTTTATTCTTGGTTGGCATCAAGGGAAATATTAACTTAAGAAAATGCCTCTAACTCTTCCATTACCTGTTCAACTCAAAGCGAATAGACAGTGGTGTTGTTGCTTTCTAAACGTAGAATCTTTCAGCAGAAACATAAGTTTGCTTCCATACGCTCACTTTCCTTTATTCTTTCACCTCTGTTGCCAGCTGTTGAACTTTCAGTTCATTCTATACTTGTCGATAGCTACTAATATTCATTGAGAATTTCTTAGAATGAGTTTGCCTTCATTAATACTAAATTAATTTCTGACTCTTTCAATTAACTTAATGTTTCGAACAGTTTCTCTTTCCATTCATCACCATCGCATACAGTAAGCTTGTATTAGCAGCTAATAAAGTTCCTTGCATTATGTATGGAAGTGACTCGCATTGCAGAACTGGAGCCTTGTTTTGTTAGCAGTAATTTTGAGTCGGTAATCCTTCAGGCACGCTAAGCTCATAAGAATGTGAGGGCCTTAGATTTAAAGTTATATAGTTAATATAAAATGTACAGTGGTGAACTTTTCGTTGTTCTTTGTTCTCTCTTATTATATACACTGTCCCATCAAAATATTATGACCGCCCTTTGTTTTAGCAGTCGACCGTTACTCCCCGCCAGTTGGCACTCATGTTGCCAAAGAACCGGTAAATGCGATACTGCACGTTCGTGGTATGCAGTCCATACGAAATACTTGATCGATATGGGCAAGGGATATGATCCGACGGATTTCGAAAAAGGAATAATTGTCAGTTACGGATTAAAAGGTGGCAGAATTATGAATTCTGTGAATATTTTGGGCTGTTTTCGGATTGCTGTGGTTTAAGTGTTCCAGGATTGGACGGGCAGTGGACAGAGCCTCATCGATGGTCATGGTGGAATGGCTGATCATGGACTTTAGCCACGATCCAATGAATCGTACTTCTCCTCCGTATGGGCCCACAGAGTACGCTCCCGATAAATGCCAAAGCTTCCTTCTTCCTGTCATGCTGCGTAGATAGGAAGAAGGAAGGTAAGACGACACACAGCGGAGAGGAATCACTCCGATGTCCTGATCCAATTGAAATAGGCAGGTATGTAGGACGTTTTCCTGAGATCTCTTGCAGCCCTTATGTCCCTAGACGGCACTCTCTAGCAAGAGGTTGGAATCACAGACTGGAATTTCAAAAGTAACATGTCTAAGTGATTTAACTCATGAGACAAATATAGTTAAGACACAACAAATAAGGGGAGTCTGATTTGGAATAAAATATTTTATGTATAAACAGAACCTGGGATAGTAAACTAAGGTACAAATTGTCAATATAATGGTAGGGTAGAGTGAAGTAGATGAGTAAATTTTGTCTGCCGACCGGGCTAGCCGAGTGGGTAAAGTACCTGCCCGGCAACCCAAAGGTCGCAGGTTCGATTCCCGCCTCGGGCTTGGATCAAAGTACTGCAAAAACCTTGGGAGGTGCAATATGGCCACAGAAGCCAATGCGCCAACAACTACCAAATCAAAAAAAAAAAGAAAAAAAAAAAGTAAATTTTGTAACTTGGTTATTATAAAAAATTAACTTAGGAAGACCAGAATGTAAGATGGCCAGTTGTTTGTAAAGACTAAGAGGCAGAACTGTAAAAGAGAAAATACATTGACAGAACGCGGGCTGTAGACGTGACCCGAAGGATCATGTAAATAATTTAAGGCATATGCCAACCAACAAGGAACTCAACGTACTTATGGCGTTGACATCAACCCATTGTAATAATTATTCGAATGCATTAAAGAATTCTGCCTAAATTTGGGGTCTAATCGACAGCTTGAATGTATCACGGTTCCACGTGACCCATGAATGTGGACATTGTCGTACGTGAAGCACAAATGACGTTAAAGAGTTGATAGTCGTCATCAAAGAGCTGGACCGTGCAGTGACGTTATTTATAAAACAGTTTGAACCCAAAGGGGAGTACCCCACGAGTTAATTAAGAATGGAGCGAATTTTAAGCCATTGGCGATAGATAGAAAATGCGAGGTGATCAGGATTGACTTTGTTGACTTTGCCAAAAGCTTGAGATAAATCTGTTATATAAGCGACACCAGATGACCATATCTTTCTGCGCAGTTAATGCAAATTGAGTGCCACTTTGAAAGCCAACATTTTCAATAAAGTTCTACAGTATTAAGTTTTCATTTCATTATAACAAATTCAATTAAATTCTGTCGTGTTCTGCTGAGGCTTAGGAAGTGTAAAGGAATGAAGTGCAGCTGTCACTTAACTAGTAATAGATAAACTTTGCTTGTTTGAAGACGCTTATCTATTCGACAGATAATGTTCAGTTAATAAAACCTTGTCTTACAATCAAGTAAGCATTTTCGAACACGAAGTTTTATAGTAATTTAAGTAGCAGCTGTCACATTTGCATTTCTTTTACGCAGACACCATAAGAAAGCTTTACTTGGAATTCCCAGGAATAGATACGTGACAGACGGCTGGTCAAATGAAACAGAATTGAAATGAGACCAGCCCATTTTGTATTTGCTAGTAATGCTTCGAATTAGGGATGAATTAAAAACTACTTCCACCATTTGAGTAAAAATTCAACAACTGAAGATAAAAATTTTATTATGGAAATTTCAAGAATGCAGAAACGTGAAGCCTGTATTACCCACTGAGAATAATAATGATCAGTTGTTATTACTTCAATGAAAAACCCTAGTGTCAGCGTTCTGAATAAACATAAGTACACATTAGTAAACCAGGCCTCCTTAGCCGAGTGGTTAGTGGTACACCCTCTTTGAGTAGACAGGAGTTCAAGCCCCTGACTGCTAATAGGTCGATATGCCAACCCGCACTGGACCAGCGTATCAGATTATGGTCGATTTCCCTCAACAGGAATCTTTGAGGAGACATCCCTCTTGCAGTGGATTGATAATGGCTGCAGTTTAAGTACACAAATATAGAACGATCCTCAACTTTTACAAGTTATGAATAATAAAATAGATTTTGAACATTTTGGGAGATTGAGAAATCTAATTTGAAAATTATGCACGGTAAATAACGCACACATACACATTGATGACCATGTCTCTGATGTTTTCAAAACATATTCTTTGGTGGACTCAGTTCAGAAGATCACGAAGGCTACAATTCTTTTTGACTACCGCGATCTCAAAATATTAAGGCAATCCCATATGTGGCTGTTGCACTGCGCATCCAGTTGATTTTAAAAAAATCTAAAGAAAGTAGATTGAAAATATAGCGCGCTTTTAAAGAAATTGAATCTCATCACATGGGTTCAAATCTCGTCGGAGACTAGAAAAATTCTTAAAAGCTTCTTCAATCGAAGTTGTAGAAAGTCAATCAAAGATGGAGCAAATAGGATTTGATATCTTATTTAGAAAAAAAAATGATTTAAATCACAAAGGGAATTTTATTTTAACATTCAAGAAGTTGAGTTTGGAACCAAGTCAAACTTCGCTCAAAAATCTGAGTAAGAATTACTGTACCAAGGATCGGCCAACGTCTTTTCAAAATCAATATTCGGCGCTTTAATAACTTTGATTGTCTTGACAAGGAATTCGGAACTAATCTTGTCAGTCAAGTCGAGTTTGAATAGAAGGTAATGATTTCGGTTATCACGCTTTATCGCATATACTGTATATGATGAGTGGAAAAATGCCAGCACCCTCTTTTCTTTTGGGTAGTACAAGGATGAAGATGTTATTTGCAATATATTATACATTTCAAAGCCATTCTTGAATTCAATATATTAGATATTGCCCTCGAGTTTTCCATCTACAAAAAATAAATCATGTCACTCAAAAAAGTCAGAACCACAATACAGTTTAATGTATTAATTTTAATAAGAAATTCGGTAAATTGATGCTTTTGCTCAAAATGACTAGCTGTTATTATAAATGGTTATTACAAGCACAATGATAAAAAAAGTTTCATGTGTATTTTTGTTATTGCCGGTATATGATAATCAAACGTAGACACAGGAATCTTCATATCTATTCCTTGATTCTTTTTGAAAAAAAAAAAAAAAAATAGAACAAAGGGATATCACAGGGAAAAGCAATTTACTGATTAAATAAACTAACCACTAAATGTTAAACCGGAACCGTATTTTTGGCTTTTATAATCAGCCTCTATGGCATTGTGTGATATCTATCATCCACTTGAAAAAACCAATATTACAGAAAAGACTATCTAGGTTTACTGCCGCAGTACTTCATGATTGGAGTAAAGAACAGACCAAGAGATAGTTAATGCTCCTATTGAGCCAATTAATGATACATTTTTTTGAAATAGGACTTTGGAGGCGGGGGGAGTACGTGATGAATACATGCCTGATAACCTGCATAACTCTTTCCAGTTCCTGTTTGAGACTAGTCGAAAATATTTTCCTCCTTTGTGGTTTTAATATAGTCTTCATATCAAGTTCTTTATGACTTGTTTATCCTAGTTCTTTGGATTGCAATAATAATATCATTCCGGGAGGTCTCTTTTGTGAAGATTGTGTGGACAGACATTTGTTAGTTAAATAGGAGTCTGATCTGCTCGAGATAAATTGCTAAATATTTCATTGATATTTCAGCTTCTTTAATATTAATTATATTTCGACGCCACCAAAGTTAATGTGTCTTATGCCTTCACGAATCGGATATTTCAGATCATTAGCTGGATGCAATATTTGATAATAATACTCCGGTAGCATCTGAGAACAATGGTTTTGGTGAATCCATCGTCCAGGTAGCTTTTCATTTAGGAGACTGGAAGTCCATCTTGTTGACAAAATCACGTTCAGGCTTAAAGTGTTCTCCACATTTTCAAGCTCTAAAGTTAGAAAATTCTTGTTGAATTCTTTCCTAGCGAATAAAATTTGGACAGTACTCCTTCATTTAAGACCCTGCACAAACCATTTGCTTCAGGATGGCGCGCATGCTGAACGTGTGAGAATTGCTAGTGCCATATATTGATATTATATCAAGATCCATAGAAAGTAGCCTCCTCACAAGATTTAACACTCCACAGAAGGTTTTTGTTTCGAAATCCAATCTATGAAAGTTAAAAAAAAAAAGCTAATTTACATAGCTTCTTCGTCCTCTGGGTGGTTATCACAATGGCTACAACCGATATTCTTCCACGCCGTATACAAAAAGGACCACGTTCAAATCTATTAGGACAGGAGGCACATTTTTTGAACTTTTTTTACACCTTCGTCTTTTTCTTTGCTTTCCAGAAACCTGAGATTATCATCCTTTCAAACCAATCAAAGTACTAGACAAAACACACGTTACCGAAGCCTTAGCTGCTTTGGGGTTTATTCTAAAACAAATCCACCTTTATAATCTTTCATAGCGAATGGCAGTTGCATGTAATATCTCATTTCGTAATGATTTCTAGACATGGGTTGCAATATGACTGACTTGTTACTAGATCTGATCATTGATTTATGTGCATAAATGAGACAAATACACGAAAGAGAGAAGCAGGAGAAGTCATCCAGTGCATGAAAGGGGAGAGAAACCGACCCAGTCGTTTGGTCTTTATGCCCCTGAGTAAGCCGAACGAACTATTTGTTATCCTCAAAGAATTGATAAACAAGAAACCCTCTACAAACTGGAATTTTGGGAGGGAGAAAATGCAAAAAAAAGTATGCTTCTTTGAATTATTTGGCCATGTTAATACCAACTCTCCATTCCGTGAAAAATTGTTTTATTTATTTATTTTTTGCATGGTTTGTGTAGGGAGCGCCCTCATGCAATGACTTGATTTAATAACCTATGAACCATGCAATCCAAGATCGACTAATTCGGGCATGTTGTGATAAAACTGGTAAAAGTTCCTTTTGTCTAGATGGGATTCCAACCCAGACGCTGGCCGGGTGGGTAAAGTGCCTGCCTGGCAACCCAAAGGTCGCGGGTTCGAATCCCGCCTCGGGCTTGGATCAGAGTACTGCAAAAACCTTGGGAGGTGCATTATGGCCACAGAAGCCGATGCGCCAACAACAAACCAACCCAGACTTCATTGTGCTAATCGAGAGGGCAGGTTTTACTTGTACGCACTCAGATTCCGAATTCTAGTTGAATAACAAACTGGGAGAAGTTTGTTACTAAAGTTCCTGAAACTCCTCTGCCTACACCAGAAAATACTTAAATTTCCGCATACCTGGTTGTAAAAGTATTGTTTTAGGAATTTTCTTTAACATGATCCAACAAATATTGCTCAAATCACATATGGTTATTTTACTGCGTGTACTTAACAACTAAGCTTAATTCGGTTCGCCCTACATTGCACAACATGCCACATCAGCGAATTTAAATTGCTTGCAAGACTTTCCACAGGTGTTCAATGGGGGTCAAGCCTTTACTGTATTCCTCGAACCACTTATGGGTAGTGCGAGACCAATAACATGCAGCATTATCGTCTTCAAAGATTCAGTTTCTGTCCTGGAAAAAACGCAACATGGCAATGTGCACATGGTCTCCTAAGAGCTGATGGTAGACCTCACCAATGAAACGTTGGTCCATGCTGCTTGTTGCAACAGATATTTGGACTCATCCAACTAGCACACTCGTTGTTGACACCACAGAATTCGCCATAACTGCTTCTTTATCACATTGACTTGCACATTCATTTATTTATTATACGCAAGATTTATTTTGTACATGTGTGTCTATTTTATTGTATCGGGATGGCTCCCAGGTATGACCCCATCTTCACCTTGGTAACTTGTGTTTTTGTAGAAACTACATAACCGGCTTGAAGATTATTTAGAATAAAAGTGTAAGCTGGGCCCTTGTTTACTTTCACACTGTATGTGGATACTGCGAGCTAGCGGCATAGTCTATTACGAATGGGGGTAGTCATAATTCAGTGATCACCCAGTGTACATAGCTACCTCACGTTTTCCTTGAAATTGAATATTTTATCATTTCCAATCAGTTATCCTCCTTCCCTTTTATAACTTTTCAATATGCATAGTTTCTGAAAAATTTAGTACAATCTGTTGTTGGAATCCAGCAGTGAAACCTTCCATTATAATTTGTTTCGAAACTGTACAAACGTACTAAGAACAAAGATAAAAAGGAATAGAACTGGATTAAAATCGATTCCCTACATGTCTGTAAACAATAGAGGACTGTTGTAGCCATCAACAAACTCTTCTGACACATATCGATCAATGAAACTGTGTGATTATCCGGTCAAATAAGTGAAAGGAAATGGAACATTATAAAGGAAAAATGCTGTTCAGAAAAATCCATTTAAAACGTGAAGTAATGGAAATCATTTTGCAATGAAGAAAGCTGACCGAAGCAAAATACCCTCCTTGACCTACATTAACCGACATTGAGAGAACGAAGAGGAAGATCAATGAAAAGCATCTCAAGCATAAATAAAATACTCTTGACTTTTTTTACAAGCATTACTTACCCTAACCTTGAGACTGCACAACAACCACATAAAACGGTCGTTCATTTAGACAGCAGAGATGAGTTAACTAAGAAAACCAAATTAATCTTCAAACTACGAAGAGTGGCGATTGGTCCCACTGACTTTACATAGCAATTTAATTGACAGGAGCAGGAAGTGTCGTACCACTACAATTCGCCTACGGGTGAATGAAATCATAACCAATAATAGAAACAGGACACGATATCAGAATCACATCAACCTCTCATCCCGTGACGCCTGAGGGGTCAAGGATGTAATGGCGGTCCCAAGGCCAAGAATGCAGATTGCCGGAGAAGATGGTGAGCAGAAAATGTAGGTTGCGCGGAACTTATTTAGTTCCAGCGAAAGAGGACGTGTGTCTTTCTGAATTCTCAATTCTCTAGCTTCTTGCGGAGCCGTTTGGCCAAAGTAAACCCTGGAGAAATGGCTTTCCGCCTTGGTTCTAGCCTCTTGCTCCGGTAATTGAAGCATTAGATTTCTGCCAGAGTACAGACCTCCGTAAATTGTCCCTGCGCCCTGCGCTACCTTTATGCTGCGTAGCTGTAGGGGTCGCAGAATATGGCCTTTAATTCGCCAGAAAACTGCGTCCAATCATAGTTATAGAGACTGGTGTAAATTTTTAAGATACTTCAGTCTATCTTTAAAGCGATACAAAGCCTAGACGAAAGAGGTCATTGCAGGTTCATAACTACGCTTAACGACTATGAGAAATATACATAATGGTTTCATTCAAGCCATTCCCCTACCCCGTTTCCTCTAGGTGACATCCATTATTCTCCGAGAAAGGGAGGGGGAAAAAAAGTAAATATCCCAGAAATTTCATTGAAACGACTTTCATAGCATCCGGTAGAAAGAAGACGTGAGGTCAATCAAAAGCGACACTTCCCTTCTCTTATTTTACATCATAAAAATTTTGAGATTCCAATTTGCATCTCTTTATACGACGATGTCCTTAAGAACAAACTTTTTATTATGTTGCTTTTCAGATAGTTAAATCCCTAAGGGGTTTGCATTGTCCTTATATAATCTTTAATCCTTTTCTTCACCAGTTTTACGATCTAGTTGAGCGTCTGCAGTTGCGTCTCTCCCCGAAGCCTTCATTCATTAAAAGAATGGTAGTTACTACAGCAACCTATTTACCTTTTCCCCTCGGTACAGTGGGATTAGATTAGCTAATGCGTTGCAGATTATATTGGCTGTTATAACCTTAAGAGAGAAGCGCCGTTAATTTCCTGTGGAATGGTTTGGTTTTATGCGAAATATTATTTCAATTTGTTGAAGTTGAGGCCCGAGGTAGCAGAGGAGTGGTCCGTGATTCAACCTCTAAATTTAATTAACCCTTTCCTGACGAATTAGTAAGAGAATTATGACATTGTGGTTTGATTGAATACTAGTTTTGCAATAAACTTGGACGTCTGTCAGCATGAGTCTCTTGTTGTGTTCAACATCCAGTTGTACTGAACTCATTTTTGATAACGTTGGAGTGACTGTAACTTTGTTTTTATACGCTTCCGGTGTCTAAGTGGGAGATGTTTTAGCTAATGATGGTGGTACAAAATTGCTTCGTTAAGATTTACTTTCATTCTAGCTCAGCGATAGCCAATTTATGTATGCTTAGGGACTGCTTTTTTTTCTTATTATTATGGTGGTCTTGAGCTAGACCTTAAAATGAACTAGCAGCCCATAAAAATAAAATATTCAAATATAACGTACATGCGATTTACTTAATATTTCATGACTTCAACCTGGTTATGAACAAAATTAAGTAGCTTCCTAAATTCAATAAGTAATATGAAATTTTGAGATCCAGTTTTCACATAGATCAGTGCAATGGAGTTTCCAATCTTAGAAGATATTAGGGTTTCATCTTTCAGTGCCTATTTCAAATTAACGGACCATAATGTGAAATATTTTCGCGAGCTTGATAGAACTGCTTCAGGTGAGAAATCTGGCCCTCCATCACCCAGTGAACCTCGAAACATGCGCCCACGGCCTTCTGTACCTTTCAAGAATATTTACATCTATAATATACCGAGGGGGGGGGATGATTTGTTAAGTTGGCCTGAGAATCGATAGCGTGTATTTAACAATCAAGTAAAATAGGGCGCAATTTTTATGGGCTTTTAGTTCCATTCAGAAAGATGAATTAATAATGTAAATAAACAACTTAGGGTATATTTTAAGCATGAATTTAAGAAGCAAGTTAATACCGCTAAAGAAATCTTCATAAAGAGAAGAATAAATGTAATTAACTTCCAGTAGACAATGCAGGTAAAGTTTTTCATTTTATCTCTAAAAACATGAGCACAATTCTTAAACTTTTATATAATCGCTGTGTTTTCTTTAAGATCCAATTAACGCAGGTTGCGAGTACTTTTAGTTTTTATTCCCAGGCTGGATTAACAAGGATATAACTTTCATCAGGTGATTTATGTATCAAAAAAGTAGTATGGCTGGAGTTGTCACATAAAAAATTGCTAAGCTGCTATGATTTATCAATGATTACACTCGTTCAAAGATGTGGGTATTCTTTCGGTTAGAAAAAGTAATTAGATTATTTGAAATTAAGGTCGAGGGATTAAGTAAAACAAAAATTCGTAATTATAAACCTTATCTATTTATTTTCAATGTATGGCGTGAAATAGACTGCCCGCCACCCGCCTTATGATGGTGGCGCGGTGCCCCACTAACCCCCTTCCCTCAAGAGTAAAGTCCGCAGCGAAAACGCTGCGAAGTTTAGTCTACGCGCGTCCCTAGCCCTATCAAATTTTCGTGTACCCCTCGTCGCGAAGGGCGATTTGTCTGTTGTGAGGGGAAAACCGGAGTCAATCCCGGTGAAAAACCTCACGACCACGGTTTGAGATCGCCGAACTCAATGCTGAATGCCCCTGGGAAAATTCCCAACAGGGTAGCAGCTGGAATCGAACCTCGATCAGCTATTCAGCAAGCCGGCAACGTTGCTACAAGGCCACCGTGGCCCCGTATGCTCTCGATTTAATTTCAGTATTTCACATTGCATTTTCCCAAATACTCATGCTACTATTGGTTATATCATTGATGTTGTGTATGAACCGACCTCTAGGGATCATAAAACTTGACCAAAAGAGATTAATTATTGGATGGATATTGTCTTCTCTTTTGACCGCTGATCGCGAAGATTTTCAAGTGAGAGGTTTGGCAGCTAACTCTCCGCGCTGTTACTGCAGGTTTTGGATGTCGGTTACACTTTACTGGGTTAAAATTAATGATGTCCAATAGTTTCCTCTTCCATTCTCGCCTATCGATTGGTTATGATGAGGTATTGCAGAGACACAAACGTCGATAATTAAGCAATGGGCTATGCAAAACTTGTATGGAGGTCTTTCGATAACCGAGTCCAGTTTAAGATTTGTCGTGAAAATGAACCCTAAAGTTTTTGAGCAGTGATTGCACATTTATACATCAACGCAAAGTCTTTAAGCTTTTACTCACCTCATTGCACGGAAGTTGCTTGCAAAGTGCAGCACATTAGATCATAAGGCAACGCATATTAAATTCTAAGAAAGAGTAGTTAGTCTACTTACCTTCCTAAAAATATAGACGTTTTTACTAAACTCTGTGTTCTCTTCAGAAAGTGAGGAGGTAGAAATTTCCCTCACCTCTGAAGCCTTGCGGCGTCAACCACCAGATGGCCTTGTAGTTTAATTCCTACATTTTACGCCTAGCGTAATTAATGGTTCTATTATCACAAGCATGAAACTTTTATTACGCACCTAACCACTGAATGATAAGTATCTGAGTTCAATGTTGATAATTAAACTAAATTGTCCACTATTTTTGCTAGGTAATTGACATAGATCTGAAATTTTTCTTTCGTCGGTGTCATGCATAATTCATTTTCCTTTACACGGTACAGATCTTCCCATTTCATATTCTGTAGGGTCTCTCACTTGTTCCATGATCTCACGTCGATCTGAGCCATCAGTCTTGTAAAATATGTGGACAGCTTTCCTGTTTGGGTATGCTTCAAGACTTCTGTTTCTCATCACGGCGTTTTCCTTATGTATGCGTCTGTTGGGAATAAGGACATCCCAAGAAAGCTAATTTCTTTCCGTATTTACATTCTTATTAACAGTAATATGCTTCCAGGCTTCGCCAGTATTCTTAACAGAAGAATGCGTAAGATTACACAGAGGGTTGGAATGATTCGAGAAACATGAATGCACTGAATAGAAATAAATGAAGAAAATGGTGAAGATAGTTTGAAAAGTTCATATCTTTACCACTAAGCAGCAGTTCTGTTGCGGCGTCAATTACCAGTCCGATTGGTTGAAGAGCTGTTACAGGTGGGTACTGCTCCCATGTCATTATATTTCACCTTGTTGGATACAGGTATTTTCTTTTACTTCACATAACTTACCATCTTATTATTTCGACCAAAAATGCATATTGTTTTTTTTCAGTAACCTAACTGAATCTGTTATTATATATGGTACGGTTTGGGCGAAGTATGTCCACCTTCACATGAAAATCGCGATTGCTCTTCGGCCAATATGATTGATGACCTTATACTAAAACAGAGGCTCTGCATATATAGTTAATGTTCAATGCTGTTCACCACCAGTTTGGATCATCCACAGTAACACACATCTCAAGTGGTATCTTCCCCATACCAGAAGTGCAAGTTTGGGAGATCCGATACTCAGGAAAGTCAGTATCCAAATAAGGAAAGCGTATTTGTTTGCAAAATCCTTGTGGAGAGTTACATTCACACAGATAATCCCTGGTTGGTTGAAATCGTTGTGAAGAGAAATGCCACCTCGATGACTGTTATCCTTATCATCCAGAATTATGTCGGCACTCTTTTGCCTCTTACCGACGTCCTCATATCTTTACACTGCCAGAGCCATACGTTTTTGTATAAAATAAAAATTTATCATGACTTCTAAGAATCACTGTGTACCAAATTTTATGGTTTTATGTAAACGTTGAAGGGAATTCGACCACAACAATAAAAAGGTATGGTTGGAGTTGTATGGAAAAATACCCAGGTCTTTTTATTTCAATTTATCACCATGGATGCAGCATGAGCAACTGCAAACAAACCTTCATAATTGCATTTAAAAAAAATAATTTAACATCGTTTATGCAAACCATAAAATTTAGTACACTGGCCCTAAGATCTATAATAACAACACACATAATGTTAATGCCTTAGTAATCAAAGTATAATTTTTGGAATGACCATTTTATGTGCAAGTGTGTTAGTAAATTTATATTGATCTTGTATTTCCAGGATGCTTCTGTCTGCGAGACGAAAAGACCACGAAGAAGTCCTTCACCCAGTAAGCAGTTTTGAACTTACTTTGGTTTCGGTTTATAAAACCAAATGATAGGACATTGAATCTAGCTACTTTATTTTAAACGAAAAGTTATGGAACACTACGATAATTTCTCTGATTAATATTGCAAATTGTTTTAAACTAATAATCAGAAAGTTTGAATTTAGGAACAGTAGAAAAAATTAATAATTGTATCGATTTTCTAGAGATAGGAAAAACTTGCGGATATGGGCGTTGGCCATTTTAACAGGTCGAAAAGGGATCACCTTAATTGACAGTGATAAAGCTCTGTTTTATATCATCGTGATGTGTAGAGCAGAAAGGGGAGGAGAAGATAGCGTAGTGTTTTTTCCCCTTAATTCTAAGATAGATAGCCTCGTTTTAACAAGGTTAAAGCTACTGGAACATCGGCACGTAATACTTCTGGTCTTATAGTAAACAAAGAATAAATACAGAATTAGTAGGGCGAGTTTCTTCACGGGAAAAATCTTCCTCTTATCCGGATACGCGAAAACTGTCGGAGATTATCAATCAAACTGGTGTGGGAGGATGAAAAAAAAGCTGTGGTCAACAGTTATCGATCTGAATACCAGTGCTTGCTCAATGGAGGTGACCTCAGCGGCTGTCAATAAACTTTTACAGACAGATACGAGATAGCTTTTCTCTTCCATTAGGGGCTTATTTAGAACAATAAGTGCAGTTGTCATTAGTTGTTTCTGTAATAAAAATAATGATTTCTATCTTCATTAGAAAGACAAAATATCCTTCTTTCAGCTAGAAAGCTTGTGGAAGCGAGTAGTTCAATAAATTTAAGGAAGTGTTAGAGGGGCAGTGCTGTTTAAGCTTGTTCCTCGCCTTAACTGCAAGGAACTATTAACTCACCTGTTATTGGACTACATAATTTGAATTTATAAGGAAGCCATGTCAAATATGTTGAAGACATTCGCCGTCATAGAAGAAGGTAGGAAATGAGTGTTGAGGAGAGAAAAATCAACCTATGAGAGAGGTACTGTGATTGTTTGGGCATAGAAACAAAATCCTTGTATCCAGTGAGCTTCTTTTTAAATGACGATATTTTCACATTCCGGCTCTGAGGAGACAAATTCTTCAACCTTGTGTTAGTTGCAAGCCACTCTTTCATTAGAATGGATTTCAAAACCATGAGAAATAATTATACGAGAAGGCGCCGACTTACTGTAATAATATAACTTGCGTTTTTCGTCCAGTAAACCGACGTCAAAGCAACTAAGATTGCGACATTTTGTAATATGAGCACAATATTAACTAAACTTTGTATTACATCTTTCAACTGATCAAGGAGAGTGGAGTGGATTTTGGACGTCATACAGGGGGAAAAAAATCAGTTGACACCTATTGTCGCCGAATAACAAACTTCGTGAAGTCATCTAAACAGAGATGACTTTGGTTTTGTAAAGAGTTACTCATAAGATGGAGCTAGGAAATAATTTGGACTTCAGCGAAATATTGTCAAATACACTGTGTTCCCACTTTATTAGGTACACCTACCTAGTAGCGGATTGAACAAGGTGAGGCCTGCAGCACTTTCCAGCTCATCCCAAAGATGTTCAATAGGATTGAGCGGGCCACTGCAGCAAAGAAAAGCCATTGTCATGTTCCCGGAACCATTCCATAGTGATTTGGGCTTTGTGCATCGGCGCATTATCCTGCTGGAAGTAACCATCTGACTGAGGATAAACTGTCAACATGAACCTATGGGTATCAATGGACCCAACGTGTGCCGTTGAGAGGATGTTTTTTGTTCGCTGCACCATTCAAACTGTGGTGCATGAAAAGTTCAGAACTGCCGTTTCAGAGATGCTTTGTCCAGCACTTCTTGCACCTACTACCATGCCACGTTCGAAGTCTGTTAGATCTCTCCTTTTCCCTATTCCTGCTACGGTTTTCACGCTTAACTGATACTAGAAAGGTTGTTCTGCTGTATTTATATCCACAACTGTGGTCATGTAACTTGCAACGTTGTGTGCACAGTAGGGGTGTATTTCAGATACTATTCTCTAACAAGTCACGATTAAGAGAAGACTTGTATTTCGGGAAAATCACACGTGTTCTCTAGAAGGAAGGATTAGTTTAAACGTTAAATGAACCATTCTCTTATTAGTTTAGTAAAAGTGTAGTGATTATTGCATTCAGAAGGTTGTAAGGTTTACAGAACTTAAAATATTCGAGCGATTTGTTTTAATCGCTTGGAACATATGTCTAGTTCATTGACGATAGAGGCATCTGTCAATACGGCCAATAAACGTGACACAAGCTGGGATCAAATCTCCTCGAGGTAGGGGAATCCCCTCACACTTACTTCTTTGAAGTGTCGTGTTCAAATTGTCCTTTAAGGCAGCGATAACCAGAACGACTCGACTTAGAAAATACAATATTATTTATTGATGGCGTTAATAAAGATACTACCCGGGAATTATTTTATTTTGAGGATGTAGATAGTTAAATTACTTTATGTGCGTTACAGATCAGGACACTGGTGGATTTTTGATGCTGTAAACAAAAGCCTTCATGCTACCAATGAGGATCGCTGCATTACTCACCTTCCTTTTCGGAAAAATAAATGACATTATGGAATGTGATGCAGAAATATTTGGTACTAATAAATTCGGGCTATACTTTCATTTAGTTAAGGGATTGGGAGGAAAGAATTAGTTGATGTGCAATCAGTTTGAGGTTATTTTCTTACATGGAGTACCTTTAGGAAGATAGGATTCAAACAACTTCATGCACACTAATAATTATACAACAAAATAAAGACACCCCTAATCGTGGTTCAATGAACGCACATTTTATGTATATATATAAAAAAACATAGTTCTGACACAAGGCCTCGGTAGCGTGATGCGTATGGCACTACGCAAGCGTACTGAATAACCTGGGATCAAATCTCAGTTTTTTTGGCTCTGTATAGAGCCACAGGAAATTGGATTATAAAGTTTTTTAACGTCAAATTGAAGGGACATCGTTATTTTAATCGACTATGGATGTAACAGTGATCTTTACAGATTTTTGAATTTATTAGATACTGATTCTTTAAAGCCAGTGAAATCAGTGTTCAATATGAATATTCTTAGTAAAAAAAAAGTTGATTGTATGGAATTTCACTTGCTACTTTTTAGCATAAAGAACAATAAATTTACACTATGCACCTGAATCATGGGTTACGAGTCATCGCCTACGTTTTATTTTTAAATAATTTATATTACACCCCGGCATGTACCATAGATAAAGTCTAAACACAAATCCCCTTTCAACGTTGATTCATCCAAATTAAAATATTTGTGTTGCTAAAATAAATCCAGGAAGGGCGATGGAAAGTGAGAATTAAAAGGTAAACAAGTAATTAAACAGAGACAGCGCTGCTGAGGGCAAGAACAAAGGGATTACGAAGCATCTCTTTTGATTTAAGCCACCGTTAGGAAGTAAACAGGAAATTAATTCGCGTCAGGGTGGCTGATATATTGGCAAGTTGGCCATATTTAGAGAGAAAGTGTGAACATGAAAGGGCCATACTGCCGTGTGAAAAACTTAAGAATTGTTTTAGCAAATAGAAAGGGATTAAACAGCATGGGGAGTAATTTGAGCAAATGTCCATTCTGTAGTCGTAGATTTTTTTCTTTTGGTGGTCATAGTTCACATCTCGTGGTAGCCAGATGAAGGAGGAGTGGGAAACATGTGCAGATAAGTGAGCCAAGAACAGAAAGCCTGAACGCAAGGAAATTGGAAGTAGCGGTCATTCCGGAACGTTAGTCTGTTCCTGTTTTTTTTTATCGAATCCTGGACTCATAATCTAGCTCTGTAAGGAATTGAGTGATAGTCCTTTTAAAAAAGGAACATTCCTGTTGTATTAGGCAAGTTAGTTACTAAGGTTGAGACAATTTGTGATGAAATAATGTAAGGGTGGTACAGGGGTATTATTGTAAGGATAAGTTAACCTATATCATATGAGGAAAAAGAAATTTTATTTATAGAGAATCCTCAAGAGTAAAGAGGGATGATAACTAGAGAGTAAGTAATTTGGCTCACGAAGTAGGCTCTCCGGACGGGAGGCTTACATGTGCGGAATAACCAACCTCCTCGTGGTGTGGGCTGGGCAGACTTGTCTGGCGAATGGTTATACGTTTTGATATTCCCTACGGGGCCAGCACCCCCGCTACAAAGAGAAAGAGGTACCTCGCCTAGGCGGAACCGAGCCCCCGCTGGCATTGGTGAATCCAGTGCAGAACCACGTCCGGACATTGTAGCAGAGCCTTCACCACTAAATCTGGTTTAGGGTTGCACACCAACGGTATCAAATAGTGCAATCGATACCACGAGGGTGAAGGCTCGGTGGAACGATGCGGAACTCGAGCTGAGAGTCTCGAATCCTGCGGCCCCGAACATTAATCAGCTGCTGATGTCATCATATGCCCGGCTGTCCCGTGAGATGCAGAATAGTGGGCAGTCACTCCCTTCTCCACCGGCCCCCAGTGAGTCTCTCCACTAATATACCAAGAATACTGGTGGAGGAGGATGTTTGGGAAAGCAGCCCTGCAGAGGAGACGAAATCTTCTCTCAGGTCGAGTTACCAGACGCCGGGTACAATCATAAAATACTTAAGAATTTAATGGCAGAGGCACTTGATCTGCAGGAGCTGGACAGATCTTCCGTATTAATTTTGTCTTCAAACACAAACTGAATTGGCTAAATCAGGAGGAAGCTGAGAAAGCGTGAATATGCCAGGATTCGAAAAAGATGTGCACACAACATCTTGGATGATGCGGCAGGCCCTCCCCATCACTCCGACAGAGATAAAGGAGGCGTGCCCCGACGGGATTAGCCCACATCTCAGGAGTATTCCTATTAGTGGACAGGCTTTCACCAAGTCCTGAAGATGCTCAGGTTTGACCATCGACCAGGTAGATTACGCAGCAGTCATTGAAGCGCTACGAAGAAAAGGCTTTCCTACCTCCTTCACGAGCTACATTTTCTTCCTGCAAGATAAGTGCAGCACTAACTTTAGAGTCGCAGGCAGAACGCACCTCATTAAGCCCACGAGAGGTGATTCCCCCCCCCCCCCCCTGCTGTTCAATTTGGTGGTGAACTTGCTCAAAAGAGCTCCCCACACTGATCGGTTTCTCTATGCAGGATTAATGCGATGACTTGATTCTTATAGGGTCCACCAAAGGTGGCCTTCAACTTCTTCAAAAAGCGCAGGCTGGCTATTAACCTCTCTAAACCATGGACGATATCCCTCGTCCTGTCCGGCCGCGAGAAGAAAATCAAGGTCCAGGGCGTTAAATTTCTCTTAAGGGAGACTGCACTTCCATCTGTTTCAGTCGACACAGCGTGGAGATATCTAGGGGTGGATTTTACACCCGGAGGCAGAACCCTATGGACTAGACTCAGGAAAGCTCCCCTGAAAAGACAACAGCGACTGTTTATTTTGAGGGTATACGTCTTGCCAAGACTATATCATAAGTTAATGCTGGGGCGGGTTTACTTAACAAACTTGACGTTCAAGTCAGGAGGGCCATCCGCACAAGGATGTGCCTACAGGTTACTTTCACGCTGACGTGGAGGACGGAAGGCTTGGTATCCCGTCCATGAGATGGACTATTCCTATATTCAGAAGAAATCGGCTTACAGGACTTGAAGCTTCTTCATCCTGTAACATACGCAAGTTAGCCGAATATAGTCTTGTTAAGAAGGAACTTAGGTCTTACGACTCATTGATCAAAGACCGTAATCAAGCGTAGATGGCGGAAACTCCTGCAAGGCCTTCCATAACTCCCACGTGGTGAAGTCCCAACACCACTGGGTGAGCGATGGTACTCGACTCCTATCCGGGTATGAGTTCATTGATTTTAACCGAAAGCGTATCAATGCTCTTCCAACCCTGGCAAGGAATGATTCGACTGCCTGTAGGGCGGGTTGCCAGGCGACTGAAACTCTCGCGACACTACGGTGCCATTGTCGATATCCTCTAGAATCGACCGTGCTGAAGGAACCCCACAACTTCCTGGACATATTACTCCCACTACACTAGAACAGCAAAAATTATGTCAAGACAATGATACCTATACTACCACCAATAAGGAAGAACCACTTACCATCACCGAACTTCATACTGCTGCAGCAAAACTGCGCAACAAGAAATCACCGGGTATCGACTTACTGGAGCCTGAAATCGTCAAGAACACCATCGAGACAGTTCCCACCCTCTTTATGAGGGATGCTTTCCACAAGCTTGGAGGACTGCCAAATTGCGCTTAATCCTGAAAAGTCCAAACAAGCAACAGGACCTTCCGGAGTCATACCGACCAATAGCCCTTCTCTCTGTACTAAGTAAACTCTTTGAACACCTCCTCAAAGTTAGAATCGAAACTTGCTACATGGCTGCAGGCCTACAATCACAGAATCAATTTGGCTTTAGGAGGGTCTGCTCCACTCTGGATGCCTTGGAAAACATTACAAGAGCTGCTGAAACAACAAACGATAAATATCTACTTGTAATCGAATCGCAATAGATTTTGCCGGGGCATTTGACACCCTGTGGTGGCCAAGCGTCCTCGGCAGGCTCCGGAAGGCCAACATCCCGGCCAACCTATACCAATGCGTCAAAACATATTTTGACAACAGAATGGTTGTTGTAGAAACTCCATATCATTCTATTTCCAGACAGATCTTCAGAGGCTGCCCACAGGGCTCAATCTTGGGCCCGCTCTTCTGGAACATGGTTCTCGACGGTTTTCTAAATCTAGACCTAGGTCGTGTGGCAACTCAGGCATACGCGGACGACCTGACCCTGGTACTGCGAGAGGACAGCAGAGCCAGGCTAGAAACTTCTGCTACTCGCGCCATTGACACCCTACAGAAGTGGACCGACGAAAACAATCTCCGCATATCCTCAACCAAGACCGTTAAAAGGTAACCTGGACATCAGGAGACCACCACAAATCCGCATCCAAGGAACTAAAACACCTCGGGGTTGTCCTAGAAAATACTCCGCTCTGTTCATGAGGGTCTCCGGAGGAGAACCCTCAAGCTATTCTATAAAGCCGTATTCCTGCCTGCCATAACGTATGCCGCTGGCGTGTGGTACCGGAAGGCTACCACGGCCGTCAACAGAAGAAAACTGGACACCACGCAACGGTATATATTACTTATAATAACAAGAGCCTGCAATACTGTAAGCACACACGCCCTCCAGGCCCTGACAGGGACTCTTCCCCTAGACCTTGAAATAGTCTTCCGCGGCCTAATATATCAACTCTCCAAGGGACGTGAGGCTAACCATCTGAACTTCACTTTGGACCCTGAAACTGACCACAAATTGGAACGCAAACGTCTCCTCACACATCTCAACCAGAGCTGGCAAACCCGCTGGCAGACATCAACCAAAGGTGAAATAACTAAAAAATTTATTCCTGATCTACAACTGGTGTACCCAAACTATCCACCTTGGCTTTCTCCTGGACTACTCGCCACCTACCTGTTGACCGGCCATGGTCCCATAAGAGGAAAACTCCATGGATTCGGATTGAGTGACACCCCCCTATGCCACTGCGGACTACGCGAGACATGGGGGCACTTGATGTACGACGATCTCCGCTGCCGATTTATAACCACCACCCCAATAATGCTAAGAGACCAGGAATATCTGATACTAACTGAAAAAGATACTTATAGTGCTTTCACTCAATATGCGCAAGACCTCTTCACAAGAAGGCGGACTCTCCCGCATCCACCACCACAACTACAACCATGAAATGATATGTGGACCTCCTTCGGACAGGACACATCCTCACGAGTGACTTTCTATTTCAGCTGAATTCCAACCAGCCCAATGAGACCGCAGAGCTTTCTGCATATGCCAGCCATAATGGCAATCGGTGCCGGCGCTCTTGCTGGACCCATCTTTCTTTCCCCCTCCCTCGGCGGTAGGGGAGGAGACAGGAGGTTTTTCCCTCCTGCCTTCTCCCCTACTCGCCAACCCAGATTTCCTCCTGGTGGGGCATGGGCATGCCCCACTGACAACTGAGATGAAGTACCTTGGGGTAATTCTCGACCCCAAGCTCACGTTTTACCCGCATATAGACTACCTTCATCGCAAAGTCAGGAACTACACGGCAATGGTAGTGAGGATCAGCAGGTCTGACTGGGGCCTGAATCGCCGCTCGCTGCATTCATTCCCACTATAACCTACTGTGCAGGTGTCTGGTTTCATCGTGCACTCATTGTTCGTAACCAAAGGAAGCTCACCTCCATCCAGCGTAATATCCTTCTCACTATCACTCGTGCCTGCTGCACAGTAAGCAACCCAGCGCTCCAAGTCTTGGCAGGAGTTCTCCCTCTGGACCTGCAGATAATTCGCAAAGGTGTGCACTACCGGCTCGCAAAGGGACTCCCTACCACCGTACTGGATTTCACTACAAACCCAGCAAACACCATCAAAGAAGAAAAAAAACGCCTTGCAGTCTACCTTCTTAACGCCTGGCAAAACAGATGGAATACCACCCCCAAAGGTTCCATTACTAAAAAATTCTTACCTGAAATAGCCCAGATCTACCCTAAAGCTCCATCATGGTACAGTCCAGGGTTATATACCACTTTCCTGATTACAGGCCATGGATCTATAAATTACAAACTTGCCTCTATGAACATCGTGGATGATCCTCGCTGTCTTTGTGGTGAAAACGAAGACTGGGATCACCTATTCTATGTTTGCCCGCTCTACGAGGACCTGCGAACGTTGCTCATATCAAAAATACATGCCCTGCCTCGAGGAAATGAACATTTTCTGATCAATGAGGAAGACCAGTACCACGCTTTTTCTGCCTTCGCCCATGAGCTCTTCACCAGAAGAAGATCACTGGTACAACGTCCTGGAACTGATGCACATTGATGAACACTCTTTCTCATATACTGAGCATCTTCACCTAGATTGTGACCACTTCTAGCTACTGGACTTGACACTCAGGTCGCTTGAATTGTTTCATCCGTGTCTCTCTTGATACGTGATTGCCTTCCCACCCTCTCGAGGGGCCTCTTCTTCCACTTCCGCTTAGGTGAGAGAATTCCCACCCTTACATCCTCCGTCGCTCTGTCTATACCTCCTTTCCTTTACCCTCTCCAGTACATCCTGTACTCCCTGTACCCTATTATTTTATTTTATATATATATATTTTTTTTTTTTTTTTTTTTACTTGGTCTCTTTCCAGGAAGCTCAGGTGACCTGGAGGAGACTAGCCAGAGAATTATGGGCAGCCTGGCTACCTCCTAGTGGTGTGTGCGGGCAACGTGGGGTCCCATCAGGGGCTTGCGGCCAAAAGCCAGGACACCCAACAGAACCCAGCACAATACTTCATTTACAACACAAAAAATTTTTTCTGGCTTTCACAGTGATACTGTTTGTCTCCACAGAGTATATATGGCGCAGATGTGGGAAACCACCGGAGGCGCCTTTCCCCCAAAACTATGCACACTATGCACATGCCCCACTGACTTATAATGGGGTCGTCTCCTCTATCGACCCCATTTCTTCTGTCTTTCTCCCTCTCTACCTGCTCGCCAGCGTATATCCCACAGGTCAAAATTTAATAGCTCCAAATTAAGTTCGCTCACATTTCGGTCTTTCAATCTAGCGATCAACCCACGCAAACTTTTTTTTTAAGGTCCTTGCCACTGAAATTTCAGGAAACTAGGTGGCAGGGCCTGCCAGAGTAAATAACTGTAATACTAGTGTACCTGGTCTGCCTCCACGGGGCGAAGTGTGGGCAACGTCGGGCCTCAGCTGGAGTCCGGCGGCTAAATGGCCAGAAGAACAACGGTACACAACATCACACACCTCAAGATCCATATACTTTTAAATCTCTGGCCTTTACAGTGAACTGTATCACACAACAATGTAAACTACGCGGAGATGGGGGAAACACCTGGTGCCGTTTGACCCTAAACACACTTTACATTTTACCAGACTGTCCAAGGTTTATGTAAACCCGATTTGGTGTGTTTCAACACACATATAATAGATGGGCATGGACATGATTTAGACGTAGCACACCGTCTTAAAGCTAGGTACTGACACAAACGCCAGTCACAAGGAGCAAGTAAGAGACTTGACTAGCTTAACACCTGTAGTAATCACGGCTACCATTTCATATAGGAGCATTTCGAGCCCAAGCTCCGCCGCATAACTTAGAACTATCGTCCTCTGAGCTTACGATTATGTCGGTCCGAGTCCTGCAGGGGACCCACACCTGCTTCAGGATTCATCAAGGGCTACCCCTCGCGGAGGAGGGGGAAACTTCCATGGGTTAAAAGATAAGAGATCTACTGCTGATAGAGTAATCATTAAGTAACGTAAAACTGATGTTAATAATTTATGAGCGAGAGAGAGAGGTACTGTAGTACGGTTCAAATATATGAAAAGTCTTTAATGTTCTACTACCCGCTTTAACACCCTAGAATCCAGAATTTTCTGTGGGGTGGAGGTCTGGGGAAAAAGGACACCCCCCTACAGCTTATATAAGCCATAATTTCTTATGAAGCAACTTGCCGATGATCATTGTGCATTCTTATAATAATATACGTAAAAACCGTATCAGTTTATGTCATCATGCTAATCGCTTTATATTTCTTATCCTTCTCAAAAAAAAAAAAAAAAAAAAGACACCTATTAATGCTAACTCTTTGGCTTAACTCAAATATGCCCTCTCACTGGATCCTTTTGTTTTTTAAAAACTGTCTACATTACCTTCCTTGAAGCTGGTTCGAGAAATCTAAAATGATATTCTAAGCTACATCTTCAGAATCAGAGATATTACCGATATTTAATTGATGTCGTCATTATCAAAGAGTTTGATGTATGCGAAAGACGTGGAAATTTCGTCAGCTATTAACGATATCAAAAGTTTTCTCATTCATTCTTGGTAGGATTCTGTCCCAATTGGAAGTTTTTTTTTAATCAAACTTCATCGGTTGCAATGCAAGATTAGCATACTGTTACATTCATTTAATTAAGTCACTCTCCTATTAGTAAAAGTACAGTTAATAGTAACTATTGTGCATTATTACCATAAATCAATTTCGCTTTGCTTATATAATATCAAAAATTAAATGAAGCTCATTATTGATGTAAAAACGTCTATAGCGACACCTAACAATGGAATATAACGGAAGTTCAGCAATGACGTCACGCTACCGGTGAGAAATGTAAAGTAAAATACTGAAATTAAAGCGAGAGCATACGGGGCCACGGTGGTCTTGTGGCAACGTTGCCGGCTTGCTGCATAGCTGATCGAGGTTCGATTCCAGCTACTACCCTGATGGGAATTTTCCCAGGGGCATTCAGCATTGAGTTTGGCGGTCTCAAACCGTGGTCGTGAGGTTTTTCACCGGGACTGACTCCGGTTTTCCCCTCACAACAGACAAACCGCCCTTCGCGACGAGGGGTACACGAAAATTTGATAGGGCTAGGGACGCGCGTAGACTAAACTTCGCAGCGTTTTCGCTGCGAACTTTACTCTTGAGGGAAGGGGGTTAGTGGGGCACCGCGCCACCATCATAAGGTGTGTAGGGGGGAGTCTATTTAATAGACGACTGTTCTGTTGCGAAAGTGAAGAAAATTGGTTTATAACTAAGGCAGTGGATTTCAGCTGCGAATAATTATGATTTTCAGCAAAAAATCAATTACTGGTGGTTTGTACCTGCTGCAAAATATAAATTCATTGCATAATACCACGTTATATATATTCAAAAAAAAAAATAAAATAATGGTTGGAATTCTATTGGTGTGATTTTAATGAAACATAGGCATATATAAAATTTCCTTAAAATCCATGCACTGGGAAGAGTTATTACATGCAGACGGACGGGACAAAGAAATAATAATTGTAGAATTTCTATGATATTTGGAATACTCAGCAAATATTTCTAAAATGTCAATAAAAAATTGCTCTTATTGATATTCGGTCAGGGGAGGGGGGTTCTCAGATAAGGTCTTTTTTTTTACTCCGAACATGTCTGTTTACAGAGATGCAGTGCTGTCACGAAAGTCGGTGTACCTGCTTGTCGTGGGGAATCCCAGTTACCATTGACACCCGCACTGACTGTAAGCATGAAAAGAAGAAACTAGCTGCCATGCTACTACAAATCTGACAGACAGGATGGACAAGGGCCTAATAACTAAGAAATTCATCCCGGATGTCAAAGTCGCCACCTTGGTTCGCTCCTGTACATATATTATAACTGTACACGGCTCTATAAATCATAAGTTGACCACCTTGGGAATCATCAATAATCCCTACTGCACATGTGGACCATCTTCTTTATACACCAGACTCCAACACATACCTCAAGGACAGGAGCACCTGTTAATTTCTGAAGAACAACATTACAAATTATTAACGGAGTAGGCGCAGGACTCTACAACCAACTCAAGCTAGGGATACAAACCTGTGAGGGACTTACTTGAAATAAAAAATCTGTACTTGACCGTTTTACCAGCATCATCTGCTAACTCACCCACATGGTTGGGTAGGCTCCAGTAGTCTTGACCACTCCACCGCAAAATATGTCACACTCAGTACTCTCGCTGAGTGGCTTTTCTACCCTTCTGAAGTTATCCCCTCCCCTTTTCTCCTGGTGGGGCATACGCTCCACTGTAAATTTAGGGGATCCCCTTACTTTCATCCCCCATCTTATTTTTTATTGGTCTCAGTTCAGGAAGCTCAGACGACCCTGACGGTGGGCAGCCTGGTTACCTCCTAGTGGTGTGTGCGGTCCCATCAGGGATCCTGTGGCCAAATGCCAGGACACACAATACTACACGTATTCTGTATTCCTTCACAGTGTACATATGGCGCAGATGTGGGAAACCACAGGTGGCGCCCGACCCTAACACTATGCATCTGGCAGATGGAATGCATTTCTATATTTACTAAGTAATCTTAATATTATCAAGAAGAAAAAGCCCAGTCTTTCATTTTCTGCCCTTTACCACCTTGGTAGGATGTGGAACAACGTATCAGTGGTCTCCGTTATCGTCAACTGTTTGCTGACTATGTACACCCCGCTATGTTGCACTTTTTCCCCGAATGGCGATGGTGTCTTCCAAGATGACAATGCGCCAAGCCATCGGACACTTGTTGTGCAGGAATGGTTTGAGGAACACAGTTCTGACTTCCAGCATATCGATAGGCATCCGAACTACCCCCCCCCCCCATATCAATCCCATACAGCACATCAGGCGTCTGGATACATCTCCGTACCTGCATTGCTGACCGCATGACACCTTGTTGAATCAATGTCACGTCGGATAGCTTCTGTACTCAGGGCAAAAGGAGGACCTACGAAGTATTAGATAGGTGGTCATAATTCAGTGATCACTCAGTCTATATTGTAAAATAATGTTTAGGTTTATTAATCCAGAACACGGATTCCTAAGTAATCCGTGTTCTGTCCTTGCAATGAATCCTTTTCTTTTTACAGCCGATTATTTAATTTCCACAAAGACCAAATGTTGTCTGTAAAAAATTATTTAGCCCCAGAAATGTGTCAAATTCAATAGACTTTTGAGAAAAACTTTTAATGAAGATTTTCTGACACGCTGCAGGGCCTTCAGGAGTTCATTCTTTAGAAAGAGGCCTAAATAATAAGCAGCAAAAGCTAATTAATAATTAAGCACTTATAGGCTATCATTCAGAGAAAAAGTAAGAAGCCTTTCAAAAGGAGTTCTACTGCTCAGAAGGCAATCAAAACGTCATTGTAGCCTACAGAACTTTGAAAATTAGAGAATCAGGCTATTAGGACAACTACCATACAGACCACATTTTATACCCTATGATTCCCATCAAAAAGACCAGATCCTTCAAGGAAGAAAAAACGTTTTGATTGAGAACATCTATAGTGGCACCTAACAACAGAATGTAACGGAAGTTTAGCAATGACGTCACACTAACGCGACGTGAAATACTGAAATTAAAGCGACAGCATAGGGGGCAACGTTCCCTTGCTGAATAGCTGACCGAGGTTCGATTCCAGCTGCTACCCTTATGGGGAATTATTCCAGGGGCATTGAGTTTGGCGGTCTCAAACCATAGTCGTGAGGTTTTTCACCGGGATTGACTCCCGTTTTCCCCTCACAACAGACAAACCGCCCTTCACTGCGGGCTTTACTCCTGAGGGAAGGGGGTTAGTGGGGCAGACGTGCCACCATCATAAATTGGGTGGCGGGCAGTCTATTTAGCAGACGTGTTCTGCTCCTGCATGCACTAAGGCAGTGTATTTCGCTAATCTCTTCCACGCCAAGGATGTTTTCACATAAAACATATTTCGTGCATTCAGGGTATACGCTTTAATTTTTTTTTTTTTTTTTTTGAAGGCAGGCTTTAAAAAAAAAAAATTAATGAGTTGTCAGGTGTGTGTGTATAAAATAACACCGCTTTTAAATTTTTAGTTATTAAATTCATTACCTTACTTTTTGATCCTCCCTTGAATTTATTTTGGTACTTTTCATCATTTATTTTGTGCAGGTTAAATAATTTCAATGTCTGGCTTCGTTAATTACAAAAAGTAAATCTTAATCATGCGTATTTCACTGCGTATTTCACGACATCCAAAACTAAGTTGTACTCTTCCTCCTTGGAATTTGAAAACCAAAGCGATTAATTATACTCGTAACATTCTTAAGCAATTTAAATTATATTTATGAATAAATTAAGAATGCTTATAATACATAACTCTAATAACGAGTTCTCCTCCTGAGTCAGAGTAATTCATTTTTTTCCCTTCCCAAACTGCGACCTTTTCTTGTAATAGCAGAATGCAATCCAGTATTCTGAATGTGTGTGTGCAAAATGACATCTCGATGTGCAGTGGGATTCGGGCTGGTGCCTCGTTTTCTCGCTCTTTACCCAAGTACGTAACACAAACTGTTTTGCAAGAATTTATCGATCCAACTTGCACCAATATATTAAGAAATTCTTATTTGCATTGCAGCTTTCATTTAGATTAATCTTCTGCCGTCTCTGACGACATAGTACACCGGGGGTTAATGGTTATTGTCGCCCTCTTTTAGCATCATTCCTACGCAAATATGTAATACGGAAAGCGTCTTACTTTACACCTTCCTTACTTTGAGAGAGCTATCGAGTTTCTCGGAATATTTGTGTCATTCTTCTATCCCGCAGGAAACGCTCTGTCTCCTGGAGATAGGAAGATAATTATCTGTACCATAGCTCACGCAAACTCTTTTCGCGATGCTGAACAGGGAAAACAAGTCTTTTCTTCTTTATGCAACGCTCTGCTAACTTCTCATCTCTCTCTTCAACTGTCAGATGTAGACTTCTGCCCTTATACTCAAGCGGGATTCACAAGTATCTTATTTATATCTTGGTCTTTCTTAATGTTTTATATCCAGCGCCCTTTCTCTGTAATAGTTATCCTCTATTAAAATAAACATTCGATTTCAGAGAAGGCTAATGTTTTTCTTTTCTTTTTTATCATTGGAAATCCTCTTAAAGTTCTCTCGTATTACCTTTTTTGTTTATTTCCTTTCATAAAGGTTTCAGAAAAAGACTAATTGCTTTTTAAAAGTTTTAAAAGAAAGAATATCACAGTATTATTAATTTACTGCGAAAATGAAGAAAATTTGGTTTATAAGTTGACTTTGTTAGTGTAAGTGAGAACAGAAGAAACCATATTAAGCAAGAATTAAAAAAGAAATTCTCAATAGCTCTTGCCTCCCGGAAATTAGGCTGTTGTGGGGTTTTAGGATCAGGGACTAAGGCCATATTGCTCCGTGTATGTTCCTAAGGTCGATTTTCTGTTCGCTGGATGAAAAACCAGAGTTTCCAGGAGAGAAAACCACGCTGCCCTCGCCTGAGATCAACTAACTCAGGTCTTTTCCACCCGGTGTGAGGAAGACATCGATCCTACCAACTGTGCTATCCACGAAGGCCACCAGAAATTAGAGGTGAGGTCCATACACACGGGGTCAATAAACAATAGATTAATAAAGGTCATATCAGTGACCTTTTATTTCATCACTTCAATGAAAATAATGAATCCACGTGACATGACCACTTCTTAACTGGACTCGGTGTGGCTGTCTTTGATCAGTGAAGCATTAAAGTCTTGTGTGTGATCAGTGAAGCAGTGAAGTCTTGTCTTATAACTCACCCAGAAAATAAATGTAAACTTTAATAATACAGTATTTTTGAATCCAATTCCTTTCGAAGCATTATATTTATAAAATTTCCACTTTAGTTAGACATAATAGGATTTAAAAATCCAACTTTCTACGTTGTATTTCAAATTTCAGTGGCGTGCACACTTATCTAAATTTTCTCCACGAAAGAAAAAGGGCCAATTAAATTTACGGCCCAGATAATAGGATGTACTCGTATGAAGTGAAAGAGATAACTAGACTCCAGGTACAACACTTCCACAATGCAACAGTAGAATTTTTGAGCGAACAGTCACTTGTTACTGAAATCCCTAATAATATGTACAGTTTTTCAACAGGATTACAGATAAAGTAGTACAGTTGAAGCGTTTCAAAATAATAATTAGAATGAAAATAACCCTTGCTGGTAACTGAATATCTCAGCCACAATACGAAACAAGTGCATAAAAGTTCCATCAGGCGATTTGAGCCTGTTCCACTCTTGTACTTGAACAAAGCAGTTCTTTGTGTTAGCTTTCTATTTGTACCTTGAAGGAGGGCTAGAGCAATCAAGTCAGAAAATGCAGACATTTCTATTTCCTCCATCGACACAAATCAGTGACTTTTCAAGGGTATTTTAAGGTTTGGAAATAAAAAGAATCGTAGGCAGCTCAATACGGTGAGTATGGCAGATTAAAGACTATAACGATGGAGTTCTTCATGAGATACTCTTCAACAGAGAGTGTTGAGTGTGCATGGGCGTTTTCATAGTGCATGCTCCAATTCCCTGAAGCACACTTTTTCCCTCCATTATCTCCAAACAACACCGCACGATCCCCATAGTGTTCCTGATTCACTATTTGATCATGAGGGAAAAATTTATGATGATCAATACCGTGTGAGTCGAAAAATGCGATAAGCATTTCATCGAGACTGTTTTGCTTTTCTGGGTTTGGAGAACACAGAGACTTCCATTCAGAGGATGGGCCTTTGTTTCCAGGTCACATCCAGACGCCCATGATTCGTCACCCAGATAGGAGGAACAAGGTGTGAGTCAGCAGCAGCAGCAGCAGCAGGGTCAAGAAAAACCTGATATGCGAGAACTCGCCGCTCTCTGTGATCATCAGTGAGGATGCGAGGCAGATTAAATCTGACCATACGCCATAAGAAATAGTTTCACTAGCAACTTGGGGGATAGTTAAATATCTATCACGAGCAATAGAGTCATTGAGTTTCTGAAGCTGAAGATCGGAATCTTGAAAGACTAGAGCGAGAATCGTCTCCGAAAGCGGTTTTAACATATCTTAGTTTCTCTTGAAACTTTTCTCTAATTTTAAAAATTCGCTGCTCAGTAAAATCAGCCATTTTAAACTGCTACAAAACAATACCCCTTCTATTCAACGCGTGTTAATTTAGAATGACAAGATACACGCGTTACTACGTATAGATGAGTCACCGAACATGTTGCAACAAGTCATAACTTGCTCAATCGTTCAGTCCCCGAACGTTTCGATCATACTTCGTCAGCCTGTATTGTTATATCTCTTTTAATACGGACCTACTGTAATCACGAGAGTGAACACCAACTTCGACTTTTAAGCCAGAAAAATTACGTTTGAAATCAGGCTGATGGCCACAGTCTAAAGTGTTCTCTTTCTTAGTGGATTTCTTCCCCACAAAGATAATTTTCTAAAACAAAAAGGATTTTGTCTTCACTTTCTTTACGGAGTGAACTAAATTCTGTTGCAGTTCCCTTTATGCAACACGGCGGGAATATTATCCCGTGTCACCTTATGACTTTTGAAGTGTCTACATCAGGAATTTAGCCATAGACCAGCCTCGGCTGAGCTATCAGCTGGCTACGCGTGCGAGCCAGATATGCCTTAAAATCTATATCTGAAGCAGTGAGCCGAATCCCAACGACAGTGCGGGGACACGAGAGACTCTTTCCCTGGCAGCGTGCCAACATTACGGTATTGTTTATGGCTGATTCACCGACTGCTCCGAAACTCCGTAAACACGGAAAAGGGATCATCGACAGACACGTACAAAGAGCGGAAAGGCACAGTCAAAAGTGTGTCACCATGGCAGACTGCTCGGGGGCCTGCGAAAAAGCTGGGGAAGAGCGACTGTTTTCTTCAAAAATGGAATTTGATACGAAGAAATTGCCGCGTTAAAAATCGCCTTATCTCTCTGATAGAGAAGAAGAAAATATGTCCTTCCTTCGGGGTGAAATACTTAAAAGACTTTCTTGTGGCGCACTGGAGAAAATGAAGGAATAGCATACTCCTTCATCAACTTGGTGTTTCTGTTACTGCCGTCTGTTTTCTTCTCCCCCAAAAGGAGGGTTTAACGTCTCGTTCCTACTAACTTCCTTAATTGGAAACCGGAATAGTGATGAAATCAGTTGCTCTTTGATACCAGCACAATTACCATCAGCGAAAGATTACGCCTACACAGAAGTTTCACCAAAAGACTATTTGAATAACTGAAATTCCATGATCGTGGAACACCAAAAGTGGCTAATAACATCAACCCAAAGGTGATCTTCTGTTCTGAACCAGCTTGTTAATGAGAGAGGATTACGAAGGCTGACAAGACCTGGCTAGGTAACAGAAAGGCTACAATCAGCAAAATTGCACGCACAACTTTTTGTACGATGTCGCAACCGACTGTGGAACCGAGTTTCATTCCTGTCAGGAACACCAACACTGAAAATGGAGGATTGGAAAAGCGTCATCAAGTCTAACAAATCCCTGATTCTAATGTTATTACGGTGATGAGAGGACCATAATACAGCAAAAATCCATGGACCCATCTAGCCATTAACATCCCACGCACTCCTGGTGGTGGTAGCAGCATAATGACGTTGGGGTTGTTTTCTTGATTCACTGGACCCTTACCGTTCTACCAGTAGATCCACATTTAGATGCGACAGGTTATCTGAAAATTGTTTCCGGTTAGCGCAATACCTTCGTGGCTGCAGTGTCCATCTGCGAATGAGTTCTAACAAGTCAGTGAGTCATATTACAAGACTAGAATTGTAAAGAATTGTTTCTAGGGACACGAGAAGGAATTCCCTCTATTGTGGTGACCTTTCCTGTCACTCGAGCTCAGTCTAACTAAGCACCTGTGGGTTGAGGCGGAACGAGATCTTCAGAATAGAGCTCTGGAACCACGTCTGTGAGAAGTAATTGCGTAAACATGGACCAGCATACTGTAACACGTTTAGGATAGGTTGTTGGGTCTATGCCACGACCAAACCAAGATGTTCTCTCTATAAAATACAGAGAGAAACTTAATAAATGAAGAGCAGTATTTTCTACATCTCTGAAAATAGATTTTAGAATAATCTCATGCAATTTGGATAAATACACAGACGAATTCTCATTAAACTAATTCATTTTAAGAACTCTCCAGTATTTCGCCAATATCCTAAATAGTTAAAATTTTGAAACGTATACCTCAGTTTGCATTCTTGGCCTTATGTAAAAGGTCCAACCAAGTTTTAATACAAACGCTTAGGGAGGGGTCAAATTAAATTAAAAGTTTTCCGACACAACACGCTAATTAATAAAATCTTATTTTTAATAATCCGGTATGCACATGACAATACAGATGTGTTATACGCATTCAATTTGACTCGGATTATTTAATAGAAAATTTCATTGGGAAAAACAAAACAAATTTTTTGTCGATGGAAATAATGAACCTCGCTACTCACAATCAATACAAGTCCTATTTTTCTAAAATGCAATTACAATAATGATGCTAAACGTGGTTTAACAATTATTTTATATTTCTGGTCCTACAAATATTGATTTTCATCAACACAAAAGATAATAATGGGAACTCGTATTCTTATTATATTTTTGAAATATAAAAAGCAAGATCAAGACGCACAAAAATAGAACTAAGATATCCACTGCTTGCAAGGAAAAATTAATGTAATGGAAAGTCACAAAAGAACGCACAGAAGAAAGACATTTGAACAACGAAACATCCAAAGAGGCAGGAAGATGAATAATATTTATTGGACCTTGCCGAAGGCAAGGTGAAAATTTCAATCACGAAGTACGTGTTGGCTGGCAGCTTGCCGGGAAGTTCTGCCAGAAAGGAAGTGGGAGTAAAAAAGAAAATAAATATACCGTTATATTCCAACGCTGTAGACTGCACTGAATGCATACAAATATAGCAGATTTGCACAATAATTAATATTAAATAAATATATATATACACTGTGCGGTTAAAATATTATGACTAGCCCCGTTTCGCAATCGGCTGTTTTCCACCCCCCTCACCTGATGGTACACGTGTCGCGGTTAGAACCGATAAATGTGACATTGCAGAATTGTGATATGTGCTCCATACAACGTATTTGATCGACTTGAGCTAGGATGTGATCTTACGGACTTTGAAAATGGAACGATTGCCCAACACAGGTTGAAAGATGGCAGTATTATGGAAACTGAGAATCTTGTGAGCGGTTTTCCGAGTGCTGTAGTTAAGGTAGTCAAGAGTGAATGGATAGTGAACAAAGCAGCAGGCGCCCACGCCTCATCAGTGGTCGTGGTGAAACGTCTGCTGTCTCGCCTGCCTTGTGCGAGATGATAGAGGGAAAACTGTAGAATGGCTGACCACGGACCACGAACCTTTCACCGTCAAGGTACCAATCCTTACGGCCATTCAGAGCCAATGATGCCTAACGTTTGCGGCGTCATTAGACCATTGACAACTGGCAAAACGTTGCCTTTTCCGATGAATCATGTTTCCTGCAATGCCATTGACAACTGGCAAAACGTTGCCTTTTCCGACGAATCATGTTTCCTGCAATGCCACGATGGATGATATGGCGACACTCTACGGAGAGGAATCACTCCGACGCCCTGATCGAACAGAAACAGGAAGTGGATGTTTTCCTGTGAATCTCCTAGAGCCCTCATACCCCAATACCGCACTCCGAATGCTGAAAACTACTAATCCATTGTGGCTGATCAAGTACATGCTTTCATGGTGATCGTCTTCCCCTATATAACAGTTGTTTTTCAGCAGGATAAATGCGCCCTGCTACCATGGCCGCTGGATTTGAATCCGATAGGACATCAGTGACATTACGTGATCAACAGAACAGACTTTTGGATCCTCCACCACGAACTTTTGTAGATCTACACATCACAATCCTGGTGACATGGTACATCCTGCAACGTTCAGAGGCCATTGATCTCCGTGTGGCAGAGATTCTTGCGGAAAGAAGAGGACATACCCGCTATTAGGTAGGGAGTTTGGTTATAATGCTTTGACTTGTCTGTGTGTCTGTATATACATACATATATGCGAGGTGTGTATATAAGTAATGTAAAAATCGACAATTGTCCCAGTAATAAAGCGTTAAATGGGTTTTTTTCAAGTTATGGAAAAATATTATTTATTATGGGCTGTTATTCATAACGTGCCACAGTAAGTCGGCTTCAGACAAGAATTGCATGTTTTTTTTCTTATCAAAACCGATTTTTCGTCCAGCAAACTGACAGAAGAAGACTCTGAATTACATACTGGCACCTCATAACCTTAATTGTTTTGGCGCTTAATACACACACGCCCCAAAAGTAGAGGATAAATGAATTATTCACTCGCATAATGAACAAATTGATTTGAACTTCAATTTTTATTTTTTGTCCTTGCCTTTTTCACATTATATATGAGGTTAGCATTTTTTTACTGTTTTGGCATTAAATTTTTACGGCCGGACCCTTCCTGACGCCAACCTTTACCCTTTATCCGGGCTGGGAATATGCGGTGGTTATTGCCTAACCTTCCGCATCCTCCATATTTGGTGATCACGGTCTCGATCCCCGGTCTAATCACAAAGCCACTGCTGCTCCTGCCCACTTGGCTACGGAGGCGCCTGACTTGAACTTCAAATATTTAGTAGAATAGTGTTGGCTTAAAATTTTATCAATAATGACACCTGATAATTCTGTGCATAACAATGGTGTAAGAAAAAAGGCAAACTTTTAGTATGTCAACAGGAAATTTGGTAAATATTTAATGAGTTTCGCGACACTTTCTGCAATAAATATTTGCCCTTCGCTTTACAACCCACGTTATACTTTTTTGTCTTTTCAATATGGTCTCATAAGTAATCCACGCCCATGGAAGGAATGAAAGCCAGACGAGAACTATTGTCATTAAATAAATTTACAGAAGAATGTTGTTTTAGAGAACAGAAGTAGAGGTAATACAGCATAGAGGTGGATGAGGTGAAGGTAAAAAGAACTTGTTGAGACACCGGTTTAACAATTTATAATTTTCAGTAAACTCCTATTGATCTTGTGAATCAATATTAACAAAGTCAATTCTACGGGCGAATCGTTTTTACCATAATTTCAGATGCTACATTTGAAATGGAACTGGATTTGTCCCATAAACTTATAACGATTCAAAGGAATGGAGCAGAAATCGTCCAAATGCCATTGAACAAATTTACAGGACTATGATGAGATAAACATACTCTCATCTCCTAGCATTCTCAAATAAGCATGCGCATCACAGATCGTCTACTCTATTTACAGTTTCAGCCCCTTTACCGCTGAGAGTCAGGATTCATTGATTTCATGTCTTTTGTTTTGTGAGGATATACAAGCACGTTCCATCGAAATTTTAGCTCAGCGTTAAGAAATGCGATACGGAAACAGTTTTCTGCAGATTATATTGGCAATGGTCCTGAATTTCTGCAAATATTCTCTAGACGCCGTCAGACACCAAAATGGTTCCAAAATATCCAAGTTTCACTTTTATAATGGAATTACCGATTAAAGAAAAATTATAAATCATCGTTCAAGATGCTGTGATTAGAATATAGTTGTTACACTTGAAACGGTAATTAAGTTGTAGAATCAAACAGCCACATGCAAAATCAAATTATTATTTTAACAGTACCGGAGCTTTTTCGCTCCAGTACTGTTAAAATAATAACTTGAAATTTGTTTTGCACATTATTGTGCGGGCTGAAAACCCCAGAATAACTCACGGGGAAGCCACACCATCCGCCTGAGATCGGCTAACTGCAGCCTTGATTGAAGAGGACTTTAGGAATTTGTCTAGTCTTCGACGCAAATCGGATTCAGACCTCTCCAAATGCATGGATAGCAGTGAGGAGTGTTGAAAGTTTCGAATAAATTTAATGGTTAGTTTCCATTGTCTGCTACTGAAATCCGTGTAACACTTCTAAATTTGAGGGTGATGCAACAGTCCATTTGACACTTTACTGAATCTTTTAACAGATAAGTTACATCATCCCGACAGCCATCTCTGGACATAAATCACAGGACCAGGAATCAAAAAGAGTATCTCCATAAGTGCGTCCGTCGTTCAACTTTGGTTTTCATGGTCCAGCTGCAATTCATATCACCAACTGATGCCATAAGTTGGTTAAAACGATTCATTCTGTAAATTCTGAAATGATAGAATACAATCGTATGGAGCAACGAGTGGTGGAACCTGAATATTGCTGAAGTCAGATGATTGAATTGAGCTCAGAGAATGGCTGAGGCTGGGAGCCCCTAGTTTTCAAAGTTTTGGAATGTAACTGTTGGTCCACAACCCTCGCAACACTATACTACACTGACATTCTGCATTTACATACTATTTAAACAGTGAATTATTTAGGTAGCATAGAATTCTGCCTAATTCTATCTATTTAGGTATTATGTGAGATTGGGTTTTTTACTTTTCGAAATTCCACGTTCGGACTCCACGTATATTTGAAAATTAAATTGTTTGTTGATTGATACCCAGTGCCGAAAAAGATTTTCTACATAAAGGCATGTACAAATCCTTAAATAAAACTGCAATTGATGTCAACGTTTCGGATTCGCTTTTGGATTGAGGCTATTAACATATTTCAAAGAACGTATATATGAGAATGCTTTCATTATAATGCTCGAAGCTGCAGACATCTCGATTGAGAAAAAAGGATCGTGTTGATTTGGTTTTTTTTTTGCCACAAAATTCTTACTTCAGTCCTTGTGGAACATCGTGACATAATTTAGAATACCGAGATGGAGCACTACAACACCTACCCCTTTTGATTATCCAATTGATCACTGCTTTGAAGGAATGATTCAGTAAAGTATCAATTATCTAGCACGGTTAAATGGCAGAAGTGATTCCCACAAGGATCACGGCTGCTCTTAGAGACAAAGATGGATTCTTACGTTATAAATTTCCTGAATAAATAAATATATACATAAAAGAATCTGCACATATAATTTTTTTAAAAATCACTAATAATTTAAAGCGTAATTTATTCAATAAGTGAATGGAAACAACGTTTGCATCCCAAGTTTCAAAAAGATTTTTTTTATTAATAATGACCTGCATTATATCAGTCATCTTAAATTAACATTTTCTCTGTGCTTATTTAATGTATAGTGAGAGTATAATTAAGAAAAGAAAAATCATTTTTAACTTATTTTTTTTTAAAAACACAGAAATTAATTACAAATAGATATTCCCTTCTTCCAAAATCTAAACCGGTTGTCCAATTTTAACATGGAAAGATGAGTTCCAAAAAGGAAATCCGACAGTAAAATCTCCTCATTGTCATAATCTTATATCAAATCGATGGAGACTATTAAAAAGTAAGCCAATAAAGATTTTAAAAATACCTTTTCCTGTGTTTCACTTTTGGATAAGTTTATAACTGACAGTTTAAGAAATTACATATCACGATGGTACTGTCCATCAGTTTGAAATACCATTTCAAAGGAGACACGTGCATTATTTTCCGCTGGAGTAAAGAAATAGCAAAAACAAATTCTCACACAAGATTTGACTTTACCTGAAATCCGAGATAACATGAAAAAAAAAAAAAAAAAAAAAAAGCGAAATCCCTTGGATAGACAGGCTTACAGGTCATCAGAGTTACAAAATAAAGTTTCTTTTATTTTGAAAAAAATTGATTGAACACAGAAAAACTCCTTTTCTCAATTCTTACCAAGCAACTATGTTTGTAGAAGAAAAGGAGAAAAGAATGTAGACGTCCTAGATTTATTCCAGTACTGAATAAATCCTGATTTATTTAGATTTATTCCCGTACTTTTAGAGACAAAAAACCCAACACTACACTTTCAATCAAACCTTACAGCGAAAAATTAAAATAAGAAAATACATTCATTATTCATTCACATTGACGGCTTTCTTCATTTCATCATCCTTGTGGAATCGTCATCCTTTGAAAGAGGGAAAAATATAATTTTTAAGCCCTTTCAAAAACATGAAAATAGCAAGGCGACAAGATGAAATTAAACAGTGGATACTCAATCCAATTTCCGGATGGTAGCCACACTGTGCATAGCTGTTTGTCGTCACGCATTGTATAACAAAATGGAACCTTAAGTCTGGTGTTTTAATCTTCTGTTTTTCAGGGCATGTCACAGATGAACTTTGGGGATTAGTAATTTTGTGAATAGGTCGCTTCACCATTACACACAATAGCAGTCCACTGAAGACGAATAACAGCGCGAGCACAATCTTCCCAATACTTTAAAAAGTCTTTAATTTTTTTTTTGGCCGTGGTTATTACTGATTCCATTGTCATCTCTTGATCTGGATGGGACATGGTGCAGGCTCAAATCGCCTATACCATGTCCCATCCACAGTCACATCTGCTGCTGTATATGAATCCCCAAACATGCAAGATAGGTGGCGTGCCCTACTATTAAGTATAAGCTTTAGTGTTGATCCCTAAATTTACACCCATAACGACTCTTAATCTAAATTTATAAGGAAGCACCATTCTACAATACGACTTTGTCAACAGAATCAAAGATTCATAATTTAATGATTTCTAATAGAGTTAACGTGACTAAAATAATTAATGTTAGACGTATACTGTTTTAAAGAACAGAAATAATTACTTCAATCAGTTAACCCAAAGTGATTATTTGACTCCCTCCCCTTAGCCATTTCGGTACAGACAAAGACACGAAATGGAAATCCATTTCTGGATCATCACGTTTCACCAGCCTACGTACTGCTCTCAGAAAATTCGAAACAATTTACACAATTAGTTATCTATATTCTATCTGAGGAGCATTGGAAATGGAAAATTATTCCACACTGTGACAATCTTCCGTAATACTAGAGCTCTGGAAATTGATCGAATGCCAACAACCTTTCTCCTCCATTGCTAACAACGTAGGATTGTGGAACAAATCATTACATCTATGGTCATAAATCTGGCTAAAACGCAAAGCAAACCCAGCATTGTGTGTTTTCGTATTTACGTCACAATAACGCAGCGTGCGAATTTCCACCTCCCAATAAGACATTCGCATACAATATTAGCCCCCAGAAATCTGCCGAGCAAATATATAAATATAAATTTCACTACAGAAATACAAAACTCCACGAGTAGGTGCAAGGAGTACTGCGTTAGAAATATGCAATTACCTGGAATTCATTATCATTCAATTGTTCCCTGAATGCGGTTGTGAAAAACTAAAAAAAAAAAGTAATAATGTTGAAAACAGAAAACGAGGTAAGTTTTCTCTCAGTCGAAATGCATTGTAATGCAAATTAGATGCTCCTGTAGTATGTGTTATATTTCGTGCAGCGCTCCAAAAGGTACCAAGGACAGTTAATGTTATATCTGGGCAGACACGCGACAGGAAACAGGTGCATTTGCTACCGTTACAAGTTGTTACTCTAATAGGCTCGTGTAGTTTTGAAGTTCAGCTAGGAATGTGTGGGATAGAAAGACACGCATGTAAATTACCCTATTTAGCTCCAGAGTGGTTTCACTCTGTTTTTGTAAGCTTTGTGAATAATGTTTGGAAACGATTCCCTGCAGTCCTCGCTGGAAAGGACATTAAAAATTGGAAAAATTTAATGATTAACGCGCATGGAAATTATTTCTTGAAAATACATTCCAGAAAGACCAAGATACATTCCGAAATTCGCATTTTAATTAAATAAAATTAAATCTTTATGGAATTTTTTTTTTAATATTTCCATTTTTATTTCTGGCTGCTTATTAAATTTAGTATCGATGAAACAGTTAAAATTATCTTGAATTGATAACTTATCATTCAGTTGATTACGTCAGTCAAGATCAGAGACGGATTATCCATTGAACAAAATGGACACAGTGACAACGAAAAGGTTTTATACACCCAAAAAAGTTTCAGGTGATTCAAAGACGCTGATATAGCCGAGACCGTAATATTTGAGTTTCAGCTGACTCTAGTTCGAGCTCGCGTGACTGCTATCTATTAACGTCTGGTCCTTCACTGTGAGCAGGTCCAGATTAATGCTAACTTATTTGTTTGTGTACTAAAGGTCAGCTTGGCTGGTTTCAGGGGGAAATCGGAATTCCTGTTGCAAAACCTCTATCTAAAATGCTCCTACTTTGAGTATCTCAGCGTATTTAATTTTCTAACTCGTTAATATTTAATTTATTCTTCAAATATTATCAATTATCAAGTACTAACACATTAAAGAACTTAGGTGTAATATTCCGATCTGTTCTTCATCTCTCTTTCCCATCCTGCAGTGGTGACGCCCACATTTGTGACAATGATGGTGACGGGGCACCTGACGGGTACCCCGCCACCATCTTTGCTTTTTTTTTTTTTTTTTTTTAATAATGCCAACCTTCCATCTTTTCTTAACGGATTGCAATACTTATTGTATGTAACTTTTGCGCCTTTAAATTTTTACACCTTTTACTTTCAAAAAATCACCAGAAAGTTAATTCTGATGCAAATTACTGAAAAGGTTTTGGACATAAAATTAGAAACATCAGGTCTCTTAGTCTTTTTCATTTTCAAACTTAAAAAAAACCGTTAAGTGCGTGCAATTTCAAACATGTCCGTATATTTCTTCTTATTATGTATATAAATATTAAAAATATATTCGATACTATTGGTTTCTTTCATTTTTCAGGTTTCACACTCTCACAGAGAGTGAGAAGCAGCATTTGCAACAATTTTGCATATGTTTTGAAAAGCAACAATTTTTTCTGCGTTCCCTATGGGTGAGAAGTATGCAAATAATCTTACGAAAAGCATTAAAATATCAACACATTTCTGAGTGTACCCTCATTAAGCAAATTGGGATTAATTTAAGTGGATAATGTTTAGTTTGATAAATTCTATGAAAAAAGCATTAACGATCAATTCTCCTGTAATAGAACAGAAATAGTTCTGTTGTATAGTTGAATTGACCAAATTAAGGCTACTCCTTTGTAGTATAATGGGAGTTTGATGATCTGGAATTTCTATTTAATGGATAACAAATGAAATAAAAGAATCCTATGCGAATATTAGTAGTTGCTGCTCATCTCAGAAATTCTTGAATCAAAGATGTAGGTTACATATTGTGGATTATCCATAACGTTAATGCTATATTATCAGGTAATGATAACACTATAACCGCAATCATCAGAAGAGTAATGTTCTACAAAAAATGTGAATGTTTTATGACATACTTTTGTTTGAAAATCGTTCCAATGCAGATAAAAATGTGGTCTTTCAGTTGAGAATAACTCATATTCTAGTGCTATGTTGATCCACTTACGAAATTGAAACGAAACTCTGAATCCTCACAATATAAAACAAGATTTCGCCTTATATGATTCGTGCACAGAAACAATATCTAAAATTATCAAATAAAAATAGTAAATTTAAATAAATTCCACGTATAAACGGGAAGGCAAGCTACGCACAGCAATATTATAGTTCTACGATGCCTAAAACTTTTGTTCCAAACATGGATTTAATTATCCAGTCCTTTTAGCATCTGTCATATTGTGGAAATAGATTAGATGTTTCATCGCTAAGGAGCCGTGCTTTTCGTTTGCAGGGTAAGACTAGGGAAACTAGTGTGCGATAGTTTGTATGTAAACACAACCCACTAAGGCTTTTAAGTGTTGTGCTAGATAGTTCATTTGATTAAATTTTCATCAAAAAATAGGTTTCGAAACTATAATCGTACCACTACAACAGGTATTGATCCAGCACACCTGTTAACATTTCCTTACTGTTTTGGGGGGGGGGGGTTGATCTCAAGGTACAAATAAAATAAATATGTCCTTTTGTTCAAGTTTTTGTGCTAAATCAATCAAGTCTATGAAGCATAGTCTGTAAATTGCGTGGATCATATCGTCGGTTTGACAGTTTTGTTGGATGAAAAACCGGTTAACCTGCTGCGATTTAAAATAAGCCCCTAAAGGTTTGTCTTGGTAAGATTCCAATACGGTGTTAAAGGGTAGCGATCGCGTTATCAAAAAGTTTTTAATTTTGATAGAACTTTTGCAACAATTTTAATATTCGTTTCCTATTATATAACGAATCAGTTGTAAACGTTCACTCTACTGCACCTTTTTCTATATTATCTGCCATTTGGATTATAATAAGATAGTCATCGCAGTTCATGGGGCGCCACAGCGCGGAGTCAATGTAGACCTTTGACGAGATTGTTTTTTTTTTTTTTTTTGTGAATATTTCTGCTTATTCTGAGTTAGCTAACGTTTCTTCGAGAATAGTCTCTTTTTTTTTTCACATATTGTAAAGTTTTATTTAGTTTAATTTTGATTTTTATAGCGCATGAGCAATTAAGGCCATGATGCGCCAAGTCTGAGTTTTATTTAGAACAGAAGGGGTATAAGAAACAGACTGAAAGATCGGGTTATTTTAGAAGAGGAGAGGAAGCAGCTAAGGCCATGTGGCACTACAGCATCAGGTCTATAAAGTATGTGCATGTTAAATACGTTGCTTGTATGTAGAAGGTAAACGTCCAGTGTTCCGGAAGAGAATTCCTATACCTTTGCCTGAAACCAGCAAACTTATAAAGAAATATAGTGAATATGGCATTCGTTCATTGTAACACAAAATAAGGATAAATAAATTATCAATTTAACTTCCCAAAGAATAGCTAAACGGGACCTAAATTTTTTGTTGCTCAAGCGGCCATCCTTGTGTGCCCTGTGCTGGGTCTACTTTGGTACTTACAATTGTGGCCTGAAGAATATATGGAGACTGACAGCCTTGATGATAGCAATATTTCAATAGAAGTTGATGATAGTTTTCCTCTTTTAATTTGCCGGAATGAAGAACTCTACAAAGAACTCAGAGAACTTCTCCTACACTGATTTGTGTCTTCACAAGCGTGAACAAAATAAATTCATTTCGAAAACGCAGTAATCATTGCAGTATTGAGTTGGATTTTGGCACAAGGGTATCTGCTATAGGAAAGCCATGATGACCCAATATCTATAGACCTTGCAGAGTTTTATATACATAAATTATATAAGATGTGTGTGTGTTTTTCCGGAATGGAGTTAAGTTAAAAAGAAATAAAACCATATACTGGAAACAAATATATATATAAGAAATTATTTATTCAACAAACTGCAATAATGAAGCTAGAGTGCAAGGCGAGAATTGATTTTGCCTCTAAGTGTTTGGAGCAAATGGGGGACAAATTTTTTAAATCAGCTAGATGATTATTATTTGTATCAAAATGTCAGGGAAAGTACTAGGGAAAAGAATACTCCAGACTTCATCATCACCCATGAACCAGATGACATTATAGGGCTGATAGTACAGGAACGAGTAGCAAAGGAACTATAGGCAAAAGTAACAAGCGACCAAAATGATAAAATAATTTTTCCTTCAGATCACAGATAAAAACTCATTCAAAACTAACTTTAAGACTCTTTAAACCGCCTCTCCCCCAAAGTCAAAAATTTGGCGTATTTGGGATCATGCTATAATAATATTTCAAGTTTAACATCAACACCAGTGTGCTTGAAAGAGAGTTCTTGCATTGAATATTTGTACAGAAGCTTTTAAAAATAGATTGGTGATATTGATTCAAGTCAGATTAGTTCCAGATCAAAGATCTTTTATCAAAATTGGTTGATCGCCAATACAAATTTCTGAGTTGTTACTGTAAATGTTTCAGAGTCAACAATAAATCGTAGACCAATTTTGCGTTGGCCAAATATTTGGCCAACGTAAAATTTCATCAAGGTCAGATCAATGTTGAAGGCAAGCAACACTCAAATAGACGGAAAACATTGGCAGTCTTTTTTTACCGCCGTTTTGGAGAAAGACAGACGTATGACCTGTGAAGAAATAGCCAACAAATGTGGCCTACCGAAAATATCTGTTCACCAATTTTTAATTTGGAGCATTACAAAAATGAAGGATCTTCTCCAGATGGATCCCACATCTGCTGTCCGATGAGCAAAGCGTAGAGGAACTGCAGCCCAGTTACTCGCACGTTTCCGACAAGAGGGTTAATTTTTTTTTTTTTTGAAACGCATTGCTAACATTTGTAAGACAGGGACACGTGACACGGAACTGAAATCGCAGTCAGCTTAGTAGAAGCATCCATCTTCGCCACGCCTCTCTAAATGTTTCCAGTAATACCAAAAGTTAAAAAAAAAACAGGTCATCATGGCCTACGATTACGAGGGCATTATTGCCACCAATCATGTACCACATGGAAGATCAGTAACTGGAGACTACTAAGCGAAATTTCTACTTCATATAAAAATGTACAAAATTCGTGAAAAGCAGCTACAGATGTTGGAAGCTAGTGTACTCGTATTCCACGTCAACAAAAGGCCACAAGTCAGTGCACAGCTTGTCTTCACCAATTACAAGTGATATCCTGATATGAGTCCTTGCAATTACAATCAATCTCCAAGCTCAAGAAACCTTTATGGACAAATATTTCTGTCTTTTAAAGCAGTGAGTGCAAACGTGACCCAACTCATCAGACAGCTTGACTTCAGCAGACAGTAAAACGGTATTCAAAAATTACTCGAACGTTGGGAGCAGTCATAAAGAGACTACGTTGAAGGTTTTATGTAAATTATGTTATAAAATAAATTCTTTTTTAAATTATCAGCTTTTGTGCATTACTTTTGGAATAACCCTCATATTTCTGCGAATCATTAGTCACAAGGGCACTACTGATCACTTCTGACAAATCTCCCTAATGCGATATCCATGAACAAATAAAATTAAAAATGCAACGTGGAATCTGGTGAACATCTGGTGTATGAAATATCAAATTCGCATTCCTTTAGTGCAGGCATAGTATAAATCGATAGTATTACTATCTTTATAAATATGATATGGCTTACGTTTCTGCAACAGTTGAAAAAAGTGAGCTCCTCCGGAAATCCGAGTTAAAATCTTCCCAGAGTTAATTTTCCACCGTGGAGGAGGACAAATTGCCAGATGCACGCATCTGTCAGAGTTCAACAAGCTGTGACAGTTAAGACAGACGTTTATTTTGTTATTTTATATCCACAGAAAAAAAGAGGATATAACTCAGATGCTTCTGTTTTCATTTATCTTTACAAATAATAATATATCGTAAATTGTGCTAATGAATTTTAATTTTCTCTTCGTTTGAAAGTCTGTTTGTTGTTTACTGATAAAATTCGCGTACAAACTGATACTGATAACTGACGTCAAGTTAACTGTAAGTAGGTTGCTAGTACTTTTCTTTTCTAATAATATAAGTTTCCTCGAAAATCGTTTCTCAAGAAAATTATAATTATAAATATTAATAAATGAATATTCATTCCTACGTTGTTCGCAACTGACATTAATGGAAATCTGCATTTTCTAGGGAGCTGACATCTATACTGCTTCTGATGGGATCCACAAGCCAATTCCCCAACTTCTTCCGTCGTATGTGCCAGAAGTTGAGAATTGGCATCCACAGAAATAAATCACACAATTTGAAAAGTCTCAACTCTAGTTTATATATTTACACTGTCACTCAAAACATTATAACCAACCCACAATTTTAGGGTACTTGTTGAAGGGGTAGCAGTATTATGGAAACTGCAGATCTTCTGGGCTGTTCACGGAGTGAGGTAATTAAGGTGTTTCAAGAGTGGACAGAGCAACAGTCACTAGACCATTGGCGAGCGCCCGCCTCATCCATGGTCATGGTGAATGTAGGTTGTCCTGCCTTATGTGAGCAGATAGACGGAAAAACCCTGTAGGGAACAATCGACGGTGTTTCCAAGACCACGAGCCTCCTCCGTATTGGTGGCCATACCCATGCTTACCAATCGCCAATGACGCCTAAAGTTTGCATTTTTGACTGGATAATGTATAGTGATTCAGCAATGATAAATATTAAATTAATCAGAACTTTAACTGGAACTTTTATTTTATTGAATATTAATAATCAATGGACAGAGACATCCTTATAAAAGTTTATGTATGGTTCCGCGAATAAATGCTTCAGGGAGACAGATATCTGAGATGGGTATGAGGAATGTGAGCTAGAAACTGTGCACAGCAACTTAAGTACAGTGCTACTTCGTGAGAATAGTTTTCTGCTTAATATACCTTCATATAAAAAGGAATTTATTCGGTTATGTTTGTAGTCAAATTATGTCTTGCAAAAAGGGCCATGTTATTACGAGAAAACCCATTTTACATGTGTGTTGGATGATATATTTATGTTGCTTAATGAACATGATTTATTAATAAATATGTATGTTTATCGGTTCCACAAATATTCATGCTGGCCGTGATGGGATTAACAAATTCCGCTTGCAAACTATATTAGCTTAACCGGTATCACGCGAAATCTTTAATGAAAGGAGGACTAATTAGATGGAGCTTCCTTATCTCATCGATTACTTTGCTCATGGTGAGCAAATTCATTTGGTATAGTGGGATTCTTTTTCATTGTACATTATATATGTGCAAGTTTGTGTTCAAGGACCGATTTGCACGTTGTGGAAGCTGAAACCCCCCCCCCCCTCTCCACCCGAGATTGGCTAAATACAGCTCTGGTTGAAAAGGCCTTTATGAATTTGCCCAAATATTAAGTTTTCTTTCTTGCGATAAAATGATAGGTTTAAATTGCAATGCGTCTTTTGTAAAATGTGTTATATTTTTTCACTATTCTACTGCAGACTCCGATATATAAAATTATCTTAAACTTTATATTAATTGCAGATTTATTTCAAGTTATTTATTTTAAATCAATCCTATTATTACCCATAATATGATTAAACTTCCCAAGTTTAAGCATTAGGTCGCTAATATGCTTTTTTCAGTGTACTTTATACTAAACTTCAGTCACTTCCTTTTACTGCCATGGCCACCTAAAATCAAAAGACAGTGATAGCACTAAAAGCCACAATAGCCGTTTGTTTTCGTAGTTACTTTAACGATCTCTTTTTCTATCCGAATTTAATTAAAAAGTTCTGAGTGAGATTGTTTGGGGAATTCGCCTTTACGTTGATTACACCCAGACGAGTCTGAAGAATTTCCTCTCCAAAACTCCCATATTGGTTTTATTCAGCTGCACAGCTCGATTCTGAACAAAGTTCAGCCACTTGCCAGATGAATTCTTTACAGATTCACCAGTCATGTAATAACACGTCTCAGCGACGCTGAACCAAGGAGGATGAATGACCCAGGTCCGCAGGGAACCCAAGCTAGTCCTTTACAGCAACATATTAAATTTAAACGCGAGAAATTTCAAAGCCTGAAATCTATTTTGATCATTGATCAAAATACTTTATTCCATCCCTAATGAAACTATGCATTGAATATAAAACAAACAACAAGAGACTTTCTTTCTCTTCAGTATGACACGGCTCTGTATCTTTGAACGGTGACTTGGGATGGGGTTAATTTTGATGTCTGAGTGGGCGATAAGGGGATATTCCCGAGAAACTTATTAAACACACAAATAAAAAACCATTGTATTTCAGTTGACATACTCTATATACATTTAAATTAACGTGATTTTACATAATTAATTCATGTTTATATATGAAATTACCAATTAGCACCAATAAAATTCTTCCATCTCTTTAATAAAACTCAAGGAAACCACATTTTTCTTATTATTATCTACTTCTAGTGAACTTCACTCACGAAATATTGAACTCTCTGGGTTTAATATGCCTAGGATATAGGACTAATATCAGTTCACTTACAGGTTTTGTCCTTCCTAATACAATACCCATATAAATCTTTATCTTACTTCACTAAATTGTTCGATTTTCGCTTTGCTGTAGCCATGTTTGTCACTGGATAGATCAATGAGATAAGCTTTTTTTCTGAATGTACAGTAACAAGTAGAGGTAAGAATGTAATAAAATAAGCCAATAACAAAAATAAAGAAAGCTCTTCGACCTTTCAAGTTTTAGCTTTCTCTCTGCCATCGTCCACCATTTCGGCATCTTCATTGACATCTGCTATTAAGCTGGTCAAGACTAAGATCGATAACCGAAACTTCTTTTTTCTTCCTGCGTAGAAGAATAGTGCTGGACCAACTTGGATATCATTAACCCTCTGCTCGGTCTTCTTTCATTTCTCTTTTTTTTTTGTTTTCCTTTCCCTTTTCATCCATTCTCTTCCTCAAAATAATTAATATAAAACAGTAACATAAACACGCGAGCAAATTCATATGGATGAGATTAGAATTAAATTTTCAAATATGCATTGATGCAAAAGACTGCAGAGTGCAGTCTCGTGTTTGATTGTGTATATCCAATTATTTATAAAAGCTCTTCCGTATATCTTTGCAGATCAATAGGCAGTAGTTCCCTCTCTTCTATAAATGAGACTTTGTTCACTGTTACACTTCCGTGTTTGCTATCAGGAGTCGAAGGCAGAATGCATTTAAACGTTAGATGCTATGTAAGGTCACGAACTAAATGGATCTGTTCAGGATTTGTACACCGAGAAATGGATGCGTGTGGAATTGCAACTGATCGAAACCACCGAAGTACTCCGCTGTTAAGAACACCACCCTCCTTTCTCAAGATTAAAGTTATACTTTAACATATTCCTCCCGGTCTGGTGTTTCTATTTATATTCATAAGAAATGTTCAGCAATAATACAATGGATAACAATTGGTTTCTTCTTCCAGCATATTCCAATCTATAAATTTGTACAAAAAAAAAAAAAAAAAAATGCTTATACTTTTCTAGCTATAAACAACACTAACTGAATGGTAAACAATTTATGTTGGGTCTTCTCTCTCTCGTGATGTTTTTAAATTACAAAATAAGTGCGAATACTCTACAATAATCCAGATTACGTTTAAGCCTATTAAAACATTAAACTCAGAGAGTATTTTTTTAAATTATCCCAATATATTCCAACAAATTATTGATATTTTCGTAGAAAATGTGACTACTCATTGCCAACTGATTTTAGAGTCTCGTTAACTTGAAGAAAACACATTTATGCAAACTAGATGAATTTATAAAAAAAACAAAATACATACCATTAAGCTAAAAAATTAATAAATCACAGAGAAATATATGTATTATCGGAAGAGGAATTGTAATCATTGAAGACGAGGACATTTACAACAGTAATTGAAATCAGAATTCATTATATTCCTTATCATTTTAAATTCTAAATAAATGCTTTGAGTTATGTCAAAGCTCAGCTAATTAATTAATCATTTCGGCTGGAAAAATTTCTATAGTTGACCTTCAGCTTATTTATTTAAAAGCCGACAATTCTATTATAATACAATAATGCTTTATATTACTGAATACCAGAAAAATGTTTATATATTTCTGAATTAATGTAATATTTTAATATAAATTCTTCTTTATCTGGTTTCTACTTGGCTGCCCACCTTTGGTAGCTATGACAGCTACGTATCGAACTACTAGAGGGGGGATCGAATTCATGCTACCAAATACAGCTGTCTATAGATGTCCCCCCTTTTGTCTTGGCTGCTCATGTGAAACTACTTTTCCATCCCATATTAACAATTTTTTCATTGGAGGTTAAAATCGGACTGTTAGCAGGCAATTATAAACATGAAACATTATTCCAAATAACTTCAAACCTAGAATAAATCATCACAATGGGATGTCGATTTGGCGGATAAATGTAGAAAAAAAAACTTGTATTTTGCTCTATGATTTCGCCTGTCAATTTGAAAAATACAGCTGCCCACTCGATGAAGTGATCCGTTATAGCAGGACTCTATCAACGCTCCAAAAACCGGAAGAGCAACTACTTTCATTGACCTACCATAGTGAAATCTTCCTACAATCGTTCTAGAAATAAAGTCTCATTCCATCTGGGTACGCGAAAACTTCATTGCTCTTTGAAGACAATCTTAATTTCAAATGAAACTGCCTATCTTTTCGCTGTCCGATCCATTGCACACTCAACACCATGTCAGTTAAACTTCGAGTAATTCATAGATTGCCAGGCCACTGAACGTGTATCGTTTCAAAAGAGATTCGCGCGATTTCCCCCCCCCCCCCCACAAGTGGCTTTGTCTTAGACTAGTAAGCTTTCAGTCTCACGATTTTGGCACTTACTGATGACCAAGAACAGAGCTAGACTGGAAAGAATGGTCTACATGAGACAATTTTCAATCGGTTCGATTCTTGCCGACATTCCCCCACCATTCATTTTTTACGCAACACGTAATAACACTGATTTTTTTTAAACTTTAAACCGTTGTTTTATATGTAATTATATAATATTAAATAAATATTATAAAGGGCTTAATAGAATTTTATCAATAAATACTGAGATAGAGTGGGTGTGGTAAAAATATCCACGGGGATCGGTTCATCATCTGTCATTGAGAGAGACGCCCACCCTAAAAGAGGGGGGCAATAAATCGATAATTAATACGGCAGATATGTTCCTTTTAGGTACAGGATGGATCATTCAGAACCAGGCTGAGACATGTATACCGGTCATCCCTGTTTAATTTTTTCAGCCTAACTGTTGATTCAAAGCAAATAAAAATTATTCGCGTGGTTTTAATTAATGAACGTCTTCATATTAGAACTGATAAATCTTCAGAAATTGTTTGTTATAAAGCATCTAGAAAAAATAAGTTACCTAGCGTACAGTCTAAAAGAGTAACAAAAGGAAAATTTGGAATAAATCATGCATATACATATATAGTGCAGAATTCGCATCCAACATGACAGCTGTACGATGTGAAGAACCAGAACTGTCAAAAACATCGTCTCCATACAGATTTGCCGATGGGAAAATTCCATTTCTCTCGTTGTTTATTCTAGCCAAGTGAAAACTGAATAATTCACGTTGTCTAGTAATTCTGGGAGGAGCTTGCAAATAAACTTCGGCAAGAAAAGTTACCATTTACCAACTTGCAAATACATACATAAAAACAGATGAAAATACAATTATCTTTTGGACAATGTTGCAAAGTTGGATATCCTGTAGGATATCCAACTTTTCAATATTACTGTTGATACTTAGACCATCAAAAAAGTCCATTGTACAGATTCGAAGCATAACTGGAGGGATATCAAAGCAGTTTCATTAGAGCTTAAAGCAAAGATGGAGTTAACACTAATTGTCATGTAATTCGATTAATATCTATTACATGTAATTTTGAGTTACAAACATAGCAAGTAAAGTTAATGGCGTTTTTATCGTAGCAAATAGTAGCAGTTAGTGTTGGCCTCACAGCTGTAATGGCGGGTTCGACTCATCCAAGTGCGTTTATAACGCACGATGTCGGAAATAATGGGTGCCTATAATAAATGGGTGGTTAACAGCAGGAAGAAGAAAAGAGATCATTGTCCTCCAACGGAACCATGACTACAGATTAATAATTAATCAATTTAAGTAATTTATTAAACTTTTATTAAACTAGAAACAGAATTGAGTAACATTATTTAATTGCACATTTTGATTAAATGAGCGAGTAGATTTTTTTCCTAATATTTAAAATGATATAAAAGTATTTTAATTACTTAAAATTGATCGATAAAGAAGATAAATATAAATCCTAAGTTGATTAAATGTAAAAAATCAAAAGAACATTCACAGATATTGAAAAATGCGCAAAATGTTTGCTCAGAAGTTGAAAATGACAACTACCTTTAATTAAAATAAGAATTGTAAACATTTTAACATAAACCAATTTAAAAAATAATAATATTTCTGTTAAAAAAAGAAAGAATAAATGGTTTTATAAAAGGGCGGACCTGTTTATATAATTGACCATTGTCAAGATTATGAGTACACGATTATGACCACCATAGAACGTAGCTGGGATATTAGAAGGATCAACAGTAATAAAACATTACCATCAAGGATATGTGTACAGGCATCTTGGTAATAACAGTTGTGTTTACTGTCCGTGTAGTTCGTTTATTACACTATAATATTTGACCCCCAGTCTCCAAACAAACAGGTTCAGCAGTCTTCGTCAAAGATGAGGTACATCCACTTTAATGTTTTACGTATCTAATGGATTCATTAAAGTCACTAATATCAATTACTTCAATGACCTTTCTCTACTATTATGCATTTTTAATTAGAACATCGCAAAGATCTGTTTCATTAAATGTACCCAATATAAATAATTGATTGTCTTCTACCTCTTATGGCGGTCATAAATAATGTACGCAAATGAAAATCGAAAACCAATCACAAAGGTATTTAAATATTAAATATCTGCCATTTATCCCCTCAAAAATTAAGTACCTACTTCTAATGACAAGAAAATTTGGCCATCTCCAAGCGACTAAGCAGAGCTATAATTTTAGAATAAGTCCACATCTTCCGCTAAAACTAAACCTGCAAACGCTTCCAATGACTTATATATAATAACTGGTTTAGCGTCCTTTATGCATCCTTGGGTGTCTTCATTTACTCGAAACCCATGTCCCAGATGGCATAAAAGGTATCGTTAGCAATATTGGCACCACGAGCAGTGTGTTGTCGTTAATATTTTGCAGAACACATTGAAAGCAATAGACGCTCACCATTTAAATGAACCTCGGAAATGGGCCGCTGGTCGCAGCAGCTGCCAGAGTAGAAGCAGTAGAGTGGATGCGGCAGAGGATGCCCTTGAACGCTGCTTAGATACGGGCCAAAAACGATCCTTCCATCCGTCTCTCTCTCTCTCTCTCTGTTTCGCATCTATGTTTCTTTGATCGATACCATCAGCATGCGGAAGAAGCGGTGGAGAAAGCCTGATCAGGAACGCAGCTAAGAAACGCCAAGAAACTAACGGCGAGATCTGCCCGTTGACGCAATACAGTCGGAACACATGTTACGGGAACGATGAAGAGTCATCCTTGCCGGAACAAAAATGAACGCGTGGAAAAGAAGAAAAAAAAAAAGGTTAAGCAGAAAATAAAGAAAATATTTAAATAGGCAAACCTGGCTAGATGCACAGATGGTTAGAAGATGCTCAAGAGTTGAATATGTGTACGTGAAATCGCCATCGGTTCCGAATGACGCAGTTAGACATACTTCCGGGTAATTACTGTTAGGACTACAGGGAAGGTTAAAAGAATCGAATAAATGCGAAAAACGTTTTCCTTTAATTAATAAACGAAATTAAAAAAGATGGTTATAAATCAAAAATGTATTTTGAACTCGATAATTTAAAATTTTTCGTCAGGCTGCTTTTATCTTTTTTTTTTTTTTTTTTTTTTTTTCCCTTGCGTATAGGTATGGGTGTGTGCGCACCCCCCAGGCATGTGTGTATTTGTATGCGCGTAATTATGCCATTATTCTGTTGGCAAGGAAACCATACATATACGCATAGGAAACAACGGAAGGGGGAAGCTTAAATTGACCGACGTATTTGTTCAATGTCATTCCTTTAAATGTTAATCGCTTATAAGCAGACATCATCATTAAGCGCGAGAAATATTTGTCAAGATAAAAAAATGTCTCTCAAATGAGAAAGATACACCTTACCTGTGTCCTCTGCTCTAGCACGTCCATATCACAGGCTCCAATTTGGATGTTGACAGTAGAGTGTGTTCAGTGCACATGCGCCAAACTAAAGGAACGCGCACACTGTATTTCCAAATGCGCAAAATGGCCGTAGACAGTGGGAGCAGGCAACAGCACGGAGTAACGCCTGGGACAACCGAACTGACAATCCTGAAGAGAGCGTGCACGCGCGCTGGTTGCTTAGCAAACCTTGAAAGGTCGCGAACATTAGGCGATCGGCAAAGGATAGAGGGAAAAGTGAGTGTAGCGCCCCCACATTTCCGATTCGCGCACGTATAATGTGTACTGGCTTTTACCTGTAGCTATACTTGGAAATTTCGATAGAAAAAAAAAATGCCAGCTGCTTACAGTACGTTAAAATGATCGATTATTCATTGGTAGAAGAATAAAACGCCCTCCATGTGCATTAATAAAGGTTTTTCGATATCTACATCAAACCGTGGTGGAGAATAAATAAAAAAAGAAGCCGAAACTGTTTGTTCATAACTTTGAATGATTAATTTTATACCCATCTTTTATAATTCATTATTATTATGGATAAAGACTTAATCGAACTATATTAAGCTACAGAATTGAGTAATTTCTAAAATTTGTAGACTACAGTAAATGAAGTTTAACAATCGATATGAAAAAATGAAGGGAAAAACTCAGAAGATAAAGAAAAAGGTGTTTTACAGGAAAACAGAGATCAAACGCACTAAAATCCCTCATTAACAAAAGTGGGGGGAGTACAGCCAAGCCACTTTTCAAAGCACAATACAAACAGAGAGAGAATTCCTCGTGAGAAAAATTAGTAAAATATTAATTAATGTATATGTTTCTTTGTTCAAAGATTCCCCAAATATGGCCATTGGAGCCTTTCGATTCTGTAATTGTTGGTGGTTTTCCTCACCATCTTCATCAGTTACAGAGTCGAATTTTTAAGATAAATCAAATTTTCTTATTTATTAATTTTTCACTATTCAGTTTAGCTTATACTGCACATAGTGATCTTAGTATATTTTTAATACTAATTTCGAATTATCAGATCCTTTTTTTTTTCGTTGTCCTCAGTTCTCAAGATAATTTAATTTTGTTTTTATGTACTTAGATTTTGGTCTATCTGTTCATCATAAGTTAGACTGCTGATTGAGAAGTTCTGGAGTCAGGAGTGTCCTTGACATTGCTGCAGTGATCAATTTCCACCAATTTCTAGAATATTCCACTTGCTCCCTTTAGGTCAGACCCTCCAAGACGGGTCAATCAGTCGAAGTTTTAAGTGCCTGAGTTAAGTTGTTAAATATTAGTAAACTTGTGATATTTTTGCAGTTTTGGGGTTAATTTCGGGTGGATGTGCTTTTAAAAGGTCTGTGACATTTACACAAATGTTACAGGCGGTCTATAACAATCCTGTTTTCAGCTACAAATGAGACAATTCGAACATAAAGAGGGTGCCTCATATATGCTATACTAATTGCAAGCTTGGAAATCCTTGAAGAAAATGAGAGCATTTTTCAAACAAAAACAAAACAGAGAACTATAAAATTTTGATTGAGAATCTATTACAAGCCTACCAAAATCTCAGTTGCAGTATGTATCTAAAAATAGCAGTAGCATTAGTAGAGGCATATGATGGAAGAAGGCACGCTTATACAGCATCAGCCAAAAGAAAAAAAAATCTTCCCATTTCACCCATCAGTTCACTCCAAATGTTTGTCTAGTTCTGCCTTGAATTTATTTAAGCTGTCAACTTCCACAATGACAGATGGAAGCTTGTTCCAGCAATCAACTACTCGCTGGCTAAAGGCAAATTTCCGCAAATCTACTCTACAACTGTCTTTCCTCAATATGAATTTATGTCCCCTCAGGCGATTAATCTGGGCAAGAGGAAGAATCCCATCAGCACTGAGCTTACTCAAACCATTCAAAGCCTCATACACCTCAATCAGATCACCTCGCAGGTGCCTAGTCTCCAGATGCTGCAATTTACAGAACTTAAGCCTTTCTTAGTAAGTGAAACCCTTTGTTTACCTTCTCTGTACTCGTTCCAGTAGTTCTACATGCTTCCTGAAATGAGGCATCAGGCCTGTATACAGTACTCAAGGCGTGGCCTGACCATGGCAGACGGGCTACTCTTGCAGCCCGTCTGCACTGCTCAGAAAACTGCATATCTGATTGCACAATTACCCCCAAGTCTTTTTAATTCTCCACTATCCTGAATGTAGTACCACACAGTTGGTACGTTTCTCTGGGATTATTTCTACCCATATGCGGTACTTTGAATTTGTCAATGTTAAACTTCAGTTGCTACCTCTCAGCCCATCTGCTCAATTTTTATCGATCCTGTTGCAACAGCGTACTCCATTCCCATTTAGCCTTTTCCCTGAGATAATCTTGAACACAATTAACGTTTTCATCAAGATACTGCTACTATGGAGAAACGTTACCAGGGAAAGCGCAAGCCCAATATGCTAGAATATTATTGCTTAATATTGATCAGACAGAAAGCGAAGGAAAAAAAAAAAAAAGAATTACTATATTTTTACGCTGTTTTAATGAAATTTTAACAAATTTAATAACTGGAATCTACATTTCTCTCTGTATGAGGCAACATCTAATATCAACTTGGATTCAGCTCAATAAAATCCATGAGATATACCATATTTCGGGAGAAAAAAATTCAAAAGCTTAAAATCTGTTGTTCACTATTATTTCAAAAACGATTTGAAAGCATTATCATTAGCCATTATATCTGGAAGTACTGAAGGAAAATGCCTTTCGTCTTATTTGGTGCTTCGGAACCTAATGGGCGTATTATATAACAGGGGTGGCTAAATGAATTGAACAGCTTAACTTCAATATGATTACAGAAAAGTCCAATATTACTCGAGTAACTAAAACCATCAATTCCCTCTCATACAACAATTGCAGATATATTTCCTTATATATTAATAGTTATGGTACAACAAAAAAGTCATAACCAAAAAGCATTAAAATAGCACTTTGAGATATTCGTTACTATTGATATGGCTGTATCCAACAGATCAAATTTAATAAAATTGAAATGATAAGGTCACAACCTCTATCCGAACGAGTACCAATATTTGAAGTAAATGAACCGTTAATAAATAATTAATATTTATGAGTCTTGGATACTTAACAAAGTACGAAAATACTTGTGCCACGCTAAGTATATTTCCTATTTATCCTTAAAATTTGGCGTCATCTTAAAATGTATCCGAAACGAATGGAATAAACCTCCTAGATTAATTTATCATGATAACATTACTCTTACAATCACGTCTAGGGAACACCCAATCTTATAACAACACTTGTAAGTGTTATTTTTTAATTGGGCTTCTGGAAACAATCTTTCGAATCCTCACAGACGATCGTTATTAGCCGTCGGGAATGTGGTCCAAATATTCAATTTCCTGCAATCTATTTAAATAATTCGTAACGAATTACCCAGAAACCAGAACAAGCTTTGTTTCGAAGACGAAAAAGGTATTCACTTGATTCAACCGACCGTAAACCAATAGAGTGATTGATTGATGCTCGTTCTTGCACTTAATTAGTTCAGGTTTTTAAAGGATGGGAACGCTCCGTAATATGATCACTTATGGAGAATCAGATCTCGTGACAGTTGTCTGATAAAGAATTGGTTGATGTTATCTGGATACTAGTTTTTATGAACCACACATAAAGGTGAAAAATTAAATAAATACTGTTTTACAGTTCAGTTCGGCTGCCTATATCATATCTTTAAATTGTGGTTGTGATTTTACGGTCGAATTTGCAAAATGAAATAAGAATACACTGATTAAAATGACAACTGATGGATTTCATTTATGTAAAAGGAATAATACAGAATTTACGGGGGAGAATATAACATGGCAACGTATTTGGAATTCAAAAAAATGGGTCAAATAAGTATGATAAAACTGGGATATAAAATAACCTAAATTTGAAAGCAAATGGGACAAGGATTTTTAACTTCAAGAAAAATCAGAGCAGGTTCTGTCTTAAATATGTAGTTTACTTAATCATTATATACATCAGCTACAATGGCTATGCATGAAATATCACTTTTTGTTGTTAAGCAGTTTCACTCATGTTTTGTGTGATATTCTATGCTTAGAAAATTCGTATCCAAGTGAAGAGCGAGCATTTTATGTTCCCTATAAAGAATTAAACATGCCGAAGAGTACGTTTAGTTTCTTACAGCATCTGAAAATTACTTAAACTTTATGTACAATTTAGTGATATTCTGGAAGCAACTATAAATGAATTTTCACTCAATAAATAAACTTTATTCTTCAAAATAACAGAGTGGAGGTCACATATGGCAATTCGAATTTAAAAGTTAATGATCTTACAAAAGAAGTCGTAGTTCACCGGGATATCGTCATTATCTTTGACGCTTCATGAATTGATAAATATATTCAAGAAACTTGACTAAGCCTTTTTCACGTTAAAAACACAACTTCGTATATCTAATCCTTAGGTAATTATTAAACCATACCTGCCAATACATCATGGCCTCCAATCAACGAGTGTTTGTTGTCTCTTCAGTCTAAACTACAGTTAGCCAGACAGAGTTGGTTTTCCTCTTGAATTAATTCACTGTTTTCGGCCTGCAGATTGGCCCTTGGATATAATACGATAAAGACGATATGAACGAACGCAACTCCGGTGTCAGTAGTGGATGAGTTGACACTTATTTGAAAAGTGTTCTAGTTCGAGTCCCATTATAGTACGAATTGGCTCACTGTGACTTGAAGTAATCGATGCGTATAAATTAACCAATCAATTAAGAGTGGATAATATGACACTATATCCTAGAGAATTGCAATAAAATCAATGACTATGAAGCCTTACCCAATATCAATGTTTTTTTTTGATTTGCTAGTTGTTGGCACATCGGCTTCTGTGGCCATATTGCACCTCCCAAGGTTTTTTTGCAGTACTTTGATCCAAGCCCGAGGCGGGAATCGAACCCGCGACCTTTGGGTTGCCGGGCAGGTACTTTACCCACTCGGCTAGCCCGGTCGGCCGGATATCAATGTATAATAGAATGAAATATTCTTCCAACATTTTAATGAACTGCCTGAAAACGGAATCCACTTATCGTATCATTTGTTAAAAACATCAAAGAAAATTTAATACACGTTAGTGTACTAAGTTGTGTTACAATGTTCAGTTGATTTTAAAAATTTAAATACTGCCAAAAGAAAAGTACCAAGGGAGAGACAGAAAAGGGTACTGCCAAAATGATGATGCTGTTAACATTTTTCGATAGAGAAGGCCTAGTCTGCCAATAATAGCTCTCTGAAGGTGAATCAGAAGTTCTATCGAGAGATCATAGTACATATGCATGATTCAGGTGGAAAAAACAAGGACAAAATTGGGGAATATTATGTCTAGCTCCACCATTATAATGCGAGTCTTAGTTTTCTGTCTGTAGTTGAATACCCGGAAAACGCAACACTCTTGTATCCTCCCTACTACCCGATTTAGCTTTATATGATTCTTCTTCTTTCCTAAACTGTAAATTCCAACATAAAGGAGGAAGATTTAACAGCGTGGTGGTAGAGAATGCTGGAAGCCATACATACATTTCAATAATGATAGTACCGCTGTAAGACTGTTCAGTCCCAAGGAGATTGACTACCGCGCAGTTGATGTATTGAAAATAGTGTATAAGTAATTCTATCTGTGTGTTATTGAATCTCAAATACATTTTTGATAGGTCCTCATATTTTGTATCAGTTTGTAAACATCTCCGCTTTTTTTAAGAAAGTAATCTAAAAATATGTTTCACTTTTCACTGAATTTCACTTCAAATATTTGCAAAGGTGCATTAAACAAGTTTATAAAGCTGATAATCAATTTCAACACAAGTTTTCCCCTCTCGGTCAGTCTTCAATGAAATAACTTATTCCCCCAGTCCAATATTTAAGGAGAAAATGGGTAAGGTAAAAAGCTCCCGACTCTCAATAAAACTCACTTTCCTTTGAGAAAAAATTAATATGGTTTTTATGTAAATATAGATGATATTAAAAACCTTTTTGTGAAGTTTCGCCTTTTTTTAATTTGTTTTTAAAATCAAATCATAAAAGCTTACGAGCAATTCTCAATGGAGTTATACATTTCCAATAAAGTTGCTGGAAGCACGAGAGTTATTGGCTCCTGTATGGTAAATCGAGTCAGAAATAAGGGAACTTTACGAATAAATAAAATACTAGCGGCATGCATAAACAGATAGGGAGATTTGTTGAGCTTTTATGGCGAATAACTTTAAACGGAAAGAGAAGGAATTCAAAATAAACAGAGAAAAGTGGAAAATAGAAATTGATTTAAAACTCGATTGTTAGGTTTTAAAATAAGTAGTTTAGTAGAGAGCAATAAAATCGTTAAAAAGATATGGATGCAATAAGTGGAATCAAAAATGAATACAAAAGGAATATTTATAGATAAATTCTTATAAGTTAATTTAATTAATTTTTGCGTTAAAAAAGCTCATTAAAATACCGCTCTTACGCTAAGTTTGAAACCTTCCTAAATATGAAGCTTATTATGATCTAAATTGGCCAAATTTAATTATTTTAACTTTCATAATCATAATTATTATATAAATGGAAAGATCCAAGTGGCTCGATATATTCTGGATGAAAGCTCAACGACTTTTCTTTTGTTTTTAAAAATGTTTTGTTGTGATATACTAATATGATTTTTATTTAAACCGTAATTGTATTAAACATTAACTGGATATTCAGCACCAAAGCGTATCCTGTCAAGAACTTGTCACATCGTCTGGAGTTTAAGGTCTACGTGCTGCATAAATGAGCAGGAAAAAATATATTTATCTGTGGATACTAAACCTACGAAATTCGTATCTAAATCAGCACAGCTGAAGCCATTCATGCAAAGAGTATTTTATATGTATATGCGGTCGACCACTAGACTTCGGGTTTATATGTTAATATATTGTTATTTACATAGATTTTGCATGCTTTATTTTTTAGAGAATAAAACTAAAAGCTAAAATGCTACATGTTTCTCATCGTATGGTAATCTGTTCTATTTCCAAGCCTTACCAACTAGTGACCTAGTAATAGTGGTCCTATTCTAAAATAATGTCAGAATACGAAATGCTGTCAGGCTACCAGAAGGGAAATGCATAAGAAACGTAATAATGGTCGCAGAAAGTTAAGAATGATGCATCTCATTGCTGCCAAAGTTCCAATCGAGCTAGAAAATGCATCATTTATGTTTCCAAGAAGCATACAGGATTAGTCTTTTACTTTCTTCGATATTATCAAGTAGATTTCCCGAAGGGGCACGATGGCATCACTTTTTTTTATTATTATTATGGAATTTCTGCATCGATCTTAAGAAGTAGACATGCCTGCTGGCTATTTGTTTTCAAAGTGAGGCCAATCTTTAAAACAAAAAAGAACTTCTGTTATTTAGTTCACGTGCGTCTTTTCTTCGAAGTACTTTATATCAGATTTCATTCAACTTTAGCAGCCATTTAAAATTGTGTTTGCCTTCGACTATTGATCTCTTACTTGTATTCAGAAGATACTTTTTTGAAAACGCTTCCTGATGTCCGACGATTGAAAACAATCTTCAGCAGAGATGCACGTGAGATTAGTCAATAGAAAACAGTCACATTAAGTGTAAGAAGTTATGTTAGGAAACTGGGCGTAAGAAGCTTAAAGTATATCAGAAAGTAATACTACAACTTCTTATAGCGAGTGCTCTACAATACTTTATAAAATAAGATGGTATCCTCTGAAAGAGGAGCGTTGGAGTTCTGGAAATTATATTTCAAGAGAAGCATAAGGTAGAAGAGATACAGGTGCGGGAAATATCGAAAAGAAAAACTTGCAGTTGAAAAAGAAATACACTTGGCTTTTCGAAACCGCTTTGCCTTCAATGTTAGAAGGTCCGCTGCCCAAACTAACTTTGTAGAAAAGATTTCTTTGTGTAAGCTTATTCAGAATACACCAGGGAAAAGAGTAACAAAAACCTATACAAGATTTCTATAATTTAACACACTGATAAATCCTTCTTATAATAGAGAACTATTTACATTTTAGTATTAATTAAATTGTACTATTTGCAGTGTAATCAAATAATAAATTAAAAATATAAACGCCAGATTTTGGATGGAAAAAAATCTTCAATCTCTGCCTGAAACAGACTAACTTACACTCCAAAATACCATTAAAGAATTCCTCCAGTCCGAGAAGAACTTCAGACCTTTGTTCAAAACGGTTAAGAGAAACAAAACAACCGACAAGTAGATATTAAATTATTGAACAACATAAAAATATGAAAATACTGCATCCAAGGTTACAAATATCCTAGTAGAGCAGTGAAAAAGGGAGATGAGAATAACCCTGGTTCGAAACTACAGCATTATTCAGACCACGGATGTTTCAGTTATAAAATGTGTCCAACCAACAGCCTTTCCCCTTACTGTTATCTTCCGAAATGCTACTGTTTTTCTTTTTGATTGCTGATTTACTGTTTATTTAATTCGCAGTCCAATTTAGATTGAAACGGAATATCGAAAATTCAAATTTATTATATAATTGTACTCAGGTTTTTAAACGACAAAGTAGTATGAAGCAAGAATGGACAGTATTTCAGTAAGCTGACATTTTGTTCATTCAATTCAAACTTCTTATTTCTCAAGGGACTATGAACGCTAGCTTCTCTTTCCGGTTGTTTAAGTTTATTTAACGATTTTCATGAACTCCCTCCGACATTACTCCTTGCGGATTTAAGTCTGTAACTGTTTAACTCCACGTGCCCAATAAATGAAGCTTCATATCCGTAACATTAGTATGTGGGTCTATTCTCCAAACTTGCTATAAAGGAGAGCCAGAAAGGTACTTCGTTGGTGGACCACCCATAAAACCCAGACGTTATATTGTCTCATACATTGCAGTCTGGCTAAAACGGCCGTGTTTCTGCATGGCTCGAGCAACAATACGGGTCTAAATCGAAGTTTTCCGGTAGACCTGGGGTGATCAGTGGACCGTAGCACAGACCATCTGACACTAAAAAAAAAGGAGAAAAAAATCAAGGAAGCTATTTTAATACCAGGGCACGGCGATCTCTTGACCTAGAAACAAGGTGAAATTAAATAAACAAATTATTGGACTCCGTGATTATTTTTTCTAAGACTGATAACCATAAAGATTTTTTTTTTGTTTACTATAAAACTTCCTTTTTTTTCTTTAACGATTTCTTTTATTATAGGACTAGCTTAGCATAAACTTTAAATACACGGTAACACATTGCGTTTATTGGATTATGTCTCTAAGGCATAACACGTTGTACATTCCGATTAAACATAAAAACAACTCCAAATTTTGTTAGCGTTAACTGTGACAAGCTGTGAACAACCAAGTTAATTAGGAAGCCTTGTTAAGCAGTAAAAATAACTCAAGTCGCTTTCTTCTTAATGATATTTCTCTCCCGTCTCCCTTCTTAAAAAACTGATCCATTTCTTCCACCTAAACTTCCCTCCTAACTCTCCCTTTTTCCACCAGTTCTGAGGGATTTCCTCACTCTTGATTACTTCGTTCTCAGTTTTCATTTCTTGCTTTTTTTAATTCATCTTGTTTCGCTTTATTAGTCTGATTGGTATAATTGTTTTGGATTTTGAGCTGAGTCAACTAAGGCCATCAGATGTAAATATATTGTATCTGGAAATAACCTATGTGTATACTAATGTCAGTATGGCTTTTTACGGGATGAAAATCATTCGTTTCAAATCATTAATTCGGTCAAGATGTGAAATGAAGCCCAAGAAGTTCCTAACAACTATTTAGAAAATTTTCCAATTATTATTAGAGAATAATCCATAGAGAAAAGGATGACTTTGAATCATAAATATGGCCCGGGAGCTGTTATACTACTGGCATTTCTCATTTTTCTGCTCAGTCATAGTATTGAAAAACAAATTGACTCTGGAACAAGAAGTACGTTCAACAAAAAGGGATGGTTTTACAAATATTAATCTTGTTCCTCCGAAAAAAACTTTTACACGCGACAACTCTAATATTATTTTCACTAATGCATACAATCAAAATTGGAACTGGCACTGTCAGAAACATCAAGCTTTATATAACAGAAAAAATAGACGGAGCAAAGATCTTCCTAGAAAAAAAATTTCTTTCTGTACTTTGAATCTCATAAAAATGCAGCCAACTACTGTGTTCCAGTACACAACACAGCCAGAATAATTCAGAGAGAGCGAGAGAGAGAGCAAAAATATACTTTCAAAAGGAATTTCTAAAGTTATTTTTAGTTTAGGTCTCCAATTTAATACGGCGCTTTTTTTGGTTGAGGCTGCCCTTCTAGTATTAAAGGAACCCACATATTTTAATGAGATTTTTATAACTGACCAGTGGTATTATTTATTTTCGATTAATCCAGAAGCAAAAATAAATTTTTATTATAAATTTTAACTATGAACAATTTTTTACATCAACTGCGTCTCTTTCAAACTTAAACAACACGTACAAAATATAAGGATCTTAAAATTTAAATTAATAAGAACGCATATGTTGCGGGAGTGGAAGTAAAATAGAAAATCTGCGGTTATTTAGAATGAAAAATTGTCCAAAGATGATCAAGGTGTCTGAAAAAATCCACCTGGTATTAGGGGGCCTCTCGAGATACATTTTGTTCGAACTAGAAGCCTATTTTCCTTAAATGCGCATGAAAAGGAAAAGTTTAGCCGAGCGATGCACCCAGACGATGATAACACCTCATCCATTGGAAGTTGCTGATTTCATAAAACAAACAATATGTTTCCAACGCAGATGGAAAACGTAGGTGGCTGAAACTAAAGGTGCGTTGAGCTGAAGATGCTACCCCACGGCCAGTTGTAATGCTGCGGTTAAAGTATCGTTAATACAGCTCAGCAGCAACTGAAAGAATTTAGCGCATATATTTTTGCGTTGCTAGACGCTTCAGCTGGCATAAAGAATTGTATTACAAGTGCCATCTGAGCTGGCGAATCGGGAATGTATAAATTGCTCGTATTTCGTTAGGATCATTCCGCCTTTAGATCCATAAAACCGTTTTATGCTTGGTCTAAAGATGCAATTCCTACAGTCCGTGCTGGTTAAGTGCATGGCCTCAAAAGTTTTCAAAGTATCACTTGTAAAAAATCAAAAAAAATCTACGTTTATGTCCTTGTGTTGGTATGTCTAGTATAAATCGTATTCGCTTAATTGGAAATTGTCACCTTAAATTACGAATGTAATTTTTTGTGAAATGATAGAAAAAGTATCCCATTAGATTTAAAATAATATAGAACCAGTGAAATAGGAGTCCTACATGAAACGAGTAGTCATAAACAAGTTTACCCAATCCGACTTACTACAAGGTATTATTTAAAATTTCGTATGATCTTTTTGTAAATGTTAAACTTATAACCACAGAACTCACTGAACGTTTATTAGCACACATTCTCGAATATCGTTCAACAAAATCAAGTTTAAAATATATTTTATTACGAAATTAAAGATAAGAGAAGCTACTACTGTTAATCAATAAAAGAAAACAGTTATTTAAAAATAAGTTTAATTTAGTTTGGTGATTAGTAACATCTTTCGCTAGAGAACATATCTTGATAAACAATATTTTCAGTGCAGTCTTCTGTTGATGGAAGTCTGAGCCTGCCTTGTAATAGAGATTTGTAAATCAACTGCTCTTATTCTTTAACTGATTAAATGATATTTACTGATAATAAATAATTTGTATTTTAGAAATAACAGGACCAGGGCATGTCTGCCAGGAGCAGAAGTACGTGGAGTTGTAAAGCACATATCTTTTAAGGGTTCGAAAGGTGATATTGGAACTAACGATATTAATAGTAGAAGATCTGAGGATTTACTTAAAAAGTACAGGTAACGTTGGTGAAAAATCAGGAGTTCGGATTAAATTTGAAGGTATCTGCAATTCTAACCAGATACGATAGGCGGAAGTACATTTTGAGAGCCTTGTCAATCAATGCGGCCCTGGAGAGATTGTGTAAGGCTCATGGGGGTTGAATTTTTCGCAGCGTGATCTGTGCTTGTTAGCAGCAGATATTGCTTCTACAGGAATGGGATACGCTTAAATAGAAGGGGTGCAACGGTATTTGCTGATGCTATCGAGGCAGTGTTAGGTGGATCGCAAAACTACTAGCTTTGGGGGATACACAGATTAATAGATTAACTAGAACTGCACAGAGATGTGAAAGTGATTCTTGCAATTCTTGCATTTGGAATGAGCAGCAACCTAGAAAGCAAAGTGTTGGGGATTTCAAGTGCTGCTCTGGGTCATCATGGAACAAGTAAATACATGGGCTGTGTTAAGGTAAGTAAGAGTAAGAACAGTTGCATGTATACTTGCACATACGCTAATGGTAACAGCGTAGTAAAAAAATTGATGAATTTGAAGTACTGATTACGTCATCACCAGGAATTTCTGCAGACATTGTAGGAATATCGGAAACAGTGTCACTCGTGCATAAGGGATTCAGAATTTGAATATGGAGAGTCAGACAGTACAGCAGGTGGTTGGAGTTGTTATGCTCTTAATTAAGAATATATTAAATCTAAGACAGTGCATCCAATAGACATGGGTGGAGAGTGCAATGTTGAGTCAGCTTAATGGGACATAAGCACTAAGAAAAAAGAATAGGAGCGTGTTAGAAGCTTAATGACTGTGATTAGTATACCAAACAACTATACAGAGAAGTAGAGTGGGAAAACAGATCAATGTCTTATGATGGGAGATTAACTTTTCAGATATTGACTAGAACTGTTGCGGTGATACTTCGGATGCTTCACACACACGAAATACATTTGTGGATCTGTTGGATGACTATTTTCAATAGTAGCATGTTAGAGAGGCAATAAGAGAGAGAACTCCTCTTGATCTGATTATCAGCTGCGATCCTTCGTTCATCAAGAAACGGCAGGTAAAGGACTTACTGGGTGACAGTGATCGCAGTGTACTGATGTGGGATTTACTTAAAGATGACGTAACTACTGTCAAGGGTAAAGGGAAGACGTTTGCTTTTGTAAGGGTGGCTACAGTGGTCTCGCTAACTAAAATGAACAATTCGCTAACTAAAAGAAAACTTCCTACTATCTAGTCTAAACTTCTTCCCCTGTAATTTGAATTTATAGTGCCTACTTCTGGAATTCCTTATAATAGTGAAGATTCTGTTTTCACATTGTACTGTTGCTCTCAGAGCGTTATAAATCTCAATCCGATCCCTCTAAGGTCTTGTTGGCAATCTCTTCAACCCACATATCCGATGTCTTTTCTCGTACTGTCGTCCATCTTTGGATCCATTCAGAAAGCTCAATATCATTTTTAGATGGGGTCTTCATACTTAGTCACAGTCGCCTCATACAGTGGGGGTTATGACCTTTCTATATCTACAGGCTTCATGTAGAGATACGGTCGGACATGAAATTCATGTCCGACCGTATCGTGACTCGCTAATCCTTTTCTTCTTCTACTATTTTTAATTCAATCTCCCACCAAGTGTGTAAGGTATTTTGAGGTTGCTATTTCCCCAAGTGTAAGACGGTGCATTTAGCTGCATTGAAACACAGCTGCTTCTTTTGTGACAATTCCTCCTGAAGCAGGGAGTGATACTTTGCGCTGATCATTAACGACTCTCCCAATCTTTACATCATCTGCAAATTTTGACATCACGCCTTATCCCTTCGTCGATGTCGTTTATGAAAACAAAAATAGTGGTCCAAGAACTGATCCTCCGGAAACCCACTTCTGAGTTAAACATGATTTTTCCTTTAAAAAAAAACATGGTTTGTGTCCCTCAAAATGCCCATTTCTATCTAAATGTCCCTGGATTGCGCTCTTAATCATTGCTTCCAAGAGTTTCCCTACTGCTGAAGTCAAACTAACCGGTCTGTAGTTACCGACTTTACTCTTAGAACCGCCTTTATGTATTGGCGATACGCTGCCACTTCTCCAATTCAAAAGAATGTCTATTGATGCCCTCACAATGAACTCAATGGTCCAATGCACTCTCTAGCCGCATCTCTCAGAATTACTGGTTCTCAATTCCAAACTGTACATCTTCTAAGAGTAAAGGAAGACCACATGAAAATGCCATTACGGTTTGATCTAACCTTGAAAAAATCGAAATACTGCCCGGAATGGTGGATCTTGTGGGTTTGCTTTTAAATTTTCCCACAAACATTCAGATGTGACACGGGGGCAGTTCGTATTGCTACAAATCAATGATATTTTTTCTTGCAGAAATTAACATTTTAATTAAGCGTATATTACTAGTTAACAAAATAAAAGACTCAAATAATGAATTAGAGAAGTCGTTTTCGAATAAAATTATTTCCCTAATGCTGTAGAATCTGAAGATAATTAGTGCTAATTTCCGTTGATGAAGTTCTTAATAATCTGTTTATGTCATATGATGTTTACGTCACAGTTAATCATGGGACACGTGGACAGTGTTGTAAAAAATAAAATGTCAAACGAGATATTAGGCCGAATCTTTCGCTACATGAGAACACTGGGTTAGCACCGTTTAGAAACACGAAAATATATTTGCCCAATTCATTTTGATTCTCTGCGATATCAGCCACTGATATGAAATGAAGGTTCTCGTAGACGCTAATGACATATATAATAAATGTTACGAACTACGGGTGTTAGGCACACTCCTAGATAGGAGTGCAGTTATACTTCAGTCATAGCATGAGTTTGTTAAGGCTGTGAAAGAAAGGAAAATAATGCAAACACATTTTCAGCTACAAATAAAAATAGAACGAAATATTTGTTTGTCATTTATGGAATATGAAAGAGTCTGTCTGACCATGTAAACAATATTGCGCACAATTTGTTACAACATGGGTAGCCACAGAAAAATTTTCAGATAGCTATAGAAAAGCCAGTTTCGAAAACTTGAGCATTCCGTGTTTATAGCTCGTACTATAGATTTCAACAGAGCAATCATTGACAAAATAAACAAATAATCTTTAATTTTTGTGGAACGAATGTGTCATACATGACCAACGATAATCACCACACCGTTAACCCCTGGCCTGCGCGTCAGAGATTAACTGTGTGGTGATTCGTAATGGTGGAAAGCAATTGGGAGAACAGACAGGATACATCCAAGTTGAATTGGCTAAATGTGACTCGGAGCTTTGTAAATAGACTGAAATCAGTTCCACATTCTAGTCTTCCTCGAAGACCTGTCTGAGGCTCTACTTGATTCATCTCCACTGTTACTGGTCCTAACTGCTACAAATCACAGACACCACTTATTCTAGTGTTTACTGTCTACTAGAGGCCATACAAAAGCCTCTTTGAATTCATAACAAAGAGAATACCCTTTACAGATGAGTCAAAATTATTTTTAATCGGATTTTCGGAGCATTTTCATCGGGAGAGAACTGAAAAATAGATTCCATCCCGTTAACATCATGAAAAGATAAAGATACTCATTGTGAGGTGATGGTTTAATGATAGTACCTGGCATCACTGTCAGACTCAATTATTGAAGACTTTTGTCCTCAAAGCTCTCCTATAGAATCATCAGAGCGAGAGTATCGTATATATAAAATAACTAGCCAAATTGTTAGATTCAAATGCAATAAAATGTGATTAAGATAGTCTAGTCTAGTCAAGAGGGTTGCTAGTCACTGGTTACTCCTCCCCTCTCAGAAAACTGAGCTTGCATCAGCCCATTACACAAGAATAGGATACCTACGTCACTAATTAACAACCCTGTTTTCTCGTGAGTAGTTCATGTCATGCCTGTATTATATATCTGTATTTGTTCCTTAGCATTGGACCACCACAGTGTAGATGAATAAATAAAAGAATTCAACTGGAGAACAAAATAGAAATGAAATATTCACACATGTACGACCTGTATCTCAGGAAACTCAGATCTGACCAAGAAAGAGCGGAAAATCTAAACTGATGATACCATTGTAGTGACTGAAAAACCTTCAGAAGTCTGGAAATATACCACTGTAGTGTTGCCAGCAGATAAAGGCAGCAAAACCGTAGTCATCAAAATGAATGATTACCGCTATAAAGAGACGCTCCTAAAAGACAACGACACGTAACCAACCGAAGACAAGAATTCCCAAAAGGAAAGTAAAGCACAAGTCTTCTACTTGACTACAAATGCACCAATAAGATTTCGGGGAACACCACTCACCAGGCCAGTTGTGAACTCCAAAAGTGTTATAACCTCCTGAAGATGTACAAGTGGGTCGCTCGCTGAATTTTCGCTGTATGGACTACCTAAGTTCATTTCTGATTAAGAAACTGCACTTACATGAAGAAATTGATGCTCAATTCGCAATAATAGTTTGTAAGTTTTGTCAGAAAACAAGAAATGTATAACACCGACAACGTCGTCTGACGTACTAATTATATCAATATTCACAGACATCGCTGGAGCAAGTACAAGATCGTTGGTTCAATAAAATAGAGCATTCGCAGTTCCAACGAACCTTATTGTGGATGACTTCTGTATCAGTTTTTCAATGTCGCTTAATAGTTCCCCTTTTAGAATGCCTTCAAAAACAAAACTAAGCTATTTCTGTTATGCAAGAAACGGAAATTCTCTTCAGTACCGAAATTAAAATGCCGAATATACTGATCATACATTTATAATTATTCCTTAAGAAGAATAGTTCTTTTTTTATCTTCCAATGGAAAGGTGTTTTCTCTGAAACACATTCTCGCTGACATTATCTTTTAGGCATTCCTTTAAAATTGACATCACTGTACATAACATTTGCTGTTAAACTGCTCAACCACTAGATATACTTCTCTAAAATGCGGCACCTCTCCATCTGCGAGGAGGCCGAATTTTAAATAGTTGAATGTATACTCCTTTAGTGTTACTTATTTAATTAGTAGCACAAATCCGCAATTCTTTTTTCCAAGACTTCCACTACAGCAGGAAGGCCCCTCCAAAGCCTTATCAGTATCCACAGTGAATTCTTTGACATCCTCATTCCATTCTGGCTGGACTGGAAATCTTAACCTGGACAATAGCAGAGACTCCGAAAACGACTCTTTGAAAAATCAGTTTACATATGCGTACTGTTCGTGGTGCAAATATAGCTGAATGGCTTTCTATATCAGCTTCAATGATGTGGTCCATCGACCAAAGTTTCCTGTCTCATCCATTTTCCTAGAATGTTTCCATTGACAAAAACATTACTGTTTTTGTGGCACACGAGCTTTTAGTTATTGATGAACATGCGCTTGGATACGTACTGTATCTTACGTATTATTATTACAGCTAAGTATTTTAGAGTACTAAAATAATTTTAGCGCAGCAAAAGAGTCTCTTCAATAAGTTTTATTAATTTTTTGGCCAAAGTAAGGCCTGTATAATGCATTGCATTTTAACGTAATTTTTTTATCCCTCTAAGTAAAGTAATTAGGTAGAAAAATCTTGCAAAAGTGATGTCAAACTGACCATATACTATATTTCTTTTAAAAAATTAACCATAACAAAATTAATATAAAAGAAAAGAAAAATTCATTTAAAAAGTGAACACATAGAAAGAATTTTTATGATGCATTTCCCATTTTAAATAAATTAGGATATGCAATTATGTTCTACAAAGCTCGTGTCATGAAGCTTTTGTCCTAACTTTTTTCAGTTGGCATTAGCTTAAAAAATATATAAATAATTTTCTTAATAATTGAGTCCTTAGTGACTTTATCCTGAGTAATAGATTCTAAACGTTAGGCAGGTGGAGTGAAGTCAAAGAAACGTTACAATACTTTGTTATTAATTGCAGAATTGAACCCCAGCTGGAATGTCTGCCCCTGTCTGAGGGGAAACATTCCCTTTTGCGTCAGCTTATCTTCCTACCAACGAAGATCAAAGGAGGACTCCGTATCAGTCGAGTCGGCATGATACATCGCCATCTACCACTCCTTTGGAGATGTTTTGATTCCCGTCGAAAACTGTAGGAATTTCTAAAGTCCTCTTCATTCGAGGCCGCAGTTAGCCGATCTCAGGCAAAAGGTGCAGCGTTTTTGCTAGTCAGTTAATTCTGGTGTTTCATCCTGCACAACATAGCAAATCGGCCCATGAACTACTTGAACACACAGTACACTGATGGTTATGAGGACACTTAGGGGCTGTGAATACCAATATAAATAAGATCAAAGGGATTTGTGTCATTTTATTTTGACCATATGAAACTGCTCAGTAATTAGAAGTTCTATGTTGATATGCTGATCAAACTACATGATGCCACTGCTGTCATCTGATCTGCCTTTTATTTTTCCTGTCTTTCAAAAAATCAAGCAGAACGTAAGCTAACAGAATTCTGCCGACCCGATGCCAACTCTCAAGTAGCCGATGAGAACACAACAGATGATGTTGTCACTAGCAATGAAACTGCATCGTACCTCCCCACATAACCGATGTATCTCTCCACGTTTGTCTATCTGTCTGTTCAAAAGTTCACGAGCTGCACGTAATTCTGTCCAAAACAAATCTTTGTTTTTTTTCCGCTGCCACATCTGCACGCTATGCCACCGTTACTATAGCGACAGCGAAAAAACCTGTATTATCAATACTGTCTGATAATTTCGAACAACCTCAGTCCCCTACAAAATACGTTTTTAGCTGTGCTGTTTTCTTATTGGAGCTCAGTATCAGACTCCAAAAAGGCCAAAAAAGAAAGGTTACTTCCATTTCTCGGATGTCTAAGAACCAGAATGTGGTCGTTTTAATCATTTTTCCAACGGTTACATGGATAAATAATAACTAATGCTATATAAAAGTTCTTCTCTCCTCAAGTAACCCACACAAGTATGGTAATTAATAACATCACTGCTCTAGCACCGTTTGAAGGTCTAAATTCGATTTCAGTTACCTGCTGAAGTTGACAAATACTTTTTGTACAAACGGGAGGAGCTTTTATGGATTTCTTTAACACCTCGGCCTAGTTGTTCGGCCTCCGGCAATGGTGCATAAATGTTTTCGTCCCTCAAAATAGGCATGGTCGTAAAATACATTAAATATGAATACGCGATAAACTGACGCCTCAAGGCCTTAGTTTTCGATGAAAATTCTGTTTCTTTAACCAAAGATAATACTAGCGAATTATTTTAATAACAAACACATTCTGATGACCTATGAGAATGTGGCATACGTGGTTGTATGGACAACCACGTTTCGTTATATAACAAAACAACTAAAAATTCATATGCAAATGGTGGTGTTCCTGGATCCCCTAGTTCTCTTCATTCCCATCAATGTAAAGTGCTCTAACTATTCTCCAGTAAGCTCAATATTTATTCTGCCCCATCCCCTTTTCAAGGCACGCCCGCATATGCAAAACAGCGCCTATTGTCTTTACCATATCCGTCCATCGGGCCTCATGTAACATCTTGACTTCCATTAGATTTTCATGAAATATTAAACTTGATTCTTTTGAAAAACGTTCAACCCAAATTTCATTAAAATCGGACAAACGGAAATTCGGTTCCTCCTCCAAGAAAAATTTACAGTTCTCTGTTATGCAAAGTCAGATCGACCCTGAAATTTTAGCACATGTCCTCTTAATTTGTGGGAAAGGCTTCACTATCAATTTCAATTCGACAGCACCCACCAAAGTTCACCCTTATATTGGAACGTTCGGACATCACAGGAGATGGGAAATTCGGGTCGGTACCTATTTTCAGCATATGTTCATTGTTCTCATCTCGTTTCTCAGACATTTTAAAGCATTCAATTGAAATTTATGATTATCTCTTGCTTCAAAATGGCAGGAGTAAGAACGGGAACAGTGATCCATGTGCATCACTTTGTTTGTGGAGTCATTTACAATTCAAAACCTTGATAAAAGCATATACTTAACAGGAATCAATATTACAAATAAATTTACAATTAAGGTTATGAATAATTTCATTAACTGCAAATTTAATAAACACGTTTATATTATGTATATAAACATTTTGAAACAGATTTGCTCAATCCTACAGAAAATTTCAGGTGTTGTTGAATAGAAGCTAATGTATTAAGAATGAATTTTCATTTGATATGTATATATTAACATGATGATGATGATGAAATTTAACATTGGCCTAAATAAAATATTTGTTTAAAGGTATTACTGGTTGCGAATTCCATCAAAAGTTTCTCAACTGCATGAGTGGCTTGGCAGTTTTAACACGCAATGAAGGGTTGTTCCAGGACCCTTGCATTTAAAGCTTCTTGGATGTAATGGATTTGTAATATCACAGGATATAGAAAATAAACTTAATTTCCATAACTTAACGTGATGTGGTTCCTTTACTTTTAATAATTTTACGTATTAGTACAGTGCAGATTCCCTTCTGATAAGCTCACGCACACAGTGATAGGGGAGGTTAATGTAATAGGAACTATTAAAATACTTTCCACGTTTATTTAAGAAGACTAGAATTAAAGAATCTGATGAATCTCTGCTTCCTTGTAACCACGAGCCATAGATCTCTTGTTAAGAAATAAAAATGAAACACACGCGCGCTCTCTCTCTCTCGCATAGTCATACAGAAGCTTGGTTACCGAAAGACATTGACTACGTCTAGACAATTTTAACCTAATCCAGCTATCTAAGTGCACGCATCTCTCTCGTCACTAATTTTAAGACTCCTTTCTTCTAACAGAATAGAAAAGCCAGGAAGTCGTAGCTGAATTTCAAAGTGGATCGAGGTGACAGCGTGCTGGATCATGCAAACATGAGCTTATCAGCAAGTTGTAACTGCATTGTGTGACTGTCCAAAGATGAAACTTTGAAGAATTTTAATTCGCTCACCGATACGTTATTTCTAAGGCGTATTAAATGGGATGAGCAAACGAAGTGAGTGGACAACCCTTTTGTCGATATAAAGCAGTGCATTTTTCAAAATGGATAATAATTATTTAGAATTAATATAGTTTCTTAATAACATGATGTGGATTTTTTTTATGTTGCGTAATTCTTTCTTAATCATTGGAGAGTCAAACAATACCCATTTCAACAAAAAAAAAAAACTCTTATTTTCCATATTTATTTTTTGAATAAACTTGACTTTATTCTTAGAACTTCATGACATCATTTTAAGGTTAATTGAACCCTTTGAGGCCTCTTCTATGATATATTTAACAATCTGAACCAAGACTTGAAATTAGACTAAGAAAAGTTTTCCTTTTGAAGACTTTTTCAATAACTCGTGACGCTTTTCTGGTTTTTCTTTATTGTTGAATTTTGCTTCTATTTGAATCAACTTCATCAAAAAGAATTTGACAACACAAAACTTGAAGAGGACATCATTTTCACGGGACTAAACAACATATAAAATGATTTATTCAGAAGATTTCTTACTGACCAGAATTTTACTACTGGATTTGACAACCTAAGAAGAAGACTCCTATGAAGATTCTCCTTTGAGCCTGGAACACTTGGCTAGCTTTTCCAATTTAAGTTACTTATGGACTAGTTGTTTTGATCATTTTTGGATGGACTTTATCATTGTCAACCTGGTACGTCACAAAATTTAGAATTGCACTGGACTGACACTCTAGTAGGACGTTCTTCAAGGAAGATTTCTGTCCTAGCTCTGAAAGTTTGGATGGTTTCTTTAAGTTAACTCAACTCACAAAAATTTGCTTATTTATCCTTTGTGAATTTTTTAAATTTAATTTTTATTTTATTTATTTTTTTGCTTGTAACCAGGCCCGGCGTCTTCCGAGGAACGGTATTTTTGGCATCTATTGGTATTGCACTACACCCCAGTGGATGCAGAATTGCTAGTACCCATATGGCTTGTATTGCTTCCCGTTGTGTGTGGGATTTAGTCCATGTGGTAAGAGTACTGATGTTGTCCTTCTCTTCGTGGTGTGAACATGTAGTGCTAAGTATCCTTCCTGGTAGCAAAGTAACCAAAAACAACTAAACACAACAAAAACTGCACAAACAAGACGCTACACTCATTCCTGACTATTTTACAGTTAAGTACCATCAGTCTATCACGGCGGAGTTGAACTAACGTTCAAGAGCTGCCCTACATAACACACACACACATTTATTGGAGAACCTCTGTCGATACACGATGGCATGCAGGTTATAATGACAGCGCATTCTCGGGCGCCTCAGGGTTAATATCTGTTCCCAACAAGAGCTACCTCACCCACAGCCTCAATTGGCTTTGAAGGGTAAACGCTGACTACAACTGCCCTTTTGTAAGGTAGGACCGCCAGGTGGCGCTTAGTAATATACCTTGTGTATCTTGTGCTCCTAATCTTAAGTAATTTAGGTGAATTACATTAATTGCGTGACCTTTCAAGTGATCAAGTAACAATCAGTGAATGCCTATCTACTTGTGCTTGAAGTTTCAGCAGCGTTGGTCCAGCAAAAGATAAGTATTTTACTAAATTCTCTTTTTGGCTTTGCGACAATGAACTTCTCCAAGATGGACGCTTTCTTGTACAGTAGCTATTTCTTATACATCATAATGGCAGTTACTGGACACTAGCTAAGTGCTTCGCTGACCAGTAACGTGTCCCTCGCTCTTGCTCCGTTTCGTGTCACCTCCCTGCCTGTGGCAATTCCTCCACAGCAGGAGGTCCCATAAGGAGAAAGCTTTGTTTGCAGCAGTGACTAACGGGGTTAAATTGTGTGTGAGCAGGTTTGACGGGCACACCAACTGATTACACAAAAGAAGGAAACAAACAGCAAGAATCAACCCCAACTCTAGTTTCCACTCTTCCTGAAGGAAACATCCTAGAACAGATTCGTACGTTGCGTTTGTAGCTGGAGAGCCTGATGGCCAAATCAAATAAAAAGATCACCACAGACCTTCGTGGTGAGATTGTCAATATATGAACAAAGGTGGAGACTATATTAATGAACACTCACGTGAAACAAGAAAAGGCCAACGCTAAACTGGAGGCTTTTCTCATGGATAGGGCAAAACAAATGCCACAACGTGCCCCATCCTAAGCAGACACGCTGAGGAAACCTGCCGATAAATCGGCAGCCACTAGTAAACAAATGACAACGAAGAAAAGAAACCTTACTCCAGCAACCAAATGTTGTAATACTAAAGCCTGCTACAGATGACGCCCCCAAGACAAATGAGGGAATCAAAACAACTGTGATCACCAAGTTACACGATGATCTGAAAACCACAAAGATTAAATCAATCAATTTACAGAAACGGAGACACAGGAAGGGGCTGCCAAAATTCTCAGAAACCCAAGAATTCAGTCGCTAGGGCTAGTGGCTGAAACTCCAAGAAAAAAAAGCCCGGTGATAATCATTTTTGATGTGAACAAAGACCTAACTCGGGATGAACTTAAAGAGGAGTTATACTATAGAAACTTAAAGAGGAGTTATACTATAGAAACTTACAGAAGGACCTTCCGTACGCGGAATTGGATCAACTAATAAACCCAAAATATAAAACAAGATCTAGGAATGGAAATGCCACCAACTAAGTGGTCGGATCTTTCCCCATCAGTATGGCAAAAAATCAGAAACCAAAACAGAATTTACATTTAATGGGGAAGCCACCATTTTAAGGAACGTGTGGTTGTCCCCAAATGTTTTAAGTGCTGCGACTTCGGCTATACCACACACATGCACCCAGACTGAGCTAACCTGTGGGCACTGTGCCGAAAAAGGGCAAAAATACAACACATGCTCTAATAAATCAACCGAGCCCATCTGTGCGAACTGCAAGGCACAGAAAATGCAACATGACCATTCAATCATGGATAATAAATGCTCTGTCTACCTAAAATACAAGAGCATACACCAGGCCCAAACCGATTATGGGTATGCCGCATAAATTCTATAACACCAAGAAGATTAAATTTTTACAAATCAATGCGCAGCGGGCTCGTGCGATAGTAGACCAAATAAGGGAAAAGAGAACATCGACGTTATCCCCTAATACAAGAGACCTAAACGCATAATAAGGAAGTCAGTGGGTACCCCCTAACTTACAAGATCGCTCAAGTGGATGAAGACACCCCATTGGGCTGCTGTAGCGGTCCGAAAACCTAATATTACGGTCACGAAAATCGTACACTTTTGCTCGGCCTGAGCTGCATATGTGCATCTTGTTATACCTCTAGGAGAATTATATGTTGTCTCGCTGTATTGTAGGCCGGGGGAAGACATCCGACCTGCAACCAGATATATGCAGACAGTCCTTGCAGAACTTCCCAATGCAAAACTCGTAATCGGCGCTGATGTTAATTGCCGCTCCCAGCTGTGGCCCAGTGAGACAGAAGACCGATGTGGGAATGGCCAGCGGCTGGAGGAATTCCTTGAAAATTCCACTCTCACCGTCATAAATCAACCAAACAACCCAGCAACCTTTTCCAATACTCTTTGGGAGGCCACAATCGATTGCAACCCTTGCAACCAGATCACTGGCACGATATCTCTCAAACCGGACGGTACATGACAACATCCGACCATTGGACCATTACGTTCCAACTGAAACAGACCATTGCTCGCTCACCAATAATCAAACAGATAATGCATATATACGCCCTCGCCAAAGTGGACTGGAAACTCTTCAAGCAGGTTCTGGCCGACTCCTCTCACAGGCTTCAAAGTACGTGATTTTCAAGCACTAAATCCACACAACACCAACGTGCTATCACAGACATGATCACATTAGCCTGCAACATCTCCATCAAAAAGAAGAACCCCAAACGAGGTGGAGTCGCTTAGTGGGGACCTCAGCTAGAAGCCCTAAGACGCGACATAAATCACAGGCTAAAAACTTTCAGGGCGCCCGCAGATCATGGCCAGAGGCTGAGGTATAAGCTCTCAGGCAAAAGTCCAGGGAAATCCGGAATACCTACACCGCATTAATTACGAAGCGCAAACGAAAATCGTGGGAAGGCCTTTTTTTTTTTTCAACACAGATCCCTGGGGGGGGGAGTCTTCAAGGTCCCAAGAGGTGAAGTGATTCCATCCACAAAGACTCCTCTTGGAACTATGACCACGAGTTGGCATGCATCGATAAATAACGTACTTGATGTAATATTCAAATAGCCACCTGCCCCATCCACTCCGCAGCAAATACAACTGTGCAAAGACAACAAAACCACGCAACAGCAGGAGCTTCCATTCACAGCCGAAGACCTCAGTATCGTAGCATCAAGACTGAGAGACGGAAAATCACCGAGACTAGACTTGATAGAACCAGAAATTGTGAAAACGGTGGCGGAGTACAATCTAGAGCTTCTCCTTAATCTCTTTAGCCATTTTCTCCAGTGTGGATGGTTCCCAACAGATTGGAAAATGGCAAACATCAGGCTAATTTTGAAAAATTCCAGCAAACCCCTATAGACCCGTCGCTCTCCTGTCAGTAATAAACAAGTTATTTGAGCATCTTTTAAGACAAAGAATAGAAACATATTACGACAATACCAACTTAGAACTCTTTATTATATACAGAAGGCACATTGCTATATACAACTTCCTTACTCTCCCCAAATCAATATGGATTCAAAAAGGGTCGTTCCATTGTTGTTGCCCTGGAGAACATGATTGAGGGTGCGAGCACAGACAGAAAATATTTGTCAGCCATCTCAGTGGACTTTGCCGGGGCGTTTGACGCACACTGGTGGCCAAGCGTCCTCGGCAGACTCCGTACAGCAAAGCTCCCTAGAACCAGTACCAATGCATAAAAAATTATGTATCACAGCGGAGCATAACCGTCAGGACACTGTATAGCAAAGTTACGCGCCAAATCTACAGAGGATGTCCCCAGGGCTCTGTCCTGGGCCCCCTATTATGGAACATCGTACTTGACGAGTTCCTGAACATAGACCTGCAGAATATCCAGTCTCAAGCATATACAGACGACTTAGTCCTTACCCTTGCCGCTATTAGATCCCAACTGGAAGCCGCAGCAAATAGAGCACTCGGCACTTTACAGGAATGGGCCTGGCACAACCACCTGGAAATCTCACCAGTAAAGACAAATTCCATCCTGCTTAAAGGCTCCCTGAACGTAGCGAGGCCACCCCAAATCAAAATCCGAGGAAGAACTATCCGGTTAACAACTGAGATGAGATATCTTGGAGTGATCTTGGATAGAAACCTATCTTTCACACCACACTGGAATTATCTACATACCAAGATTCCAAAATATATTGCACTAGTGGCAAGAATCGCACGTCGGGACTGGGGATTGAAGCAACGTGCGCTCACCCTCTTCTATAAGGCTATGTCCACCCCCATAATCACCTATGCATCCGGTATCTGGTTTTCAAAGACCACCACAGCAGTTAATAAGAGGAAGCTTGACTCGATTCAGCGTGTCATCCTACTAATCATCACCCCCGGGCCAGCATGCATGCCTTGCAAGTTGCTGCCCGGGGTGCTACCTCTAGATCTAGAAATAGTCATATGTGCTCTGCTTTATATCCTTTCCAAATGTAAAGCCATCTCCTGTGTCGATTTTATCACCGACCCCTCAAATAACATCAAGGCCGAGAAGAAGCGCCTCACTACATACTTGCAGCAGGCCTGGCAGGCTAGGTGGACACACTCTACAAAAGGAGAAGTCACCAGAAAATTCATTCCTACAATAGCAACAGTATACCCAAAATCTCCCACATGGTTCTCCTCTGGCCTATACATCACCTTTCTGTTAACTGGCCATGGATCTATCAGAGGAAAGCACACTGCACTTGGGATCACCGAAAACACACAGTGCATCTGTGGTTCCCTCGAAAAATGGGATCACCTGATGTACGAGTGCGAAATATATGAACATAGTGGCATAGTGTTTGGGTAAGGCACCACCTGTGGTTTCCCACATCTGCGCCATCAGTATTCTTGTGATGTATACAGAACTCTGTAAAAGCCAGAAAACGTGTAGTGTGTTGTATGTGAAGAGTTGTGTTGGGTTCTGTTGTAATCTTCTGGCTTCTTAGCCACAGGGGCCCTAGTGGGACTCCACGTTGCCCGCCACCACCACTGGGAGGTGAGCCAGACTTCCGCAGTACTCTGGCTGCTCTCCGTCACGGGCAGCCTGAGATTCCTGACGGAGGAAAAAAATGATAATAATAAAATAAAAAAATGGTGAGATTGAGTGGGGAAGATAGTACGAAAAGTGGAATCAAAGTGGGAACAAGGAGGAGAAATCGTAAGTGATGGGAAGGAAGGTATTCTCCAGATGAGCAAAGAGGTGAGGAGAAGAAGTGGGAATCACCCCTGGCATTGTGAGCCCACCCATTGCCAGGGAAGAAGACAGTTTGCAGAACAAGGGAGGTCTGCAAAGGAGAGTGCCATGTTGTCATACCACATCTGGCAAGCCAGATTTCAGCTGCATTCGACCAATTCAAAAGGTATTCAGGTGAAAAAAAAAAAAAGTGTGAAGAGTTAGTGTCATCATTTGGGTGTCCTGGAATTGATAATGTGTGTAGAACGACTTCTCTGGGATACATCTTGAGAGAATTCAGTGAGAGCTATATAGAAGTTTTTTTCCGTGAGAAAAAGGTACTCAGAATTTCGGGGATTTTCTTGTATCTTCGTGAATAGTCTAGTCCGGTAGTCGTCATACTGTGGACAGAGATACATGACATGTTCCCGATTTTCTTCATGGCCACAGATACAGAATGGGTTTTCTTCAATTCCAAGCGCGGTTAATTTATATCTAAATGGGTTATGCCCTGTAAGCAGGAAGATGACTTGGAGACCTGAAGCAAACCAGGGAGGAGGCTTTGGGTATTTCAGTGATACAGTTGGGATAAATTTTTTGGTAACATCACCTTTTGTTGTAAAATCCCAGTGATTTTGTCATATTTCACGCAGTTTTTCTGCTATCCTTTTCTTTTCTTTTCATGTTCTGGGTAATTTTCAATATTCAGCTGAATGCCAGCGACTGTACAAGGGATCCCTTTTCTGAGTTTATGATGTAGTCCGCTCTTGATGACATCAAGGTGGAGGGGAAAACAGCCAGCCAAGACGTGGAGGGCGAGGGGCTTACGGTGCAATAAGTTCTTGTGATGGTTAAAAGCATAGAGCGTTGGAGAGATTCCAGTTTTTTTTCGATTTCTGTCAAGGATAGCTCTGTGACACCACACAGCTGCACCGTAACAAACTATGGGAAGGAAGATAACTCTGTAGATGAGAGAGAGGGCCCTCCGTTTAAGCCCCTAGTCTGTCCGGCTGATGCGTGTGATCATGGCATCTCAGAGTAGAGCCTGACTGGTCTGTTTGCGATCTTGATTGTTGGAGGTCTTGAAATCTGCAAGGTTCCCTTCAACAGGATTGACTTCGTCTTTTCTCCGGAAATTGAGAGTCGACGTAAGGCAGCCCAGTCGTGTAGTTTTTTGATTGCATGGTTGGATCTGGATTCCAGCTGTGCCCTAGTCTCAGCATGAACTATCAGGATGAGGTCATCAGCAAATGCCACAGAGGAGGCTTGCTCGAGGTCCATCTCCAGGAACTCGTCCAGGACAATAGACCAGAAGAATGGTCCCAGGACAGAGCCCTGAGGGCAGCCCTGTGAAACTTGCCTGATGAAGCGCTGAAACTTTTCAGCAACAGTAATTTTTCTGTAGGTTAGATTGTTGTTGTTATTTATTTTTAGGAGCATTAGCAACTAAGGCCATATTGCTCCGGGTAAGTTAGGTATGATTTAATATAAGCTGGTTTGCATATAAGCAGCAGCCTCATAAGGATGCTGGGCCACCATATCCTATCGAATGCTCCCTCGAAGTGAACGGTTATTGCCACAGAGTACTCGAAATCTGTGGTTGTAGCTGTAGAGATCAGGTGGTGAATTGCGTCTACTGTGCTGGTTCCTTGCTTGAATCCGAATTGGGTCGTCAAAGCTAGGTTCGCAGCTATGTAATGACTGTTGAGTCTATAAACTAGCAGTCTCTCCAATAATTTTGCCGATTTAGGACCGCCGGTCCAATTTCGGTTTTCTGGTGGTTTGTCTGGGCTTTTTAAGATTAATTTAAAGTGAGCATTCTTCCAGGTTAAAGGGAACTCGCCATACTCGATGAACCTATGGAGGGGGCGAGCCGCAGAGGGTACTACTCTGCAATTTTTTAATGATATCTACCTCCAGTAGGTCATGGCCTGGAGTCTTTCCTTCATTAGTCTTTTGGAGGGCAGCTTGTAGTTCATCCATTGTAAATGGTTCTTCAGCGTTGTCTGAGGAGTAGTCAATTGTTCATATTGACAATTTCGTTTTGGTCGAATGTCAGAGGGTCATTGTGATTGGGAAAGAAAATGTTTAAAAGATGGTAGTGTGGCTCGAGATCTTTGGAATTCCTTTCTAGAACGGTGGACAGCCTTTCTGAGATTATGCAACTCTGCGTTCCACCAAGGAGCTAAGTTCCTAAAGGGCTTCCTTTTAGGGATGGATTCAGTGCATGCTTCTTGAATTATTTTGGTCAGTGTTGTAATGCATTGTTCAGGTGCATCCTGAGTGATAAGAGGAGTATCTTCAGATAGTTTTCTGTTGAGAGTTTCTTGAAAGAGAGTCCAGTTAGCTTTCTACATGCAAAAGCGAACAATATCCTGTTGCATAGGTGAAGCTCTGTCAACAGTCCGGCCAAGCGAGAAGGTAATGACTGGATGGTCGGACGTTGTCCAGGATTCCTGAACTTTCCATTTCGTAAATTTTGGGGCTATTGAAGTGGTGGCCAGAGTGATGTCTGTTGTACTCTCCCAAAGTGTGGAGCTAAAGGGAGGGAGATTTCCAGGCCGATTGAGTACCTGAAGGTTTACTGCTGTGATGAAATTTCCGAGGTGCTCGCCACTACGTGTCCCAGTCCGGTCAGGCGTGGTACTGTGCCCAAGTTGAGAACGACAGTTAGCGTCCATAGCGACAAGAATTTTACCACCAAGGAGAGTATCCAGAGCTGTCTGAAGAAGATTTGTTACAATGTCGATGTCGGCACCCGATCTAGAATAGATCGAAAGCAGGGATCCCAAGGCTGTGGAAAGTTCGGCGCAGGCACTGATAGAAGTGCAGAGGAATGTAATCTTAGTAACGGTTATTTCAGTATTTTTGACTGCTATTGCATTAATTTGAAGAAAATTAATCTCGGAGTATGTTCTGTTTGTGGGGTGTCTATCCATAGTTACTTCTATTTTGGTAATTACTCTTGGATTTCATATAGGTGAAGTGGTCGTGTGGGAGCTTGTTGCTCTTGCAATTTGCACAAATGGCAGATTGGTCTTTGTTAGGGCATGTGCTCAATTTATACCCGTGTTGGGCACAATGGCCACAAGTTGATTGCCATTGTTTACATGTATGCAACATGTGTCCAAACTTTAGGCATTTGAAGCACTTTGGGACTGGGACATGTTCTTTAAATCGATGGCAACCCCAGCACACAAAGACTCTTTCCTGTTTGGTAAAAATATGTCAAGCGTCTGGAGATAGTTCGACGATCCAGTTCACCGATGAAGGCGAAGTAGTTTTGGTACAGTACTTTGGAATAAGATGCTGGTCTATGTGCTCCTCATTCAGGTGGGGGTGGATATTTTTATTGTATAATTCTTCTTTTAGTTCTTTGGGATTGACTGTTTTATCAATGTCAAACAACACGATTGATGGTCCCTTACGTTTGGGAACTTCTGCTTTTAAACCGATTGAAGTGATTCTTGGATTCTGCAAAATAGAAATTGCCTCCTCCCTGGTAGCTTTTTTCTATGACAAGTCCCGGTAGGCGTGTCTTTCTCATACTCTTGATTTTTTAAGGTCTTCATTTGCTCCTTAAGATTTGATGTGACAACATTTTGACTGCTTCACTTGTTTCTAGCTTCGACATGTCTGTGGGCTTTACTAATACTACATATGACTCTGGAGGTGTAGACGCTGGTTTAACGGCCTGGGAAATCTGTTCTTTAACAACAGCAGGCGGTGCTGGCTGTTCGCTCCTCAATGCCTCTGAATAGGAACGAGGACGTTGTGGCATTTCATTTTTCCATTCCGTGGTGAGCATTTCGAGTTTAGCTGTCAGGCGCTCATTATCTGTGTGGAGGTGTAAGATTATCACTTCCATCTTGGACCATATTTCGGTCCTAGTGGCCACTGTTATTCTGTTGGCTAGCTTGGCCATATATTTTTCAAGAACATCTCTAAGTTTGAGGAATTTATCAATTGGGATCCCTCGGAGTTTATCGTTTATCTTGGTGTCATCTTTGTCAGGTTCACTAGATTCATCAGAGTCTGGTTCCCTGTTGGGTGAGAAAGCCGTACAGGATTTAAGGTTTAACCTTTTGCTTTTTCTTTTAGCTGTCTGGAAATTTGTATCCTTGTGAGTTGTCTCAAGATCGTGAGGCGTGAAACCACATCTAACCCGAGCTGAAGGATCAGCACGCTGCCTCTCATTGTATTCCAAGTCAGACATTACTGCGCCTTGTACGAAAAGTTTCCAAAATACTGTTTAACGAGTCAGTAACCATACAGTCCTTTAATACTTCTTGAGCAAAGTTCAGTGATGTGTCACTTTGTTCAGTAGGGGACAGCAGTAGGGAAGAGTCATTATTATTTAGTTATTATTATTATTATTATTTTATTTATTTTTTTTTTATTATTATTATAAAACAAAATCACTTGTAGAGACAACGAATTGTAAGATTCCTTTGGCTTTCTGTGTAAGGAATCACTATTGTATAAAATTTATGTTAATAAAGAATCTAATATGTAGACTTTAAAACTCCTGAGAAAGCAACAAGCGGGACGAATACGGGGGAAATGCAAGAAGGTCATTTTCATTATGCAAACACTGGAGAAAACAGAACTAAAAAGCAGTCTGTCCCTTCAAAGTCACTAAAACGATACCCCTCCCCGGTCAAGGTAGCCAGATGTGGGCGTGGAAGCAGAACACTACTCTCTCCAATTTCCTGTCTATGGCGGTAAGTTTACCCTACCGACAGACAAAGACGTTGGATAAATAACGCTACAAATCAGGCTGAATATTCACAGAAAGTAAAATATTTTCTTACCAGAGAGAGAGATCCACAGGAAGGTACAAATCTGTTCACTAAGTTCTGCAGGTGAAGAACAATTTGTCCATATTAAAAAAGGGAAAACAGAGTTAAAAATACGCGTCCAGTCAGTTTCCTGGCGCAGACAACCCCCGAAATATATGAACAGTTGAGATGCCTCCTCCTAAGTAGGATACATTACCTTCCGAAAAACCAACAACAGCACATCCTCGAAAGAGAAGAAGGCTATGTCGCCTTTAAGCGCTATGCAGAAGACTTATTCACACGACGGAAGACACTTCCATGGATACAGTCACTATCTGGATCATCATCTAAACCAAGAGAAAACAACCACCTATATTTTGGGAATCAATGCAGAGACCCACCAGCAAATGAGACTACATCACCACCAAATCTGAGAAGATTCAGTACAAAGTACAAAGTATGTTGATGGTCAAACGGCACCAGGAATTTTTCCCATCTCCGCGAGTGTTCGCTGTATCGAAGGACAGTACTCTGTCAAGGCCAGAGATTTAAAAGTGTGTGGATCATGTGTTGTGTAGTATGTTGTGCCCATTGTTCTTCTGGCCTATTTGCCGTCGAGCCCCTGATGGGACCCGACGTTGTCCGTACTATGCCAACGAGGAGGCTGGCCAGGTGTACCTTGAAATTTATTATACTCTGGCAGGTCCCGCCGCCTAATTTCCTGGGATTTCAGCGGCTGGGTCCTATTAAAAAAAAAAAAAAAAAAAATGATCGCTGTGGTATAATTGCAAAATAGCTATTACGAGATAGTAGTATGTGGGGTTTGTTCCCCGAAATTACCATGGGGTTGTACGCTAAAATGACAAGTTCTAGAGGCCTAATGGGGCGGGCAATAATTTTGGTGCTAATTTAAATTTGGATGCTTGGGGCTTTCGCGGTGTATAGTCAAAGAGAAGGGTAGGGAGACTGAGGGCTGGGGGGGAAGAAAGAGAAGTAAGGGGCCGATAGGGTAGATGGCCCCTGCATTCAGTGGGGCATGCCCATGCCCCACCAGAGGGAAAGGGGGATGGCAGGAGGAGGAGAAGACAGCGAACCATCTCCCCCCCACCAAGGAATAGGAGTGAAAGCAGGCTGGTCAAGGTTACCAGCCCAGATCGCCATATGGCTAGGTGGCAGCAATGTGCTGCAGTAATTTCTCTGAGCCCTTGCATGGTAGTCTTGTTGTCTTGATTAGGTTGTGAAATGCCTGTGCTGGATGAGGTTGTCTAATCGGGTTGTCACGTCAGGTGGATACATCTGTCGGTAGTCATAAAGATTGTGACTTCAGGTAGACTCAGTTGTGAGGTTTAATTTCTTGGTTGTTTCACCCTGTTGTCAGTTCATCATCTGGGTAGGTTTCCGTGGTTGTGTAGATTTTCTGCTGGTCTGCATCGCATGGTTGTTTACTGCAGTGGTTGAGGCTGTGGGAGCGTCCTTCTCCTTGTGAAGAGGTCCTGGGCCAGCTGCGCGAATGCCTTGTATGTGTCAACTTCAGTTATGGCGAGGTCTTCTTGATTACGGAGGTTAAGCTGTGTTCTAGTAATGAACCTACAATAGAGGTCCTCATATAGTGGGCAACTGTACATTAGGTGCTCTCACGTTTCACGTTCACCACAGAGGCAAAACGGTGTATCACTCAGTCCAAATCCTTGTAGTTTGTCTCTAATGGCCCCATGTCCTGTCAGCAGGTAGGTTGTGTAGAGTCCTGGTGAGAGCCACGCTGGATAATCCGGGTATACCAGCTGTATGTTGGGTAGAAATTTTCTAGTTATTGAACCTTTGCTGGAGGTCTCCCAGCGGGCCTGCCAAGTTTGTTGGAGGTAAGCGGAGAGACTGTTCCTTTCTACTTTGGGATCATTTGACAGATCTATGGTATAGTCGAGGCATGTTGCCGTTCTGCCTTTGGTCAGTTGATAGAGTAGCCCATGCTTAACAATCTCCAGGTCCAGAGGGAGGGATCCCGTTAGGGCCTGGAGTGCGTGGGTACTTACAGTGTTACATGCTCTCGAGATGGTTATGAGTATGTGTCGCTGCGTAGTCTCCAATTTTTTCCGGTTCACTGCAGTGGTAGCCTTGCGATACCATATTCCAGCAGCATATGTAATCGCAGGCAGGAAAATAGCTTTATAGTAGAGGCTGAGGGTTTTCCTCCTCAAACCCCATTCCTTGCGTGTGATTCGCGCAAAAAGTGCGGAGTATCCTCTAATTTTCTTCCGTAAGTGCACTATATGTGGTGTAAAGCTCAGGTTCTTGTCTAGTACGACTCCAAGGTGCTTTAATTCGGTGGTAAGCTTAATTGTGTTACCTTGTATCTTGATTTGAGGGGGTCGTCTGGTGTCTAGGGCTCCTTTTAATAATATAGATCTTGTCTTCGAGGATGAGATCTTCAAGTTATTGTTGTTAGCCCACTCCTCTAGAGTTTCTATTGCTCTGTTGGCGGTGTTCTCCAGTTGCGTCCTAGATCCCCCAGGCAGCATCAGAACCACATCATCCGCATAGGCTAGGGGAACGACGTCCCCGAGTTCCAGGTTCAAAAAGCCGTCTAGAACCAAGTTCCATAGGAGTGGACCCAGGATTGAGCCCTGTGGGCATCCTCTGAATACTTCTCTTGTTACTGAACAGTATGGTGCTCTGACTGTCAAGAACCTATTCGACAGGTAGGATTCAGTAAGGTGTAAGGTGTAAGGTGTAAGGTGTATTTAGTGTCAGACGGCACCAGGGGTTCCCCCCATCTCCGCGTAGTTTTCATTGTGGGTGTACCAGTTCACTGGAAATGCCAGAGATTTAAAAGTGTATGGATATTGTATATGTGTAGTGCCGTGTACCGTTGTTCATCTGGTCGTTTAGCCGCTGGACCCCTGCTGAGGCCCAACGTTGCCCCACCTTAGCCCCGTGGAGGCAGACCAGGAACCCAGTAGACTTAAGTTACTCTGGCAGGTCCTGCCACCTAATTTCCTGAGATTTCAGTGGCTAGGACCTAAAAAAAAAAAAAAAAAAAAAAATAAATAAATAAATAATAATAATAATAATAAAAAAATAATAATAATAAATAAATAAATAAAAGAAAATAAAATAAATAAAGAAATAAAATAATAATAAAAGGATAAATAAATAAAAGGATAATAAGAAAAAAAAAAAAAAAAAAGAATGTATTTATATTGCATGCATATATGCATGTATACAAGCACATATATGTACACACAACGTGCATACATGTGCCAACGTCAATCGTGGGGTTGACGTCGCTTGAATTGGGCCAGAACGTGGGTGAAGATATTTTGGATGCATTTAAATTTAGGTGTGTGGGACTTCGCTAGCGTGAAGATAGAGAGGGGGGGAAGGCTGAAGTCTGGGGGGAGAAAGACAGAAATATGGAGCCAATAGGGAAGACAGCCCCAAGTTTAGTGTGGCATGCCCATGCCCCACCAGAGTGGAAATGAGGGGGGGGCGACGAGAGAATCGTCTCCCCGGGGGAGTAGGGTTTAAAGGTGAAGGGGGCTAGGGTGCCCTCTTCAGGCTGCCGTGAGGCTTTGGGAGCTAGGCTGCAGTTTGTTGTCTCTATTCTTGTCCACTTGATTCAGATTGGGACACTCATGAGGCAATCCCTGTCCCCCCCTTTTTTTTTTTCTCCGTTGATTCTCTTTTCTTCTTCTTTTTTCCTTATTTTCTTTATTCCTTTCTTTTCCGTTCATTTTCTTTTCTTCCACAGTTTTCTTTTCCAGGAATTGTCTCTGTCTTATGCGATTTATGTTACTGTACTATCAGTCTCGATGTATAGCAATTAACACCCTTCTCCTTGTGAAGAGGTCCTGTGCATACTGGGAGAGCGCTCGGTACTCCTCTTCCGTGTCAATGAAGTGATGTTCAAGTCCTTTGGGGAGGTAATGGATTTTCGTGATGAGGGTGCATCTGAGGTCTTCGTATTGTGGGCAGTCGTAAAGCAGGTGGTCCCAGCTTTCGACCTCCCCGCACGTGCAATTTGGGTCATCGACGAGGCAGAAGCTGAACAGTTTCTGGTTGAAGGGTCCATGTCCTGTGAGTAATGAGGTCAGGTGCAAGCCCGGGAAGAACCAACCCGGTTGCCTTGGGTATATTTTGTTCAGTTCTGGAAAGAATTTACGAGTGATCTCGCCCTTTGTCGTCTCTGTCCATCTTTGCTGCCACTCCTGAAGGAGGTAGGTCTGTAGTCGGGCTCTTTCCGTTTTTTGACTGCTTGCTGGGTTGATTGTGAAGTCCTGATGATTTGCGGCCACTCCCTTTGAGTGCAAGTAGAGCAGTCCTGCTTTCACAGCTTCTAAATCCAGGGGTAGCGCGCCAGCAAGCACCTGCAGTGCAGGTGTGCTTACCGTGCGGCAAGCTCGTGTGGTTGTCAATAGGATGGTCCTATGTGTCATATCCAGGATTTTCTTGTTGGTTACCAGTGATGTTTTGGTGTACCATACTGCAGCTGCGTAGATTATTGCTGGAATGAAGGTTGACTTATAATATAGCATTAGGGTTCGTTTTTTCAGTCCCCAATCCTTCCTCGTAATCCTAGCCACTAGGGCTGAGTATCTTCTTATTTTCATTCTTATGTGTTTCAGGTGAGGTATGAAGGATAGGTTATTATCTAAGATAACTCCTAAGTACTTCATTTGCTTGGTGAGTTTGATGGTCAGGCCATTTATTTTTATTTGGGGCGGACGCTGTACCTGAAGAGTTCCTTTCAGCAAGATGGATATGGTTTTCGTCGGTGCAATTTTTAGCTGGTTTTTTGTGGCCCAGTATTGTAATTTCTGCATTGCCTCATTGCCGATGTTTTCCAGTTGGACTCTGGAATCTGCCTCAATAGTAACAATGAGATCGTCCGCAAAGGCCTGGGCCTCAGCCAGCCCCAAGTCCTGGCACAGGAAATCGTCCAAGACCATGTTCCAAATGAGAGGACCCAAGACAGACCCCTGCGGACATCCCCTATGTATGTTTCTTGTGATTTTTTGATAATTTGTATTTATTTCCACTCTTCTGCCTGAAAGGTAGTCTTCCATTGCTTTGTATAAGTTGATTGGTACTGCAGCTTCTCTCAGTCTGTTCAGGACGCTCGGCCACCGGTAGGATTCAGTATAGGACAGCCACAGCTGCATTCCTATGTATATCCCTACTGACTTACAGATCACCGGATAGGACTTTAACTACCAAACTGGACATCGCCACTGAAATTGACATCACGACCGGACCTGAATGAGAAGAGTAAGAAGTTTGTGAAAAATGGCGATTGCGCTTCCTTGCACGGCAGCTTTTCTCCCACTCCCATCCCCTATTTTCATCTGATGGATGTATTCCATTGTACCTGGGGGATGACTTCTTCATCATCCCCCATACTTCTAGCTGTCCCCCCTTTCTTGACTCTAAAACCCACCCACTCTAACTTTTTTTTTTTTTTTTTTTTTTTACATCGTTCTGTCAGGAAGCATAGGCGACCCTGGCAGAGACTAGCCATAGAACATAGAATAATGGGCAGCCTGGCTATCTCCTAGCGGTGCGTGCGAGCAACGTGGGGTTCCACCAGGTGTCCTGCGGCAAAATCCCAGGATACTCAACAGAACCCAACACAAAACTACGTATTAACGCAAAACACTTTTCTGGCATTTACAGTAGTTTTGTATTTCTTCACAGTGTACATACGGCGCAGATGTGGGAAACCACAGGCGGTGGCTGACCCTATTACTATGCACACTATACGCTTTTGGAAAGGGCAGTGGTAGAGTGTAGAGTGTTGGACTCACTTGTGGAATACAGGGAGCTAAAGGAATATGCCCAAAAACTATTTGGTAGGCGTAAAACATTGATAGCCATCTACAGAAGATAAAAAAAAAAAAAAAAAAAAAACACAGAACATGCGTGGAGAGGACTCAAGGAGAACCTCGCCCAGGAACCTGCTTACTACTAATCATTTAAAACCAGCGATCGCAAGAATAACCCCATGGAGCTGCGGATCTTCCCATGATGAAGAGAACCACAGCCATAGCTAACAGACCAACAATGGACCTGACCAGTGTTCATAGCTGAGGAAAAATATGGCTACCAATGACAGAGAAGACCAACGAAGATAGAGAAACTCCAAGTTGCTGCCTCAACGGAGCCATATTGGCTCTATGCTCTGCACTCTCTTGTGCAGTGCAATTCTTTTACTCCCACACCCGGCAGGGGAGGGAGGTGACGGCTTGCTGTCGCCTCTCTTCCCTGCCACACCATTTCTTCCCTCTGGTGGGGCATGGGCATGCCTCACTGAAAAATTGGGGGTCACCTACCCTATCGACCCTCTTCTTCCTATTTCACCCACCAGCCTTCATTCTCCCCTCCCAGCACTTTTTCTTGCACAGCGTATAGCCCTACACGTCCAAATTTAAATACACCAAAAAATTTCGCCCAACCTTTTAGGCACTTCAGAAACAGGCCTTCAGCGTCAAACCCCATATTAGTGCTTTAATGTAAGTGATTTAAAATCAACCGAGGTCGTTCCAATTTTATTTTAGGTCCTAGCCACTAAAATCCCAGGAAAGTAAGTGGCAGGACCTGCCAGAGTACAATTGACTCAATGGTAACACCCGGCTAGCCTCCACGTGGCGAGGTATGGACAACGTCTGGTCCCATTAGGGGCCTGGCGGCCAATAAGCCGGATAAACAATGGGCACAACATATAACACTACTCATGACCCACACACTTCTAAATCTCTGGCTTTGACAGGGTACTGTCACCGATACATAGAACATTCGCGGAGATGGGAGAAATCCCAGGAGCCGCTAGACCCTCAATATACCTCATACCTCATACCAGGGGTTTCCCCCATCTCCGCGGGCTATACATTGTGGGTGTGAAACAGAACACTGTCAATGCCAGAGGTTTAAAAGTGTATGGATTTTGTACATGTGTAGTGTCGTGTACCGTTGTTCCTCTGGTCATTTAGCCGCTGGGCCCCTAATGGGACCCAACGTTGTCCACACTCTGCCTCGTGGAGACAGACCAGGTACACCAGTATTATAGTTATTTACTCTGGCAGGTCCTCCCACCTAATTTCCTGAGATTTCAGTGGCAAGGACCTTAAAAAAATAAATAAATAAAATAAAATAAATAAATAAAAAATATAATAATAAAATAAAATAAAAATAAAATAAATAAATATTAAAAAAAAACACGTTATAGTTATGGGTCAGCCAAAAAGAAGTGCTATTTATGCAAATAAATGTTGTTAAGTTTTTGGGTGTAGGGCTCAAGCAATTTAACAATGGTTCAGACACTAGTAATTATAATTAAAAGAGAGAGAGAGAGAGGGGTGGAGAGACCGAAGGCTAGGGGGAAAGACAGAAATAAGGGGTCCATAGAGGCAGTGGTAGTGAAGTAGCTCTTGTTGGCATCAAATATTAACCCTGACGCTCGCGAGAATGCGCTGTCATTATAGATTGCATACCCTCGTGTATCGCCAGAGATTCTCCAATAAGTATCACAGAGATACGAGGCGGAGTTCATCTAGAGTTCTAGGAGCCGCCCCTTACAATAACATATGTCCATCCCCTTTCCAAAAGCGGAGTTGGGGGAGACCCCCGATGTCGCAAGATAATTAACACTATGCCCTTTCCAACCTTCTCCGGGGTGAACCAGGCAAGGAAATATTTTCAAATATCTATATACGGCTGAGGTAAATGCCCGTAGGGAGATTTAAGGCTCCCTGAGAAATAACTACAACCAACTAATCAGACAAAATAATAAGGCAATCTCTTGTTGGTAATACGGACCCTTTGGGATGTTGTTTAACGTATAGTCTTAAGAGAGGCGGCAAGCGAGTGCATTGAACCATTGAGGCTAATTATGCGAGCATCATTAGACTCTGGGGAGATTCCCTTGGATTGGAAAAGTGCAAATGTATCTCCCATACATAAGGGTGGCTCTAAAAGTGAAGTTGGAAATTATCGACCTGTCAGTCTGACTTCAGTAGTAGGGAAAATCATGGAGGCAATGATCAAGGGTGGAATTCAGGATCATTTGGATCGAATTGAAATTCTCAAGGATACTCAGCATGGTTTCGTAAAGGGAAAATCATGTTTAACAAATCTGGTTCGCTATTTCGAAAGGGTCACTCACGAGCTGGATTTAGGGAATAATTTCGACATTGTTTATTTAGATTTCAGCAAAGCTTTTGACTCAGTCCCACATGAGCGGTTGCTTTATAAGCTGGAACAGGTTGGAATCACTGGGAAAATCCTTAGATGGATAGAAGGATGGCTTCAGGGCAGGAGGCAGATGGTTGTGATAAATGGCTATTCCTCAGATTGGGTTGATGTAAGAAGTGGGGTTCCCCAAGGATCAGTATTAGGACCACTGTTGTTTTTAATTTTCATAAACGACATTGATGAAGGGATAGAGGACGTGATGTCTAAATTTGCAGATGATGTTAAAATTGGGAGAGTAGTTAATGATCACTGTCAAGCTGAGCTTCTTCAGAGAGACCTAGATAGACTTCAGGAATGGTCAGAAAAATGGCAGTTATGCTTTAATCCAACAAAGTGTAAGGTATTACACCTGGGAAACAGTAATCCCAAAAAAACCTATTCACTTGGTGGAGTTCAACTAAACCCAGTACTGGAGGAAAGGGACTTGGGTGTTACGATACGGTCAGACATGAAATTCTCTGAGCATTGTAAACAGGTTGCAAGGAAGGCCCATGGTGTCCTATCCATGATCTATCGAACTTTTGCAAGTAGAGATAGGGATGTGATAATCCCATTATATAAGGCTTATGTTAGACCACACTTGGAATACTGTGTTCAAGTATGGAGAAAGCACCTGAAGAAAGACATCGAGCTTCTTGAAAGGGTGCAAAGAAGGGTAACTCGCCTGGTGAGATCGGCAAAAGGGCGTCCTTATGAAGAAAGACTTCGAATATGTGGGTTGCAGAGTCTGGAAACTAGACACCTTAGAGGAGATTTGATTGAGGTGTTTAAGGCTCTGAGAGGCATCAGTAAAATGAATGAGGACAAAATTTTCAAGATTATAAATGATGCTAGAACTAGGGGACATAAATTCAAGTTACGGGGGGGAAATGTTTAGATTGGACTGCAGGAAGTTTTATTTTAGCCAGCGAGTTATAAATTATTGGAATAAGTTGCCTTCATGGGTGGTAGAGGCCGACAGTTTGGGGAAATTCAAAGGTCATCTGGATAGTACTTTCGGGTAAGGGAAGCGCATAGGATGATAGGTTTAATTTCCTTTTTATTTATTTTTTATTTTATTTTTTTTTATTTATTAATTATTATTATTTAGTTATTTATTTATTTATTTATTTTTTGTTTTTATCATTGTTTTGTTCGGATTTTTTTTTTTTTTTTTTTTTGGCTGGTGCAGCATAAGCCATAGGCTTTCTTGCACCATGCGGCCGTTACTAATACTAATACTAATACTAGTCACCAACAAGCTGCCAAAAGGTGAGGCTGTAAATATCACAGATACCCAGTCAGGTTAACCCACGGGTACACCTGGGACGGTACAGTCAATAACATCCTGGATTCTCTGTTCCCGGGGAATGGTCAAACTCTTTCTCTAGACCAAGCCAACATATGCAAAGACAATGATATCCGTCTCACCGCTGATTGAGAACCTCCCTTCACCATAGATGAGCTGACAAATGCACTTAACGGAACCAAGAAAAATAAATGTCCTTGGCATCACGATTTCGAAACAGAAGTGATAAAAGTACTGGCCAAGAATTATCCCCATTACCTCCTCCAGCTATGTAACAACTGTTTGAACAAAGGATTATTTCCTACTCCCGGGAAATTGGCGAACCTAAGACTAATCCTGAAAATCCCAAAGAAGAAACCAAATTACCCTAAATCATACAGGTATTATCCTTGTTGTCAGTCTTGGGCAGGGCTAATCAAGGAAAGGTTAATTCTGTTTCGCCTTGAAACCCATTATCAGAATGAAAATCTCCAGGCGGACACCCAGTTTGGTTTCAAACCTGATTGCTCCACTACGGTACAATGAATAAACTTATAACAGCTGCACAGACCACCCAGGAAACCTATCTTCTGGTGCCTTCGATAGCCTATGGTGGCTCTGCATTCTCAGGAGAATACGCCGAACTGGAGTTCTCCAGACCCTCAGTAATTGTATAAAATTACTTTATAAACAGAAAAATAACGGTTAAAAATAGATATTTTAAAGCCTGAAGCGGAATGCTACACTTGGTTGCTCCCAGGATTCAGTGCTAGGTCCCTGTTTTTGTAATCTAGTGCTGGACGAATTTCTGGGGGCGGATACTGGTCATGGTGGCAAGATGGCCTTCGCAGACGATCTTGTGAATTGTAATACCAGAGTAAATCTGGAAAAACAAGCAAACGAAACTCTACATCTTCTACTGGAATGGGCCAAAACCTATAAGCTGTTATCTCCAGTACTAAAACTAAATCAATATTTCCGAAAGGAAAACTGGATATCAGAAGACAGCCGTCGTCTTCTTCATCTTCTTTTAGTTGTTATCTTTGATAATAAAAAAAAATTATATTCCACCTTACACATGTTTGCAAAAATGTAGCCGACCGGGCTAGCACAGTAAAATGCAAAAATGGATCACAGTAAAATGCAAAAAACTTTGGGAGGTGCATTATGGCCATAGAAGCTGATGCGCCAACAACTAAACAAACAAGGAACAAACAAACAAACAAGCAAAAACGTAAGAAACTACGCCGGCATGTCGACTGGGGATTGAAAAGGAAGACTCTTGCGTTTATCTATAAGGCAGTCTTCCTCCCAGTTATCTCCTATGGAGCTGGCGCCTGGTTTCCTAGGGGTGTTCTATTTAAGAGCAGAGCAAAACTAGAGTTCATCCAACACATCATATTGTTGATAATAACAAAGCCATGCTACATAGTCAGGACGTCTCCTTTGCAGGTCCTGGCCAGAGCACTGCCACTTCATCTATAAGTTTCAGAAGACGCCTGAAGTACAGGCTTAGGAGGCAAAACTCAACCACCATCTTAGGAATTACAGTAGAGCTGGAAGCGTACGTTAAGCAGAAAATAAAAAGAATTAAATCCACACTATAATAGCAATGGCGGAGTAGATAAGAACAGACGCCAAAAAGGAAGTCACCATGATGTTCCTACCAAAGGTAACCCTAGATCCCAAAGCCACCCCCCCCCCCTAGTATGCCGAGGACTGTATGTCACATGTTTTTGCTTACGGAGCATGGTTCCCTGAACGCAAAGTTGTGCCAACTGGGACTCACACAGGATCCTAAATGTACTTGTAGAACTGATGAGGATTGGGCACATCTCTTATATGACTAACCCAATTACCATCCCTACAGATGTAGACTGATGTCCAAGACTGGACCTGTACACCTGAGAATGAACATATTCTCTCATCGCTGATGAAATGCACTATATGGTCTTTTCCGGCTTTGCTGAAAAAGTCTGAGCCTAGGAGAAGTAATCGTGCTATGATAACCCAGAGTATGATCCGCCCCCCCCACAAAACTTGGACAAGTCCGCCTAACCGATAGTTAGGCGGACTTGTCTAAGTATATTCCTTATACTGTATGTTATTATGAGTATTTATGATCCGGTGTATTATTTTCATGTCCTTTTATGTTTAAGTATATCTACCTTCAGTATTAATGAGTATATGATTTTAAAACATGGAAAAAAGTTATGAGTGTAAGTAGGTACAAATGTCACAAGTGTACACATATTTTGGTTGCATGAGTGGATGTTTTACTGTAGCTGTGGGCAAGGGTTTGTGTAGAACATTGTATAAATAACACTACGTGAGTAGCACAGTCCGAGCCTCGTTGGAGCTCTGGACGTATGCACATTCAGGCTACTGTACTGAGTAAAACCCCTGCCAGACCATCCAACGTGGACACCCGTTTTTGAGCCACGTTGGGAAAATCTGTACAACATTCGCCAGACTGCCAATCAACCATTCGGTATTCGTATCCAAAGGCTACTCAATGATTTGAACATCACATTAGACAATGTTGCCCCATCACCAGGGCAACCTTTTCCACCCTGGCATGCTCGTGTCCCAAACTGCAACTTTTCCCTTAACAACTGGAGAAAGGGTAATACATCATCCAACATCTACCTGCAGCTCTTTTTAGCTGAGCGCTCGGAACATGCTGACTTCTTGCCCATCTACACAGATGGCTCGAGGTCAGATATGTCTGTCGGATCTGCAGCTGTTTTTCCAGACACCACGGTATCTGAGCAGATCTCCAACGAATGCAGTGTGTTCACTGCAGAGCTGCATGCGGTTGAGCTAGCCTTAGATCGTATACAAACCACCCACCACAAAAAATATATTATATATACCGATTCTCTGAGTTCATTGCAGGCTTTATCATCGATGAGGTTCAACCCTCATCCTGTCCTGACCCGGATACAGCAGAAGCTGCATTCCTTAGCAGAATTCAAATTTGATGTTCGTTTCTGCTGGATCCCAGGCCACATTGGGATCTCAGGAAATGATTTGGCAGACTCTGCAGCCAAATCAGCGAACCTATTTAACTCTTGCCTGTCAGTCCCCTATACAGACTACAGGCAAGTAATTCGAAAGAAACTGATATCCCAATGGCAACACTCTTGGCATGGACAGACTACAAACAAGTTATATGAGATTAAGCCTGTAATTGAACATTGGCAGTCTAGTCTACGCAGGAACCGAAAAGAGGAAGTTGTTCTATCTCGGCTCCGCATAGGACATTGTCACTTGACACATTGCTATCTGCTGAGGGCAGACAATCGTCCTATGTGTAGAAATTGTGACACCATTTTAACAGTCCGTCAAATTTTAATTGAATGTCCGTCCTTTTATAATGACCGCCGTTTATGTTTTAGCCATCTGTCTGAACCTTATACACTCAGACAGGTTTTAAACGACAATGACAATATGTCAGCTATTTTTCAGTTTTTACAACTTATTAATCTAAATAATTCAATCTAAAATATTTTTATCGTTTTATACTGCATGAACGCTTTAATTTGTATATTCTTTTAAAATAATATACAAATAATTTAAATTTTATATTCTTCATCTTTTGACTTGGCGCATTATAGCCTTAGATGCTAATGCGCCATAAAACAAACAAACAAACAAACTGAGTAAAATAAGTGTGTGAGAATGAGTGCAAGAGAGTGTCTAATAAGTGTTAACTGTTTAAATTGTGCCCTGAATGTGTATTTTAAAAAAATCTTATAGACTTTCCGTCTGCAGGTTAAGCTGTGTAAATGTGTGTTGTTGGTTTTAGCAGCATCGGCGACTAAGGTCATGTTGCTCCGTGAATGCTGTCTGTAACTTGCTTGTGCTCTGATGCGATTTCCTGTTTTGCTAGACGAAAAACCATGCTACTTTCGCCTGAGACCGACTAAATCAACCACGTTGTGAAAAGGTCCCATAAAAATTCTTCCCGTCATCAATGTGACTCAAACTCAAATCTTTTCCACCCGGTTTTTGGGAGGACGGCGATCCTATCAACTGTGCTACCCACGAGGGCAATATGTGTGTGAATGTGTATGTTTTAGTATGACATTTGCGTAAATGGATTGAGTGAATGTGGTATATGTGTGTGTTTGTCCTGACGGGCCCCTTCCCGCTTGACTGCAGTAGGGTGGGATGCCATGCCTCCTACTTCAACGGAATGCGTGGGATCATCTGTTGCATGAGATCTGTGGACACTGGCTTCAGCTGGTCTGGCCAATATGAGTTTCAAAACAGGGCACTGTGAATCTGCAGTGCGATCTCCTCCCCCACATAGGGTGCCCTAGCCCTACGATTTTACTCCCCATCACTACCTGTTTCTCTTTCCTCCCTCCAACCAAAATTTTTCGCTTGGTGGACTCTACCACCATTTTATCAATTCCGGTAGACAACGAACGACAAGCGAATAGGATATTATGGAGTCTGAAGAACTATCTTGATTGCATTAGACTGCATCTTAACCGAAGCAAATCAGCCCGGTTCATGGTCTCTACTTGAAAATAAATTATATTAAATTAATTAAATATATTATGAAATGAACCGCCTTCTACTCTTATACGCTTCACAGATTTCGTCCTCCGCTCTTAGTGTTCATCTTAAAGCTGTTTTTGAGCTTGGATATCGGTTTCTCAGATGGTTCAACAGGATGGTGGAGAACCCCTTCACCATTTTACAAGTTACTATACTCGAACCTCAATATCACACCTTGAAGGCCGCGAGTTATCAAAAGGAATTTGCTGACTCTTGCATACTTTTCCATTGGGAAGCTAGAAGCGTCAGATATCAACAATAATTTCACGCCCACGGCCCAATGCGAGGCTCTCTACTGGCTCGAACCTACCCCTCCGCTCCTCGCATAGCAGTCTTCGGCGATGTTTCCGGGAAGCAGACCGAAGATATTTAATACATTGAAGAATAATTCTGAAAAGCTTTGCTAAGATACCACATTTCGATATCGAAGACAAATTTTGGGGGACACTTCTCATCTAATTACAAAGAATACCTCCAAATTGATGGTCGCTGTTCATTGTCTCTATGCACGCAACTGCAATTGTGTAAAGTTTCTGTCGACCTGATGACTTAAACATTCATCAGGTTGACCCTGCTAGCACTCCACCCAAAACTTGTTTCCATAACTCAAGTATCTCTCATTAGTAAATTTAAAGATACTAAGAATATAAGCTGTTGTTGTAGATAAGCACCCTACTAGGATGAATCCTATTAGATTTATAAAATGATAGCAGTAATGATAATAATATTACAGATACCATTAACCTCCCTACTAACTGCTAAACCTAGAACAGTTTTATGCATCCCACCTAAGATCTTAGTCTTGTCCAGAAATTAATGGAAATACTCCACTAATCGCCCCCTTGCTTCCTTGGCTGTCCAAACCCCCCCCCCCACCTGGTCAGACACACAACACGTCATACCGCCTGCTACTATAAACAGTTAAGTGAACAAAAGCATAAACCGAGCTTTTGGATTTGTCCCCAATCGAAATGCCTTTTGGATCTCAACATCACTAAAAAATAAACTTTGATCTCTCTCACCGAATACTCAGAATAGTAATCATATCCACAAGGAAGATAAAAGAAAAGAGACTTACTCTCTTTTCGGACGTGCCACAGGGCCAACGGTGGGTATAAGATTGATCCCAGTGTTCCGGGAAGTTTACGTCACACTCGCATTGAGCTCTAATACCTACTTAGCAGTAGTGGCTGTCACATTCCACGTGCACTATTAAAAATCTGGTGCTGCAGAGCAGCGCCCAACATTTTGGCTTGGCGATTCTACCCTACCTACCTCTGTTTGTCCTACTTCTGCATGCCAAGCAGAAGGATCCCAAAAATGAAAGCACTGGACTGCTGATGGCGCTCAATTCTGTATTCCCACCCGGATTTGTCTTCTCTATCTCAACCCCCTAATCTAATCCTAACTACAACACCGTTCACATCTGAACCTGTCGAGTTTTTTTAATAGTTTGCCTTTTGGAACCCCAGAGTCCTGGACAGAATCCCAGTAGAGAGCTTCAGCGAGTAAAATACACCGTCCGCTGTTATGTGGCACGAGACGGGAGCCTCCCAGCAAATTTCCAGGTGAATTTCTGCTGGCTGTCTTCTAAAAGGCCAGTCACACAGCAAAACTAGCTACTTAGGAATGCTACAAATACAGATGCCATTGACCGATTGGAGAGGAATCCCCTTAGACAAGGGATACATGTCCCATGTGTATTGTAGAGCGATTTCCGTGGCAACTTAGCAGAACAATGCGTCACCGTCTGTCACTCTTTGGAGGTCTGGTTCGATTCCCATTGATGACCGGCGAAATTTTAAAATGAAAAACAACCTAACGGAGAGGGAAAGGAAATTAAAAATAAATAAATATAAATAGTTAATTCAAATTTGAGAAATAAAAGAATACGACTAAACGTGTCTGTCTGCTAAATCGGAAATACTGAGAGAACGCACTACGTGAGGATCTTTGAGGAAGTCTATATTGGATAAGTTGGACTTTCTGAAGAGACTGTTAAGGGTGTGGGGGGTAGGGGAAGGAACTATGCTTCATGACATCAGCATAGGAAGAGGAGATAAGAACTGCAGCTATATTCTGAACGTTTCTTGAGGTTACATGGAAGTTTACTTTATGGAGGATTTCAGGGGCATCATACGCTCCTGATAATATTTTTGCCAGAAGTTTGAAATCAGCTAGTTCTTCTAACGCAGAGAGGCTTCAGTCTAAAGTAGTCTCAGAGTGGTGAGCAGTAAACCGTGTGGTAGAAAAGCAGGTTCCTGAAGGTGAGATAGCAAATAAAGTTCTTTCTTTTGTCAGAACGTGTTTTCTGGTAGGGAATCAGATTCAAACTCAAGGAATAGAAATACAGTACTTTTGCAGAAAATAAGAAAATATCTGTAGTCTTTAAACCCCTGTTTGCATTTTTCTTGATAAAACCAACGATTTTATAGGTTCTGCTAACAACCTATTGAACGTGCGCATTAAAAACGACCGTATCTTGAAAAAATTAGTTCCAAGATCGCGGACTTGCTAGCATTTCTTTATACCCGTGTAGTTTACAGTATATAGAAGGCTAATCACTGAGATAGACCTAGAAATATGAGCAACAAGCTGCAGTGCTCTTAAAAATAATAATTTGAATTTGTTGTTTACGGAAGTTTTTGTTGTGTATATTACTTTAGTTATATAGCGCTAGTTTATCACCTATTTGCCTGGCCAAGTATGTTTTCATGGGCAAATTTGCATGCTACAGAGATGTTGTTGTAGTGGGGTTTAAGAGCACGCAAATTATAATGTACGTAAATCTCATTGACATGATAGAATAAATAACTTAAATTTTAACTTATTGACCAAGTTTTCATCAACTGAAGATACTGCCTAACCAAAGACCCAGGTAATTGTGGGAAGAGACGATATCTATAATATCACCAGCACACTTTATGGGGGTCCCTTTTAACAGGTCCTCTTGTAATTGACCAAGTTTTCACCAACTTAGATACTGTTTAACCAAATACGCCTTCACCAATGAAGATACTGCCTAACCAAAGACCCAGGTAGTTGTGGGAAGAGACGGTATCTATAATATCGCCACCACACTTTATCGTGGTTCCCTTTTGACAGGTCCTCTTGTAAATCAACAATCATTTGATTCATATGTCTTCCTATGGTGTATACTATATAATATCATCGGCGTATAGTTTAATGTTGACTTTTTAATTACATTAAAGATATCTATTAAGGTAGGCCTGGATTGCGTAGATTGATGTATACCCATTTTTACTCGATATTTATTACCTAAGTGATTATAAATACCCACTGTAATTGTTCTACGATTAAGATAACTGATACGAGGAACCTCTAATCCCATAATTAAGTTGCTAATAACTTAATATCTATCAAGTGATACACTTTGGGCAGATCAATGAAAATAAGAACGTAGTTATTGGTATTTGAGGCTGGATTAAAGGTTTTAGTTGGTTCCTGCAGCAAAATCAATGTGTCCTTGTAATAGAAATTGAGTATTTTTATACTAATTTAAGTACTGACGGTATTGATATAGGTCTGTAATTAAGAGGTTTGTCATTATTTTTATTTAACATTAATTTTATTTATAATAATAGTAAACAACCGAGAAACCTCTACAAACCTTGAAGAGTTCCTGATATCCTAGAGGATTTGAACTCAGGCTTCTTCAAACAAGTGACAACCCTCCCTACACCGTGGCGAAGAACAGTGGTTAGAGGAATAGCGTTTTTCCTTTTACTGTATTCAACGGGGGTCGTAGCAGACAATGGACTTTAAAACTGCGATATTTGATTAATAAATATCTCACAATACTCACCGACTACCTACGCCATTCCTCTCTGTCACATTGGTGCGCGTGCACATCTACACACCCATCCATCCATTTCTTCACTCTGTCTTTCTCTCCCTCTTTTTATTCGTCACAAATCCTCAGACATCCTAAATCATGCCTTTCTCCTCTCTTTTTTAAGTTTTATTATATCGCATCAAAAGATTCTTGAGAGCAGCAGCCTACGCATTTTCTACGAGAAAGAACGGACGGATGCAGGCAGTGATCGGAGAGTATTCAAAGAGAACAAAGAGGTAGAAAATAACCCTCCGTGAAGCATCGAAACACAGTATGTACGCCCCACTACTGGGTTCCAGTTTCTTGGAGAGGTTATGTCGAACGTCTTTAAGACGTTGGATCGAAATAAGTAAGAACAAGAGGATATTTTAATATCATATAAAGGTTATGCATTCTTTTTACAGTAATTACATGAACATGATTTATCAATGCGAAGAATGCTTTTTTTTTTACATACAGTGTGCTCGAATTTTGCCTAAGAATATACACAAAGAATAGTTTATCGATAATAATCCAAAATAATGTTTTGGGATTCACTACTAGGCAAAAATTAATGTTCTTCCTTCACGTACACGTTAATTAACATTAAACAGCTTATCTACAAAGTTGGCAAGTTGATGTAAATTGCTGAACATTTGACTTATAATAATTTTATCTAGGTGGAAATAAAAGTGATTGATACGAAGCTTATCTTGTTAACATTTTAATAAATTTTGACAGTATTTCAATTGTTAAAAAGCAATGAATTAATCAGAAAAGCGAAACTTTCATTTCAGTGTTTATACAGTGGATTATCGCCATCTTCAGATTGCCACAATGCATTTTGCGTATCGATTTTGTTAAGTTCATAAGTCTGAACAAATAAGAGAATTACGAATCGAATAAATTGGACTTCTATCTTTTACGACGATTGCCACAGAGATATAAAGCAAAGAATTCTTTATACGAAAGCTAGCTAGGTGCAGTTAGTAACCAAAAGTTTAAAGTTTTATATTTTAATTTGGACAACGAAAGAGACCAGTCTACAAATGGTAGCTGTTGAGTCACTTCATTAAATGTAATACATATGCATACTACTAGAACTTGAATTAAGTAAGCTTATTTAGTAGCCGTACGAAGCACAAAGTTGGAGTCTTCCGAATTAATTTCAGAGATTGAGCATCTAAGATGCATTTAATAGAAAATAAAAAATAAATATATATTAAAGGGTTTGCTTGAAATTTTGAAAACATTACATAAACTAAGCTTTTTCAATAGTATTTATGATCAATAATCATTAAAGTGTAGCTTAATGTTATAGTTCGATGCCTTGGCTGGTAGCAAAGTGTTCGTAGTAACATTGTTCTTACATTAGGTAGAGAAGACGTTGATTCTAATCCCGTGAATGACGCTAGGAATTTTATGGGCCTTTTTCACAATGTGGCGGAACTTTATGTCGCCTGTCCATCGCCTCAAATAGTTGTACAATTCTTCCTTTAATTTATTCAAACACTTCCAGAATCCACTGGCTGAAGGCAAATTTCTGCGCATCTATCCTGCAATTACCCTTCCACAATTTTAATTAATGCTCTCTTCAGTGCGTAGTCTAAACAAGACGAAATATTCTAGCTGCACTCAATTCATTCAAAGCCTTAACCACCTCAATCAGATCTTTTCAACGCTGAAATTTGCAGAACTGAAGCCTTTCCTCTCGCCAATTTCGTTATCCTTCTCTGCACCCGTTCCAGCAAATCTACATGCTTCCTAAAATGAGGCTTCTAGACCTCTGTGCAGTACTCAAGATGTGGCCTAATCATTGCCTTCTACAACAGGATCATCACCTCCTTATCCCTAATGTCAAAGTTCTTATATGCCACTAACAAAACCCCATGAGCTGTCCTGGCACCTGTCTGCACTGCTCGAACAACTTCATGTCTGATTGCCGATTTACCTCCGGGTCTTTTTCGTTCTCAACTATCCTCAGTATAGTACCACATTTTTACGTTATCGTGGGATCACTGCTACTCATGTACATTACCTTGTATTTGTCAATGTTAAAGTTCAATTGCCCTCAGTTCATCAGCTTAATTTTTCTAGATCTTGTTGAGGTAGCATACCTTGTTTACTGTCATTAGCCATTCTGCCAATCATTGTATCATCTGCAAACTTAGACATTAAGCTATGCCTTCATCAATTTTCATTAATAAATATGGAAAACAACAGTGTGCCCAGCAATGAACCTTTGGGGACTCTACTGATTAAATCACCATAATTACATTTAATAAATATTATTAAGCATCTCACACATACCAACCCTATTCAACCAATAGGGCGTACATACAGATAAGTGTTACAAAGCGAAATGTCAGCATCTGATCCTTTATGAGAAATGCACCTAAAAGCCATAAAATATTGGATACCTGCTGAGTCTGCTGATCATAACTATGATAAAGTTTTACAAAGAAATATTCCAGTAGCTCTTTGGTTGTGCAGTTTCTCTTACAACTAGATTGCCATTTGTCAGACGAACAATACTGGCTACTTAGCAATCCCTCTTCGAAGTAATTAAGATTTACAGAATACGTAATCCTCCAAAAAGAGTGGAAACAGTTATACAAAATGTCTCTCACAGTATTTATCAACTCCATTAATATTTTGTCAAATAAAGTTTTATTTTTATCTTGCTAGAAAGGACGGCCACGATGTTGGACGTAAACCAAAATGTGACAAAAATAATGGCCTTATTTTGTCTGAAATAAATTACTCGTACTCAACATTTGAACTTCTTTTTAGGGAGTTTCGCAACAGTGCGTAAAAGGGGACAAAAATAAATAAATTAAATTAAATCAAAGGATAAGTTATTATTATAAAATAATAGACAAAAGATGCAAACATAATTATTGCGGTTAGTTTGCCTTCCAAAATAAAACGAAATTCTGGAAACCGTATTTATTTCTGTGGTACTGTTTTCATATAATTTAAGTTGCCATTTCATGAGTGAACAGATAATTTTGCAAAATGGACTACTGAATGATTTTATAAATCATTTAAATGAGGATCTGGGTTCCTTCTACGATCGGTTTGTCTCTTTTTAGGCTTGGAAAACCCGAGTGGAGTGCATAAACGTGAAACTCTCTACCATAGACTGATGAAGTGGTCAAGGAGTGAAAACAAGTTACTTAATGTACGCAATGACTTTCCGGCTCGTTAGCAATAAATAACTGCCGGATTTCTAATGAGCTAGTTTTAATTAAATTTCGGAAAGATTGACGAAAGAAAGACTCAAATATAAAATTTCATGAAAATTAATCACGCAAGAATCAGACAGACGGACTAAGAAATGTTAACTGTTGGATTTCTCTTGGTCTCATTTTAATAAAATCAGGGGTGGCTCTGTCCACAAATCTTTCTAAAAGGCCCAAATATAAAGTTCCATGAAAATCCGTCCACTGCGATCTGTTACATGCGGACGGATAGATGGGCATAGAGAAAACAATAGGCGCATTATGCATACACACACCAGCTGAAAAGGAATCCCATTTCATTTTTCTAAATTTTAAAAGTTTTTTTTTCTTTTTTAAATAGGACGACCAACTTTTTTTTACAATACTTCTACTAAGTATAAAAATTAAAAAAATTAGGTAATATTCAAAAAATTTCTAAAATAATCGAGAATATTCCAGAAAAGTGTAAATGATCTTGATTTGAATGTTGTAGAACATTGTCGGATATTTCTCAATGTGGTAGAACGTTGTAGGTGATTCCAGAATATTCTTAAGAGTGGGAGTATTGTTTCAATATTATAGAAGGTTGTAGATAATTCTAGAAAGTATTTTGCTGTTTTTAAGAAGCGTTAGCGACTAAAGCCATACTGCTCCGTATATACTCTCTATAAATTGCGTGTGTTCTGTGGTCGATTTTCTGTTTGTTGGACGAAAACCAGAGTTTCCAGAGACCGACTAACTCAGGTACGTTGTGAAAAGGGCCCTTAAAAATTCCTCACGTCATTGACAGAACTCGAACCCAGGTCTTTTCCACCGCTGTGGGGGAGGACGATGATTCCACCAACTGTGGTGTCTACAAGGGAAGTGTTTGCAATAATATAAATTGAAGAGTAAGAGCTGTAACTTAGAAAATCGAATACCCGTCATTCAGCAAATTTTTATAATTGCGTGAAACACTACCTTGCAAACAGAAACATCACCGTTGAAGCTTTGACTTGGCGCATTATACCCTTAGACGCTAATGTGGCATAAAATCCTAAAATAACAAACCGTTAAAGCTCCCTACTCTCACGTGTTCAGACAAGTCTTTAGGGAATGCCCCAAGAGCTCGGTCCTAGGACCGATGCTCTGGAATATTGTCCTTGAATTCCTAAACGTGGATTTGCTAGGGATAAAATTTCAAGCTTATGCAAATGATTTAATCCCCTTCCTAGAAACAGATACAAGAGCACAACTTGAGGCCGCAGCAACAGATCCCTAACAACACTACAGGAATGGTCCACCCATAACCATCTCTCCATATCACCTATGAAAGCCAGCTCAATTCTGCTTAGAGAGAACCTTAAACTGCACCGCAGATCAAAATTCAGGGGACCACAGTAAAACTGACAACCCAGGTCAAGTATTTAGGAATCATACTGGCCAGAAACCTCGCCTTCATCTCGAATTTATGCAGAACATAGGAAGCTACATGGTGGTGGCGTTGGTGGCCAAAATCTCAAGGCCCGACTGGGCCTTAAACGCCGCACTCTCTCCGTATTTTACAAGGCCATCTTCGTGCCCACGATCACTTATGCCTCAGGGATCTGGTTGCATAGAGCTACAACAGTGGTGAATAAAAGGAAGCTGGACACCATACAGCGAGCAATTACTTGAGCAATACTCCTCGCAAGCAATTACTAGAGCTTGCTGCACGGTGAGTACACACGCGCTACAAGTCCTCGCTGTAGTTGTCCCGTTTGACCTTTAGATAATCCGATTTGGAATCCTCTACAACCTCTCCAAAGGGAAAGTCACTACCATCCAGGGCTTCACACCACAAACCCAGCAAATAGCATCAAATCTGAAAAACGACGTCTCCTTTCCCACCTGCAGCAGGCTTGGCAAGACAGATGGACGAACTCCACGAAGGGTGACATAACACGGAAATTTACTCTAATTATTAACAAAGTTTAGCCGAAACAGCCACTACGGTTCTCTCAAGGCCTGCACGTCACCTTTCTCCTAACGGGTCATGGCCCCATAAAAGGAAAGCTTACTGATCTTGGATGACTCATCGCATGTATGACTGCATTATATATGAAGATCTTCGATGCAGGCTCATAACAAAAATTCTATACCTCGCGAAGAATCAGGAGCAATGTTTTATCGAGACACAGGAGAAGTACACTGCTTTCACCTGTTTTACCCAAGAGCTCTTTAACCGACGAAGATACCCTAGACCACTAACCTGAGATCACACCTGTAACTTAATCTGACGACACCATGGACATGGCTTACTCAGTGTATGATTAATAACGCAAGAACTACAGGAATCCTGGCCATTAAACGTGACCATTGTATCAACCACACCCAGTATAGCCATTGGACCTGACCACTCCTGGCGGACTGGACACCTCTACTGTATTTGATATTCCACTAGAATTGACTTTAAAGCGTTTGACCACGCCGAATGGCGATCGAAACTGTGCTCCCTTGCAACACCTCTATCTGTTTTCCCATCTCTTCGCCTGATGGAGTTATATCTCCATTGTATTTTATTATTATTATTATTATTTTATTGATTTATATTTTATTATTATTATTATTTTATTGATTTATTATTATTTATTTTTTTTTGTCTCCGTCTAGAAAGTTCAAGTGACCCTGTTGGAGACAAGCCAGAGAATAATGGTCAGCCTGGTTACCTCCCAGCGGCTATCAGGACATAACAACAGAACCCAACATAATACAGTGTACTACACAATCAAAGCTTTTCTGGAATTTACAGTATTCTGTATTTCTTCACAGCAGCAATGCACGCTCGTTATCCACTGCGCGAGTAGCACAGTGATATCGTCACCTTCCTCCCCACACCGGGTGGAAAGGGCCCGGGTTCGAACCCCGTCGTTGACGCGAGCAACTTTTATGGGGTTTTTTTCACTCCGTGGCTGAGTTAAGTCTCGGGCGTGGACAGCAAGGTTTTTTTTCCCCATTGAAAAACTTTTCGTCCAGCAAAACTGAGTGTTCAAAAAATTAGCGCTATTATTACTCTATATAAAAAAAGTTATTCCGTGTACAGAAGAGTGGGAAAACATACTGTGAAAGGATAAAATGAAATTTGAAAATTTTGGATCCAAGCGTAGAGTTTATGTGAGACGATGAACTGAAGGAAAATGACGCCACATTATTTAGTCCCTACAGTGAAGCAGGGCGGTGGTTCCATCATGATCTGGTGTTGCTTCTGTTTTTTGGAGTAGATGACATCGTCAGAATTGAAAGAATTTTAAGAAAGGAAGGCTATAAAAACATTCTTGAACATAATGCAGTATATTCTGGCCTACAACTTTGTTGAAGAAATTTTACATTGAAAAAAGACAATGAACCGTAGCACAGCTCTAAGATGTGAAGGGACTTTCTAACAACTAAACACAGGCATGGGATATGGAATTATGGTGTTTCCACCCCAATCGCGTTACTTCAACCGAATAGCGCTTTAATGGGATCATCTAGACCCAAATCACAAAATTTATGGAAATCCTCGTTGATCACTTCGCTTGGAATAATCTTATTGATATAAAGAGGCAAAGAGACCGTTATAAAATTAACCGCCTGAATGATCTGTGTAAGGCAGTGATAAAATCTCGTTGGTGATATTTTGTTGAAAAATCAGTATGGTTATTAATATGAATCATTTCAATATTTTTGCTGTTTAATAAAAAATCTTAAAATACTTTTTAGGGTGTTTTTTTTATATATATTACACTTTACATTGCCATAGCTAATTTCAAAAAAAATTAACGAAAACTTATCACACTGTGATTCCAAACTTTTAGGAGGAAGTGTATGTTAATGCGCTTGAAAAGCCAATAAAAGTTAATTCCGTTCATTGTGAGAATAATTCTCCTCTTCGGTAGGCAGTGCAACCCGCATTATTTTCAAAACAGAATGTTAATTGTAATTGTGTAAATCACTTCTGTGCCTCGAACCAACGTCGGCCCTCTGACCACCATTTCGAGACTGGTATATCCTTCTGTATATCCTTCATTCCACCAGTCACTTCATATCAAGAGCCATTCTTGCTGAAAAGAAGTTTGGGAAGGATTTATTTCAACAAACCTGTTCAAGGGAACAACATTAGTCTACATTTTAAAACATTATTCTTGACATATTAATTTTATTTTTGCTATTATTTCTAAATCTATCAGGATTGTAGAGTGAGCAAAGCGTACTTTAAGGCAAATTTTAAAAAGAATAAAACCAATTACGATATTAACGAGCTGTCCACTTTTTAAAACGAGTACCTTCAAGCTGTCCACTACAGGTATGTACACTGAAAGGACAGAATTCATCCCCGTTCGACAGTATCAAGAGCGTATCAGGAATACGCCATTTCCCGAATAACATCCCATCGTGGACAGCGCTGTGGGCAGAGAAAGGTGGTGGTGGATGAATGTGGTCGTCAACGTCTGTCTCACATTGTTTACGATTTTTTTTTTTTTTTTTTTTTTTATTTGGTAGTTGTTGGCGCATCGGCTTCTATGGCCATATTGCACCTCCCAAGGTTTTTGCAGTACTTTGATCCAAGCCCGAGGCGGGAATCGAACCCGCGACCTTGGGTTGCCGGGCAGGTACTTTACCCACTCGGCTAGCCCGGTCGGCCTACATTGTTTACGCCAACCGGAGAGGGACAGTGGCACAAATAACCGCAGATTTTAACGAGGGAGGTCCCAGAAACGTCTCCATCAAGACCATTAGTCGCAACAGGTTAAGGGAGCCGCCGACCTACAAGCGTCCAATTGCTAACACCACGAGACAGGACGCTACGCCTCAACTGGGCGAAAGAACATCGGCATTGGACCTTGGATGATTGGAGATGGGTCTTCTGCTCTGGTGAGTCCCATTTCTAGTTATTTTGAGGGGCAGGAGGGTGCATACATGGAGGAAACCGCACGAAGCTATGCACCGGTCATGTCAACAAGGAACTGTTCAGGCAGGTGGACGGTCAGTAATCGTCTGGGGCGTGTTCAGCTGGCACACGTTGGGACTTCTGGTACGTCTAGCTACATCTCTGAACGGTCCACGTTATATGCCCATCCTTATAGACCATCTGCATCCCTTCATGGCCATCGTGCACCCACAGGGCAGTGGACTCTTTCGGCAGGACAATGCGCCTCTCCACAGAGCTGTGGTGACTAGAACAGGGTTCGATGAGCATTCTGCAGATTTTACCACCATGGAACGGCTTCCCTGTTCATTGGACATGAACCCCGGGGAGCATCTTTGGGATGCTGTGGAACGGTCCTTTCGAGCTTTGGATCCTCCAACCAGGAATGCGACGAGATTATGGACAACGGTGCAGCAAGCGTGGTTGGAAATACCTGTGGAACGCTTTCGTGAACCAATGGACAATGCCTCGCCAAGTGACTGCCCTTATCCTGGTGCAAGGTGAAAGAAATTACCCGTTACTAGGTATATATCCCATGATTTCTGTCCACTCAGTGTATAATCCCATTATTCATAAATATGATAGCTAGGACTGCGTGTTGTCATTTCGACTTGTCGCGTTGTAGAAATTCGAAAAGGTTCTTCTAATAAAACCAAAAATGAAATTTCACATTACGCTGATTGGTTGTTGTACAGTTTTAGAAGCACCAACGGCTTAGACGATGCTGCAACATATATATTGTCTAAAAATTGCTTGTGTTCTGTGGTCAATTTTCTGTTTGCTGCGGAAAAACCCCAGTTTCCGGGAGGAAAAATCCATGCTACCCTCGCCTGAGACCGACTAACTAGGCCACAATGTGAAAAACACAAAAAAAAAAATTCCTCGCCCTATTGAAACAATTCAAACTCGTATTTTCCGTCCAGTGTTACCCACTAGGGTAATTTCACAGACAAAACTTTCTCATTTCATAAGTATTTTATCTCTGAGAACAGAACTCTATCAACCAAAACAATCGAGGGCATCCATAACCATCCACTTCGATTAAGTTTAATTGTGTTCTGTTTCCACACGGTAGTCTGCATTAAAGTTGAACATCAGTGGTAATACAATGCATTCGTCACCCAGCAGTTCTGCTTACGGAAGATTTATTGTTGACAAGTTCTCTTCCTATGAATATAGAGAAGTTCCCGAAACCCAAATATAAAAATTACAATTTTGTCAACATGCAAAAACTTAATTTTCTTCTAACGTTTGTATTTCAGTAGCTCCACTGTCACGCGTAAATGATTGCAGACACCAGAAATTTCATTTCATCTTGGAACATGACACATTTTCTAGCGCGTTGTGTTCATTATATCTTTGGGGACGAACTGAAGTAATACTGAGATGCTAAAATTGTAAATGAAAAATCTTACATATATTAGAACCTCGTAAATCTAATATTCAAAAAAGTCACGTTTCGAATATTTGTCCAAAGATAGTCGACCATAGGAGAGAGGATGAGTAGGAGGGGGGGGGGAAAGGGATCAGTATTAGCTAAGAAAAAAAACAACTCAGATATGATTTCCAACAATATTTTTAGATTATTTAGTTAAAATTTTGTCTCTGATCAAGTAACCGTATTAAATTACGCCATGGTCTCACTTTCCGAGTGCACACATAACAGGAATAACCCCAAATACTTAGGCCATGTGCAACAACTTTAAAAAATCCGGCATTTGCTAGATGCTAAGGAATTCGGATTTATAAGGTTTCTAAATGTATAACGAATACGGAATTTATTTAAAATATTATTCTCATTTATATTGCTATCATGATGCTTTTATTGAAAATGAAGCCTATTTTAAATAATTGAAGATTCAGGGATGCCTGCATCGTTTGATATACATTTTATAAATTTAAAAGTTTTATCTCAGATAGAATAAAGGACATTCATAAAACTCAAAGTCCAATTGAGCGCAGAGAATGATTTAAACGCTCCTTTTATTCCCTACAAGTATTCAAATTGAAATTCTTTACTTAAAGTTGGTGTGGGTGTATGATATATAAGACCCTAAAGTCTTAGTTGTAAATCCTTGATGAATAGCGATTAACTGCGAAAAGCAGCGCCATCGCTGTCTTTCAATCCGAACCAGATTTAGACATGAGGCCCTAAAGCCAAAGCGTGTGAGGCGGTTCCAGAATATGTAATTATAGATTTTATCCTCACAAAAGGAAACAGCAAAGTACCCACAGACAGAGAGAGCCCAAGCCATAGATTATTTGACTTATGTCTAAAACCTGCAATTAGTTCAATGACTTCGGCACGTGTTTGGCGACTATTGCATTGGATCTCATAATACATTCGGTCGCTTGGGACTGATGTCTTTATAAATAAAAATCATATTTATAATACTCGCTTTAATTATCAAACGTTAGGTGAACAGTGAGGCCCATGTGTGTACAGTTCCGATAATTATCACTATATCAGTACATTAGCTAACAGGTGTTTGTTCTTGATTTATTTTAGTTCCACCTTCTTCAAATAAATTAATATTAGCCACGTCGGAAAAGGATGCTAATATAATTTGAATCTCTACTTCATATGCTATCTTTTAAATCTGGAGTTTCAGTAAGTTGTGGAATAAATTATTTCTGCCGTTAAGACCCTCATAACTCCCAAAGATATCTATATAACTGCAAAATTATAACTAGTCGATATATTTTAGCGGTTAAATAGACTCGTATTTCTAATTTCGGTTCCTATTATCCTTTATTGGACAACCACATGTGATTCTGATGAGCTTTCGAGAAGAAACTGCTGTTCGAAAATTTCGCTATTAAATTTAAATTCAATATACAACTCCAGAAAAAAATTCTAGATTACATTATATCAATTATGCTACTCGGAATTAATTTAATGTATTTTCTTTTGGTTATTAGAAAGGATTACGTTATTACAATCGCATATTTCATGTTAATGAATGGTTCTACATTTTATGGTTGAAAATTTGAGTTCAATGTCCTATAATCTGCAGATCATGTTTGCCAAGTCCGATTCGCCTATCCAGTAAAATTTAAAGTTCATTATTTGGACTTCTCCGGCAAGTACTGGAAGCTGGCCAAGCTCCTGATATTTATCATCATTTAAGTCTCCAAATCCCATCAAAAACTTCTCTGAACTAGCGATATTAGTTATTTGTTTCTTCTCTTATAAATCTAAATTTAAATAATTTAACTGCCATGTATTCTACGAGAAGGGATGTTTTCCAACATAATTTGCTTTCGATAATCACGTTACAGTATCAGTAAGAAAACTCAATACACAACAAATATATTTTTTACAGAAAAGACGATTATCTCGATTATATGGACAAGTAGTATACTGTATTATGTTTATTTACTCTGAGAACTTAATTTAGCAATATGAAACCAAACAGTCGAATACAGATTCCTCAAAATATGTTATCCTCTCCAAATAGGAACTTATACTTTTAATCTTGAAAATAGGCAGTATATCTTGATACATAGTGCACTTGATAAACAGTTTTTTTTTGGATTATCAGTTTTCCTAATTGAGATTAAAGTCCATAATATCAAATGTATCAATAAAATATTCCTATTCCAGCAAATCACATGTTTTCTTCAAGTGACTATTTTCTTGAGAAGATTTCTTGAATATTTTATTCCAGAATCAGATGTCCGAATGATTAATTCTTTATAAAAGATGGTTAAAAAATTTATCTGCTATTTTCGGTCTGGACTTGGTCAGCCAGCACACCTCTAGGACAAAAATGAAATGTTCTTTCAGCACACATCTCTTGAAACTCAAACTCGAATATAAACACAAACGCACGAGGTGCACGAGCAGGCATAAACATCCATTACACGGTGACAATAAAACTAGAATCTCCTATCCGAGCAGTATAGGCGCTTTTCTTCAAGTCACGATTTTCTCCAGAAAATTTACGTCTGACATTCATTTCACATTTTCGCCGGTTATAAAATCCATGGATTTCAACCTTCCCAACAGACTCAGTAGAATCAACACAAGACACGCACACATCGTAGTGACGTATCATTGCACAATTACCAACCTAACGGTCGGTCCAACTACATTTAGTGGTGACTGTTGAAGTGGACAAATCCCATTCTAGAATAGAAAGATGGGACATTGGCCTAAAGTTTGACGAAGGATGAACCATTTCTCTGGCGAAAAATGTAGTCACAGTAAATGATCCAACCATTTTATAGCAATATAAGTTTTCCTTTTTGTTATATAAAATATGCTCTACAAATAATGGTAAACTCGCTAAATTTCCGATGAAAATATTACACCATGATGATCCACACATCGGGACTGAATAGTAGGGGAAAAGGAACTTCAAAACTGCCATTATCTTCACGTAGAATTTGAAGTATTGTTTATTTTCACGCAAAATCAACTAAAGTTAGGCGGCGTCAGTGTACTGTGTCTGTTGAACTGCGCGTTTTCTATAGTTTGAGCTGAACGAAAAACTCCACTTTCAGGTGTATGATTAGAGAATCCCTGCGCGCGGATTAAAGGAGTATTGACTTTGTGGAGACGACAGAAATATACTTTTCCAGGCTGGTGCTGTTAAGTTTGGGCAAACTGGAATCTCCTTCAAGACAAGCATTGCCTTCACACTATTCTTGGTTTCAACCTCGTAATTTATCTATCACTTCTTAACTTTCTCTTTGAAATCTTTTTCGTGCCCACACTCTATTACTAAAACCTAGTTCATCATAAATTAAGAAACTGTGTATGCACAAAAAATTGGGAATCTGTGCAAACGTCGGAGAGACTAACCTGGTCACAATGTGAAAACGCCTTCCATTTAGATGGGACTAGAACTTTGCACAACATACAAATGTAAATCGAAATGGAAGTGTTCACAGGCTGATTTCATGTTCTGCGGACTGTAAAGCCCGTTATAACTCAATTAGCCTTCTGCCTCAAATGAGCTAACCAATGCCTAGTTGAAGGGTCCTTTGAGAACTCTTCCTGTTGCGTCGGCGACAGGAAGAATTCTCAAACTAAGTCCTCTGAAATTAGTGGTGAAACAACCATACTGTCATAGAGAATATACAGCTATTGCATGTCCTTGTATTTTAAACAAAACATTATACGACTTTGATGGACCTTAAAATAGCAATTCCCAAAAACCGGACAGTCGTATTTGGAAAGATTAATCGCAGAGGAAGAGATAAATTTACGACTGTGGATAACACTTACGGGATATAAGTATGAGCTACAGATTTCAATCTTCCTTTTGTAAAGAGTGTCTTAAGAATCTGTTTTGCGATTAAAGTTATTATAAATCTTGCAGTTTCCAAGCGGATTAATGAACTCGTTAAACAAATTAGCAGCACAGTCGAGTAAGATTAATGAGGTGTTCAAGTAGATTAATGATCCCTGTGTACGGATTAGAGAAGGAGTATCAGTAACAGATTTACTCTGCGGAGACGAGAGAAATATACTTTTACAGACTGGTGCTGTCAGTTTGGGCAAACTGGAACCATCAGCTTGATTCTCGTTCAAGACAGGCATTGTCTTCACACTATTCCTGCCTTCAACCTCGTAATTTAGCTATCACTTCTTAACTTTCGCTTTGAAATCTTTTCGTGCGCACAGTTTCTTAATTTATGATGAACTAGGTTTAGTAATAGAGAACAATGGGTGTATACACAAACATTTTGAAATAAGGATATATCTAGGATAATCCATAAGAAATGACAGATTCTTAAATGTGTTAATATAAAGCAATATTAATAGTACTTAGCACTAATCAATTTGCCCATTGCATTACTGATAACACAAGGATAGTTAAATTCAAGTGTCCTCTTGTTTCTTTTGAGATTTTAAGCAGATTCAAGGTGGACAGCATAAACATTACTTAATATATACCCTCACTATATACATACACGTGGAAAAGCAAGGAGGGCTAGCCGCACGCATATCTTCATAAAGATAAATATTGTGATTATACAACTCAGCTAAACTTATTGACAAATCCACTAAGAGGACATATTTATCCTCACTCATTACTAACCTCGAATTAAGCGCCTGATTTATTTCAGCGAGTTCTAAAATTTGTATAGGATATTGCAAATGAATTAACAGAATTATGGGAAAACAAAACTTGGACATTGATCACAATATGTTGAAGTGTAAGGAGTTGAGCCAATTTCTTAGTAAACAAAAATTAGGGACAGTGCCATCATTAATTTTAAAGAAATACGTTTATTTTTAAAGTTTTAGGAACATAAAACATGAATTTATTTATAAATATAATTATATAAGATGATATTATAAAACTCATTTTAATTTTATTTTTGTAAAACTGCAGTTAGTTTCATCCCCCATCCTATAAGGTGTATGGGATGGGGGATGAAATTAATACACCATAAGGTGTTAGTGAACATAATATACTTCTGCGTGAGCACCCTCAGTTGCTTAAAAGTATTCCTCTATTTCAATACTTTATCCTCCTGGGATTCATTTAGAGAAATTTGCGTTTAAATCCGTAGGAGACTAGAAGAATTCCTACAAAGCCTTTTTGAATTGAAAACCACAGTTAGACGATCTCAGGTGGAGGGGGTAAATAACTTACTCCAGGTGTTTCAGCCCTCAACAACATACAAATGCAAATTGGCCAATGAACACACTTGTACAAACTCGATAACCGTATGAAATATGGGTCATAGAATACTTAAGACATGTAATACGCTACATGTCTTAAGTAACCGATGCACCAAAAATTTCCAAACAGCACAAAAGTTGTCTCAGTCCGAATTGGGTGTGTAACCCATCTTTCACTTGTCATAAGGCCATTCTGCATGAAATTTTAACAAAATATTTGCACTTTAATAAGCATAACTATAATGCAAAAACACCTCTTTTTGCAGGATACGTTTACTGAATACAAGAAATAGCCACTCTTCTAAGAACCATTTTTTGTACTAGTATTGGAGTCAATAATTCCTTCAATATACATATTTAAGTCACGTACGATACATGACTGTATATGATTGATAAAATAATACCGATGCTAAAATAAGAAATGTGATAAGCCTCGGAGCAATGGGATTCCCGATAATATTACAGTGTTTCTTAACATCAACAATGTAAGGTAAACTCCTTAACACCAGCTGACTCATGTTTACTCTCCCACAATTAAAAATGATTAATGAAGAATATCGGCAAAGTTATTCTTCCATCCTCCAGCAGAAAGTTGTTAACTGGATATTTTCGTGAGTATTAAAAGAAATCTTTATTGCATTGCAATAATCCGGCCCTTCGTGGCCAACAGTCAGGGGGTTCTCCAACGAGAAAGCTGTATTAAGGCTAGAGAGCTCACATCGAAATCCTAAGTCTCTAGGATTGTAGTGTAAATTTATCAACTATTACACAACTTAAAGAAGAAAACAAAGATTACTAAATAATAGTAAATTAGAACACAAAAATAATTATAAAGTAAACATAAATTATTCAAAATTTAGAAAAAAGGTAACAGCAGATAGTGCTGACACCTTTTCACAGGATTTTTGGATATATCATGGCGGAGTAAATCCTCTATATTATGCTTGCAATCACATCCTTTTTATACTTTTTGTTACAGATAAATTGATGAAGATCTATATCCAGGTTCTGGGCAGTCTGAAACATTCTGGTGCGATGAAGCGGTCAGCTCAGTGGAGCATATTACAGCTGATGCGGAGAGAGGGAAGCGTTCTGAGGGTTTCATGTTACATCCTCCAATGACAGATGTCTTTAAAATCGGCGCCTCCGTAGCCAGGTGGGAAGGAGCAGCAGTGCATAGCACACGCTTCTTGATTAGACCGGGGTTCGAGCCCGTCACCACCAAATACGGAGGATGCGGAAAGGTCAGGGAATGACTACTGCATATCCCGGACCAATATGGCTTTAGTTGCTAATGTTCCTAAAAACCAAATTACAAACAAATTACTTTAAAATCAGGAGAGTTGATCAGTTTTATGATGGCAGTCAGCGTCTTTCCTTCAATCTTTTATTTTGTAGTTGTGTAATTGAAGGCTGTTGCAATGTCACTGGTGAGGTAAGTTTGCGTGCAAGGCACTGGGATCATCCAGTATTCGTCTGAATGAATACCGCGGAACGTGGTTATGAAAGCTAACACCCCAATCTCTGAGGCACACAGGACTGAGAGATGAATCATTCTATAAAGGTATTTGGATGGAAGTCGCAGTCTTGAACATGATGTAAATGCTGCTTTGTTGTCCATCTCGAACTAAACATTTTGATATGAAGGGCGTCAGATGTCTGTGGAACTGCAGCTTTGGTTCAAATATCACTTCTCGAACTCCGTTTCAGACCCTTGGTATTAAAGAGCTGTTTAGCACCACTAGAAGGTATGGTTGGAATGGCTTCAATGAAAAGATCATCATTGCAGATTTTGAAGAATTTATTTGCATATCAAAGTTTAATAGTGTTGAGCAAGATGCAGGAGTTTTAAATTGATGGTTTCAGTGATTTTTTGTGGTTAATCTGTTAGAGTCTGTTAAATATTTTATACCATTTCCGTAGCAGAGTAAATCTGATCTATTGGCGATCCGTTATCTCTCTAGATTGAATATCCAGATAAATAATTCAGAGCTCGAAATTTTCTTGGAACACATTTAGCACTGAGTTTGTTTGAGAAAGGTTTTTTTTTTAAGTTTGATTTCCCTTTTAGTTTTATGGTTTATAGCATTTGGTGCAGTGACTTTTGGAATTGGTGTGACGCAGTACATAGACATACTCCACTGAGCTGGAAGAGTGTTTACTTTTAGCATGCCATTATATATGTTAAGAAGGATATTATTATAAAAGAGCTCAAACATTTAAGAAGGAACTGAGATACTTTATCTTCTCCAGAAGTTGCTGTCTCCATTGTTCTACACAGTCAATGGTTGAATCCAGTTACTAAGATATCTGCATCCAAGAAAATAACCATCACCACAAAAACAAATGCTTGGTAGACACCACAGTTATCTTGTTTATCCAAGCATAAGCATATCCTTCACTCACTATGGAAGGCCTCATCGGCATATTATCCATAATAGATAAAGCAAGAGCGGTCTTCAACAGAGGAAAAGCAGGAGCCACCAAAATCTACCTTTAAAAAAACTGTGCACAAAGAGAAATCACATTATACAGGCTTCGGTGGAATTTTCCACCCGCCTTAACTCTACAGCCTGGATTGAACATATTACCAGATTCAAAGGAACTCTTAATTCTTATAATAATTCACCTTTGGAGAGGGATATGGACCTACTTCCCCCCTCCATAAGCATTTATATCGAGATATAACAACTCATAAATGCCATCAATTCTCTACCAACTACTCTATACATAACAATGACTTTATATTTCCCTATTGAACTTCATATAATTTATTTTGTCTTTCTTAGTCTACTGCCATATTGCATCTATATCTGACACGTATTATACATAATACGTACAAGATTTAATGTACTATTATTATTATTCCACGTTTAGTTGCTTAAAAAACGAACATACTGTTGTACTGTAGCTAATGTAGAATTTCCATGACATTTTCAGGGATCTTTTTCTGCAGCTGTCTCTTCAAGGATTTTTGTCGAGAAGACGCTTTTACTCAGAACTTAGTTTTATAATCTCAACTCGTAGCAGTAAAACCTTTTCTTTACAAACAAAAATCCTAAGAATAAGACAGCCGGCATACAAAAATCGGATAAAAGAATCATAAAAATCTACCGTATTTTATGGTTCGAGCCAAGACATCTAAAGATAAACCATATTCCACTAGATATCGAAAAGTCTTAATACTGGAAACAAACAGCAGAAAAAATAAGAAAGGAAATGAAAAACAAGTTAGGTCACAGGCGCATTCGATTTTTTTTCTGAAATTACGAGTAATCGAAGACATTCATTAATATTAACCATATAGCGCATGGAAGCCACAGGCTTTTGATGAACCGGTCATAAAAGAGAATAGATGAGAAAATACAAACCATGCGCTGTGAAATTTTATATTTCTGTCCATTAGAAAATTTTGTTGATTCATTCAAAATTTTCGTCGAATATTACTCTACGCAAATTGACCATTTTTCATTTCTGTCTCGAGTGCCTGGAATATGTGCATCCTCTTGGTCGGTTTGTCGATTTTTCAGAAAAAAAAAAACTCAGGAGTTTTCTGTAGATAAAACGATACAGTTCTCAATCAAAGACCAACTAATATGGCAACGCATAAGAACAGCCATTATAAGTTCCTCTCGAAACGGGATTCGAACCCAGGCTTTTCCACACTATGTGGAAGGCCAGGAGATGGTAACTCTGTGATAGCCTCGAGAATATATAAGAATGAGAGGATGTTAGATATTCGGGGATTATTTGATAAAGAAAGCCTGATGGATCAACGGCAAATTATCCTGTTAGTTCTAGGTACAATTGAGATTCCACAAAATCCTATTCCATACACAACAGAAATCCATAAATATACATTGCAATGCGTTTATGCTGTTCTTTCAGACATTAATACAAAAAGGAAAAATCGGATCGATACTAAATTTTAAGCGATATTTCTTTGCCTCTTGGGAAGATTTATTTGTTTATTTTGAAGAAAAATTGAAAGAGAAAAGATGGAACAGCACCTCGAGACTTTTCCAAATTTTCTGAACTTAGAACATTCTTTAGGATTCTTTTTCGAAATTTAATCCGTGGAATAACCCATTTGCCGCGTGTCCCCCTTAAAGAAATATTGTAACGCAAACTTCAGAACGTGAAAATTACACGAAGGTTTGGTAAACACTTTTGTATAGTACAGTTTTTAATCCTTGAGGTGCGTTATTTAATATTTGAACCCGTCCAAACACTTCCAAATGTTTTATTGTTCCAATTTTTACAAAATTTGAAATGAATCGGCAGATCTTTCTGACAGACCTAAATATAATTTCATAAAATTCTGTCCACTAGTGATAGAGTTTTAGGAGGAGGGCCATGGTAACAATAACAAGGGTTTTATGCATTTGCGAACTCGCCTAGGAAGTTCGCTACTCTATTAAGAAATTAAGCCATCTTTATATTAGCATTAAAACAAACTTAATTAGTGATTTAATTAACACACAGGCGGCAGTGAATTTTGTATTTAATTAGTCACGGTCCTTTATTTCCATATGGCCCTTTTATCAGCAGTCCAATCCAATATACCTTCAAATTATGCGCCGCTGCGTTTTGTGTTCAATGTTGTCATGAATTTTTCATTACCTCTTTAAATTTGGATCTACAGAATTTCAAGCATGCCAGATGTCTAAAATGTACTACACAATATAGCTAGCAAGATATTCATCTGAATGCATATTTTAAACAGTAAGTCAAATAGCTCAAACCTAGTAAATTTCTACATGCGCACCGTTTGTAGCTCTGCATAAGTCCAATCCATACTCTACTTCGTTCCATACATTTGGTGCAGATTAATATGTGATCGAGCCATTTTTCCTTCTGGACATCACAGAAAATTTTATTTTCCCTTAATCAGAATAAAATGGCCTCTCAAACAACATAATGTTCCAGAAAGATGGGGCACCACCACACTCCGCTACAATTGTCACAGATGCTCTCAAGGTAACATTTCCTGGAAGGTGGGTTGTCAGGGGATGTTCAATAGCATGGTCACCTGGAAGCCCTGATTTGACGCCTCTTGATTTTTTTTCCTGTTGATAAAGGGATTACCTTTATCAACAGGAATTTACCAACGGGGATTACCTATATATATATATATATATATATATATTAGGCGAGGAATTATTTGTAAATTTTAAATTTTAACATCGAGATCTCATTATCTCATTTTGTTTTACTCTCACTTTATATTACATATTGTACTTCTAGGTTTTTTGCCACAGTGCCGGCGTAGGGTCTTTGCACGTTTTTAACCCACAGATTTTTCGCAGACTGCACCTCATCTCACTCAACCTGCTACCTCATTGCTAATCCGATAAAAAAATTTTACTGTACCATATTCTATCATATCTAGAACATATATATATATAACATTACTACATTGTCTGATTTAATGAAATCTAGAATGGCTCAAGTTTTTTAAGGGTAAAAATGTAAAATTTCATTAAAATCCATCCACTGTGAACAGCTCTGTTATGTGCGGACGGTCATAGTGAAGACAATAGGCGCATTATCCTGCCATTAATATCCGGACACCCCTCCATGGATGATGAAACAGGTCCTATGCATGCAATACGTCACAGAACCTGCTGTAAATATGCAAACTGGGCTTCGAACAGACAATTGCAAAAGTGGGCATGCAAGATAATACGTTCAACAGAATTAACAGACTTCCAACATGGAATGACAGATGGATGCCACATAAGCAAGCGTTCTGTAAGAGACATCGCAGTCACTCTGGAGATACCTAGGTCAACGACTAGTGATGTCATATGCAAATGGAAGAGGAATGAGACAGAATCTGCCAAAAAAATGGCCTGATAAACCCCAAGAGAATTCTGCAAAGAACTGTGCGTGCAAATCGTAATTTGCCATTGTCACACAAACTCTCTGTGAGAGTATTAGGACTAATGTCAGCACTAGTACAATTCGAAGGACATTCTATAATATGGGTTACAATGGTCGTGCAACTGTTCATAAGCCATTGATCATCTCAACAAACGCTAGACGCCGATTAACATGATGTAAAGAGCGCGAATCCTGCACTGCAGAGCAGTAGAAAACAGTCATATGGATGGAGGTTTGCACTCTACCAGTCTGATGGCTGTTCCTGGGTGTGGCTAATGCCAGGAGAACAGTTTGTATTGTATCCTCCCAACAATGAGGTTTGGTGGAGGCATTGTCATGGTATGGGGCTCCTTTCACGATTTCGCTTGGGCCCATTAGTCGTTATCGACAAAACCATGAATGCTGTGCAATACCAGGGCAGCCTGGACAATTATGCACTTCCAACATTATGGCAGTACTTCGGGGAAGTCCATACCTGTATCAGCAAGGCAACGCGCCATGCCATACAGCTCGTGTCGTAACAGAGGACTTCGAGGACATGGGTGTCGAAACGTTGGATTGGCCAGCCCAGGGTGCTGAACCAAATAATCTGAACCCTACTGAGCATCTTTGGGATGTATTGGACCGTCAGTTACGTGCACGTCGAGATCGCCCAAAGAACAAGGCCGAACTGGTGGCTGCGTTAAAGGCCGAGTGGTGGAACATATCACCTGACATTTATGAAAAGCTTGTTGAGAGTGTCGCGCGAAGTTTGAAAGCCGTCATAAAAGCAAAAGGTTTCAGCACAAAATATTAAATTACACAATAAGAGCTCTTTTAACGGTAGGTGTCTTCATATGAAAATAAAATTACACCTAATCCATTTACAATTATTTCGTTTAGTAAAAACGGCAAATTAAAAATCTTCCGGTAGTACTCTAGGTGCCAAGAGTCAGAAACATTTAAATTTTATGTACATTATGCAGAGGATGTGAAAAAGAATTAAGACGTGCAAATTGACTTATATATGAAGTCTCTATCCTCGTACAGAGAGATTTCATTATTGGGTTAGTCCTCGGCTGACTTGCGATGGCAGTTAGGCAGGAGTTCGTTAATTTTCTGTACTTAGTATAAAGAATTCGGCTCAACAGGCACTCGTAATAGGTTCTGCAAATAACCAGCTCTGCCTTTTTTTTTCCATTTTGCAAACTGTCCTTTCCCTTTCTCGAAGATGCCACCAAACTGCGATCTTTTTGTTTCGTTATTTATCCTTGCTGCTCATCTGCTGGGATCGAAGGTCAACAACAGGGTAAATAAATTGGTTTCCCATTAAAGATCAGTATTTCTCAAAATAATATTAACAATTTATTTAAAATTTCACGCCCAAACAGCCACGCTTCGCATTATTTACAAAGCGTGCTAAATAAATAAAAACATATTTTTGTCTCTAAGTAAATCAACCTTTCAAGCATCCTATACTTGCAGTACCACACTTTAATAACATTATACTTAATGAAAAAAGTAAATAAAGCGTAAATAGGCTACTGAAATGCGGTAAATATTCAAATACAGTTCTTCAGAACGCGCACACACTAAGCTAAATTCAGACTTTACTTCAAAACATCCTTAACATTATTAAAGAGAAATAGGTACAGAAAAATTCATAAGTTATGTTTTTATTGTTATATATTTGAAATAAATTTATGCTTTTATTTTTTTAATTACCAAATCGCGTGCCAAGTATATTGCATTTATCTATTTTAGAGATTTACCATATATTTCGGATTTAACAGACAAATAAATAATATATTTTTTGTTTTATTTATTTATATAAAAATATGTCTAAATTTCGAGGGTTTCGAAAATTTTCCGTCAGTCGAGGGTCACTGAAATGTAGAAAAATGCCAATTAATAAGAATATCAAATATATTCTTATTAATAAACAGATACCAAATAAGAATAAGAATATAAATTTACAAAAATGCAAATTAATTCAAATTTAGCTGCGTTTTCTTGATCGCACCAACTCCAAATTGCGCGAAATATCACTATAAAAGTAGACGAAAAACAACTAAAATTTTTGAGAATGGTATCATGGGCATCTCTAGTGGCTACTTTCTTATAAGGCATTTTTCTATCAAAAGAGTTCGATCCGTATCTTAATATATGGCAGCCATGATTTTCCGCGAAGTTCATATTTTTGGAAGTTGTCCACCACTGGTATTTCCATTGCATGAAATCCTGTTTTGCTTCCGGATCCCAGTATTGAATCCACTTTTATCACCAGTTACAATTCTTGCAACAAACCTTGTGGATCCGCATCAAAAATGCGCACATTGTAATGTTTCTGACGGGTCGGTATTGATTATCAGCATCCAGGGAAGAATAATCAATACCAACTTTCAGAAATATTACATTCTCTTCTAGTAATCATGGACAGTTTAATAAGTTTATCCTACAAGAGCCTGGTCTTTAATTTTTTTGGCAAATTTCCGAAATTTTCACTTCTACTGGTCTTCCCGAGCGGGAGTTATCTCTTGTGGATTTAGCCCCATTTAAACTGCTTAGGCTAAAATTTTATCTGGTACTCGGAAGGGGCCAATATTATCGTTTACAGTTTTCGTGCGTACATGTGACTTTCAATCCCTTCTTTTGTCCAAAAGTCGATGATGGCCCGACTTCGTGATATGCATGTTTTCTTTTCGGTCTCTTCTGTTCTTCCGTACTTCACTGTATTCAGCTGGACCTGGCCAAATAAGATGCCGATATTTATGAGAATATGACAGAGAGATCACACTACTTTTTTTTTTTCAAATATTATACGCCAAAATTCTTGCTGTACCTCGAATGATATTGGCAGAAAACGAAAAAAAAATCAATCGCAGCCATTACGATATTCAACAAGATATAAAAAACAGAGTGAATTAAGTTTTTTATGAAATATACTCAGAAAGCATTGGTAGTACTTATTATATACATAGAGGTGCTATTGAGTAGGAATCACGTTGCGTGGGCTACGTATGAAATGAGATGGACTAGTTACAGAACAGCAAAGATTCAAAATGGGAAAATTGTTCGTTAGAGAGAAAAATGTAGGTGTGTGCTATAAACTATGCTAAAAAGTCAGTTCAGTTCTTGGATAAAGACTACAGTCGCATGGGGCGAAACACAAATACACAGTATGAATTTGCTCCCAGAAATAAGACAAAAGAGCCTCTCCATTTTCTTAAAAAATCGCTAATCGCCTTCAAATTTCAATGATTGTCCCAATGGAAAATCTCTGAGCACTCTCTCTCTCTCTCTCCACATTCTACGGACGTGAGTCCTGACTTTGATTTGTTCCATGTGACGATGCCACTCAGAAGACACTTTCAATTTTATGGAATTTGGGTCTATTTGGTCCAATATCGAAATTTAAAATGTATCACGTGGATAAGATTGTTTCCAAAACTTCCCCAATTAAAATGGATTGGGAAGAAATTTGAAAATCATTTCCGAATACCATAAACTCCATAAAAATTGAAGAAATTTGTACGTACATCTATTGCACTCTGTACTTATAAAAATTACAGGTGAACAGAAGAAATAATAATGAAGATATTTGCTACGTACACAATACCACGCGAGAATTACCTTCGATGTGAGAATTATTAGCCTCATGACCTTAACGCAGGACATGAAAGGAAAACAGGTGACATTTCGTATCTTATCCTCTTCTGAATTTCGCTTAGAGATTAAACTATATTCGACATTACATTAAATATATTTATGACATACTACCATCACATGCTTTTGGCAAAATTGATATTTTAAAAATGTATTATATGCGTACGTAAAATATTAAAAGAAAGAAGTACTTGATTTACTACGTTCTGTAGGATATACGAGTATATGGAATATTTTACAGTTACACATAGGTTATAAAAATAAGGAAATAGAGGGCTGAACATGGAGGTACATGCCCATAAATTATCAATGAAATCTTTCTCTTAGAAAATCATTTATGATATAACTTCTTTCGGACAATGTCTTAAATATTCAGTTCCTTAAATCAAATAAAAATATAATAATGTTCCGTTGATACACAGAGGACCACGATATGCAATCTTCCAAACAGTTCTTCTAACGCTGTAGATAAAACGTGATGTATTAAATTTCAGCAAATATTTCTTTAGTCTGAAGTTTCATCATCAGTTCAATTTTTTCGATGTTCCCCGCAATAAGATAAAAAAGAATCTTTATACAATACAATCACATTTTGATTTGTTATACTATATTTTCTTACACACCTTATAAAAAGGAATTCTGGCTTTTTTTCCCCACACTTTTCCCAACTCAGTTGGTCTCAAGGTATCTTATTAAGAGAGCATTTTTTTCAAATTCTTGCAGTGCGCTTAGGTTGTCTCTGGTGTTATGGAATTTTAATATTCATAAAACACGTGAATAAAATATCATCTTACAAGTTAGACGATATTTAAAGATAATAAATAATAATGCAGCTTGACAGCGTTAGTGTTCTGATTAACATTTTATTGCCAGTTGGCATCCCCTTGTTAATAAAAATGGATGAAACTAATTTCACTTTAGGGAAATAGGCAGTAACGCTATACTTAAGTTCCGCTGGGAAACTAATAATGTAAAAAAATTACAAAGACGTTGGAGAAATGAATATAAAACTCATGCCCAAGATTTAACCTGTATTTAGGGTGGCTCAAAATTGTAACGCAAAATGTGCGCTTGCTTGAGACGTTTGAGAAATCTTGAAAGTAAACCGATGATGAATCTGCTTGGTGAGTGGAGCAGGCTTTCACACACCTCAGAGAGTCTTAAATATTCTCGTGAGAACAGTATCTATAAGACCAATTTTTTACTGTATTTTGCTCAATGCAAAGTGAAAAAAAATACGTGCCAAGACCACTATCTTATACAAATCAGGGGCCTTATATTGGCATTATATTCCTATATACACTGAAACGACAAAAGGACCACTTACCTGACACCATGTCCGGCTTTTATGAGCTCACAGGACGGCTTGCCAACCTCGTGGAATGGATGTTGCAAGATGTCCGAACACTTCTGCAAATATGGCTTGCCATATTTTCTTTCATAATTGTCCCAAATTGGAGGATGAAGAATTACACGTCTGACAGCGGTGAGATCGATCTACAGGTGTCCAATGGGATTCAAGTGAGCGATATTAGAGATGGGATCCTCGGTGTGTTCCGCAAACCCTTCCTGCACACGTCCGGCCTGGTGAATTACCCTGCAGAAAAACACGATTACCATCAGGGACCAAAAGAAGTTTTTGACTTGTATACATTGCAGACAAGAGAAAATTAGGTTTCCACCAATAACAATACCTGCACTCGTATAAGAGAGCCTACGTCATCCTACCACATTTCCTAGATACCATGGCACAGTAGAATATTTGATTCTTGAACCGGATATTTCATTTGTGACTCAATTTTAGCTGTATTTTCATAAAATTCTAGATGGCTTCTCCATAGTCATTATATATACTAAACGAACATTTTTGTTTGTGGAGTGTTTATGCATAGGTGCACGTATAGGACCCCCGATATTTTTGTCAACCACAAAAAAATTGAAATACATTTTTTCCAGAATTTTATGAACACATTACTATAATCAAAAAAGAAATTCAGAAATAAATTAATATATTATAACGCGGCATATTATTTGCTACGATTACATATCATTAAAATGTAAATAAATCACATCATCTTGACGCGAAATTAGCAAAGTCTAATTAACATATCAGAAAATGGCACCCTTTTATAATTTTCTGTGGCTTTCGACTTTTAAATACAAAAAAAAATTGCTACCAGTTCCAATTTTCCAGCGACTTAAAGCCTCCAACTAATATACATGTGCCACTAGTTTTTGTTTCGGAATTAATCATTACAGTTATTAGCATTTAAATAACATACCTCGCTCTATTATCCTCGCATTTTTTAACTTCTACCCCCCCCCCCCCCCGTTTCTTCTTAGTTTTCTTCCTCAGTTTCTTCTTAGTATTGATATATTCCCTTGGACTGCAAAGCTGCGAATTTCTCCTCAGTCCATAAAGAAGGAGTCAAAAAAATTAATACCAGTTACAGACCAGTGAGTTAAACTTCTCTAGTCGTTTACATTATGGAATCTATAGTAAAAGACGAAATACAGGACCACCTCAACAAGAATGGTAACCTAATGGGTCTCACAGCAGGGTTTTGTGAAAGAAAGATGCTCATGCTGCCTTACGAAGTTTGTTAATATATATATATATATAAGTAAAGCTTTAGATACAGTTCCTCATGTGAGAATATTGTATAAATTAGATGATGTCGGAAAAACAGGGAAATTCCATGGGTAGATTAGCGGTTGTTTGAAGAACAGAAGACAGAAGTTGGTAAAAATGGGTATTCGTCACAGTGGAGCCATGCTCTGACACCCTCTTGTTTCCTGTCTTACCAAATGATAGTGATGAGGAAATACAGGGGAGGCTGTAATATTTTTCCGACGACTTAAAGGTTGGGAGGATGGTTAAGGATCATAACCTGTCTATACTGCTTCAAAAAGACTGGAACCAACTACAAGAATGGGCTGAAAAATGGTAGCTAAAGTTTAATACTACTAAATGAAAGGTTTGTATTTGGAAAACAGATACCCAGGAGAAGTTTAGAGATTAGGGGTAGAGGAATGAAAGGTCGTTCATGATCAGAAAGACCTAGGGATTACGAAATAGAAACAAAATGCAACACGCAGTGTAATCGGGCAGCAAGAAGGGCACAATGTTCTATTTATTATTTATCAGCGTTTACCAAGTAGGCAGAAGGAGGTCACTATTCCTCTTTATAAGACGATGGTGCAACCAAATGGAAGTATTGTATCCAGGTCTGGAGGCCGCATTTGAAGAAAGATATAGAACGTCTGTAGAAAGCACAAAGAAGGACAACTGGACTGGTGAATAGCACTAAACTTATCCCAATAGAAGATGTGGTCTATAAACCTGAGGGGGTGGGATTAGTAAAATGAATAAGGGATAAATATTCTCACTGGTGAGTGAGACAGAATAGGAGGGCAAAACTATAAAATCTGGGAATAACAATAAACTACACCTTATGAAGTTCATATTCGAGTAGCATGGTGTAGAATTAGTTTCCTGCACCTTTTAAAGATGGGACCATGATAGTTTTTTTTTTTTTTTTTTTTGGCGGACGGAGAGTAATTCTGTTTCCTTGCGTCATTTTGCAATTTTAATATTAATAATACAAAAGATCAAAGGGGGCAGAGAAATATGGTTTGGATATTTTTCTGCAAATTCGTCTAATCGAGCGTTACTAATAAATCATACACAAATCCTCATGTGCTACTTTTCTAGCATTTTATGGAATTCCATCTTCTAAGCTCTCTAAAGTACTGATCGCTTCTTGTGCTCCACGAAAAGTTGGCTGTTCTGGATAATCATGTTTTTAATGTTTTTTGTAGGCATCAAAAATTTTAGGAACTTCAGATGGTATATTGTACAGTGCTACAAATCCCGTATCGGTCATTTCGACCTCAATCATATGTTCTTACTAATGGGTGAAAGTCCTCTTCAGTGCTCTTGCTATCAGACTCAACTCAACAGTAAAAACTATCCTCATTACTGTTTTCATTATTACATTATCCATAAAAATTCCGCTTGTACAGTTTTAGGCCAATCAGCAACTTAGGCTATTTTACGCCATATATATATATATATATATATATATATATATTATTCTTTAGTAATATGATAATTTATGTTGTATTTTACTTTTAATATACTTTTATAGTGGTTTTCCTTAAATTATTTCTAGATTTTTCTGTTGTCCCGGTAGCTGTTTTAGCAATGCCCGGGTACGAACAGAGTACATATTATTATTTTATCTTTCTATTGTGGTTTATTGTGTTTATTTTCTTAATTACGGGTGTTTTCTACTCATAGGTATTATGGTTAATACATTACTGGTCTTTAAGCTAGCCTAAACTCGGTTATCTTAAAATCACTCAAAATAGGCCCTGGGCATTTAAGATAACCGAGTTTAGGCTAGCTTAAAGACCAGTAATGTATTAACCATAATACCTATGAGTAGAAAACACCCGTAATTAAGAAAATAAACACAATAAACCACAATAGAAAGATAAAATAATATATATATATATATATATATATATACACACACACACAGCCCTACCATTAATATCCGGACGCCTGTCTTTAGACAAAAAAAAGAGCTTTTATTGTATCATTTAATATTTTGTGCTGAAACCTTTTGCTTTTATGACGGCCTTCAATCTTCGTGGCATACTCTCAACCAGCTTTTTATAAATGTCACGTGATATGTTCTTCCACTCGGCCTTTAACGCAGCCAACAGTTCGGCCTTGTTCTTTGGGCGATCTCGACGTGCACGTACCCATGGATTCAATACATGCCAAAGATGCTCACTAGGGTTCGGATCAGTGCTGTGGGCTGGCCAATCCAATTTTTCCACATCCATGTCCTCAAACCACTCTGTTACGACCTGAGCAGTATGGCATGGCGCGTTGTTTGCTGTTACAGGTATGGGGCTTCCCCGAAGTATTGCCATAATGGTGGAGTGCATAATTGTAAAGGCTGTCCTGGTATTGCACACATTTCATGGTTTTGTCGATAACGACTAATGGGCCCAAGCTAAACCATTAAAGGAGCCCCATACCATGACACTGCCTCCACCAAACTTCATTGTTCGGAGGATACAATTAGGAAGGAACTGTTCCCCTGGCATTCGACACACTCAGGAAAAGCCGTCAGACTGGTAGAGTGCGAACCTCGACTCGTCTGTCCATAGGACTGTTTTCCACTGCTCTGCAGTCCAGGATTTGCGCTCCTTACACCATGTTAATCGGCGTCTATCATTTGTTGAGGCGATCAATTCTGTTGATCTGTTTAGGTAATTCTGTCATCTTGAAAGCCCACTTTTTGCAATTGTCTGTTCGAAGTCCAGTGTGCATATTTATAGCAGGTTCTGTGATGTGTTGCACGCACAGGACCTGTTTTCTCATCCGTCGAAAGATGTCCAGATATTAATGGTAGGGCAGTGTATATAAGTAGCTCACGTTATGTATGTAAATTTCGTGTGGTCTGTGGTCGATTTGCCTGTTTGATGGATGAAAAACCGGGATATAAACCATGTCATTCACGTCCGAGATGAAACTAATTCAACCATGTTGTGAAAACGTCCATAAAATTCCTCAAATCATCGACGGGATTCAAACTTGGGTCTTTTTCACCCGGTATGGGTAGGACAGAGATTCTACTAAATGTATTACCCACGAGCACGTAAAAATGCCTTAAGTTCGCCATATAATTTGCAGAAACTGATAAATCTTAACACAATTTTGTAAATCATGATAATCTTCATGAATTATTCCGATGTTTGAAACGCATCCATTTATACGAATGTATGTCACCACCTTTTTTGATTAACAGCTTTAAATAAATAATAAACTGACAAGAGAAAATTAGGTTTTCTCTAATAGAAAAACAAGAGAATATAATTTGGCCCAGATATTTAATGGAACATTAAAACCCAAATGAACATTGAAACCTGTGTTCCATTAAAACCAAAACAAAAAGACATCAAAGACACATTCTGAAATTTTTAACATTTATCTTCACTCTTCCAGAGGCAATGGCTTGCCAAATTATTGGGCCTCCTGAGCCCACTTCATTAGGCATTCCGAGTTCCGCATTGAGTCGATTACCTACAAGTCATCTGCAATGAGAGGTCGATTGTTGAAATAATTTTTGTGGGTTTCGGGTCTGTTGAGGTTTCTGTTTTTGAATAATTTAGTACAATAATACTAAAAACTAATATATTACTTAAAAGTAATTATTTTCATTACTTTTTTTTCTAAGTAACATCATTTATTAAAGAATCGTGTATACGTTTATTGATGTAATGTGAATTACAAGTAACACAGCTACACTATTAATACGTGTTACTGAAAATGCTTAAACTCTCAGATAACACGCCAGAATTAATATAAGTCAGCAATGAAATAAGAAGACCAGTAAGTGAACAGAACGAAAAACAACTTACTACTAAACTTGAAGACACAACTGTATCATTTCCTCACAATCCCGCAAGTTTTACATCCTTTCTAAAATGAAGCTTCCAGAGTTGCATGGATTACTCAAAATGCAACATAACCATCGCTTTATGCAATGGGATAATCACTTGCTTGTCCCCGCTGTCGAAAGACTTAGGGACCAAACGGTTGGCTCGGTACGATCGTTGAAAATCACAGGAACTGCTCTCAAGTGTATTGTGGAGCTAAAATTCGTAGTTTTACCCTTGTCCGAGAGCTAATTATCTAACAGAAAATCAAAAGGAACCTTAGACAAAGCTCATTTCATTTATTAAGTTTTTTCTGTATAGCGAGTTTACCAGACCTGTCCCCAATAGCGCAGTCACGAAAATATCGATCTATTGAGCAACAAACTTAATGTAGCTAAAGATGAAAAGATTTAGGCGTAATGATGCAACTTTACCAGAAGTTCTCTCGTGAAATTTCAGCGGCAAGTAATTGCTGGCGAGTCACATGACAAAGGCTCTGTCCCTAATTAATTGTGTTCGATGCAAAGTTTGGAAATCAGGCGTCTCTGTTGTGACTTAATCTAGGTATTTAAGTCTTTAGAAGGATTAAGTTTAACACTGCATATATGATTCCTCTTATTAAGTGAGAAGAACTACGAGCTCTACATATATACTAAAAAAGGATGAATGCAGAGTAGATGCCAGAGAAATCTCCTTTAGCTGAAGGATTATTAGTTCTCCAAACAAACTCCTGCTTGGCATGAAATTGGAAAACATTTCTCCCTCTTTTCAATGACTTAGATCTTAAATTAGACTTGTGTCTTAAACTATAAGTTGCACCTAATCGTTCTGTGGAAGGTTTGATTGTGTTCAGGTCTTTTTAGGAGAGTAAGTTCAATTTGAATCTTAAGTTTGTTGGATTGTCATTGTTTTGTTTCAGCAATATTTTTTTGTTTTTTTACATCAGACCACACCTCGTCACCAATCAATTAATTAAGCATTCTTAATTAAGTTCCAGTGCGACAAATCCATATAAATATCATTTATATGGATTTATCGTATCAATTATAATATCGCAATGTTTAAAAATGCGTAGTAATTTGCATATTATTCCAATTTAAATTCTTGTGACACATGCATCAATACTATTTTTAAATAAAATGTAGAACATTTGAAAAGGGACATTATATCATAGTAGGACTGTGCAGCTACTAAATCTAAACGTGTCTCATCCATAACGATCCAACTTTTCTTTTTATTGACATTTTTCACAAGTTGGACTAGTGAACCCAGTATAGTTCCCCTTCTGTAGAGATCGGAACTCTGAGGCATAAAAAAAAATATATATATATTTAAATTATCGACTTAATATGATGAAACGAAATAATGAGTCCAATTATTTGAAAGTACAGAAAATTTCAAATAATTTGAATGTTAATCCTCCAAAAAGTCCGGTTTCCTCACAAAAAGAAGTGCAAAATTAAAATTCAAAGTTTGTCAGATCATCCTTCTAGTCACATTCGTTGGATCAGGATATTTTCACTTGTAAAATATTCGGTTCTTATCTGTAAATAGGATAATTATGGTTCTTTCAGGGATAAGACAATAAAACAATGGTTCGAAGACAGCACAAGTCATAATCCTGGAATTTTCTCTAATGTTAATTAATAATATATGAATAATCCTTTTCGCTTCACTGCGCATACCTCACAACGTAATATTCATTCAACTTTTTGAAATAGTTATTTCCTTCTGGATATTTCATAAATTTTCTAATGAGGAAAGGGATTTTCATCGGTTGCACCACAGGCGTTACATCGATCCTTGCTAGAATATACTTCATGTTCTAAGAACCAGACTGCTAATCAGTGCTTTATTGGCAGTTCTCATTGATTAAAGGTTGATCTAATCTCAGTAAGATTTTTTGAAAGGAGTCTGTGACTGTCACAACACCTCCTGTTTGGAGCATCCCAGCATGCTCTGTTGGACTAATTCTAGAGATATGACTGCCCATTCAATATGGACTATACTAAACCTATTAAAGTATTACTAGATAGTTTTGTGAAGATATGAATTATGGTCCACTAAAGAAAGTTCGAACCAATTACTCCTGCAAAAATGAGCGGACAGAAGAACCAATAATTACTGATACCAATTAAACCAGCATACCAGAACATCTCTCGATTAGCCCACCTGAATGTTGCACTTCTCAAACGGCGGTTCACTTTGTACAAATCACAAATCCGCCCTACCATGGAATGCTGTTCCCACATCTAGGTCGGTGCTTCCGACGACTCCCTCAGGCCTCCACATTCCATTCAAAAGAGGGCAGTTAGGTTAATTAATGACTCATCTTTAGCGTCTCTCCACTCTCTCTCTCTCTCTCATAGACGTACTGTTTCTGCTGTATGCCTTTTCTACAGATACTTCCATGGGCACTGTTCTTCTGAATTGACTTCTTTAATTCCCGCTCTCTCTTCCAAAGCAGTTCGAACATGTTTCGCAACCAGTCAACATCCATTTACTGTCCAACTTCAAACTCACAGAACCAATTTTTCATCTTCCTCGTTTATTCATTCAACTTCCGTTTTCTGGGACAACCTTCCTTCATACGTATTTCCTGAAAATTGCAATATACAGAAGTTCACGTCTAATAGTAACAAATATCTTCTTTCATCTTTCCAACCCATGCTCAGTATACTAGGATTCTAATACCGCTCGTGTTTTCGGTTTTCATAAAAAAAAAAAAATACACTGCCCTACCATTATATCCAGACACCCCTCCATGGATGGGGAAACAGGTCCTATGCATGCAACACGTCACAGAACCTACTATAAATGTCCACACTGAGATTCGAACAGACAACTGCAAAAGTGGGCATGCAAGATGACAGGTTCAACAAAATTAACAGACTTTCAACGTGGAATGACAGCAGGATGCCACATAAGCAAGCGTTCTGTACGAGACATCGCAGTCACTCTGGGGATCACTAGGTCATCCGTTACTGACGTCATATGCAAATGGCAGAGGAACGCGACTGAATCGGCCAAAAAACGGCCTCATAAACCCTGAATACTAACAGAACGGGAAAAGAGAAGTCTGCGAAGACCTGTGCACGCAAATCGTAACTTGCCATTGTCTCAAGTCACACAAACCCTCTGTGAGAGTATTGGGACTAATGTCAGCACTAGTAGAATACTAAGGACACTCCATGATATGTGTTACAATGGTCGTGCAGCTGTTCACAAGCCATTGATCACCTCAACAACTGCTAGACGCCGATTAACATGGTGTAAAGAGTGCGAATTCTGGACTGTAGAGCAGTGGAAAACAGTTCTATGGACAGATGAGTCGAGGTTCGCACTCTACCAGTCTGATGGCCTTTGCTGAGCGTGGCGAATGCCAGGGAACAGCTCCGTCCTGATTGTATCCTCCCAACAATGAAGTTTGTTGGAGGCAGTGTCATGGTATGGGGCTGCTTTTCATGGTTTGGTTTGGGTCCATTAGTCGTTATTGACGAAACCATGAATGCCTAACCTAACCAATATATCTCAAGAGACCCACATGCCTGAATCCTCCCCCCCCCCCTCAGTCCGTAAATCGCCCTCTCTGTAATATCTATTTTCAGCAATGGGGAAAGGATCCCTGGCAGAAAATATTAAAGAACTGCATAAAAGCCATGCTTTTAACAATTCTGAAAGCCGCCTAATATATGCAGACGGTTCAAAAACAGTCTGCGTTGGTGCCGTGGCTGTCTTTTCTTCTTTAGTAGTCTCCGTTATCACTACCGGATGAATGTAGCAGTTATGCAGAATTATACGCAATTAAATAAGCTTTGGAGAATATTAAAAATTTCCACAGTGCTAGATTCCTTAAGTGCGGTGTCTGCATTAGACAATACATTTTCAGTTTTGAATAGCATCATAAAAGGAATCCTTTCCTGTTTAAGTCATCTGCGGAATAATAATCACTCAGTGAGGTTTTGCTGAATCTCAGGATATTCCAATATGGCTTCACCAGGGGCCGATAAACTACCACTAATCTTCTCACTATCTGACAACAGGTTCTAGACACCGTCGATCGCGGAGGACAGGTTGATGTGATCTACACAGACCTTACTAAGGCTTTCGACAGTGTCCTTTACTATCCTGGTTGATGAGTTATATTTCATATCGAAAACATAGTGTGATCGTCGGACAGGAAGTCTCAAGGGAATTTTTTCCATCGAGAGGAGTACCACAGGGATTATCTCTTGGGCTTCTTTTATTCACCATCTTTATCAACGATCTACCGCCATTTGTTGAGTGAGGTGGTATTAAGATACTAATGTTTGCAGATGATGTGAAACTATATTCACGTATCAGCAGTCAAGATAATGCAGTTAACCTTCAGGCTGCCCTCAACTCGTTTGCTGATTGGGTTGCTTTGAATGGTTTGGAGGTTAATACTAGGAAATGCAGTTCTATTTCCTTTGCAGCTTCGAGGAAAACTAAGGCTTTAGTTAATGAATATTACATCACGGAGATGCCGATTTCCAGAGTTGACGAAGTTAAAGATCTGGGAGTTACATTTACCGCTACATGTGGGTTTGATAAACATGTTAGAAATATATTAAACCAAGCGAAAAAACAAATTGGCTTCATTAAACGGCAGACATACAGATTTCAAGATCCTCAGTTCTCTGTACTCCAATTCAAGACAACTATACTCCCTATACTGGAGTTTGCTTCTCCTATATGGAATCCACACTATGCATACTTGATACAGCAAATAGAATCGCTCCAGATGAAATTTATCCACTACCTTTCCAGACGTAACCCCATGTTTTACCACAGAATCCTCTACCGGAATCTTTGTTCCTACTTCAAGCTTCAATCTCTGGAAACTCGGCGAACCGTTCTTGATTTAAAACTGTTATACCACATCTTCGCTGGTTCAACCTACCTGCCGGATCTTCTGTGCCATATTGACCTTCACTCTCCAGCGGTGGCTACTAGACAGAAGACTGCATTCCACATCGGTAATTCTAGATTAGAGATATCCAGAAACTCCTTCTTCAAAAGAACATTGGTACTCATGAACAAGTTTGACTTGGATATGGCTGTGAACAAGAAACAGTTTCGCAGAACTATTTGGAGTAGGTTGACTGATTGACGGATGAGTTCTGGGCTAAAGATGTCCTCTAATTCGTGTGTGTGTGTGTGTGTGTGTGTGTGTGTGATGATGTCTCCTGCAGCAACCAGATTTCTGCGAGTTTTCATGGCGCTAGACTTGACGTCATGAATATCTTTTTTATTTTCGTGAATTGGACTTTTCCCGTTTGAATTAACTTTCATTATACAAAGTGTATTAGTCTACTATTTATTTTTATGTTTTATAAAACCTTTGCTCTGTTATAGACTTTAACTGGGCGAATGCCTGTCGTGTATATTATATGTTAAAATAAAATATATATATATAAATAAATATTCCGGCATCGCAGATAATGAGAGATCTGATCAGGCAACCAAACAGTACAGAACTAGCAAATTACCAAGTATCGTATATAGACTATTGAAGCATATAAAAAATTTCTGTATATTTCAGTGGTCAGAAATGTGGAAGCCACAAATGTTGTTGTAGCAGGGATTTTAGGAGAGTCAGGGACTAAGGCATATTGTTCCAGGTATACTGTCTGTTCTATGGTCGATTTTCTGTTTGCTGGATGAAAAAACAGGGTTCCGGGAGAAAAACCATGCTATCTTTGCCTGAGACTACTAACTCGGGCACGTTGTGAAAAAGGCCCATAAAAATTCCTCACGTCATTGATGGGACTCGAACTGAGGTCTATTTCACCTGGTGTGGGGAGAACGGCGATTCTACCACTACCACGAGGGCAAGTCACAAATGAAAAACAAATTGCTCCAAATCAAACAGGAACCAGCATTAAGGAATTCTAACTCCAGGCAAAAAAGACAGGAAGAAATTGTACTAGCACGATTACGCATAGTGCAATACACCCAACCCATATGATTCTTCTCATGGAGGGATAACCCACCCTAATGCATGTCCAGTTCATCATCTTACTGTCAAACATGTACTCTTTAAGCAAATACACATATATGAATTCCTCTCTTGCCAAACTGGACCAAATTATTATATAGAATAATAAAAGAGGAATAGGCTCAGAATTTTGGGACTCAGTTGCCCTTGTGCTGTTGAATATTCATAGCACTACTTTACTTCTCACCCCACACTCCATAATTTCAATAAATTATATTAAAATTTATTTTCTTATATATTTTTATATATTGGCTTCTTATGTGCTATCTACTTTATTTTAAATAACGGTTTAAATCTTTCAAACTATTAATATAACAATATTTAAAAAAGCTGCGTAAAACTGGCAAAATGGTTATTAAAGAGTTCCACTACATTATTTTTGTCTCTAAGAAAATATTGACTAACAACATATAACTACTGAGATTAAAAAGACACTCAACCAACTGCGACCAACTTTTCAATTCGATTCTGAAACGTTTCTTTTGGATGAAATTTCCAACCACTTTCTACACTGTTCGACAAAATTAACAAAACTAAATGATTCTCATGAATATTTTATTGTGAACAGTGTTGCCGAAGGCAAATATTTGATATTATAGGCATCCTGGAATGCAAATTCCGATTATCCAATAGAAATCGTTCTACCACGTTACAGAGCCGCACATTATGCAAATTATTCAAGCCTATAAAAACACGGTTGTGACCACATCACTTCATTCCCATTTATTGGCTTGCTCAGTAGGATAGCCACATCTCCAGTACTCAGGATGGCAAGCCATCGTCGTTTAGATTATTTTCAGATAATCAAGGTGACCCGTGGTTTGTATTCCATTAATCACCCCACCACCAACGCTTCTTCCATTTTGCAGAACAGCCTCATTACCGATTCCAAGGGAGAGCTCTTGAAAGAATGTATTGTGACCAATAACCTGACGCTGTGTAACACAGCTGAACACACTCCGACGTTTGTTTCGGCAAATGGGCAGTCATTTATTGACATTACGGTTGTGGGCGGGGGTATTTTTGTTGTTATTTTGACTTCCACCCTATAAAACGCAAATGTGATTGAAATTCACAGAAAACTCTAGATTCTAGGGTGTATAAAGAGCGAGTATTAGCAGAACATTAAAGACACATTTATTTACAAAAATTTACAAATCTTTAATGAACATTATATACAACATTTACATAAAAAAACTACATATATGCATATCAATTTCTATATATATAAACCAACTAGTACTATACAGTCTCCCCCTTATCAACTATTCTCAATTTACAAATTATTAACATCAGTTTGCATCCGTTGTATCTTACTTAATATGAATCCCCTCGATGATTACTCAATCATTCTCTTACATTGCCAATTTTTATCACTTACATCAGTAAACTCATTTCAACTCTTATTACTCCTTTTGTATATTTGTTTCTAGCCTTTAACACATGAAATGTATTACAACTGATATCCTCTTACCTCAGTAATATTCACTATAAATCCCTCATTCTACCTTCATTACTCTCTAGTTATCATCTTAGTCATCTCTCTTTACTCTTGAGGTTTCTCTTTACTAAAATTTCTTTCTCTTTACACCTCATCTGGTATGTTATCTTGTGTTGGCACCTGGTCTAATTTAATGATGTAGGTTAACATATCCTTACAGTACTATCCCTATAAATATAATTTCTTTACTAATAACCTTTATACTATTGCTTTCTTTTTATTACCCCTGTACCACCCTTACGTTATTTCATAATGGTTAACATTCATAACAAATTATCTCAACCTTGCTAACTAACTTGCCTAATATAACAGGAATTTTCTTTAAAGGACTATCACTCAATTCCTTACAGAGCTAGGTTATGAGTCCTTGAGTTCAGGATTCGAGAAAAAAAAACAAGAACAGACTTACGTTCCAGAATGGCCGCTATTTCCAATTTCCTTGCGTTCAGGCTTCCTTCGTGGCAGGCAGGCAGGCTTTCTTCCATTTCTTGGGCACTCTGCTTTCCTTGGTGGCGGACAGGCTTTCTTTCTTTTCTTGACTCACATATCTGCACAGCTGGCCATTTCTCAACGGGCCGAACCATAGACATAAGTGTAGTCCCTCACACGACAAAACTTCGGAGGTACATCTTGCGATTTCGTTGCTAGGAACGTTGATCACCCTATCACCGCTCTCCGATGCCGGACCAGGCTTTCTTTCTCTTCTTGGCTCGCGTCCTCTACGCCTGTCTCTCACCCATTTTCTTTTTCTTCTTCATCTTGCTACTACGAGATGTGAGCTCCGACCACCAAAAAATCTGCTTCCACTTCAACCCGCAAACTCACAACCTTCTCTCTTTAGACCACACAGAAATCAGATACCAAGTGGACACTTGCTCAATTACTTCCCCCAAACTTTTCTTTTTCCCTCAAGTTTGGAACGCCTCCCCCCAAGGACTCATAACCAATCCCCATACTCTGTTTAATTTTTCATTTCTTCCTATTTGCTAAAACATCAGCAAACATCGGCCTGATGACCAAGGCGCCTCCGTAGCCAGGTGGTCAGGAGCAGCAGTGCGTAGCACACGCTTCTTGATTAGACCGAGGTTCGAACCCGTGACCACCAAATACGGAGGATGCGAAAAGGTCAGGGAATGACCACCGCATATCCCTGGAGCAATATGGCCTTAGTTGCTAATGCTCCTAAAAACCAAAATAATAACAACAACAACCTGATGACCATGAAACTTTGCCATGGTCAGAATCAATGAATGAATTCTTGGATGATATAATTCAACCGTGTAATGAATTCTTAGACGGTATAATTCAATGATATAATGAATTCCTGAACGATATAATTCAATGCCCTATAGCGTTGCTCCCTATCCTAGGGAAAGGATTAGAAAAACTTATGGTTGGTAGATTTATAAGAACCTTCAGGTCTCATCAACACAGTTTGGATTTTCAAAGGGAAAATAAAATCGACAGTAAATGCCATTAAATTTGTGATGGATACTGTGCGGTCTAACACTAAGTATGTCCTCGGCCACTTTGTAGACTTCAAAGGGGTCTTTGACACCTTATGGTAGCAAAGCGTTCTGGCGAGGTTCAGAGAGTCCAGGGTCTGTGCTCCGCTTTACAGACTTATCTCAAGTTACTTTCAGGGTCTTGCTGTTACCGTTTCCTCTGGCTCCTGCATGATTAGTCGAGCTGTTACTTGGGAAAGCACGCCTAATCGTGCTCTTGCATGATTAGGCGTGCCCTCAGGGATCTATTCTGGAGTGTCGTTCTTGATGGATGGATGGCTCACTATTCAACAAGAGAAAATCGTGAAAGTCGCATACGCTAATGATTTTGTGGTGCTAGTCCTTGGTGATTCTAGGCCTGAGCTGGAGGAGCGGGCTAATGATGTCTTATGTAACATTAATGAACGGTGTACTGTTCACAAATTGGAAATATCAATAATTAAAACAAAATAAATGTTATTAAAGGGGTATTTGAATCGTAACAGATCACCAAATGTTATAATAAATAATGAGGACATAAAAATTGTTAGAAATTACAAATACTTAGGTATTATTATTGGTAATAGGTTTAGTTTTATTGCCAATGTTATATACTTAGTAGAGAAAATCCAAACGCTTACTGGAAAATAATTAGAATTACCAAGACGGTTTGGAGTATAAAAGCAGCACGTTATAATGTAATTTTAAGTGGTTATTTATCCCGGTTATTTATTAAGCAGCAGGTGTTTGAGGTTATTGGATCAACAACTGCAGTATTAAGAAATATTTATCCCAAACTCAAAGTTAGATGTTCCAGTAAAGGAAGACAATATTAGAATTAGGATTGAGTTGGGCCGCGGATTGGAAATTGTGCTGGTCTGTTGGTGAACTTGAAAGACAAATTCTTTCCTAATGCATCAGAATTTTCTGGCATAAAAATGACCATGGGATAAGTACATCCTTCTTAATTACTGGGCAAAGCAGCTGAAACTCTTAAGTCTTCGATTTAGCTGCCTCCCTTTTGTGTAAATGTGGAGTCCCAGAGACTCTGTAGTGTCACTATTATTTATACATTAGAAATGAGTTACAGTTATTGACAAATGTCTGTGAAGAAAACCTATCGCAATTGGTTGACTCTGGAAAACTTTTTTGCACTGTCTGATTTCGCGGACCGTGTATTTAACAGAAGACAGAGAATTTTGAGTGTCGATCATTGAGACTGAAGATTGTTTCACAGTAATGTCAGAATTGTGGTGAGGACGTTTTGTAATCAGGGAGATTGTACAACAAGTTAAAGACTGCTTATTGATTTGAGAACTTTGCTAATGTCTTGTAAATATAAACTAAATAATACTTGATTGTCTTGTGTTTTAGAGTATGGTTTGCACCTGATTGTATTATGGAATTGTAAATATGTTATAATGGTTTCTCCTCAGGTTGTTGCTGGCACGTTGTTGGAGGAGTTAAATTAGTTTGATAACATCGTTAATTTAAACGGTATTGATTAAATTGAGGATGAAAAAAATAATAAAATAATTATATAAAAGTACTTAAGTCTTCTGCCAACAAATTGTCGGTTTGAGCTTACTGTTCTTCAAGTTTTGATTCATATTTGGTTAAAACTATCTGATTGACAGTTGTACAACCACAAATTATATTTTAAATAAGTCTAAGGTGATAGTTTACCTAGGTTTTGTGACTCTCGGGTTGACAGTTGTATTTTGTATAATGATAGTTAACTAGTGTTAAATTAGTTACTAGGTGGGAACGCATTCATTTATAGTTCAGAATTTGAATGCATCTAAATGTTAATTAAGTTATGGAGTTAATTTATTAATTAATGGGGCTATATTTTTATTAATTTTGTTATGTTTGTTTTGATGAGCAGTGAGATTCCACTGGTGATCTAAATTCTACAACATATTCTTGATTTTTCATTTTCAGAGGATGCTTTCTACTTTCATTCCTTTGCTTTCTATCCACTTTCCTTCCCATAATTTCCCATTGTATATCCCACTTCCTTTCCTAAATATCTTGGGGCTCTCAGGCTTGCCTGAGAACTCCAGTAAGAGTCTTTTTCTGGTGATAGAACCTGGCTGCCTCCACGTGGCTTGGGGTGGGAGTCAGGGGGCAAGGGTTTGGTTGTTTGCTTGTTATTTGGTTTTTAGGAGCATTAGCAACTAAGGCCATATTGCTCCGGGGATATGTGGTAGTCATTCCCTGACCTTTCCGCATCCTCCGTATTTGGTGGTCACGGGCTCGAACCCCGGTCTAATCAAGAAGCGTGTGCTACGCACTGCTGCTCCTGCCCACCTGGCTACGGAGGCGCCCATGGGGGCAAGGGAAACCAGGTGTCGGTACTCAACAGAACATATACATACATGCATACACTTGCTGTATGTGTAGGTTCTGGACAAGGCATACCTTGGCGATATTCCTTGTCCGTTGCATCAGCAGCGTATAGGGGGAATCCTGGAGACAGCCATACAAATACCTTAAAATCCCAAAAACCCCAAACCAACGCAGAGCTCGTCGAAACTGGTACCATGAACACATGGCTTGGTTCTCTGAGAAATGGGGTACTTTTGTACTCTGGTTAGTCCCATTTTAGCCTATTAACAGATTCTAGACGTTATTTCATCTGATTGAAGACAACGAGGAATTCAGTACTATCCCTCCACATCAGAGACATGGTGGAGACGGTGTTCTCGTGTGGGACGGAATAATGATCAACGGTTGCACCTTCTCTTCATGTTTTTGATAGGGACACCGTAAAAGCAGAGGTACCGAGAACAGACAGACACTCGAACCCTATATGTGCGACTTTTTAGGGGTTTTGTTGGCCCAGATTTTCTTTTCATGTACGACAACGCCACTAACACATAGAACTCATGTGGTGAAGGAATATCTTGAGACTAAAGATAGCCAATAACTGCCGTATCCAGCACGATCACCAGAATTAAATCCAATCGAATACGTGTGGGACGCCCTTGGACGTGGCATTACACGCCGACAGCGAATTCCTCGGTCACTTAATGAGTTGAGGTCTGCACTGGTAGAACAATGGGATTTGTTGCCTCGAAAACATGTGACCATGTTTTCGAGCATCTTGTATCGACTTCTGTAATGTAACATTTTATGGCCGAAATTGGTGTATGTGAAATTTTAATTTAAAATATTCGTAATTTGCATATGAATTTAAACAGAAGAATTCTACTGTGTAGAGTCATTACTTTTTATTATTATTATTATTATTATTATTAGCCATATGGTGCAAGGAAGCCTAAGGCTTTTGCTGCACCAGCCAAAAAACAAAAAAAAAAATCTGAGTTACCCCCTGAGAGAGAGAGAGAGAGAGACAAAGTCAGAAATAGAAGGAAATCACCAAGAAAGAGAAGAATGATGGTATACAGCTCAGGACCCTGGGTGTGCCAAGCCCATACTCACCAGATGTGAGCCCCTGGGGGTAATTTTTCAAGCTTTTGAAAAGGTGATTCTCATCATTGGTCAAAGTTGAGGTTGAGAATTATTTCTTGAAACGGAGACCATGAGAGAACTATGGCCTGTTTTTTCACACCATTGTCGAGTTTGTCATGGAAGAGAGCTGCATGAATTTTATTGGGTTTTTCATCCCTCAAAGCAAACAACCAAACAACGGTAGCATACATGCAATTAAAGACTGGAATGACACTTTTAAATTCTGAGCCAAGAAAATTAAGACCATATATAATGTAGCATTATTTAAGATGACGTACAAGAATCCCAGCCAGTTCCACAATTAACCAAACTGCACAAGCAGGAAATGCTAGTAATATTAACAACAAAGCCAGAGCCTTCTGTGTTCTGAAAGTTTGAAACATCATTTCGCTCTTGATCCTTGAATCTTGTTAGAAGACTTCACAAGCATAATAAATGTCTACTGCTATACTTGTGTAAAATATATCAAAGTTACTGAAGATTTATATTTTGGCCTATTTTCTTAAAAACTGATGGAAATAATCATAAAACATGGAAATAATCGTGCAATAAACCTTTGAAAAAATAGCAAACCTTTTTCTTTGTTTTTGTTTTTTTTTTCTGGTACAAAAGCTTGCCAGGAACTGAGATAATCTGATAAAGCTGGCTACAAATAACGATTAATCTCCACCATGAAATCACCCAATATCTCTTCACTCGAAACTAATAAACGTATAATTCCTTTCAAAGTATTATTTGGATCAAAATTTTAAGGACATAAAAGGAGATAGCTGATTATAGTACTCTCTCTTTCAAAGTGTCGAAGATCTCAGATTTATATTTTGGTTTCCAAGGCAATACCAAGTAGACGTTTAAGAACACAATAATCTCAGTACCACTAAACCTGTAATAAACCGTATTCGTTGAAAGTTACGACCATTGACGAAGGGCTCAAACTTCATCTCCCATAAACTTACATTATATAAAGTATCCAGTAATTTATAGTTAATTATCCGGTGTAATTAACAGGAAGATATAATCCTGTTATCATCTTAGTAAATTAAACATTAGTTACTTTAGAATCTTGGTAGTCGTTTGTAAACTTATAGAACTGGTTATGCACTTTATAAGATTAAATGTTGTGCTCAGTCGGCACTGGTAATGACACGGACATGCTGCAGAATACGACATAAATCCTTGACTCCAAACAGGGTGATTCCCACACTCTTGGATGTGTTCTGCTAATTTAACCGGAAAACATTATTCATCACGAGCGATTAAACTACCAGTGTCTCAAATTATTCATTTCAGTGGTATTCATTAGAGTGCGATATACTGGAAGACATCTATCTTTTCACAAGAACTCCAAGCATGCAAATTCGTGTGTCTGATCTAGGCTTGATGAAATAATTAAACATGAGATTACTCGTTGCATTCATTAAGCTTTTATTGCTGTGACTTTAGTTCTTCGGTCGAATCCATAAGTCAAAGTTGTGGGGTAAGTGTTGCATCATTTATAATAGATCACTAGAGTTACTTTACTGCAGCATTTAAGGAAGCTGTAGAAATTGCTCGAACTTAGAGAGAAAGTGAATATTTTAAAGGAGGATTACACGCATAATGCAGAAATTAACAGCATCAGCCTTAATGATGCTCCAGTTTACTATTAATAATTCTCTGCCAAGTGTTATTTTTATCTTCCCACCTTTCAGTGGAAGTCATGTCACCTTCTTTCCTTCTTCAAGTTCTTACATTCACCATTTCGTCGGTCAACAGTTATTAGAGAAATTCCGAACTCTTTTATTCTCTGCACTGGCCACATTACGCGTGGTTGCCTCAGATGAACTTTTCTTCTTGCGTGTCTTGAGATGAATTCAGGAAGACATCCCACACACAGGAAGCTATCCTCCAACAACAAAACAGTTGGCTTTTCTGTGAAAACATTTTATTCGCTGAAGTTATCCTTTTGTGTAGCTATTCATAAGGTGGGCATGCGGTTCGCTTTCAAAACATTTTCTTCTCCAAGCTTTCGATAAGAACTATTTCTACACTGGATTCGTCTTACCCTTCTTTTGGGAATATGATACGTTGCACTGCTACACGCCAAAATTTGTATATTGCAACTTAAAGGTTATTTATACCTTAAGCTGCTGTGTCCGTATATGTTAGTAACATTAATAACATATTACCAGAAACATTTTGAAATATGTGCTTCTTTGAATATTGAAACATGAATTGTTATTAAAGTATTGTAAATAATCTTGTCATAAAACGTGGAAACGTACCGTTCATTTATACCTATTTATGTATTCAATATCTGTGCTAATCAGGTAAAATATAACAAATGATTTCTTTGTTATTTAAACTATTAGTCTGCTAAGGCCACGAGAACTCAGTGAGTATTTTTAAATGTGTGTATTCTGTTTGACCGTTTGGCAAATGAAAACCCAAGTTCTGACAAGAGAAATCATGAGATAATCACCCAAGCCACACTAACTTGCATGCTGTGAGAAAGAAAGAAAAAAAAAATTCCCTTTTAGACGGAACTTGAGTCCTTTCTCTCACAGTTTGGGGGACTGCAATCGTAACCACTGTGCTAACCTCTCGAGGGCTTTTTCTGTGATTATGTTGTTGTGGGGTTTTAGGAATATCAGGAACCAAGGCCATATTGTTCCGTGTGTATTGTCTGTAAATTGCGTGGGTTGAGGTCGATTTTCTATTTTGCTGGACGAAAAAGTCTTTTCGGAGAAAAACCATACAACCTTCGCCTGAGACCGACTAACTCGGACACGTTGTAAAAAGGAACATAAAAATTCATTTTTATGGGCCTTTTTATTATTTATTCTTTAGCATTGTATTCTTATTTCGAATAAATATTACCCATCACTGATAATCGATTTCTCAAATTGATTTTACCAGTCTAGCCACTATACCAGTTTCACTTACACCACTCCTGATGTGTGAGCATATCCCTGAACCATCTGGCAGTCTTTCTCCTCTTTCCAACAGTTGAATTTGTTTCTTAGAGTCAACATTGCACTACTGGTCGACGGAACTTTCTTTATATCCATCAGAAATCCATTATAAATAACAGAAAAATAAACATACGAAAATTTCCTTAAAAAAAGATCTTAAATACTTTGAAATCAGAAGTTCCTCAGATTGAAGTAGTAAAAATATCTATGAAATAATAAGTCATGGCTGTTTACAGTAAACATTTCGGCGCATGCCATATGTACGTAAATATTTTAAAACAGATTCCACCATCGCTAGAAAGTGTATAAGAAATGAATTGCTATGCTACCAATTTTGTATGCTCAAAAAATCATTTTCCACGTGCAATATACACTAGAACTGAAATGTATTCCATCTCTGAAATCTTTGGATATATTCTACTCTATGCAATATAACTGCTCTCAACTGGGAATCCTAATAAACCAGTGCATGCAAATCTTTCCACCGCATTATAAACTTGCAAAGCTCTACTACATTTATTCCAGAAGTTCAGCAGAACTGCGTCAAACGTTTTTACTAGCGTCGATATGGCCGATTTGCATTTTCCAATGAAATAAGGTATTGGAATTCTGTCATATCTGAAAGTCGCGCCCTAAAAAAACCTTAACAGAAGGTTTCCGATAGGAAAGAGCTTTCGTAGAACTTTACAAGTTAAGATCACATTAACTGGAGAACTTTTGCTATCGGGGCTCTGCCTTTATTATTTTGCAATTATTGCAGCCATTTCCTCAAGGGGTGGTGACATAAATATGACATTTTATTCGAAGTTCTGATAGAACGTTTTGTGAAGAAGTGACCAGCTGTGTGTATGACTTGAGTGTACTTCTGAAAATCCTTTTCCAAGAGCGACTTTATAATACGTAAAGTAAAAGCGAACACTATTGATTTGCCATTCCACAAAAACTTCGCAGATAGCAGCTTTTTTGTGTTGCGCTGAAATCAATAGCAGTAGAGATGGGCAGTACTTTGCATACTTTTTTTTATTCCACTGTAGATTGCTCAAAGAGCATTCGATGTTGTTTGCGGAAAGGAAAATAAAAATTACTATAAAAGATATTTCTCACGGGAGTATCTTCGACTTCCCGATAGAATTATTGAACATCGTATTTTAATATGAAACGTTATCCAAGTTCTTTAGTAACCGAGGGATTTCAGGCTGACTTTCTTCGATAAAAAAACGTCCAAATAACAGTTGTTTTTCGCATTCTAATCAGCAGTGCCTATCAAAGAAGAAGCGAATACAGTAAATAGGAAATATTTTAAAGACAATGGACGAAAACTATGAATACACTACATTTTTATATGACTTTAAGTTTCGATTGAGGAGAATAGCATCATATTGACACGATTGGGACATATCAGAACCAGCAACGTGCGCAGGACGTCGCCAGATATGGATTACCACGGTCAGCAGCGGTCCATAAGCCACTAATCACCCCAACTAAAGCGAAACGCCATGTAGCTTTGAGTCAGGCCTTCCCATTCTTGGACTGTAGACCAATGTAAAGTTGTGGTTTTAAGTGACTGTTCAAGTTACATACTCTACCAGTTGTACCTGAGTATGATAGATGTCTGAAGAAAGCTATCTGCCGGACTGTACCGGCCGACAATAATGTTTGGAGGAGAAAGCAATGATAGCTTGGAGCTGTTTTTCGTGTTTTGCCTGGAACTATTGGTTATTTTGCAAAAATATGAATTCTGAAGTATATCTAGACGTCCTGAACAATGCATTACTTACGTTGTGACAGCACGTAGAAAAAGACCCATACCTGTATCAGCTGGACAACTCCATATCATACAGCTCGCGTTTTGGCGGACTGCTTTGAGCACATGAGCGTCGAAAAGTTGGACTACAGAACCCAGAGCTCTGACCTCATTCCTACAGAGAACATCTACAATGAATTGGATCGTCAGATGAGTGTAAAAAGAGTGCCCAAAAACAGAGCCGAAGCCGCTTTGAAAGTTGGTTGGTGGTAGTTAGGTTTTAGGAGCATCGGCGACTATGGCCATGTTGCTCCGTGTATTTTGTCTAAAATATGCATGTGTTCTAAGGTTGAGTTTCTGTTCGCTGGACGAAAAACCCGAGATTCCGGGAGAAAAAACCATGCTACACACTCCTGAGACCGACTAACTCAACCACAATGTGAAAAAGGCCAATAAAAATTCCTCACGTCATCAATGAGATTCGAACTCAGGTCTTTTCCACCCGGTGCGGGGAGGACGGCGATCCTACCACCTGTTCTCCCCCACGACGGCCAGCTTTGAAAGGCAAATGGCAGAAAATATCGGAGGAAGTTTACAAAAAATTGGAATGTTCCACGGAGACTAGAGGCTGTCATAAAAGCTATAGATTTCAATGAAAGTTATTAGTTTTCTGGAAATAAAGGTTGATTGTAAATATGCAGGTGACCGGATGTTAATCGTGCGAAAATTTAAGAGCACTTCACCAGGCATAGAGTAAAATGTCTTTAATTTCTTAAGGGAATTATAAGAAATTACTTCCTGTCTCAGAATTGCATATTTCCTTTAAGAAATTAAAGACAGATTTTACTCTAAGCAGGTTGAAGTGCTCAAAATTTTAACTTTTCTCTTAGTATTAACAACCCCTTTAGAATTAGATATTTTTGTTCAGTTTTTAGATATAGGAAGGCTTTCGCTATGAGGTACAGATCTTATCCCTGACAGAAAGACTTTTCATAGATGAGTTCCCCTGATGGTTATGTGATTATTTCGCTTTCATTCATGTGGCTCTGAGTTTGATCCTTTGGCCAAACTAAAGTCAACAACTTCCAAGAGTACGGTAGGAATCTAGGGCTGTTTCGTATATGACGTCCAGTTCATCTGTATCTGGTAGAGTTCTTCCCGGAAACTCGTGTTTTTCAACCCACAAGTAAATCGATCGGTTTGCTTGTGGGATGAAAAATTTCCATACACGATACAATGATGCCAAGTTAACTCGGTGGTTGGTGGAAGTCCTCCTTAAGAGCATGGTAAGCTCAGTGTTTGTCACATATCTGGAGAGGTCTTCACCTTAAATCCCTTTGGGGACGTGGGTATTATTGAAGGCCTCTTTACTTGCGGGTATAGTTGATAAATCTGAGAAGGTGGATGTAGGACTGTTTCTTCGTAAGTTATTCCAGATTTTTAATTTTCAATCCACAAGACAGGAAAACCAGTCTGTGAATATACTTTTACAGACATAATATATGATAAATCATATGAGGTAGCGAATTATAGAACCAAGTAATCGATGTGTCAAAACAAACAACCAAGCTCAATGGAATTTTCTGTTATGAAAAAATAACAGCTTGTATTTCTGTTCTCTAATCAGTAGAAAAAACAAACAGCACTAACAGATGAAAGCCATTCAATTATTTTCTGATTTTAGACAAAATATTAATCTAAATTCTATAAGAATTATCAGTTTACTGAAGAAAAAGAAATCTTTGTTTACTAGTATAATTATATTGTAATAATAATTTAGCAATTTTACTCATTTTAAGGTACTTGACAATTCTCCTTAAATATTATCTATCTCCGAAATTTGTGCTTAAATTTTACCTCTAATTGCCAAAAAATATGCGAAAGCTTTTCTTAAAATTAAACTCGCTACAATTTAAAAATATTCTTCAAGCTTTCTCACGTTAATCCCTTTGTAATCCATCGTGCGGTTAAAATTTTCCCCCGCACAGAATGACTACGAAAGCAACTTCACACGCCTTCTTTGTTATGTGAGCTATTCTTCTTTTCTTTATGTTGACACGTGATTCATTAGTGAACGTATTTTACTGTTTACAGCCCTCCAATTAATTAATCAAATTTAATTCACTGTCCTCTAGAGGGAACTATACGCTTGAAGCAGTTATTAAAAACAAGTTCGAGCATTACCTGAAACTTTTCATCATGCGAGTAAGGTTATATGCAATTGTTGAAATAATATCGTTCCATTAGCCATATAAACATCAAAATATGGTTTTGAATTGTAGCTGTTGACACATGTAGGGTACCAGTTACCGTGAACGGTTAAATCCTACCTTATGATTAAATCCCTCCTCCATCATTATATATACGGTAATGTCTATGGCGCCCACATCTACTATTCCTAGCCAGACATCGTCTAACTACAGTCCAACGGAAGAGGCCTTTAGAAATTCTTCCATTCTGTGATGGGACTCGAAACCAGACTTCTCCAAAGGGGTGACAACTAGCGAAATCATTATAATGTCATCTAAGACTGGCATGTATGCTGCCTGCTCTTGTATATTTCAAGACAAGATTTTAAAGGATGGTTGGATCTTTATTCAGGACAACTCCTGTCCCCTCCAGACTAGAAGAAGAAAAACTGCATGACTTAAATCCTTGCGTTTCAAGCCATTGGTTAAAAACTGCATGACTACTTCATGCAGTTTTTAACCAATGGCTTGAAACGCAAGGATTTTTGTGGTGAACCGCCGCTCGAGGTTCCAGAAAGATAACGCAATGGATGGATGAAATTATAATTTGACCACCATCCAGCAATTGGTTGCAGTTTTAAAAAAATGAGATAGCTGTAATCTTTGTAACCTCCTCTACTTGTCATAGTAGTTTGAATATTCTTATTATTATCAAGTAATAAAGATTGGTTTATTCATAAAATAAAGTGAGAACGGGAACTACAACCCATAACTCTCAAATAAAAACGTGCCAGTCTATCACTTTTACTTTGCCAATCTGAAACCAAGCGTGAAGGAAGGTTGCTAATATTTTCCATACGTTACAAAATATGTCACTGTCCAACTTAAACAACTCATAGTTTATAACAACTATGAGTTGTTTTATAACAAATGAGTTGTTTATAACAACTCATTTGTTATAAAAACAAGGAGCTTTAACGAAAAGTAAAATTCATTAAAAATGAACATGAAACAGTTCCTCAATGTGTAATAGCTGTCAAGTTTTCCAAGATGTCAGTCAAATTTGCGACTTGACAAATCCCTATAAACCAAATCGTTAGAAGTACAAGGCCTTTATCTTTCTATGTATGTAAATGGCATCAACTTTGCTCCATGGTGCGATTGCAAAATCGCACCATGGTTATTTTCCTAAAGCCTTATGAAATTTCATTAACTTTCAGTCTATTAAAATTCTAAAAATAGTGACAAAATTTCCTACTAATGAATGGTTTTAAATGCTTTAATTTACTCACGAATTGTGTAAAGTTTTGAGAAGCAAAGCAGGGACAAAAACAAAGGTCGCATGCTTACAACTTGAGGTGCAATTGTTGACCTGGATAGTCAGCGAACAAAGGAAGGACAGCATACTGAATGAATGGTGACAACGCTACCCAAAAGTTATGAGAATGGCTAAGTAACACGCTACTGATAATAGGAGGAATTTTTCCATACTTCTATTGATGGCGGAATTGCTAGGTTCTTGGAAATTAAGTCTCATGAGAAATTTAAATGAAAAAGTGATGTAAAATTGTATAAGTTAAATAAACTTGTTTTTCTCATCAGTTTTGAGTTGTATCTTGTATTACAGGGAACTTGAGAGCGGTTCCGGCTGAAGAGGGGCTGCAGAAGTGCAGAGATGATTGAATGTATTATAAAGTTTTCAGTTAACAATAGATTAAAGGATTTTTGGCAATTCAAGTAGGAAGCCAGTGAGTGGAAAAGGGAACCAAGGTAATTTATTCCAATGATCTTCAACGCGCACTCTACCCAAAGGCGAAATTCAATATTTCAAAGATTTTATTTTTTTTACCTTGGTTCTTGTCTCTCTTACCAGTGAGAATATACCTCAATCACGTTCTCTTAATACATCTATTTACAAAGTTTGCAATTCACACCTTAAAATCCATCCCTCTCATACATTTCTATTAGCCCTTCTCGCCAAGCTGATCGCTTTTCTGTGGACACTCTCTAGATATACTATATATTTTTTAGGGTCTGTTCTCCAGACCTGAATAAAATATTCAAAAATGTAATCTCACCATCCTCTTAAACATAAGGGAAAGTGATTTTGTTTTCATCCTGAACCACTTGCCACTCTTTTACTCCTACCCCTCTGTGAGTACCTCACAGAAACTAATCTGGTTAGCTACATTGAGGTAGTCAGACCCCCGTTGGTTCAGATGCTCAGATTCGTTGTTGTTATTTGGTTTTTAGGAGCATTAGCAACTAAGGCCATATTGCTCCCGGGATATGCGGTGGTCATTCCTGACCTTTCCGCATCCTCCGTATTTGGTGGTCACGGGCTCGAACCCCGGTCTAATCAAGAAATTTCGCACTGCCGCTCCTGACCACCTGGCTACGAAGGCGCCTAGACCTCGTTGGAAAAACAATCTTGACGTCACACTTAAATTTTAGTAAGGCTTTCGATACTATTCCACATGAACGAGTGCTATACAAACTGAAGGAGTGCAGCATTACGGGATAGATTATTGTTATGGATAAAGGGGCGATTTAGTGGCAGCAGATTATGTGATTATTAATGAATACTGCTTGTCAGTAACTAATACTACGAGGGAAGCCCTCAGGGTTCAGTATTGGACCCTTAACGATTTCAATAGGTTTTAATAATATTGATAAAGGCCTATCAAGTATAATTTCTAAGTTTTCAAAATATACAAAGATTGTTAGAGTGGTTGATGGCAATTCTCAATGTGTGCTACTCCAAGGAGACCTGGATAAATCATGAAATGCGGCAATTAAGGTTTAACACTGATAAATTGCAAGAGTATTGTATTTGGATAGTAATCTCAGAATGCCACTTGGATGGTAAAACATTCCAGGTGGTAGGGAAAGGGGGGTTGATTATACAGTCTGATGCGAAGTTTACTGAGCAATGTAGACAGGCTGCTAAGACAGATATGTGGTTCTATCAATGACATGCAGAAATTTATCCAGCGGGAAGTGATTATCTCGTTGTATCAGGCAATGGTTGGGCAGCATTTTGAGTACTGCATATAAGTGTGGAGGCTACATTTTAGAAAAGATGTGATCTATTGGAGGAGTATAGAGAACAAGAAGATTACACAATAACAGAAAAGATTGCGCTTATCAATAAATACGATGGGATCCTTACTCTTTCACGGATGACACACACGAGGACATAAATTTAAATTGAAAAAGGAAGGTTTCAAGATATATGTACTGAAATTTTCTAAAGAATAATTTATTGTTTGAATTAAGTTTCATGTTATGCTGTGGAAGTGGATAGTTTGAATAATTTTAAAAAAAGGATTAGATAAATTATTAGAATGAACGGGCAGATTAAGTAAGCAGGGTTTTTTGGTGGGAGGGGCTGATGCTGTATGAGTTGACTTCTGTGCATCATTTGCCTCTACTAAATGTGGCCTTGACAACTCCAGATAATGTTTTCGACTGATAGGAGGATCAGTAAAAAATTTAGGGATTGCTGCTAATTCTAGTTTGACTTCCTTGAAGTTAGTCTCATTTAATGATTTTTAGCAGTTTCAATATGATCCGTGTACTGTACTGATAGAGAAAGAAGTAATAAAGCGTACATTTTAAATAGGGAAATCTTAAATGGGTGGGGGGGGTGTAATTGTTTTTGACCACATCAGGTTAAATTCTTGTTAAATGTAGACTTTTGATTACACAGGGTGTCCCAAAAGTCACTGTCTATTAGGCAAAATAAGACAAATTTCAAAAAAAATGTTTCTATGATAATATCATACGTACATTTGGGCCTGAAAAGAAAAAAAAGAATTAATAAATTATTAAAAGTTGTAGAACAATGTAAATACTTATACGGGTATAATCATGACATTTTTATGAAATCCATCTTATTTAGCCAAATAGATAGCGACTTTTGGGACACTCTGTATAATAATGTGCAATAACTTAACGTAATTGCATATTCATATCACAGCAATAATTGAAGAAAGTATATTCGTAAAAAGTGAAACACTTAAAACCACTGAATATTTGACAAATAAATTTCACTAAAACAGAAACTGGATCTTAAAAAGTTGTAAATTTTAATAGTTAATTGCCAAATAATAAAATATGACAGCCACCGAAAATAACTTCAAGTACCCGACTGGATACAGTGTAAAACATTGAGAAAAATTCTAATCTAACCTTTGATACTCGCCCACATACATGGGACTACTTCAGCTTTCAGTTATGTTGTGAAAAATGTGCGACATGTTTCCCAAAACGAGATATTCAAGTTTCTAAAAAAAAGTACTTTAGAAGTTGCAAGGAGGCTGCCTAATTTCGCAATGAGGGTTAGATAAAACATAATAATAAATATTTAACGACACCTTGGTTTCCTCTTTTTTTGTTAGGGTAAATATAAATTTCTTTTGCGGCATTTTATGTTTTTTAGGGTTCTCCAAACTATAAATTATGACCTGTTAAAAGAAAACATTATAAACAACTTAGAAATAAGTTACTGCAGTCGGCTACTTCTGCATTTTTTCCCTCTTAGACATAAAAATTGCTATATTTATCCAAAAAAATCACTAAAATGAGTTAAGTCAGCTGGCTAACACTAACAGCTGGTAATTATAGACATTATCCGTCGAAAGTTTCACTGATGGCATCCTTCCGAAAAACTTCAAATGTCATACTTAACAAAACCTTACATCTCAACCCCATAATTCCTTATTCTTATAACGCTCTTTCAAAAAAAGATTTGAATTTGCTCATCACTTTGTCTCGGTAATATTAAATTAAATTAAATCAAATCAAAAGTAGAGTAGTAGAATTTATTGTGCTCAGAAAGACTTCAATGTTAGGAAGGGGGGTCCCTTCTACAGTACGAAGAAAGATTTCACGGTTTGCATCTCAAGAGAGACTTTTCTCTCAAAGAAATTAAATAAGTATTTTCAAGTGAAATAGAAGAGGACCAGAAATGTTAGTTTCCTAAATTGTTAGAGAGAATAGGAAGGGCGAGGGGATGTCTGAATATCCCATAACGATAGGAAAATTCTTGAACTGAAGAAAATATACATCTCCATACTGCTTAAATTAGGTAATCACCATTTCACTACATGTAATGTGAAAGCTTAACCTTTCTGGCTCCATTATACAAGTAATAGCATTCTTTATTCGGCTCTGAAATGTGCTCACAGATCCATCTCATTCACCTTCGCTGGGCAATAATTCCTGTCTCCATATATTCCGAAACATATGGTGATCCTTCTTTTATTTCCTTTGCAGGAAAAATTACATTCTTTGGCCCAATTAAATACCTAGCATGGAATTGTATCTCGCTTCACTTTGCCATTTAACTGGCAATAAAAAATTGTCCTCGAGAAATCGCGACATTAATTTAAATGTAAATTACCCATGTGGCTTGTAAAGCCGTCTAGACTTTTCAGCTGCGTGGTTCCTAAAGTCATCCGAAAAGTAGCTTCAAACCCTCCCCTCCTCCATTTATTTCTGTGAAGTATTTACTTTAAGCCGCAGTAATTTCCTTCCTACCTAGAAAGGGGATGATTTTAAAATGTATACCATCTGACGCAAACAAAGCAATTCCCATCCCAGTGCAATTCTAATATTCAAATAATGAATATAAATTTATCGTAGGAAATAATTTACTTTTTTCTTTGAATAAAATCTTTACTACGTTAAGCTACATTGCAGGAATACAGAGCAATGGAAAACCTCCCCAAACACTGTATAAGTTATATCCGCAAAGTTTTCTTACTCCAGTTTCATTTCTTATCTCCCTTCCAAAATGAGCACAATACAAAAGTTTTATCTTTAAAAACAGCACAAGAAGTAAAACAAGTCAAACTTCTGCAAGTTATCGGCTATCTGCGCTTCTTGATGCCTTTGTAAAGTATCAGCAGCTCCTATCTAAATAAGACCATTAAGATTCCAAGGTGTTCTTTTTCTCTGTTGCTTAATTTATCATGTAAACTGTCACTGCTAACATAAGAGGATAATTGATGAAGATAGGTAACTGTCGGCGTGTCCAGTGTTCCAATGAACAGAAAGAGAAGACCCTTTCTTTATCTCTCGCGGTACTACTTTGTAAAACCTTCTTCAGCGAAGGGAACGATTACTGTGATACTCGTCTAGATCCCAGCTGATAATGCAAATCGTATAATGAAACCAGCTTCCTGGTAAGGCACGTGCGATTCTGTACAGTGTCACACTTTGGGAGTTGAAGAACAATGAAATCACAATAAACTATCGATTTTGGTGCTCATAATAAAGTGTTCATCATCGGATAAAAATACTATACGGGTATAGTAAGAATTAATATTTAATGGTCATATAAAGGTTGTTGATTTTAGGGGGTTGCTATGATGTTTGTAGTGAAGAATGTTGTACGCAAGGCTGAGATATACATCGTGGATTCATTCAAATCAGCGACAATGCTGCAATCAATTTGTTTGTTCACAGGAATCCAATATGAGGAATCCAACAATCCGCAAAGAAAAAAATTGGTTGTATACAAGTTCTTTATGGGAAAGATCATCTAATCCAAGTAAACATAGTGATTCACGTTATACAGGGGCGATTCGCACTTTTTTCATTCTCAAACTTTAAGCTTCTTATTTTGTATGATGCATCTATACCAAACCCTAATCCAATTACTCTAATTGGTATTATGGTTCTGGTGGGTTTAATAACAGTGGCAATACATATTTTTATTTTTGGTTCCCTAAACACAAAAAGTTCTAAACGATGACTGTTTAAGTCATCGCTAGAATTCAGCAACGGTGGAATATATTTACTTATATAAACGTTGGGAAAGTGTTTTAATATCTACGATGGCTTTTGTATATTCTTTGAAAGTACAAAGAAAAATATAAGAATTTCGATTTATTTGAACAACTCCCAAAATTTTGAATGTTTGTATTAAGTTTGTAAAACACTTCCAAAATTTCTTATTTCTCCATTTAATGATCTTCATTCTGATGCACAAAAAATATGGTAATAAATCAAAATTCATTTATCTCTCGAAGCCCATATTCCATAGAAGCCAAATTAAGAAATCCCCCAAATAGGCTATGTGCCAAAAAACCGAATATCGAATTGGAAACACCGAATATTCATGCTTAGAGTTTGCTTGTTCTTCAAGCTTCCGTACTGGCCTCCTCATAAACTAATTGTAGGTCAAGCTTGAAGAGGCAAAACTTTAATTTAGACTAATTTAGGCATTAATTTAATGCCTAAATCAGTCTGAACTTAAAGCGAGAAAAAAAAGTTTATTTCAAAAAGGCAAAAAATCCTGACAGTTTAGATTAACCCAACACACACATTTAACTCCCTAATAATATTACGTTATTCTTTTGAACTTTAATACCATGTTCGCCAACAGAGTTAAAATGAAGCTTCTGCCAGAGTTTTATAACTGCATAAGCAATATTACACGTTTTCAGATTTTATAACATGCTGTTCTAAATATTTTTAAATCTGTACGTTATAAAATCCTCTATCCATATCTGATACTTTTAGATTAAGCTCCATTGTCAACTGAGTCAATAAGCAGCTAGTGTATAATGCCGGTAATTCGTGTGTATGGCTAGTTTCCCTGTTTATTGAATGAAAAACCCCAGTTCCTGGAAGACAAACAGTGCCCGAGACCGACTGATTTGGTCACAGTATGAAAACAAAGCTCACAGAAGAGTCTCATCTACTAGTGAAAGGACAACATTCATATCAGGACGGTTCTATATATGGTACCAATTTTGCTGATTCCACCAGAAATCAATCACATTGCTAAGTACAAATGGAGTTGAAAAAAAGTCCTCAAAGCAAGTTTGGTCTCTCGAGTTGCGATGCTAGTGAGATGGGTGTCTGGCCACTAGTAAGATGGTAACAGACATCGGTCCACTGAAAAAAAGAGAAATTATATTTCTCATAGGGGAAACAACCGTCTAATAGATTAAGACCAACTTTCCTAAATTAAAAATCTAGGGTTGCTCAAATTTTTAAATGATTTTCATTACCATTTTATAAAAATAGAGATGCAAAAGTCCACCCTTTGTTAAATTATTTCAGTCAACCACATTACTAAAAATAGGTATTGGCAAGTGTTCTTTAAGGAGCATAGAAAGCGCAGCGAAGACAAGACGTCCTGTCCAAAAGAAAACATTGCTAGTATTCCTTCTTGAAGCGAGAAGTATAATCTGTTTCTTCTCCTCAAGTCATTGAAAAAGTTAAATAAACAAGAAATTCATATTGAGTTGCGTACCAATGGCACGAGTTCTGAAAAGTTGTTGATATTAAGAGTCGTCTTATTTATTTTTTACTCTTAAGAAATTCGGAGGAGTGATGAATATATTAGAATCGCCATAACGCAAAGTATGCACCAGATTCTTTCCAGGACGTATTTTCAAAGGTAGGAAAATAAATTATACATACGACGCTCATCGTGTTATTTTTATCGCCGCTTTATTAAATGCTTTGTGCTTATGTTGCTAAGCAACCATGCATTGTTATCTCAGCCAGATAGCAACTTTTCTCAGCGTGCCTGTGCAGATCAATTGCTGTAATGAAACGTTAGATCACACCAGTTATGGATTCCCTATATGTCGCGGGTCTCGCGCAACTTTATCAGATTCTGATGCAGCGGTTCTATGTAAATGCAGTTACACAGATGTCGAGAACAAAATCCTTTGTTAATGTGATTTAGCGAAGAGCGAGACCCATAACGTCTCTGTTGAAGGCCGGAATTAACACTAACAGCAATACCCCAAAGTTCGAGCTTTTAATTGAACCACGAAGTCGAAATGCAACTCAACGTGATATCGTTTATTGGAAGTGTGCTGATTCTGCACCAAAGGTTTCACAGAAATATAAACAGAATACTTGTCACTGACCAAGCAATATTACAATTGAATTTCTAACCATTAGGGTTCTGTTATGTCTTATTTTATATCGTGCAACTGTTGCAACTTAAAGTTCTCCAATATGTCAAAACTCGACATAAATGTACCAAGTTGGGATGTTTATTTTGAATATTAGAGAAGCAACAAGAGAAAACAATACTCTTCATCTTATTATCTGCAGAGCCTCTTCGTTTATTAAGAATCTCCGGATTGCTTTCGTATAGGTGACTACGATGGTCTTAAACAGCATCTTAATTATTTTCAGTAAGGTCAACTACAAATCCTAAATGTCAGATGAATTAATGAATAGTGGCAGAAGATATTATTATAAATTATCAGCTACAGTTAGTAAAAATTTACTAACTGTAGGTTACAGAAACCTACAGTGAGTAACTTCACTGCTATCATCAAGTCACTGAAAGGTGTGTGGAAAATTAAGACAGATTCCGAGCGTCTTTGGCTAAAAATGAGAAGTAATAAGGGATTTCTTTGCTTATGTTAACAAGGAAAGTGATTAACCACATTGGTACATGTATGTGAATGGCATAACTATTGAGGATCCTCTTCAAGTTTTCCGCAAACTGAATAAATATTTTGCATCTACATTCATGTGTGAAGTTTTTAGGATAGGAATCCCAGAACTATACAAAATTATTGTTGGGTTTAAGACGCATCGGCGATTTAGATCACCTTCAGCTATTATATATTGTCTTTAGAAATGTGTGTTCACGAGCCGATTTGCATAATGTGCGGGCTGATAAACCCTACTTCGTCTGTCTGATATCGGCTAACCAGAGCGTCGCTTGAAGAGGACTTTAGAAATTCTTACGTAGGTCGATGGAGGTAGAAATTAGACCTCTCCAAAAGGGTAACAAGTAGCGAAACTACAATATGTTTTCACAGAGGACTGCCAGGTTATAACTACTGGGTGGTAAATGATTTTGTGATAACAGAGAGCAAAATGAAAGAGAAACTGCTAAAGCTGAAAATGAATGAGGTACCCGAGCTGTGAGACCATCCTTCGGTTCGGCTGATGGAAGAATATCAAGTTTAATATCAACAAGCCCTAGAGAAATTAAGCGATTGCTGAGACGTGGCAATTGAGGTTTAACTCTGATAAATACAAGATACTGCATATGGGTGGAAGCAATTTTAGAATAATTTACTAGCTGGATGGTATCATACTCAACAGTAGTGGAGAAAGAAAAATATCTAAGGGTAATTGTACAGTTCGACATGAAGTTCTCTGAGCAGAGCAGTCAGGCTGCTGGGATAGTCATGGGATTCTGTCAAAGATAAAGAGGAATTTTTTTAGTAGGTAGACAAGCAGTTGATTATCCCATTGCAGTCTTATTTTAGGAAGGATATGGTTCTGTTGGAACTGGGGTAAACTAAATGCTGATGGCATCATCGTTATTTCTCTGATGACAAACATAAGGGGACTTCAGTTTAATTAGATATGAGAAAATTGCCCTCAGCCACGTTTATTGGAACAAACTCCCATCTGGGGTTGTGGAGGAGGACAGTTTGAATAAATTTAAGGAGAGATTAGACGAATTATTAGAGGAGATAGAGAGATGATGTGGGTAGTCTTTTTATTGATGCTGTTTAAACTTTCTTTCTTGCAAATTTACGTTCAAATCCTAAATCCCACACCCAAAAACAGCTGAAGATAGCCAAGTGGCAAAGCTGCACCTCACCCCATCCCATAACAAATTCGCTACCCTACCTTTTTTTTCCGATTCACAAAATAAAAAACCAAAAAGATTGTAACCGAACTTATGAATAAAATAGGGGAGAGAGGATGCATTGAATGCTACTGGAAGGAAACGTGGATTATTGACATTCTTAGCTACTTCCCATCACTCGCACAGAAGGCTAAGAGGGATAGAAAAAATCGTCAGTGACACAAATTGTCCTTAAGTTTTTCATATTTATTTTACGAAGTAGAAAGTTTTCTAAACTGTCATTTTCAAAATTGAAAAGGAAAACTTATTTAAAACAGTTTGGACACACAAAAAGTCTGCTAATTACAAATAAATATCTATTATAAGATTAAAGTAGAAAGCTTCAATATAAACAAATTGTAGTTAAAGATTTAAATGAATTAATATATTCATCATATGGATCCAAATCTAAGACAATTTAATTTATAATTCTAAAGACAGGATAATAATAATCATAGCTAGTTCTACGTGAAAGTTTTTGTGTCACTAATCTGGTTTTCAGATGTAAAATTTATATTTTAGATAAATGCGAACAGTCTCGTCATGTTTGATTTTAGAATTGATTCTGAGTCAGTGCTAAACATCTCGATACTAAAAAGCTGCAGATTATATCTAATATGCTATTATTTATAAGAAGATTAGATACTATCTAATCTTCTTATATTTTTCCGATGTAAGATTTCCCTAGGGAACTTCAACCTTTCCTTTATTTACTTCGGAGTAAGGTGGCCAAATCGGCGCCTCAAATCCAGTTAGTTTTACCTGCAACTGAATTCGTGGAATCGATCTGGCCACCTCCCCAAGGAATAAATAGAGCCTCCTGGAGGCTGATGATGAACCAAAGAAAGTTGCATGTCTTGTTAATATTATACATAATTGATACAGCGGTTAAGTAAATTTTTATACGTAACGAGAATTTTCCATCAGTGCGTAAAGTAATTCCTAAATCTTTAAAAGACACTTTCTATCGAAAGACTGGTTTATTTTATATTCAAACATGAATTTTTAAATTAGAAGGCCACAAAATATAACAACATTTATCAACGTTAACAGAGAGTTTGTTTCCGATCATAAAAAAAATATCTAATTTTATTTTGTAATTCTAAACAGTACGAAAGATTTATATTTCCATAAAACCTTCTGCGTATTTAAATGAACTGAATTAGAATTTTAACTCTCCTCCAACTAGTTTTTTTCTGGTATGTGTACTCGCGCGTGGAATATTCACTAGCAGAGAGCGAGAAAGACTAACGCGATTTCTGGATATTATTACTGTGAAAATTTAATCACATGTGAGCTAGTTTCATCACCCTATTTCTATTTTTTTGTCTTTATTAAAGTAAACGACTTTTTTTTAAATTCTCTTCGCTTTAAAATCTGTACTTGTGTTACTATTGTTTATCCTTTTTATATTTATATTTCATATTCTTGACCTTTATACGGTGTTGTGTAAAATTGTAGCGTTACTTGTGAGGTAGACAGATGTATAAATAACAAGTATTACTTGCCCGTTTATTGGAAGAAAAAACTCGGATAAAATACCATGACTAATTCTAAGTGAAGTATGAAACAGGGTGAACCTTTTCCGATGCTTGAAACTAGACAAATCCAGTTCCAACTCGATACACTCTTGGTGTAGTTGATTGGATTCGAAACTGAATTGTAAAATGGACGAGGATAGTATTAGATACCCAGCTGAAGTTGCAGATGAACTCAACAGTTAATTTGCATCGATATTTACAGAAGAAAAGCCCATCGCGTCAACGAGAAATTCTGGGAGTGAAATTGAAAAAAATGTAATTAATGATCTGGAAATTTCATATGTTTATTTAATGAAAAAACTTTCGAGCCTACAGGCCAGTAAAGGCTCCTGGGATTGATGGCATATACCCTAAAATCCTAAGAGTGGCGACAAGTGAGTGCATTGAACCATTCAGACTAAACATGAGAGCATCAATGGAATCGGGAGTGATTCCGTTGGATTGGAAAAGTGTCAACGTATCTCCAATACATAAGGGCGGTTCTAAATATGATTTTTTTTTTTTTTGGTTTTTTTTTTTTTTTTTTTAGGAGCATTAGCAACTAAGGCCATATTGCTCCGGGAATATGCGGTGGTCATTCCCTTGACCTTTCCGCATCCTCCGTATTTGGTGGTGACGGGCTCGAACCCCGGTCTAATCAAGAAGCGTGTGCTACGCACTGCTGCTCCTTCCCACCTGGCTACGGAAACGCCTTCTAAATATGAAGCGGGAAATTACCGGCCGGTCAGTCTAACTTCAGCAGTACCGAAAATCATGGAGACAAACATCACGTTTGGAATTCAGGATCATCTAGATAGAAATGGAATTCTGAAGGATATTCAGCATGGTTTTGCAAAGGCAAAATCATGTTTAACTAATCTGGTTAGCTATTTTGACAGGTTCACTCAAGAGCTGGAATTAAAGAATAATTTCGACATTGTTTATTTGGATTTCAGCAAACCATTTGACAAAGTCCCACATGAGCGGTTACTTTATTAGCTGGAACAGGTTGGAATTACAGGGAAAATCCTTAGATGGATACCTTGATGGCTTCAGGGCAGGAGGCAGATAAAATAATAGAGGGCGTGATGTCTAAATTTGCAGATGATGTAAAGGTTGGTAGAGTAGTTAATGATCACCGCAAGCAGAGCTTCTTCAAAGTGGCCTAGGTAGACTTCAGGGATGGTCAGAACAAATGGCAGCTATGCTTTAATCCAGTAAAGTGCAAGGTATTACACCCGGGGAACAGCGCCAAAATAACTTATACACTTGTTGGAGTTAAACTAAAGCCAGTAAGGGAGGAAAGGGACTTGGGTGTTACGATGCGGTCAAGCATGAAGTTCTCCGAGAATTGTAGACAGGTTGCAAGGAAGGCCCATGGTGCCCTATCGATTATGTATCGAACAATTGCTAATAGAGATAAGTACGTCATAATACCATTATATAAGGCTCTACAACACTTGAACACAGTATTCACATTTGGAATACTGTGTTCAACTGTGGAGACAGCACCTAAAGCAAGACATTGTGCTTCTTGAAAGGGCCCAAAGGCGGGTAACTCTTCTGTTGAGATCGGTAAAAGAGCGTCCATATGAGGATAAACTTTGAATATGTGGGTTTCAGAGCTTATGAAACTAAGCACCTTAGAGGAGACTTGATTGAGGTTTTTAAGGCTCTGAGAGGCATAAGTAAAATGAATGAGGACGAAATTTTCACGGTTATAAATGATTCTAGAACAAGGGGCCATAATTTCAAGTTACGGGGGGGAGGATGTTTTGTAGGAAGTTTTATTTTACTCAGTGAGTTATAAATTACTGGAATAAGTTACCTACATGGGTGGTAGAGGCTGACAGTTTGGGGAAATTCAAAGGTCAGCTGGATAATTACATACGAGGGGAGGGAAACGCATAGATTGCCTATTTCCTTTTGTCTTATTATTATTTTTTTAATCTTCTTCTTATTATTATTTTTTATTATTGTTTGAATGGTGCAGCATAAGCAGTAGGCTTCTTTGCACCATGTGGCCATTGCTAATACGACATGAGTTGAACAGTTACTGAAGCCCATTATAATTTACTGAACCGCTTTGTTTCAGCTTACCTTTCAAAGGAGAGTGTTTTTATTTAGAGATAATAGTAGATTTAAAACAACTCTAAATAAATATTTTAAAAAACAGCATTAGAAAAAGTGGGCCATGATTCATGCCACATTTTGAAGTACAATAAGAAAAGTTACATCAACCACCAATTGGGACTATGGAAACGATTGCAGCAATACATGCTACAGTGCAAGACACAGCTGAAAAATACACAAGAAAATTGTTAATAGAAACAAATGTTAGTCGGTTGAATGTCCAGAGGAATCTTATACCAGATTTAATTATTTCTATGAAAATTACTACTAATCCGAAATTGAAAGCTGAAGATTGTGGAAAGAGATTAGCCACAATCTGCTTTAATATCAATCCATGTTAAACACCTTTGAAACAATCAAAATATCATAAAATGTTCACTAAAACCGCTTCACTTTCATAGAAAATGGATTTCAACACACAGTTTGCCTGTAGACTGAGGAAGTCCTCTTCATTCAAGAACAACAAACATGACCAAATCACATTACCGTGTAGTGTTTTCTATTCCTCCTGCATCGCCGGTTTTTATTTTTTTTAAAGAGGATTTTCCATTATATATATATATACGCAATAAGTCCATTAAATTGTTTTCCATGTGAAAAAGATACGTATAATGATAATTTCCATAGGTTTTGTGGTGAAGTGGTGAGTTGAATGATGAATCAGTTCCCTTTCCTTTCAAATTTTGAACAACTATTACTATTCAGGAGGGCCAAAAGAATGAGACAAATCAACGAAATATACTATCCCAATGAGCAATGTTCGTTGGCATGAATGGCCTCATAGTTTCACCTCAATGAACCTCCAGATTATATTTGAATTTTATTTACGTTTTGGATCTTACATCTGTAGTGTATTTAATTTTACTGTGAAATCAATGCGAAATATAATTAATGGTCCGTCTTGAATTTTAAATTCACGAGGACGGTTTTTGTAACAAAATGAGAGCAGAGAGAAAGAAACGTAGGAGAAACTGTCAGGTGAATAGACAGATATGCTCTAGAAATGCAATGAAAAAATCTAAAAAGTCTGTGGCTAAAAAGTACGGTTAAATCTATGCTATTGGCAACTATGGTTAAGAAAAACTTCCTAAAAATTGAAGCCAAAATAAGAATAAGTGAGATAAAGAAAAAAAAAAGTATATACATATCAGACTTAATTAAGTAAGTCCAGTCTACTCCCAGCAATCTCCATAAACACTGGATTTGACACCCGTATTTGTCTTCTGTTGATTTCATAACCTCCAGGTATAGTCTACTTCTCAAACTCAGCCATGTGAAGCTCCACGTGTATTTAACCGGGGGAGTTTCTTAACTCCGAGTACAAGACCATAATTATTTTATATTTCTCGCTCCACTGCCGCTTAAGATGAAATTGCAGAGCGTTTTCCTATGGCCCAGAGCAAAATGAGCTCCCGAAACTTCCTTCATGTGTAGCCAGCCACCTATACGGTTATTGTGGCGAATATTACTTTGGTTAGAACCCATTATAACGATGCCTCAAATTAGTTTAGTCCAGCATGTAATATCTTCCCATACAGATTATGTTGCCATTAATTTTCGCTGTTAATTTCCTTCTAGATCACTTTACATATTAACGCTCACTATACAAATATTTGATACTTGCTTATGTGCGTATATACTCCATGTCATAGATATGCTTTCATTTCACACTTCCTCGTGCTGCATGTTTATATATATAACTGAGCTTTCAGTTGATGCCTGCTGAGTGTCTGAGCTCGATTTCTCTTATAACCTTGTCATTTTAAATAGCTATTCAGCACGAAAATGAAATTAAATTGTCCGAAATGGAGTGAAGTGTTAAACTTTAAACATCAATTATTTTAAATATTAAAGTGTAATAAAATGAATTGAAAATTAAAATTTTTAACAGTGAAAATCAAAAGTACTAGTTCCTGTTAAAAAAATAAAATAAAATAAATAAATATATATATAGCCAACATCGAATTATTATATAAATGATATATTAAGTATTTTTCTTACTGCAGACAAAAATAATTAAATTTATTTTGCATTTTAGAGTTTTTTTGATCTCTTGTCATGAATTGCGTGATACGTAAATTACATTCATACGAAAAATGCCCCCTTGTAGCTTAAGTCGTTTATTAAGTTGATGAGATGGCAATAATCATCGAAACGGCTGCATGAGAATGCAGCCGTTTAATTCTGTTAGAAATACATTATATATTCAACCACATTTTAATAATTTCCAAAAATCCTTTCTCTTTATATCGAATCATTAAATGATTAAGTTGTAAACTTTTAATTAATAAACGAAAGCAACCAATCCATAAGAAATAACTCCTGATAATTATCCAGTTTAGAAGGAATAAGATTATTTTTAATGAATAATTAATTTCAGTTATTACTACAGCTTTCTGCAGTTAATTACTTGTTTTTTTTTTTTAAGATATCATTAGTGAAATAAGTTCTAAGGAAGACTTGCAAAGACGGATGATCAGCAAACTCTGCTTGTCAAATTATTATCGAATACATAAAGGAGAAAAGAAATCTGCTCATCGACATTTAAATTATAAAAATGATTTATAATTTGCCACTTCATTAAAGAATATCTATAATAACAATGAAGAGTTTTATTTGTATGAGAAGACTACATAGGAAATATAATTGCCAAATAAATTCTGTTCGAAATATATAGAATTTCTATAATGGCAAAATAGCATTATATGAATAATTCTCGGTATACCTGTTTAAAATGATCAGCGTGACAATACCTGGTGTGGAGAAGACCTGTGTTCGAATCCCTCAATGACGTAAGGAATTTTTATGGATCTTATTCACAACGTAGCTATGTTAGTCGATCTCAAGGGAGAGTAGAGTGGTTTTTCCTCCAGCCAACAAGCAAATCGATCACAGGACACTTAATTTATAGACATGATATATACTGTGCAATGTGGTCACCAGTCGCTGATGCGCCTAAAACTCTGTTACAACTGTCTTTCTTAGTCCAAACAGCGTGCAAGTTGGCTGGCCAGCACAAACACGCCTGTACATAATAATAAAGCTATAAACCAGCGTGCTCGGTAGTTTTTAGATCAGCTACCAAAGTAGCTGATCTAAAAACTACCGCCAACAACAGAATAAATAATAAAAAAACTAGGTGAGATGATTTTGTTATTCACAACAAAACAAATTCCTTATATTTGTTAATCAACAGAAGGGGCAAGTTTCAATGATCAATTTATTCAATAAATTGGTGCTTTAACACCATCTTTTTCGTGCTTTTCATTTAAATTCTGTACAATTGTTGGAAAATTAAGCCTGTCTACAAAATACAACGTTTGGTAGATCTGCTGATTGAATATGTATATTAATAAATTCATGTAAAATAAATAAACGCTTCGGGCTCAATTAAGAGAGGGTTCCGCTTCTGAATTAATGTTTAGATCTGTTGACGACGATAATTGGTTTAATGATCATACTAAGATTGCTAAGCTCGACTAATATTTGAATAAAATCCCTGGAGATACACAGTGAAACACTAAATAGAAACTACCGAGTAAAACGTTTTCAAAGCCAAAATCAATTTTCCAACAGAAGGCACAAATGCAGAAGTTCGGATGAAGTTGTGCTTTGAGATGAAGTTTCGATCCAAAAATGGTGAAATTGTTAGCATGACTACTTTAAAACTTAATCGAAGCCTTGCATTATTTGATAATATTAAGAGATGATTATTGCCATTTATGAAATTAAAATAATTAACAATTTGGCTATAGCAGTAGTAGTACCGTAATGTTAGCCATTTTCAAAATATTACAAATTGCTCTGTCTTCTAGACTAATAAAATCTTCCAGACTAATTTTTATTGGCATGGTCCACTGATCGGGAACCCTGATCTAATAACAGTTGAAATACTTCAATTCCGTGCAATTTTAACAAAAGAAAACAAATGGTCCTACATAAATATCTGAAGATTTGTGACAAGGAATATTTTTCCCCTTAAAAGATAGCATTGCCATTAAGACAAATCTTTAAAGCATGCTCAACTTTAAGTCCACTGCTGCCTCTTGTAAATATTATGTTAAAACGACAGGTAGGTGTAGGATAGGTGTGTGTTAAGCCCCAAAGCAAATAAGGATATAAGACACCAGTATACTATGTGTCTAACTGCATGCATTCCTCGGTCGGTTTGCTGGACAAAACGCCTCGCCTGAAACAGATTAACAAGGCCATTTTGTAATAAAAGCCAATAAAAATACCTCAAGTCACTGATGGGATTCGAACTCAGTACTTTTTCATCCAGTGTGGCAGGTGATTATATCCACTGTGCTACCCACGAGGTTTGACAACTAGTACAAGTTGGAGTACTGGTCGTAAGTTTATCTAGCAAACTGCCAACCGAACTTATCAAAACGTTTTATCTCCAATTCTAATTAAAGCTAGAATTAAGGTTGTATTCGATTTTCATTATAATAATTGCGGATTTAATGGGCCCCTAATTTAGCCAAGTAGGTTAAGTAATTTCATTAATGAAATTATGTAACCTAATAATTTATGAAATTACTAGGTTTCATTAATTACGTAACCTAGTAATTAACGAAATTACTTTCATTCATTCGTTTTCTGCTAGACAAAATAATAATATGAATATACACAGCACACTTTTGTTTTGAATGATCTTAGATTAGTTACAAAATGGGGTTGCACATACCAGTTGAGATGCACTGTTTCACGAAAGTAGTAGAACTGAATCAAGACCCGCAAAAAATGAAGGGTCAGTTTGAAGCCGAACTGTGAATGTTTAGTAGCTGATTGTCACACTTGTTGCAATGGATTTATAGCAGAATTCAAGGACAATAAATGGTCCATTGAACAAATTAACAGACATATGTGCAAAGAGGGAATACAGCAAAACCTGAACACCTTAGAAGCTCTGAAAACTTTTAGAAAGGTTTCAAAAGAACGAATTAGATAAGGAAATAGACCTTTCAATTAGTTGAATTTTAATTGGGGTAAAATAAGTTGTCATAATGCCAAGCACCTGAAATTAAATCGTTTTTACATAAATCAATCGCCTGCTTATTCATTAAAACATATATTTGTCCCCTATCTTATCCTTGAGTTTTAATACAAATCTTATGTCATTCCAACTTTATGTAAACAAGTTCTGCAAAAAATATTACCATCTAATAACCAATCTCCTAGACGGAATATGAGTAATTTATCATTTTGGTGTTGCATTACTTTAAAATAAAAAGAATTTTTAGCAATCTGAGGCAGATCTACTTTTATAAACTCTCACGAATCGTGTTTTAAAATACACTATTTATTGTAAATAAATAATGACAGCTTTTATTTTATTCTACATACTTTAAATATTACAAATGAATGAATTCGTTTATTTAAAGATTCGCCCATTGAACAGCCCACAAGCCAAGAGGGTGTACATCTGTTATACATTGCGTGATTCAATTCGATTCGGGAAAGAATTTAAGATTCGCAGAGTCCTAACTAAAAGGTATCGAAATTTATTCTCGTGGCCTACGCTCCCCTGAAAGAAATTCAAGCTACTCCATCCTTAATGGAGAACTATCTATAACGTTGTAATGAAAGGGGTATGGCTTCTGTAAATCTCTTTCAAGTGAGATAGTTATTGAGAAAATAACTAATGGAAAACTAAACTAAGATTTGAAGATATTTATTTCAATCATATCGTCATTATTTGATGTTGCTTTATCCTACCGATAAATTATTGGATTCTACGTTTAATCTTGGATCCAGTTCCCCAAAAAAAATCACCTTTAATGTCCTTTTCGTTCATCGATCTTGTTAAGTAAAATAATAAATATCTTTGCTGGGAAGAAGCAAGCACTGAGAAAGGGCAAAGGAGAAAATTAGAACAAGCGCAAAAATAAATAGAATCAAAGAACTTGTGTTCTTCGAAAAAATTAAAGGGAACGATAAATGTGAAGGAGTGTGAGAATTCTCTTCCGACATGCAAGGGGTAGTGTGCAGAAAGAAACGAAGAGTAGATAAATAATACACAATACTGCCTTAACGTTCAACACACGAAGAGTTGGACAATTTGTTTTCCCACTCTCCTCGTTACAATTTAGCCGAACCGGGCAATCTTCTTTGCCAAATGGGAACTGGGTGCCAATGTGAAAAGATTTATTGGTGAATTATGCTACGTTTTTTTACAGCGAAGAAGGAAGATCTCCTGTGTGATCCAAAATTTATAAAGAGAGATGCTTTTAGGCTTCTAGATAATTAACAATCTGAAGTACTTTCTTTTAGGCAACGATTCCCTATTCTTCATATGGGTGATTGCATCGGCGTTCTGCTACAAGACAGAGAGTTGTCTTTATTAATGTGAGCTCACTGTGCATAATAAAACTCAACGTTCGTAAATCCTTTCTCATTTTGCTTTTCACCTATTTTCTATTCATCCTAAAGTACGAAGTTCTTGCACTATTTCATTATTTTTAAGGCAAATGCACTCGAATGGTTCTATATACCAGGGAAGTGAAGTGGCTCGCATTTCGTTGTGGCCAATGGTCAGCTGTGGTAATAAAAAAGCTGATAGTAATTACACTGATGGTCTAATTTAATACAGAAAGATCGAAGGCCTGGAATTGCCAGCATAAAGAAATCCTAAGTACTTTGGTGAGATCTTATCTTCTGTTACATAGAGTCTACTTTTGAAAGAGCTCAAGCTGACTACGAATATTATCTGCTCATGCGTACATTTAGAGGCCAATTTTCATGTTGAAAAACCATCGGAATAATTTACGAGAAAAGCCCTACTTCATCCCTCTAAGATCGGATAAATTTGCCTCGATTGCAGACGCATTTAGAAATTTCTCAAGCTATGACGGGACTCGGACCCAGACGTTAACAAACGAATTACAAGTTGCAAAACTATTATACTGTACTGAGGATCTTGAAGCCTTAAATATATGTTGTTGTGTCAAATCACAAATTCACATAATTGTTCTAAATTTTCATGCTGTCTTTCATATACAAAGAGAACAGAAAGTTTGTACACATTAAATTATATGAGTATAATGCTAGAGCATATATATTTTTAAACAAAATTATCGGAATAAAAATGCAGTGCCTAAACGATCATTAATAATGATCATAACACGCCCAGGTTTCAGAATCTGTTTATATCCTATTTTAGCTAGGTGATGTTCGTCGAACTTCAAGAGTATTTTACCCAAGTCTTTTGGCTTAGTTTCTTTAAATAATTATGCAGTATTAATGGAATTTTTGACGCCTTAAATCGCCTTCCAGTCTTTTTGAAGCAAGTATGTACTTAGCGGAAAACATAAGTCTCGAGGATCTCTTGAGGCATGACAGAAATAACAATAGATAGCATAAGAGCGAAAGCAATGGAGAAGTTGGCTTCCTCAACGAATGGAAGACAACAGACAGCAGGTAACGCTACTAATGGTCTAGAAGCCTCAAGAAGAAGTGAAACAGCTCTGAGGCATCGTGTGAGGTAACTGTCACCGATCGCTAATGTTCTATCAAGACCTGGAACTCCCATCTGCTCTCATGAGATTTCACTACCAAGGAACTATACAAAAAAAGCAGAGTTGCTACGCTTCATTAAATGCAAATACGATGTTTAAGTAGAGGGCGAGAAAGAGATGAGATCTCAGGTAAAGTAGGCTTGTCAAGCATTAGAGTGAGGAAGAAATTAGAGTACGGAGTTGTGGGGTTTTGTTTTGCCCACAAAAGCGATGTTTAAAAAGATATCTCAAAGCTTTTCATCGTAACCGTTTGGTTTACAACTATTTATGTCGAATAATTTGAAAGTTCTACCTATTGTGGTGTCTTAAGTCAAGGAGAAGCATCCCTTTGAAATAAATATATATATTTTTAAAGAATCAAAACTGTTTTCCCCTTCTACATGTTCAATAAATGTTTTATTGCATGTGTAGTAAATAAATTCATTATACAGCAAACGGTATGGTGTCTCTTCTGGGACTGCAACTCCCTAAGGATTTGATTCCCCTTAGAAAAGTCTTCCCTCTTGGGGATGACACTCAACAGTTTGTCATCTCTAAGAGGTAGTTTTCCAAAATGAATTATGTACAGCAAGTTGCAAATGAGTCAGGAAACGCAGCTGAATCAGAGTGATCAAATGAAAAGTTCTATTCCAAGGCTGCTTATTATTTTAAACAAGTCATTATGAAAAATTAATTTCACTTAATTCAATCAATTGACAATAGATTAATTTTTGCAATCAATCAAATAAAATCCAATTTCCAGTTTATTAAGCGCTGTACATTAAGAAACTTTCAAATACATATTAATCTGATTTTTAAATAACCAAAGATGACAATGGCAGCAGTTATAATCTATTCAAAATAAAAGGAAAATTGATGCTTCTGATATGCAAAAAGAAACACAAGACATTAAAAAATTACACCACAAAAAGCTGCACTCATATACAAAAAAGAAGTCAAAGTTTCAGGTTTTTCCCTATCAAGAAACAGTTCTGCTGAAATTCTCCAAAACTAATCGTACCAGTAGAAAGGGAATAAAATTAGTAGACTATAATTTTAAATATATATATAAGGAATATTAAAACATTATTGCTTACTGGGTCTTTATTTATGTGATTTATCCAATAATTTGCCATTTATGAGTTTAAAAGTGATTTTGAAAAGTGGATTCAATGTTCATTGATCTTATTGTCGTGACTGCATTTTTTGCATAGGCAGAAGATTTGTTGTGTTCTGTTCATCGCAAAAGCAGAGACAAAATGCAGTGGAACAAATTACAGTATTCTAGTCCCTAGAGTATTCTACCTGTATGGTTCCGTTGGGTATTACATCTGCACAATTTCACAAAGGCACTTGTACAGCTGTAATACCCAACGTCAGTCTGTATGACATGATTTCCATGTCATACGGAGTGGTTATAATCATGGTCCTGCCCACACCGGGTGGAAAAGACCCAGGTACGAATCCAGTCAATGACGCAAGGCTTCGTGGGTTTTTTTCACTCCATGCTGGGTTAGTCGGTCTCAAGAGTGTATATCGGGAATTTCGTCCAGAAAACAGACAAATCGACCAGCGAACACACTCAATTCATGTACAGATAAAATACTTGTTTGGATTGACAGGGTTTTTTTTGTTTGTTTTAATTTATAAAGATGCTGGAAATTTAGGCAGATTCCTTGATAATGGTATTCGTTTCTAAGGTGAGCATAAGCTAATTTTCTGTGCTGAGTACTGAGCCTGGGTGTTGTTAATGAACGCAGAATGATCACCATTATCGAAAACAGCAAAGGGTCAAAATTTCAACTATTACCATCTTTATTTAATTTATGATTTCTTTCGGTGTAATTATCTTAAATTACTATTTAATTTTAGTTTTCTAATCTTTAAAAGATAATTAAAATAAATTTAAAATTTAATATATCATGATAACATCTTCATCCTTAGCTTGAGTAGAATTCATATGTATTCAAACAGATACATCTTGACGATTCACAACCATCTTTTTCATTATAGCTAGTCAGCCGGTTCTTGAAACCTTATAAGATCAGTAAAAAAGAAATGTGGATTCAAGTTTCCTGTAGCATAAAGAACGTGTTTTAAAAGCCAAATAGTTAATCTTTCACAAGCTGAATACTAATATTCAGCGTTGATATCTTACCCAATTTATAATCACGGTAGCACATATGCAAAATATTTATGATCCCACTCAGTTCAAGCGAATTGAGTGCGCGCTAGTTGGTTCTCTATTATCAATATGAAGAAGCAAAAACTTATGGCATATATTCTCCTCCAACCTCACAGTGAAGTCAACCTAGCATCTCTGGCTCTTCGCATGTATCGACTCTTTTCAGGACAAGGGGCATCCAGAGCTTTTCATCTCACGGTGAATATATTTTGCAATATTCGATCACACTACCACGTGACTGGCTTGTCAGTCAACCATACATGATCATAGGAGGAGGAGTAGGGGAATCGCTGGAGAAAAATATGCTAGGATGATGCCGATGAGCTGAATAATCATTTCCTTCCCCTCTACAACTGACATTTCATATGCCTATGGTCGTTCGAACTCTGACTTCAAGCACTATAAGTTTCCAATATATTCCAATATATTGCTGGGATAAGAAAGAAGAAAACCTCAGATTCGCAGCAGCTCACATATTGAAATACTGGCCAATAATGCTGCAGTTAAATTACATATGCCATTATAAAATGCGGTAAACTAGGTTTTAAAGTTATTTGCCTGTTTTTGGTATTAAAACTTTCTAAAATATGGCATTAAGAAGCGTAGAAAAACCGAAATTTTTAATTAAGGGTGCGTACAAAAACAAACAGTGAAATTTAAAAGATACATTAAAAGACAGACAAAGAGATAGGAGCTTCACCTACGTGTATCCTTAAGATAGTGCAATGGAAAGTGTCATTCCTGTGTCACACCGTATGGAAGAAACCTGGTTTCGATCCCAACCATCGCCGGCCAAAATTGTTTTTGTCCTGCCGGGACTATACCCACTTTGCAACTTCCGTTTAAGAAAACATTCTCCTAAATAAGGGAGCACCATAATCTTCCTGTTAATCTACTGGTAGAGTGTCTCAATTTCATATTCAATACAGCATAATCTTATTCTTACATCAAATTTTATATTCGCGTACATCTGTGTTCCTCAGGCACGTAGATTAATGAACATGTCCAGTCGATGAGAACAGTAAATGATATTGAGCCAATCTTGTGCGACATAAGTGATAGAAAAACCAATCTCATTTTATGATTTGGGGTCTGCCATAGACAAAATGAGTGGGATGAATGATAACAATTTACGAGGACAAATGGAGTGGACAAGCTGGCACTAATATATTATCGGAGGAGACTACTTTTCCTGAGATAGACTGGAACTTATGATTGGGAGAACTCTTACAGCAGCGGTATGTATCCTGATCGATTAGATGGCATTTGCTTGTTATATCAAGCTTATGTTAGAGATGTCACTGAAAACAGTATTCTTGACGTCAATTTGACAAGTTATTCAAGAGAACTTTTGCATTAATTAAGGAACCTTTGGAAGGCAATGATCATAAAGTGTTGACATAGAATATATCTAAAGAGAAAAGCTTTATATTTCAGAAGTGAAATTAGGATGGCCTTAGCCATTGAATTACTGTATACTCAATGGACGCAGTTGGTACTCTCTAACAACTGCCAATGCTAAATGAGAAATGTCCAAAGAATTAATTTTCGAAACTATTTTAATACCATGAAAAACCAGAATTATTGTTCAAGGCCGAGACCAATATTGACTACTGAACTGATCGAGCCAGTAAAATAAATGAAATTTGCATGGGATGAATATAAATTATCGAGAGATATGAATACCATGAATAACTACAAATTAATCTAAAAGTTCTTTAACCCTCAGCAAATACGAATTTGTCAAACGACGATGTCGGAGCAGGAACGTCTTCCTCACGATTGCTGCACAGACTGGATTGCCATGGTTCAACTTTATCTGATGTAATTTATTTGTAGTGTGTAAACTGCCACGAAGTCAGAATATTCAGCTCGGTGTGCTGAATGGAGCTGCAGGTTGACAGACGATGGAGTATCTGATTTTCCCTTGTTTTTGAAGTCGCATGCCGGAACGTGAGCATTCCAGGATGGAAAGGGCTGCTTTCGTGACTGGGCAGCCTTTTCTACCATGATGTTTATATCTGAGTAGCTCTTGGACACGAATACAAAAATGACGATTGGCAGTCTGATGGGTGTTGTATAAATTTTCCCATCGTGGCTCAAACACGGAGCCATGTAGGATGGTCTGGCAACGATTTCAGTTTTAAAGCATACTTTAGAGATAACCGCTTACGCCGCAGCAATAATGGTGGTTCATTTGCTTCTACGTATAGGCTCTGGACAGGATATATATTTTATATGCTCCAGAAGCGATATGGATAGTTTGATGATGGATAGAGTCCAGTCATCTAAATATACTGCTTCTGGGTGATGCCTAATACTTGGGACCCATAATCAAATTTAGACCCCAAGTGCACGATAAATGCGTAATAAGGTGCATCAGTCCGCACCCTAAGATATGGAAGAGAGAGAGAGAGAGAGAGAGAGAGAGAGAGAGAGAGAGAGAGAGCACGGAGAATGTTCAAATTTCTCGTGCAATTTGTACGGAGTTGACGGATATGTTCTAGAAACATCAACTTTTCATTAAATACGAGTCCCAAGAATTTTCTGTTTATCTCTACTGGAATGGCATTATGTCCAAGCATCAATTCGGGTTTAGGATGAAGATTACGCTTAAGACAAACATTTGCAGAAGAATAAGAGAAATTTACCTTAATATGATACGTAGAACCTTCTCTATGATACTCTCCATAAATTTAAACGAATATAAAAGTTAAAGCAAAATGATTACAGTAATAAAATCAATTAAAAACGATTTAAAAATTTTAACGTAAATTTTGAAAAACATTTTCCTTCCTGAAGCTGATGGGGCTTTTCGATCTTTATCACTGGAATAAGAATAACGCGATGTATGTTTGAGCCGGAATCTTAAAGAGTGATTATTAGTCTTCGCGCATGACCACGAATCAGAGACTAGATATGGACGTCGAACGCTAATAGAATTCTCATGTAATTTAATTTGAAAGGCCAGTTCTGACGCTGATGAATGAGAATCACGAACTGAGGACGCGTGGTGCTTTACTCTCAAAATCCGGCGTGAGATGAGGCACAATCACTACCAGAAATGTATACCAGGTCATTTACTTGTGTAGATAAGGACTGAAAGGACTGAGCGATTGTTCAGTATAGCTTGTAATTTCTGTATTGGTGTGGCCACAATTTTAAATTTGGTATTTTTAAAGAATCTGTTAAGCTGTTTGTGCGTATGGAACAGAAATAAAGTATGTTTGTTTAATGTTACAATTGTTGGTTGTTGTAGTTTTTTGTATCTTCAGCTTGTACCCTAATTTGGTTTATTGTAGGAAAGGGTAACTCCTGCTTAAGAATCTGCTCTTTAATATCTGTATTTCTGAGTCTAAAGCAGGTTTCGTCGTTCAATATTTATAGGCATTGAGAAAGTGATTAAAAATAATAGACCTTCGCCCTGAAAGAATTGGCCTTTCATGCCGTTAACGAAAACCATACATTTTTATTCAACGAGGCCAAAATACTTAGTGTCCAACGTAATTATATGAGACTATTAATTGCAGAAATCATTGAAAGTAAATTACATCACAATTTTATTAACGTTCGCCGTCCACATCTAATCTCCGATTCGTGGTCTTTTACTCGCATGCGTGAAGATTCAATCTCTCTAAGATTTCGACTCACACATACTCCGCGTTATTCCTATTCCTGTGATCAACTCGTGATTTTATTATTGTAATCATTTTGCGTTAATTTTACATTCGTTTTAATTTCTGGAGAGTGTCATAGGGAAGGTTCTACGTTATCATATTGAGGTAAATTTCTCTTATTCTTCTACAAATATTGAAATTAACGTAGAATGTATTGAGCATCGTAGCTCTGTTTTGTATTAATCATATTAAGACAAAAATGTACGCAAATGATCTTTTGCGACGAGACCCTGAATTCACTAGCAAGTGCCCAAGAAATTAAAGCGTTCAAGGGCTTGTTGCAGTTCTTTCAATAACCCTCATGTTGCATGACTGAGAGAATTATGCTAAAATCATCGACATAGAGGATGCTCTTTACAGTTGGAGGAAGTTGTTCTGTGATGGAATTTACTTTGATGGTGAAAAGCGTGACATTTAAAACTGATCCTTGTGGGGCTCCCTCCTCCTGGTAAAAGAGACGAGAGCATGACAGTAGGATTATGAAAGGAAGGGTTTTCATTTGCCTTCAAATATGTCTCCTGCAAGCAAAATCAAACTTGCTCGTGCTTTTCCAGGAGGCCCTTGATGTCGTCAATGTATCTCCGGAATCCACGACAGTTCTACTGTAGGAATTAACCTTTATTTTAGCTTAGTGGGTCCATTGTGCGTCTTTCGAAGTGCTGAGGGCTTGCCTTTCACAGTCCTGGATTTCTCTCTTTTTCGGAAGTATGGACGTTGTCCTGCGTCCATTTCTTCATCCGCAAAGAGTTCTAAGACTGTTTCATCAGGTGCCTCCTCCTCGACATCCATTTTTTTTTCTTGAGGGCTAGGGACATTTCAGGCTTTTTATTCTTTTCTCCAGCAATTTTTGTTATTGGCGGAACATTAGGAGGTACTGATATAGGAGTGGCAGCTGATTGATCATTTTGTGAGCTTTGGTAGAGTGCAATGGGAGTAAATGACTCTTTTGATAGGATGGTCATTTCTGTCTGAGTTCAGATAGAATATCTCCCTGCTACCTTCTGAGCTAAGTAGGTTTGTATTTATAGGTGTCGCCGCTCTTTTTGCATCTTGGTGTGATATGTTCAGCTCTGCCTTAAGTCGTTGAATTTCTTTCTTCATTCCTTCTATGGCATGCTCGTGAATAAGTTGTCTGTTCTCCTTGGCAGTTAATTCAGGTGGATTTTGTAGGGAAACGCACCTGCATTAACTGAGTGTGAAAAAAGGCACGAAAGTCCGATGGAATTTATGCATTGATAGGAAAGGAAGCAGAAGGTGAAATCTTAACAGACTGGAGATGCGCAATTGTCTGTCCAATTTACAAGGGTGAAGTGCATAATTACAAGCCGGTAATTTTCAAATTCCGTGGCAAAGAAAGCCATGGAGTCCGTGATTAATGAGATTCTGCAGGAGCATCTGAAATGATGAAAGGAAAGATGGAACGAAAGAAATAGCATAGGGTTATTAAATGGAAATAATGTCGAACTGATCTGATAAGCAATCATGAGGTTGTCAGGAATTTGGTTAAAGTATCTCATACTATCCCCATTTATTGGAAGGCACCACGAAAAATAAAACGTTGGTTGAAAGAGATAGCAGACGGAGAGTGGTTACAAATGAGTTACTTCTCAGCATGGACCGAACTCATGTCCATATTACTTCTGATAATTGTCATATATTAATGAGAATATAAGGCCGATTTAAAATTTTTATGATGATACAGAGGCTAAGATGGTGGTGGTTGTAGCATTTGTTAAGTGCTAAACTGGTTAACGCTATGAGGCGTAACTATTTTTGTCTGTAAATTGCGAAAAATCTGTGGTCTGATTGCTGGATGAAAAACCCGCTCTTCCGGGGTTATGAGACCAGCTGACTCAACTACGTTATGAAAAAAGCGTATAAATGTTCTTCGCGTCACTGACAGGATTCAAACCCTAACCTTATTTTTACCCAGTATGAGGAGGCCAATGATTATATCCACTGTGGTACCCGCGAGGGTAACACACTGGATATAATCATCTCTCCAAAGTATGCTATTTCAACAAGATTAGATTAAATATTTGGTATGTCTAAAAATAGCAGTTAAAGTAAGAACACTGATAAAAGGGTGCGCATTTAAGTAAAAGTAATCATAGATTATCTTATCACTTAGGAAGTAAAAACTTAAGAGTATTGTATTTCATAATGAAGGTAACTTGGAAATAACAACAGTAACTACGGTTGCCAAGAACAAAGCAGATATTTTATCATGATGTACAAGTTTGTTAGTCAGGAAAAAAAAACGAGCAATCATAAAATGGCAATGGTTGGGCCACAATTTGAGTATTATCAAGTTTGGGGACTCTATTTCAAGAATAAAGCAGATTAGACAACGTTAGTTATTGATGTAAAGAAGCACATCTATAAAGTGAGAAAACCTTATCTTTGTGGCAGATTCCAGACAATAAACCTGAATGGGGCCTTGATTGGGATATTTTAGGCTTTAGTAAATTAAACGTTGGAATCAACTTTCCATCTAACCGTTAGACTGAAGAGTTTCAGTTTAAGAAAGAATTGAAGACCTCTAGATGAAATCAAGTGAGTGGGAATTTTTTTTTAAGGCTAACGCAAAACAAGCCTGGTTTTCTTGCCTTGCTCATTATATTTCTATACATTAAAATAATTTTCCTCCTAGTGATATTTATTCAGCCAATGGGAGAAGAAGGATGCGGGTTAAGGGTCATACGTAACAGATACTAAAATACGCAACAGAAGCTTGTTCTACTGTAGTAAAACAAGCTTCTGTTTAAGCGTGGCCATGCTAGATAAAATTTTTATGATGATACAGAGGCTAAGATGGTGGTGGTTGTAGCATTTGTTAAGTGCTAAACTGGTTAACGCTATGAGGCGTAACTATTTTTGTCTGTAAATTGCGCAAAATCTGTGGTCTGATTGCTGGATGAAAAACCCGCTCTTCCGGGGTTATGAGACCAGCTGACTCAACTACGTTATGAAAAAAGCGCTTTGTTTATCTAGCATGATCACGCGGTACCATTCTTGATTTCCATATGTAACGTACACTGGTGTGCAAAACTTAAGGACCAACACTATTTCTAAAGTGTTACAATCGCAAAATTTTTGCTTAAGATACTCTTTACTGATGAGAGTAGATTCAGTCTCAGCAGCGATTCTGGACGTCAGCTAATCTGGCCAGAGGTTGGCACACGGTATCACTCAGCAAACATCACTGAAGGGGACATGGTGGTCGAGGTGTTCTCGTCTGGGGAGGCGTTTATCTTGGATGGACGTACACAACTCCAGATAGTGGAAGGCGGCCCATCGCACTGCAGCTGTTGATATGCTTTTGGAAAGTGAGGTCACTGTTCGTATGGAGCGGCCTGCCCGTTCCATCGAACACATATGAGACGCTCTGAGGAGACGCCTAGCGGCACGTCCACACCCACCAGCTGACAGAGGAATGGACGATGTTACCGCAAGAACTTATCAACAACATTGTTCTAAGTATGGACAGGGGGTGCAAAGCCTGCATCGACATTAGGGGTGGCCATATCTCCTACTGACAACCACCTCTTCCCTTTGTTCCATCTTTGGCAGTGATGCATCTGTATCATGGCAGCCAGTGCTATGTTGCCATTTTTGAATAAAATCCCTCTGTACCGTTTTGTTTCCTTTATCATTTCTGTAGGTTCCTTTGGTATGCTTTTCCTATATCAAGGCCACACCTATGAGAAGCTACAGGTGAAAACCTGACTGGTCCTTAAATTTTGCACACCAGTGTGTTTATGTATTCATAGCTGAGGAAGAGACACACAGTGTCGAAAGCTTCTGTAAGTACTTTATTTTATCAAAAGTAGTGAGCGCAGCCCTCTAGTTTTTTTTTTTTATTAATATTATAAAATTAGAGGCATTTATTGATTTTGATTGTCTTCTTGACAATGTGTTATCAAAATATTTCTTGTCTTTAAAATGATAAAAAAAACACCTTCCTGCCGTGCACTATATAAATAATATACCAGCACGTAAACTATTTTTTTTTCTCATATGAAAATGAAGGTGAAAGCAATAGTAATGTAAACGCCTCTACACACCTGTAAATAAATGATGTTTACTTTTGTAACTAGGAATTGTTTGCTTGTAGTAAAAACAACTCGAACTGACTACCAGTAGCGGATAGCACGAGTTATGATCACCGTCATTCCAAGCTGTGTGATAAAGCCTGGATATGAATGGGTATGGACGGGAGAAATTTTAGTGGTTTTTCACACTGCGGCCGAATTAGTATAGCTCAGATTGGACTTGCACGGTTTATGCCCTGGAAAGCTTGGATTGTTCATCCATAAAAACAGACAAATTGACCATAAAAAGCACAAATTGAAAGAGAATAGACGGCGCTAGACTCTCCAGTATTAATATCTCAAACTGCAACCCTACTGGTAGAGCCGGCGCAAGGGTTGCATGCGCCATAGGCGAGACTTAAAATTTGCGCCCCAGTTGCATCCTGTACCATCCATCTGCCTATCTATCCACCACCTTTAAAATGATAAAAAAAAATGACTACCAACAAACTTACCTAATCCCACCCATTCATCTGTCTATCCATTCATCTATAATATTTATCTGATTGCTTTATATTATTATGATTTATTTAGAAATAATTATTTCAATAAGGATATCCAAATATTTCGATATCCTTGGCTATCTGGAAATTGTCTCCCTAAAGCGCATCCCTTTGTGACTGCAATATACCCATCTGAGAATGGATTCTTTCAACAAGATAATGCGCCATGTCACAAGGCATATACAGAACTGAATCCAGCATCACAGGAGTGAATGCAGCCTGCTGCGGTTTTCTCCCCAACTACAAAATACCAATCCATTTGAGAGCCTGGAAGATAAAATGGAAGGCGATCTTCGGAATAGAGATCTACAACCATCCAATTTGCAACAACTGTGAGCTGAAATTGAGTTAAAAAGTACCAGTATCCCTATAGCACGCTTTCGACACTACGTTGAGTCCATGCTACGATGAATCTGCACTGCTCTAAAGACTAAAGGGATACCCCGCTAGTTAAGAGTGCTTGAATGTCAATAGTCGGATAACTTAGGTGCCAATTTCCATTATAAAGAGATTCACTTCTAGGTAAAATTGTATTTTAAGATAAATTCTAAAGAAAAACAATGTTTGCCCTGAAAGATAAAACGAAAAATTAAAATTACAATCTCAAAATCAATAAAACTGCGTACCACATTAAACGACATCACTGATTCTAAGCTTTCTCTGCACTTTCATCGTTGGTTACATTTAATTGGCAGAGGAATGCTTAGTTCTAACATCGATATGCGTACAACCTGTTGTATACTTATTTGAATTAAATATTTTTTATGGACATATTGCTATGTGATATTCTTCTGAACATCATCATCTACTGAAGTTCGCCCATATGCTACTTGTCAAGAGGTCCTATTAAATGCCGAAACTGTGAAAGATGTAAGAAAATTTGATCAGAAGAATTTATCTTTGTGACTTAAAGTGAGGCAATATCCATCGGATTGTTAGAACGAAACCTACCAAATTATTCATCTAGAATCTAAGATCAGAGATACTCGCGATACGTAGCAAAAAAAGTTTGCTTCATTCGTGGCTTTCAAGTTTTCGATAGTATTAATAATTAAAAGATAACACTCAAACCAGGAATAATAATTATGAAGCAGAAGTTAATGCAACTTTCTTCGTATTCTGGTTCAAGAAATACTTGGTGGTGCCATCTGCCGACATTAAAAGAAACTAACCATTCGATTACGATGAAATGCTGCATTCCTGTTAGATATTATTTTGTATAGTACAAATATGCGCAAAATCTCTAGCTAAATGCAATCTGAAACTTCTTTCTCCTACTACAAAATTCTTACCGAATAAAAAGCTGTTTTCTTCTTTACATAACTAGCACTTTCGGTTTGCATCATTTTTATCCTTCAATATAATTTTTTTGAGACTGGGAATATAACCGTGGAACACAATAAAATGCCAAACAACACCGTACCATTTGCAAATTCTCTTTTTTTGTAAAGATAAGATAAATTCAGAAATATGACCTTGAAATCGATTCAATCTGCTGGACTGCTAGACAGTTCTTTTACCACTTTTAAAAATTAATATTAAAAACCGGATTTTAGGCGCGTTAGCATATATATACTTATGCGCCTTTTTAAAAATATTTGTAGAACCATTCCAAACTGCATTAAAATCGGACAAACAGAAATCGGCAATTAATATTTTGTCATACAATTTGTATGGAAAAAAGAAATTCATAGATTAAATGTATTTTTAATGGAGTACTGTAAGCTTTACAGTCCGTGCATGCTTCGCGTGTGTTGCTATGTAAGACTCGTGAACGTGGTGTCGCTTGTAAACAGATACATGAGAGAGAGAGAAAAAAGTAATAAATGTTATACAGTTGAAATTAAATTGAACGGCTAAGTTTAGAGAACGTAAAACTACAGAGTTTTATGTTCTATAAAGTTATAATCTTAGTAATTAATAAATAAGGAGATAGCTATATTTTCTTTTCAAAGAAAAATTTATTTAATTGAAGAAGAAAAATCGAAAGCGCTCGAAATGTAACGCACTGCTCACATATCCTAACTTTTTTGAATTGTACTCAGCACATGTTGGATTTTTGACTGATTAGTTCGAACTAATCAAAGTTCGAAATTAGTTCGAACTTTGATTACCAGGGGTTCATTTAGGGGGTAAAATAGCACAAAGTTAAAATTTTCACCAGTCTTCACTGACGATTAAATCTCTAAGGGTCTACCATTATTTACTAATAGGAAATCAAGTCGAATTGCTTCCTCCAAATATCAAATAATTTAAAAGAATTCTCTACAAACACGATATTTCAGATATTCTAACAACCAAAAATCTTCTGGGGTTAGGTCGGGCGATCTTGCAGGCCAGGGATGTGGAAAATGGCGACTGATAATTTGCTTTACCACGAAGATTTCCTGTTGGAATTTGACATTATATTTGATGGAGCGTGACATTATCGTGCATCAAATTTTATCTTCCACGTAAACCACGTTCATCAATTTCTGGGATAATTCTGATCCACGGTAGACTAAGATATCATGTGCCATTAATTATACGTATACATCTCAAAATGCATTCGATTGTTAACGGTTTCAAAGAAAAAGGTTCAATCAAAAACAGCGTTGGTCCATTTTTTGCTGCACCCAATAAAAGTTACACCATATTGCGCGCTTCCTCAACGTACACATGAGGTTTCTCTAGACGAAATTCGACAATACTTGGCTGTCACAGTTCATTATAGCACTATGCATTATCAAGGGTGAAATCTGTAAACTTTGTATTTGACGGATTTTTAAACAGACAAAGCTGACAGTACAGCTGAGTCACTTAAAAGAAGCTTTTAATGGCTAATTTAGAGCGCAAATAAAAATGCACGCAAATAAAACTAAATGGTTGGAACAACCTTCCTCTGTTACATACAGTCTTAGCACCGTGGCACCAATCCTTTCAAATGCCAGATAGTACTTTAACCTAACAGTTTGTAATCTCACACAGAAGCAGGATTATATTAACTTGTGCATATGACGTGAAACATTAAGAAGCATCTTGCCGCTGATGCATAAAAGTATCATTAATGGCAGAGAACGGTATTTCTTGTAATGACACAAAGCAGTTAATTTGATCATTCCATATTCAGCACTTACCTAAGTGAAAGGTAAATTGGATAGAAGTGGCTTTCAATTTTCCTTGTCGAAGATCGTGTTAGTCGAGTACTTTACAAATATTGGATAACCAATAGAGTCTGAGATAAAGTTTGTACTTCACGCGGATGTGAATGGTCGATGAAGACTGCACAAAATGTAAATATATCTTGGCTTTATTGACAGAAAGGAGGCTGGTTTATGGATGTGAAAGCACCGGCAGATTCGGGATAAATTTCAACTAGTAAAATACTACGGCTTCCTTAATTAACGTAAATTAGCGGTTTAAAGGAGGAACACTGTGAAGTGTACTGAAGCGAGAAGGATTATCAAGGAAGGAGAAAGGATTTCTGAACAATGAGGAATTTCACTATGCGAAATTACTTGGGTTATTAATATTTGTTGTCAGTTGAACGGGCAACCTTCCCGCTTTCAGAAATGTCTATATGGCCATAGTGGACAGTTGTTTGTACGACTGTTTCGATAAGGTTACTCAGTAAATTATCAAGTAAAAATAGTTTTGAACTAAAAACTTTGAAAGAGAAAATCTTGGTAAATTTCCAGTACCTTCTGGATTATGTAGCCTTAAAACTTTCTAGCTCGAAATGTTAATGAGTATTAATATTTATCCAGTAAAATAGTTATCAACAATGGTTAAACAAATTGCTAGTCAAACAGTCATCACGGAAAAACTATACACTAAGTGGCCACTTTATTAGGTACACCTATCTAATAGCGAGTAGATTCTTCGTCAGCTCTCAACAACAGCCAGAAGGTCCGTCGTGGTATGATGAATGAAAATCTACATAGGGGACCCAGTATATGTTGACAGAATCGCTTCCTACAGTTATTCCAGTTTGGATGGTTGCGGATCACTACTCCGAATAGCTCCTTCCATCTCATTTCGCAGATACTCAATCAGCAAGCCGTTGAATGGATTGCTATTTGGTCATTGGACGATTCTCGATACGCCCGACACAGTAGTACGTTAAACCACCAACACGGCTACGGTTATTGAGATAATAATATCTCAATAAAAAAAAAAACTATTATTAGGACAGTCGAAGTCCGACTTATAAACTGTGTGTTATGTCGATAAATTGCGTGTATTCTATGGTCGATTTGTTTGCTTTGCTGTATGAAAAACCCGAATTTCCCAAGGAAGAGGGGACCTTGCAACCCATGATTGAGAACGATTAATTCAGCCACGCCTCGCAAGAAAAGTTCTTCGCATCATTGACGGGATTCGAACTCAGATCTTTTCCAGCCGGTGTGGGTCGAACGATAATTATAACCACTCTGCTACCGGCGCAGATACTCGTATCTTGACAGATAAAAATTTGCATGTCACGTTTAAAGTTACTAAAATCTTTCCTGTTGCTCATTCTCGCATAGAAATGTACACATACATCATCCCTATGCACCTTTCCACCTGATTTATATCGCACGGTAAGAACTCTTGTTGTTGCTGAAGGAGTGCTTCATTTTATGAAAAGGGTAGTTTTAGATTCACACTTTGAAGTTATGACTTTTAGAAACGAGCCCACAAATCCAACCTATTGTTGGAAAATATTCGATTTGAGTACTCTTTCTGAACCATTTAAACAACTAGAGTATGCTTATAACCATAATCTGCTGTTTTTAATTAGCCAGTACTTCTGTGAAATTTTCTGCTAATAAGCTGAGCCAGGATGATGACGTCTTTTCTGATGAAATGATATTTAGACATAAATCTATTTCTGCTTCAAACATTTTAAAGAAAGAACAGCTGCAAAGTTTCTCTAGAGATGGTGGCGTTGTCAACTAGAACAGATAAATTCCAGCCCCACAGCTGATGCATCTAACTCACATCGTGATGTCTCTAGGGCCAAAATCCAAACAACTTATACGATAAAGTAATTTTCTAAGAAACATGGTCCTAAAATTATATTTCTCCCAGCTTTAAACAATATCTCGAGACTTTAATAACGTTACATAGCGAACTTGTCCATCCTATCATATCCTTCTTGACTTGAACTAGGTCAGATGGGGGAAAAAAATAATCTCAACTTCCAGGCAGGTTGGGCAGAAATCGCGATTCATTTGTACAGAAACAGACACTGTCTTTCAATAGTACGAGATGAAGGTGCAAAATACTTTCGGTTGCACTCCATAATTGCATTGTCGGTGAGCGCTACGAGCACTGTTGTCAAGAAAAAGCAGCTGAAAATAAGTGATATTAAGATATATGATGTTGAACGCCATGGCAACTAGTATTTCTAAATTCAATCTTTTCCTAAACCTCATAGTTTAGTCATATATAAGTTAAATACAGGGAAGGGAGAGAGGGACAAAAAAGGATGGAGAAAAGGAACCAGCAAGAATCATTTCAAAAATCAGAGAAACATGAAAGTACACTTACATTGTGGAAAGTTGATCGTTTTGGGAGCGTAATGGATTTCCCTGCGAGTCTCAATATGAAATGGAAATTGTAGTCCCCTCTTTGCAATGACTGAGTGCTTGGGTTAAATCGAAGTGGAGGGAAATAAGCGGCACTTATGTTAGACTTAGTCAAAGGCTGAGCGTTGAAAGTTTATTAAATTATTGATCAAATGCATACATAAGGACCACTCACAGTTGGATCCATCAGGAAATACTTTAGATGCCATTTTTGTTGTTTCGGATAGTCTCGATTGGACAATCAAATAGAAAGTCAGCGACGATATTCGTAACGTACATTACAAGTGGTTTTCGAAGGCATCTTTTTCATAGTTTAGAAAGAATGGAACGAAAATAACGTTAAATTCTTTGGAATTTTCTCAAACTGGCACAGTTCCTTACTTGGTTGTAGTTTTGCATTGAAAAATGATTATATAAACGTGTATCTATCTCTCTCTTTCTCTCTCTCTCTCTGGGTATTTCACATTTATCGGGAAGTATTTTGCCACAAGGAGAATTTAATAAGTGGAGAATTTATGGTCCCAAAAGTAATACGCATACAAATGTCAAAAATGTTTTCTCTTTAAATTGAGATACTTTCTCGCAATGTATTTTATGGTTAATCAATTCACTAAAAAACATTTATTCAATACAACTGAAGAATGAAGTAATTCATTACCAAAACTTTAATGTACAATTATTATTTGTTTCTTCTTATTATGGATTGTTCCACTCCACTGCAGTGGCTGTTAATATTGATCGAGTACCTCTGACTATCCCAGCAGTGGTGAGAATTGCAGTTTTCTGGAGTTCCTTATAGGTGTTCTCTGGGAGGCCTAGTGCTTAGATAAGCTCTTTGGTACAATGCCGTTGGTTGACACGATGATCGGGATAGTCGTTACTTGTTCCATTGTCACATCTCTTTGAGTTCCTATCTGAGGTCTGTGTACGGAGGTGGTTGGTGTTGAGCACTGCTATGTCGATCAGATACGTAGTCTTTTCCTTCTTGTCAGCGAAGTTTATGTCCGGTCTGTTGCTGCGAGATCATCTTGTCGGTTCTTATGGCGTGGTCCCAGTACAGCTTGTGGGTAGGGGTCTCTAGTACAGTTGAAGTTCGTCCTTGTAGTACGGTATGCTTTCTTTGATAGCTTCTGGTGTATTATGATGATGATCTGGTCACGTCTGTGAGTCTGTTGTTATTATGATAACTAACTCATTTGAAAATTACATCTTCATCCGACCAGAGGAATTTTGGAGATCGTATTTTTCTAAATTTACTCTAAGCTAAATCTAAGATAAATTTACAACTACAGAGTATATCCTAGTAAATCGGGTGATTTGTTTTGTATTACTAAATCTCATAAGTTCCGTTAAAGATGCGAATGAAATCCATCTGAAGATAATTTGATGGTTAAAATATTAAAGAATTTCTTACGTTAACATATTTTATCTGAATTTTATAAAAATTAAAATTATTACATGTCTACGTTTTTCTACTAAGAATATGTTTAGGTTTACATAAGGATTCTTGCAGATAGAACAGTGCTTTAAGAAAAAGCTTCTCACATATCCAGGAATTGTTTGTTGGAAGGTGATGGAGAAATGTGGGAATCAACTGCCTAGGAAATAGTACTTGATTTTTAATCTTTTCTGAACGAAGGAATACAGTATTCTATGTTATGATTGATAGAACCTCTGTTAAAATTCAGTATAAACAAAGGTTCTGCCAACCATAACATAGAATGCCGTATTCCTTTGTTCAGAATATGCGAATGTAGTAGTAGTAGTAGTGGCATGTGATGCAAGAAAGCAAATGTATGAGCTTATGCAGCATCAGCCAAAAAAAAAAAAAAAAAAAAATCACACCATTCCCTCCAAATGCCTGTCCAGTTCCTCCTTAAATTTATTCAACCTATCAACTTCCACAACTACAGATGGAAGTTTGTTCCAGCAATTAACCACCCGCTGGCTAAAGGCAAATTTCAGCACATCTATTCTACATCTGTCTTTTCTTAATTTGAATTTATGCCCCCTTAGGTTCGTAATCTGAACAAGTGGAAGGATCCCATCAGAATTCAGCGTGCTCAACCCATTCAAGGCCTTATAGACCTCAATCAGATCACCGCGCAGGTGCCTAGTCTCCAGCTACTGCAATTTGCAGAACTTAAGCCTCTCTTGGTAAGAGGATCCCTTCATTCCCCTCACCAATCTTGTTGCCCTTCTCTGTACACGCTCAAGTAAATCTACATCCTTCCTAAAATGAGGCCTCCAGACCAGTACGCAGTACTCAAGGCGTGGCCTGACCATTGCCTTATACAGAGGGATAATCACCTCCTTTTCCCTGCTAGCAAAATTCCTATATATCATTGACAAAACCCCATGACCTGCCCTGGCAGCCTGTCTGCATTGCTCAGAAAACTTCATATCTGCCTGCACAATTACTCCCAGGTCTTTTTCATTTTCTACCACCTTAAGTGTAGAACCACACAGTTGGTACGTTTCTCTGGGGTTACTTCTACCCATATGCAGTACTTTGCATTTGTCAAGGTTAAACTTCAGTTGCCACTTCTTAGCCCATCTGCCCAAATTATCTAGATCCTGTTGCAGTAGCACACTGCCATTACTGTCATTAACAACCCTGCGAACCTTTGTATCATCTGCAAACTTCGACATTAAGCCTGATATGCGAATGTCTTCGTTTTAAATCTCGCAAATGAAAAGCCAATATAAATCATCTAGAAGCAGATTACGTATAGTTTAATATTTCTGAAATCAGTTTTAATTGAATAATAAAATATCAACTTTAAAGTAGAACAATGTGTTGTTAACGCTCTGACAACTTCGTTCAAGATCAATTTAAAAGTCTTATTCTTCCGTTTGGTTTATCAAGCTAAGCTAGTGAGAATTTCAAGTTCTTAATGTTCAATGGCAGAAAGGCAATGAATACTTGTAGTTTTCTACTAATTGGCTGCTGATGGTTGAAGATATGGGGCGTCGTGTCTACGAAGTGTTGTCGCATGTACTTTGCATCACTCAATAAAAAAATGTCTTCATCTTGACTGGTGATTGCTGAAAGAAAGGTAATTTAAATCTGTTTACACTGTGAAAGGTATAGAATTACTATATTAAAATTAGGCTAACAATTCACAAGAATTTTCCAGAGGAACAGCTTACCCAAATAAATCCTTCACCTCCGATCAACATTCCGGTTATATATTGGCATTTTCTTTGCTCCACAAGGCAACATCCTGCTAAAACTAACAACCAGGAATGAATAAAACTTTGGATATCTGTTATCCGCAATTCTTACAGACAGCACTACAGACACAGCAAATGCATACAAAGGAACATTTATATGCATTTGGCTGAAGAAACTAGATGTGAAGAAGTTATATTTATTAAATAACGGGAAGTATTCTAACCTGGTTACAGTCAAAGTGATATGAAGCAGTGACACTTCGATACGTACCGATATTTGTAAGTACAATACACAAACACTATAAAATTTATTCTTCAATATGTATATTATTCAAAAACATTTTCCATTTCGCAGTTTCTATTTATCAGAATTCTATTCTTTATAAATACAGAATTAAGATTCCATAATTAAAGGCTATTCAAAAAGGTTCGAACGTCCAGTATTTATACGATGGTGGTTGGTGATCATATCTTTGAAGTACACATCGATAGCTCAAAGATGAACTATAAATGGATGGTTCATTATTTTGCTAGTTCGTTGGATATATGCGTTGAGTTGTGTAGAATTCATGCAAAGGCAACTAAAGCCATGAATTCCGTTTCTTTTTTTCTGGATGAAAGCCCTAAGCCTTTAAATTTATCTTTGAATAGTTTATTTTTCAATAGTAGATCCTTCCTTTTAATGGTAAAATGTATCGAAAAATGTCTAATGTATAGCACATTCTATTTTCAATTTACATCCTAAAATTGATTGCTGCTTCGTTTACTTTAAAACTAGTGATGTATACCATAACATGGCTAAGATCTGCGAGTACAGTCGCAATCATCTTCTATCGAAATCTAAGTTAAACTTGGAGCCAAGATGTATTAATGTACCGTATCATGAAACCTAATGTTCCATAACGGAACAAAGAAAGTGTTAGAAGATGTTGATATCAGTAAGTTATTAAAAAATGGATATAGAGAGAGAGAGGGAATGAATGTATAAGGGCACTCTACTGCGAGGCACATTAGCGGAATGGGGGGATCAAAGAGGAAGCTATTAATCTTTGGTATATGTGAACTGTAGAGATACTAGCTAACAGTTCGGGGTCTTATCTGGTAATACAGGAAAAACACGTGATATATTACTGCGTGCACTCAGAACTCTGGAGACTTGACGTATTTGGAATTTTATGATACAAAATTAAGCATAGAGATAGTGAAGTAGATTTTAGTGGCTGCCCTCGGGGAAATGCATGGAATAAAATGATTTTATACTTATATGACCTAAAGTTCGAGTGTAGATAGAAAGACCTAGTTAATGCGAAGTTAGATTCAATGGCAACAGGCAAAGAACATTAAGTGTTTGCAAGCTTACCAAAGCAAGAGTAAAACGATAAAATCTGTACTTCTCGTCTGTTGAATCATCTGGAAGTTGTATAATTTACTGCTTCTGAAACTAACTTGATCTAACAAAAAACTTCCCAGTTAATTTACGACATATTAGCACCAAATTTCTCAGCTTTACTGTCTGATAACAAATCCGACGGTAGATTATTTTTATAATAGTAGATTTTGGCGACAAAGTCTGCTTTCGGTACTCTCTGAAGATGAAAATCCCTTTTGTTTTATTTCAAATGTATTCGAGTCGCGGCACTCCAACAGCGCGATGAAAGCTCATCAGAAACGTTACTTAATAACCTTCCAGACTATTAGCAGATCCGTTTAGGAAAATTAAATGGTAATTCTTTTAGAGCTTATTGCTCATAACGACTTTTGTTTCTAAGGTAATGTAATTAGCAGTTTTTCTTTAAGGAGGATGATGAATAACACAGAGTCTCAAGACAGGCAATTAAGAAACGGGATTTCTTCTAGACAGCTGTAAGGATGTTGCACAAATATTCATTAACGATGCCCTTCTTTGATAAGTAATGGAATAGCCAATGATTTTGGCACTTGCACTGGGGAAGACCACAATTAGGACATTCTGCTGGCACATTAGGCACAGAACAGGGACAGCAGTCAGAGATACTAAAAGCCACCAAGGGGTTAAAAAACATACAAAAGCATGAGTAATATTCTATAATTTTACACAACGTAAAAGTGAACATCACCTTGAATAGGATATAGATCATCTCAATGTCGTTGGTGCCACCATCTGTTGATATTCGTCATTTTGATGATCATAAGTTAAAAAATCGGTAGAACAAAAATACGCTATCACCATTATGAAAAAGACTCAAGGTTACGTTCTCTGGGTTGTGGGCATCAAAAATGGCTTAGGAGAATTGGGAGTGCTGTTATAAAGTAATGCGAATATTTTATAGTAAACATATGCAATGTCGAATGAAAGTGAAATAAAAGAAAAGTAACAATTCAACAACATGTTCATTAACCATTTCCCTCCAAATAACAGATGAGGGACCAACTACATTTATATTAGTGTGCATAAAGACTTGGAAAACTCTCTGTTGTGATGCCATTCAATTCTACAGCCACATTCTTCTGAATATCAACAACTGATTGAAATCGAAAGATCACCCATTTTACAGAATGGGTGATCTTTCGATTTCAACTCATGGAACGGAAAACAGCTTAATAGGACCAGGTCAAAAGAAAATGGCGGTGTATTGAACACTGCAGATATCCATGGTTTGAGTTTTTTCTCGACCCTCAAACTACGGATCACAAACTTGGCAAGAATTTCAGTTAGATTTTTCCCCAGCCTGGCACAAAATACGATGTTAACATGTTGTTCCATTTTGGGATTTCTGATGGCGAATTAAAAAAATAATAATAATCACGGAAGGGTTTTGATTCAATTGGTCGAATACATCCGACTTTTATTCTCACAGTTGTTTCTCTCTACTACTACTGGGTTTGAAAGTCGATTCCCATTATTTTCACTCATAGTACTTACAGGCAGCAGCAAGAAAAACAACTTGGCCGTGATTAATTAAGAAGCTCAAAGAATGAATTATTTTTCAGACGTAAAACCAAGCAGCTAAGATCTTATGGACTATAAATGCAGACCTCTGTGTGATCACAGGGATTTAAAGTAGAATTTGATCGACGAAAAAATAATTATTTTCTGTCAGAATAAATGATTAATAGTTTGTAACTTGGACAGCCTGGTTCGAAGGAAGATCTAGAGAAAAGTAAACATAAAGAAAGGAAAATCGGGCTTGTGTTTAGCAAAAAAAATATTATTTGATGTTTATCTTTAATTTAACTTATTTTTTATTAATATGTACGATTAAAATCAACATTCAGGTTTGAAATTACTATACTTCTGACTGCATATTTGATGGAAATGGCTTATTTTTGTGTTATAATTACGAACCCGAAGAATAATCGTGTTTTCTATTTATATTCTAAAATATACAGCATCCAGGAAACTGAAGGATTTAACTAACAATAAAGAAAACAGCCTTGGAGGAAAACCTTAGCTAATAAAAGATTCGAAAGATGATGTTTAGGCACGAAATACAAAAAAACGACTGAAAAGCAATTCACGCTCTGCTGGATTTTTCATTTTGGCAGTGTAGTAGGGCATAGAACACTTTTGAAGAGTGAACTTAGCCGCGTTCTCTCTCTCACGTGCTCAAATATTGCAACAGTCTGGAGGAGGCTCGAGGGAGATGGCGTATTGTCATGACAACACATTGTGCTGCTTACTGGAACATGAGGGGAAAAGTTTGGCTCTCTTGGCAAATATATAAGAGTCGTCGGTACAAGAGTTGCGCAAATATTTGAAGAGGATTCTCTTTTTGTATGATTTTCCTTTTTTAATCTAATCGACACCAGAGAGAACAAGCAAAAAAAATCTTTCATACTCATGTGGTATAATAAACTTAGACTTGCAGTAAAATTTTCCGATGGTATTACTACAGGTTAATTAAAGGTACTCAAGTCTGTTTTTGTTTAGCTTAACACACATCATCGATTTCTTTTATTCTGCTTCAAAAGCAACACATCACGACAAGGCTTCTAAACAGCAATGAGTGCATTTGAATGAATGGAGCTAATCAATGGAATGTATTTATATGTTGGGGTAGAATTTGTCACCCGGTGATGTTAGCATATGAGTGGTCAAGTCAACTGTGCTATTAGGACTACAGGGTAGTTTATAGGTATTGGGAAAAACTACGGAGATACGTGACAATGATTTCAGCTTTCTGAGGTTGCTTCCGGTTTCCCTCATTACCACTTCGTTCCCTGGTGCATATGGGGAAGAATGGTCATCCAACAACTGTCCTTTTCCTCATCAATAGTTTAAATATGACAGAAAACTTGACCATTCAAGCTGTTGGTTTCTCATCTTGATTTAAAAATTTCTCAGATAAAAACAATTGAACCTTTTTATCCTCTGCGCTCTTGTAATTGATCTAAAAACATGGAGGTGCAGTTTTAAGCCTCAAAAGAGGATAAATTTTATCTTATCTGTGGTTGTCAGCAGGGAGGAAATCCTGTACTCGTCACTAACAGAGACCTAGAAGGGTATAGAAGACGCAATATACTCGAAGCAGCTTTTTCGTCATTAAACCACAAACAAGAAGTTAAATGATGGCACCAATTGTCTTAAGGGGAATCAATTTGCAATCATGTTGAGTTGCTGACAATAAAGATCATTGGATTAAATAAGAATATCTATCCATTATGCTTACTTTCGTTTGTATTTTCAAAAATTATTGGTTCCTGCTATTCTTTTGCATTCAACATTTTGCGTTCTACCGATATTATCTTATTACCCGCTTTTAGACCGAATTATTTAATTACAAAACACGTAGCAAGAGGTGAAGGGAACTCAATCAGGGGTTCTGTTGAGCATCGAGAAAAACAGTAAAGCATAAGCATTATGCTAAGGAGAATTTCTTACAACCTAACTGAAATGAAGCCATGGATGATAACATTCTTCAATAATTATCTGAGTTTACAGCTGTTGTCCATCTCTCTGATTACAATAACATTAGAAAACTCCAATTCGCAATATAAAAATCTCATTCCAGTTATGCCTACAGTTCTCAGAACAACTCATTCAAATGTCCACTGCTTATTGCATCATAATTTTGAGAACAAGTGCTCAAATTTTATGTAGAATAATAATTAGCATATCCTCTTTACTTCGCCGATTACACGCAGATGATGTAGTGCATTACTGAATAAATTGCGCTTCCTCTTTTGTTCCTCCAATAACGGCAACCAAAAACAATCACGAGGTTTTTGAGAAATGCAAATGTTGGTGACCTCTGTACTCGGCTTCAGTAAAACAACATGATATATTTGTCAGTCCAACACATTTAGGGAAAATCATTGGTAATAAGTTGCTTTCCAGAATAATTACTCGAAAACCAAGTAAAAATTTCCCCATTTTATCAACCCAGATACCTCAATGTTCAAACGACCATGGCCAGTAACGCATTGTACACGGAAGAAATGTTCATCGATTGCCCATTAACAGAAACGGTGGAAATGCGCACTTAATCTGTATATTATAATGCTGGATGACAGTACTTATTATAATGAGCTATATAATACTAACAGCATGAAACAAATATCTCCACCACACACTTCTTTTGGAGATGTTTTTCTCATTAAACCGTTCCGACAAATCGTTATCCTGACAAGGCTGTGTAAAGTATGATTTAGTGCAAATTGTCCAAAAACAGGAAAACCATTTTTGGTGGGGAGGATTAGATTAATATTGGCTGCCATTGTGTAGTGGTGAAACAGTGATGCCCATAAAATGAGCTTCGGGAAGAACGGGTAATCCTGTGATGCCATCAACAGCGGTCGATTAGAAAACAATGGGATTCTGTACGCTATCCGTACTGCAAGCGAAGAAAACTAACACGCTTGTTAATTAGTTTTTTGCTAAGGAATTTAAGGACACAAGGCGTCTTGTATTGTTTGTAAATTGCGTGTTCTATGATTTGATGAATGAAAAAACCGTACAATCCTTGCCTGAAACCGACTAACTCGACTATGATATACATAAAATTCAAAATAAATGGCACTCCTGTATAAGAGCAGCAATGGAGGGTTCTGAAAAATGGTCTACGTACCCCAAATTCTCTCTCTGAAGTGTCGCTGACATGCTCAAATTTACTCCTGTGAAATGCACAAAACCAAATCCATACTCTGAAAGGTACATATGCAAAGGGTGGTGGTTGGTCATGAGAAACGTTAAATACACCAATATAATTTTTTACAATCAAAAAATAGTCAGCCAGAAGACATGTATAGTGCGCCTTAGGTAGGGAGGCTCCCAAAGACTAGTTCAACTACGCCGTTGTACACTGTGATGGTACAAAAACTCTGCTGAAAGCCCAAAAATGTGTCTAATACTATATTCTTGCTAGCCCCTTCGGGGGCAGGATTCGCTGGTCTTCACTTTATTAGAGACAGAAATTTCACCTACTTATACCCAAGATTTGGGCTTCCTTGGATACGGGAACTGCTGGCATCTACTGATATTGTACCATCAACAGTGGATGCGGGATTCGTTGTGGTCTTCACCACCGTACGTGAATATAGGGGGCTGCTGCACCCATACGACTTGCGCTTCTTCATATGAGTGCTGGTAATAATGCATTGTTTAGTATGTGTATAGTTGAGCCCATCTCCTCGTGGCGTGGACGGGTACTTCGAAGCAGCCTTCCTGGTAGCTAAGCGGCTAGAAACACTAAACTAAACTTGTGCATATGGTCATATGTTGTTGTACCTTGTTTTTGGCCACTTTGCTGCCAGAAAGGTGTGTTCTGATACCCGTCTACGTTACGAGGAAGCGGCCGCAACTGAGAGCGAACCGCAACGAACCTTGTGCGTTACGTATTAAATAACTAAACCATTCACAAATGAGCAAACAGAATAAAATAATAATAAAGTTATAAAAATAAAAAGAATTAAAAATGAATAAATGAAATAAAATTAAATTAAGAAAAAAATAAATATAAGGAATTGATAGCAAACTCCAAAAAAAAACAGATTTTAAAAAAAATAAACATAAATAAATAAATATAAATAAAATTTTAAAAAATCCCGCACCAGTGCAAGGCTGGTGCCAGCAAGAACAAACACAGTAGGAGAAAATAGCAGAAAAAGGAGGAGGAAGAATAAAGTAAAAAAAAAATTAAACACTGAATAGAGAGACAAAAGGGAAATACATGAATTAAAAAGGGGATAGAGGGAAGAGCTGAAGATTCCACACAGGATAACCTGCGCCAGAAGATCCTCAGGAACAACCTGAGACCAGAAAGAAAACGTGATCGCTCAGCATTGCACAAGTAAGATAAGGAACTGTTCAAGTCGAAGGGGTGGTAGTGACGGTGGTCTCACGAAATGGCGACGATGGAAGTAATGGTCTGGACTGAAGGTGAAGCCTGAGTAGCATTAGTTCCACAAATTTAAGCACTAGTGGTAAATTGTGCACGTCTGGTGAAGGTTTTATGTGCAAATTCTTGCAGAAGATTAAATTTCTCTTTGGAGTTCAAAAGAGATGACTCATTGCCTGAAGAAAATGGTTGACACACAGCAGACAGAGGCTGACGAAGATCTAAATAATATAGACATATATGGTATCTTATGTAGAACGGCACCCGAACGTCAGTTTAACTCAACCTTGGTACACTGTAATGAATACAGAATTCTGTAAACGGCCAAAAGTGTGCGTAATGCTTGTTTATGCAGTGCGTGTGTTTGCTGTGTTGTTTGGTTGCTTTCCAACCACTTTGCCACCAGGAAAGCAATCATCTGGAAAGCTTTCCCAGTGCCCATCTACAGTGCGAGGAGGGTGACCACAACTAAGCGTTAACCGAGAACATGTCACCAGTCTTCTAGACTGCGACATCTACAGAGGAGAGAATCAGACAGATTAAACACAGGAAGTTTAATGCGAAGGGAACCATGCCCAGTTAGAATAAAAGGAGTGCATAGTGTGCATAGTATTAGGGTCAGGCGCCACCTGTGGTTTCCCACATCTGCGCCATATGTTCGCTGTGAAGGAATACAGTACTACTGTAAATGCCAGAAAAGTGTTGTGTGTTGTATATGACATATTGCGTTAGGTTCTGTTGTGTGTCCTGGCATTTAGCCTCAGGGCCCCTAGTCGGACTCCACGTTGCCCGCACACACCACTAGGAGGTAGCCAGTCTGCCCATTATTCTCTGGCTTGTCTCCGCCAGGGCTTCCTGGACGGAGACAAAAAAAAAAAAAAAGGTAGAGTCAGGGAAGTACAGAGTGTACGCAAGAAAGGAGGGTATAGCTAGAAATATGGAGGATGTAGGCGAAGGTATCCTCCAGGTTATCAATGGAGCAATAAGCGCCATCAGTTGAAAGGGGAACCCGGGAAGGAATAAATAAGACAGCAAGAGAGCCGTGTGCAAGTTGCCACTGAGGAATGAGGTGGTCCATACGCCAGTTGATCTTATCCAGGTTAAGATCGGTTTTGCCAGTTAGGTTAGGATCAGATGTTTGGGTTGTTCCTATTTTGTGTTGGCAATAGGGTGCTTCGTCTTGTGAAGAGGGCTTGTGCAAACTTGGTAAACTCATAGTAGTAGTTTTCTTCTGTGATGAATAAGTGTTCATTTCCTTGAGGGTTATCTTGTATACGAGTAAACAGGATGCTGCGGAGGTCCTCATAGTGTTGACAGGTATATACTAGATGGTTCCAGTCTTCTATTTCACCACATGCACAGTAGGGGTTGTCAATGATTCCCATGGATGTTAATTTATGGTTTATTGATCCATGTCCAGTAATGAGGTAGGTAGTATAAAGACCAGGAGAAAACCAAGTTGGAGATTTAGGAAATACGGCATTCACATACGGTATAAATTTCTTGGTGATTGGGCCCTTGTCGGTAGCAGTCCATCTGTCCTGCCAGGTCTGAAGTAGTAGGATGGCAATTTTTTTCTTTTTCTGCCTGATTTCATTCAGGTTATTGATGGAGTGTCCAAGGATAGTTGCTAGTATACCCCTGGATAGACAGTAGTGGAGGCCCCTTCGAATAACCTCCAGATCAAGCGGAAGGACGCCCGCAAGAACCTGAAGGGCTGGGTTGCTAACTGTGCAGCATGCCCTTGTAATAGTAAGAAGGATGGTGCGCTGGATGGTTCCCAGTTTACGTTTGTTGTTGTAAAGAGTTGCCCTGCGAAACCAGACCCCTGATCCATACGTTATGAAGGGAAGGAAGATTGATTTGTACAGAATCTTAAGGGTGCGTCGGTTCAATCCCCAATCGCGACGACTCACCCGTGCGATGAGAGCAGTGTAGTTTCTCACTTTCGCGTGGAGGTGTGCAAGATGCGGAGAGAAAGTGAGCTTAGGGTCAAGTACTATTCCCAGTAGTTTTAATGTAGAAACTAGCTTGACGGTTTGGCCTTGAAGTTTGATAGTGGGGTTTCTAGTAGGCTGCAGTGATCCCTTCAGGAGAATGGATTGTGTCTTTTGGGGTGAGAGCCTTAGTTTGTGTAGGGCTGCCCAGTTCTGAAGGATTGGAAGTGCCTGGTTTCCTCTGGCTTCCAGAGAAGCTCTGCTGTCAGCCTCAATCGAGATGGTCACATCATCAGCAAAGGCTTGTATAGCTACAGGACCTAGGTCCAGTCCAAGGAGCTCATCCAGGACAATGTTCCACAAAAAAGGACCAAGGACTGAACCCTGGGGGCAACCTCTGTAGATTGGCCTGGTAATTCTTCGGTACGTTGAGGAGATTGTAATTTTCCTATTTGATAAGTAGTTTTCGATGCATTTGTATAAATTTAATGGTATATTTGCTTGCCTAAGTCTGCGAAGGATACTTGCCCACCAGAGCCTGTCAAATGCTCCTGCGAAATCTATTGCTATTAGTAGGTAGTATTTGGAGGTAGAAATTGAGACTGCAGAGATGATCATTTGCAGTGCGTCTTCTGTGCAACGCCCCGGTCGAAATCCAAACTGGAAGTTGGACTGGAGCCCAGCTTTGGTGTAATGGTCTTGGAGCGTACTAGGAGTAGTCGTTCAAACAGTTTACTGACCATGGATAAAAGGGCAATGGGTCGATATGACTCTGGTTGTTGGAGCGGTTTAGACGGATTTTTTGATTAGTTTTACATTGGCGTTTTTCCATTCTTCTGGGAAAGATCCATGGGACAAGCACTTATTGAAGAGGTCGAGTAGAAACTGGATGTTAATTTGGGCGGTCTTTTTAAGGACTTCGGGTTCAATGAGATCTGGTCCGGGACATTTCCTCTCTTTCATTTTGGTAAGAGCCTGCTGCAGTTCATCGGTGGTAAATTGGTCTTCTACAGCATTGTTGAAGTAGATGTTGTTTGCCTGGCATATTTCTTGCTGTTGTACTGTCAGAGGATCAGTATCTGTACCAAAAAGTGTGTCCAGAATATTGGCCATAGACTGCTCCCATGATGTAGTCATAGTGCCGTTTGGTGTGAGAGTGGATTGGATAACTTCGCCCCTCGCGAGCTTGTTGGTGGTGATGCGGTACACCACCCCCCAGGGTTCAGTATTGCCAGTCGTTTTGACGAGTCGTTCCCAATATGATCTTTTACACTAGTCGTTTCTGACTCTTCGATATTCTTCACGGAGGGTGTTGACCTCATTTGAGGGCCAAGAGGTACGAGCTCTCTGAAAGGCTTTTCTTTTGGAGTGTACAATTCGGCAAAGGTGCAACAGCTCTGGGGACCACCATGGGACGGCATTAGGCATTGGCCTTTTCTTTCTAATTAATTGATTGCAGGCCTGGATGATGATTTCTGTTGTGAGCTTTTGATGTTGGTTGGGGTCCAGTGCTGGAAGATCAGAAGAGTTGTGGTTCTGGATCATGGTCTGCAGCGTGGAGCAAAAGATTTCCCAATTGGCTTTGTTAATGGCATAGCGACTAATATTGTAGTGAGGTGGTGGAGTTGGATCAATGGATCTTGTGAGTTGAAATGTAATAGCTCTGTGATCTGAGGTGGTCCAGGCCTCATTGACCTGCCACCCAGAAATTTTGCTGGAAATGGATCGTGTAGCTATGGAGATATCTATTGTGGATTCCCACAGAGTGCTGGAATAGGTAGGCAGGTTATTGGGCTTGTTCAGAACCAGGAAGGGAGAAGTGGCCAGGAAATCTTCAAGAAGCTGCCCATTGTGGCACCCAGAGCGATCAGTGGTCAGGCTGTACCAGGTAGGAGAGCGGCAGTTTACATCTGCCCCAAGGATAATCTTGCTGTTGGGAAGTGTAGCAAGGACTGTACGTAGATAATTTATTGTTGGATATCTTGGCCAGGTCTGCAGTAGAGGGAGATGAGGTAGAAGGCTCCCAACGGGCAAATTACATGGGCCCACGCCGCCCATGCAGTGCATAGGGAGGAAATCCTTGTAACCATGATGTTAGGGTTACGGACAGCTATGGCAGCCCAGGGCGTGTCTTCATCTGTATGTATGATTTTGAAAGTCAGGGGGTATCCCCTGACTAGCTTTGAATGGGTATATGGCTCCTGTAGAATTAATATGTCAGCATTTTCCTCTTCGGCCCTGATTCTAATCTGGGCACTTACTGCACGGGCTCGCTGGGCATTTAGTTGGATAAACTTTATGATATTGCTGTTGAATGATTTAGGGCGTGCTGCCATAATCGGTCTTTATTTGTTGGTTCCTCTTAGCTTTTAGATAAACAGGGCACTTACTGTCCCTGAGAGAATGTGCTGCATCGAGCTTTGCTGCTTTGCAGTTTGGACAAACTGCATCTGTGGATCTGTTTGGGCAAGAATTATAGTCATGCCCTTTTTGGGCACAGGGCCCACAGGTAGACACGGTTTGCATGCATGTGTGGGTGGTGTGCCCAAAACAGCAGCATCGGAAGCACTTTGGAACAGGCACGTGCTCCTTGAAGCGGTGACTGCTCCAACCCATAAAGACTCTGTCCTGTAGTTTGAGGATGTTCCATGCCTGTGGAGAAAGCTCCACCACCCAATTGTATAGCTGGGGAGACTTGGAGCTAGTGTGATATTTTGGTTTGATGTGTTCCTTGGCATTACTTATGTCAGTTAATTCTTGGAAGTTTCTGTTGAAGAGTTCATCTGTGATGTTCTCTGGAGTGATATCCTTGCCCACATCAAATATACGTATGGATGGGCCTCTCTTTTTAGGGATTTCTGCTGTAAGACCTAGGGTACTGACTGTTGGATTGGTGATGATAGAGTGAGCCTCTTGCTTGGTTGTTGTTTCAATGATTACTCCAACATTTCTTGTTTTTCGGATGGACTTTATTCTTGTGGTTTTAAAGTCCTTGGCCAGTTTCTGGACAACGGTAGTTTTTACTGCTTCGCTACTGTCTATTGTCGAGTTTTCGACTGGCTTTATTATGACCAGATGTGGCGTGCTGAGTAGTGTTTTCTTCTTTGTTGATGGTAGTTTGATGCTTGCGGTTGTATCTGGAGTTGTCCTCAGCGCTTGGGCGTAGGATAGGGGGCGCTGTGGCATTTCTTTCTCCCTTACTTCAAGATAAGCTTCTAGCTTAGCCTTCGTTTTCTCATGTTCTACATGAAGATTTACCAGAACATGCTCCATTCGGGACCATACTTCTATGATTTCTCCTCTGACAATGGTAGTGATTTGATTGCTCTGTTCTGCCATTATTGCCTCCAGGTTTAGGCGCAGGGAATGGATTTGTTCTGTTATAAAAGGAGTATGGAGACTTGGACAGAACCATTTTAGAAATGACTTTTGTAAGGCAAAGGATACAATCTTTCCAGAGTTGGACTAGATGGTTCCAGCAACGAATTTTTAGGGTTTTACAATTTCAGTGGATATTAAGAGTTATGTCTAAAAAGCCAAAGGAAATGGTATGTCTAAGGTAATAGCAAAAACCTCGGTAACCGATTTGGAGGTCCGTACAGTGTGTAATGATGAATTGTTCCTGTCGAAATAGTGCGACAGGAACGATCATACGTCTTTGGATAGAAACCTAAGTATACTAAAACTAGACGTCAGCACCATAGGGACAAATCGGAACAAACACCACTTTCTACAAAAGACGAAGGGTACGGTGGTTAATACCCCAGGATTGATACGACAGACGGACAAGCATAGAAGTGTACTTGGCTATTTTATCATGAAGGTGACCAATGCAATGTTTTTGAAAGTTTAACTTACAATCTAAAATAATACCCAAAAATTTATGCGAGTCAACAACGTAGAGGGGGGAGAGGGAGGGGGAGGGGGAGAGAGAGACAAAAAAGTTTAATAGTCGAAGGCCTGGAAATGTTAAGGTTCCCCTTAAGATAAAGAAGCTTAGTCTTGTCAGGAGAAATGGTAAGTTTATTAATAACCGACCAAGAGCACAGATCATTCATGATGTTATTGGCAATACTTTAAAAAGAAGTACGAGGATTACCTCGTTCTTCTTTTCAAAGTTCTTGTTCTTCCTCTTTCTTCGAGGTAGAACAAGGACAAGAAACGTTAAGATCATCGGCATATGCGATTTAGAAGCATTGGGGGTTCAACGGAGAAGCCACTCATTTAGAACCGAATGCCAGACGAATGAACCGAGCGCTGAACTTTGTGGACATTGAGAGACACAGCGACTAAGTTGCTGAGTACCAGAAATGCCATTAGGTTTTAGAGTTGTGCGGAGCATTGAGCAACCCCTAAGTCAAGCAAAAAAGCTGTCCCACCAAAAGGAGGCAAAGGCTCCAGAGAAATTGACGAAAATGGCCATTGCATAATTAAACCTGAAATTGTTTATTCTGAAAAATTCAACCAAGGCCTCCTCAGTTCCACACCCTGGACGAAACCAAACTGGTCAGAGGACTTTATAGAGCATTCAGTAAAATGACAATCTAGGAGGGCAGCAATAACATGCTCAAGACCCAAGCTGGACAATAACGCAATAGGATGATAGGCTTAGCAGAGGTAGGAGTACCAGGTTTGGAAATTAATTTTAATAACGCCTAAGGACAGGAATATTTGTCTCATTCAAACATTTATTATAGAGTGTAACAAAGAGAGATGGATAGAATTTGTGTAGTCGTTTGATAAAATCCCCCCCCCCCCCGATGTTATCAAGTCAGGGACAATTATCATTAGATTTTAGAGACTGACGCATCAACCTCAGCTTGATGAAGCAAGGAGTGGATTCAGAAGTAACGTAGGCCTTGTTGAGAGAGATCTAATTTGTTGATGAATAGGAGGGGCAACAGCTGAAGTCATCTGCGGGGAGAAGTGCGTCAAATATGGCATTGACAGTGCTAGACAAAGTCAGAGTTTCGGCATTATCAAAGTCAACATACTGGTAAATTTCTGGAGGGTGTTCATTGTTTCTAGAGAGACGATGAACACACCAGATTCCAAGGGTAAGAGTTACCAGCAGTTAGAACAAATGTTTTCCAAGTGAATCTTTACTGCCTTTTATGGTCTTGGCATATTGCCTTTTGATGGCCCGGTATTCATTTTTAAGATGCTCAAAATCTGCGGTCGGCAAGCTCGTACGATGTAGTTGGAAGGACCGGCGTGCACGAAAAACAGAACAGCGTACGATGGTCAAGTCATGACTCCACCACGGCGTTGAATATTTAGGCAGCACTTTCCTCTTAGCACCACGACAGCAGACCTGGAACAAAGCATCCTGGATATATAATGTATATTCATATGCAGAATAATTAGCGATGGTATTCATCATAGTCTGAGAATGAGGATTGAAGAGCATCATCAAAATAGAAAAGCGGCGACGGTCCTGCGAGAAAAGGAAGACTTAATCACAAAGGTAATAGCTTTGTGATACGTAATGCAAATTCCCGAGTTAACAGGCCAACGAGAAACAGTGGAAGCATTGGCTAAAGTCAATATTACTCTCTCCAGAAGTAGAGCTGAAGGTAAAAGGCATGTCAGCCTGGTTGAGAGTAACAAGGTGATGAGAGAGTAAGAATTCTTCAAAGTCTGCCTTTAGCGTCAGAAGAAGGGAAAGCAAACTTTGCATTGACATATGACATGATGAATAGTAATTACGGCAAGACGGAAATATTGAACACAAATTTATATATTAAATGATAACTAAGTATACACTGTTATACCACGTGAGGGTGTTTTTTTTATGTATTTATTAATGTTACCGAATCAATCTACAAGATATTTGGATAATTATCTACAAGATTAAGATATTTGACATTTCGATGTTCTATTGAATCCTGTCTTCGGTCCTCTGAGGGAGGTGGACACAAGATAAAATACACGAATTAATTTCACATAGTAGTACGAATAGCAAACGTTTAAAAATATATTCACGTGGTACAATAGTATACTTAATAACCATTTTATATATACGTATAACTAACGACGTATTTTCAAACAAAAATGTGGTGCTTATTCATTGAGTACATACTACAAACTGCCAGAGCAGCAAGGACTATAGTTCTTGTTTTATCATTTCCGGTTTCGATATCAAAGACATTTCATTTAAACGGTTGGATAAATCTTTACTTTTTTTTTTTTTGTCTTAATTTGGTTTGCCGTTCCAGATCCATTGCAATTCTAATATTCCATTTTCATGTGATTTACTTCCATCCAATATTCTGATCATTACCAAACGACCGTGCTCTTTGATATCAGAAAGAAATCATTTCGCTTTGATTGCCTTCCAAACCATTCCTTACAGGAAGACGAAGAAAATACTTCAAGTTTATATTTCAACAATAATGAGGTAGAAATTGGTATAAGGAGCGCTCCATGGTGTAAGAAGATCCGCACTTTCGACTGAGAAATAACTGATAAAAATAATCGCTAAGAGGCGCAACGATATGATAGTGTAACAACGTGGTTCTTGTTAATTGATCCAATTTCCAGATCGATAAGCAACAAATAAAAGGAAATTTCTCATAACAACCGTCATATCGGTTCCAATTGATGAAAGCACTTGGAAAATCGAAATTGAGTATAAAAATAGAAACTTTATCGCATTATAAAACAGAAAATTCGATGCGAAAGGACATCGTTTTAAAATTCCAACGAATCATTTAGAGAAATCGAATTTGTTTTCTTTAATAGAAAAATGTTTTCTCATACCATTCTCCAGTTAAGGTTGGACCGTTCCTCTTTCACGAAGTCATGTGACATAAGGGCAAAATAAATTAACCGTTAAATCGTGAAGCATCGAAATCAGCGCTACAATTAATAGAAAAAAAGCCATTTATTGGAAATCAGATCATTCTTGTGCTTTTGTGAATAAAAATTGCATTCATATTGGATTATTCGTGTACGATTTATGAACGTTGAATATAATTAGCGTAAACAACAGCTAACATCCAGAAACACAAAAAAAATCTCTTAAGAAATATATAGAAAAAAATAATTCTTCCTTTCCAAGTACGCAACGTCTTGATATTCAAGGCTCAGACCATAAGAGCTATAAGCTTTTAGTTTGCAATCAGCTGCAGGAAAATTATTCTATTCCTGTCCACCCAGTAAGTCCGGAACTAGTGCTCATTTAGGGATTTCGCCAAGGATTGCAATGTAAACATCCTTTCGAGAATAACAGAAGATGATGTTTGGTTGTTATTCCAAATAGTGCAAGACCGGCCTAGATTAAACGCGCTTTCTAAGTGTACAATAGGTGGGAAAATGACAGTAAGTCGGGTGGGAAGGAAGGTAAGATAATCTTCGCCAACATATGATATGCACATTTGTCTTTTGCCATTATTTCTAGTTCCTCTTTAAGAATTACCACTGTGACCCTTGATGGAGTTCATCATGTGCCGCACCAAGTTATATTATACGAAAAACTGTTTAGTAACCAGAGAACAGGCACTGGCTTAAATTTTTCTTATAATTCTATTCTGAAGGAAGCGTTCTAAACTTTTTTTTTTTCAATTTTATTAATTTTTAATGACTTTTCAAGTTAGTTGAACCTTATTTTTAACCTTTTCAAATCCTTAAACAATACTCCGTCTCTCAAAATGAATTATGCAAGCGATTAAAGGACTTCGCCACCTACTTTCATCTCTAAAATATGAGACGTATATCGCAAGAATTCTTAAAATCTTTCCGTTTGACAGTATTGAACTTTTTTATAAGTAATGGCATCTGAAACTCTAAATTGCCAAAGATTTATTGTAAGAAAATGTACAATATTTTATAGGTAAAAGTAATTTTTAAGGTAATTCGATAAAAATGGAGAAAACCTATTTTTTCGTTAGGAGATTCCTTAAGACAGTTCCACCATTAATGCTTGCGTCTCTTCAGTTACTCAGTTTGTACTTATTTAAATTGTATTATGCAATTGAGGAAAAAGATAATCTATTGTCGAATTACATAAAGGTACATAATAATTCAGCGAATGTTCTGTTAAATTCGTAAAAACACGAATAGATTGTAAGAATAAGGGCAAAATACAACCAAAGCGTACCAGTAATGGCCTCTATAAAAGTGGCAGCATATGGTCGTATATAGTTCAGCGAATGTTCACTTCCCAGGATCAATATCAGATACCACAGCCATTATATCGTGATATGAGGAAGTCTAACTGCGCTTAAAGTGATGCTGTAAACATAAACTGTTATATATTGCAACACTGCTTGTTAGGCTCTCAAGAAACTCCTTGTAATTCCAGTGTTGAACTGAAAACTTACTTCCACCTAAGCAAAACGATAAATGTCATCAATTCAATTTTCCCGAGTAGAAACTCGCGAACCTGTTCTCTTGGTAACAGTAAGAAATTCACTCTTATCAAATGTATTCGCCATAAATTTACACTAAATGAAATATTTATTCATGTTGCAGGTTGGGAGAAAATCCGTAGCTTATTTTTGACAGGTTTTTCCCTCCTAATGGATATTTTTAAAAGAAAGGTGAACGTATTATGAAGTGAAATGAAAAACTCTAAACTGACGCCGTTCCACATTGTAAATTTAGCTATTTATGTAACAGCTGCCCTTGTACTAACCAAAGAAGTTCACTTTAATGAATGCTTTCCTTCTTCCCCTCCTACGTTTACTCTTTCTGGAGTCTTTCTATTAAATGGTTGGAGAAGATTAATGTTTCTCTGCACTCTTTAACCACAGCTGCCGCACTACACAGCAATGTTTACATCTGTTGCAAGCGCCAAAACATTAAAAGCGTGTATAAGTCTGTTCCATTTCACATTTAAAGAAACTTCAGAAGTCAAAGTGAAGTCATTGATTGCCATAAATGGAACAAAATAACAAGTGGAGCGAAATTTTAATTTTAATAATGCAATCTACTCTGGAGTAAACAAAGTTAAATGCCGATTCCTTTCTCTCAGTTGCGATTACTGCGAGTGAAACAAATAAACTACAGTGTCAATGTAATACAGAATGTTTCAAAACAAGTCTTTCTTGTCAAATAATATGGTATTCGTGAGGAGTAGCTTTGACCAACAGCTTTTAGCGGGATTACCAGAACCTCTTTGGTTTCAGTAATACTGCCCGATCGTATCTTAGGTTCGGGATTATAGTCCAAAAGAGGAAAATCAACAGACACAGTTGGGGCTGTAATATTGTGTTTAAGATTATATTTTATTATAGTTTGTAAGTGAAAATTGTGTAATCGTGCATTAACGGATTACATGATTAACAGAAATCCTCGGAATCTTCGCTAGCTGACTGTGTGCAATTGGAAAACGGAATAATTACAAGAAAAAGATATTAAGACAGTTTATTCAGTTAATAACTAAATTTATACACATTAAGTGAGATTGCACAGTAGGCGCCGAGACACTCGGCAAACAGAGGACTGCCAACAGCCAATACATGGTCTGATGATGAGTACTGTCAAGGTCCCCAAAAAGTCACCTTAATGTATATGAATTTAGTTATTAGGTGAATAAACTCTCTTAATATTTACGTTATATGGGAGTGATCATTACTAAAGGTATAATTCTATGCGGCCATTATAAATTTTGAATATTAACAACAAGGAAATTTACTGGATGTCACAGAAGTTAAAATCGAAGAAAATCAAAAGGTCAGAGTGATCTGTATATCTGAAAGTGAAGACATCAAATGAAAGTAAATTCAAGAGGCACGTGTCATAATTATTAAATTAATCAGTTAAGAAATTTAGCTGTTTTTTTAATTCGTGATTACAATGATATGAATTCTGTCTATTTATTAGGATCAGACCATTTTATCCCCTTGAATGTAAGTCCAAAAGTTTACCGAACGCAACCTTAATCTGATGTAGGCTCAGTAATCAGAATGAAGTTAGAGCATAAATGTAACAAGTACATGGATCCAACACACGCACACTTTTAAATCGTAATATTCGATTAAAAGTCAGATCTAAATGAAGAGATTCTAACTACGTGTAAAATATCCTCTTCCCAAAATTAAAAGTTTTAAATTGAATTCTCCTTCGGTAAACTCTCTGCAAGTTCGTTCTACTGAGTTTCCCCCCATTCTTGTTAAAATTTTTAGAAACTACGTTCCTAAAAGAACTGAGATAAGTAGCTTAATCTTTTTGTTTCATTTCGCGCCATAATACCTTTAACAAAAATTGAAAACAGTGAGCCAACTTTTTTTGAATATCAGTTCTGATAAATATGCAGTAGTTCTTTAGAAGAAATGCTACTTTAAACCTCAAGGAAAAAAAACTTTTGCGGAAAAAAAGAAGAGATGATGACAAAGATGAATGATGTCCTAATGATAAATTGGAAGCTAGAATAGAATCTGAAAAAGAGGACTTCCACTTTTCATTTACCATTGTCATCTTGCGGAAATTATAAATGCTCAAGTTTTCTTGGTGGAGATATTGCAATCTGAAGAAAATTCAGTTTTGTGCTTGCCATTACTGTAAATTTAATTCCCTTTCGCTTAACATCAGAACAGAGTATGCGGCACCCCTGATTAAAAACTGCCTCTTTTGACAGGTAAACAAAATTACTTATATCTTTGATCATTCATTTATTTCATTCTTTGGGGGGAAAATTCTCCTATTTAGTTGATAAAAATGAAAGAGCGTAGATAAGGAATTCTAATGGGTTGAACGGAGTTTATTTTCACAAGAAACTGCATTTAACAGGATGACTAAAACATCATTACAAAATAAGCATTCATTTTTTTTAATTTATTTAAGTTTTTTTAATGTTTACTAAGGAAAGTCTGAAGTTGTGCAATATTATATGCGAAAATGTAATTGCAATATGAGTCCAGTTATTATGATCAGAAATATTCTTTTAAACACTTCGGAAGGATTCATAATTGTTTATATATATTAAAGGGTTGTGAAATACCTAAAAGATCACTGGACAATAACACAGAATTATAAATGAAGTTCAATTCCACAAGACGTTTTTTTGCCACCTGAATAAAACTCTACAATAAAGCCACGATTCGTATTTCTTTTTGATAGTGATTTTTCCAAACGTAGTTTACCAGAAGTTTTTTCGCATCTACATTCCTCCATCAAGGGACGTTCGTAGAGAAGAGCTTAAAACATCACAAGGAAGAGGATTAAATCGGCTTTAGTAACATAATACAACTATTCTGAAAAAGGCTTCTACAATAAGCTTATATTAATCTCCTGAGTGGAATTAACACAAGATTACGGGGTCTCAAAGAGGAATTTTTAAAAAAAAATTAATCTGCTCGGCACCTCTGGAGTAAAGGAGTCATTTTATCCAAAGTGTTTTTTTGTTGTTGTTGTTTTCTCGCTCTTATCCACAGTGTTTTTTCCTCCATCATATCATTTCGAAATTCTTTTCAAAGAGCGGTTTACTAATTAATTTAGATTGCCTTGTCGTATTACTTAAACCATAAAAAATTTAAACTATTTCGAGCGTGGCCTCACCATGACTGACTTATTCACCATCTATTTTGAAACGTTCGGATGTGAATTACGTTAATGACAGGAGCTGTTGTTGTTGTTAGATTTTGTTGCACAATGACGGGAGCAAATGATTGGCATTTTCAAGCAAAGATGAGTTAGTTGGTCTAGTGGTTATGCGAATTCATCCGCAACAGGTAAATTAAACCAGACTACCCTAGAATGCATACGATTTGTTGTCATTGTAAACGCCTTATTGGGATTAGTTTCTTTGGCACGAACTGAAGCTACAATTATGTCATTCTGCAACAGGCCATGTTTTATTGTCAAAGGCCATCGTATAACCTCAGACAAGACAAGATCTGAGGATATATCATTATCCCAGTTGTTTGAAGAAATTGTATTAATATTAAAATGGCATTATTATGCAAAGAATAGAACTTATTCTGCATCTACCAAAAAAAAAATAATAATAAAAATCTCATATCATCCCTTCCCATTGTGAAAAAGTGCCTATTCAATTCTTCTTTGAACTTTGCAAACTCTCCGCCTCGTTCATCCTGGTAGACAGTTTATTCTAACATTCCACAATGCAATGTCCGAAGGCAAACTTCATAAGGTCTAGTCTACTGCTTTGTCCTAAGATTTTATAGTTGGCCCTGTTCTCTCATTTATCACTAAGAGCATTCATTCCTCGCTCATTTTACTAATTTCTGTACACAGCCTTATACACTCAGGTGAAATGCCCCCCCCCCCCACAAGTTGTCAAGCTCTGCAAGACCACATCTAAGCTATTGCTCATAGGGATAACGCTTAGCGCTCTTCTTCGCACCATGTCTAGAAGTTCTTTAGCTCTCTTCAGATGCATCCTCCAGACCTCAATACAATATTTAAGCGTGGTCGCACCATCATCTTATAGAGATGGATAATAACATCCTATTCTTTGCTTAAAAAATTTCAATAGTTCATAGATAGAACACCATGTACCCATTTTGCTGCCTGCTTACATTGCAAGTTGAACTGCATGTGTTTCTGTGTCATAATCCCCAAGTCTTTCTAATTCTGCACTCCCAACATATAAACTGTTCCTTCCTAAAGCGCAATACTTTTCATTTGGTAGCATTAAACTTTAGCTGCCAATTTTCAGACCATACTTTACAGTCCGTCAAAATCCTTCTGAAGCAGCACCAACATCATTGCTGACCAGGTACACCCTTTCATGGCAACGGTCTTCCAGCAGGAAAATGCGCCATGTCGCATCGCCCGGATTGTACGAGACTGGTTCCCGAACATGAGGAAAACTTCCAGGTATTGCCTTGGCCTTCAAATTCCGCAGACATCATCCCATCGAGCATCTGTGGTTTGTGTTGGAACAGCAACTCCGATCTGCGGCGTCTCAACCACGGACCTTACAGGAGTTAAAGGATCTGCTGGTTACGTGTTGGTATCAGATACCACAAAACACATTTAGAAATCTTGTAGCGCCCATGCCTCGCTGGGTACGAGCTGTTTTGGCTGCACGTGGAGGACCAACATCATATTAGGTAAGTGGTCATAATGTTTTGGCTCATCGGTGTATTTTATAACAGTTCAATTGGTCTTTACTATTCCCTCTTGGCACTAACATTTGAAAATTGTAAAATTTATGTCTGTGCGATCTTCCAGCGTTATTAAATAATCTAGAAGCAAATTTTCGACTTAATTAATGGATTTAATTATTAGGAAATTGTTGGAATATCAAAATAAAAATAAATAAACAATTGCTAATAAATAAGAGACAGTGAGGCTTATTTCGTAGTGAATTCGCAGAATTGTTGAAAACTTGCACCAGTAAAACAAGAATTTTAGAAATCTGATAAAAACTATCCTGAAGAACTCATTAACAGCATTCCTTAAATAACTGGAGGGAAATTCGGATTCATTTATCTGCTTGCTTTTAATCTACTCATTCAGTAACATTCTCCACTGTTCGAATAAAAGAACAGGAGTGACCTTTTCTGAAATCGAGCATAATTGGGTCCTTTAAGAGCAAGCTCTTATTCTTACTTCCTACGAAGAAATTAACTATTTTCTGGATTGTTTCGGAAGGATGTTTCTCGGAGCATCCATCAGCGACAGTACGAAGCAGCGCAGTGCAACTCCTCTGTCATCTGCTAGGAATTCACTTTTCGCCAAATATTTCGAAACTATCCTCAGCTGCCTTCGCTAAGTAAAACAGATGAGTCCATCGAGAAACCAGTCCCGGAAGTATTCCTAAATGCTGGTAGCAGAGAAAACGAAGAGAAGAGAAACGGAGAGATAGAGAAAATGTTTGAGAAACCAAATGGAACGCAATAGATGCACACGCCAAGGATGAAATGCTGAATGAAATAGGGGAACTTTCATCTGAGCGAAGAAGAAATAAATTAGACTGAAGTGATGTGAGAAAATATATTTGAAGAGCCGGAAGACTTGTGAAGCTGACATATAAATGGCAAAAGGTGCATCTTGAAGACAGCTCGTAACAGCGAAACTTATGGCTGTCTGGAAGTCTGCATTTTAGTGTAAGAGGCTGATGTATAGCGGTGAGACTAGAAGTAGGAAATGAGTAAGAACTTGTCATGTGACTCGGTTTTCAGAACGGATTATCTGTACGTAGTGTGTGTCATAATCATTAAGCTACAGTACATCGTTCAGCTGCAATGGGAATCGAAGACTATACGTTGCAAACTTATGTTGCTGTTATGGATTGACCGTAAGAGTTGAATCATAAAATACACTCCTTTAAGTCATGACGAACTAGTGCCTTGCATCCAATCTGCGAAATATATACCACGAAATACCTGTTATTGGTCAATCACGTAGAGCAAAATTAAGTTGCGGATAAATGTCAAATTCGTGAGGCACCTTAAAACTATGCTGGAGTTTTTCATACTGAAAAGCAGGATGAAAAACTCTAGCGACCGGTAGAAAAACCATACGTTTTTTTCTTGAAAAACGGCCAGTTTCGCCACCTCATTAAAAGCCCATTAGCTTCTGCTTTCATGAACGAAATAAATCGCTTCTGTTTGGCAAGGAGTCGAACCCAGATTTTTTCTTCAAGGAAAGCCCGTACCGGAGCCACCATACTCCCATTGAAGACATGTATGGGTTTGGAAAAGAATTGTATTAAGAGTGTCGATTATTTATTTCGAACTCCTGAAAATATTTTATTTTTCTTTATTATTACAAGGTTCAGAAATATGAATTCATTTGTTTACTAAATCGATTCAATTGTTTAGATTTATATAATCAAAACAGCGTGTCGGATGAGTTGTTAAGCACTGGGTTTCACATTAATTGCAGTAAATAAATAATAAGCAGAAGTCAGCTGATTTCCAAGTTTGGTCGGTCACTTTCAGAAACTGAATTTAGAAATTAAGTAATGTCATCGTTCTGTACTGAGTTGGTCAGGCTGTGCTCATTTCCTCCGATTTACATCTCGACCCACTTCGTGGAGTAGCACATTTCGTATAATCACCGTCCTCCCTAACAAGGTGGGAAAGATATGATTTCCAAATCCGTCAATGACTTTAAGGATTTTTATGGGCCTTTTCACGAAGTACTTTAGTTAGTCGGTCTGGCGAGTGTAGCACAGTTTTTTCTCCTGGAAACTTATTTTATATCCAACAAATAGCAAATCGACTACAAAATACAAGCAATTTATAGATTTATATGCGGCCCAAGTTCCTGATGTGTGTAAAACCCTACACCAATTCCGTCAATGAACTCCATTGTGCCTGAAACCCTGCACCAATTCCAAACAACGTTCTGACATAGCTTAACGGATCTAGGTTTATCAAATCAATAATAACATTCTACCTTCTTAAATCAGCCAACAACTAACATCAAAGGAAAGCACGGGTGGTTAGTTGTTTGTTGTATGGTTTTAGGCTATATTACCCAGTTTATAATATGTCTATAAATTGCGTGTTCTCTGGTCGATTTGCTGTTTGCTGGAAGAAAAGCCATACTACCCTTACCCGAGACAGACTAACTCATTCACGTTGTGATTTTTATTGTTGCGTTTCAGGAGCATCAGCGACTAAGGCCATGCTGCTCCGTGTATATTATCTTTGAATTGCGTATGCTCTGAGGTGGTCGATTTTGTTTGTTGGACAGAAAATCAGTTTCCGAGAGAAAAAAATAATACTACTCTCACCTAAGACCGACTAACTTAGCCACGTTGTGAAAAAGACCCATAAAAACTCCTCCCGTCATCGACGGGATTTGAACTCAGGTCTTTTTCCACTCGGTGTGAGGAGAACGGCGATCCTACCAACTGTCTACCCACAAGGTCTCATGTTGTGAAAGACACATAAAAATTCCTAGCGTCATTGACGAAATTCGAACTTGGATCTTTTCCCCCCGGTGTGGGGAGGATGGTGATTATACCAACTGTGCTACCGCGAGATCAGCACGGACTAGAGGTGATTCTAGATGATTTCGCTTAAACGAAAGTTTAAATTTTCTAAAATTAGTGTTGGCATAATTTTAGGGGCAATCATAGCAAAAGATCAGAAGGTGTAAGTGAGTTGATTCTATAAACTGCGTGTATTCTAAGGCTTATCTGTTGAATAAAATCAAGGGGAAAATTCTCGCGGGTAGCACTGTTGATGTAATCGCTGTCGTCCCTACGCTGGCTATCAGAGACCAGACTTTGAATCCCAAAAATGACGCAAAAAATGTTTATGGGCTTTTTGCACAACTGAAAATTGTATTTTTCCCCTAGCAAACAAGCCACATCAACCAGAGAATACACCATTTACAGACACAATAACCTGGCGCCTCGTAGCCTTAGCTGCTTTGGCGCTTTACACATATTACATTACACTGCATGGGAAAATTACGTCTCAGACCTTTCTTAAAAGGTGAATCCCATCTTTAGAAGAACAGGGTGTGCAAATATAACTTCTTTCGGTATTCTGCTGTGGCTTTTGTTGTCCAAACTGGATAAGCGATGTACGTGTGCTCACTACCCTACAATGTTACCATTATTCGACAGATGTTAGGATGTCTGATTATTCTTAATTAAATAACTCATTTGTGGGAGGAATGTTCATTACATTGCAACGTACTACACGCATGTTTCTAGCTCGTGAATCAACCGTATGGACTATTAATCAGTGTCGGTTTCAGGTGCCAAAGTGTAGAGCGTGACACTGGCCAAGGTTCCCGGTAACAAGTTTAGTTGTCATCAGTGGTTTGCGTCATCGCCAAATGCCGTAAACATCGTTCACGGAAGCAGAACAAATCTCGGATTTTGCTTGTTCACATTCATTTAGCTTGCGATTTCAACTAAGTGGCCAGTTGTTCTCATCGTAAAGCGAGCCATCTTTTAACTGGGGCGTGCGCATGACTTTTACAGTTAAGATGTGATACCTGCATTACGATTTTTGTTTCCTTTTATATTATACTAAGCCATGGTATTAAGCTTCCCTTGATAGATTTTCAACTGAGGTCGCTGTATTATTTAAGGAAAATTATATTTTTTTGTGCTGTACGTTGCCCAACATTATTCACAGTAGTTATTTCTTGGTTTATCTTTTCCTTTTCCTCATTTACCTGCCAAGGACTGTATGCTATGGCTTATCGCTACCGATCATCATTTCAAACCATCGAGGCTACAATTTTTAATTTTCTCTGCAAATACATATTAACTCACGCTGATTTTATCAAATAAAATTGATATATATTTAATCACGCTGATTACTCAACTACGCACCTCATTATAACGTAATTCTCTTTATCCTTCCTCATCTTCTCTTGTTGTCTTAGTAGATACTCTGCATGGAAATTAAAGGATATGATATCACTTGACCAGAATTTCATGATAAAGATCCAAAAGTTAAAACAAAGGTTTCAATTTTTTTTCGAAAGAAGCCTTTTTCCAAAACTAGAGTTAATCAGAATTCGAGGGAGTATGAACGACTTACCAGAGAAAACACTTCTAAAAGGTATATTCTTATACCATTTGAGTGCTATCATAACCAAGAATCTCGTTTGTAATAGACAAGATTCAAACTGGGTTATGTACAACAGTGACGATTGCCATTTTCACCGAGGTTTCTCGATTTTGTACGTCAATGGTAGGAGCAGAATGGTGAGAGAATATCAAGAATATTCTTTCTGCATGGGAAAGTATTAGGGTCAAGAATACTCTGGACCTGATCAATACCCGTGATCCTGATACTACCAAAGGTTTAAAAAGTGCAGAAATCCTTAGCGGAAATTGACCATGTGATGCCAGGGTATTTGATGATGATGACAGATCTCAAATGTTGTTAAAAGTAAGGGCTTTAATTCCAAGAAAGGTATTATGAATCTGAGAGGCTACATAATAACTGGAAAGAAAGCACAGATAGGAGGAATACAGGTGAATTATGGGATAACTTTTAAAACCATCATTAGGAATTGCATATATGCCATTTAAGAAAATGGTGCACGAGAACGATTCTGAGGTGGATGAATAAGGAACGGACTAGTTTAATAGAGCGAAACAGAGACAGTTACAGAGCGATGAACCCACTGAAACACTTATTTTCGCCAACAGGAAGCTAGTAAGCGATTGCAATGTTATTTATACAAAACTCTTATAAGATTGATCATGACATGATCAATCTCATTTCCGACAATTCCTCAAAGAATAAGAATAATCATCAGGTTTTAAAGTAGTTGAAAAATCATCAACCGACGAACTTTTGGTACAGACACAGATAATATCTGTACATTCTATTTCTACCTATTTACCCAAATAACCTTTTGTATTATTTCTGGTAAGAAATATCTACTCTCTTCACTTAAGCGTTATACGTAAGCTTGGCATTTGTTAAGCTTTCAACTCCAGTGATAACGATAAACTAAAATATAAAAAAGGTAAAACCACAATCTCATGAAACTTTTTTTAATTTCATGAGACGCTACAGAAGTAAATATTTAACGATTTTAAATAATCATGATTCCATCTTAAAGTCTGATCGCAGTTAGCTGAACCATATCTAATTACAGATTACGAATAATTGGATTTGTTGCATTCATTCATATTGGTCACAAATGTACGTAAGTGCATCTGTACATTCTTCCAACCGTAATCAAAAACCCAACTCTCCATCTTCGGTTTCAATAAAAAAAAATATCCGCATCTGTTCATTCTACTTTAAAGTGAGCTCTTTGTTGTTTATTTTATAACTATTTTTTTTTTTCGTTGATACTGGTTTTATATTTCTTGATTAACTTTCCATTATTCAAAAGTTTATTTCTAATTCAGTAAATTCACAACAAATCCTACACATTATTCATAAGTCTTCAGTCACCGATCTATTTCTTTCTTATAATTTAACAGGAAATATTAACAGGAAATTTCCTGTTAATATTTGTTTTATAAAATAGTATTATATATCTCACAATGATTGAGGCGAAAGACTTTCATTCACTTTCATTATAATCGGAGAAAACGCTCGAATATCTACCCAAAATCGACGAACCCGGTAATCTTGGAATAGAGATGAAATTCCACCCCCCCCCCGTAAACCTATTAGTACATTAAAATAATCGAAGAACGTAAGCAGAGCGCTTTGTGTTAAAAAAAACTATAAAAATTTATAGCATTCTAGATAAACATTACAAGTTTCCACCTATGAGTCCCAGTACTGTAACCGTACCTGTAAGATTAGTGCTTCAGATTTATTATACGGGAATGACTTGTACCCAAAAGTAAGCCATAACGGCATTGGAACTGGCAGAATTACACAATTTAATTGTACACTATTGTTTTCGAGAATACTGCTAATCCGATCTTCGCTGCTGAATTCAGATAACGGTAGGCATTCTACTGAAAATTTAATATCGCTATTGTAAGATTGCGACGTCGGATTTATAAGCCAAGCGGTGCCAAAGTTCCTATAATGAGAAACCAATTATAAAGTCAAAGTAAGTTTTCATCATTTTCATTAAAATACGTCTCTGTGTTGGACAACGCTGTATCCACAATAGCTGCTTAATTCTACTGAGAGGACACCATCTCGCTCGCTGAATGCCCATACAAACCGAACACTTGTGACAGCTGTGTCCTGTGTATTAGTGTCGCTATAAACCTGCGCTGTGGTTCCTTCTATAAACAGCTTAGAGGTTCATCCATCACTTTGGACACTCCTATACATCAGCCTGTCTTTAATTTATAGTTAATGGTAGGGTTAATGAGCATTCAACGGTGAATGTATCGTTAAATCAAATGCTTTTCGAAATTCCACTCGGAACAGTAGGGTAATGAAATAGATGCAGGCAGCTGAGAGATGTACCGAGCCACAGCGCCAGATCAAGGTTAAGTAGAAATAAACGCAACTCGTTTTCCCTTCTGAGCTCTACTGACATTAGTAAAAACCAAATTTTACTAACATCAAATTTGGTCAGCCTTGTTTTTTAAATAAATATGCAATTTATTACAGTTCAAACGTACAAAAAAGATTACAGATTATAAATTATTCTTAATGTCGTATAATATTATGATTTCTAATTATAAGAAATACGATAAAATTTAGTTGCAAGCGTTGTTAACATTGCTTAACATTAAGGAGTTCAACACAAAACTTTCCATCCACTAATCTAAACTGACACCAGAGACCGCTTTAATCGGTGAACTCAATAATAAACAGAAGACGCTGTAAAAAAATTTCTTCAGTTCTGATCATTAACTTTGTTATATTAAAGTGAATGCAGAAACTGCAGTTATCTGATTAATTAAATTTTATGCGTGATTTCTCTCGAATTCTTTAAACTGTCACGTGCTTATTCAGCCCGAAATTTCGAAGTAAAAAAAGGAAATATTAATATGGACACCAAAAAGCCTTTAAATTTGGATTAACGAGTTGACCTTTCGAAACCATTTATGCTAGATGTGACAAAATCGTTACCATTTGTCTTTTGATGTTAGTAAAACGTTACGAAGTTTGCACAAATTTCATGAGAATTCTATCCAAAAGAATTCTATCCAAATTTCATGAGAAGTTTATCCAAATACAAATTGAGTTTGTATATGAAAAGAAATTCTACCCATTTACCAGCCCAATGGTTGATGAATAGGTAGTCAGTTCTGATGTGGCCGAATATAAGCGTTCTATGAATTCGATACAGATTTTTACCATAAATACCAAAATTTTTCACTTCGTAGTCTGAGTATCCTAGACTATTGAACAATAATCTGAATCATAATAAGCATGCTGGAGATAAACAATTTAAGAATTTTATTATATATATTTTGACATCGCATTTGCCTATTTTTAATAAAAATATTAACTCGAGAATCATCTGCTTTTCAGTTAAAATAATTGTTTTATTAATAATACATGTACTGATTTAAAAAAAACCATAAAAATATCTTTCTTCGTGGTACGCGTATTCTTCAAGACAAGAGCACAGCCTATTGTGCACGTAACTCAGTGCACACAATTCAGAATTCTTTGGAGGGAATAATTAAATTATCTAAGTCCCAGAAGAAAGCCAGTGCAGCATCAAATGCAAATTGCTATCAATTACAAACAAGTGGAGGAAATTAAGCAGAATGTTTTAAATATAACCGAGAGCAGCAAAGGAAAATGGTGTACATCTCAGAGGACACAACAGGTAATCAAAGGATAGGAATATCGTGGACAAGTGTTGTACAGAGAAAGAGGTAATATTTTATGCTAGTAAATCTAATGGATTCGAAAAAGGAAACAAGATGGTGGGAGAAAAGGCATAAAAATTGCAGGCATTGACAGTAGAGCTGAGTAAGTAACTTGATGTTATGGTATAATAAACTTTCAGATGTTAGCGTGCGAAGACAAGAAATGAAACTAATCCTTTATCTTTTTTGCTGAGTCAAAGACGAAAACGAAATCTAATGTGAAAAAAAATGAACTTAAGTCACGTTTAAATAATTTTCAGTGAAATACTGCTTGAATCTGGAAAAGCAATTTTTTCAAAACTGTTTTTTAATGCGATAATATTCATTTAAAGTATTGGGAGAAAATCGTAAGACTTATAAAGCCACCATTAAGGGAACACAACGACTTCGACGATATTTACCATTGAGTGAAATTGGCCTCTAGGAAAACACATGATGCGTTTCATGGGTCTCTTTTATTACTTTGGAGTAGTTTTATGGCCTTTTTAACGACACCATACTTTTCGACGTGCAGGGATTTGGTCAAAGTTAGGATTTCTAAGGGAATTGGGGAAAAAGAGAAATAACAATGGACAATTTATCTCATTGCAAGTATCCTACCCTATTCGTGGCTAATTAACAGCTTCTCCAAGCCTTGTCGGAAAGATATATTTACTTCTGGTGGTTCTAGCTCCTATACTTTTATAGGTCCGTTGAACCTCTTGGATCTTGGAACATAAAAGGGACGTTGTAGATTGGAATTTAAAAAAAAAAAAAGATCTTGAAATGAAAACTGTAATCAAAACAGGATTATTGACAATAATTCAAGATGTGGAAAGAAATTGTCCTTTTACCAAATAATGTCTTCTGTAATGGGTGTTTATGGAATACTTAAAAATAAATTTCAGAATTAGACAATAAAATTGGACTTAATATTTTAATTCTAGTAAGGGGAGTAGTTATGGCAGAGAAAATTGCACTAAATTATTTATTTTCAGCAATGCTAAATATTCTAGATTCGATAATTATTTGGATTAAAAAAAAAACACCGATTTCGTTCTGTTTCCAAGTTTTAGAATTATAGTTTTTTTAGCGATTCAGAATAATGGTCCAATCAATACATGATAATACTTCAAAATTTATTTAGATATTCGCTAAATCATTTTGATAATACTATTACTAGCAGCTATCTTATTCAGCATTCTCATCCGATTATTAAAAAATATTTTCTGTAGAATATATGGTAAGTAAATAAAAAAATAATTTAAAATATAATTATGCGTATTTTACCGTAAAATTAAACTATATTTACAATAATAAAATAAACGCAACCCATGCTTCGATAAACATTCTTAACATCTGCATGTGGTTTAATAATGCTAATCTTGGTATTAATGGCATTTGCTATCGAGTACCACGTATCGTACATTTCAAATAATTAAAAAAACAAACATTTTGTACACAAAATACGCAACATATCTCTTTCGCACAGCTAAACCCGCGTACTGAAAAGTGAACATTGCATACAATTGTGCTGCTTCCTATGTTTATTTTCTCTTCAAAAAAAATCGGTTAATTCGTTTCAGAGGTGCACCGATGACGTTTTCATTGATTAACTTAATCTAATTTTAATGCCAAATCCTGGTGCCTTTTAATTGAAACTGTATGTTGACCTGAAGTAACATTAGTTATGTGAAAAGTCAATCTCGAGGTTAACTGCGAAGATCGAGCGCCTGACCCGCGATATATATGACAGGTCTCAACATTTTCAGTCAATAATCAGATCAGTAAACAGCAAACCCACGACTGATGAATCTTGCTTTATTTTAAGAGACAAATAATGGCCTATTTTTGGTTGTTCAGTACTGATTAGCAGTAATATATATTTCAGAAACAGTTCCTAGTCTGAAATAGAGCAATTACGTATATGATAAGTTCTTGCAGGATGAAAAATCCGAGTTTCTGGAAGGAAGAAAATCCCACACGCGCGCGTGTATGTGTGTGTGGAAGCATTCAGAGTAAAGACTGCTTCTAATTGTAAAAAAATAGTAAGAAGAAAATAAAAATAATTGGAAAGGAGTGCCTTCGAATTCTCGCTCTAATTTCTAAAAAAAAAAAAAAAAAAAAAAAAAATCAGAAGAGAGTGCCAAATTAAGGATTTTTTTTATTACTCTTACAGGATTGTATTAATACATTAAAACCGCATTGTGCTGCACAATTAAAACCGCTAGTGTTGCAGTTTCCACTAGGACAAAAAAAAGAAACTTCTGTCAACAGCATTGAAATGATATTTCTAACCGCAGTCTCCTGACTTTGTGGCAGAAAGAGATTGCTATTTCAAACAAACCAAAAAAAAAAGTTCTCCAACAAAAGGTCATTTTTCTATCATCCTGCTTAGAATGCATAAAATTTATGATGAGTATTCAAAGCGAGCAGGACTGTTCATTTCAAAAATGGAGACTATCGTGGTTCTTCATCAGCGCAGAGGACCTTCTTAAGATGTCATTAATCTTTGTCAGCATTCTTCTTGTCTCAGTGAAAAGAAAGACGGCTTTATATATCTGTGACATTTAAGATGTTGAAAAAGAAATGACTTTTTGAAAGAATGCATTTCCGTCGTATAACATGGCCTCTGATAGGGTCACAATATCAATTGTTTCTTCCGGTAATAAATTTCAAAGGTAAAATGAATCTGTGAGACTTATTAATATGCTTATCTCAGCCATTCTATTATCAGTAAGCAAATGTGACAAAAACATACATGGATAAAACACCTATTATTATCACCATGTCCGTCAGCATGTAATAACTGGACTCTCAGGAGGCTGATTTTCACGAAATCTGGGTCTTTCATGAAAATTTATCGAGCCATTCCAAATTTGATTACAATCCGGCCAAAAGAAATTCGGAACTTATTATATTTCTTTTTTATGCATATCCACATACCGTATATTGCGCTACAGCACCGAAAGTATTTGTTGAATTATCTGAAATGCTTGTTGCTGTGCGCTGATTGCAGAATGAATGGGCAATATAGAGGATGCTCAAAGGCAAAGTGCTCTCGATTCACGTGTTGTTTTGTTTTCTTTTTTTTAGGATTAGTATTTCCTTATTATATTGATTTCAGCAGACATTAAATATATGTTATATTTCAGTTGTTATTAAAATCCAAGAAAAAATAAGTAAATTGCATTACGAAAGCGTCAGCAGTATAATACGACTGATTAAATTATTAACTCTGAGCCTGACATATACATATTGCATTTCATGCGCTGTTGATTACAAAGTATTTTTGTTAATGTCTTTTAAAGCGATGTTCACGCTATCTATTCGATGGCTGTTTCGTACGGTTGTTAAAGATCTGGCGAATGGGATCAGAACTTATAGTTTCGCCCCTTACTTACCTATAACACGTTTAAGTAAGGGATATCAACAAAAATTAAATCGCTCAGGAACTACTTGACCAAAATGTCTACCATTTTTTAAAATTATAGGTTGTTTATAGGTTGAACTCGTGCCAAGGCAACTAAAATTATGAGTCGTTAGTATGTTGTGTCTGTAAATTGCATGAATTCTCTGGCAGTGTTTTTTTTTTTTTTTTTTTAACCATTCATTCGTTGCCGAACACTGACTAACTCGGCCACAATGTGAAAAGACGACATAAAAGTCGAGATGTATCTGTTAAGCATGAGTGTAAGGTAACCGTACTGTACGCATGCGTAAAAATTTTTACACTTTTACAAAGGCAAGCAAGCAGGCACGATTTTGTAAATTAATACATGGATTTCATTTTTGAAATTAACCACTATTATACCACGTGGATAATGCAAATCAGTTTATGAATTAAGTGCTATTGCTTAATTCCTAAACTGATTGCAAGGGTGACGTTTCAGGATCTTTGCAGGATCCCATCATCAGACCATACAGGACTCAATATCTCTTTACCTCGGCTTGTCTGAGTAGGCGGCTGACAGATAAACTAATTTGCATTATCCACTTGGTATTTCAAAGTTAACTTTGGTTCATTTTAAATTAAATTACTACAAATTTTCAAAATAGAGTAACTTCACATACATATGTTCGTATGTGATTCATTACATACGAACCTACAGCTATTTGAACGCATCAGATTGTTTGCCAAACAGTGTTCAATCACGTTCAAGAAACAAGCGCCGTGGAGTCTTCAAAAATGAGGAATAGATTGAAGTTTATAGTCCATCCACGATCCATTTCTCAAATATATTCAATATATTCAACATTCAAGATGAATGTGTCAATTAACACTTTTCATTATCATGCACACTCTAATCTGATTTTAGATCTAAATATGCTGTTCTATCAATGTTGTTTACTAAAATTAAAATAACCGATACTGGAAGGTATACCGTGCCAAAATTTGTTTAATAGAATATTTTAACATTTAAAATTTAGTTTCCTGTACTTTAAATATCGATTCACGACTCCAATATCGACTATCTCGAAATAGTGAAGAACCGAACATTGCGCATGCGTATTTGTTAAATCGCAGAACTAGCAGACGAATTCTGGTTCTTCTTTCGAAATGAAACGTATGCGAAGTTGTAAATCATAACAGTAATTTTATTTTCGGTTATAACAAACTCGGTTTGGCCGTAAGGTGCAGCAGCAATCTGTAGGGAGGCCTTCTTGTTTCAACAAGCACTTTAAGGCGCGCACTAAAAATACCAGAACCGCTCCTCGTTGAACGTGCGCTTCCTCAGTCGCTGTTTGCGCTCTCATTTCGATATAATTTACGATTATTACTCGTAGTTAATGGGACATTATTTTCAGATAAATGCGGTTGGTCACAAATGAGTGTTCCTTACTATCTGCCAGCTGTAATTTGATCTACATTACAACTCTTTCTTCGCTAGGCTCCGTCGATGATTATCTTAATGTCGCAGTTCATAGCGATCTCTCTTACCTTTCTGCTTTCACATTTACCATAATGTTACAATAGCTTTTCACAGATGTCGTTGCAGAAGTCCGCGTCGGTGTAGAACACGACCCGATAAGATGTACGTATTTCATTAGCGAAACAGGGTCATGAGATATCTTGTAAAAGGGTAAAGATCAAAGAAACTTCAATTTTAAGTGGAATTGTTTTCGTTATTTTATTACACCGGCCGTCACAAAATGAGCGCTACTAAGAAGGGTATCGTCATTTTGTTGCGAATTTACACGATATTTTCTCTTTAATATATTACTCCAATATCACGGGAACAGTATTCTGTAGCTTCTCACTCCATAATTATCAAAGACAGACAGGAGTCTGACGTTTCTTGGTTGTCAGAGTTCACTACGACCTCTGAAGAATTATGTAATAAAATGCAATCGAGGAATACGTGCAAAGTACCACGGCTGCACATATTTATTAAAAGCAACGATTGCATTTAATTGAGCAGAACGAAATAGAAAATAACTATATGCGGTATGCAAATGTATCCTAAGAGATTTTTAGTAACCACTCGATATAAATTAACTTCCTTCGATGTCATCTGTTGCATCAAAGAAGTGCCTTACTCTCATTAAGTGTTAACTGTCCTAAAAGAATCTGTCCAAAGATTGTTTCGAGTAGTGGCTTAGTTAGTTGGTCACGAGGGCTGCATGGGTTTTCTTTTTCTGGCAAAATGGGCAACTTACTCATAAGGTAATCAGTGGCATTCATTGATTCAAGACAAGCTCGGTGGAAAGTTTTAATTTTACATTGGCTTAATGTCGCCCCATCCATCTAGCTGTCACTCCGTTAGCTAGTGAATTCAATCGATGTCCAAAGTTCGGTATTTCTTACTAAAACAAAACTTTATAAGCCATCTTCACAATGTAAATGGAATGATTCAGTCCCGGGAAACGTCTGTGGCTTCAATACTCCCCCATCATCCTTTCGTCAAACTCAATTTTCATCCTACAAAAAGCCAACTCGCCAAAGACGACAACGCAATGTGCAAACAAATTACGAGCGCTGTTCAATAAAGAATGATCATAATTTTCTCAAAAAACCGCTGCTCTCAGATTTTGTTTCCATCTCAAGAAAATATCAGCTGAAGCGTATGAAATGTTAAAAAAGGCTTATGGTGAATCTCCACTTCCATAGAGCACAGATGGTTTGAATGTCTAAAGATTGATATGATTCAATAACAAAAATAGACGGTCCTGGAGCTTCAACCACTACTGTCACCGCAGAAACCATGAACACTGCTTCTGTAATCGTGAGAGAAGATCGTCATATAACAGTAACGCAACTGGCATAGATGTTGAGAATATCATTAGGAAGCATGCACGGACATATTCTCCATGGCATTTGCATGACACGTGTTTGCGCACGCTAGGTTCCAAGACTACTCACACCTGAGCAACAGCAGGTTCACATGGAAGTTTATCAGGAGCTGCAACAAATGGCTACTGAAGATGGTGAGATTCTGCACAAGATGATAACAGCGGATGAGACATGGCTTCATCATTTCGATCCAGAGAGTAAGAAATAAAGCTTTGTTTGGAAGTCTACGTCATTGCCAACACCGAAAAAGGCAGAAGTTGTGGCTTCTGCAGGAAAGGTTATGGTGATCTCTTCTTTTGACATTCAAGGAATGGTTTACCATCATGTTGTGCCACGTCATACGACAGAACTGTACTGTAATGCAGTATCAACATTCGTCTCAAAAGACCTTAACTGTACGCAGGTGAGTGGTTGCATCACAATGCGAGATCTCACATTCCTCATACTGTCATCGAGTATTTAGCCAACATCAATGTCAAACGTAGTCCTCATCCGCGATTCTCAAACGCTTGTCAAAAAATAGCTTCCACCGTGTTTTTGAAGAATGGTAGAAACGTTGGAGTAAATGCATTTCATCAAATGGGGACTACTTTGAAAAGGCCCTACAAAATATGGATAATTAATGAAATTATGTTGCGGGAAAAAATTACCATACTTTATTGAACAGCCCTGGTGTTTGCAGTTGCATAATGAGTCCAGTATAATATGACCTGATTATAGGAATTCCTTTGGGATACTCTTATCTTCTGACACCGGAACAAATCCAATACAATAAGACTCTAAAAATCTTTCTGGATCTTGAAGCAATTGGCAAATTCGTGAATTTCGGAATCTACAGAGATTTGCATGTACATTAATTTAAGAATCCACAACAACTGGCCGCCTGAAATGAAATCAGCCTTCTTATTCTCAAGAACTTAAAGCGCCTATAATAATCAGGATCGCTTAAATAAATGACGTAGTTTTCTCCAGACTTTGGAAGATGGGAAATAGTTTAGAAAATTAGTAGGCGAGACAGACTTTCCAAAATTGCTCGGATATAATTGTTAATTTAAATTCAGACTCGCAGGAATAAATTATATCCTCGGGTAGAAAGTGCAATTATAAAAGCCATTTTAATAATTTATGCCATCACTAAAAGTCAACTTACCACATAATAACAATCAAATAGCTCTTTGAAATTACGTTTCCCTGAACAAGATGTTCAGGGATCGAGTTCCGTTAGTAAAGTTGGTAGTATGCTGCACCCTTGTAATTATGCATTCAGAAAAAGCACTTATTCTTGTTTACAAAGCAATAGTAGAGGCGTGTCCTATTGTTGAATCGCGCAGAACTAGAAAGACCTTTTTAGGAGTGTTAGCATAGATGCGTAATGCTCCTACTACCTTCAACGATGTCCATACATACTCGTGTAATAACTCGACTCCTAATGGATGGATTTTCATAAAATTTTATATTTAGCTCTTCTAAAAAAAAAAAATGTCCAGCATTTCTGAATTTCATTAAAATCGAACCAACAGAAATCGGGCATTTCTTTTGTCCGTCCATTCCTTTGTTTCGGCTCTCACTGGATGGATTTCCAGAATCCACGGCTGCTATTTTCCCATTATTATATTGACTACCTAAATATAAATAACCATTGCGCTAATATTCTGTCTCTAGAATAATCTCTAATGTCTTCATCCTGAAATCTTCGTCACCCTGAAAACTTGGTTTCTGTTTTGGGGCCAACTTCACTCGGCAATGCATAGTGAAGTTGGCCAGATACGACAGAAAGATATTCATTGGAGGTAACACGACCTTTTAATCGTACGAATAAACTCAGCTCGTATCAACAGAACATACGGTATACTGTGACAACCGCTTCTGTAGAAAAAACCAGAGGGTCGGGATGCATGGCTTCATGAGATTCAACACCACATTTTCACCCTAAACACTTGTTAAAAAAAAAGTGTAAATTGAGATTCGTCAGACTACATGATCTGATCTTTTCCATCGTTTTTTAGGAATGTTTCGATTTTATACAGAAGTGGATTTCGTACAGGCACACGACTACTAAATCCCAGATTTTTGAATTCTCACAGCACAGTTCAGTTGTAAATGGATCTTTCATTATCTGAATTGAATTTTTTAGTCATTTGCTGCACACCAAATTGTTCTGACACAGTTGGCTTTAAATTCCTGTGGTCTCGTTCTTTGTGTGTCGATTTCTGCGGCTTTTAGAGCTGTACTCGCTTTTCGTCTTCCACTCGTTGTATACTTTTCAGATGATTGCTTTTAACACACCAAAGGCTTTCGATCGTGTTTGGCATAAAGGTCTTTTAAACAAGCTTCCATCTTATGGTTTGCCAACTGTTTTTGTAATTGGTTATCCAGTTTTCTCTCTGACCGCTCAATGAGGGTGATGGAAGATATCTCTACGTCTTCTAACTTCTCCGCTAATGCTGGTGTCCACCAAGGTTCAGTTCTTTCCCCCACTCTTTTCATCTTGTATATTAATGACCCTCTTCCATTAACTGGAAATTCTATCCATAGTTTTGCCGATGATAGCACATTGCAATCCACTTTCCATTTTGAGAAACCATGTCCTGCTCAATCAGCTTCAACTTCTCGAATATCCGCTGACAATTCGTTAAATGCCGATCTCCAGGTAATTCTCCAGTGCGGCAAAGACAACTTAGTTGATTTCAATCCTTCTAAAACTCAGTCTTGTCTTATATCTCACAAAAAGGATTATTCTGCTCCTATACTTTGGTAATACTCCGATTTCTAGGCAAGATGATATATCTCTTTTGGGGATTACCTTGACTTCTAATCTCTCTTGGCACAAGCACATTACAAATATTGCTTCCTCTGCATCTAAAAAACTTGATTTTCTCTTTTGCTCTCGGCGTTACTTTTCTTCCAAATAGCTGTTCACTCTGTACAAATCGCAAATTCGCCCTGCCATGGAATATTGTTCCCACATCTGGGGCGGTGTCCCCAAAACTTCTCTCAGGCTTCTAGATTCCATTCAGAAGAAGGCAGTTAGGTTAATTGATGACTCATCTCTAACTGAGTCTGTCCACTCGCTGTCTCATAGACGTACTGTTTCTGCTGCATGCCTCTTCTACAGATACTTCCATGGGCACTGTTCTTCTGAATTGGCTTCTATAATTCCCGCTCTCTCTTTCAAAGAAGTCCGAACACGTGCCGTAACCAGTCAACATCATTTTACTGTCCAAGTTCAAAATCACAGAACCAACTTTTCTTTTTACTCATTTATTCATTCAACTGCCGTTTTCTGGAACAACCTTCCTTCATACGTATTTCCTGAAAATTACAGTCTACAGAAGTTCAAGTCCAATGTCAACAAATATCTTCTTTCGTCTTCTCAACCTCCAACCCAAGCACGATACTAAGTACTATAGGTTCTAATACCTCTCGTGTTTGGGGTTCACATAAAAAAAAAAAAGTTGTGGCTCCTGCTAAACTTACTCCAACAATAACACTTTTCAGAAAATGGAAAAGATCACCTATCTTCCTCATGACCGGATAGACAAGACGCCAATACATGCCGTACATTTAATTATAAATTGGCTTCAAAATCGCAAAAGGTTTCTTATTATTTGGCCAGTGAGTGTAGCAATCAATGCACGATGTAATAAAGAACAAGCAATGAAACTTCTTTTGGAGAGGCAGAGAGTGTTGCTTTTGAAACCTTATAGAATTAAATGAAAAGATCTTATACAATTCAAACTGCCAGACAGCGGCTTAAGCAAAATCTGTGCAAATCAGCACAACATATGTCAGAAGAAGTCGACACACAAAGGTCCATTCAAAGAATAATCATGAAAGATGTGCTTCTGTTTTCCTATAAAATGAGATTTTAGTAACAGAGTGACAGAAACATGGCGAAAAGGCTTGTGTCTTATGAACGCATGCTTGAAAAGATTATGCAGGATCCTGACTCTGAAGTTTTATTTCTTGAGTGATTAGAAACAATTCATCTCAAAAGAAAGTCAAACAAGCAGAATATACCTTTCTGAATACCTTACCAACCATGAATATATATACAGCAACCATTAAGCATTGAAACTGATCGGTGGAAATACGAGTATTAAGGTTCCTACTGTGGTAATGGGGAAAGATCGAACGAAGATCTTTCCAACATACCTGACAAGAGACGTAACCACTCAACAGCTACAGAAGTCTGCAAGCGTTGTTTGCGCGTATATTTATGTTCGGTTTTTACAGGAGATAAAAACAAGAGTTTCAGCATGGAAGGATGTGAAATCCTCACACTAGACCTATAGATTTGGTCAGAGTGTGATAAAAAGCCCTAGAAATTACTTCCCCATCCGAACCCCGGCCATTTCCCCACGGTATCGGAACTTAACAACTGTGCTGTTTGAGAAGGTGACAGTGGATGGAGTAATCCTTTACCGTAGAAAAGAAGAAAAAATGTATCTCAATGATGGTATTAATTTTTCTGTCCATAGGATAAAATCAATGAAACTACTTACCTTTCCTTCTATCTGCATACTGTACACTATAGAAGCCACGTAGATTCAACTTCTTACGTGAAAAATAAGTCTCCAACAACGCTAGAGCTGTTAGCGCGTGAAAAGCCCAAACCCTACGAAAACAGGGACTCAGTCCACTTTTACACACACTTCGGCGAATAGTTCTAACACTGAAATACGGTCGGGAAATTTCATTCATTTCTTAAATGGCTCTTGATCGGTAATTAAAGATTTTTTTCCCCAACTACCTATTTTCCTTGACACCTTACCCATTTCTCGAAACTTTGTTGCTAAATGGCAGGTTATAGAATGATGGCACTACATTTAGCGATACATCTTCGCAAATAATTCTCATTAGAAATGGAAAACCGCTACAATTTTTCACATTTTAAAATCGACCACAGCGAACTCAAACAAGGTTAAAAAAAACTAGCTGGTTTAATCACCACTGAAACTGGCACAAGTCTGGTACGTCACACGTGGTTAGAAAGTCAAAGTTCCAGTTTGAAATTTTTCGTCCACTACTGCAATACAACAATCTAAAACAATGTTACTTTTCCACTTCGTTGTGGTGAACGAGCCTAAACTCCAACCGGAACGGCTTTAAACAGCTGCTACCCCAGAGAAAAGTACAACACTTTAATATAGCTGTGTTTTTCGGATCTCCTTTGCTCTAACACTTGTTAACCTGTTAACAAGATTAATGTTCCCCTTCTCTAAGAAAAGGAAAATAAAAGAACTCTGCTCGTTCTGCTACACATTCTCTTTCCAGGTGTTGCACATTGCATTTGCTGGAAAAATTAAATCTGTTTTTTTTTTCTCTATTTGAGTTTTCCCTGTTTTTATTATTATTACAACAAAGTAAAGAAAATATTTTAAGACAGGAATGAGCGAACCGCAAGACACTAATGAGATTTGGGTTATTAAATTAAATATAGCGAAATTTCGGAAGCAAAATGGGACTTTGAAATCTTTCCTTAAGGATTTAGCAGTTGGAAGTCAAAGAACACTGGAAAGAATGCAAGTTACCCGAGTTCATTAAGTATGGGGTAACATATGAAAAAAGTCAACGGCATTCTTCTCAACGAAATAATGAGAATTCAGGTAAAGAACACTTAAAACGAAAAAGATACGAAAAAAAGAGAATGCAATGGCCAAATTAAAAAAGCTACAAAACGAAATGAATGCGCAGAATTCAAAAAAGAAGGTAATATCGTTATTTCTAAATAAAAATAGGGAAATTGGTAAATAGATAACTGCAGATCTTAAATCTACGATAGAACTAAAGGAAATGATAATAAAATCACTGAAAATGAATCAAACCAACACAATATTTACTTAAAAATTATCATAAGAAAAAAATCAAATTTGGAATTCTAAATTGGGTACTACTTTGTTTGTTCAATTGGAGTTTATATTTAATTGCGTTTTTGTTTGTTTGGGTGTTTTATAATTATAATATCATAGTTATACTCAAGTTCTCGTAATGTTTTACTGTTTTGAAACCGTTTTAAATAAGGGGAATATTCAAAAGCTTACAAGGGAAATGCTGAATACTCCTGAATGAGACTTACATTTTCTGGATGAAAAGTTAAATTTATAATCGCCTAATTCAGAGACTCCAAAGGGTTAAAAGAATATTTTATGAAATTTTACATACATTTCATTACATTTCCTTCCTTCGGTCTTCTACAAAAAAAGAAAAAGAATTATTTGCAGTGGCCAGAATTCTTGATGCGTCGGATGATAGCATCGTGAACATTTAAAATCCCTAACTTCGAAATTTCAATTCTCTTCTATGACATTGAAAGAGAGCATTTGATGCCAATGATACTTCAGAACGTGCTATTTTTGGAAGCAGAATTGACAATCGCTTCAATGTAGCAGAAGAAATGGCTGCCCTGGTAACGATAAAGAACAGGGCTAGTCATCGGAACTGTAGCGTGAGAAAAGCGCCAACTCCCTTTCGCTTAAATTTTAAGAATGCGACAGTCTTGACTATGAATTGAACGTCATCAATATTTAATAAAAAAAAAAGAAAAGACGAAAGAAGGAACTGCGTTCTTCTGCATTCTCATAAAGAAAATATTTTACACGTTAACTATTTGTGAAAGTAAATTTTAATAGTTTAAATCAGCTATTCTCCGACTTGTCTGGAAAAATTATGTAAGTCAGGACCTTCGTAAACCAAAATGCAAAAATTGCAATTAATTTTTGGTTTTAAATTATAGATTACATAATCCTCGTGGATTTGAACCCGAAGATGAGTCAAAACAATAGGAAAATTTTGTGCCTTTATCACATCCTGGCTGAGTTAGTTGGGTGGCACAATTTCTCTTCCAGTTAAAGCTTTTCATCCAGAAAAATTGGTACAGAATATACGTAATTTACAGAAACAATACATTGATGACTGGTATGTATTCTTGGCTGCTTTGGCGCAAAAAAACAAATTATATTTATCAACGATGAATATTAGACCAAATAACTCTCTCCTGGATTGAAGAAACCTTGAGAAAAATTCTCGTTAGACCCATCACCTAAAACTGATAAATGATTAAACAGATAATTTTGAAAAATGCCCTGCCGATTGTTTTTATAGACCAAAAAAATGCATGATGTTCTGCACTAGTCAAGATTCTGTTGGGACACCAATAAGAGCCAACTGGCTTAGTATATATACAATTGACCAAAGCCATTACCCATAATGTCTGGGCAAATATCAATGGTTCTTTTTATTTTATTTTTAATCTGTTTGTTCAACGTAGCATTCCTAATAATGGGGTAATAGCAGGTTTATCAAATATGGGATTAGATCTCCGGAAACGTACTTGTTATCGATATAATTTATCTGAAGTCACGTTCTAGATATTTCTACAAATTAGATCATTTTTGGAAGAAGAAGAATTCAGAATAATTTTTTTTTATAACCTCTGGCTGAAGTTTTTCATCTAAGAAATGACCATTAGCTGAAGAGAGCAAACAAGAATCATTACCTTTCATCCCTTATGGATTTTATATCTTTGATTACAACTGTCGTCTTCCAAATGTACCATTTCAGAGTACTACTCTCGGAAATGTTTTATCAGACTAGTTAAATGCACCGTGAAGTACAATTGAAGGTGGAGTTGGGGAAATAATGCGATACAGGAAAACTAAGAAGAAATTCTTCCACTTCATCATTCTTTTAATATTGGAATTTGGAGAGCGATGCTGACACAACTAAAATAAAATGGCAAATGCTAAAAGAAAACCTTGGCTGTTATCAGTGTTTCTTTCTGTCTGTCTGAACACGGGTAAATGATTTACTGGATAAAAAAAAGTGAAGAGCTCAGAAATATAGTTGGATGAGAAGAGCTGCATCAAATGAAGCGTGTCCAACCAGGATACACAAGTAGACCATCATTGTTTGATCGATATCATTATATCGAGTAACTAATTACATGTACCTCGATTACGAGGACTCTCATTTATGATTACACTTAGCTTAGTGTAATTATTCATTACACTTAGTGAATAATTTGACCAATTTCTCTGATAACTTTCTAATTCAAATCTAAATAATTTAATTCTTTTTAAAAATAGTTCATTGTGTCGTAAGATCTGATTATTTTAGTATTTTTCGCCGTGTCGGTGTGTCGAATTTCAGAAGCCAATAAAAACACACACATTCACGCAACTGAAAGGGCACAGGAAGTTACGATCCTTGCTAAACTGGAATAAATATTGTCGAAAACAAAAGTTCAAGAATTGAGTTGGGGAAAATGCGTAATACAATCAACTTCCAAAAAAGGTTTTTGTGCGAAGGAAGTTGGTGTTATTAGCAAGGACCACAGAAATAGTATGAAGTTGTAGGATTTTGGGCGCATCAGCAACTAAGGCCATATATATGTCTTTAAATTGCGCGTGTGTTCTATTTGCCGTTTTCCGAACCAAAAAAATGGAGTTTCCGAGAAACTGCAAGCCTGTCCAACGCTACAATAACAAGAATTTATAAATGGTAGTGGGATGACGGGCATTCTCTCCCGGAAGGAATAATTGTATAGAAAGGTGATACAACAGTGGAAAGAGTGAAGGACTAGGTTTGGTGCTTTTTCACTGCCAAATTTGCTGGCCGAAATGCAGGTGTATCCGGCAGATAAAGCCATGAAACTCTCAGATTAAAACCATCAATGGATAGTTTTAATCATCAAACTGCACGCTGCCACAAATGTTGGCCATACCTCGATATTCTGAGGGCAATTTTTATATATTCTAAAAGTCTCCCACAATAATCCTCTGTACTGTATTTTACGGGACATTAACTTGCAATTCTATACTCTGTAGTCAGGGATTTCTTCAATTTACAAAATACATGTTTTGCTGATATTTTTAAATGTAAATGCTACTTATAAACTGTAAATATATATCCCTGGTTCCCTATAGCAGCTTAGGAAATTGCTGACACCTTTTCAAACAGCATGTTTAATGTAGCATTCCTATCAATTGGATAATGGTAGGCTTATCAAATACTTTAATGTATAAGCATTGTTCAAATAAAATCTTCAAATGATCTAACAGAGGAAACTGGTTTTCATTGAACGTACGATATAAATGCACACACTAGAAATGCCTGTATCCGTGGGTCATTCAAAATGACCGTATTTTGTCAACAAAATAATTAAGATATTGACTATAAATTTCATATTAGTTTAATAAAGATCATCTTTTGAATTACATTTCAAGTTTTATGCCTTAATATAGGATGGAGAATGTTCCTCCATACTATGTTAAGGCATATTATAAACTGTATGTTCTCGAAATACTATACAATAATGAAATGAGGCTACTATTTTAAGAGAATATATAATTAAGTACTCACTTGATTATGTAGATCTGGTCCACAATTACTTCTACTTGTTTTCAAAACCAAACCTTAAAGTACGGAAATTTTCTGGAGACCAGGATGCTTCATTTATTTGGTCCTCGGTTGACAATCTTCTCATATTAGGCCTATATAAAAACCATAAACCTTGAGAATATTCATAAAATTTGGTATTAAATCTCAAAAATATCAGTGTAACCTGCATATAATTTAAGGCCACTAACTTAATTCCACAGTAGTAAAAATACAAACTTTTTAAATGAATTGTGGGAGCAGTGTAGGTGCAAAATAAGGTGCGTGATATGTTGCGTTATTGGATATTGCGCCTGCACGAGACAAACAACAAAAACTTGAAAATCAATTCCTCGCTTATATGTGTTGGTTTCCGTTTGCACGAAAAATGTATTTCCATAATCTACTTCACAGGTTAAACGAAAGGACTATATAAAAACTATCTGGTAGTAAAAAGGGAGGAATACAGAAGAATGCAACCTATCCACGAGGCCTCCCCGCAAAGGGTTGTCTGGTTGTTGCACTTTTACTTAAAACCTGAAGACCAGGTCCATATTAGGAGGAGGAAGATAAATGCAACCCCAAGATATAGCGGCAATAGGGGACACCAAAATTTACTATATTACAATTTACTTATATGTTCGTGAAGTTTAGGACCACAAAATCATTCCTGGCCCCCAAAAGTATTAAAATGGACTCTGCTAAAGACGCCTAAAAAAGTTCTTTTATTTCACTTGTGATTGTTATTTGGATAACAACAAGCCTTCAGGCTATAATTTTCTAAGTGTTTATCATTTTTAACAGTGATTATTCATTATCAAGCTTTAATTACACATCTATACATATAGTTTGATATTTAATTCGATATCAGCATGCAAACCGAGATTCCAACCGCCTCAGCTTTCTCACTGCTTTTCAATGTCTCTCTACAAATATGAGATTTATCGCCATTATGAATTGTTCCCGTTCTTTGTCTACTTCTTCAGTTTCTTAAACCGGTTCTGGGCCCTTGTAAATATTACTAAAAGTTTGTATACAGCAAGTTTTTTATGAAATTTCAGTGAACGATGGTTGTGGGAGACCAAAGTCTGCTTGAAAGATTATTTTAAAAGTAAACGTTCGGGTTTTTTATTTTCTGGGGTAGACAGTAAACCCCTGATTTAATAAAATAAGCCGTTAGATGGGAAAATAACGCTCCAATAAGCATCATCCTCCCTACTGCTTAAACTGTGCAAATTTATACTAAATTTCCAAAACATTATTCGCGCTTCTGTCCCTCTCTGTGCTTTAGTGCACGTGGTGTTATAATTGAAAATTCTTGCAGATAATTAACTTATAAAAAGAAAAGCATTCTTCTCCTAAAAATAGAAGAACCATTCAGTTACTGGAATGAATCCAGTTAAAAAGCACTTTTTGCTCTGCAGCAATTCCTGTTATTCTTCTACATCTGAAATTGTTGTTATAATTAAATTTTCCAAAGTATATCATTTTCCAGTAGAGTTTTTGCATTGACAGCGACCGCTTTACAGGCGAGAGCAGGTGGTTTACGTCGTATCATTTGAAGTCTTCAATTAGCAATTAAAACAAGAACTTCGCGATTTACATACGTAGTTTCATGTCCTGTGCTGCTATTAGCGAGATATAATTTAAGCCACAACAAACGTAAAGAAATTTTTACAAAAATATTTGTTATTAAATTGCTAATTTTGTGAAAACTGAGTTAGAAATAATTAAAACATCAAGACAACGTTGTACACTTTCTGGGATGCGTGTGAACACGAAATAAAGATGGAATAATGGCTCTTATAATAGAATTAATTACTACTTGATTTTTATTTCTGTCGGTTCCACTGTAATGTTCGATGTCTTGATTCAGTTGGTAACCTTGTCAGCTGCGAAAGTGAAAAAAATATATACTCGTGTAGTTCAATCGGCTGATAATTTGAATTCCAAATCTTTCATTACAGGTTCACATTCAAATAAGCAATAATGGCGTTTGTGTTTGTTAAATCTAAGTATAATCTAATTCCTGCAATAAGTTGAATACTGTCTAGTTCTCATGAAGAAAATGATTTTTCTAGATATATCTATTGCAAATGATAGCAAAAGAAATAGGGTTTCATATCGATAACTCATTTCCCGCGTGCCCCATTTCTTCCCCTCAACAAACCTCAACTGCAGCGCGTCACTTTATTAAGTTTGATAAAGACCTCTTAAAAAACCAAATTTGAAAATTATTCACGTGGTATCAGTGTTTTCCCTTATGTATAATCTAACGGGTAATCATCACGTGACGTCCTCAAGGTTAAATCAAGATTCTAAAAAACCACAAAAAAATTTTCGCAAATCCTTTCTATATAATGCATGAGATGCCCAACTCCCAAATATTAAAAAACCGATTCTCCTTCATCTGTCTTGAGTAATATAATTTTTTTTCTCAGCTATATATTGTATTTTCTACAAACATTTGTACTACGTTTCGTAATGGCACGTAATAGGTTGAAAAGCGAGACAATGCAAGAAGAATAGTTGGAATTCCAGATGTAAATGATTCCCATGAAATATGTTGTTCATCAAATACAGGATTTTTGTTCCTTTATGTTTCTCAAAGAACTATTCGGTACATGGAAAGCTTGATAGAGGGATGGACGTTCCAAAATTAAGCATATCGATGAGGCAAGGGGCTCATTCACGATACACTGATAATTTTTTGCATGAAATGTTCATGTATAATGGGTTTGCAGAATGGAATCTATGATTCGTTTATTGTAAACAAATAATAAAAGGAAATGAGTGGCAATCATAAAGAATCACAGTTCTGTTGGCAGTCTTCTACTTTGTATACGTCTAGATTAAGGATTCTACAGCATCCCTCTCTTTCTTATGAACATTCCTTAACACATTTCCAAAATTTATTCAGAAATCACACAGTGAGACTATGAAAGAAGATACTGGAATGGCAGCCAATCTTCGAAACATTTTGTTCGCAGAAATTATTCTAGACTACCTCCAGCCTTGTCGAGTACTTTTTCTAAAGTAGAACCAGAATAGATATTTTGACAGTTTCTCGAGAAAACTGGAAAAAAATAGCAATAATAATTAATTTTAACCCTAAGTTTTCGAGTCGTTTAGAATTATGGGAAACGTGTCTCAGATAACGGTGAAAATCAGCAATTATTTATTGATATTACACTGATATTTAATGAAAACGTTTCGCAATTATTAATTATAGATACAGTATCATAAATTTTCTATGGAAACAGCTCTAGACAAACCATATTAATAGCTAATCCCGTTAAGTCTTTCTGCAAATAATCTCTTCTTCTGGTTATTCATTTTCATTACTGTTGTAGTTGTTCCACCTAATTACACTATTACTGCCAATAGAAATTACAGCATTGTTCTTATATTGAGAAAGCAAACCTCATATCTATCTTTCTCTAACTGAAAAATACATTCGATACGTTATTTCTTTGTAAAGCGGCTTCAGTCTCATCCTTTTCCTCAAGCGCAAACCCACGTAGAGCTGTCTTCAGCAGATGTTACTTGATTGAATAGGACAAGACAAGTGGGAAAGTTTCCAAGTCAGAGAAAAGTTACAAACGCTGTTGGATCATGTACATATTTTGGTAAGAATGTGGTCCGCGTCATTCACAGGGGATCTCATTTTACTGAAATTCCTCAAAAGAAAATGATGGGATTCGTTAATCTGATAATTATTTCTATCTCTCCTCTTTGTAAATGAAGCTGTTCGCAAAGCTTCTTATTCTTCAAATATTCGAGTACGTTTCTTTTGTACAAACAGATCGGTTAATTATTCTCATAATATACAAATGAAAACTCAGCGTTTTTTACAGCTTTCCAGTACACTTCCACTCTGCTCAGTATCTCTAAAATTAGAATATGAAAGGAGTTCATTATTAACTAACAAAGTTACAAAGAACAAAATGATAATTTCAATTCAAAAGAAATATTTAAGATAAGTATTCATCGATACAATGAATAAATAGTAATCCGATGACCCTAATCCTAAATCTGAACATTTTCTATTCTTTACTGAATTCCTTATATCAGGGTGGACTATAAAATACAACGATGAGGATCAATTATAATTTCTGTTGAGATATTTTAAGAATTTATTATGAAAATCATTCATTTTAGTCACATGGGACTCTATACACTTATTAATTATCTTAGAAAGGCCGACTTCTCTCTCGACTTATCCGGCCGACTTCTCTCTCTTTCGAGAAAGAAGTCGGACAGAGCCAAAGCTAGGTAAATGAGGGAATTGATCTCAATAATCCCTCTTTGCAAAAAAAAATCTTCGAGCAATTAATGGAGAACACGAAGGTGCATTGTGGTGTAACAAGAACAAGGTCCTGGTTTCTTGGAAGACCTGGTGAGAACAGTGAAATAATCGTATTTAGAAATGAAACGATTGGAAGGGTCATTTCGTAATGGGACCAAAAGCGACATCCATTATAAGTCTTCCTTCACATGAAGAAAATGACCGTAAACTTTAAAGTAAAGCACATCGTAGAGGATTTCGTCTCTGCTCCTAACCGTGAAGGTTCATTGTTTGAACAAGTTGAGATTCGTTTATCGATGTACAATTCCTATTCACATCATGCGAGTGTGGGATCATACTTTTCAAAATTTTGTGGGAGAATTAGTTTCTCCTATTTCCCTGCAGATTAGGATCAGAAAATATCGCGCCGCACTGAGATTAATCTTAACTCAATAGTAAATTGATTGCTTCAAGGGAAATACTAAAGCCTCGGTGGTCGCTTAGCGGGAAGGATTACAAAATTCTAAGCTGATATGAAAGAATAAGTTGATGTTTATACCAACGTTAATGCCATTCCAAAAAAAAATTTGCTCTTTTAATTTTGTAAATTCGTGTATTTTACTTTATCTAGTATCCTCGTGGGTAGCAAAGTTGGTATAATCACCGTCCTCCCCGCAATAGGTAGACCTCAGTTCGAATCTCATGAATGACGCGAGGAATTTTTATGGGTCTTTCACAACGGTCCGGCGAGGATAGCATGGCTTATTCCCCAACGGAAACTGGAGTCTTTGTCCAGCAAACCAACCACAGAATTCATGCAATTTACAGACTTATATACGGCGCAATATGGCCTAATTTGCTGACGTTCCCAAAATCCTACCACCCACAATCAGATTTATTCAGTAGTTGCCCTTTTGTTTAAATAATGTCTGACAACAGACTAATTTCGAAAATCTTAATAAAATGAATAAATAAAAGAAATAAACTGATTACATAAAATCCTCCGTCAAGTACTATGCAATAAAGATTATTTATTCATTTTTATGAATCCACTCATATCATATGCTAGAAGCTTTGTGTCATAAATCGACAGGCAAAGACAATGCATTTGGAATTCACAGAATCTATTCTTCGCAGAACAAAAAAGCGCTAGATTACTGTACATTAAAAGGTTAGTGTATTAAAAAGAATGTTGGGCAAACTGTAAAAGCTCTTGTTTGTGTAATTAATGTATCAATATCGAAATATTCTCAAAAGAACCCGGTTGTATTTGTACATGAATAAAAAGAGATTACACGAAACTGCAAGATACTATTGGTACAGTCGACTGTTCAAAATTCAAATCTCGCGCATACGAATGTTTTCTTCGGATTGATTTATGAATGTAATCTGTCTGGGTAACCGTCTCAACCAACTTTCAAATAACAGAAAGCCCTTCGCAACTACGGAACTTCCAAAACCTCTAACACCAAGCGACTGAGCCATACGAAGTTAGAAACATCTGAGAGAAAGCTAAATTACGAAATATTCAAATAATTCTTGTAAGAAGCTCGATAAAAATAAAAATATAAAAATATTTCTTATAGTGTGTACTTTTATGAAATGGGAACGCTGTAAACTCACATGTCGAGTCCTAGTCCACTCCAACGGAATACAAATGACGAAGGAAATTCGATTTATTCTTCTACGGGTTTTTCTATTCCCTTTCCTCTTGTGCTTGAGAAGACTTTCTGCGTTCTCCTAGATAATAGGATAAAAAGCATACTTACTTGGCTTTTGTGAAGAGAAATGCAAAGATAAAACACTTTCCCCAGTATCCTAAGCTACGCAAAGGAAAAAAGAGAAAGACACACAAAGATTTTCTTTGAATTACATGTTTTTGGGTTACTCAATCTAATGGAAGACTCCATTTTGGTAACAAAATCTTCTTTTCCCATTTCTGTGGTACGTCTAACAATGAAATTTAAACTTCCATATATACTGTCAAGATGTGGCAACACACTGGACAATAAAAGTATCAACAAACTCTTTCCTGGAAGCGATGAAAGACTAATGTACTCAGAAAGTTTCCATTTTTTGCGAAATAGCGATAAACCCATTTCTTTTCAGGAAAAAATGCATTTCGTACTGTAAATTTCAAGAAAACACTTTGGCCTTGTGAGAAGCAATAAAACTAGCATTCACAGTAACCAAATTTACTAAATAAATTTATTCGTGAAGATTGGTCAGTTGTAGACTTTTAAGCGCATCAGCATCTCAGGCCATATTGCCTCGTATATATATATTATGTTGTTGTAATAGGGTTTTAGGAGCATCGACAACTAAGACATATTGCTCAGTGTATAATGTCTGGACGAATAACCATGCTACCTTCGCCTGAGACCGACTAACTCAGCCACGTTTGAAAAATATCTCACGTCATCGACGGGACTCGAACCCAGGTCTTTTCCACCCGGTGTGGGAAGGACCGATTTTCTAGAAACTGAACTACCCACGAGAGCTATATATTATGTTTGTAAATTGTGTGTTCTGTGGTCGATTTGCTGTTTGCTGAACAAAAAAGCTCAGAAAACCGACCCGAGTTTCTGGGGAGAAAAAAAACATGCTATCCTCATCTGAGAACGACTAGCTACTGCAATAGGATCTAGAAACATTGAGCAGATGGGCTGAGAAGTGACAACTGAAGTTTAACATTGACATATGGGTAGAAGTAACCCCAGAGTAACGTATCAACTGTGTGGTACTACACTTAGGGTGGTAGATAATGAAAAAGACCTGACAGTAATTGTGCAGACAGGCTGCCAGAACAGGTCATGGGGTATTGTCAATGATGTACAGGAATTTTGCTAGTAGGGAAAAGGAGGTGATTGTCCTTCTGTATAAGGCAATGGTCAGGACACGCCTTGAGTACTGCGTACAAGTCTGGAGGCCTCATTTTAGGAAGAATGTAGAGTTGTTTGAGCGAATACAGAGAAGGGCAACAAGATTGTAATTAGTACTCAAGGCGTGGCCTGACCATTGCCTTATACAGAGGGACAATCACCTCCTTTTCCCTACTAACAAAATTCCTGTATATCATTGACAATACCCCATGACCTGTTCTGGCAGCCTGTCTGCACAATTACTCTCAGGTCTTTTTCATTATCTACCACCCTAAGTGTAGCCATATGATTGTTATTGTTTGTTTGTTATTTGGGTTTTAAGAGCATTAGCAACTAAGGCCATATTGCTCCAGGGATATGCGGTGGTCATTCCCTGACCTTTCCGCATCCTCCGTATTTGTTGGTGACGGGCTCGAACCCCGGTCTAATCAAGAAGCGTGTGCTACGCACTGCTGCTCCTGCCCACCTGGCTAAGGAGGCGCCACAGCCAAATGAATCCTCCCCCCCTCTTAAGAAATTGCAGTCAAGATTATGATAGGGAAATTTCTGTTGGTCGCATAAGATTTTTATAAAAAGATAACTTTAGCCTATTCCAGTAAAACTGGACTTATTTCAGTATCAAACACACTGATATTAAAATTTGTTTCAATAGTTGATTACTTTGGTTACTTGGAACTTTTTTTGCTATCGCAACTTCAAAAATAGGGTCCGTATTTGGTATCATTTGTTGAGCCTACACTATATAAGTAGGCACACTGATCACTTCAGATGTTTTTACATGTTAATATACCACACCAGTCGATGAGAAAGACACGACTAGCTCTTTGATTAACAGCATGCAAGACCAACAAAAGCCTACTGAAGTCTATGTTCTTTGTTGTCTTTGGAGAATATTGTTGAGTTGTTTTACCTTTAACAACCCAGCAATACATTTCTATGCTGAAGTGTAAAATTGTCCATAATTTCTGAACACAAATCGCCATCAATCTCCCACTCGCAAATAAACCTTAAATAAGTGAATGATTGGTTCATAGAAGTCACAAAGTTCGTCCTCATGGCTCACAAGCACTGCATAGAAAGTTCTACCAACATATACGAATTGGAGATGGTGGATTATAGTAGTAGTAGTAGCACTTGATGCAAGAAAGCAAGTGTAGGAGCTTATGCAGCATCAGCCAAAAAAAAAAAAAAAAAAATCACACCATACCCTCCAATTGCCTGTCCAGTTCCTCCTTAAATTTATTTAACCTATCAACTTCCACAACGACAGATGGAAGTTTGTTCCAGCAATTAACCACCCGCTGGCTAAAGGCAAATTTCCGCACATCTATTCTACATCTATCCTTTCTTAATTTGAACTTATGTCCCCGTAGGTTCGTATTCTGAACAAGTGGGAGGATCCCATCAGAATTCAGCGTGCTCAACCCATTCAAGGCCTTATAGACCTCAATCAGATCACCGCGCAGGTGCCTAGTCTCCAGCCACTGCAATTTGCAGAACTTAAGCCTCTCTTGGTAAGAGGATCCCTTCATTCCCCTCACCAATCGTGTTGCTCTTCTCTGTACACGCTCAAGCAAATCTACATCCTTCCTAAAATGAGGCCTCCAGACCTGTACGCAGTACTCAAGGCGTGGCCTGACCATTGCCTTATACAGAGGGACAATCACCTCCTTTTCCCTGCTAGCAAAATTCCTATATATCATTGACAAAACCCCATGACCTGCCCTAGCAGCCTGTCTACATTGCTCAGAAAACTTCATATCTGACTGCACAATTACTCCCAGGTCTTTTTCATTTTCTACCACCTTAAGTGTAGTACCACACAGTTGGTACGTTTCTCTGGGGTTACTTCTACCCATATGTAGTACTTTGCATTTGTCAAGGTTAAACTTCAGTTGCCACTTCTTAGCCCATCTGCCCAAATTATCTAGATCCTGTTGCAGTAGCACACTGCCATTACTGTCATTAACAACCCTGCCAACCTTCGTGTCATCTGCAAACTTCGACATTAAGCCTGATATACCTTCATCAATATCATTGATAAATATACAAAACAACAGTGGACCCAACACCGAACCCTGTGGGACTCCACTAATAACATTAGTCCACGAAGAGCAGCACCCATTGATTACCACCCTCTGTCTTCTCCCACTTAACCATCCTTTTATCCATTGTAGCAACTTACCCTTAATACCATTCTGCTCCAATTTGTACAGTAGTCTTCCATGCGCAACAGTGTCAAAAGCTTTCCTGAAATCCAAGTATATGATATCAAAATTATTTTTTGCATCCAGTTCCTTTGTGACCACATCATAATAACCAATCAAATTTGTCAGACAAGACTTTCACTTAACAAACCCATGTGCTGTGTCTGAATTATTGCTGCTGTCTTGTCTAGATGATCCTGCAATGTATCTTTAACCAGTGACTCCATTATTTTACCCGGAACAGAAGTTAAACTAACTGGTCTGTAATTATTCGTGTCACCCTTCGAACCTCCTTTGTGAATTGGGGATACATTTGCACATCTCCAGTCCGTGGGAACCTCCCCTGAATCGAAGGATGCTCTCATAATTATGGCTAAGGGTTTGCTTAGTTGCTTTGCCGCCTCCTTTAATATAACTGGATAGATCCCATCCGCCCCAGGTGCCTTTCTTATGTTTAACTTCATCAATTTCTCCTCCACTTTGCTCTCAGTTATTACAAAATCATTAAGCACACTGCTACAATTTGATAACCTTCTTCCATTTTCAAACTGTAATGATTCCTCACGTGTGAATGTAGATGCAAAATACTCATTCAGTTTGTTTGCTATCTGAGCAGGATCATCAACAGTCGAACCATCGATATCAAGTGGACCAATCATATTCAGCCCCTTCCTTTTAGAGTTTATATAAGTAAAGAAATCCTTGCTGTTTTTCTTAGCATCTTTTGCCAAAGATTTCTCGTAATCCGCCTTTGCCTGCCGAACCTCCTTTGTGACCTGATTACAGACTAGCTTATATCTGCTACAGGCTTCTGCGTCGCCTGATAATTTATATGCATCCCATGCATTTTTCTTCTCTGTCACGAGTCTCATTAGTTCATTTGATAACCATTTAGGCCTAAACCTTGAACAATATTTCTTTATCGGTATGAAAAGTCTAGTAGCTTCCACGATTAATTCCTTGAATGCTTCCCACTTAGAATTTACTGTTTGTAACATCGTCAGTCGATCCCACTGTACAGAATTTAAAAACTGTCTGAGACCACTGTACTCCCCTTTACGGAAGCAAAAACCCTTTCCTTTACCCCTGACGGTAGTTACCTCTTTGAGTAAATCCCACTTCAGCACACTGATCACTGCCACCTAGTGGTTCCTTTATCTGCAAATTCTTAATACACGAATGATCACTGCTGATAACCAGATCAAGAGTATTACTTTCTCAGTATTATGCAGAATGTTCACTTCCAAATTCGTTTATGGCGATATTAGCCAACAGCAGCGCTTACAGGGGATCCCTTATGGATATCATAAATTTTTCTTAAGCATTCAGTCGTTCATTAACATAGTATTACACCTGGAACAACAAAATATCATACATATTGGTTACCGAATGTTGGATTCTGCTCATTACTGTATAATCTCTCTCTAACACCGTTCGTGCACAATCTGCCGCGTGCTGCTGAGTACAGAACTGAACAAAGATGCTACATCAAAACGACATTATGTTCACTAATTATGTTGTTTAATATATTTCACAAAGTCCTTGATACATAGATTGAATATAACCAATAAAGGCGCAATTAGTCTCACTATTAAGCTATTTATTACATCAGCCATAACAACAGACTCGTTTCCTAGACTATAATATTACAAAACTTATTAATTTGATGACTTCACATAAATTGATTCGTTCTACATATGAAATATAAACAACCAATTCAAAAATTTTATCCAAAACATTGACTTTGGGGGCTAAAAACATTTAATCTGCGCAGCCCTTCGAAGGAAACTGCGAATTCAGTTCTGGCAATGGTGAAACATATCACAGTTTGCTTTTTGGAATACTTTTGGGAAAAAATAAAATCGTGAAAAGAAATGAAACGTCTGAAGAAATGAAAAGGAAATAGTTAATTACAAATTCTGATCCCGTCGTTCTGAGGATTGTTGACATCAATGACAGGAGTGCCAGTTGAAGTGGACGTCCGTAATTTAGAAAATGAACACAGAGTCAACATTTGGATAGTTTCTCACGAACTTCGATAGAGTGATGTGTGTTAATGACTTATTCCATTTCGTGCTGTCCCACATGATTCTTTCTGTCAATAATGTGCCATTTATGATGATGGGCATGCTAAAAACATAGCGAGACCAGGAGAGTATGAAAGGTTCGTGTGTGGGTAGCAGCGTCAGTAAACATTTTCTATGCCGAGGATTAACCGCATTAATTTTTCGAAAAATCTGTTCAGCCAGCTGTAGAAGCCACTAGAGCCTTCATTTTATAAAATAAAGCAAATAAAAATGGGAAAATTATGACTCAGTTAATAAAAAAAAAAGCATGCCGACTACTACATTTTGGTTTGCAAAGAATTGGATAACAATGTCCAGAGGTGATATCATAGTCTCGAAATGAATAAATTAATGCTTGAAATCATAAGACTGGATTGGCAGAATGCCTCTGCTTCAATCCACTGCTGGTGTGGTTTGTTCAGACAGAGTACACAGGTCGTTTCTGCTAATAAACTCTGGTTTTAGACCAGTGTTTATTATCAGAAACAAGAAAGAGCTACAGAAAATTTGGTTGATTTGCCCTCACGTTATTGAATGCCATTGAAAATAGGATGGGACGCTGAAGAAAGCTTCAAGTTCTGGAGTGATCACCAGATTATGAAGTTTTTTCAAGCCGTTTATAAACGCAATATTTTAATCTTGGAGAAGTCGCGCCCCTAGTTGTACACTTAAGTGGTAGCGAACAACCTGACAGGTCTAAACTTTGTTTTTAATTTCTGTAAAATGTTCAAGGGTTTTTTGAATTGAATTCTGCTTGGAGTATATGAATATTTAATCTTTTCTTAATAGATTGGATTATTTTGAGTATGCAATTTTTTTTTCAGTTTTTAATAAAATATTAGATATTTAAAAAATGTAGTGTTTTTACACGTTTCATTTTCGAAAAATAATAATTCCGCTGAAAATTAAAAAATAACATTATAGGCATTAAAAATATATAAAACTGAGCCTCTTCCATTTTTCCAGTTTTAAAAACCTTTAAAAACGAGAAATTTCATACTTGCGCATTAGCATATATGTCTTGTTATATGCACAGTTAAAAATTAAGTATATATTTCAGATACTACTATTAACTTATATTTTAAAATTTTTTTTCAGGATTTTAAAATTGCTAACTTTCTATCTGGAATGAATATCGCCTTTTGTGTTTTCATAGTTGGTGAAAAAAATTATTGCATGCACACGGGACGTTGAAAAGTATTTCTGACCCTGTTTATTTTAAACAGTTTTATGTATATTTATTTATTCTTGCCGTTCTCCAATATGTGTTCATACACTGTGATTCAGCAATATGAACTGCTGAATCACCAATCCATCAATCTGAATTGAAATCCCTAAAACAAACGCGAAACCCATTTAAGGTGCTCTGAGAATTGATTTACTTCCAAGGTGCCCCCGGAAGTAAATCAAGTGTTTTTATTTTACTTTGCATAAACAGTAAAATATCACTTCGAGATTTAAGGTATTCCTCGAGCTAGACAGAAAGTAGCAGAAACAGACACGCAAAAAATATTTCGTACCGAGAGCGTGTGATTCGTACACTATTGAGAAATAACTTTTAACAGACATGGTAGCGCTAGACCTGAGAGGTCTTCTCACGCTAGCTACTCTGAGAAAGTAATAATAAAAATTTAAACCCTACCAAGTAAAAATCTGCCTATATTTAGAAAGATACAGATTTTGTTTTTATCTTCAACTAACAATTAAAGCGGGCTCATTATTTTCGAATTACACCTTACAAATCTAGCGCTTTTATTGCAGGATTAACTGATAATGGTCAGAGACAAGGGACAGCTAATGCTACTGAAGAAGCATTTACAGACAATCTCTTACTCGCCACGTTACAGGCATTTATTAGACCCTAATTTATAGATAACTGCAAGTAAGAGATTGTTCCTTGTCTCTGATCATTATAAAGACTTGTCTTCTTAAGGAATGATACTGCCTGATCAAAGGCGGTGTTCATAGCTTGAATGATTAATAACAAATGTATTCATGCGGTGTAACACCTGTTTTCTAACATGCCACGGACTGTGGACAACCATTTCGGAATAGCTGCCCATGGAACATGCCTGCCACAGCCTTGTAACTCCTCGAAGACTGAAAAACCTGATGGAGAGTAATCACGAATAATTTTTTTGGAGAAGATTCAGTGCACCGTATCAATAAATTACGCGAACCTCAGATTTGTGGCAGGACGTGGGTTAAATTTCGTTGAGGTTAATGTCTCTCTCTGGTAATGCATTTAAGGTTCCAGATATGCACTTTCACAATTTCGTACAAAATAAGAAATTAATAATGTTCGCTATTAGAAGCTAGATTTTAATTCTTTTCTCACACTGCATCCCCGCTATCTACATAATTTTTGCAAACTGATGATGAAATTTATTCGCTGACCAAAATATGTAAAAAGGTATTGTCAGAAATACAAATGATGCGAATAAACTTTTGAATTTGGAAACAGCCAGACCCGAGTTTCGCATAACAGTTAGACGAATGGGTTACGAAAGTACTTCTCTCTGGCCATAACCTCTATGAAAGTTCTATGGCATTATATACATTCTTATATCATACATCACTGTGTCATTAGTAAGCATTCACCCTGGGTGACGTTTGAGCTCCAAGCCATGCATAATCTAGCTACGAATACAATACTCAGAGATAAAGTACTTTTCCGTTTCACGGTGCACTGAATCACAAAAGATAAAGGTAAGGGCGAATGCAATGGAAACACGTTGCCCCCTTACGCTGTAATACCCAATGATAATGCTGTGTAAATAGAAACAGTCTTCTTAACGTTTACTGATAATGGAACTGACTTGCGTTTCTTATGTGGCGATATTATGAACGGTTGACCGAGCACACAGTGGAACAAAGACATGACAGTCTTACTTTGTTTATCTTCGACATTAACGACTAAAGACCTAGTATACGCTATGTCATGAAATGCGTGCCGACTACCTCCCTAATCCAATCACATGCGTTAACTTTTATACACAGTTGCACGTGTTAAATAATGATGATCCCTATTTTGTCCATTTTCTTGGTAACAAAATGCGGGGAGATATTTTCGTGTATTCTAAGTAAAGCACAATTGCATCAGAAGCTGAAAGTTTAGTTTAATTGCTGATCATTCACCATGCCATATCTGAACTGTTGTCCCAAACATTTGTTCGTTCGTTTTCACTCAATACGCGTAATATACTTCTGAAATTTTGGTTAAGTCGTTTAAAATATTTTCTCCCTGATATTTTCTTTCAGTTTCGTGTTTCTTCTTGTTTTTAGATGTTAATTTTCGCAACATACACAGCAGAGTTCTGCAGAATGCGAAAGCATCTCTGATAGGTGAAAGAAAAACACGCTGTTGAAAAGGTTGAGTCTAATTCGAAATGACAAGTAGCAAAACTGCCAACCAAAAAAGAAAGAAAAAGGAACTGACGTTTAAAGTGCTTTGGCTATGAAATAACTATCGAAATTTGAGAATTCATGCTGCACGAGACCTGGTAAGTGAACATGACTGAAATTTCTGTCCAAGATCTCTTCGCTTCAAGAACAAATAATTATTTAAAATATTTAATTATTTATTAAAAATATTTAAATTAATTCTGTCTTTTTCTGTATCTTGCAATGTACATTAAATGTATTCTAGAACTTTAAAGTTAGTATGCTGTGTTTATAGACTGGGTATGTTGTATCGTCGGTCGTTGCTGGATGAAAAACCAAAGAAACTTACCGATGCAGTTTGTTATGCAAGTAGTTTCCCAGAATTATAACTTGAATTCCAACTGAGCAACTTCTTTTTGATGATCTAAAAAGAAACTTTGAAATTAAAGTTGAAAAAACCTCAAAGGCATCCAAAATAGAAAAACAATTTTATCACTGAAGTCGGTGGAAGTTTGCCTATCAAGAATTCACTCAAGAATTCTTCCTCCTCAATATGCAAGCAGGCAATACGCAAGTCTTCCTTGCAACTTCTTTAACTATTCTTCTAACTAAGCTTAAGCTGAAATTATTAATGAAGAAAAAAACTTGAAACATGATTTTCAAAGAAGAAATGTGTTCGAACCTCATATACCTTCGTATTGTCGTAAACTTTTTCAGTAAAATGTACTGTTCTTAATTAAGAAACTCCTGCTCTATTCATAAAACTCCAGCATCAAACAGAGTGAAGCGAAATAATCATAAACAGAATGTTTCCACAGAAATGAGTTATGAATGTCGACAAAAGGAATTCCTTAAAATAGATTAAATAATAGCCCATCATTATTTACTGTATGAAATAGATATGAATAGACATTGCGTTTTCAGCAGGCAATTCGAAATACATAAGTCTGAATCACTGATGTTCTTTAGAAAACTCTTATTCTTAAATTCTAAGCTGGTATTTAAGATTCTCTTCAACAAACAACTGTTTTAGACACCTCTTTTTATTCGTTCGTCTTGTCAAAGGAACGGCTGTGATAGAGAAGGCAAAGTTTTTGAAAGAGCTATTGAATATGTATGCTTTCACAGTATACTCCGCTAATCATCAGGGTCTGGAGCCACACATTCTCATTATTGGAAAGACCAACACAATCTCGGCATATCCAATACAAGCGAGAAAATTCTGCTCCTCTCAATGTGAATGCAGTCGCATTAAAAGAACTAATCAATAAAGAGCAACTTCTTTTTGATGATCTTAAAAGAAACTTTGAAATTAAAGTTGGAGAAACCTCAAAGGGAGTCTTTTATTGTGCCCAAAAAAGAGGTATACAAAGACAGAGAAATGAAAAATACTGAAGATTAAATACCTAAGCTGGAATGAAATTTTTTTCCCATCTTTTAAATACAGATAACAGAAACCGAAACTCATTTCTATGGGCAGATGCTGGAAATCCTTTCAAGGTAGGAAATGATTTTGTTATGAAGACAAAACTGATTTGTCTTTAAACAAGAATTCAGAATTTTCATAGTTGAAAGAGCCCATTGGAATTTATTTCATTTAAAAGAAACTTGCAGTAATTACTTCCTAAGCCTAGTAGTAGTTAAAGCACTTTCATTCACCAGTCACAGCATCAATGGAATAAATGAAGTAAATCAACAAGATATTCAAGCAGCAAGAAGTAATATGGCTAGGCTTTCATCAAGACGAATTTATTATTACACTGGTGTGCAAAACTTAAGGACCAACACTATTTCTAAAGGTTACAACTACAAAACCTTTACTTAAGGTACTCGTTACTGATGAGAGTAGATTCAGTCTCAGCAGCGATTCTGGACGTCAGCTAATCTGGCGAGAGGTTGGCACACAGTATAACCCCGCAAACATCACGCCTGCCTGTTGCGCCGATCTAAATCCCATCGAACACATATGGGATGCACTGGGGAGACGCCCAGCGGCACGTCCACACCCACAAGAAAATTTTCACCAGCTGACAGAGGAATCAACAACATTGTTCTACGTATGGACAGTGGTGCAAAGCCTGCATCGACATTAGGGGGTGGCCATATCTCCTACTGAGGACCATCTCTTCCCTTTGTTCCATCTATGGCAATGATGCATCTGTATCAAGGCAGCCAGTGTTATGTTGCCATTTTTGAATAAAGTCCCTCTGTACCGTTTGTTTCCTTCAACATTTCTGTACTTCACGAGGTTCCTTTGGTACTCTTTTCCCATATCCAGGCCACTCCTATGAGAAGCTACAGATGAAAACCTGACTGGTCCTTAAATTTCGCACAGCAGTGAACATTAATTCACTCAGGGATCTTCAGCGATGTTTTAGGTTTAAAGGACAACACACATAACTAGAGGGAGTTAACAGTGCGCCACAACTTCAGCGCTTCTGAAATACAATCTTCTCTTATCAAAAACAATAAATAAAATAATAAGAACCTGATTCATAGTTGTCCATCTTAAACAACTAGATTACTATACAGCAACATATTTTTCATAAACGATGTTTATGAAAAATATGTCACAAAAAATCACGAATGCCTTCCAATTGAGTGTCCTGCTGAACAGGATTAAAGCGCCTGATATCTTCACCATGTCCCTTCGTTCATTCATCAATCAGTTCGATGATTCGACTCCTAGTAAATGAACTTCAATAAAATTTTATATTTTGCTCTTTTAAAGGGTTTGTAGCCCCTTCCCAAATTTCAAAGTACTGCATACAGATCTGGAAGCGCCCTTTTGGGAAGGTGGTGGATCTGTTGGAACGGGGGCAGGAAAGAGCAACCAGATGAGCGAGTCGGTTTCTGAAAATTGCAACATCTAGACACTAGGAACCTGCAAAAGAAATATGGTTGAGTTGTTTAAGGCTTTGAATGAACTAAGTAAGCTCAATGCCGATGGAATCCTTCCTCTTGCTCAGACTACGCACATTAGGGTGGGGAATTCAAATTGTAAGATTGTTGCATGATAGATATGTGGAAATTTTCCTTCAGCCAGGGGGCGGTTGATTAACGGAACAAACCAGAACACAAAAACATCTATTGTTCTAGAAGCTTACAGTTTGAATAAGTTCAATGAAAAACTGCAGGAATTGTTTTTTTCCTGTTTAATACTGTATAACTTTGCTTATATTATCGTTCACCACTATTAATACTATTACTAAATGTACATTTACCAAGACGTTTGATACTGCACTATTTATTACCATTTATTCAGTTATCTGGGTACAAGTAAGATTCACTACCCGGATAACTGTTTTAATAGCATTTATATTTCATTCAGAGAAAGAAAAAGGTACCAAATGAGAACGACTGGACAAAATAAAATAAATGAAAAACTCTTTATTACACTGCATCGTATGGCCTACAAATGTCCGCCACGTCGTAGTGCTTGAAAAAAAAATTGAGAGGAACAAACAAATATAAAAATCAAGGATGTGTATATAAGTTATGGGAGTGAAGTTGAAAAATATGTAATTATGTTTAAATTTCGCATGTTTATTTAATGAAAAAAACTTTGGAGCCTACAGGCCAGTAAGGCTCCTGGGGCACTCCCTTGCCCCTCTCCCTATAATCTTAAGGGAGAGGGGCAAGTGAGTACATTGAACCACAGAGGCTAATTATGAGAGCACTACTGGATTCGGGAGTGATTCCGTTGTATTGGAAAAGTGCCAATGTATCTTCAATACATAAGGGCGGTTCTAAGAGTGAATTCAGAAATTACCAGCCGATCAGTCAGTCTAACTTCAGTAGTAGGGAAAATCATGGAGACTATGATCAAGGGTGGAATTCAGGATCACTTAGATAGAAATGGAATTCTGAAGGATACTCAGCATGGTTTTGTAAAGGGAAAACCATGTTTAACAAATCTGGTTAGCTATTTTGACAGGGTCACTTGGCTGGACTTAGGGAATAATTTCATCATGTTTATTTGGATTTCAGCAAAGAATTTGACTCAGTCCCACATCAGCGGTTATTTTATAAGCTGGAACAGGTTTGAATCACAGAGAAAAATCCTTAGATGGATACCTTGATGGCTTCAGAGAAGGGAGCAGACAGAGGGTTGTGATAAATTATTCCTCAGATTTGGTTGATGTAAGAAGTGGGGTTCCCCAAGGGTCAGTATTAGGACCACTGTTGTTTTGGATTTTCATAAATGACATCGATGAAAAGATAGAGAGCGTGACGTCTAAATTTGCAGATGCGGTAAAGATTGGTAGAGTAGATAATGATCACCGCCAAGCAGAGCGTCTTCAAAGTGACCTAGATAGACTTCAGGGATGGTCAGAAAAAATGGCAGCTATGCTTTAATCCAGCAAAGTGTAAGGTATTGCACCTGGGGAACAGTAACTCAAAAATAACTTATACACCTGGCGGAGTTCAACTAAAGCCGGTAGTGGAGGAAAGGGACTTGGGTATTACCTTACGGTGGGACATGTTCTCCGAGCAATTACTAGTAGAGATAAGGAACAATTACTAGTAGAGATAAGGACGTCATAATCCCATTATATAAGGCTATTGTTAGACCACACTTGGAATACCGTGTTCAAGTATGGAGACCACACCTAAAGAAAGAAGAGCTTCTTGAAAGGATCCAAAGACGGATGATTCGCCTATTGAAGTCAGCAAAAGGGCATCTATACGAGGAAAGACTTCGAATATGTGGGTTGCAGAGTCTGGAAACTAGGCATCTTAGAAGAGACTTTATTGAGGTGTTTAAGGCTCTGAGAGGCATGAGCAAAATGAATGAGGACGAAATTTTCAAGGTTATAAATGACTCTAGAACTAGGGGCCATACTTTCAAGTTACGGGAAGAAATGTTTAGACTGGATTGCAAGAATTTTTAATTTAGCCAGCGAGTTATAAATTAATAGAAAAAGCTACCTACATGGGTGGTAGCGGCTGACATCGATGAAAGGATAACAGTTCGGGGAAATTCAAAGTTCAGCTGGATGTTGTTATTTGGTTTTAGGAGCATTAGCAACTAAGACCATATTGCTCCGGGTATATGCGGTGGTCATTTCTTGACCTTCCTCATCCTCCGTATTTTGGTGGTCACGAGCTCGAACCCCGGTATAATCAAGAAGCGTGTGCACTGCTGCTCCTGCCCACTTGGTTACGGAGGCGCCGGTCAGCTCGATCAAAGGTCAACGGGAGGAGAGAAACGCATAGGTTGTCTATTTCCTTTTCTCTTATTGGTTATTATTAAATTTTTAATTTTCTTCTTATTATTTTAATTCTTATTTTATTTTGTTTATTTTTGTTATTTTATTATTATTTTTTTCTTTGACTGGTGCAGCATAAGGCATAGGCTCCCTTGCACCATGTGAGGTACATCCTGAGGTGTATTACGCCGATTCCTCTCTATGCTTCAGAAATTTGGTCATCTGCCCCTGCCTCATACCTTCAAAAGTATCTCAGTTTAGAGTACTGGTTGCTTAGATGGATGAACAGGGTGGTAGGCCACCCCCTAACTATCTCCAGATCTATCCTACAAGCAAATCTGGGCACCACTCCCTGGAGACATATCATCATGACAAAAAATGTCTTCACGCTCGCACGGCTTCTAACGAGGCGAATTGATGCTCCATCAGTATCCACATTAATCTCTGGCCCGAGGAGGGCAAGGGGAGAGCACCCCGACTCCTGTCTCCCTCTACGCCTTATGCTGTCAAACCTTGATTCCCTGAGGAACATGTTTCCAGCCAATTGTCTTTGGATCTTCAATAAATTTAGGATCCATCCTGATAGGTTCTGTGAAGACAAGCCCTACAGGAAGGAAATCCTCAAGAACTGCTACCAGATTATGAAATTATAATACTCACCTGCTCCTGGATATGACAGACTGTTTTTTTTTTTTTTTTTTTTTTGTATATTACTGTATATCTTGTATATTATTGTATATTTATTCCTGTAAATGTCTCGGGTTGAGCACGCATGTACTCTTGTTTATTGTGCATGTGTTCCTCGCACCTTAGTCTGTAAACATTCACACCCTTCTGGCACAGAGCCGTCCCAGGGTGACCCAAGGTTTCTTGGGAAATAAACTGATTTAATAATAATAATAAATAATGTGGCTATTGCTAATATTAAGTTAAGGGAGACAATCCACATGGATATTTGGGATTGCTTGGTATGCAGTTCCACATCAGCACATGGATAACTAATAGGGTTAAGCAGTAATGGAATGCAGTGAGTGCTCTTCGGAGCGATAGATGAGCATCTGTACATATTTGATGTAGGAAGGATGCCGTTCTTGGACACAGTAGACAGGTGAGGTCAAATTATATGGAATACATGCATCAAGGGCGACTTAACAGAGGACTCAGCTAGCGAACGACTGCACTTGAAATTTACTAAAATTTTAAAGGGTTTATTCAAAGCATCCGTAATGTGTGCCATTGACATATGTCCCAGAGATCAGAAGAGTTATTTTTTTTTTATCAACTATCAGTATAGCTGTGGTCCAGGTTCTCCCGATGCAGATAAGCTGATGCAGATATAGAACTTCTAGATGAGTGCTCATATTGTGGTCCTTCCTTTATTGGAGAGGAAGTCGGCGTTTTGTGGGTTGTCCAGTTCCTCATCCAGTATTTATCACAAAAGATGGGTTTCAGAAGAGGTCCATAGTTCGGTCCATAGTGCAGCAGAGGGTCATAGTTCGGTTGCGTTAAGAACAAAAGTGTAGATATCTTCTAGTTTTTGCATGAGTTATACTACGACGAGCGGTTCTGCAAAGCGGCATGTCTCGGATAATTTAATTAACAATAATTTAACATGCTCTTTGTGGCTTGTCACATTTCTAATGATTGTATTGGTTGTATAAGCGTGGGAGATTGTTTCAAAGGAAATTACAATGACTGATTTCATAGTTTAGTTAGTTAGAAAGGAGACGGATAAATGGAGAGAAACAGCCTGTTTCTGATTATTTCATTGTCAGCTAATGGCATGATTTCAGTTAAAAGTTTATATCATCAACATATGCAATTAAATCATCTAGAGTACACGCATAAGGAACGGGGTGAGCAGTAAACAGCAGACCTGATAAAACACCTGATAGTGGCACACTTGTATAAACAATATGCCAAAGCGCATAAAAATCGAACAAACAGGAAGGCAATTTTTTATACGTAACACGAATAAAACTAAAAGCATGCATCCAATCATGATATAAATTCTGAACGGCATCTTCGATATTACTAAAAATTAAGGCATATATTTCTGAAATCAACCCCCTTATTATTTGGGCCTTTATACAGCACACAAGAAGAGTGACGTTTTCAGCCAGTAAGAACTCAATGTCGTACATAACTCATTAGTGACTTGTGCTCTTAAAACACGCAGCGCTAACTCTGCTATACCTGTGAACTGACTTAAGTGATAAATGGGTACTTCATTAATTAAAATAGCACTTATGACATTACGAAAACACTTCAAGAACTTCACAGAGAGAAAATGACGCAGAATCTCTAAGCACAGCATCTGAGAAATCCTCTTTCTCTCGGACAGAATATCATTAGCCCTTCTTATCATCGTCATGGGATTTCTTTGATGCCATCAAAGTCTGTAGCCGCTTTGTTTAGTGAAGTGTAAGCTATTTTGTTCAATGCCATCATGTATTCCGACATAATTACTGTCGAAGAAAGAAAGTCGTTAATGGACGGTTCTGTTTCATAAAGGATTAAAAATAATTACTTTATTATAGTCAGCTGTTTCCTTGGGACTATTGTGTCATGTAGTATTTTAGGGATAATTAATTTTGAACCCACAAAAGTTACTTCTTTGTAAAGTCATTATTGTTCTAAACAAGTAAGCACACTGAATTGTTGCTCCCCTGCTCTCACAAATTTTAAAATCCACGTCGGCTTCTTGTTAAAGGTTGTCTCACTAAAAACTTCCATTTGTTAATACAGGCAAAGAAGCCTTGTGGCGTAATGAATTCATTCAGTCTATTCCATTGACTACAGAGTTTATGTGGCGTATCCAATAATCTTTATTAGCAACACTACTTCAAACTGTAAGATGTAAAATCTTACATGTTTATATTTTAGAAAAAAAGTGAGATTAATGTAAAATAAAGATTAGGAAATGGCAATATGGGGCAGCGGAACAGTATGGGTCACAAATACTAATTAGATAATGGGTCACAGGCAAAGGGATTAAATGTAGACAAAGTAACGAGCAAAGGTTAGCGTGGGAGACTATGGGCTGAACGTGGCTATGGCTACTGGCGAGGAGGTGCGAACAATTTAGGCTAGGACAGAACAATACGAGAAGGACACAATCGGTCGGACATTCCTTTTGATCGGGGACCTCCGGAGTCCAGCCAGGTGGTAAATAGGGGTCAAATGCTCAGGTGAGAATTTAAAATCGGCGTCTGACTGTCGGCGATCGCAGGTTTAGAAGATAGTGTAAAACAAATTCGTTAAAAGCACAAAGTAGCGGCGCGCTTCAAAGGAACAGACAATCTGGGAAAATTTCTAATTTATTAAAATAAGAGGTTGCATTGTACATAGTAAAATTAGCTTGAGAAAGGTCGAAGGCCGAATAGGGCAGAAATAAAGTCGAAGAAAAGGAGAAGATTGGTTATAGAACAAAAAAGGGGCAGACCTGACATACTAGGGCGGTACGTGATTGAAATGACAAAAAGGAGTGAACAGGGGAAAAGAATCAGATCGGTCAGTTGAGCTTTATGTGGGTGGTTATGAAGATGAGTTAGAAACAATGAGAACCCCGAGTTGAGTATGTGGGGGTGTGTGGAAATGTGTTAGGAAAGGACAAAGTTTAGATTCTCGTCGGCTTTTGGGAAAATGAGTTAGGACAGGTAGTTGAGTTTTTTGTGTCATGTTATAAAATGGGACAGACACAGAGTTGAGAATTTGGGAGTGTTTTGCGAAGATGAGTTAGTAACGTGGACAGTTGAGGGTTCTGTGTGGCAGAAAATATGTGTCAGTTAACAGTTGAGTGTTTGGTCGTGGTGGGAAAAGAGCAGGGTAGCGCCCTGGGAAATTTTCTTCTTGAAAGAGTTCTTAATAGGTGGAGCGGGAAAACGAGGGTAGCACCCTATGAGTTCTTCCTTGTGAAAGGTTTTAATAAGGTGGAGAGAAAGGGAGCGAAATCCGCAGAATCAGTAGCTCGAGAGAAAGGAGCGAAAACCAGGAATTAGTAGCTCGATAAAGTGGCAAATGGAAGTAGCCCGTGTAAGTTGGAAAAAGGCCTCAGGATGAAGATAGCAGTCCCCATATCGACGGAGTATGATAGTATGCAACGTGCCAGCCCAGTTAAAGTGTACAGTGAGTCCATCAGAATACCAGAATTGTGATCCTCATTAGAAAATTCGCTAGAAGTTCTAGAATGAATGCCCTGATATACGATGATGACATTTCCAACTAAGAGTGGGAGGATCCAAAACAGCGAAGCCGCCTAAGAAGAAATTAAGTGATTAACATAGTATTCTCGTTACCTTAAAGGACTTTAGGACCCTAATAACAGATTAGTGGAGATTTAAGATACTGAGAGATATATACATGTATAAAAATATATACGTAATATAGAGAGAGATAAGTTAGGTAATAATAATAGAAATTTGACAGTTATAACTTTGTAATTAGTGAAATGAACTAAAGAAGAAGAAAAGGGTGTTAATGATAGTAGTGGCTTTGATTAATAATAAAACATATGTTACGTTATAAGCAAAGGAGAGAAAAGGAATATTTGTCATAAGTTGTTTCCTGAAAAATGTAGGTATGATTAGCATTTTGGAAGGGGAAGGTAAAGTCCTAGACCAGTGTATAAGGTAAGAATTATGGAGCATGTAAGGAAATTTATGGATCATGCGCAAGGAAGAAACTATAACAGTTGCTGTACTAATATCGTTTGTGTTGTAAAGGAAGGGATAACATTAATAGAGTATAACCAATGTACGTAATTGTATATATAACTAATACTAAGTAGACAAAGTTGGATATTAATAGTACATGCCTCAGTTTGTTCAATTTTTTTATGTTGTATATATATGTAAATAAACTATGTTATATATTTGTGTGTGTAGTTTGTCATCCTGGAACACCCAGCTCTTCCGAAGGGAATTATAATTAATCGAGAAGTTCCCTTGAATTTGGAATTCTTCTGTGAAGTAAAGTCAGATGCGTAAGTGGGGGAAATAAGAATAAAGTGGACAAACACCTAAAAGGGAACAAATAAAAAATAAAAAACGAAATAAAAGTAAAAATATAAGAAACAAAAAAATTATATATAAAGCATTTCTTGTTATTCCACCCCCCACAAAACCTCAAAGTGGAAAACGGCAGCATTAATATAAATAGAAAGGGTAAGCGATTAAAAATTCACTATTATCAGTGTTTAGATACACCATAGATAACTCTTAAGAAACTACAAAGTAGTTGTTGTAGGCATCATTTGCTTTTTCTCATATTGTGCTCTGCCTTCACGACGAGTTGCCATGATATTGCACTACTTCGAATAAGTAACGCTTCACTAATAGAGAAGACTATTGTTACTTATTCTCGGTTGAGTACCACCACCCAGACAGCACTGTTTCACGGCTATTGGCCGATCATCAGTGGGTGGGCAGGTACCCTGGTATTGCAGACATGACGACCCAGTTGTGAAGATAATCACACAATATGAGAGATGCCAAGAGGTGTTGATGTGAATATTTTAAATAAATAAATGCACATGGCATAATACTTTAAGAGTTTGGTATCTATATAATCTGATGATCGGCCAATAGCCGTGAAACAGTGCTGTCTGGGTGGTGGTACTCAACCGAGAATAAGTAACAATAGTCTTCTCTATTAGTGAAGCGTTACTTATTCGAAGTAGTGCAATATCATGGCAACTCGTCGTGAAGGCAGAGCACAATATGAGAAAAAGCAAATGATGCCTACAACAACTACTTTGTAGTTTCTGAAGAGTTATCTATGGTGTATCTAAACACCGATATTATATAGATACCAAACTCTTAAAGTATTATGCCATGTGCATTTATTTATTTAAAACTATTATCAGTGTGCGAGCTTAGAAAAATGAATGCCATATCAGTATAAACAGAATACAACTGTAGTCATAATGAAATTCGTGAACACCATGAACAAGAATTACAGCAATTCAACCAATTGATTATGATGCAATTCCATAGCAGACTCCTCCCAATAGCATAGGAATCCATTACATTGGACCGCTGACCTTCGGGCTGTAAAGGACTTGTACAACAGTTGCGTTCATTTTACAGTTGTCCTAATTGGAACAATGTGGCATTAAGGGGAAGTTACTGCAATGGATTAAGGGATGGTCGGGTGGGAGAAGACCCCTATGTTTCGATGTTCTGCCCATTGTTGTTTTCTGTATTTATCAATGATACTGATGAAAGCATATCGGGCTTAATATCAAGTTGGCAGTGATACAAAGGTTGGTAGGCTGATTAGAAGCAGAAATGACTGTATGCCATTGCAAAAAGATCTAGAAAAGTTAAGCAGATGAGCTGAGATTGTTACCAGAATAAACGACACAAGGGCTACTGAGGCCAAATTGTGTATGGGTTGAGAAATGGCAACTGAAGTTTAACATTGACGAATGCAAAGTACTGCATATAGTTAGCAGTAACCCCAGGATAATTTACCAACTTTGTGGTACTACACTCAGGGTAGTGGAAAATGAAAGACTTTGGGGGTTATTGTTCACTCATATATGAAGTTCTCTGAACAGTGCAGACAGACTGCCAGGACAGCTCATGGGGTTTTACCAATGTTATACAGGAATTTTGCCAGCAAGGATAAGGAGGGGATTATCCCATTGTATAAGGCAATGGTCAGACACCTTGAATACTGCATACGGGTCTGGAAGCATCAGTTTAGGAAGGATGTGGAGCTGCTGGAATCAGAATACAGAAGGGCAATGAGATTGGCTAGGGGAACAAATGGGTACTTTTACCAAGAAAGGATTCAGTTCTACAAATTGCAGCATCTGGAGACTAAGTACTTGCAAGGTGATCCTGACCGAAGTGTTTAAAGCATTGAATGGATTGAGCAAGCCCAATGCTAACAGGATTCTTCCTCTTGTTCAGAGCACACAAATTCAAATGGAGGAAGGGCGGTTGCAAATTAGATGTGCGGAAGTTTGTCTTTAGCGAGAGGGTGGTTGATTGCTGAGACAAACTTCAATCTGCTGGTGGTGTGGAAATTGATAGCTTAAATAATTTCAAGGAAGAACCAGACAAACTACTAAAGGGAATGTATTGGTAAAATGTAATTTTTTCTTTTTTTTTTTTTTTTGCTAATGCTGTATAAGCCTGCTTTCTGGCATAATTTGCCACTGCTAATGTTAACAGTCCGTCACAACGCGAATAGTATGACGTGGAGGATCGTACTGCTGATACAAGTATGGACCTTCCCCAATGTGTTTCCACACCTTAGGTAACGCATTATTGTCCAGGACGTCTACACAGATCTCAGCTTTTATGGTTTTGTGTAAAAATCCCAATGATCCTAGGCCAAGCCATGAAAAACAGTCCGTGACCATCACGCTATCCCCACTAAACTTAATTGTCGGGACAGTACAGTCCAGCAGGAAACTTTCTCCGGGCAACCGACACTCGTCACTCCAAAGCACAGCTTTCTATTGCGCTACGTTTCAACATTACGGACTTTACACCAAGCTGGATTCAGTTCGACATTACTCGGGGTGATTACTGGCTTGCGGACGGCTGCACGACTATGGTAAGCCATTCGCAGGTCGCTGCGCACGATTCCGAGCAGAGAATTCTTTGCAGGATTCTCGTGTTGCGTTTCGTCATCTTCGGAGGTTTTCGAGTCGCTTCGTGATGTTTTCAGTACCATTACGCTTCCATTTGTAGATCTCATCACCAATCGCTGAACTTGGATCTTGTATGCCGTTGAAATACTACGTACAGACCGATTGCTAATGTGGCATCCTATTATCATTCCGAACTGGAAGTCTTAACTCCGTCGATCGGGCCATCTTGCATTCACAATCGTACTACTGTTTCCTCGAATTCCTAAGAGCCTGTTTATAGTTGAGTCTGACACTTGGTGTTTGGGTGAGACGTGACAGCTGTCAGTGGAGGGAATTAAATAAAGGTATGAGCTGATAAATTACCATGACCAAGCTGGTGTGAGCTGATAAATTTAATTTGAAACTAATTTTGTCGATTATGTATTAATCAGGACAAAGAATCTCGATTTATGACCTCGCTTGTTTTAATTGATGTGTATATCGTTAAGTTACGGTTCAGAAATTTTATTGAATTCATTCCATGCAAACAGTTTGTTTTGTCAAAACAAAGTCTGACCATAATTTTACAATTGGCAAAACACAGGCGCAACAAGCAGCAACTCCTGACCTTTGAATCCACATCAGTGGCCATGTGTCTTTAACCATATCTTTAAATTGTTTTGTACACCTCAAGAAATTAAACCAAAAACTTAATTTTCTATAAATTAATCATGAGATCCTAAAATTAATTTATAAAGAAGTTTAGTAATCTCTAACCAACTGCTTTTACATTTCTCGCAAGGAAATTCTCATTACTCTTCAAGTTTCGTATACCAGGCATTCATTCCACCTCGACTTTGCAGAATAATTTGATCGTTTAAAAGAGTCTCATCACTTTCTTATATGGTTACTTAACTCTAAAGAAAATGACATTTAAGTATTGGGGTCACGCTAGCGTCCTTGGCTAAATGTCGTATGAGTGTAGTTACGGGATGCCTGATGACACCGTTAATGGATAGACGGGAAATAAATCACGGCAATAGAAACCACTCCTTTTTTCTTCCATGCATTATACACAACAGAAAAAAACAATAAAATCTGGGTTATTATAATCCGAAAGGCTAACAGAGAAATTGGTTTGTGCTCTTTTTCATTCAATGATTGCCGATCATATGTACTGCAGATACCCTGTAATTATCCAAATAGGGACAGGCGAGGGACGTCGCCAGTTAAATCACCACTGAATTGCTAATATCGCTTTTAGGCTATTACGTAAATCATGGACGAAAATTAAAAATTATTTTGTCGCTTGTTATTAGTGATAATAGCTTTACTTCAGAAGAAGTTTTAATTAACAATTTTTCGCAACCAAGTTGATGAATAACACAGCCTGTCACGCGATTTAATTAAGAAGTTGACTGTTTTTAAAACTTTTCAATGCATGTCATTAACACCCATTATAAGTGTCTTCAATAAAGACCTTCTGGCCATTCGAATCCAGATCATTAATTCTATCACGGAATATTTTTCAATTTACTAAGCATTATTAGGGAAAGAGAGGAAAAAGTAAACCCACTAATTAACGATAGATCGAGGGATCTAAATGTCATTAAATGAAACACTTTCGTTAAGCGAAAATTACAACTCATTGCACCTAAACACAATAAGTGTGGGGGAGTGCTAGTGTCATGATCTTCGAAAATCATCAAAACAATAGTTAGCGCCAAATTTTCATATATTTTGGCTATAGCCTATGGCGGCATAGCACGTGTAAGAGAGGTGGGGGAGGGGAGGGGAGGACCAGATTAAGCTCCGAGGTAACTGAAGACATGAGGCGTCAGATAACGCCGTCTGTGAATAGCGCATTCTACGCCCGGTTTGCGTGATGAAAACCCATATCATTTAACTGCTATTTTTGCGCATATGTTAATAAAAAGAGCTACAGTAACCATTAAAATTGATAAGCCAAACTAACTTTTGGTTAAATAATCGCACATTATACACTGAGTGTTCATTCATTTCTTCGATAAATCTAATAATTTTAATACGCGATATACTAGTTTGATTTGCCTCTGAACCAATGAAGATTAAATCAGTTATAATTACGATGATGATGATAATAAACAAAACACTATTACGCTATAATAGGCTATTAAACTCTTCCTGAGATGTGTTAGCGATGTCGATACCCTCGTTCATTCCTTAATAAGCAGAGGCTAGTGATAGATTAAATAAAATAGTAAAATGGCAACATTCACTTGATCTGAACCGGGCATATATTCATAGTGAACTTATCCTCTAAATCCCCATCTCTGCCTGCAAAATTGTCGCGGACACTGTGGTGGCTTAGCGAGAGCACCACAGTTGATAAGGATCACACAGAGCACTAAGCCCAGACTACATGACTGTCTGGTTGCCATCAAGTTAAGAAAATTGTAGTAGCGGCAAAGGATGTACGGTTTCATACTATTGCAGAAAGGCACCAAGTCAATCTTCAACAACCAACATCACCCCATGCACATCAAGGGAATAGAAGGCTGGATGATACAGTCCAGTCCCTCCACAGACTTGAACAAGAAAAACTATCCAAAAAAAAAATGATCAGACAAAGCATGACTGGCTCTCTAAATCATTTCACAACTCCTGCCTCCTCATCTGCACCCTCACTGCATTCAGAACATATCCAAAAGGAAATAGCCTCGACCAGAATGCGCAACCACGTCAAAGAAGTGTCAGCAGATTCTCACACTTGGCGACAATCTAAACAATACTTTTAAGTCCCAGGACCATCCTCATTTCAGTCTACCCAGCCTTGTCGGTCCGCAAACATCAGTGAACCACACAGCCAATGGCCCAGTGTCAGCCCAGCAACTCCGTAACAACCTTGAAACTAATTTGAAGACAACCACAATAAACTGCATTCATCGACCCTTCGTGCCCGTTTATATTTTAGCAACAGACCTAGAGTCAATAGTTCGGTGTTCCGGCACGGTAATAATATGCAGGTTATCTTCATTTTGATTTCAGTAGGCTAAGTTTCAATTGGTTTTTTCCGTCACTAAAGAAGAGATTGGAAGAATTCCAGACGTTTGCCCATGTATAATTAAGTTTGTTTTCTATTTTTTTATTATACTTCATCAGCCTCGAACGCAACCAGATTCTTAATAGAACCCTCCCTAATCAAACACCTCCACAGTAAAAAAAAATCTCGCTTTAAAATAAACTGTTCGAAACGAAGTGTTCCAGACTTTTTCATAAATGAAAAAAATATCACTGTACATTAAAATCTGGCGTTTTGTTTTTTCTATGAAACAAACTGCTTTACAACACTGTTTTTGTACTGCATGAATATCAAACTTTGACCATATGAACTTCGGTGGTCCAAAACATGCATCACTAATCATGCCCAATATGGGAGGAGGCTCTCTCTCTAACTAGTGGTGCACGCCGAACTCTGATTACGTTGCAGAACTTCTATTACTCTACTACGACGCATGTCAGTCGGCCGCTTCAATAGGAATACTCTCCAAACTATAATAATTAGCCGAATCTTACCACAAACAGTATACACGCTAATCAGCATATCATGTTACAAAGCGAACACGTTACAATACAGGAGAACGCAATTCACTATTCATCCTAAGGCCTTGACCAAAGTATTATTAATATCCCGATTTAACTTCGAAATCACTGTAGACAAATACCAAGCATCAAAGAATAAATAAACCATTTTTATAAATAATGATTTCAGCCTAAATTACTTCTGTGTTACTCAATTAACGTCAATCGGCGAACACCAAAATAAATGAGTACATCTTGCACTTCGACTCTGCACCCTCCCTTTTTTTGGGGGGTCACCCTGTACACACACAGGCAGTAGCGCAATGGATTTCACTTCCTTTCCAAATATTGGGACAAAAAACATTGTCATCACTTTACGCCTGAAGAATTTCACGTTCTACTGAAGCAGATGACAGCGAGTCTCTTGAATTAAAGTGAGCAGTCTGACCTCCGACACTTCCTTTCTTTTATTGCGATGTGCGTGTTATGCGAGGTCAAAAACTTCGTCGCGGGTGTCAAGGATTGCGTTAGCGTCGCACCAGAGAAATTGTGGCAACTAAAAAGTTTTTTTTATACGCATTTTGCGAGGAATATAACGAAATTGCCAATAAAATGCACCGATAAACGTCGTTAATAAGAAACCGTGGGGTGCCCAAAAAATATGCAGTTCACAATAAAAATTTTATAATAACGAATGTTGTCCTTCCTCCACGTTTCACACTATGCAATGCATCTAACAAAACTGGTTTCTTCTGGTAGGTAATTGAAGACAACCGAGATGAATACTTACAAAAAGCTATCTGGATTTTTTTTTTAAATGGATCCACAGTAATTATTACGAGAGAAAAAAATTAAATACAGATAATTTTCATCATACTCGAGCATGATAAGAATTGTCCTTCCAGTCTTTTTTTAATTGATATGCCCACTCCGATAATTATTAGTCTTAATTATTACAAGATATTAATATTGCTTAAAGAGCTAAGAGATTGTTTATTTTTGTTCTTATTAATAAATAAATTCTGAGTCCCGAGACTTACACATTTGCGGGGTTATAAGAGTCGTACAGAATGAGGTTTATTTTTTAAAATCTAAATAAATTTGGGATCAAATTCGGTTTCACAACGATTTTATTCCATTACGCGCAGAAGCCCAAACAATGTTTTAGTACTTTAACAGAATTACCCCTTCCCCCCCTCCACTATGAAACATCCCTCCACGAGAAGAGCAGAGTGACTGCCTAACCACGAGCCAAAATTCTCAGTCATTATTAACAGTCATTCAATAAAAGCATGCATATTTGGCTTATGATTTAATAAAATAAATACTTCCAGTTTTTTTTACGAACGAAAAAACAAAATTTAAGAACGACATCATGAATATCGCAATTACTCGTCCAAGCTTCATTACCAGTTCATTTAAATATCTAAATACGTATGACGTTTACAAAAATTCTAACCCTGTTCTGTCATTTGATTTAATAAATTAGTATTATTCTGTACTAGTAAAAAATTTAAAAATTAGCCCTCGAGCTGAGAATTAAGAACGCTCCATAACTTTTTCTAATATCCACTAAAAAATAACTTAAAATGCCATAAAAACATTTGCATGCAACGTTTAACATCCGAAAGAAATATTCCTTTCGGATATTAAACGAATTACATAAATGTAACTTTGTATGGATCGAACCAAACACTGTGGAAATATTTCTCCTTCGAATTACATAAAATACAACTTTGTATTGATCAAATTAAATAATGTGGAGATACTTTTCTTGGCACTATATTTCTGTGACTCTTTCGAATTAACATAATTAACCAATATGGTGATAACAAGGCTTACTATCGGAATACGTAACAGGTGTATTTGAACTCTCAGAAAAAATGGTATCTTAGAAAAGGTTTCCCATCGTGGATATTGAATATAATAAACCTACCTGTTTTTGTCACATGTCTTGAAAAGATGATTTTAAACACTACAAAAGTTATGTCACTACCACTTGGCTAACCACGTAAAAATGATGACAAAAGCGTTTTTGGTTGTAGAGGGCAGTATGAACGACAATATCGTCCAAGGAGTTATCGGCTCAAATTAAAATAAATCGCGTGATATAGCCCAAATTTGAAAATCACTAAAATTATATGAGCATGTTGTTGTAGAGTTTTAGGAGTATCGGCGACTAAGGCCATATTTCTTCATGTATACTGTCTGTAAATTTCTTATGTTCTGTGGTCAATTTTCTGTTTGCAGTACGATAAACAGAGTTTCCGGGAGAAAAACCATGCTGCCCTGGCCTGAGACTGACTAACTTAGCCACGTTGTGAAAAAGACCCATGAAAATTCCCTTTAAAATCCCCTTTAAGCACCAAATATCGAAATAACGACAAACCTATTCTAAAGTTAATGTGTCAAGTTGGAATGGTTTATTTCAATATTATTTCAGGGATTCATCTTTATTTATTACTCAACTTTTTCTGATTAGAGTTGTTCTATTTTTTTTAATTGTTTTGTTTATTAATTCCCTGTATTAGCGTGCCACGTAAGAAGTATAGATTAACCTCCTGTTAATTGAAATCCTTCAAATGTCCTTTCATAATGCATATTAGAAAGGACATTCGGTGGTGCTGTCAAATGCATTATGTACTGTATTATGCATGTGTGTGTATATACATAGACAGGTTTCTCATAGCATGGGACCCACTTCAATGATGGATTTAGGAAATAAAAACAATAAAAAAAAGTTCATCTAAACATAGGTCTGATTTCGCCTTGTTTCGATGTTGCAGCCATTTTTGTGTTCCAGCAACTAACTGCATGGAAAATGACCACAGTGCACCTGAACACAAGCCTCCAAACGCCTCATCTGGAACTTTTGAAAAGTTCCAGATGAGGACGTTAGCATTTCACAAAGTCCGAAACAGCGGACTTTGTGAAATGCTAACGTGCTGCAGTGATGAAAGTGTATCAAGACTGGACGAATGGGACAGTTTTGACGACCAGACATGCCAATTGTGGAGCCCAATGTGCCATTGATCCCAGAGGTGAAAGTCGGCTGAAACGGTTAGTCAGGACTGATCGGCACGCTACTGTTGCTCAACTGGCCGTCCAAATGAACCATGAGGGCCACCAGAAAGGCCTTCAATACGACAGTGCAGTAAACCCTGTGGCGCATTGGGCTCCGGCCCATGCTGACGGCCGTTCATCGCAAACAACGCCGTCAGTTTGCACAGCAATACCGACACTGGACCCAGGCCGAGTGGCAACAGGTGACCTCCGATGAGTCATGGTTTCTGCTCCACCGAGTGGATGGACGGTGGCATATTAGGCGTGAAACCTCCGAAAATAGAAAAGGTCAAAGTCGAAGTGTATTTGTTTAATTGCGATCTCCAGGGTTTCCCCTATATACATCTGTAGCTTCTGAAATGGCAAAAGGCCAAGGCTGGCAAGTTTATATATGTAGGTGTGTAAGTATACGTGTTGTTATGTTGAGTATTGAGCGCCGGCACCCATGCTTCCCAGCCAGGGGTCAGGGGACACCAGGTCCCAGGTCCCCTGACCCCTGATTCCCAACGTTGGCCACGAGGAGGCACGCCAGGATCCACTTTCAACCAGAGACACTTACTGGGGCTATAAGGCAAGCTTGGGAGCCTCAAGTTTTCAACTGAAAGGAAGATAGGAAATAGAAGGTTTAGTTAGGGAGATGGGAGGGGAGGGAAAGCAGAAAAAAGAAGGGGAAGAAGAAGACATCCCCGAAAATGAAGAAGTTAGAAAAGAAAGTTTAAAGCCATTAACATAATCTAAACTTATAATACAATTATACAAACGTTGCCATGTGCTATTATCATTACTAAATCAAAACTTAAATTACAAATATACAGTGGTTGCCTGTACCAAAGTCATGGTAAAAACAATTTAACAGCTGTACGGGAGAATAATCCCCTGCAATTAGAAACCCTCGTAAAGTAAGCCGTTAAACAACAATGTCAAACTTATAATAGAGTACACAGCAATTACAAAGATATGTATCAAGCTGAAACATCAACACAGCTGTGAAGGGAGAACAGTCCCAATATTTTAGGCAAGACAACAGTATCGGTTCCAAACTAATACAGTCCAAAACCGGTGAGAGGGATGTCACATGAAGGTTCAGTCTCATATGTATCTTACAATACATAAGTTACCATACTCAAGAACAGAGTATCAAGTACACAGGTCCTAAGAGCGGTTCATACTCATGGTCCTTACACATAGCCAAACTGCCAAATAGTCTGCGTCAGTTTCCAAACTAAAACAGTCCAGAACCTGTAAGAGAAATGCTCATTTACTATACAACCTCACAAATAACATATAACTCTGATGCCCGAGAACAGACACCCGAACACGATTGTTAGCTGACTAGTGGGGGCGGCGTTATGGTCTGGGGAATGTTTTCATGGCATGGCTTGGGTCCGCTGATACCTCTGGAGGGCACCCTGAACGCAAATGCTTACCTATCGATTGTCGCCGATCAGGTATACTTGTACATGTTGACCATGTTCCCTGGGAGCGATGGTATCTATCAGCAAGACAATGCGCTATGCCATGTCACCAGAATAGTCCGTGAGTAGTTTGAGGAGAATGACGAAGACTTCAAGCTACTCCCTTGGCCACCGAATTCCTCGGATCTTAACCCAATTGAAAATCTATGGGACCACCTCGATCAACACATCAGACGGATGGATCCTCCACCAAGGAACCTACAGGAACTCCGGGGTGCACTGCAGTCTGCATGATCACAGATACCCGTAGCAACCTTCCGCTGACTTATTGAGTCCCTCCCGCGGCGCATGCTGCGAAAGGCGCATATTCTGGATACTAGGTAGGTGGTGACTGGACCCTGTATGTATCAGTTGTCATTTGGTTTATTTAAGTTTAATGTTCGAAATCTCTCTCTCTCTTTCATTTCAATGTTCTCAATTGGTGTGGAATAAACAATGGCTTTCAGATGGTCCACAAGTAAAAATCGAGTGGATTCAAGTCCGACAGGCGTGCAGGCCAGGCAACAGGTCCTGCACGACCTATCCATTTATTAGGGAATTGCTCATTCAAAACGTTTCTAGTGACATATGACATCGAGCGTAACCTTTTCCAACAACTCATTTAAATTTCCTCTTAAAAAATTGCAGTAAGATGCTATTAATCACCCAGTCAGAAAAATAGGACCGATTGAATTGCCACCAATTATTCCTGCCCATACATTCATGCTGAATTGTTGCTGGTATTTGTTTGAACAATGACATGGGGATTTTCTTCAGCCCGTCGATTAGCGGCATTGTAAAAACTGACCAAACCATCCCTAGTAAATCTCGCTTCATTAGTAAACAATACAGCGGATAGGAAATGCTGATCACAAGCACACATCCACAGAAACCAGGCACTTAAAGCTCCTCGTGTCGGGAAGTCAACTTCAGTAAAAAGAAAAATAATAATAATAAAAATAAAATAAATCTTTATCTGTCCTGCCAAGATAAATAAGTGTTACATCGGTGAGAGACAAATTCCCTTCAAGCCAGTACATTCCAGGAGATTTACTGTACATATAATACAATATAAAAGAATATAACAAGCCGAGTACGAGCTATTTTGGCTGCACGTGGAGCACCAACATTATATTAGGTAGGTGGTCATAACGTTTTGGCTTATCGGCGTACATATAATACAATATAAAGGAATGTAACAACACCACCACTGAATACACTATAGACGTGGCACACTTGTTCACATAAGCACAGCATTGAGTACACAGATATTACAGAACGCACAGAACTGTCAGGCGACAGTAGCCTGAGAAAACCATATCGCGGTTTGTTTCCTGTTAGCCTTTCAAAGTCAATTCCAATTTGAGGCAAGCTGTGGACTGATCCCAATGCCTTGGCTGGTATGAACCTATCAGGCATGTTCAGCCTGTTAGCGTTCATCCTCAGGAATTCCGTGCCTCTTAAGGTGGATGGGAGGATATGCCACTCACAAAGCTGCCAGAATCCCGGTGATGATATCACTCCAGTCATCATCCTTATTATAGTTTTCAGTGGTTTCCAGGCAATGATGTCCAGTAAACGCCGTAGTTTAAGGTATTCAGCAAGCTGCGTGGTCCTTAAGACCACGTGGTCCTTAATGGAAGAGATGGCGTTTATTGTTAGTCCACTTCAGCAGCCAAAATCAGTCGCATATATTCTCCTAATGTGGGTAGGGGTGGCTGACGCCCACAATTCAACACCATACAATATGGCCGAATACACTGTTGTTCTTATGTATCTTGCGGTTGTCGCAGTTTGTTTCACGTGCAAGAGGTGTTGTTTGGTTATCCAACGTAGATAGTTTAATCTCTTTACAAGCATGTCAACATGCGCAGTGAACGTAAGTTTGGTGTCGAATATTATTCCCAGATCTCTATGAGTTGTATGTATGAGTGTAGGTGACTTTTTGAGAGAGTACACCACCATTACAGTCTTTCTGCGGATTTGGGGCTAGGCCAAATTTATCTAAGTATATTAATAGCTCCATAAGCTTATGATTTATCTGGTCACACACTGCACTGTTAGGTAAGGATGGATGGTCGTTAAAATCTTAATATCATCTGCGTACGTGTATACATCATTCCTGCCCTCGCAGAACGGATCATCATTGCTCTAAAGAGGAGTCCGGATAAGACGTCACCTTGTGGATCTCCTGCAAGGACTGGTCTTTGGAGGATCTGACTGTCTGTATGCAAATAAATGGATCGCCAAGTTAGTAGGGACTGCAGGAACTTCAGCAGATTTCCTTTTATTTAGAAGGCGTGTTGCAGCTGACCTAGTAGGGCATGTACATTGAGACTATCGAAGGCGGCCATTATAGAACTTCATTTCCAGCTTGGAAAGCGTTCAGTATCGCGATTTGCACTATAAGGATAGTTTACCTGTTAGATATTGCATAATAAATTTGTTTAGGCTGACTGGCCAGGATCTGATGCGTCAACTTTGGCAGTAGAGCTTTCCCCAGTATTTTTCAAGAGTGTAGATGCAGTAGATATAGGCCTACAGTGCTCCATGAGGTTATGGTTTTTTTGTAATTTTTGGCATAGGGATGATAGCACACTTATTCCAATTTTCAGGGAAAATTCTATTAACAAATATAGAGTTAGAAATAGCTTGCAGTAGTTCAATTAGATATGGGCTGAGACACTTTACCATGAAGTGGGCAACCCGATCGACTCCAGCTGTCTTAGTAGCCCTGATAGTTAATGCTTTGTATCGGCGCTTCTTTTATGATAATAAGAGATTCCAGCTCATTATCAACCAACGGAACCCACTCAACCTCGACCCAACTGGTTAAGAGAGATGTTGCAAGTAAGGCGTCACATGTGAGTAGACAATTCCATGAGATACAGTTAGCACAATATAAGCATTTATTCCAGTCCAGAAAGGCTGGCGAAGTCACAAGCTGGCTCTTGCATTTGTCGTTAACATTGAAGTCAATGTAGGGTAAGCATTAACACAGGACAGCGACTGCACTGTGATCGGAAAGAAAAAACGTTTCTGGAGGTACATCGATTAGACATTTACCAGAAGTAAGTTCTTTTATTCTCTTAAAATTGATGTGGATAAAGCTGTTGGTCCCGTAAAATGCTCCACACAGTCATATGTTCCTGCTGTTGCTATCCTTCGGGTGCTGTCGCCATCATTTTCTTAAACATGATTGAGGATTCGTTATTTCAAATCAATAGTTTTGGTGCTGATGAGTCGATCCCTATCTGAAACTCGTTTTCTAAATGAACTAATTTTCCACAAGACATACATATATTCTCTGAAGGTCTTCTTATTTGTCACATGATGATTAGGGACGTTTCTTGCATACACAGAACTTGCCTAGACTGTATTGCATCTGGCAAGTCTATAAATGAGATGTATGTCTGCCATCTCTCGATTTGAATAAGCCTCCATTATCACATCAAATGCAAAGTATCAAAATATTAATAACAAGCTCCAAAGGTAGTGCTATGCCCCTGTCGTGGGAATTAACTGAAATCCCTCAAAGAACACTACGGATCTTGTTTACATAACTACAACAAGATCCTCTATCAGATATTGAGCATGAATGGAGCCAGCCAAGTCAACTCAGTTTGTGGAAACAATTGCTGGAACACAAAAATGGATGTAACTGTGAAACAAACGAAATCATACTTTGTTACATGAACTTTTTTTATTGTTTTTAGATCCGAAATCCATCCCTGAAGTGGACCCCTATTGGAGCCCACCGTTGCCCACACTTGGTCCCGTGGAGGCAGACCAGATACACCAGTATTTTAAATGGTACTCTGGCAGGCCCTGCCACCTAATTTCCTGAGATTTCAGTGGCTAGGGCCTATAAAAAAAAAAAAAAGGGAGAATTACGCTAGAATTTTGCTAGGCCGAAATGGTCGTGAGCGATTACGCTTGTGTGAGGGTAGAGTGGGGAGAGAGACTGAAGGCTGGGGGAAAAAGTCAGAAATATGAGGACAATAGAGAAGGCATCCCCAGGAGCGGCCTGTAGGACAGCCCATGCCCCACTGGGAGGAGAAAAGGGGGGAGGGGGGGGGGGAGAAGTAGATGCCGTCTCCTCCCCCACCACCAGGGAAAAGGAGTGAAAATGAGCCAGGCAAGGACACCCGGCTCAGATCGCCAAGAGGCGTATAGCGAGCTGCAGAAATCATCGTGGGATGGTGTCCCGTCCAGGATTTTAGGATAGAAGTTCTTTGGTTGATGTCCTATCCAGGGTCGATGTGAAGTCTGCATATGTCCTTAAATCGGTTTGCCTGCGTGCGGGATGCAAAAATTAGAGTTATCAAACATCCTCCACCGCAGCTTAGTCGACTCCATACATCGCCATCACCAGCACATTACACTGATTTGATCCAATCCCTAGAATGCACCTCACACGAGCTTACCGCACAGTTCTTATTCGATCTACACGTGTATACAGTGTAGATGGAAACAAGTTTCTTCCCACTCGCGGTTCTGTGTTTCATATTAACAAATTTAGGCCAATATATTCTTAGTGATTAAAGAATGCGGGGTTCAAATATCAGTTGAAGTAACTGCATGAGCCCAACGCTTTCCCTCCTGTGGGTTCAGTAAACTGCAGATCTGAAAACTGCATAGGAAACTGCCTATTGACAACGATTGTACATTCCTTATATGAGTGGAAACAAGCTTTACTCTTATTTGGCAAGACATAAACGAAAGATCCGCTTAGCATCTAACAAGTTTTGATAAATTTAGATTGGAACACTACATAGTTATATCTTTAGCTGGATGAAATATTAATAATGCAGCATAATAGAGGTTGACGTCCTGTTTAAACATTCATATATGTACAGTCATTATAAGATGAACGATCCACATATAAAAATAGAACATGATCATTGCTCAATACTGAAAGTCGTTCTGCTACCATCATGCGCTCACAGCGTTTACGTGACACGACGTCAAGAAGGAACTTATAACGTTCTCTGCAGCGGATTGCAGACAATCACAGAAAGGACAGAAATATTCAGAAAATGTTTGACTTCTGTCTTTTATACCTAATCGGTAGGAAGCCACACACACTTCTCAACAAAAGAAAAAAAAAAAAAAAAAAAGGAGCAGAGGATCTGCACAGTGATTAGAAATGGTTGGAAAGGGAAGAAAAGTATTTTGATTGATTGTCTGTAATTTGAACTAAATCCGAAAAGTATACTGGTTTGCAAAATTTAAGGGACAGTCAGGTTTTCACCTGTAGCTTCTCATAGGAGTGGCCTGGATATGAGAAAAGCATACCAAAGGAACCTCGTGAGGTACAGAAACGATGAAGGAAACAACACCGACACAACAACGGAAACAAAACAGTACAGAGGGACTTTATTCAAAAATGGCAACATAGCACTTGTTGCCATGATACAGATGAATCATTGCCAAAGATGGAACAAAGGGAAGAGGTGATCCTCAGTAGGAGACATGGCCACCCCTAATGTCGATGCAGGCTTTGCACATACTTAGCACTTGCTTGTCCATACTTAGAACAATGTTGTTGATAAGTTCTTGCGATAACGTCGTCCATTCCTCTGTCAGCGCCACCTTCAGCTGGTGAACATTTTCTGGTGGGTGTGGACGTGCCGCTAGGCGTCTCCCCAAAGCTTCCCCCATGTGTTCGATGGGATTTAGATCGAGGGAAACGGGCAGGCCAATCCATACGAACAATGTCCTCACTTTCCAAAAGCATATCAACAGCTGCAGTGCGATGGGGGTGTGGCATTATCATCCATACACACGAACTCGGGGCCAATAGCATCTCGAAACAGACGCACATGGGGAAGGATTACCTCAATACAGTATCGTGCACCGGTTACAGTATCGCCTTCCAGTATCTGGAGTTGTATACGTCCGTCCAATATGTTGAGGGTCAGAGGGCTCCGGGGATTTCTCCCATCTCCGCGTATGTGCTATGTATCGAGTGACAGTAGCCTGTCTATGACAGAGGTTTAAAATAATGTATGGGTCATGTGATATATAGTATGTTGTGCCCATTGTTCATCCGGCCTGTTGGCCGCCGTGCCCCTAGTGGTACCCGGCGTTACCATACCTAGCGACGGGGACGCCGGCCGGGTGTACCAAGAGGCTAATTATACTCTGGTAGGTCCTGCCACTTATTTTCCTAGGATTTCGGTGGCTAAGACCTAGAATAAAGGTTGGAGCGATCTCGGTTGATTTCAGTAAAACTGCATTTAAAGAGCGCTGCGTGGGGTTTTACGCTGAAAGAACTATTTCTAGAGAGCCTAAAAGGTCGGGCAAAATTTGATGTGATTTAAATTTGGACATGTGGGGCAGTCGCTGTACAAGGGAAAGTGTTGGGAGAGGAAGGTGAAGACGGGGGGGATAAAATAGGAAGGTGATCCCCCATTTTCAGTGGGCATGCCCATGCCCTACTAGAGTGAAAATATGGGAAGGCGAGGAGGGGAGAAGAGCAAATACTCCCCTTCCTCCACGGGAAATAGGGAAAAAAAAAAAAAAAAGGCTCGTCGCCAGTAGGCCATCCAAATCACCCTAAAGTCTTGTCTTTCTGTGGTGTGAGTTTTTTGTATATCACGTGCTTGTTTGAGTTCTGCAGTCTTTCTAGTCGGGTTGCCTTTGTTGTATTGCTATCATTAATTTCCTTCTGGATAATAGATCCTGGGCATATTGGCTGAGTCCTCTTGAGCGTCCTCTTGAGTGTCTAACAGTTCTTGGTTGTTTGGTATATATTGGATTGCTGTTATTAGGCGTAGTCGTAGGTCATCATACAGATCGCACTCAAACATTAAGTGTCTCCAGGACTCCGGGTTGCCACACGGACAGTCCGCGTTATCTATGATGCCAAGTTGATAAAGCGTAGCTTTAAACGGGTCGTGTCCTGTAAGGAGGAAGGTGGTATTTCGACCAGGGTGAAACCACGCTGGCGCCTTAGGGTACAGCTTGGTGACAGTGGGAAGGAATCTTCTAGTCACTGCGCCTTTTTCTGTGTCGCTCCAGCTCCTCTGCCAAATCTGGACGAGGTGGTCGGTGATTCTTCTCTTCTCATAGTTGCGGTCATTAGTGATGTCAGTGGTGAGGTCATACGTTGTAGCCGATGTGCTTCTGGCAAGATAGTAGAGCAGACTGCAGCGGGTAGCTTCGAGGTCCAGGGGGAGAACCTCTCCCAGGACTTGGAGGGCAGCCGTGCTAGTTGTTCTAGTTGCTCTCGACACGGTAAGGAGGATGGTCCTCTGAATGGCTTCGAATCCAAGATAACGCCTTCCCAAACGAGAACCTGGACCGCCATATCGCTCTCTTTCAGTGATGTTTGCGGGGTGATACCGTGTGCCAACCTCTCGCCAGATTAGCTGACGTCCAGAATCGCAGCGATTCAGTCTCAGCAGCGATTCTGACGTCCAGAATCGCTGCTGAGACTGAATCTACTCTCATCAGTAAAGAGCATCTTAAGTAATGATTTTGTGGTTGTAACCTTTAGAAATAGCGTTGGTCCTTAAGTTTTGCACACCAGTGTATATTTGCGACTTGAGCACACGGCTCGCTTAAACAGCTTAAATTCTTACCACAAGGTAAGCTATTGCAATATAAATTTTTAAATGTTTCTACAAAAAATCATTTCCATGCACTCATTTAAACATACACTGCTTCAGCGTAACTCGATGGTTAAAATTACCATATTGTTGATCGCAAGAGATTTTTAATTAAATTAATCTCTTGTTTATGAGTCTTTAGAATGGATAAGGAAGAACAGCGTCTAGGGCGTGTGTCCTTTAGAACAGTCTTGTTTCTGCCATTCACTCGCCACTATCACCAGCGATAATTGCAAGATAACGAAGGATACTGCTTCAGTTAACAAGGCGGATTATCGAAGTAATCAAGCGAGATTACTTTCTCTTTGGAAGAAGTGTTTTAACAGCTTTTATATACCCCACAGGTAAGTCGAAGTGCGGTCTAGAACCAACTGGCCAACGGCAGAAAAGATAAAAAGTGGGGAAAGAGTTTTTCTCTTGAAACCACTTAAAGAATTTGTTTTGTTAGATTTTTTTTTGTTGTTTCTACTTTTTCTTTTGGATGATTTAATTTTACCTTCGAGTAAAATGATTAGGACCCAGATCAACACAAAGAAATTGGTAAAACTTTTGTAGTAGCCTCAACACGAAAGATTAATGAAGCTATAGTAGTCTTAGTACTGTGGATAGAAAGAGAAGTCTTTTATTAACGTTACATTTTAATTTCAAATGCATTAATCAAGATTAGCTGAAGAAGGAATCAAGATGCAAAACGCAATATGGCCTCAGTTGCTGATGCGCCTAAAATCCAACAACAACTAACAACAGTTGTTAATTAAAATAAATTAACTTCTACCAGAATCCGTCCAACCCTTTTATCAGGGGAACAATTTATATTTCTGCAACTCGTATTACAGAAACATTAGTAGCAGCGGCCAACTAGAAAGATGGTAATCCTCCTCCCAAAATTTGAAAAAATAATCTTCAGAAGGCTAATAGACAGACTGAATGTTAGGACTGTTCTTACATTTTTTTAAAACTAATTGAATTATTTTCGTTTTCCCTTATTCATAAAAATGAAAAGAAAATATATTTATCTGCTTATTAATTAATTACTGCGATTATAATTTATAGAACACTTAATAAAACTATAGGTTCTCTAAACTTAGCCGTTTTGTTTAATTACCACTGTATAATATTTATTACTCTATCCCGTGTATATTTTTTTCTATATTCATGCGCTCTGTCTATAAACGATGTATATTCTGTGGTAAGTTTGGCAGTTTGCGGAATGAAAATACCAAATGTTGGAAAAGAAAGAAATCGCATACCTTTGCCAGAGACCAACTTACTCAACCACCGATTAACGCTGCGAATTGTTTCCATAACCAACGGAAACCAATTGCCGCATTCTAATGAGAATCGAAATCGAACTCAAGACCTTTCCAAAAGAAAGGAAAGTGGCGTCCTTTATACTTCCACTGAGGACTTTCTGGATGAAAGCATGTTAACTTCGAAATGTTTCAATGTTAATACGCTTTCAAGAGCTGGGAAATCAAATGCCACATGTTCATATTGAGCGTCAATTTGTTTAGGTTGTCAAAGATTACGAAGCGGGAACTGGACATCTGCTAACTTTTGAATTTCTCCACGCTGTCAGCCTCGATCACACATGGAAGCAACTTATTCAAATAATTAACAAATCGCTGGTTAAAAGAAAACTTCCTGTAGTCGGTCTAAATCTCTTTCTCGTAATTTGAATTTATGGCCTCTTATTCTGGAATCATTTATAACAGTGAAAATTCTACCCTCGTTCATTTTACTTTCAACGCTAACCTTATACACCTCAATCAAATCTCCTCTAAAGTGTTCTAGTTTCCAAGCTCTGCAGCCCACATATTCGAAGCCTTTCCTCACATGGGCACCCTTCTGCCAGTCTCATCAGGAGGGTTTCAAAATTGATAAATAATAAACTAGCCAGTTTAATAGCGCAAAAAAGATGCCACGAAAAAGTTACAAAGCGATAAAAAGCACTGAAGCCTAACTTTTATTTGCACAAAGCCCCTCTCTTGAATCCTTTTTGGCAGTCCTACAAAATCCTTACAAATGAAATGTGCAATGCAAGTTGCTATAAACAAAAGTGCTGCTCTTGAATCCTCTTAGACACTGTCTATAAAAACTTCTTTCTGGAACAGTAATTATTTTAATTCAAGCCGATGCCAATACCAGTAGCGGTCCCTAATCTAAATCACCCCTTCTGTAGCGTGATATCATTTAACTGATTAGGAAGTTATCGATGTAATGTGGTTGGCTACATAACTTTACGGTTTGCTACTGGATAAGAGGACCAGTTCGAAGAATGAGTGGTAGCAAGGTGGATGAGTTGTCAGTCTAAGAAAGTCGGGGCATGCCTAATGATCAGTTATCTGTCGAACAACAATAACTTAGCCATTACACTGTGTAACCCATTGTAATCTATCAGGAAAAAAGATTTCTTTTTGCCTGTCGTGTCTGCAAAATATCCAACAACCTGTCACAGGGCATCGAGTCAACTCGAAACTCTACGGCAGAGGATCGATATGTTTACCGTTAGTCCGACACAATCCGCCCGCCGCAGTGTTTCAAAGCTACGTCAATTCATCTCGCGTTGCAGTGGGTGAGGAAATCATCGCACGCACTCCGGAAACAGACGCTCCGTGATTTAAACGACAGCCCACTCCACTTGTGCTGGTCGTAAAAGGAAAAGTCTAAGCCTGGCGACAACAAGTGATTGATCATTTGTATCCGGAAACGATATCGGGTTACTGCATCACCACCGTCAATAATGGCGTCTCTCAAGACGCCTTGTTACAGACCACGGAATAGCTCTGATTAACGAATAATCAGCAGGCTGGATAATGTACCCGGTTGTTTCGTGTCTTCTCAAAACACGTGTACCTCCTCGCAACCGATAAAACGAGCGCAAACAAAGTCCTTGTCAAAGGGTAAACACTTCTTGAAAACTTCAAGGATTCCGTCAGGTTTCCATGGAAACGGACTTCGAATCCTCCGACGTGAAGGAGAACAGGACGAGATCTATTGATTGGTTACTGGCTGTGACCTTTAATTTCAAACTCAAAGAATAGCCTCTCATTCATCACGATCTGTTAATTAAATTATCCTCTAAATTTTCTGCCGCGATATTTTTAGGACGTTGTAGCAATGATGCCCAAACAGATTGTCTTTCCCTATTGCCCATCAATCAGCCATTTCAGTTGGCACTGGTTATACAAAAACTTAAAAAAAATTAATTTCATAACTAAAATAATTAAACCTTAAATTTTAGTTATAAAATTTAATTAATTAAATAATTTAAAATGAAATTTAAACTTGCACGGGTCACCTAATGCCCCCTAGAGCTTAAATTTTCGATCCCGTCATGCTTTAAGTTGTCGCCTAGCAACAAGTCTCGATAAACCACTTTCATAATTCCTATGGGTATGTATTATTATCTAAAAATAACGAAATTACGCACTTATTGATTAAATTTATGAAGATAAAGGTAAATAAATATCTTACAATTTAAAAAATATGTCCTGTATTTAAAAAAAAACATAAAATTTTTAATAATCAGATAATAAATGTTTTTTTTTCTTTCCCTTGAGCGTGTGTCTCGTTTTCTGATGCAGCGAATATTTATTCCAGAACATATCAAATATTTCCACTCCTGCTACCTTAATTCTATATTAAACAAGCAGTTCAAAGGCTCTGAAGTGTTATTTCATGTTCTCTGAATTGAAAACTACCCTTCCTCAATATCCGATTTACTACTCTCGTTTCCCTTCGGGGTTCGATTGGATAGAATAAATATTGTTCCATCTTCAACGTGAGTAGATGAACTTTACCAAGTTTCTATCCCAAATGTATGAAATGCTATTTACACAATATCGCTTGATCGATAATATTTTGCTCGCTTTAAATGGAACGGATCGATAGCGAATTAGGTCGTCAACACAAGCGAACTGATTAAATTCACCGCCCTTGATATTTTTTAAGCTTTTATTTCGCAGGACGTAATTGTGTACACAAGAATTGCATGTAACAGCAGCAACCCTTCAACTAAAAAAATCTCAACTCAGAAAAGTTTGTTCTTTATTCTCGCAAATTAAATCAACACGCGGAGTAATAACGGGAAAATTTCAATTATGCAAAAAACAACACCTTTTCTATATTATCAGCAATTTTTTTAAAGGTGAACGGTTGATATTGTGTACTTTTAAGAGTATAACATCTTAAGAATGTTGACTGGAATTTATGAATTTTTTTTTTAATTTTCTGCGAATTAATTCTATTAATGATATTTTATTTGTCTCGTCCAAGCGAAATAAAAACTTTAAAATCGTTAGATCCAGCAACGCAGTTAATTGTAAAAAGTGGCACAAAAAATATAGCTTCGTTAAAAACAACATTAATAAAATTAAATTCATAATGACGTAAATTATTTAATACAGTATATTAAAAAAAATGCATGCGCTACGTCTATAACAATCTCACTTTACAGTTATTGAATAACTTGTTGCACTTACTGGTAGGATATTGGTACTGTCAAAACTTAGAATTATAATGAAATTAATTAAATAATTTCCCCGTGATGTGAGGGGAATGTGTTTGAACAACTTCCAAGTTTTATAAAGGAGAAGTGTTTCCAAAAATGCTGCAAATCAAAATTCCCAGGCTTTTAAAATTAAGTTCTGTTGGTTTAAAATAATAGTGAAAGACAATTATCTAGTATCTTTGATCACATGCAGGTACAACAGTCAGAAACGAATTTTCCCTGCAGCTGGTTCATTGGCTAGAATAATCATTTAGATCGGAGACTGCGTGGTGAGGGATTCATTTCGGAATACCAGCTGGAACTGCTTTGGCTGTGTCGATGTATTTCGCTGTGGTTGATATTCGACTACTTAGTTAATAAGCTAAGAAAAATTTTCTCGATGATATTACCATCTTTGGTGATTATTCTTATAAGAAATATTAATTACCAAGATATTAATTACAAGAAAAACTTACCTTTTTTTTTTATATTTTGCTAATTAAATGATGGCGTCACTTCCGAGCTATTTGAGTAATATCTCAATTTCAGTCTAATAACTGGAGGAACCAGATGCTTGACTTTAATAACTGCCATGGCAGAAAAGTTTTTATTACTTCCAACTTCTTAATCTTCCCGTTAATTTGGACAACAATTCTTTGTGGCCAGTGTGTTTAAAGAACTTTTCTACCCACATATATTCGCTTATATTTTGATATTCGATTATTAATAATGACAACACAAACCTAAAGAAGTCAAAATGTTAGACTTCTACCACATAACGTGTTGACATATTATCAATATTGATGCTACGAAGTTTATACACATCAGGGCAAAAAAATACCCAATTTATTTATCGATTCCGTCTGATAATTTGTCCAATACTCTTAAATACTTCAATCCGGTCATCAACCAGATGCTTAATTTCCAAAGATTGCAATTACAAAGCCCCCATTGGTAGAATCGCTGTCCTCCTCCACACCGGGTGGAAAAGACCTGAGTTTGAGTCCCGTCAATGACGTGAGGAATATATATATAGGCCTTTTTCACAACGTGTATGAATTAGTCGGTCTCTGGCAAGGGTAGCAGAGTTTTTTCTCCCGGAAACTCGGGTTTTTCGTCCAGCAAACAGAAAATCGACCATAGAACACACCCGATTTATAGACAGTATACAACGAGCAATATGGGCTTAGTCGCTGATGCTCTTAAAACTACAACAACAGCAATTAAAAAAGTAGGTTCCTAACCCTGCTACCTTCAGCTAACAAGCTGGATACACTATTATTATTATGGGCATTTTATTGAGGAGAGCAAGATTCACACAAACTCACACCCAGTTTAGAATTCTCATGAAGGAGATAATTTTGGTTCTTGTACAGATGGTGGAAAGAATAATTGGCATCACTTGAGTATCACAGTTCTACGAATAATGCCACATGTATGTAACTAGACTATTCATAAGACTATTCCTTAGAATTTAATGACTTCTGTCATTGACTATTCTTGCTAATTCCTTTCAACTATGTGTACGTAGATTTTAAACTGGTAAGCCAAATGTGATAGAAGATGGATTTCTTGATCAGAAATGTCGTTCTCAAATAAAATTCATATTCCAAGTGCTTTTAGTTACACACCCGATACTTTCCTTCATGCGCCACGTTTCGTTTATATTTAATAGCCTTCCTTGCACTCGTATTAAAGTCTTAAATATTTTAGAAAGCGCAGTTTGGAGAAATATAAAATACACTTGGGAAATTAAAGCTCTAAAAATTAAATTAAACAAAAAGTAAAGTGGAACTCACATTTTGATTGCATCCATACTGTGCCAGTTGGAAGGTGGAAATAAAAACGAAAAACTTTTAACAGTTGAAATATTATTCTGGCTATAAATTCTACTTTACCTTCTTTTTGTTTCTAATCTACAGAAAAAGAATTTCGTTTCTAAAAGAAGTTGCAAACTCCATTAGAAAGTTAAGAGAGTTTGCTCAATAACTCCAAATCCAGGGCACAAAAAGCAAAGGACGAAATACAGAGCCGTGTAAATTCGTAAATTCTCATTAAATGCTATTTTAACCCACATGATCTCATTACATGTAGAGAATGAGAACAATTTTTAAGCTAGTTAAAATTAAACTTAAAAATATAAAAATATATCACCATTACGATTATAATATTTTCATATTAACCTCTGGCATATAGCCGTGAAGAGTATTGTGTCCATTTTGTATACAATAAAGAGTTCTTTTTCTTCTTTAACTATAAAACGAAGTCTATTTGTACATAGACGGAGATCCTAATTGGCACGTTTGTCCAAGAGCAGGAAATGATATCATAAAACGTTCGCCCACTATATTTTGGAAATAATACCCCTTATCTAAAAGTACCATAGAGTATTTTAGTCTTATTTTGTTTCATACGCGCTTTACTGTGCCCGAAATTTCCCAACATTCACTTTTGTCAAAACAATTTTGAATCCGACTGCATCATTCAGTATGACTTAAACCAAAGGAGAAGAAATTGAGTTCGAAATTCCAGTTATTGACCTCGATTTCCCATCAGCCTGATTTCATGCAGCCGGTGGATAGTTTTCATTAATTCGGAAACTAATAAATATTAAATAAAATGTTTTCTGAAATGAAAGCAGACGTATGCATAAAATGAAAATGAATGAAGAGAAGAAAAACAGTGTTGCCCTGCTAGAAAATATGGTTCACTTATCCAATTTTGATCAGTGACTCCTTATTTTTTTTCCTGGCAGAAACCAGGCGAGAATCGGAATCGGATTCTGGATGAATAACTGCGAGATCTCGCTTTTAGTTACTTATAGGCATGCAACGTAACGTAGTCCTTCTGCTCATTAATTCTGGACCACTTCCAAGAACTCTTTGTACACCTACAGTTGAATTTTTATGTTTTATCCTGTTTCTTAAAAGAGATAGAAAAACTTCGAGTTTACATTGTATTCTGTTTGGATTCTGCGTTGATCTCCTAATTACCAACATAATTTTGACAGCAAACGATAAGCGAAAAGTTGAATGTTGTAGTTTTAATGAAGGCAACAAAGCTTTTTTATACATTAGATCGTGTTAGTCTACAGATGAAATTACTCCAATTTTGAGTTACCAACTTAAATTAGAAATTTCTAGAGCTGCAAGAAACTAGAGAATTGTTTCGTGATACTTTACTTATAAAAGCCAGATAGAGAATGAACAGATCTATAAATCGTTGTTTTGGGCAATGGAGAAAAAAAATTATTCACGAAATCCAATTGAAATCTTCTGCAAAAAAAATAAGCTTCCAATAATTACAAAAGTAGCTTTGTTTTCATTTGCTCTCGCCTTAGACTTACACAACAGATCTTCGTGATGTTTTCCTTGGGCAGAGCCAATAATAACCCTCTGTCTGTTGTCAGAGAGAAAATAAATTGTGTCTTTCTGTGTGTAGCTATATCCCAAAGGTTTTCTTCGTTCCCATTGTCGAATTCTTATCAGTGGAGCACACATTTTCCCTAACAAAGTATTCGCTACACGAGTTAAAAACAAAATACGCGCAATTTCTTGGATTAAATACGCGCATTCCTGTTAGAAGTGGGTTCTAACCAGAGAGCAGATTAAGGGACGAAACTGTTATCGCTACTTTGTTCATTGAAGTGAATATCCCACATCTAAGTAAGACAAAGAGACGAAAGTGCCTGCATACACGCATGTGTGTGTGTGTGTGAGAGAGAGAGAGAGAGAGAAATGATAAAAGCTAGCAACCCTGTCTCTTATTTTTTTAGAATTATACACGTTAGGAAAAGGACTTGAAATGTTTCTAATATATGGTGACAATATAAATGCATATTTTATTAAAACATACACGTACACATACATAATTTAAAAATGAATCGGATTAAAACATCGAATAAAATTCATCATAAAAAGTTAGCGTAGAGCCAGCAAAAATAAGATGTACATGAAATTTTATAAAATGAATTTTCAATTTATTTAGATAAAAGTTTATAGTTTATAGTTTATAGTTTTCATTTAAGCTTCACTGATATAAGAAAATTTATCTAAATTTCGGTATTCAGTGTTTGATTATTGTTTTAGAATGACAGAAATCACGAATCAAATCCAAATACATGAGTCCAGGTGAACAATGCAACATTATGGCTCAAGATCTTTGGAGGAACTTGATCTTAAACGAAGATCAGGTTCCTTGCAATGATTTGCAACACTTTTCCACACCTTCTTAACAAATGTCATTGTGGATGACGTTATGGAATCACGAATAAAATTCAAATACATGAGTCCAGGTGAACAATACAACATTATGGCTCGAGATCTTTGGAGGAACTTGATATTCCTTGCCAAGTGGCATGCTGAGAATGTATACAAATTTGTGATATGTATATTTTTCGTTCGTTTTGCTTGTTTTTGTAAGGTTCCTTTTGTTCTACAAAAGGAACCTTACCAAGAAACTATTTCATGTATAAACTGTCCGAGTCTTCTTAAAGAAGAGTTAATGTTCTTTGAGAAAAGTCAGGAGTCCAGAAGTAAGATTGAAAACTCGCAATAGAATCTGAATTTTGTAGGATACCCCGACAAATACCTCCAGAGATTGATTTTCCTTACAAATAATCACAGAGTCTTTAAAAGTACTTCTCTCGCTACCTTTAATCCTCCTGCTCTGTCTTTTGGATCAGGACAACTCTTAGTGAAATTAAAAATATCATTGATGATTATCAATGGCGAATAACAATATTCTTCTCTTCTGTTTAAGTTCTGCGTGCTCTGTTTCATAATGATACTTACAAAATTGTAGAATTCGAATTCCTGCGAGTGGAGCCACTGATAGATGCTGCATCTTTCAGGAAACACTTGGAGATTTCATGAATAAAGAATAATGCGCGAACGTTACTTCTGATTAATACAAACCATTGTAAGAATACAGCGAAAACCTTTTCGGTTTCCGTTGTAATCCAACGCAACATTTTTCATTGCTTTAGTTACCTGTAAAATTCAACAAAATGAACGAACGGGCCATCTAAGAGTAAAAATAAACGAGGGTCAATATATTTTGGCAGGGAATGTACGCGTAACGTTGCTGAACTATTACGAATGCCAAAATATAATAATAAATGAACAAAGCATATTTCTTGAGACATTTAAATTCATTAAAACTACTTTTAATCAATGAATTTCTCATACAAAGTGTATGAAAAAATAAATGATAATTGCTGGATATCTATTTTTCCGATTTTAATTAAATTTGGAATAGTTCGACAAATATAAAAGGTTCAACTATAAAATTTCATGAAAATCCAACCAGTGAAAGTCCCTCTGATACATGCGAACGGACGGACAGACTTGGTAAAGACAAAAGCAAACGCGTCTAATAAAAGGATGCAGCTATTTTTAGTAGGAGTGCACATTAATATTTCTTACTGTTATACATTTGAAGTGGGCGCTATTTGGAAGTTCATGTTTCAAGGCAGTACCTGACTTTCCAGAGAATTCATAAATAAATAGCGGTGCGGGAATATCACTTCTAAATACTTGCAAACCAACTCAAGCAAGCGAATTCTGCTTTAGATCTTCAATTTCAAAGAGAAAAATATACGTATGACACAGAAATTCGAAGTTCCTAAGAAATTCAGTAAAACACAAAAGGAGAAACATTGGATTTAATAAATATTATTAACATAAATATTCTTTTTTATTGCAAATCAATGACAGTTCTGTGCCTTCTGCCATTTCTGTAATCATGATGGTACACAGTTATATATTGTTCTAACCTGATAAATTTGATTATTTGCATGTACGTAATCAATTAATGTCCGGTGTCAGATAATTCCGGTAGTTTCGCACTAGTGGCACGCTTCTGTAATTGAAATGCCGGCGATTGCTCTGCTGAGTTTCACAAATTTTCCACCGATTTCGCTTCCACCTTCAGTTCGTTTTGTATTTGGTATGATCCGATGTATTCTTTTGTTTTTCAGAATTGTTCTATAAGTTTGATGTAGTTAGAAATGATGCAATAGCTGATAAGAAAAGCACGTGTCTCTAGTGTAACGCATCCGCATTACACTGGAAATAGCTTCGTGGAAAAGAGCAGTCAAACGGGGTTGTCTCGATTCCAGAAGCGAAAATAAAAAGAAAGGAAATGGAGAGGACATAAAATAAAAGGTGAGAGTATGAACGAAGAAGATAAAGAGAGGATAAACCTGTAGTAGGTTCTTCAACCAAGTTCAGCTGCGTATGTAAACAAAAAGGGGCTCTGCCCCTACTGCGATGTATTCATCCTACGTCTGATCTTTGGCACCATTATCTTGTCTCTTTTCAGTATAAAGTGAGATTGTGCCGAGTCCATTTCTCTACACTCACTGGCCAAAAAATTCCGGCTGACTGAATTTCTTCCTTTTGTCTTGCTCTAACTTTTAAGATGGTTGCTTTCGACGCATCAATTATTTCCTTTGTTTTTGTCAATTGCGGATCCTTGCTAAGCGTGCTCCAGCAATTAAGCCTTTTTGAAATCAGAAAGATCACCCGTCACCCCCCCCCCATGACCAGGTCGACCAAGAAGCCCTGGACAGCTACAATATTTATGTGAGACCAAGGAATTTGTGATCATACTATGCATAGTGTACGTTTAATTATCTGTTGACCCCAATTGTAGAACGTTTCTAATTTTTTGGCCAGTAAGTGTATAAGGATATTAAGTTGTCGGAATCGTACAATGTACAAGGCATTTACCACTTCAATAATTACATATATGCTTAAGAATTAGTTAAGCTTTGACTCAAACTGTAAGAGTATCTATGTGAGGAAGTTAACCCTTTTGTTAGAAGCTCCGAATATACGATGCATTTGGATGTCAGAAATGACGATATCTTAAGTAAAGCAACATCTAGGCTTAAGTAGTCTCAGCATATTTAAATTGTCATCGAACACCGTGAAAATGGCTAATAAATTTACAGTGTATTCATAAAAATGCTGATGAATAAGTAGTGGAGAACCCGAATTATAAATGACAGATATAGGTATGGTGATTCCTAACTGCAGAGGATTTTTTTTTTTTAAGTCACGTTAAATAATGTTTATAAAGTTTCATGTGTACCGAAACGTAAACATGATTGCAAGATGCATACTTTTAGTGATGAAAAAATAACGCTGGCGTTGATTTTTTCTGACAATGTCAAATGAACCTAGCAAACAGCTATTATGTCTTGTTTTTTTATTATTTCCTGAGCTTAGACTTTTCAGTATTTCTTGGGTGACACTTACTCCATCTATGAGCGAAGCTGCTTCGACTTAATAAAAAGCTCAAACAGTATAATGCCATTAAGCGTTTGTAAAATGCTCAATGTTTCACGGCTGAATCATTTTCATCAGTGAGCGCGTTCGTGTGCACGCGTGTGTGACGAGATGATAACAAACGTAAAAAGGAATCTCCGCTGAATATCTGCTTAAGTTTGAGTATTGATTAACATTTGCTACTACACGACCGGCGCTTTGTTTCTAGTGATGCATTGGAAATCAATATCGACATTCATTACGCTGTGAATTTTTCTCCGACTCGCGATGTTCAGGGCCAAGACAAAAGTCGAGGAAGACGAAATTCGAAGCAGTAATAAAATCGTTTCCAAGAAGATATCACTGCATTATTCAGCTCGACATTGTCGTGAGTCATTGACTTCCAATCTGATGGTCGCTTGAAAGTCTCTTACATTGGTGGCTCTCAACTTCTTCTTGGATACAGAATCGTGTAAACTGCACCAAAGCTACTCAAGCTATAAAACAATCTAATTATTATAAAAATGAAAATATATTTTCATTTTTACCATAATTAGAATCTTCTCCCCGTAAAATACATAAAGTGATTTCACTAGAAACTCCTGTAAAAGTTGGTTTGAATAAAAAAAGAAATGAAAATAATAATTCATAAAAAAGAGTTGTCCGGATTACACTGCAGCACCAAAAAATCAAAACTTTGAGTGCAATGTTTGTGCTGCCATCTAGTGAATATATCTTGAAATTATAAATAAATTTTCTGTATTTTTTTACTACGAAATTTCGGTCTTGAAATCTTTATTGCTACTAATGTTCTGTATAATATAAATGAAAAATGTGAATAATAATACATTAAAAATATGATCACTGAATAAATAAATAGAAATGCAATTAAATTATTAATAATTTTAAAATATTATTTCTCTAATTCGTTCTGCTTTTTCTCCGACCGTTTTAGTACCTCTAACAGGGAAAGGCAGAAGGTGCACCAGCTTTATAACCAGAATTATACACTGCCCTACCATTTATATCCGGACACCCCTCCATGGATGATGAAACAGGTCCTATGCATACAACATGTCACAGAACCTGCTATAAATATACACACTGGGCTTCGAACAGACAATTGGAAAAGTGTACATGCAAGATGGCACATTCAGCAGAATTAATAGACTTCCAACGTGGAATGTTAGTAGGATACAACGTAAGCGAGCGTTCTGTACGAGACATCGCAGTCACTCTGGGGATCACTAGGTCAACAGTTAGTGACGTTATATGCAAATAGCAGAGGAATGGGGCTGAATCTGCCAAAAAACGGCCTGGTAAACCCCGAAAACTAACAGGAGAATTCTGCGAAGAACTATTCGCCAAATCTTAATTTGCCATTGTCTTAAGTCACACAAACCCTCTGTGCGAGTATTGGGACTGATGTCAGCACTAGCACAATACGAAGGACACTCCATGATATGGGTTGCGATGGTCGTGCAACTGTTCATAAGCCATTGATCACCTCAACAAATGCTAGACGCAGATTAACATGGTGTAAGAAGCGCGAATCCTGGACTGTAGGGCAGTAGAAAACAGTACTATGGACAGACGAGTCGAGTTTCGCACTCTACCAGTCTGATGGCCGTTCCTGAGTGTGTGGAATGCCGGGGGAACAGATTCTTCCTGATTGTATCCTCCCAACAAGGAAGTTTGGTGGAGGCATTGTCATGGTTGGGCTTGGGCCCATTTACCGTTATCGACAAAACCATGAATGCTGTGCAATACCAGGACAACCTGGACAATTATGCACTTCCAACATTATGGCAATACTTTGGGGAAGGCCCATACCTGTATCAGCAAGACAACGCGCAACGCCATACTGCTCGGGTCGTAACAGAGCGGTTTGAGGACATGGGTGTGGAAAGGTTGGATTGGCCAGCCCACAGTAATGATCTGAACCCTATCGAGCATCTTTGGGATGTATTGGATCGTCGGATACGTGCACATCGAGATCGCCCAAAGAACAAGGCCGAACTGTTTTTTTTTTTTTTTTTATATGAACCCCAAACACGAGAGGTATTGGAACCTATAGTACTTAGTACCGCGCTTGGGTTGGAGGTTGAGAAGACGAAAGAAGATATTTGTTGACATTGGACTTGAACTTCTGTAGACTAATTTTGGGGAAATACGTATGAAGGAAGGTTGTTCCAGAAAACGGCACTTCAATGAATAAATGAGGAAGATGAAAAGTTGGTTCTGTGGGTTTGAAGTTGGACAGTAAATGGATGTTGACTGGTTGTGGTGCTTGTTCGGACTGCTTTGGAAGAGCGAGTGGGAATTATAGAAGCTAGTTCAGAAGAACAGTGCCCATGGAAGTATCTGTAGAAGAGGCATGCAGCAGAAACAGTGCGTCTATGAGAAAGCGAGTGGAGAGACTCTGTTAGAGATGAATCATTAATTAACCTAACTGCCCTCTTCTGAATGGAATCAAGAAGCCTGAGAGAAGTTTTGGGGGCACCACCCCAGATGTGGGGACAATATTCCATGGCAGGGCGGATTTGAGATTTATACAGAGTGAGCAGCTGTTTGGAAGAAAAGTAACGCCGAGAGCGAAAGAGAAAACCAAGTTTTTTAGATGCAGAGGAAGCAATATTTGTAATGTGCTTGTGCCAAGAGAGATTAGAAGTCAGGGTAATCCCCAAAAGAGATATCAACTTGCCTAGAAATCAGAATGTCACCAAAGATAAGCATAGGAGCAGAAGGATCCTTTTTGCGAGATATAAGAGAAGATTGAGTTTTAGAAGGATTGACATCAACTAAGTTGTCTTTGCCCAACTGGAGAATTACCTGGAGATCGACATTTAAGGAATTGGTAGCAGATATTCGAGAAGTTGAAGCTGATTGAGCAGGACAAGTTTTTTCAAAATGGAAAGTGGAATGCAATGTGCTATCATCAGCAAAACTATGAATAGGATTTCCAGTCAATGGAAGAAGGTCATTGATATACAAGAGGAAAAGAGTGGGGGAAAGAACTGAACCTTGTGGGACACAGGCATTAGTGGAGAGTTAGAAGACAGCGAGCCATCTACCATCACCCACAGTGAGCGATCAGAGAGAAAACTGGATAACCAATTACTAAAAACAGTTGGCAAACCATAAGATGGAAGCTTGTTTAGAAGACCTTTATGTCAAACACGATCAAAAGCCTTTGAGATGTCAAGAGCAACTACTTGTGTTTCACCGAACCTTTCCATTGAATTAGTCCACAAATGGGTAACATAAGCCAGAATATCACCAGTGGATCGACACTGACGGAATCCATACTGGTGATCGTTGATCAGACGGAAGGTTTCTACGTAGTTTAAGAGTTGGCAATTAATTGATTTCTCCATTACTTTAGAAAGAGTAGAAGTAATTGCAAGAAAGAGTAGAAGTAAATGCCGAACTGGTGACTGCGTTAAAGGCCGAGTGGTGGAACATATCACCTGACATTTATAAAAAGCTGGTTGAGAGTGTCCCGCGAAGATTGAAGGCGTCATAAAAACAAAAGGTTTCAACACAATAAAAGCTTATCTTTTTTTTGTCTAAAGGCAGATGTCCAGATATTAATGTTAAGGCAAATCGTGACTGTGTACAGCCGTGCGGTTCAGTGCTGTCATCGATAAAAAACGGACTCTTCGCCTACAGCACCAACACAGAGGACCATGGATTCGGAGGACCTCATCTCTATACCTAGTACAGTCATGGTCTCGTTCCTGATGATGAAAAGTTCTGTACCTCCAGAGAAAATAATGCTACCCCATCCCAGAAATCCACCTCCAACGAACTGTATTCCTGTATTAACACAGGGTTGTATTGGATTAATCTTTCACACCACACTAGAATTCGATACTAGAAGAATATGAATGCAGGCTACACCTGAGTCAACTGTGTAGAGCACATGGCGTCATTCTTCGTCAGTCCAATTGCGATGCTCGAGTGCCCACATTCCTCTGTCTCTACATTATGAAGCACTCGATAGAACACACACCATAAATCTTCTCGAACAACGGTACAAGACATTACACTTTACAATATCCGTACACTTTTAAATATCTAGCCTTTACAGCGTACTGTAACACACTACAATGTATACTACGCGGATATGGGCGGGGCCTGGTGCCGTTAGACCCTAAACACACTTTACTTTACGTAGATCTTCTCGGATAAGTCCGTGTTTGTGCAGGTTTCTGATACGGTGTTGTTAATGATCTACGACCTAGAGTATACGAACGGCCTGGAATTCTTGGAGCTGATTCCGCAACTTGCTGATGACATTTTGTGACATCCTTGGAAATATATTTATTTCCAAGATATTAAATATTAATCATAATTTAGAAAAACTTCAAAAAAACGGCAAATGATTTTTATGTTCAAAATTATGTAAAGAATCGTGACTGTGTTAAGCGAGCTTTAAACATACGTACCAACAAGACCAGAGTTTTTTTTCTATTACACGAATCACCAGTTAGTCAGTTGTAAGAAGAATAAAAGATGCTGAAACTCCCTACTACCACTTCGTGTCATCCTCGACCGTAAGGGCCTTTAAGAATTAAAAACTATAATGTCACTGATGGCCTATACTTAATTAATGCAAATTCATTATCATTGAATGTATTGAAGGTACATCCGCTCTAAATACGCGAATCCCTCTGACTGCAACCATACGAGGGGGGGGGGGGGTAATTCACACATACACAAATATGTGTGTTTTTCACACACACACACACAAGTTTGGTTGGTATGATTGTTAAGATCACGTGGAGATTTTCGGAAATCTGGCGAGGAACCCAAAATTTATAGTTTCGTTTCTGGTGGATGAACTCATAAGTAGGAACGGGCACAAAGCGCCGAATACCCACGTCCATCACAGCACAAATAAAGTTAAATTATTTTCAGTTGTTTTGTAGACGTTTGGTGGTAATGCTCTGAAAATTAAGATATTTAATAATTATGACACGCTAAAATTATTTACATGTATGTACTGATAATTAAATTCACTGGGTCATGTTCCTTAGCCAACCTTTCCACTTTAGCCACTCAATTACTACAACTGTCGCGAGCCGGTAATTAAAATATTATAATATTATGTTCTGTGGCTAAAATGTAAACAGTTAAAATATAATTTTTAAATAATATTAAACTGGTTCAGTCTTGTCTGTTCAGTGAGGCGTAACTCAAACAAACCAAATCCTGTTACTCGGGCAAGTGCCGCCATCTAGTGATAACATAATGATTCAGATTCTGAATCATTCATAATCCTTAAAGATACGCATCTCTGATACAAATTATGATATTGTAATTTTGAGTTACTTATTTTTTTCCTCTCTTTCTCTGTCTACTCTTTGTTTTTTTTTTTCTCTACTTTTCTTGTAAGTCGATTTTATAATACAGTTACAGCTAAAAATGTTCAGCAAGAGCTGCCATCTAGTGTTGATGTGGTGACTTATTAAAAGAAAAATTCTCAAGAGCTAATTTACATATTATTATTAAATCCCTACTGGATGTGTCAACCTTTACATAATGACAGTACAAAAGAAAGCATAATCAACACTGCCCAACATTACCCGAATATTCGTTGCCAGTGATTCACATATATAACTAAATATCAATATACATTAAAAAATAATAATAATAATAAAATAAAGGTCAGAGATTAACAGCAAAAGCTCGACAGTTTAAAATGTAAAAACAAATAACTACTGAGCAAGATTGAAAATATTTTTTTTTAAAAAAAGATAAACTAAAGCTAATTAGGATAATTAAAGAAAGAGCAGACTGAATCGATTCAAAAGGTCACTGCCTCACAATTTCTTGATCTGTAGCGATACATCGAGACTGAATCTTCTATCCCATGGAATCTTGAATGGATGCGAACTCTGCATTACGATTGACCTAATGACCAAATGGGTCAATACCATTATCCTTCACACTGCTACCACGATTGGCTAGGGACGTGTTCAACAGAAACAAATCAGCAGCAATTAAGAATATATATACCAGTATATATTCTTAATTGCTATATTCTTAATTGGAAGAATGGATGGACGGTGCAGTGGGTAGCGCTCATAAGCTTGCTTTCTTTCATCATTTGCTACTACTAATACTAATTTACCTGCAGTTATTTTGGAAGTTTTCTGGCCGTTCTTGGGGAAGTGGTCGGGGGTTGGGGTACGTGTTTTTTACCATTAATACTTGGGGAAAAAACACCTAACTCTCGACTGAGACATGCTCAATCAGCGAAGGCATATAGGACTTTAGGACTTTATAGGACTTCAGTCATATAAAAATTTCTACCACGGGAAGTACTTCTAAACTACAGCAGAAGTGGCATCCGAGATATGAGCAATGTTATCCCATGAGCAGTGTAGGATTTACATATAAGCTAAACAAGCTGCAGCTTAGGGCCTCACGTTCCAAGGGGCCTCGTTCCATCTTAAAAAATTCTTTTTTAATATTGTCACAGGTGAACAGTAAGGGAGAAGGGATTCATACATGTTATAGCTTAGGGCCACAACAAGTTTAAATCCGGCCATGCCCATGAGCAACCAGCGAGAGTCCAGTTAGGTGCAATCATCTCAGTGAAAAGTTTGAACACTTGAGAGTGCTAGGATGGTAACTTTGTAAAGCGCACCATCTTTCACTCTAATGAAATTCAAACTGTTCTTTATGCTGAATAGCTACTTTATTAGGTACGATACCCATTTTCATGAAAGGAAGCACTCCTACAGTAACATCTCCACATGTTCATACCATGCCAGATAAAACCAGGTGGACAGTTTTTTTTTTTTTTTCTATAAACCCCAAACACGAGAGGTGTTAGAACCTATAGTACTTAGTACCGTGTTGGGTTGGAGGTTGAGAAGACGAAAGAAGATATTTGTTGACATTGGACTTGAACTCCTGTAGATTGTAATTTTCAGGAAATACGTATGAAGGAAGGTTGTTCCAGAAAACGGCAGTTGAATGAATAAATGAGGAAGATGAAAAGTTGGTTCTGTGGGTTTGAAGTTGGACAGTAAATGGATGTTGACTGGTGGCGGCACGTGTTCGGACTGTTTTGAAAGAGGGAGCGGGAATTATAGAAGCCAATTCAGAAGAACAGTGCCCATGGAAGTATCTGTAGGAGAGGCATGCAGCAGAAACTGTACGTCTCTGAGACAGCGAGTGGAAGGACTCTGTTAGAGATGAATCATTAATTAACCTAACTGCCCTCTTCTGAATGGAATCAAGAAGCCTGAGAGAGGTTTTGGGGGCACCACCCCAGATGTGGGAACAATATTCCACGGCAGGGCGGATATGCGATTTATACAGAGTGAGCAGCTGTTTGGAAGAAAAGTAACGCCGAGAGCGAAAGAGAAAACCAAATTTTTTATATGCAGAGAAAGCAATATTTGTAATGTGCTTGTGCCAAGAGAGATTAGAAGTCAGGGTAATCCCCAAAAGAGATATATCATTTAGCCTAGAAATCGGAGTGTCACTAAAGATAAGCATAGGAGCAAAAGAATCATTTTTGCGAGATTAAGATAAGACTGAGTTTTAGAAGGGGTTTGTTTGGTTTGGATTTTAGTGGCGCATTAGCGACTAAGGCTAAAATGCGCCAAAGTTTTAGAAGGGATGAAATCAACTAAGTTGTCTTTGCCCCACTGGAGAATTACCTGAAGATCGGCATTTAAGGAATTGGTAGCAGATTTTCGGGAAGTTGAAGCTAATTGAGCAGGACAAGGTTTCTCAAAAGGGAAAGTGGAATCCAATGTGCTATCATCGGCAAAACTATGGATAGGATTTCCAGTCAATGGAAGAAGGTCATTAATATACAAGAGGAAAAGAGTGGGAGAAAGAACTGAACCTTGTGGGACACAGGCATTAGTGGAGAAGTTAGAAGACAGCGAGCCATCTACCATCACCCACAGTGAGCGATCAGAGAGAAAACTGGATAACCAATTACTAAAAACAGTTGGCAAACCATAAGATGGAAGCTTGTTTAGAAGACCATTTTGCCAAACACGATCAAAAGCTTTTGAGATGTAAAGAGCAACTACTTGTGTTTCACCGAACCTTTCCATTGAATTAGTCCATAAATGGGTAACATAAGCCAGAATATCACCAGTGGATCGACACTGGCGGAATCCATACTGGCCGTCGTTGATCAGATGGAAGGTTTCTAGGTAGTTTAAGAGTTGGCGGTTAATTGATTTCTCCATTACTTTAGAAAGAGTAGAAGTAATTGCAATGGGACGATAATTGGATGTGAGGGATTTGTCACACTTTTTAGGAACTGGCTGGATATGAGCAAATTTCCAAGCAGAAGGAAAAATACCTTTGGAATAAGAAAGTGATAAAAGGCGGCAAAGAATAGGAGTAAGTTTAGGAGCACAGGTTTTGAGAACACGTGGAGAAATACAATCGGGACCTGGAGCTTTCTTAGCATCAATTTTCATCAAAATCTTACTGATATCCTTTTGACGGAAGACCACAGGAGGCATTGGAATGGAGCGTGTTGGGAATGGTGGGAGGTGTTTTACCAAGATCATTAATACATGAGTTGGAAGAAAAATGGGATGCTAGCAAGTCAGCTTTATCCTTGGCTGAACTGACAGCAGAACCATCTGGTTTGGACAGAGGTGGGAGCTGAGATGGGCAAAAGTTGCGGCCAATAGCTTTGGCAAGAGACCAGAATGCTCGGCTACCATTCAGGCAGGAAGCAAGTTTTCTACTCTTAGCCTGTTCAAACTCTAGTTTGGACTGATTAATAACTGCTTTACAATTGTTGCGAGCTTTGGTGTAGGCAGAAAATGAAACTGAAGAATGAGAAACAAGTCAATTACGATATGCAACATTCTTCTCTTGAACAGCCCATTTATTGGAAAATAGCACATTTGAATAGCACATTTATTGGAAAATCAAGGTTTAGAGAAAGGACGAGATTTTAAAGTGAAGTGTGGGATAAAGGATTCCATTCCTGCAAGAATAATTTCACTGACACATGTGAGCAAACGTTGACATCAGAAGTTTTGAAACAGTAATCCGACCAAGGAAAAGAAGAAAAGTAGTCTCGCAGATCATCCCATTTTTTGTAATTCCAAACAACACGAGGTTGGGAATAGCCATGAGATAAAGGTTCCATTGGAGAAGAGACAATAACCAAGTTGTGATCTGAAGTGCTTAAAAGACCTCTCACTTCGACCGTGTACTTAGAAGGGTTGTTTGTGAGAAAAAGATCAAGCGTATTGGCTGTATGATTAGGATTGTCCTGTATTCTTGTACGTAAATGAACAATTTGTGCAAGGTCATTAGTAATTGCAAAAGCCTCAGCATCCCGACCAGCTGGGTCGGTGTGACTAAAAAACGGAAGCCAGCTGGAGTTGTGAATATTAAAATCACAGAGGAAAATTACCTCACTAATAGGAAAGTTGGACTGGAGAAAGTCAAGTTGCAAAGGGAGGAAGTCAAAGAGCTCCAAGTGATTAGTGGAGTTGGGAGAACGGTAGAGACAACAGATGAATTTGACACAATGAGGTAGAGAGATTTTAAGCCAGAGAAGATCAAAGAGAGGAGATTCCAAATTGCCAAGTCTCTGACAGGGAATATCAGAACGGACATATGCACAAGTACCACCTTTGATGCGAAAGGAATCATACAGCGAATAAATTGAGCATCTGAGATGAGCAGTAGTTGAATCAACCAATAACTGAGATTCTGTCAGAAAAAGTACATGGGGTTTGGCAGATTGCAAGTGGAAATGGACATCGTTGAGATTAGAGTTGAGACCACGTATATTTGTGAAATGAATTAGGAAGTGCTTGGGAGGATTAGATCTTTTCGCAGATAAGCTTACTCTATTAGTTTGACAATTCATGGTCTATTCAATAGTAAGAAAAAGTGGGTGGGACATGCTGTATGAAGTAATGAAATTTTTGGATATGGTGTAAACATGGTAAGAATATACCCAGATCCTTGACATAACGTGGCCTCGACAATGCTCCCCGCATACACACTACTCGGACTCCCTCCACTCACTATCTGGCAGAGTAGAGGTAGCACAATTATACACTAGCTGATCCGAAAGCCTCCTAGCTAGTTACCAATAGGTTCGGTCCGGTGTACTAACTAGCGGCCGGCCTGCGAACACCGTTTTAGAGCTGTACCCTCGAAATGTAAGGAATATTGGATCTCGCCACGATGTTCATCATAACCTGAAAAGGCATCAGTCATACTGCATGATGGAAGAGGTGGGGAAGGGTTGACCGGAACTTAGCTCTAGGGACTAAACATGGGTTCCACCACTTCAAGCCTCCAATCAGCAAAGTGGTGGTATTGCACCAGTTGATGAGAGTCATCTACCACCTAGGATACGTAAATACGTAAGGATAATCTTTATTTGTCCTACCAAACTAACTAAAGTGTTACACTGATGAGTAACAAATTCTCTTCACGGCAGCAAATGCCAGGGTATGCTGTTTGTAATTTTTTTTTTTTTTTTTTGAAAACCCTAAACACGAGAGGTATTAGAACCTATAGTACTTAGTACCGTGCTTGAGTTACAGGTTGAGAAAATACGAAAGAAAATATTTGTTGACATTGGACTTGAACTTCTGTAGACTGTAATTTTCAGGAAATACGTATGAAGGAAGGTTGTTGCAGAAAACGGCAGTTGAATGAATAAACGAGGAAGATGAAAAGTTGGCTCTGTTGGTTTGAAGTTGGACAGTAAATGGATGTTGGCTGGAGGCGGCACGTGTTCGGACTGTTTTGAAAGAGAGAGCGGGAATTATAGAAGCCAATTCAGAAGAACAGTGCCCATGGAAGTATTCGGTAGAAAAGGCATTCAGCAGAAACAGAACGTCTATAAGACGGAGAGTGGGGAGACTCTGTTAGAAAGGAGTCATTAATTAACCTAACTGCCCTCTTCTGAATGGAATCTAGACGCCGCAGAGAGGTTTTCGGGGCACCATCCCAGATGTGGGAACAATATTGCATGGTAGGGTGGATTTGCGATTTTTACAGAGTGAGCAGCTGTTTGGAAGAAAAGTAACGCCGAAAGTGAAAGAGAAAACCAATTTTATTAGATGCAGAGGAAGCAATATTTGTAATGTGCTTGTGCCAAGAGAGATTAGAAGTCAGGGTAATCCCCAAAAGAGATATATCATCTTGTCTAGAAATCGGAGTGTCACCAAAGATAAGCATAGGAGCAGAAGAATCCTTTTTGCGAGATATAAGACAAGACTGAGTTTTAGAAGGATTGAAATCACTAAGTTGTCTTTGCCCCACTGGAGAATTACCTGGAGATCGGCATTTGAGGAATTGGTAGTGGATATTCGAGAAGTTGGTTTTTCAAAATGGAAAGTGGAATGCAATGTGCTTTAATCGGCAAAACTATGGATAGGATTTCCAGTCAATGAAAGAAGGTCATTAATATACAAGAGAAAAAGAGAGGGGGAAAGAACTGAACCTTGGGGGACACCAGCATTAGTGGAGAAGTTAGAAGACAGAGAGCCGTCTAACATCACCCCAGTGAGCGATCAAACAGAAAATTGGATAACCAATTACAAAAATCAGTTGGGAAACAATAAAATGGAAGCTTGTTTAGAAGACCTTTATGCCAAACATGATCGAAAGCCTTTGAGATGTCAAGAGCAACTCCTTGTGTTTCACCAAACGTTTCCATTGAATTTGTCCATAAATGGTTAACATAAGCCACAATATCACCAGTGGATCGACACTGACGGAATCCATACTGGCGATCTTTGATCAGACATAAGGTTTCTAGGTGGTTTAAGAGTTGGCGGTTAATTGATTTCTCCATTACTTTAGAAAGAGTAGAAGTAATTGCAATGGAACGATAATTGAATGGCAGAGACTTGTCACCATTTTTAGGAACTGGCTGGATATGAGCAAATTTCCGTACAGAAGGAAAAACAGCTTTGGAATAAGAAAGCGAGAAAAGGCAGCAAAGAACAGGAGTAAGTTCAGAAGCACAGGTTTTGAGAACAATTGAAAAGAAATTTTAACCCCAGGGGCTCACATTTGGTGAGTATGGGTTTGACACACTCAGGGTCCTCAGCTGGATATCATCATTCTCTTCTCTTTCATGGTGATTCCCTTCTACCTCTCTCTCTCTCTCTCTCTCTCTCTCTCTCTCTCTCTCTCTCTCTCTCAGGGTAATTCAGAATTTTTTTTTGGCTGGCACAACATAAGACTCAAGCTTGCTTGCACCATACAGCTAATAATACTAATAATAATAATAATACCATCAGGACCTGAAGCTTTCCTAGCATCGAGATTCGTCAAAATCCATCTGACATCCTTTGACGGAAGACCACAGGCGGTATTGAATGGAGTGTGTTGGGAATGGTGGGAGGTGTTTTACCAAGATCATTAATATACGAGTTGGAAGAAAAATGGGATGCTAGCAGGTCCGCTTTGTCCTTGGCTGAAGTGACAACAGAACCATCTGGTTTTGACAGAAGTGGGAGCAGAGATGGGCAAAAGTTGCGCTTTGGCAAGAGACCAGAATGCTCGGCTATCATTAGGGCAAGAAGCAAGTTTTCTACTCTTAGCCTGTTCAAACTAGTTTGGACTGATTAATAACTGCTTTACAATTGTTGCGAGCTTTGGTGTAGGCAGAAAATGAAACTGAAGAATGAGAAACAAGCCAATTACGATATGCAACGTTCTTCTCTTCAACAGCCTTAGCACATTTATTGGAAAACCAAGGTTTAAGTAAAGGACGAGATTTTAAAGTGGAATGTGGGATAAAGGATTCCATTCCTTCAAGAATATGTATGTATGTATGTATGTATTTAACTGTCGAAGGGTGGCACCCGGACATACATCCATCTCCACCAATTTATCATATAATATCATGTTCTCATAATGGCCTGTTAGTGTAAGTGTGTGTACACGTGTGTGTAATGTGTTATAAGTGAAACAGGCTACTCTGCCACCAGGTGATAGTCCATTGGGCAATTACCACCTGGTGCCCATCCCTGGCACGAGGAGCTATGCCTGGATCTATTAACTCTGGCTGTGCATATTGCACCTAAATCCCGCACCCACCAGTAAGGGTGCAAGACTGGTGGGTGTCAGCAGTCCTGCTCCTGGGGTGCCCACACCCAAGAGCCAGCAAAAAAAAAAAAAAAAAAAATGCACCAACTAGGAGAATACATCTTACTAGTGAGTGCAACAATCCCGCCTCATGGTCATTCCACAAGGCCAGCCAAAAAAAAAAAAAAGAAAAAAATTTCTCCCCGCCTCCAAGACAGAATGCCTATCCATCCAGAGGAGGGGAAAAAAAAAAAAAAAAAAAAAGGTCTTTAGTCAGTATTAGTAACCACATGTATACTCCTTTTATTAAATGTCAACCTGCAAAACCGTTGAAATTCTACAAAATTCCTTTCATTAGACAGCCAAATTAATTCAGAACCCCTAATAAAATTAGGTACCAAATTAAATAAGTGTAATCTAAATTCATCATATAAATTGCATTCATATAAGATATGATCCCATGTTTCCAACCTTCCACAAACACAGTAAGGATCTTCCACTAAACCAAACTGATGCAACTTACTCTTTAAGGAACCATGCCCGTAATCAAACATGAGCATTCCATACTTGGATAAAACCAGCGATGCAATTTGTTATTAAAATTTGTTATTAAATTCAACACTATGTATAAATAAATAAGTTACTCTACCAGTACTACTGGAATCCCAACGGTCCTGCCATAATTTAATTAATTTCACCAAAATTTCTTTCTTCTGTTTGCTGACTGCAGAAGAAACTTCATTAGTAATCCCCAGAAATGTAATTTGTATTCCTTTTCTTATAAAATAACAAAAAGCTCTATACACGACTGTTAAATCCAAAGGCAATACCCCCGCAATCACCTGTAGAGCATTAGTGGAAACAGTCTTACAAACACGCAAAATAGTTAACAACATTATTCTTTGTATTGATAATAGTTTTTGTTTAAATTTTACATTGGTTTGTTTAATGTAGCCCAATCAGTCAAATCCTGAACAATAACTTCCATTCTACTTTCTAATACTGTTCTAGATCTTCCTGTCACGCACAAAACCAAATCATCAGCATAAGCCACCTTATAACAATTAGGGACTGTTCTACTTAACCACTGGTTTAAGACCAGATTCCATAAAATAGGACCCAAAACAGATCCTTGTGGACAACCGCGATCAATAATTCTATTAAAAGTTAAATGTTGGGATCTTATAATAATCTGTCTATCCATTAAATAACTTTTAATAATTTGGTATAACAAATTGGGACAATTTAATTCTCTTAATGAAAAAAGCACACTTTGATACCATACAGTATCAAATGCTCCTTCAAAATCTATAAATAATGCTAACACATATTTCTCACCAGAATTTACACTAAAATTAATCAAATCGTGTAGGGCATCCTCTGTTGAACTATTTCTCTTAAAACCATATTGATATTTAAAATGAAGATTTTGTTCGTTGAACAATTTCTCTAGCCTTAACAACAACAATCTTTCCAATATTTTGGCCAAATTTGCTAACAAAGAAATGGGTCTATAACCCCTAGGATCAGTCAACAATTTGCCAGGTTTTTGTAATAATTTTAACAGAGCAATTTTCCAAAATCCTGGAAAAACTCCTTTCAATAAACACTTATTATACATATTAACCATTATTTCTGGACACAAGTCAACAAACTTTTTAACACAATTATTTTCAATCAAGTCTAAACCTGGTGTTTTATTATCCCCAACCTTAGAACATACAAATTTCACTTCATCAATATTAAACAATTCCATCTCAGATGATCCAGTGTATTGTTCATTCCCCTGTCTAATTTGTTGCTGCTGTACACTATCTTCCCCACAATTGTCATTCAAAAATAAAGTGCTAGTAATAGTAGCAATTTCAGAATACCAATCAGTAGACTGAGTATCATTTGAATACACAGTATTAATTAAATTATTAACATTCAACTTATTTCTAGTTAACTTAAACAACAATCCCCATGGCTCACTATTTCCAGTAGTACAAACCTTCAAGAATAATTTCACTGACACGATCTGAGCAAACGTTAACATCAGAAGTTTTGAAACAGTAATCCGACCAAGGAAAAGAAGAAAAGAAATCTCGCAGGTCATCCCATTTTGCATTCTTGTAATGCCAAACAATACGAGGTTGGGAATAGCCATGAGATAAAGGTTACATTGGAGAAGAGACAGTGACCAAGTTGTGATCTGAGGTGCCTAAAGGTCCTCTCACTTAGACTGTGTACTTAGAAGGATTGTTTGTGAGAAAATGATCAAGCGTGTTGGCTGTATGGTTAGGATTGTCCGGTATTCTTGTAGGCAAATGAACAATCTGTGCAAGGTCATTAGTAATTGCAAAAGCCTCGGTATCTCGACTAGCTGTGTCGGTGTGACTAAAAAACAGGAGCCAGCTGGAGTTGTGAATATTAAAATCACCAAGGAATATTACCTCACTGTTAGGAAAGTTGGACTGGATAAAGTCAAGTTGCAAAGAGAGGAAGTCAAAGAGCTCCAAGTGATTAATGGAGTTGGGAGAACGGTAGAGAGAACAGATGAATTTGACACACTGAGGTAGAGAGATTTTAAGCCGGAGAAGATCGAAAAGAGGAGATTCCAAATTACCAAGTCTCTGACAGGGAATATCGGAACGGACATATGCACAAGTACCACCTTTGAGGCGAAAGGAATCATAAAGCGAATAATTTGGACATCTGAGATGAGCAGTAGTTGAATCAACCAATAACTGAGAATCTGTCAGAAAAAGTACGTGGGGTTTGGCAGACTGCAAATGGAAATGGACATCGTTGAGATTAGAATTGAGACCACGTACATTTGTTAATTGAATTAGGAAGTGTTTGGGAGGTTTAGATCTATTTGCAGACAAGCTTACTCTATTAGTTTGAAAATTCATTGTGTATTCAATAGTAAGAAAAGTGGGGGGACATGCTGTATGAAGTAATGAAATCTTTGGATATGGCGTACACATGATAAGAATATACTCAGATCCTTGACATAACGTGGCTCGAGAATGCCCCCCCCCCCCGCATACACACTGCTCAGACTCCCTCCAGTCACTATCTGGCAGAGTAAGAGGTAGGAAGATTATACACTAGCTGATCCGGAAGCCTCCTAAAGAGTTACCAATAGGTTCGGTCCGGTGTACTAACTAACTGCCGGCCTGCCAAAACCCTTTTTAGAGCTGTACCCTCGAAATGTAAGGAAGATTGGATCTCGCCATGATGGTCATCATAACCTCATAAGTCATCAGTCATACTGCATGATGGAAGAGATGGGGAAGGTTTGACCGGAACTTATCTCTGAACTCCTCTGACCGGAGTATAAACAGAAAAATTATTATTATTATTATTAAACATGGGTTCCATCACTTCAAGCCTCCAATGCAGTTCACGAAAGATTTAAGTGAGTTTGAACATATTAGTCTGCGTGAGATATTAGTCTGTGTCAGATTCGTTAGTGGTTGCAGGGTTTTAGACGCATCAGCCACACTGAAAAATACCCATAAAAATTCCTCGCGTCGTTGACGAAATTCGAACTCGGATCTTTTCCTCCCGGTGTAAGGAGAACGGTGATTATATAAACTGTGCTACTCACGAGGGAGGATTATACTCTTAGTTAAGGAAAACTGGGGCGGTGGAACCATTTTGTCCTGTCTTTTTAAGTTGATCAACAAGATTTCGCCGGATGGTGCCATTAATGCCAGAACACACCTCAACATCGGAGATCAAATACACCCAGCAATGTAGTATGCTTGCTTCTATGGATGGGGTAATTTTGAAATGATAATGCAACATTTACTGCATCAATTGTATCAGAGTGTTTGTAGGAAGAATAAGCATCTTCCCTGGCCAGCCAAATCAGTATGCTTAATCTTATCGAACATGTGGTCAAATGACTTATTAACAGTCATTTGACCACATCAAGAATTGACAGGTTTACATTAATGTTATGGTACAATATTACTTCTATATTGGCACAAAGTCATTTTACTGACTTTGTGCCGAAAGGTGATTTGGGCCAATGGCAATAAACACTATTCGTGTATGGTCATAATAAAGTGCATATTAATCTAGTTTATTGAGATAGGAAATTAGTACAGGTCACAGAGTGGCGACTACAAAATACATGGCTCTCATGGTAAAATTCCAGTTGGAAGATGCTTCAAGTGTTAAGGTTATCTGTAATAACCAAAATAGCTGCATAATTTACTATTCCTACTTTGCTTTGAAATTAATCATGTACATCAACAGACATTAAGTCATTGACTAGCACTGGTTCATTAATCAGTGATCGGGAACTGCTGTGTTAGAACTAGGTGACACTTTTTCCTGGTTAATGGACTGTGTCACACACAATAACCACAATATGTTATGTAAAGTAAATTCAACGTAACTTCAGTTGGCCACTTGTTACTTCTCGTCATGACTTATGTGAAGCAAAGGCTAATAATATCTTGTTTTTGTGACTGAACTATAATTGCTTTTTTACTCCTCCATTACCCATGTCCTAAATGAAGCACGATCATGTAACAACTGTCAGACAGCTTTTTTAATTATAAAAATTAATTTTTTAGCTTTTTACTGAATTTAAATAGGTGTTTTGTTACGATTTGCAAAACAATTATAAATTATAAAATATCGAACAAAAATAAATGAGAGAAGCAAATGTTTTCATATTTTTGAGAATATTCAAGGGCAAATTTATTAGTGTTGAATTGAAACACCTTGAGAACATCTTTTTGTCAGGTGTTTTTTTGTTTAGGTTCTATGAAGCTAGCAATGCCCAAGTTCTAGGGCAAGATTAAGACAGTTCCTGCAGATGTAAGTTGGTGTGAAAGTTCAGTATGTCAAATGTACACACTATTTGTTCGTGTGGTGTCTGCTAAACACCGTGAAAAAGAAAGTTCTCTTATATTGAAATTAACAAAATAATGTATAATTATTTAGTTAATACTGGGGAAAGGTGTACAACTGGATTTGATTTTATTTCCAAAAGTGTAAATATCATAAATTTTAAACTTAAATGTACTCTACCAATAGGATTGATCACGGGACTTGCCTCCAAACCAATGTAATAACTGGTACTTGGCTTTACTGAGTGCAGAAAAAGTCCTTCTCTTCTCATCAAGCCGTTTAATCAACAAGAAATGAACTCTCAAATCAATTATGTAGTGCTGATTAATATTTAATTTGATCGCTGATGCACTCTAGCTGAATTACGTACAGATATCAAGATCCTCAGTTCTCTTTGCTCCTATTCAAAACAACTATACTGACTATACTGGAGTTTGCTTCTCCTATATGGAACCCACAATATGCATACTTGATACAGCAAACAGACTCGCTCCAGATGAAATTTATCCACTATCTTTCCAGATGTAACCCCATGTTTTATCACAGAATCTTCTACCGGAATCTCTGTTCCTACTTCAAACTTCAATCTCTGAAAACTCGGCGAACTGTTCTTGATTTAAAACTGTTGTACCACATCTTCGCTGGTTCAACCTACCTGCAGGATCTTCTATGCCATATTGACCTTCACGCTCCAGCGGTGGCTACTAGAGAGAAGACTACATTCCATATCGGTAACTCTAAATTAGAGATATCCAGGAATTCCTTCTTCAAAAGAAAATTGGCACTCATGAACAAGTTTGACTTGGATATGGCTGTGAAAAAGAAACAGTTTCGCAGAACTATTTGGAGTAGGTTCACTGGCTGATGGGTGAGTTCTGGGCTAAAGATATCCTCATTAATTCGTGAGTGTGTGATGATGTATCCTGCAGCAACCTGCTCTACGCGATTTTTCATGGCGCTGGACCTGACGTCATGAATACCTTTTTTATTTCCGTTAATTGGACTTTTTCCGTTTGAATGAACTTTCATTGTTAAATATAAAATAAAAATTATTTTTTGTATGTTTGTTAAATAAGGAAGATTGAGTTGTAACCTTTATACATGCACAGTGCGGAAGAAAGTAATGAGAATGAATTCAAACAATCAGTCTGCTGACGCGGCTAGTGAGAGCCAGACGGTGTTCAAAGCTGCTAAGTTGACTTTTTTATTTATTGATTTGAAATTACAGTTTTTGTATAACTTTTGATTTAAAAAGAGCAGTATAGCGTTTTTTGTGTGTGTGATTTTCTGATTAATTTAGTGCATTTATTCTTTACTCGGCCTTGTAATTGCATAGAAAACCAATCGATTTCTGCCAGCATTAATTCGACAGGATCATTCGAATCTGCCGCAATTGTTTTCATATCGATAAAGCAGATACTGGAAGATTCTACGTAACTTGTAGCAGTGTAATCAGTATCAGTAGAGGATTATAAACTATAAATTATAGCAGGGTAAAACTCCAGATTGGGGTGCTCCATCCAACATGGCGGCTAGCAAAACAGTGATTGACAAGTTGTAACTCCGCCCACTGTCCTCCTAGGTTGATATGACTAGGGTGTTTTCCCCCCACTTGACACCGTTTTTAGATCGCGAACTCATTTTCCAATTAAAAAATAGCGGGATGAGGGGATAGAATAAACACCCTACTTAACACAAGCACCTCCCTCATCAATGGCACAAAACAATCAGAAAGAAAACGCCTTCACAATAAGCACCCAATCACAGCACTGAGTGGGATGTACCTCCACCTGTCAGTCACTTCTTTCCTTGCCATGTCGGATGGGGTACTGTAATCTGGAGTTCAGCATATAGCACTACTTATGTGTTTTAATAATTTAACTTGTCACGTAGATCGTAAGGTACGACATTAATATTCGTAGAGATTTTAGAATTGGTGATTTGGTATAAATAACTATAGTGTGGGAGTTCAAATCACGTGGGTGGCAATAGATAGTTCAATTATAACTACTTAGATTTTACAAACGTAATTTTTTAACTTAATACATATAACTTAAACTTGATAGGAGATACGAAATTAATATAACGTAACTTGGTAGGAGTTAAAACTCGATACTGAAATATATATTAGTAATAAAAAGGAAAGTTAAAAATTATAACGACTGTAACTAATATTTATTGGTCAATGCAGTTGCAGAGCAATCATGCATTACAACCATAATGTGTATAAAATATTGAGGATAATAATAGAAAAGGTAAATCAATCAATCAAATAATACCATTCAGGGATTTAGGAAAACGCTTGTCTGGGTTTGTTATCGACTGTTATTGCAGTCTTGTCTAGATGATCCTGCAATGCTTCTTTAACCAGTGACTCCATTATTTTCCCTGGAACACAAGTTAAACTGACAGGTCTGTAGTTACTTGTCACCTTTTGAACCTCCTTTGTGAATTGGTGATACATTTGCACATCAACAGCCCAAGAGGACCTCCCTGAGTCCAAGGAAGCTCTCATAATTATGGCTAAGGGTTTGCTTACTTCCTTTGCTGCCTCCTTTAATATAACTGGATACATTAGAAATACCAGATCCTACCATTACCGGTGCCGAAGCACATCCATGGCTAGGATCTTATTTTCCGGCGTCTGAATCTTAGGTAACAATTATTTATAAAAATTTAAAATTTTAGAACTCAATTTTTAACTCAAAATAAACTTGTGACCACTTAGCCTATTCTGAGGAGCAATACATTTGGACCAGGTCTATGTATCCTGATCAGCATAGTTCCCGTCCCTAACCACGGGGAGGTGGGTCGCCACTATCTATCAGGGCTCTTTTATTAAACATTTCATTAACAAATTTGTTAAAAAGAGCAAAATTGTTACAATCTGTGAACAGAATCCCCAGACTATCCTCGTCTAATACTCCTACAAGCATTTCTAATCTCCTGCGTATGTCCAAGTATGCGTTGCATTCGAGCATCAGATGTTTGGAAGTTTCATCTTCTCCACAAACACACAATCCAGAGCGATGTAATCCGAGCTGTGACAACTTATGTTTCAGGCCATGTCCAGTTAGTAAAAAGCTCGCTCTTAGCCCAAACTGTAACCAGGGCTTTAACCTACAATCAACCAGTCTTACATCAGGCAGGAACATATATGTTTGTCTACCTTTTTCACTGGTTTCCCAACTCGCTTGCCAAAGACCAACTATCTCAGTATTTATTCTTATCTTCTCGTCTCGGACTTCATTCCTAGAGTATTCTCGCCCTTCATCTGGACAGGAAGTCACACCCAGTATAGTTTTTCTAATATTGTTCTTGGTGAAGTATATTAGCCCTCTTAGTAATACTTCAAAATAAGCAGGTTTTCGTCCTGCCAGTACCTGGAGTGCATCACAGGAGACTGTACGGCATGCACGTGTAGTTCCGAGTAAAGCAAATCTTTGAGCCTGTACGAGATGCTTTTGTATTATGGTCTTGTCGACTCGGTGAACCCATGCACCAGAGGCGTAAGTAAGTATTGGGACAAATAAACACTGATATAACATGTTCAGGGAGCGTCCTTTTATGCCCCAATCTGTCCTTACTACTCTCTTGATCTTAGCGGACATGCTCGGTGAAGAACAGCCGCTCCTCTAACTGCACACCCAAGTATTTTGTCTTTTTGGCATAACGTATTGGTTCACCTTCCAATTGTACAGTAGGGTGTTTGTTCATGCTCAGTTTACCCTTCATTAGAGTCTGGACAGTTTTTTCCTTAGATATTTCTAATTTGTTCAACTTGGACCATGCGCTCAATGAACTCAGCGCATTATCTGCTCTGGTCTCCAATTGGGAGCGGGAATTAGCACTGATTAACATCACTAGATCGTCCGCATACGCTATCATATCTACACCAGCAAATCTGTTTTGGAGAAAAGTGTCAAACACCATATTCCAAACGTATAGACCAATTACCGAGCCTTGAGGGCATCCCCGGTACATAGGCCTGATAATCTCACCATAATTATTTCTTATGATCACATTCCTTTCTTTGAAATAATTCTCACATACTTGGTATAAGTTTTTAGGACAATCAATTTCTCTGATCCTAGCTAGGATACTCACCCACCAGAGCCTGTCAAAAGCACCACGGAAGTCAATAAAAACGGCAAGAACATACCTATCATTGCTTCCCTCAACAGTGCGGACTAGTCTGTATATAGCGTCCTCCGTGCTTTTCCCAGTTTTAAATCCAAACTGGAGCTCAGAGGACATAGACTTTCTTTCATATCTAATCATTATACGACTCACACAGAGTCTTTCATATACTTTGCCCAGCACCGGATAGAACTCATCTACCCCACGTACCTACCTTTATGTTTAACGTCAACAATTTCTCCTCCACTTTGCTCTGTTATTACAAAATCACTTAGCTCCCTGTTAGTTTGATAAACTTCTGGCATTCTCTTCCTTGAATAACTCATGTGTGAATATAGATGCAAAATACTCATTCAGTTCAATCAGCTACCTGAGCATGATCATCAATAGTCAACCCATCTATGTTAAGTGGTCCAATCTGATTCCTCCCTTTCCTTCTATAGTTTCATAGTAAAGAACTCTGTGCTGTTTTTCCTTTGCCAAAGATTTCTCATGTGCCTTTGCCTGCCTAACCTCTTTTGTGACTTGCTTACAGACTAGCTTATATCTGCCATAGGCTTCCGTGTCACCTGATACTTTATATGCATCCGATACATTTTTCTTATTTTAATTAACATCATATAGCATAAGCAACAGATACCCAAAGATTGGGAAACAGGAACAGTAATCAATTTACACAAAAAAGGCTCCGTAAATAACCCTAACTACAGAGGGATAACACTGCTATCAACTGCTTCAAAGCTATACTCTAATATACTAAAGAATAGGAACTTAATAAATACAGTGAACAATTCTCAGAAAAACAATGTTTGTTCAGAAAAGGGAGAAGCACAACAGATGCCGTTTTCTCATTACAACAAATTTTGGAGAAAAGAAGAGAATTCAATCTACCAACATTTCTACTGTTTATTGATTATGAAAAAGCATATGATAATATAAATCGAGAAAAATTTTGGCAGATTCTATGTGAAGAAAATATCCCAACCCAACTCCCGAAAGCGATGCAAATCCTATATAAAAACTCAAAAGTCTGCATAAAATATTTTAATGGTCAACTCTCAGACCCAGTAACACCAATAAAGGAGTCAAACAAGATTGTGGACTATCACCAAATTTATTTAATATCTAAATCAATAAAATTATTAAAGAATGGAAACGAACAATTAACAACAGAATAGTTGTACAACAGGAATAAAATCCAAACTATATTATATGCTGATGATCAAGTTATAATTGCAAAATCAAAAGATGAACTAGATAGCGGCAAATGAACTAAATAAAATAGGTAAAAAGTACGAGATGAAAATCTCCACCTCAAAAACAAAATCATGTAGATAAAACGCACACAGAGTCAAAATTGTTATTGATGACAAAATAATAGAACAAATACCTGACTTCATCTATTTGGTAAATTTAATATCAAAGACAACCATGCCAAACTACAAAAATATAATAAAATGAATGGAACGATTAAACACCACTTCGGAAAACAAGTGACAACTGAAACAAAATTACGACTGCATAACACACCTCAAAATCATCCCTCTTCTACAGCTGAGACTTGGGTCATAAATAAGAAAGATGCACACAAACTAGAAGCAGCACAAATGAGATTTTTAAGACCGTTATTAGGATTTGCAAGACTAGACCACCAAAGAAATTTAGATATCCGTGAGAAATTAAAAGTTGATAACATAGTAAATGACATAACAAGTTCCAGTCAATGTCTGGAAAGTAAAAATCTCCCATTATAAGACATTCTGATTTACTGGCCCACTATTTCTCTGCACAATTGCTCATTAAAAAATGGATCAGCCACCTAGAAAGAATGAACCCAGACCGGATCCCAAAATTAGCCTTTAACTACAAACCTACAGGCAAGAGAGAGATGTGGGTGGACCAAGACAACAATGGCAAGATCAAGACCACCTCCAAGAGCTACAACGGAACAGGTCTGAAAACATAAGCCAGGCCAAGTTCATGACATTTTTCTTCTCTGCCACGAGCCTCATTAATTCATCTGACATCCAATTAGGCCTAAACCTTGAACAGTATTTCTTAGTTGGAATGAAAAGCCTAGTAGCTTCCAAAATTTAGTCCCTGAAGGCTTCCCATTTAGAATTCAACGTTGGTAACATCATCAGTTGATCCCACCGTACAGAAATTAAAAGCTGAGACCCCTGTAGTCACATTTACAAAAGCCTTCCCTTTAGCCTGATGGTATTTACATCTTCAATTCCCACATCAGTACATTGCAATCAGTCACCCAGTGGTTACTTTACCTAGAAATTCTTAATGCATTAATAATCACTGCTGATAATCAGATTGAGTATCCCTCTGGTTGCCTCTCGAACATGTTGCTGTAGAAAACAGTCATCCAATAAATCCACCACAAGTCTTGCTAGTGTGCGACCAACCACAAGTTCCAGTCAATGTCTGGAAAGTAAAAATCTCCCATTATAAGACATTCTGATTTACTGGCCACCTGATACTTTATATGCATCCGATACATTTCCCTGCACAGTTGCTCATTATACTCATCACTATTATTAGATATATGGTGCACGTAGCCCGAGGCTTATGTGCAACAGCAAAAAAAAAAAAAAAATATATCTGAATTAGCCTGTGAGAGAGAGAGAAGTAAAAGGGAATCGCCAAGAAATGGAAGAATGATGATATCCAGCTCAGGACCTTGGGTGTGCCAAGCCCATACTCACCAGATGTAAGCCCCAGTAGGCCTACAAACAGACACTTTTCCTTTCTTACTGCTTGTCACACCAAACAGACTCAACATTGCATTGTCCACCATCAATCCTATGCGCTTCCTCAGATTTCATTACTTAACAGCATAACCCCTCCTCCATTCCTGTACACATTGTACTCCCCGAATTCCAATTCTGCACTGCTTCCATCTGTGACACCACATCTCTGATATCCCGACAATATCTGCCTTTGATGTCTTGACTAGCACTTCAAGCTCTTCAAATTTATTAACTATACTCCTAGCATTGGTGTACATGCAAGTTATACATGCACCTGTTTCTACTCTTAGTTACCCTAACACAGCCATATTTACTTGTTCCACGACTCCCAGCAGACCTGGAAATCTCCATTGCCTTGCTTTCCAGGCTGCTGCTGATTCTAATAGAAGCAGTACAAGAATCACTTCTTCCTCTAGCCACTGTTAACCTTTTAGTCTGTGTATCCCCATCCCCCCCCCAAAGCTAGCAATTTTCCAACCCACCTAACACTGCCTCGATAGCATCCCCTTTGTTTCGCCAGAGTTCCAGCACTATCGCTAGTCTGATCTTTGCTTCGCAGCTCTATTTTTGGGTCATGATTTCCATTTTAATACAATTAAATTAGCAATGAAATGTAAGATTAATGATATTTTTGATTAATTGATAATACAGTACTATAGTAAGCTAATAGATTCCTAACATTGTGCTTCATATTACACTATCTAGTTTTACATTGTACCTTTCACTATGAGTTCAAGATATATATACACATCATATATGCGGTGTTGGCGCATATCATACATGCGCCAACACCGGGAGTCTTAACTTCCAAAAGTCACTAGTTAAATTCAAAATAAGAAGCTAACGAACCCCTACTAAAGCTATTTAATATTTTTGTAAAACAAACAATGTATAATTCACTTGTATAAGGAAATGGTCAAGCTACACTATGAGTACTGTATACAGATCTGGAGGCCTCCTTTCAGAGTGCTGCTAAAAAAAAAAAAAAAAAAGTACAGAAAACGGCAACAAGATTAGTGAATAAAACAAAGGGTTGCTCTTATGAAGAATGGCTTAAGTTATACAAATTATTGTGTCTGGAGACGAGGCACTTGCAAGGTGTTCTGATTGAGGTGTATAAGGCCTTGAATGGTTTGAGCAAGCTCAATGCTGATGGGATGCTTCCTCTTGCCCAGATTTGCCTAGGGGGAAATAAATTCAAATTTAGGAAAGACAGTTGTAGGCCAGATGTGCAGAAATTTGCCTTTAGCCAGCAGGTGGTTGATTGCTGGAACATCCATGTGTCATAGAAGTTGACAACTTAAATAAATTCAAGGCAGAACTAGACAAACATTTGAAGCAATTGGATGGGCAAAATGGGAAGGGTGTTTTTTTTTTTTTTTGGCTGATGCTGTATAAGCTTGCTTTCTTGTGTCATATGCCTCTACTAATTCTAATAAGTGAAAACATGGATAAGGAAGATAACTGCTTACTCAGCTCTCTAAATTTATCCCTAAGGAACCAATTACACTTGTTACAGCCCTAAACTTGGGAAAACTCATTTGTGGTCATCTACTTCAAGGATCATCTGTTGCATCTTCTCTGCTCTCTTTAAAACACTTAAACCCTGAAACTGTGGAATATTACTAAGCTGTTAGTAACATTCTGCAATTCTGCCCAGACACGATAGAAGGGAGTATATGATGCGAGCCTTGTCGATCAATTCGGTCCTGGAAAGAATGTGCAAGGCTCAAGGGATAGAATTTTTTTCAGCCTGGACTGTACTTGTTAACAGGAGAGACTGCTTCTATAGGGATGGGATAAACTTAAATAGAAAGGGTGCAAGAATATTTGCTGATATTATCTAGGCAGTGTTAGGTGGGTCGGAAAACTGATAGCTTGGGGGGATACAAGGACTAATAGTTTAACAGTAGCTGTAGGCAGAGGTGAAGGTGATTCTTGCACAACTTCTATTAGAATAAGTAGCGACCTGGAGCGTGGGATGTTGGGGGTTTCGGGGACGGATGGCAGTCATCCTGAAATAGGTGGGTATATGGGATGTGTTAGGGTAACTAGGTGTAGGAGTATGTATGCTTGCATGTATACCAATGCTAGAAGTATAGTAAATAAATTTTATGAACTTGAAGTATTGGTCAAGACATCAAAGGCAGATATTGTTGGAATAGCAGAGACGTGGTGTCACACAGATATAAGGAATGCTGAACTGGAATTTGGGGAGTACAATGTGTACAGAAAGGACAGACAGGATAGAAAGTGAGGTGTTATGCTGTTAATCAAGAAAAACATAAAATCAAAAGAAGTGCATCCAGTTGATATAGATGAACAGTGCACTGTTCAGTCAGTTTGGTGTGACATAAGCACTGCGAAAGCAAAAATAAGCGGAGTGTGTTATAGGCCTAATGACTCGAATGAGTACAATGAACAATTGTACAGAGAAATAGAGTGGGCTAGTAAATCGGAATGTCTTATAATGGGGGATTTTAATTTCCCAGATATTGACTGGAACTTGTGGGTTGGTCACTCACACACTAGTCAGACTTTTGTGGATTTATTGGATGATTATTTTCTGCAGCAGCATGTTCAAGAGGTAACCAGAGAGAGTAATACTCTTGATCTGGTTATCAGCAGTGATCATTCGTGTATTAAGAATTTGCAGATAAAGGAATCACTAGGTGGCAGTGATCAGCGTACTGATGTGGGATTTACTTAAAGATTTAATTACCATCAGGGGTAAAGGAAAGGGTTTTTGCTTGCGTAAAGGTGAGTACAGTCGTCTCCGACAGTTTTTAAATTCTGTACAGTGGGATAAACTGACGATGTTACCAACAGTAAATTCTAAGTGGGAAGCATTCAAGGAATTAATTGTGGATGCTACAAAACGTTTCATACCTATTAAGAAATATTGTTCAAGGTTTAGGCTTAAATGGTTACCAAATGAACTAATGACTCATAACAGAAGAAAAATGCAAGGGATGCATATAAATTATCAAGCGACTCAGAAGCCTATGGCAGATATAAGCTAGTCTGTAATCAGGTCAGAAAGGGGGTTAGGCAGATTACGAGAAATCCTTGGCAAAAGATGCTAAGAAAAACAGCAAGGATTTCTTTACTTATATAAACTCTAAAAGGAAGGGGATGAATCTGATTGGTCCACTTGACATCGATGGTTCTACTGTTGATGATCCTGCTCAGATAGCAAACAAACTGAATGAGTATTTTGCATCTACATTCACACGAGGAATTATTAAGGTTTGAAAATGGCAGAAGGTTATCAAATTGTAGCAGGATACTTAATGATTTTCTAATAACTGAAAGCAAAGTGAAGGAGAAATTGAAGTCAAACATAAGAAAAGCACCTGCGGTGGATGGGATCTATCCAGTTATATTAAAGGAGGCAGCAAAGCAACTAAGCAAACACTTAGCCATAATTATGAGAGCATCCTTGGACTCAGGGGAGGTTCCCACGGACTGGAGATTAGGGCTTGCATAAAACCGAGAAATTTCAAAACCGAGTTTAACCGAAGTTTACTCTTAAAACCGGTTTTAAAACCGATTTTCTCAGATTTAGGGAAAATAATTAAAAGCTTATAACACAGGTATTTATTTTATCTTGGGTAGACTGTACAAATCGTAATCAAATATTTTAAACAAAATCTATCACCTCTTATAGTAAAAAAAATAAAAAATTAAAATTCTCCAAAAAAGTAACCAGCTTGAGATTATACAAAATTACAAATTGTATTCAAATCCTTTGAATAAAAACTATCTTCTCGTACAGCAAACAAAAAAATAATAAGCCCTACAATAATAATAATGTGAAAAAAACAGCTTGGGGAAATTACTATTTATTGCTCAGCTTTTTGCTGAAAATGATCCTTTAAAAAACGCAGTATATTAAGCATTTTTCCTGATAGACTTGACCTTATTTTTGTGTTAAAGAGACCAGTGATCGAAAACACTGTCAGATTGGACACTTGTTGGTTTAATGGGCAGCAGTGCTCTATAAACTTTCTCCAGATTTTCATTTCTACTGCTAGTTGCCTCCAAAATTTTAAATTCTTTGCTGATTTCCAATTCACTCGGATATTTTAGGCTCTTCAGTTAATTTCTTTATTACACTATCATACTCTCGCATGAGTGTATCTCCAACATCGGAACTAGACGAGTCTTTGTTTTCTTCTAAAAAAACAGTTCGTTTATTTTCAGTTTCTTCTTTCAACGCTAAGACTCCTTCGGAATGTTTTGCTGATAAATCTCTTCAGCATGCTTTTTCAAAACTTGCTTACTTGGAAAATCAAAAGTTTTTGAACCTGAATCTTCTTTCCTAAACTTTTTGGGGTTGTGCAGATAGCTCAGCAAAGCCACAGTTTGGCAATTTCGTCTTGCATTGTAACGCTGCAAAGGGCTTTGATGAAACTTTAAAGCAAATGGGTTTTCTGCTGTATCAAGCTTAGCAAGCAGAAATTCTATTGAAGACTCGGCTTTAAGTAAGTCTATCTTCTGAGGTTGTAGCTTTCAGAATCATTTCAACTGGTCGCTAAGTTTCACATAGCAATTCAAGTGTTTTCCAGTCATCGTCAGACACAGCTTCAGTTGACAGTACTGCATATAGAGCATTTGGAATGCAATTTTTCAATTTCAAAAAATTCTCAATCATATAGAATGTGCTATCCCATCTAGCCTTACAATATAATATAAGTTTATATTCTTTAAATTTTGCTTTAACAAAATTTTGTAATGTCATTTTTGGTAGGCGATTTTCGAAAAAGCTTGTAATTTTTTCTGACTTTGTTAATAGTTTGTGCAGTATTGGCCATTGGATTGAAGAAATAAATGAGCTCATCGGTAAAGTCGGTTTGATAAAGCATGCCTTGCTGTCTTTCTTCAACATCACTACTTTTTTCATTATTTTCATTTTCTTCGGGAGACTCAGAGACTGTGGAACCATAATTGATTGCTTTTTCATAAAGTACATCTTTTTTTTTTTTATGAAAACCCCAAACACGAAAGGTATCAAAACCTATAGTACTTAGTACCGTGCATGGGTTGAAGGAGATGGGGGGGGGGGGAGAACGCCGGAAACTTTGCTCTAGAGACTAAACATGGGTTTCACCACTTCAAGCCTCCAATAAGCAAAGTGGTGGTATTTCACCGATTGATGAAAGTCATCTACCACATCTATAACTGACAGATGTATACAATGGGCTATACATTGTTGATGATTAGGCGTAATTTGCTTGCCAAACTTAATTATCATTGCTGCTTCATCGGTGGTGCAGGCAACAATATCGTCATCCAAGTTCAAACCAAATTCCTTCAAGTGTCCATTCACAATTTGCTCAGTTCTTCTGCTATCAAGTGAACCATTAATCTCAATAAGACCTAACGACCAATGATTGTCTTTTGAATGCACACTTATATTCATATACATTTTATTTTGTATAGACGTATATTCGTCAATGAATACCATGCACCCAAAACCAATGAATTTTTGAAATGCTGAATGAGTTCTTCTTTCTTAGTTTTATAATAATTCAGAACCACATTTTTAATTCCATTCACTGAGGCTGGTGGTAATTTATCGTATTTATTTCTCTGAAGGTGAAGGCTTGATTGTATAAACTCACTCTCGGCAATTGAATTAACAGAAAATCCATCTAAAGCAGCTAATTTTGAAATCTCTTCTTCCATAGATTTTTTTAACGATAAAATTTTCCAATGTTCTTACCATTTTTACGGGAGGTTCACTGTTATCTAGTTTAATGTCAATCTGATGCATTTTCTTTAAATGCAACATCAAAGATGATTTAGATCCTTCAGACGACTTCATTATCTTCTGACATTTCGAACATTGTGCTTCATCTTTGCTTTTTCGAACAAAATAATTCCATACATTTTATTTCATCTTAGACATATTAAGAGTAATAAATATTAATTAGTAGGAATTTATATCACCGCAATTTTAAATAAAAATATTGAAGATAACAAAGGCACAATACTATGCGTCACTCCCGCAAGCACTGAATGAAGAGTCTAAACGAGGCAAGTTTCAAAATTTTCAAAAGAAATTTTTTATTTATTTACTTGCAATTTTTTTCCCCAATTAAATCTATTGTATTTTCAAGATTACATAAAAGCTAAATTTGGTGAAGCTGCTTTTTGGAGAACATTTGATCGCAAATTTAATAGGAATAAAGAAGCAAAAAACTTTCTACGATTGAAATTTGATGCAGTATTCAGCGAATCTGTTTCTAGTGGGTAACCATCAATAAGGCGCGTTCCACAACTCACTCAGTCGTATCGTAAATGAGTACACCTGCATCGTGCCATGATACAGGTGGGAAGATAAAAGGTACCCCTCCTAGATTTGGGCCATTGCCCATGAAATTCGTACCTAAACATAAAATAAAATAAAATAAAAACATGTTTAAAACAAAGCAGTTGAACGATACAGACAAACGAACAAACGAAAGAAAATGTGCGTAACAAAAAACTATATTCGAGGGCTAACTAAAAAAAAATATTCGAATCCGGTTTTAGAAGCTCGGTTTTAACAACTCAATATGAAAACCGGATTTAAAAGGTTTATAAAACCGGTTTGCAAGCCCTACTGGAGATGTGCAAATGTATCCCCAATTCACAAAGGGGGATCGAAGGGTGACACGAGTAATTAGACCAGTTAGTTCAACTTCTGTTCCAGGTAAAATAATGGAGTCACTGGTTAAAGATGCATTGCAGGATCATCTAGACAAGACTGCAGCAATAATTCAGACACAGCATGGGTTTGTTAAGGGAGAGTCTTGTCTGACAAATTTGATAGGATATTATGTGGTTACAAAGGAACTGGATGCAAAAAATAATTTTGATATCATATATTTGGATTTCAGGAAAGCTTTTGACACTGTTGCTCATGGAAGACTATTGTACAAATTGGAGCAGAATTAAGGGTAACTTGCTACAATGGATAAAAGGATGGTTAAGTGGGAGAAGACAGAGGGTGGTAATCAATGGGTGCTGCTCTTCTTGGACTAATGTTATTAGTGGAGTCCCACAGGTTCGGTGTTAGGTCCACTGTTGTTTAGTATATTTATCAATGATATTGATGAAGGTATATCAGGCTTAATGTCGAAGTTTGCAGATGATACAAAGGTTGGCAGGGTTGTTAATGACAGTAATGGCAGTGTGCTACTGCAACAAGATCTAGATAATTTGGGCAGATGGGCTAAGAAGTGGCAACTGAAGTTTATCCTTGACAAATGCAAAGTACTGCATATGGATAGAAGTAACCCCAGAAAAATGTACCAATTCTGTGGTACTACACTTAAGGTGGTAAAAAATGAAAAAGACCTGGGAGTAATTTTGCAGTCAGATATGAAGTTTTCTGAGCAATGCAGACAGGCTGCCAGGGCAGGTCATGGGGTTTTGTCAATGATATATAGGAATTTTGCTAGCAGGGAGAAGGAGGTGATTGTCACTCTGTATAAGGCAATGGTCAGGCCACACCTTGAGTACTGCATACAGGTCTGGAGGCCTCATTTTAGGAAGGACGTAGATTTACTTGAGCGTGTACAGAGAAGGGCAACAAGATTGGTGAGGGGAATGAAGGGATCCTCTTACCAAGAGAGGCTTAAGTTCTGCGAATTGCAGTGGCTGGAGACTAGGCACCTGCACGGTGATCTGATTGAGGTGTATAAGGCCTTGAATGGGTTGAGCACGCTGAATTCTGATAGGATCCTTCCACTTGTTCAGATTACGAACCTAAGGGGGCATAAATTCAAATTAAGAAAAGACATGTAGAATAGATGTGCGGAAATTTGCCTTTAGCCAGCGGGCGGTTAATTACTGGAACAAACTTCCATCTGTCGTTGTGGAAGTTGATAGGTTGAATAAATTTAAGGAGGAACTGGACAGGCATTTGGAGGGAATGGTGTGATTTTTTTTTTTTTTTTTTTTTGGCTGATGCTGCATAAGCTCATACACTTGCTTTCTTGCATCACATGCCACTACTACTACTACATTCCATATTTCAGTGACTTTGGTTTCTGATGATGGCATTAGACACCATGCACTAAAAAAGCAAGTTAAGTCCAACTGTTTAGCAGGTCACACTTCTATGCTTTTCTAGTAATCCATGTTGAAGAGATATCCACACCACATTTTTAATTCAATCCCATTACTTTTTTTTGCCACATTCCTATACTTTAACTTACCTGGCTTTGTTCATAAGCTTTTCACAGCATAGTAATATTGGCAATTGCTACTATTCAACTTATGATCAATGTATTTCATATATGCTGCTGTTGTGGTCATGATATGCATTTGCAAGTCAAGAGTAAATGAGTGAGAACTGAAATTAGAAAGGTATTTAAGAACTATTTTGTGGGAAATGATTTATAATGAAATGCACTTGCCAAAAAAAAAACTCCTATTCATTTTCAGCAAATCAGGTGAAATATAGGTTATATTTCCATGTTTAACTTTCTTTAGACAATCAAGCAAAGTCTAATCAAGTAAAGATTAGAAATTCAAAGGATTTATCCTATTAAAACAGGATAAATCCTTTGTATGATAAATCCAAAACTTAAATTCTTCACATGATGGTTTCTTGAAACACAACACTGGAATTCAAACGGATGAAATGGAACTAAAGCTTCAGGTGGACATTATAGCAAGCTTCACAATTTATTTTAATGCTGCATTTCAAGTATTAGGCAGAAGTGTCTACAAGTTTGATAAGTAAGCACAAACTTCATTTCAGTATCAGTGTAGAACATGCAAAAGACTAACTGGAAATGGGGGGGGGGGGAATGTCTAATAAATATACCATATGTTTATTTTTGCATGTGTGTAGTACATAATAGTATGTGTAGCATGTGCGTATGTAATCTTCCAGTGGCCACCATAAAATTAGGCTTTATTACAAATTTCTAAAGCTGCGATGCTCTATACAAGATTTATCTTTCTGTGAAAATGGGGAAATAAAAACCATCTGTAAAGTTAGTTTTACTACAGAACCTTACTATTAAAATCTAAGATGTTTTTAACTTAATTAAAAGTAGTAAAATACTTTGACTGTGAAACTTTGTTTTAGGCCAATGTACATAAGAAACCAATAGTCACAGAAGCAGTTTGTCACATTTATAAATACTTATATCATTAAACCAAGTGATCTGTTCAGTAATTTTAGATTTGTTTGGAAACAGTAAAAAAAAAAAAAATTCAACTGTTCCCTGGCACCGATTCATGCTCTGATCGTCTTATGTATGCCAAAACTTTAATATTTCAGGAGACATAACACTCAGAAATGGGAATCTGTCAGTTCCTCTGGAACAAACTGTTAAGTTAGCAACACAAACAATTATACATTACATTCTTCAATTTAACAATCATAGAAGACAAATTACACTTGCATCCAATCCTTGAATTTCTAGCACCAATGCAGCCATATTTTCATGTTGACATACAAGTTTGGATTTCCTATTCCCACAATGATTTTAATTATTCAGTCATTTGTGACAATTACACTTGATAAACTACTACAGTTTCACCTGTTCTGTTTTTCCAAGGGTATTTTTATAGTAATTAAAGACCCAAATGACACTTTGAACAAGTGCAGCCATTGTTGCTACAGCAACACCTGATAAATGTGAACTCACATCTCTTTGGAAATTTACAAAATCATGTGAATTTCCTCTTGCTGGTGAACTGGGGTACTAATCAGGTCATATGGCCTTATAGCACTTTTCTGCACATATCAATGCCATATTATCTCTGATTAAGCTCTACACATTTTTTTTGCATAGCTTAATCATTTGCATTTTTGTCAAACCTCCTGCATTTTCCTAACAAAATCAGGCAGTACATAGTTATATGTACATAACTTGCCTGTGTACACTTCAAGGAGAAAACTGAATAAAACTGAAAAGTAAGGAACAATAATGGCAATTCTCAATAAAGGATTTCTACCCTTAAGTTTACAAAAAGAAATTAAGATTTATTCTTGAGCAAAGTGTATGAAATATCTCCCATAAAAAAACAAGTACTGGACAACAACCAGTCTTGGTAATTTATTTTTAACCAATTTCTTTTCTTACATGGTTAAACCTACAATTTTTAAACCAATACAATACACTGTCAAATTAATATGAATCACAGGACCATATTAAAATGAGAAATTGTGCATGTCTAAAATTGCTCATAATTTCTGGTTTAAGTACATTCTCACTTCATATTTTAAAACGAAATGCAAAAAATAATAATTTTTTTTTTTTTACATTATCTAAATGCACAATAAATGCAATATAACAATATAAGCCCTATCCCTAGTCAAGAATTTTTTTCTTTTTTCTTTTCTTTGGTTTTTTTTTGTTTTTTTTTTTAACATTTTCCTGTTATGAAGAAGTATCTCAACTTCTGTATTTTTTTAAGATGGTGAAGTGCTCTCCAACTCCTATTCCAAGCCATTTCTGGAAAGGAAAATAGACGGGAATTAATCCTGAAGGGTCTCCTTGTCAAACATATATTCACCAAGGCCAGAACCCACACGTTTCAGATTTGTTATATAGTCTGACAGCTGCTTGATAGCCTCTACCTGTTCTTTTAAGTATTCTCCCTCCAAGAAATCCATCATCTTTAAAAAAAAAAAAAAAAAAGAACAAATTATTATATATGAAATATAGAACGTTATTAAAATTACAAACAAAAGTGCACGGGTCATTTCTTATAAAAATTACAGTGCACATGCAGTACAGTGATAGGTTAATGCAATGGCATCAGTTTAATTCATAGCCATCTACCCAAGTAGTTGAATTGGCATTGTTTTAATTGTATCTCAATATTTTGAATACCTTCACGAGTTGCCATGGTATTGCACTTCCTAAAATAAGTAACATTTCAACCAATGGAGAAGACTAATGTTACTTATTCTCGGCAGATATCACCACCAACCAGACGGCACCATTTCGAAGCTTACTGGCTTCGAATAGGTGGCTGGGCAGGTACCCTAGTGTTGCAATAGTGACAACCAGTTATGAAGTATAACTACACAATATGAGAGATGCCTGATGGCATGCAGTAGTATCTTCTCTTAAAATACTCTATAGTGATGCATTCCATAATAAGTGTTGCATAAATTCAAAGAATGTTGCACACTTCAATATTTTCATTTGCATATTTTGACTTATATTGCATTCATATAGCAATGTTTCAAAATAGAGTAGAACAGCAACTCAAGTTAAATGTGTCAATCAGAGTTCCTACCCCTTAAATGAAACAGCAAGAACCTAACTAAGAATCCAAAAACCAGGATAGCTTGCAAGCAGTTTGTGGAGAAGATATAGATGATCACTGTAAATGCAAATCAGTATGGGAATTTTGAACCACAACTGAAAACAAGCCATGGAGATAATCTTAACTACCCTCACACAAAGTGTCTCTGGCATTTATATCAATATAATTATAGCACACAACATAGTGACAGAAATTAAGAGTAACTGAAAAGAAACCATGAAAGATTTAACTAGAGAAATTTCCTCAAAAAACAAGTGGAATAAAAAGTCAGAAAATCTGAGATGCTTTTGGCAGCATTCCAATTCTGCATAACAAATGTTATACAAGAAATAGCACAATTGATCTTTTGGATGGGACATGCTTTATTCAGCTTACTGATTTCAGTTCAGTTTGCATTATAATTAATTACGATGAAGAAATGTTTATCACACATCCAATCGAAGTCACTGTAGCCCTCTATTCGGAAACAGTATGTAGATATAACAGATGCCAACAATGTTCATTTAAAGTGGGACTTTAACTTCAAACGACACAGGATTATATTAAAACTCATGCAGACTAAGCAATATAATGATATGAAATAACCTCTCATTTTAATTTGGAAATAACAAAATTTAATCAATGACATATTTATGTACAATAGATGCAGTTCACGGGTAAAGGCAAGAGTTCACTGGGAAAATATCTATTCCAGTTATGGGCTAAAGCCACTGTCAAGAGATACCTCTGAAACATTACCAGTAACCAAAGTACACTTCCAATCAAAATGATATAAATTCATCTTTCATATTACATTTTCTTAGCAGGGCTGATCGAGTGGGGCACAGGGCATCAAAATTTAGGGGAGACAAAATTCCCCACAAATTCACTGACTTGCTGTAAATCTCAAGTCATGATATGAATTCAATCTTACGTTCTAATTCATATCATGATGTGAAGTCAATCTTATGTTCCGATTCAAGCAATTCAAGAGCAAATTGCTTGAATCAGATTTAAAAAAGAAACAGTTTCTTTCTTTTTTTTTAAATAATAAAAAAAGTATTTTTCAAAGTAACAGTAAAAATATAATGCATAAACTTAACAAGAAGTTGAAGGTGCACCAAAAAACTTAACACAACAGATTTCATTAAATAGCATTTGCAGCTGTTATTCCTTTAAATAATAGTTTAATGTAACCTCCACGAGAAGTTATCATATGTTCAATGAAACATCTGAGAAGTCAGTGGTTAAAAGCACAAAGTTAACAGTTAAATACCGTAATTGGTCTTTTATGAATAAATAAAACTCAATAAAGCATGATGGGACATGCTTTATTCAGTCTCACTGTAAGGAAAGGAATCAACCAAACTGCAAATTGATTTTACTGTTTTATGGCAGTGACCTCCAGAAATGTGCTTTAGTAAAACATAAGCATGTAATATGTGAGAATAGCGTGTTTCTGCCTTTACTGCATTGTTTATTCAGTTGCTACTTGTTCGCTGTGCGTTTATGTATATCAAGCTTGCCTTCTCATTTTTGTTCATTTTATAATTGTGCTCTATTCTCAAAAAGAATAAAATACTTGAAGTGTGAAAAGGAAGCATTCTGGTGAAAATACTTCAGAGAGAAAAAGAAAAGCAATATCGATAGAAGAAAAATACGAAATTGTGAAACGCTTTGACCGGAATGAAAGAGCATGCGATATTGTGCATGCTACAGGACTAAATGAGGTAACGCTGAGAACAATTAGAAAGAATGCAGAAAAAATAAAAGCAACTTTCATAGCAGGAACAACACAAAGTGTAACAAAATCAGTTAGATCAAGACACAAAGAACTGGAATGTCTTTTATCTGTTTGGATAGAAGATCAAACAAAGAAGAGATCAGGAACAAGTTCGCTTACAATAAAAGCAAAGGCATTGGCAATATTTGAAGACCTCAGAAATAAAGCTGAAAATCCTCAAGAAGTGCCTCCTTTTACTGCCAAGTATGGCTGGTTCAATAATTTCAGGAAACGTCACGCTTTCCATAATGTGAAATTATCAGGTGAAGCTGTGAGTGCAGATAAAGCAGCAGCAAAGGTATTTCTGCCGATACTGAAAAAACTAATTGAGGAAGAGGACTATACACTGGACCAAATTTTCAACTTTGATGAAACTGGACTGTATTGGAAAAAAATGCCATCACGAACATATATCTCAAGAGAGAAAGCATGAGCTCCAGGCCTCAAGGCTGCTAAGGATAGGTTGACCGTTATGTTAGGAGCAAGTGGCGACTTGAAACTGAAGCCTGTTGTTGTTTACCATGCAGCCAATCCACAAGCGTTAAAAGGGATCGCAAAGACTACCCTGGGTGTTTACTTTAGGAACAGCAGAAGAGGGTGGATGACAGGGCAGATCTTCACTGACCTTCTACTACATGTGTTTGAGGATGTGTTTCAAAGCTACTGCAAAAAGAAAAATTTGCATTTTAAGATTTTAATTATTTTGGACAATGCACCAAGTCACCCTCCAACCCTTGCTGAACTGTCACCAAAATCAAAATCCTGTTTTTACCACCTAATAATACAACATCTCTTATCCAGCCACTTGACCCAGGAGTAATTGCTGCTTTTAAGCACTATTACACAAGATGCACATTTAAGATGCTAATAGCAGAAACAGAGGGCGAAAATTCACCAACAGTTAAAGATTTCTGGAAGCGATTCAACATTAAGAATGCAATTTACATAATTGTGGAGGCTTGGAACGAAGTGACGAAAGAATGCTTACATGGTGTTTGGCGGCCTCTTTTACCAGATTTTATTCGTGATTTTAAAGCCTTTGATCCTGTAAACGAGCTTCCTAAATTAAAAGCACATTGTGTTGCCCTCGCAAAGCAGGTTGGCTTTGAGGAATTGGAGGAAGATGATTTAGAAGAGTTGCTTCAGTCTCACGAAGAACTTTCAACTGAAGAACTGCAACAACTTGTTGCTGGAGGGCAGGTGGAAGATGAAAAAGACGACGAAGTTGAATGCCTGAACACCACCATAAAATCGCTTTCTACTTCAGAGTTATCGTCAGTTTTAAATTCATTTGAGAAAAGTATGCAATGGCTAGAAGATAACAATTATAATGCAGAAAGAAGCAGAAGGGCACTTCATACAATTCGGTCTGCTTTGGAGCCATATAAGCAGCTGCTTTGTGAAAGAAGGAAGATTGCGAAACAACAGAAACTAGGGTCTTTTTTTTTTATGAAAGCACCCAAGAAAGAGACAGAAAATGAGCCACAGCTCTCTAGTTCTGGTGTGACCACATTTCGTCCAAAGTCCTCATCGGCATCTCCTCCACCACCCAGTTGTGATAATGATTACAACCTGCCGCCACTTTCCCCATAATTCCGCTGCTTCAACCCTTTCTCTCAAGCTGTCTTCATTTACTTTTAAGGTAAGAATCTAAATTTAAATGATTAAATTATTAATTTTACAACTGTGTAAGTGTTTCATTACGATTATTTATTGTGTTTGGTAATGTTTTGGTTACAAATGTGTGTCCAATCTTGGATGGTCAGCACCTAACCCTATTTTTTCCATAGGGCCTGTTTATATTGCAGGATTTTGTATTGCATGAAGGTTTCTAGTAACATAACTATCATGTTATACAAGGGCTGACTGTATATGTATTCTTAATGCTAGGAGTACAGTAATCAAATTTGATGAATTTGAAGTACTGGTTAAGTCATAAAATGCAGACATTGGGATATTGGAAACATGGTATCACTCAGACATAAGGGATGCAGAATTTGAATATGGTAAATACAATGTGCACAGAAAGGATGGGGGATAGACTCCTGGCTGGCTGACTGACTGACTGATTTAATTTTTTTTATGGTGCATAGGCCATAAGAAATAAAAAAGTCCTCTATGGTTAGCTATAAACAGGCTACACATCAAGAAGTAAATAAAAAAGCAAATTATAAAAGTATAAATTTAAATTTGTGTGTATAAATTAATTGACTATAGAAACTTAAAAACAGACATGTCTCTGTCATCTAAAATCTTGATGAGTGTAAACGATTCAGCTAGACTATTAAAATCAGCAAAATGAAATCCATGCATCTCTAAACACAGGACATGCAATAAAAACAAATATTTAAAATAGTTTCATACTTTTCACATATGCGGATCATCTGTCCTCAGCAGAGAGTGTCAGATAATGGTGACCTATATGGAGCCGAGAAAGAACTCCCTCTCTTTGGATCCTGCACAGACTGGACTACCATTTCTTGATTACAGGCTTAATCTGATATAGTTTATTTGTGGCCTGCCCATGCCAAGAATCTTGCCATTGGGAATATAAATTGGTGCATATTTGCCTGTAGGCCATATAGGGGACCGAAAGACAATGGTCATCCGGGGTAATTGCCGGGTTTCACAGTGGTACAGCTAATTCACTTCTCCTGATCCCAATGAAGCATGGGATTCTGTTACCCCTAGAGTTTTGCAAACACTGTATTTGCAAAACTATGTGAGAGAAAAAAAAAAGCATCTGCAAAATCTGAGACAGGTCTGGATGAGGATTATACCTCATCAAAACTAAAACCTGTAACATGCTTGACAAATCAGTACAGGCTGGCCTCGATTAACGCGATTAATTCGTCCCACGAGCGCATCGTGCAAAATGGAAATGCATTAATCAAATATAATAATCAATAGGAAAAATAATTGGTCCTTGACCTTCTGGAATGTCCATAAAGAATTTTAAAAATAACTTTTTAACTGTATACAATGTAAAAGATAATGAAAATAAATGTTTATTGCATAAAACAGCGGTTCCCAAACTGTGCGCCGCGGAATATTTTAAATTTGAGGGAAACACAGCGCGAACTACTAGCTCGAGGTAGTTCAGTTTCAGCATTTCTTATTAAATTGTTTGGACCTAACTACTAAATGGAACTGTTAGGTATTTCTTTTGGTCTGGGTGCACCTTGAAAAAATTACTGAGACACTAAGGGTGCCGTGAACCGAGAAAGTTTGGGAACCTCTGACATAAAATACACAACGAAGAAATGACTGTTGCGGAAATATTTGAACAGTGTTGACTTTCTCTTTTCATTAATCAATTTCTGATAGCCGACAATCTTCTCTGGGCCCTGGCGAAATAAATATCGCAGGGAACCTCAAACCTTTTGTTTGAGGTTCTATGCGATATGAAAGATTTCATCTAATTCTTTTACCGTTATCTCCTTTGCAGTAACATTTTCATCTGACTCATTTAAAAATTTGAATTTTTATGCAAGTATGCATTGTCTTTATTAGCAGGAGACAAACAAGTAACACGTCTTCTTCCGATGGTTGATGGAACACACCCAGGCAGACAGCAGGCAAACGTTTGTTTATTGCCTGTATGACTTGCGGTAAGCTTAACGCGCGATTCAAATCTTTTTCAACTATCGCATTAAAAAAAAAAAAAGATCGCATTAACTGGAAAGTTGCATCGTGTAAAGTGAAATAATTTTTCAAATAGCGTTAACTGAAAATTGCGTTAATCAAACTCGTGTTATGCGAGGCCTGGCTGTATATCATATCTTTGGTAATGGCTATCTTTAATGTAATTTAAACCTATTTCTACTGCATACAACTCTGCAGTATATATGCTAGTTTCTTGGGAACCTTGTTGGATAATATTTTGTGTGGGAGGACAACAGCTGATTTCAAATATGATTCTGACTTCGAGCCATCTGTGTAGACTGACAGGAAGTCATATAGTTGTGTGAGAGCCTTCCCCAAGATCTTGATAGTATGGTCATAGGATGGAAGATGCGCATACCAAGGCAAACGGGGTTGGCTTGGTGACATTGTCTGTCTACTGTAATGTTTAGTTCATTTAACAGCCCATGGATTCAAATACCAAAGGATTGGTTGGCAGTCCATCAGGTGTTATACAGATTTTCCTATTGTGGTTCAAAAACTAATGCCAGGCAGGACAACCACTTATGTCAAAGAGACAGATGGTTCATTTGCTTCCATGTAAAGGCTTTGAACAGATGTACAAAATGCTCCAGTGGCAGTCCAGATGGCTTGGTGGTGGAATGGATCTAACCACCTAGCAGAAGCATAAACCTGAGAACCATAAGAGTTCAGAACAGACAAGGGCTCAGTAGACACACAAAAAAGGATACAGCTATCTGCACCAGACAACATTATGAAAAGGGATCACAGAATATTAAGCCCCTTGGCACACCTTGTTCTTAGATGACAAATGCTGTAGAAAGTCGGCATGTCAAAAATTAGTCCCGGGAAATTTAGCTTCTTCTACTACCAGGATGATATTTTTCTCTAGCCTTAATTCTGAATCAGGATAAAGATTCCGTATGTGACAAAAGTATACTCAGTCTTCTGTGATGAAAATCTGAATCTATTAGCTAAATGTTCATGATGAAAAATGATCAATGGCTTTTAGCACTTGCCTTTCAATTACCCTCTTAATGCACGAATGAAAAAATATAGTACTAATAAATGGAAAATGATGCAAGGAAGCAAGCTTACACAGCACCAACAAAAAAAAAAAAAAAAAAAACCCCACCCCATTTCACTTATCCATCCCCTCCAATAGTTTGGGTAGTTCTACCTTGAATTTATTCAAACTATCCACTTCCACAACAGTGGATGGATGCTTGTTCCAGCAATACCAACCGTTAGCTGAAGAACTTAGATCTATTTTGCAACCATTTTTCTTCAATTTATATACCCCTCATTTGCATAGTCTAAGAAAGGGAAGAATCCCATCAGCAATGAGTTTGCTCAAGCCTTAACACCTCAATTTGATCACATCACAGGTACCTAATCTCCAGATGCTGCAATTTGTGGAACTAAAACCTTTTCTTCATAAGAAAACCCATTTATTCCCTCTCGTCAATTTCACTGCCTATTCTTCCACCACTAGCATGCTCGGGGTATAGAAGGATATTGCTCTCATTGTTCTCATAGTCTTTGGCACAACATCAAGCAGGAGCAGGGTTACCATGACAGGCTGTTTACAAGTGGCCATACTCAGCACTTAAACACCTTAGCAGATTTGCAATGTAAGTCAGTACTGGGCAGCAGCCTGCCTTGATGGAACTTGGAGGCCGTGGAGTGTTGAATGTAAGGATGACAATTCATGTAGGAACAAGATCCCCATATTTTAGCACTGACATTTGCTTGACAGCTGTCACACCTTGTTCTTCCAATTCATATTTCTGAAGATCCCGCTGTTATTACAACCACATGAAGAGTTCAGAGTTTTATGGGGAGGGATTACAACAATAGGTATTTCCCCTATTTGAATGCAATAAAGAGTTCTTCTTCAATGTAACTTTCAGAATTTACTGGACATGTTTTAGCCATGAAGCTTCAACTAAAGTCTCCAGAACAAAACCTTTTCACAGATTTTGGAGATCCTGCCAACTCTTCTGATCCTTTCTGGATCAAGAAGGGCAACATTTTGATTGCCGACTCTCCAGTAGAATGGAAAATGAGGAAAAGCAGTGTCACTAATGGCAGTGTATCCTCAGTTCTGTGTCTTTTGACAGAAGTGTTATTTGCATTGTCTAATCAATTAGGCATGGGCTTGGAGCCTTAGAAAAGGATTTAAATTACTCATGAGTAAAATAAATTTGTGATGCTTCAAGTATCTCACTGACCATGGAGCTCTATGATAGGATGCCAAGTTCACTTAGAGCAACATACCTAAATTTCCAATAATGTCTGACTTTTCCAGGGACAATGACCTATTGAAATGCAATTGACCTTAGCAGTAAAACCACCCACCAACTGATCCCAATCAGGCAATGGTCCTGGACCTCCCATCTTGTTTATGCAGGGGCTGAAGTGGTTTTTGGGATTGGATCCTCATCCACCACAGTTACTCTAAATTTCCATGGCCACAGCATATGCGTTGGATTACAACAATGTATCCCTGGAACCAAGGTATGGGTGTTGAATCACTGCGATATAAATCTAAAAGGCCAGCAGCATCACTGGGAGGTCCCCTCACCACATATGGGTGCCCATGTCAAGGAGTAGCTTTTTTTTTAGCTAACACAGAGAGAGAGAGAGAGAGAGAGAGAGTCTAAAGAAGTGCAGCAACCAGCTGACAATGGTGGCTGATGCAATATTATATTATCAATTTAGTGTGATATAAGCAGTGGGAAACAAAAATCAGAGTAGGAGTGTCTTATGGGCCAAATGACTGGTGAATAACAAACAATAATACAGACAAATAGTGAGTTAGTAAATCACAATATCTTAACTGCAGATACTGACTGGAACTTGACTTGGTCACTCACACAGTAGCAAAACTTATCTGGATTTATTAGATGTTCAACCAGCATGGTCAAGAGGCAACACTTCTGATCTGATTATCAGCAGTGACATTAAGCATTGGTAGATAAAAGAATCACTGGACAGTGATCACTGCATACTGATGTGACATTTACTTTAAGATATAAGAACTCTTAAAAGCAAAGGGAAAGGATGGATTTGTTAATGGACAATTTTTTCTGATCAATCTGAGCAGATACAAAGTAACTGCATGCAAAAAAAAATTTTATTCATATAGATATAATGATAATGATGAAACATGATAAATCATATCTATTATATGCTTATATTTTAGAAAAGCTTTTGATCAAGGCATGGTTGAGTGGGTGAAGACAATGGTCATCGATTGGCAACACTCTCAAAACTAAAATCAAAAATGAGAAGCAGCCCCTGGTCGTTTGGTTTGAAGTTAACCCATTTAATTTCTTTTTAACTTACTTGGATTAATCAAAGAAAGCACAAACCACTTTTTACCAAATGATATTTAAATAACAAAACTAATTAACTCTGGGACAACCAGTTTGGAAATATTATGCAAATAATCATTCTGGATCATTCAGCAGGATAGATTTAAGGTTAAACTGGTTAAAGAAGTAATGCAGGATCGTTTGGACAAGCATGCAATTATACTACAATAATAGCATGCATTTTTAAGGAGCAGTCTTGTCTAACCAATCTGATAAGTTACTATGATGCAGTGACCAAGGAATGTGATGCAAAAAATAATTTTGATATCATATACTTGGGTTTCAGGAAGGCTTTTGATACTGTTGAACATAAGACTACTGTGAAAATTGGAGCAGTGTGGCATTAAGTGCAAGTTATTGCTATGGATAAAAGGGATGGTTAAGTGGAAGAAGACAGAGTGGTTATCAGTGGGCACTGCTCTTTATGGATTAATGTTATTAGTGGAATTCTCCAGGGTTCATTGTTTTCAATATATATCACTGATACTAATGAAGGTATATCAGGCTTAATGTCTGATATACAAAGGTTGGCTGATTGGTTAACAACAGCCAACAGCATGAGCCACTGCAGCAAGATCTAGGAAAATTGGGTTGATGGGCTAAGAAATAGCAGTTGAAGTTTAACATTGACAAATGCAAGGTAATGCACATAGGTAGCACTTTAGGAAGGCTGTAGATTTGCTGGAACAAGTGCAGAGAAGGGCAACTAGATTGGTGAAGGAAACAAATGGGTGCTCATACCTAGAAAGGCTTCAGTTCTGGAAATTGCAGCATCTTAAGACTAGGCACCTGCAGAAAGATCTGATTGAGCTGTTTAAAGTCTTGAACGGACTGAGTAAGCTGAATGTTAATAGTATTCTACTACTTGCTGAGACTACACATGAGGGGGCATAAATTCAGGTTGAGGAAGGATGGTTGCAGGATAGATGTGCAGAAGTTTGCCTTCAACAAGTAGATGGATGATTGCTGGAACAGGCTTCCATCTGTTGTTGTGGAAGTGGATGGGTTGAATGAATTCAATGGAGAACTCGACAAATTCTTGGAGGGTATGGATGGATGAGATTTTTTTTTTGTTTTGCTGATGCTACATAAGCTTGATTTGACATTATAATGTCATTATACATATGACATTATACTACTACTACTACTGGCAATATTCTTTCTTAGCTATGCTGTTGAGTTAATTTCATTAGCAAACATGCACTAAACTTATCTCCCTTTTCAATCACCAATTGATACTAAAGAGTAATAAAGCTTAATTATAGAATAAAATGTATCAACATTCAATATTGCAGTTCTTTTGAGAAAGAAAAAAAGAGTTAATACACAAACTGTACTCAACTCTTTCAAACAAAACTGTATGATATATGAATACTAAGCTGAGCTGGATGGTAGCACCTTTTGAAATCAAACCAATTGCAACAAAGTTTTGATTAACTAAAATGTAACCAACAACTGCAATGTTTAACTTTAAAAGACATATACATTCCCATTACATTACACAAGCAAAAAAAAAAAAAAAAAAAAAACTTCGTTTCTGTCTAACAAGTGCCCCTTGGTTACACAAATTCCAGGGCAAATTCCTCTTCAAATTATGCCTTTAGCAGTTATTGCCATTCTACACATGATTTCATAGCTTTGAGTTTCTCTGTGTGTGATTAGTGCAATTATTGTGTCAGTGATGTAGGCTGCTGTATTTTTTTCCCCCTTTTGTCTGTAATTGAGGCAAAAAACTGAACATTCACAGTAATCAGTCAGTGACAAGGATTATTTTTTTTTTTATAAAAAATTTAATTGCTAGTTGGCAGAACATACTTCTGCAAGGGAATACAGTAGCTCAAAAGTTCACAGTTGGAAACCATTGCATTAACACGTTGACTGCCGCATCAGCCATATATGTCAGTCACCATTAGGTTTTTCAGGTGCCGCGTCAGACATACTGCCAACATCTTGTTTTTTGGTGGGACCTCCGTCGGCTGTAGAGCACTGACAATTGTTGAAAATTTACATTTTTGAAAATGTGTGGCCTCTTGTGATACATGTGATGAAATTTGCATGCTGCTATATGAAAAAATAAGCGAATAACTGTTCAACATTTTAAAATTCTTTGTTATACGAATTTTACAATTACAAAATTATGTAGATTTATGGTGTTGTCCAAAACACTAAACACATGAAAGGCTGACGAATATGGTCTGGGCAATAAGTAAACTTTTCTTCCTTTCTGCTAATAACTGACCTTCCTTCAGACTCTTTCAATTTTACATAACAAAAAACTTGCATTCTTCTAACTTTCTTGTTGTTTATGTCAAATTCTGTAGTTAGTTTACAAGTATTACCATAATTTGGCTTTCCATGTTTCCCTTCCTGTTCTATATTTAGTAAACTGGTAACTATCTCTTCCCAAAGCTCATCTTTATATTTTTTATATTTTCTCATGTGCCACTCTTGTATACCACGTAGGCATTGACAAGCGATATACAAGTATATATACTATTGGTAATTTGTGGTACTACTTTATTCCCTTTCTTAGCACTGTGGCACATGAACCCATTTGGTCCGACAGATCAATGCCTGCTTTTCCTTAATGCTAGATTAGGAAGTGGTTTGGCTTCTTTTTCATCTTACTTTACTGGAAGAGGGTCCCATCAACCATTTCTGGGGCATACTTTGTTGTCAGTAGTCCCACATATCACCACTTTAGAACAATTCCATTTTTTTTAGTTCCGTGGCAATCATCTCCCCTTTATTTAGCTTTCAGTACATGCCTTCTTTAGGCATAAATTTTTTTTGACTGGCTCATAACATACCAATAATGAGTTCTGAGTGCTTTATTTAGTATATATTGTCGAAATATCAGCCTAACCCTCCAAGGAATAAGAGTTTCAATGAAGAAATCTTGGCTGGGGAAAAATCTGATATTTAAGCTGCAACACATCTATCAGGTGTTGTATCTTACTGAGTCTGTCCCCTGGAATGGCAGTTTCATTGTCTGAAAAGTGAATGAGGTGTAACAATTCAAATCTGTTGCGAGCCAATTTTTATTACTGTTATTTTTATAGATAGATTTGGTTGACTAGTAAGATGCCATACTGCCCAATCTTACTAGTTCCATCCAGGTAAGAAGGCCAGAAAAACTTACCTCATCAGCAGTTGTTGGAAACCACTTTTTTAGACAACTCTGCCATGGAGATGGAGTACTCTGAAATTTTCTGTTCAGCATACCTGTTTGTTTCCTGTTCAGCATACCTGTTTGTTTCTGTTACAATAAGATTTATCACTTATTCATCAAAAAATAATGAAAACTCCACAAGATGAGTAATATTTCTTAATACTTTCTTGATATCTGCAGTCCCAATTTGCCTGTAAAATCAAATCTTTTTTGGTATCCTTATTCAGTATATATCACTGACTTCATTTATAATCAATAACTTCATTTGTTTCAATCTCAGGTCTTTTCAAATTGCTCATCAGTTTTTACTTCTGCTATCCAGTCTTGAAGCATTTCTTCAATATTTAAAGAAATATCCCAGTCACGATGTTTTACCAAATCAGAGTCAATCTTTTTCATCTTCAGAACTACTAAGATTGTCAGCAATTTTTCTCAGTTCCTCTTTTTTTTAGTAAATTTTCTTAAACACGCTTGCGAAGAAACGCACAACAAATATAATGGATAATAGAGTGCGCTAATGAACATGTTTTGACAAAATCTTTAACAATACTGACAAACTTATTGCGACGTTTGCTAAGTTATTTTATTGCGATTAGTTTATTGCAGTGTGGGCACACAACAAACTAATCACAAACAGCATTACATGTATGTGGCCGACATGGCTTCAAGAAATAAAGTAACCTACTAAGCCATAAATGCAAGAAAAAAAACTGATATTTTAAGCAAAAAAACTACATAACACTGACATTACAGTATTTTGAAATTACTAATCAAATTATTTACTAATATTTTTTGGCCCCGGGGAAAATTTTTTCTTAAACTAGCTTGGCTGTCAATGTATTAACTGGTTTTCTCTCCATGAGGTATAGAGTTTGCTGCTGTCAATGTAAATTGCAAAATTTCTGTGTTTGCCACAAACTGCATTTTTTTTTTTTTTAACATTCATTTGCCAGGACATGATCACACTGCCATTATATCTGCAACTGTGGTATAACGAGTTATGGTATATCAGGACTGCTGAACTGCATTTAATAGGGATGTTATTTTGTCATAATATTTTTCTCTCACATTCTCATTATTGCCAGAAAATGAATTTAAAAACAATGTCTAACCATTCATCAAGGAACAAAAAATACATGCTAATATTATTATTATTATATGATATTATATACTTTGATATTGTAACTGATATTCTTTACTTATGTAAACTCTAGAAGGAAGGGGATGAATCAGATTGGTCCACTTTATATCGATGGGTCAGTAGTGCCCCATGCATTATCCAATACATTTTTGTTTGCTTATCTAGCAAACAAAATCTTATAGTGCAGTATCTGTCATAGGAAACAACAGCTGACTTTTTTGCATGTAAAAAGCCCCAATCAAAATTAATTAAAAACATCACATACCAGTTTGAAAAATTTTTTAAACAGCCCAAAGAATAGTATGCTGTAGATGAATAGAAAATGAAAGCTTTTTATTATGCCAATGGTAAAAATTGGACACATCACGTTGCCATGACCAATGAGTGTAGTGGGTTGCACAAATTTGCCATGAAACACTGCTGTAACATGGATGGTGAATTGTCTATGATGGTAAGAACCCTACCCATAATCTCTATTAGTATGATACCATAAGCCATTGAGGAATAGAGGCAGGGGAATAAGGACAGCAGGTAAAATTCCGTAATTTATGCAATTCCTGTTTTATATGTTAAATACCCACCAAATATTATTGCCATCAACTGCTTCAAGGAAATACTAATACAGACTTCATCTCTAAAATTTTGAGGGCAGTTCTGGAAATGTCAGCCATGTCTAGAGACAGCAGGGTCGTTTAACTACACTCAGGTGTAGTTACTCCTTTAGTAATAAAAATTAAGTGTAACGGTCATTAAAATTTCACAAAACACAACTGTCAGTCTACCATGTTCTGACAGGCAGGTGGGTAGAGTAAAGCTTGAGTGGCATCAGATATATGGATTAAAAAAAAAAATAATAAAAAAATAAGCCTCCTAGATTTTGGGATTCTGAAAATGAGGCACCATACTGTACTTCCAAAACAGCATGCACTTGCTTGCCAGATTTACGCAAAAGCCACCGAATTCGAGGTGTAAAAAAACTATGCAAGGGCTGAATATGGAATCCCAATCCATCCCTCCCTTTTCAAAAAAAAAAAAAAAAAAAAAAAAAAAAGACACTATCATCTTCAAACTTTTTTTTTTTTTTTTTCATATTACTTTCTAGGCACTGCACAAAACTCTTATTCCCAATTTACAAAAGATTTAATCTTATTTTTCATAAGATTAAAAGTTTGTAAATTAGGTTACTGTATTAAGATACTAGCCATACTTAGGATTTTTTTCTGTCTGTCAATTCCTGTATTATCTGTTAAATATCCACCAAATATTATTGCCATCAACTGCTTCAAAGAAATACTAATACAGACTTCACCTCTAAAATTTTGAGGGCAGTTCTGGAAATGCCAGCCATGTCTAGAGACAGCAGGGTCATTTAAAACAACCCCGCTGTCTAGACTTGTGCCAAGGTCATGATCAAGTTTCATCAGAAAGTTCTGAAACAAGCTTCCCCCCCACCTGGATAAATATCCTTTCAGTGCAAGAGCAATTGTTAAAATTCCAAGTATGACTTGACCCCTGAAAATAAAACAAAAGGCACTTCTTCATTAAACATAACAGAATTTTGCTTGTTTTAGAATCTCCATAATCCTAACAGTAGAACTATCTATGTGCAAGTCTGAATCAAATCAACCTTCTGATTTAGTCTGTTTTGATAATCAACTTCCAAATGGAACAGAAGAATTAACTCTTTACCTAATGAATTTCTGCACTCTTCAACATGTCAAGGTGTTATATGAGTAAATGGATACAATGTGAGGTTTGTCTGAAGGGCTATGCTCAGGATTTTCAAAAGCTGACTTAACATTAAAAAAAAAAAAAAAAAAAATTTCAAATATAAATAAAAGTCCAAAATAAACTGAAACTGGCAGAGTACCTCTGTCTACTTCCATCATACCCATAAACCCTCCTATTAACTTTATGCAAAGTGCCAGAAGGCACAAAAATAAAATTAATATTAACTGAAAATAAAAATCACAAAGCCTCAGATAATTATGATGCTACACATAACCCTTAGTGGTCCCGATTCCAAAATATATTGCCAAATAAATATCTGCTAAAAGAAAATAGATTGAACAGCTTCCATAATTTCAACAAATAAGGTGCTGCCACTTAAATACTCCTGCTGGTAGTACACTATTATGAAGCCACAGAAAATAACTGCCAAAAAAATTACAGAAACTGGAAACCACAAATGGGGAACCCATAATGAAGTAAAGCCACCTGCAACAATCCTAAGCATCCAAATAGTTAGCCACGTAATTTTGCCTATGTTTCTTTCAGCCTTATATAATATAATCTTATCAATAAAAGTTAGGGTTTTGGATGATATTTCTTAAGCAAGATGGCTAAGTACTTAATAGCCATCTCGCTTAGGAAATATCATCCAAAACCCTAACTTTTATTGATATGATATGTTAAGGGATATCCCATCAATGAAGATCTATATTAGAACATTTTAAGCTATTCTGTATAAAATCATTGCAACAAATAATTTTAAATAAAATGCTTAATATTCACCTGTGCATCATTGTGGTTTGCAGCAATCTGATGTAAATCTAGAAGAGACTGATTCACAGTTTTCTCCAGTTCTAATGCTGCCTGCATGGCATTAATTCCAGTACCCCACTCTTCAGAAGATGGTTTCTGAAAATGAAACATTAAATAATAAACACAAAATTGCATTAAGGCAGCATAATCATTAATGAAAATATGTAACCAACTGAGAAGTAGGTCTCCCAATATTGTTCAGGCCCTAACAATCCTTGCATTGGAATTCCAAATTCTGTAAAAATAAAAACTATGTACATAAATTCTTTTACATAGTAATTCTTATTACTCAACAGTCCAACATTAGAGTGTGATTTATTAAAATCAAATATAACTGGTCAAAACTGAATCAAAAATACCTTCTCTTTTCTTAGTTGTTCACTATCTTTTTTTTTTAACCAATAAATGATCCTATGAACCTATTTATGTATAGCTCAGTTCAAATAAATGTGCATTTCAACCAATATCTTGGTCTTGGTTGAAATGCATAGTAAAAACTTTCATCCTAAAATGGCAAATAACCAAAGATTTTTTTTTTTTCTCTATTTAATAAGCATTATATAAGAGCATTAAAAATTCTACTGCATTACCAGCAGGAATGAAGCACTTTATGAAAGCACCAAAATTAAATTGAGTGGTAGGATAACTTAAGTTCTATGAAAATCAAATAGTCAACCGCTGTTTAACGAACTTAATAGAAAAATAGCACATTTTTCTATTAAGCAATTTTTTCTTTTATTTCCCCTTGGTTATTACACTGAAAATAGTTTCTGTATATAACAAATGGATTTCGAGAGACCTGGGTACACATTGTTTGCACCTCTGGCCTTTAGGCATAGAGCTGATGCTGGAGAAAGCACGAATTAAAGAATTAAAGAGAATTAAAGGATTAAACAAACAATTTAGTGGGGCCCATAAAACCTATACAATCGCCTCTATTGCACCAATAAATTGCACTGGTCAGCTGCTGTCTATGTGCCCACAGCCATTGGCAAAGATTTGGAGAGGGAGATTTCTTTATCCCGGAAATTCATCTGTTGTTTCACAGAAACGAGTCCTCCACACTTTCACCTTTCTCTGTTTACATGAGATGTACAAGTAGTCCCTAAATCAGTTTTGTTTTAGCTGCTGTGCAAAAACCTTACAATGTCTTAGAGAAAATCCTTGAGTGTAGCAGAAAAAGAAGAAGTGCTTAATAATGTAGATCAGCACATTAAAAAAAAAAATTGCTTTAAAATTTGGAATCCCTGCCAGTAGCATGTCAACCATTCTGAAAAACTGTGCGAAATTATGCCTGTATGAAGATGTAGATGAAGCAGTTTAAGTGGGCAAAGTTGATTTGAGACCAAAACATAACAACATCAGGGCCATTAATAATAGAAAAGGCTAGGGAGTACATATCTATTCTGGGGCATAAAACATTAAGCCAGTTCTGGTTGGCTAGACAAATTTAAAGTGTCATGGCTAACTCAAAAAAGTAAAGTTATGTTGAAAGTGGAGTTGTAATCAAAGACTGTACCCATTGGAAAGAAACAGTTTTGAAAAAATTATGGAGGACTATGAGCCCAAAGACATTTAATGCTGATGAAAAAGGTCTATTCTTTAAATGTTTGCCGAACAAGACACTTTTGAAGGTGATTAATGTTTAGGTGGTAAAAATAGTAAGGAAAGAATTACAGCCTTTGGTTGGTGCAAATATGGCTGGTAATGAAAAACTGAAGCTTTTGGTAATAGGCAAAGGAAACAATCCCAATATTTCAAAGGAGTAAAGTCATTACAGTTGGCCTACAACTACAACAAAAAAGCTTAGATGACAAGTGAAATTTTTGAACAGTGGATTTTAAATTTCAAAAGAAAGATTACAAAAGAAAACAGAAAAATCGTATTGATGTGATGGAAACACCTATTAAGAATTGTTTTGCAAAAGCAGGTTCTGCTAAAAACTCCAATTAACACAATGAGAGGGATGAACTACTACAAGACATTGAGCAATCTTGGAAAGAACTCCAATCAAGAGGTTTGATCAGTGGAGAAATTGTTCTTGACGAATTTTTAGGAGTTGATAATTATGTCATAGTAGCCAAATACCCGAGTGACTTCAACATTTGAAATAGTCAAAGAGCTAGTAACAATATCGATGACGAATTGGATGAAAATAAATGAGGGCAGTGAAGGCAATATTAAACTTTCCAAACATGAAATGTTGGCAGCACTTGAAACTGTGTCAAGGCCGTCAAGTGCGAGTGTTTAAACAAATGCAAAAATTTTTATGAATGATATACAGTAAAATCCAATGCACAATAAAAAAGTAACCAAATATTTTACGTAATAATTCTTAAGCATATTAATAAATTGTGCGTATCATGTAAGTAGTAATTTCCTAATTTCAAATAGATATTTACAGTATACCCAGTATAAAATAAAATATAAGTACAAATTCAGTAGCTTTCGGAACTCGTGTCCCTTTATCAACTGACAAATTTGAATACATTACAAGCAAAGTGTGGCATGTTACTCATTCGTCATTGTTGTAGCACGGACGTGTGCTGGAATGAGTAACGAATGAGTAACGTGCCACACTTTGCTTGTAATGTATTCAAATTTGTCAGTTGATAAAGGGACACGAGTTCCGAAAGCTACTGAATTTGTACTTATATTTTATACTGGGTATACTGTAAATATCTATTTGAAATTATTAAACTATGGACCCCAGTACTCCAGGCCCATTTGTCACTAGTAATTTCCTAATAATATGTATGTATTAATAAATTAATTGTTTTAAAATGTTAGAAATTTATTCATTCCTACTTATTTCTCATCTTTTACTATATTTCTGAATGTCAAATTACAGTATTTTTCATTGTTGAAAGTCATTTCTTTAGAACAAAATTTCTGTTTAACGAATATTTTAAACAGAACAATCAATTTTGTTATATAGAGGTCTGACAAACTGCAGTTTGTTGGACCTCTATATAACTGAGAGGGCATAATTCTATACTAACCATAAGCAAATGTACATCTTTAGCTTCTGCTAAATGTAGTGAACTATATGATGCCTATGTACATAAAGGAAATATATAATATCGGTGTGTAGATACACCATAGACAACTCTTAAGAAACTACAAAGTTGTTGTAGGCATCATTTGCTCTTTCTCATATTGTGCTCTGCCTTCACGATGAGTTGCCATGATATTGCACTAGCTCGAATAAGTAACGCTTCACTAATAGAGAAGGCTATTGTTACTTATTCTCAGTGAGTACCACCACCCAGACATGTTTTAAGGCTATTGGCCTATCATCAGTGGGTGGACAGGTACCCTGGTGTTGCAGACATGACGACCCAGTTGTGAAGATAATCGCACAATATGAGAGATGCCAAAAGGTGTATATGACAATATTTAAAATAACTAAATGCACAAGGCATAATACATTAAGAGTTTATCTTCACAACTGGGTCGTCACGTCTGCAACACCAGGGTACCTGTCCAAGTGAAAGCTACTGTTGCAGACTATGTCCTCTTCAAAACAATGAATAAGATTTGTTTATAACAATGGCCTTGAATATCAAAAACAAGGGATCCAAACTCTCACATTATTTTTTTATTATTTGATTAATAATCTTGTCATACTCAGCACTGCTATGAGAAACAGTTAAAATGCCAAACAGGGTTTGACAGAATTTGTTATATTTCAAGCTTCCTTGTGCCCTTTTCAGTTTCCAAACCAAGACCCACTATACATCAATTCTTTCTTAATAGCATCTGGCAGGCTCTCACACTGAAATTGAGAACTGATAGTGTAAAACATTTGTTGGGTCGTCAACATTTTTTTTTATCTTTAGTGATATTAAGAAGTACTGCAAAATTGTTCATACAAAATTTGAAAATGATAGACTGCCAAGTGATAAAATGTGCTACCTAGGCATTTATAACAACATTCTTCAATGGGAACTTGTGTACCATGTTATCAGATACAGCAATAAATTACTTTGCCATTAAACAAATTAACAGAATCTATTATTTTAGACTCCACAGTCTTGTCAGTAGAAATGCCTATAGCTAAGCCAGAAACATCCTTTAGTTCTGTCTAGTTCGATAATTAGTTCCAGAATGAAAGCAGGAGTAGCAAGGGCACATTACATTCTACAACATACTTAGGAGTAATAATCTCACCAAATGGATGTGAGGTACACTTGGATTAACAAGTTTGGATTTTAAAACATTAGCATCCTAACATTTAAAAGAAACAAATTGCTTTATTCAAACAAACTGCTTCATGAACAGACTTTCTGCACGAGTGAAGATAGTATGCCTAGAATTATCAACATGGCCAGCCTATTTAAGATTGCTTTCACCAGAAATTTGACATTCAAAAGTTTCTTCTTGAATTAAGTCAAGTCATTAGGTCTTCTTTCAGATTTTTTGATTCCTTAACTGAATCTGGACATGGGCCATTTACACTAACTAGTAATCAGCTGAACTTTAATTTGATAACTGAAAAGCGCTATGGCTTTGCTCACCATTTCTAACCTCTTCTTTAGACAGATTTGTCAGAGGTTGTGACCATTTTACTAGTCTAGAAAATTCACATTTAATATTTATCCACAGACAGCAAACATGTATATGCACACTTGAAATATTTTTTTTTTTTTTTTAACTTCAGTGGCATGCATTAATTCAACTCATTTAAATTACTTTTCCTTTTACCACTTTTCTATATAGTAGTAAATATCCACCAAATATTCACCAGTTTCTCAAGATAAGTAGATCCCATTTCAGCAAATAAATGAGATGACCAGGGCAGCACATTACCACCATGGGATCAATCTTTGATTTTAATACCCTTGCTAATCCAATTTTTTGGCCTATCATAGCAGGTAGGCATTATGAACACTATTTGCAAGACAGTAATTTAAAGGAATTCCAAATGCTTTCAGGGTGTTAATTAGGAGTCCAATGTTATACCCTGTACAGTTCATACATACAACATTATCAAGATCACCAGCATGCATTTATTTTTGAATTTCTTTAAGCAGTGTACATTGTCATTATGCCTATTTGTTAGAAAACATATGATTACATAGTTTCACATCAATTTAAATTGAAAAATCTCATTTATATACATTAGACATAAAAAAAAAAAAGTTACTTTACCATATTTTACAATACATCAAACAACTCATGTAGAAGACTTCTGAAAATTTAGGCTTCGTTCCTTTTTAGGTTTACCAAAAGAAGTTAAGTTTAGAAGTCATCATTCTAAAATTTCAAAATTATATACTGCCAACCGATGAAATGTGCTACCTAGGCATTACCTTTTTTTTTCCAATGGAAAATTGCACACCATGTAGGCCATAAGTTATATGAAGAGGAATTCTGTAGGGAAGTGGAGTCTAGATACTTATCTAACTAACAGGGAGCTAAATGATTTTTTAATAACAGAGCAAAGTGGAGGAGAAATTGTTGAATTTAAACATCAGAAGGGGCCCCTGGGGTGGATGTTTTCTTTCAAGTTACATTAAAGGAGGCAGCAAAGGAAGTCAACAAACCCTTAGCCATAATTATGAGAACTTCCTTGGACTCTGGGTAGTTCCACACGGACTGGAGATGTCCAAATATATTCCCAATTCACAAAGATGCATGCATTAAAGGGTGACAAGTAATTACAGAGCTGTTAGTTTGACATCTGTTCCAGGGAAAATAATGGAGTCACTGATTAAAGAAGCAATGCAGGATCATCTAGACAAGACTGCAGTTACAGTTCAGACACAGCTTGGGTTTATTAAGGGGAAGCCTTGTCAATAGCAACCAATAGTAACCAATTTGATTGGATACCATGATGTGGTCATAAAGGAACTGGAGGCCAAAAATAATTCTCATATCATATACTTGGATTTTAGGAAGGCTTTTGAATACTGTTACACATGAAAGACTACTGTACAAATTAGAGCAGTATGACATTAAGGGCAAGTTGCTGCTATGGATGTATGGACTGTTGCGTGGGAAAAGACAGAATGGTAATTAATGGACACATCTCTTTGTGGACTAATCTTATTAGTGGAGTCCAAGGGTTTGGTGTTGGGCCCACTGTTTTGTATATTTATCAAATGATATTGATAAGGTATATCAGGCATAATGTCCAAGTTTGCAGACAATTCAAAGGTTGGCAGGGTTGTTAGCATTAGGCACAGGATGCAAGAAAGCAAGTTTATATAGCATCATCCAAAAAAAAAAAAAAAAACACACCCTTCTCATTTTTCCTTAAATGCTATCAACTACTACGACAGATGGAAGTTTGTTTCAGCAATCAACCACCTGCTGGCTAAAGGCAAACTTCTGCACATCTATCTTACAACTGTCTTTCCTCAATTTGAATTTATCCCCTCTCAGGTGATTATTCTGAGCAAGAGAAAGAATCCCATCAGCACTGAGCATGCTCAAACCATTCAAGGCTTTATACACCTCAATCAAGATCACCTCACACGTGCCTAGTCTCCAGACACTAATTTGTAAAATATAAGCCTTTCTTCGTAAGAGAAACCCTTTCTTCCATTCACTAATCTTGTTGCCCTTCTCTGTACTCATTCCAACAGCTCTACATCCTTCTTAAAATGAAGCCTCCAGACCCATATACAGTACTCAAAGGTGTGGCCTGTCCATTGCCCTATACAAGGGGATAATCACCACCTTATAGCTGCTAGAAAAATTCCTGTATATCATTGACAAGACACCATGAGCTACTCTTGCAGACCATCTGCACTGCTCAGAAAACTTCATATCTGGCTGCACAATTACCCCAGGTCCTTTTCACTCTATACCACTGTCAGCGTAGTACCACACAGTTGATACGTTACTCTGGGGTTACTACTTTCAATATGCAGTACTTTACATTTGTCAATGATAAACTTCAGTTGCCACCTCTCAAGCCCACCTGCTCAACTTTTCTAGATCCTGTTGCAGCAATGTATTATCATTAGTGTCATTAACAACCCTGCCGACCTTCATATTGTCTGGACATTTAAGTCTGATATACCATCATAAATATCATTAATAAAAACACAAAACAACAATGGACCCAAAACTGAACCCTGCGGCCTCCACTAATAACATTAGTCCACAACGAGCAGTGTATATTGATTACCACTCTGTCTTCTCCCACTCAACCATCCCTTTATCTATAGCAGAAATTTGTCTCCAATGCCACACTGCTCTAATTTGTGCAGCAGTATCAAAAGCCTTTCTAAGATCCAAATATATGATATCAAAATTATTCTTTGCATCCACTTCCTTTGTGACCACATCATAGTATCCAATGGCCAGACAAGACTTCCCCTTAATAAACCCATGCTGTCTCCAAGCTATAACTGAAGGCTTCTCTAGATGACCCTGCAATGCTTCTTTAACCAGTGCCTCCATTAAATTCCCTGGAACAGAAGTTAAACTAACAGGTCTGTAATTACCCGTGTCTCCCTTTGTCCTTCTTTGTGGATTGGGGTCACATTTGAACATCTCCAGTCCATGGGTACCTATCTCCCCCGAGTCCAAGGAAGCTCTCATAATTATGGCTAAAGGTTTGCTTACTTCTTTTGCTGCTTCCTTTAATATAACTGGATAGATTCCATCCACCCTGGGTGCCTTTCTTATGTTTATTTTCAACAATATCTGCCTTTGAAGTTTTGACCAACACCTCAAATTCATTTACCAAACTCCTAGCATTGGTGTACATGCACCTGTTCCTATTCTTAGCTACCCTAACACAGCCCATATTTTTACTTGTTCCGCAATGACTCCCAGCAGTCTCTGGAACATCCTGCACCTTGTTTTCCAGGCTGCTGCTCATTTCAATAGAAGCAGTGCAAGAATTGCTTTCACCTCAGCCAGCAAGCTACTGTTAATTTATTAGTTTGTGTATCCCCAAGCTAGCAGTTTTCCGACCCACCAAACTCTGCCTCGATAGCATCAGCAAATATTCTTGCACCCTTTCTATTTAAGGGTATCCCATCCCTGTAGAAGTAGTCTCTCCTTTTAACAAGCCCAGACCAGGTTGAGAAAAATTCTACCCCTTGAGCCTTGCACAACCTCTCCGGGGCCGAACTGATCAACAAGGCTCTCGTCATATACTCCCTCCTATCGTGTCTGGGCAGAATTGCAGTCACTTTCAAATTCAACCCTAACTCGCGACTTTTTTTTTTTTTTTTTTTTTTTTAACATTGACCTGTACTTGTTAAGCAATTCCGCCGGTCTCCTACTCTTAATATCATTATTGCCAACGTGTACAACAATATCAACCTTTTGTGCCCTTAAAGGATGATATCTGCTCTACAACGTCATCAACCTTTGCCCCTGGCAGACATACCCTGGTCCTGTTCCACCTACCCTTTTTGCACAAAATGTTTTGCGTTTCCCTGACAATAGTCATCAACAACTAGTTTCTTTGAGACCAGTGCATTCTGCATTGCCGCTGTGTTGCGTGATGTTCAAGTGCAAGCTCTGGCATTGATGTGGGCAGCTGAGAGCTTGATGGGCCTCTCAATTTAAATCCTTTGAGGGCATCCACCCAGTCCTTCAAGTTTCTATATAGGCCCATAACAACTCTCAGATGGCACACGATTTCCTCACACTCCTTACATCACGCACATACAAAGACATTCCCCTTGGCAATATCATGTCCCGTTCCCTCCACAAACATCAAACAAGCAGTGCATTTCAAAAGGCTATGATTCAGAGGACAACCACCCCACCTTCAGTTCTCCCCTGAGCCAGAGCACTCCCATTAGTTTGAGCCTTTTGCTTTGCTGCTCTGAGTCACGATTTCTATTCAATTTCAAATAAAATTCCAATACAAAATATAACCCTAAACTTATATCCCAATGCAGTTATAACAGGTGCCTCCATAGCCAGGTGGGAAGGAGCAGCAGTGCGTAGCACATGCTTCTTGATTAGACCAGGGTTCGAGCCAGTTACCACCAAATACGGAGGATGCAGGAAGGTCAAGGAATGACCACCGCATATTCCCGGAGCAATATAGTCTTAGTTACTAATGCTCCTAAAAACCAAATAACAAACAAACAGAAGTTATAACACTAATATATATATATATATATATATATATATATATATATTTCAGTATCGAATATTATCTGAGTTACATTATGACTTTCTTATCTCCTGTCAAGTTATATGTATTAATTTATAATGTTACATTTGTAAAAACTAGGTTGTTATATGTATTTAGTTAAAAAAGTACAATTTAATTGACAATGAAATTCAATATGATTAGTAAATTTTACTGATTAATTGATACTACTATACTTGCTATCTAGTTTTCCGTTAAATCTTACACTATCTAGTTCGGGGTATACATTGTATTGTATAGATAGTATGAATCAGAGCTGTAATACTCAATATGTTCTACGTTGATAATAATATTAGTAAATTAATAAGAGGAGTTTACCTCAATATAGTACGTGGAACACTTCCGTATGACACCCTCCAGAAATTAAAACGGAAAAAACGAAAAAAATCGACAACTTACAGGTACATTAAAGTAAAATATAAATAATTAGAGTAAAATATAAATAATTAAATAATCAATTTAACACAATTCAAAATCAATTCAAAACAATTAAAATACAAATTAACGCAATTAAAAGAATCTAACGAAAATATTCAAAACGATTTTCCTTCCTGAAGCTGACAATGCTTTTCGACCACTGTCGTGATCACAGGAATGAAAATTACTGAATCAGGCTAAACCTGCAACTTAAATAGTGATTATATGTCTTCGCGCATGCGCGTAAAGGTCCACGCATCGGAGATCAAATATGGCCGCCGAACATTAACAGAATTCTCGTGTAATTTAATTTCAACGGTTTCTGCAATTAATAGTCGCGTATAATTACGTTGAACGTTAAGTATTTTGGCCTCGTTAAATAAAAAAGTATGTTTTTCGTTAATGGCATGAAAGGCTAATTCTGATGCTGCTGAACGAGAAGCACGAACTGAGGTTTCGTGTTGATTTACACGAATATTAAGCGAAAACCGCGTCGAACCCTGGTAAGACGAGTCGCAATCACCGCAAGAAATGTTGTATACTAGATCATTAATTTGTGTTGCGAACGCGGAAAGAACCGAGCGATTGTTCAGTATAGTGTAACTTCCGTATAGGCCTAGCTATAATTTTAAATTCGGTATCTTTAAAGAATCTGTTAAGCTGTTTGTGCCATTGTTCAACATATGGGACAGAAATAAAGTATTTTTTGATATTACTATTATTGATTGGTGTAGTATTTTTTTATCCTATCCTTAGCTTGTACCCTAATTCGATTTATTGTGTTAATGGGATAACCCCTGTTCAAGAATCTGCTAGTTAATATTTGTATTTCTGAGTCCAAAGCAGAATCTGTCGTTGAATATTTATAGGCATTTAGAAATTGATTAAAGATAATCGATCTTTTGTAGGTGAAAGGGTGGTAGCTATTATAATGTAGAAGCATACCGGTGTTTGTGGGTTTTCGATAGATGCTAAATTGTATTTTGTTCGAGTCACGGGTAAGCGTGAAATTTAGGAAGTGTAATGACTTAGTATCCGTATCTTCCCTTTCCAATGTAAATTTGAGTCTAGAATGAATATTATTAAACGAATGTAAAATGTCTTGGATAGTACTACTATCAGTAATAACTAGAACATCGTCTAAATACCTCCCATAGTATGTGATACGGGGACGAAAAGGTGTCAAATGTATCTGCTCAATCGTTGAGAGATAGATCTCTGACATCAAGCCACTCAGGCTCAAACCCATTGGTAATCCAAAAATTTGTTTGTACACCTTGTCTCGAAAGGTGATGTAGTTAGCCTCAACTAATAGTTTAATTAAGTGAAAAATTTCCTTAATGGGCAGCTTCGTATAATTAATCGGTGTCGAGTTTTTATTTAACACATCCCAAATAATATCTAATGTGTATTCAACGTTTACATTCGTATATAATGAGGTAACATCTAATGAGAATAAATTGTCATTGTCGCCGAGTCTACAGTCTTTAAGATTATTAAATAATGTATCGTAATTCTTAATCCCAAATTGTATAACCTGTCTAAAAGGTTTTATAATATTATATACATGTGTGGCTAAGGCTGAAAATGCCGAGTTCCTGTAGGAAACAATAGGTCGAATCGGAAATCCAGGCTTGTGTAATTTTACCTGACCAAAAAGTGCAGGAATATTGTATGTTCTGGACTTCAATTCCTTCAACTGAACCATAGTAATGTAGTCATTTTTACGATATGTGGTTAACGTTTTATTGTATTGATTTACCAAATTGGTAAACAGTGCCGGGTCCACTTCACGATAAGTGGAGGTATCAGACACAACTGAATCTAACTTATTAATATAATCATGTTTATCTAGTATTACCACTGTATCTCCTTTATCTGCCCTCTGTATAATAATATCCTTATTTTCTCGAAGTTCTCGTAAAGCTGAACTGCCATGTGTATTCAATTTAGGAAGTCGCGTTTCTTTTATGTTATTCACTACTTGGTTAACTTGTTGAATAAATACATCTTTTTGTGGAACACTACGAAGTCCAAATTCAATATCAATTACTCATTGTTTTTTCGGCAGCTTTCGAGGTGGTAAATTATAATTTAATCCTTTGGATAAAAGTGAAATCTGGTCCTGCGATAGTGTACACGAGGAAAGATTTGTAACCTGTTGATATGTCGGTTCGTTGGATACTGGGTGAGGGGGTGTTCGTGAACTAGCCGACATATTCTGTGGTAGTGCGTTATGTGTCTGTGGGGGGGGATGTCGCCCAACTCGTGTGAACTTGGTCGCAAGCTCGCGACAATGTGTTAGAATTCACATGAACGTGTCTTGAACTATTCGATAATGCTTGCAACTTATTAATGTGTCTGTTTTTTATTTCTGAGGCTAATATCACGTAATATTGTTAAGCTTGCCTTAAAATCTCGATATTCGGATAAACAAAAATACCTTTCCCAGGTTAGGAAGCTTCGCGATAAATTAAAAAATTATCTACATCCGAACGATTGGTCTGTATTGAAGACCTCCATAGATTTGCGACGGGAAGCACAAGCCTCAGAAATAAAAAACAGACACGTTAATAAGTTGCAAGCATTATCGATCACCAAACAGATTTACCCAACTTCAGGGCAGATTTTCTGTATATTTTAACTGTATACTGATCTAGATATTAACAGAACACATCAGCAGATATTTTGAACAGGACCTATTCCACACAATCTAGAGTACACAAGTGCATTTCCTATACAATTCCAAGAATTTGTTACAAAAAAGATTTTGCAGGTTCACTATATAACAGCAGGTAGAGAAATGTCACACTAGTGGGCGTCATTGTAACCATGAGTATCAACTTTTTGACAATCATGGTTATAATGAATAGTACAGTAAAATCTCATTAATACAAACTCATTTTATACAAAGTACTCGTTTATATGAAGCACATACCATTCCCCTGCAAAATGATAGGCTTTTCTATGTAAATATATTTGTTATTACAAAATTCAGTTAATATGTATTAAAGTTCTTTTTCACCCTGTGAGAAAGAAATATTGTCATTTTGTATGTTTAATATAAATCTTGGCAGAGCTGTTCAACTATTGCCTTTGGCCACCTGGCTCCCTACATCTCGAAGGATGACACAGACTTGTTAGAAATCAGTTTTGTGTAAACAAAAGCAGTTTATGGTAGCTAAAACATCTTTCTGAAGGATGAGTTGTTAAATTAACAAAAGAATAAAAAGTTTTTTAGAACTTGTCTTTAAATTAATTTAAAATTTGTTTATATTAAATCTTATCTAGCAGTGTTATAACGACAAAACAAACAGATGGAATTAAGCCTGGAATTAAACTAAAAATTATACAAGAGGCTGATGTGATGGAAAGAAGCAAACAGACATTGCAAAGGAATAAAGCATCCCTTTACCTACAATACTGAAAATGACCACGTGTATGACACTGGAGCAGCGATGAAAAACAGAAAACAAATTCGTGGTGCAAAACACGAGGAGCCTGAATCAAAACTTTTAGTAGTACCAACAAATGCATGCATTTAATTTGCCAATATAAGGTCTGATTTTGCAAGATAAGGCAAATCATCTAGCTCAGCAACATGGAATTAGCAACTTCAAATGCAGCAGTGCTGGCTCCAACGATTTAAAGACAGGAATAACTTGGTTTCACAAAATGTTTGCAGCGATTCTCAATTAGTCAACAAAGAAAAGGCTACAGACTGGTTGTGTTCTGTATAGTCCATTCTTGAAAAACGAGGCAAAGGTTATTTTTAATCTTGATGATTGTTGCTGTTTGGGGTTTAATGGCGCAAGCAGATTCGGCTATATTGCCCCCTGTTCAAATTTTGTTATTTCCTGTTATGCTGTTACTGATTCGACATAGATAAGATTGGTTAGGTTTATTAAACTGAGGTGTGAAAAGCATTCATTGACATTTGATTTTTCTCCCATAATGAGCTCAAGGCTTAATGGCTCATTTGAATGCGATTTGAAAGCTGATTGGCGGGCATCATCATAGAATGTCGTGGACATTCTGTGATGATGTGCTTCACTGTTAAGGTGGTCAGACGCTGTGGGCATTGTGGAGGATCATCTTTCATTAGGAGGCAAGAATATGTTAAATGTGTGTGGCCAATGCGAAGCCGAGCAAGGATAACCTCTTCATGTCTGTTTGACCGAAAACTTGATTTCCAGGATTTCTGCTGCTGTTTGATTTGGTATAATTTGTTTGTTTGAGATTTCCAGGTCTGCACCCATATATTTTCAGAGGCTTTTTGATTGATGTTTTTAAAGTCATTGAGTGTAATTTTATGCAAGTGAGAATTTTCGTTTGATGGATGTTTTGCAGCATCATTCGCACGTTCATTGCCGAGTATTACAGAACGTCCAGGAATCCAACTTTTTTTTTTCCTAAGATGTGATTAGAAGGAAAATTTTTCTTACATACGGATTAGATCTATGATCTTCTGCCTGTAAAGCATATATTGCACTTAATGAGTCTGTGAAAAATGACACTTTTATGAGAGACGTTTTGGCAATGTGATCTATGATGAGACTTACTGCAAACAATTCAGCACCATAAATACTGCACTCTACTGGAAGAGACTGTGAAATTATTCTGTTTGGCAATACAACTGCAGCACCAACGTGTGCATTCGTCTTGGATCCATCAGTGTACAGATGAGAATAGTCAGAGAATTGCGTTACATAAGAGGAATGTAGCTGTTTTATGTGTTGATTTGGGATATTGTTCTGTTTCCATTTTATGAGGGCCATGTCAGTCAACTGAGCTGATTTCCCATGGTGGAAATCTTGATGAGACAGGTTTATTTTATAATTTGCTGCCAACCAAAACATTTGCTGTTTGAGGAGAGTCTTGTCATGGTGGAAAATTTAGTAAACAAAGACTCTGTTCTGCTATGCTGCAATTCAGATAGCAGTACAAAACTGTCCACTTGTGATTGGCAAGTTTTCCAAGCCAAGATGTTCTAAAGCAGTTAACCAACTTCCCTGTGATTATGAGGTCAATAGAAGTGCTTGGCTTACGGTCAAAATTTTTCAGCCTTGGTTATCAAAAGTGGACAGAAGAATGGCTTCAGAAAAAAAAAAGGAACATTTTGACGATTCTAGGTTGTTGTACAACACATTCTGCCGAGACACTTAAGTTGACAAATATACGGCTGTTGTTTTTACCCCCGCCCCAATACCACCAGTTTAATGCAACCACTGGATCAAGGCATTATTTATAACCTCAAGAGAACACAGAGCCTGCCTGATAAGGTACTTGGATCCGCAACATAGGAGGGAACAATTTGCAGCCAAACTGGAATGTCATGGATGCTATCCGTAATCTTGTTATTGCTTGGGACAGTATTGCATCATGTGTAATAATCAACCGCTTCAGAAAGAATGGCTTTGGAAAGAATATCATTGAAAAACATGATACAGCAGATGAATGTGATAGCAACGTTGAATGGAGGAATTTGAAGGAGGAGCATATGCATTTTGTTGGCAAATTTGAAGTTTGTGAAGGTGGATGATGAAGTTGCTACCACTGCAATGTCAACATCAGAAGAGCTGCTGAGCACCAAACAAAACAATATTTTTGTTACCAGCAACAGCAAAAGTGAAGCGCACACACTGCCATCTAAAAAAGATGCCCAAAATGCATTAAAAATAATAGAGAATGTGTTAAAGAAACAACTATTGCATTTGATGTCTGTGCTGTAGTTAAAAATGCATATAGGACAAAAACTGTGCAAATAACATTGGATTCTTTCTTTAGATTAATTTATTAAAAAGTTAATGGTTTGTATGTCTCCTTTTATATTAAGATTGTAATTCTTTTTTACTGTGTTACTAAAATATTGTATACATCAAAATATATATGCTGTACAATATTTTCATTTCTGTTAATTGCTTTTTCCTTAATTTAATAAAAATCTTTAAATGTTATTTCTATTACTGTATTATTAGACAAGGCTTTTGTCTTTTTATTTTATTTTTATTATTTTAATTTAAATTAATTTGATATTATTATTCTTAGATATGCAGTATGTACAAAAAAAAAAAAACATAAAATTGACACTTTGTGGACCTCGTTACTACAAAACGAGAAAATTTAGGTTTGAGGTAGTTCCCTTGAGCTTTGTATTAACTAGATTTGACTGTACTTTAAAAAAGCCTATAGCAATTCTCTGAATAAAGGAAGCAAGAAACATTAGTTTGAGCATGGCAAAAACAATAACTTTATTTATATTAAAGATTGCTTTTTAGTAGTGAAACTAAAGTGCATTTTGTTTGCAAGGAACTACTCTTGCCTGTACTAAAAAAAAAAAAACTTCAACTTAAAGAAAGTTGTCTACACTCACCATGGGAGGAAGTCCACACAAGATGTCTTGTTGCCCAAGCTCTACACAGCCCACATAATCCATTTCCTTTCTCTTATGTTCACCCCCCTTCTGTCAATCTCACCATGCATGTTGCCCATTGGACATTATATTCCAAATACAGTCTTACAACTGCCTCATACAGTAGGATTATGATCTCCCTATCTCTACAACATAATGTTCAATAAATCATTGAGATGGTCTCCTGTTTACAAAACATCTCATATCTGCCCATATCATAACTCTGAAATTCCTTTCTTGCTCTACTATTTTTTAATTCAACTCCACCAAGCGTATAAGTTATTGGGGGTTGCCATTCCCAAAGTATAAGACCTTGCATTTTTCTGCATTAAACATAACTGCCAGTTTTCTGACCATTCTTGAAGCCTGTTCAACTCATCCTGAAGAATGCACTGCTTCGCACTGACCATTAACAACTCCAATCTTTACATAGTCTACAAATTTTGGACATCATGCCCATTATCCATTTATCAATGTCATTTATGAAAATCAGAAACAGAGTCAAAGAACCAATGCTTGAGGTACCCCAACTTTTGACATTACACCACCAATCTGAAGAATATCCATTAATCACAACCTTCTGCCCTGCAGCCCATCTCAGAATCTTACCAGTAATCACAAAAACAAAAAAAAAAAAAAATCCAGCTTATACAGTAACCTCTCACAAGGGAAATGTATAAGTTACAAGTCAAATGCCATGCTAAAATCTAAATAAACTATGTCAAAACCGTTTCATACATCCAGCTCATGATGTAACTACATCATAATAGCTTACTAGGTTAGTTAAATATGATTTCCCCTTAACAAAATACATGTATCTTCAGAATGCCATCTCTATCTAAATGTACCCAAACTGCATTTGTAATCATCACTTCTAAGATTTTCCTTGCTACTGAAATACTGACAAGTCTGTAGTTATTCACTTCTCTTAGAACAGGCGATACACTTACACTTCTCCAATCCAAAGGAATCTCTCTAAGTCCAATGAAGCCCTCAACACAAGAGCCTTATCTGCCTTTAGGCCGTAAAGTTTTTCTAATAAACAGTCGTATGTAATTTTGAAATCACTAATTTCATATGGCTCAGCCTCACTTGAACAGCCTCCCTTCAGCAAGAGGGTCTTTTAATCAAAAAAGAGCAATGAGAAGTACCTATTTAATGTGAAATGGTACAGAAGATAAGCAAACCTAAAAAGAACCTACTTTACCTGATACTACATATAAGGTTATGCCCCACTTGTACAGTACTCTTTCGCATCTCTCATGACATAAGACTTTCACACTAAACTTATACATTCTTATATTTAAAAGAAATCATAGCTGTCAGAAATTTCACTCAATCTAAATTTTTGCAAACAAAATGGATAACAGCTTTACCTGGATATTCTGCAAAACAATGCGACCCCCACGCATATTTTGATACTTCATTAATTTCTCTGCGTGTTCACGCTCCTCTTCACTTGATTTTTTGAAAAATTTGTGAAATCCCCGAAGAGCAACATCATCTCTGTCAAAATAATATGCCTTTACAAAGAAAAAAAAAATAAATTTATAAGATTTTCTAATTTTTTAAGTAATAGTCATTTATAGTATACAGCAAAATAAAAATGCATAAACATATCCAAGGGTAGCATAGGATTTATTTTACTATATTTTTTTTAAATAAAAGAAATGCTGTTTTCTATAAGAACATACTAAAATCTTAATTGTATAAGATTATTTTATTAAAAATCTCTAGTAATTTTGTTATTCTATCAAATTAAAAGGTCTATGTATAAAATTTCACAATAGAGAAATGAGTCCATTTCTCTATTGTGAAATTTTCTTGTTGAGGACCTAGTCTGAGAATAATTTGGGCTCGCATCTGGTGAGTATGGGCTTGGCACACCCAGGGTCCTGAGCTGGAACCATCATTCTTCTCTTTCTTTCTTGGTGATTCCTTTCTACTTCTGACTCTTGCGTGCACACAGGGTAACTCAGGAATTTTTTTTGGCTGGTGCAGCATAAGCCTCAGGCTTCCTTGCGCCATATGGCTAATAATAATAATAATTACTGCAATTCAAAGAGTATGCCATCAAGAAGTTGGTTTCAAATGTTGCATTTTCTGAACATATTTATCACTGTATTTCAAGAAGATGAACAGCTAATGATAAACCATGATCAGATACACCAGGGCATCTACACCATAGCATTTTCTGAAAACTGCTCAAGCAATATTCAACAACACTATGAACTGAAACTGTTTCTTGTGGCCATTGAGAAAACCTTACAGTCCTATACATACATACAAAGTATACAGGGTAGCTCAAAAATATTGATACAAACGTTTAGGGGAGGTAGGTAACATCTAAAGGAATGTGAATCGCATAGGAACCCATAACCGGAAACGTCACCGTAAGCCAGCGACGGTACACTGCGCTGTTCATCAGTTCGCGAGAGGGAAAATTTCTGGTTTACTCATTCAAGCAGTAGTCGCCGCACGAAGAGCATGCATTGATATACGAACTGTGAGCTGGCAGACATGCACCTAGTGTATGGATTAACAGAGGACCCATGCGGCACAACATCGCTTCGCAATAAATGTGTGGGCAGGTTTGGTCGGTGACTGCTTAGTCAGCCCATACCCATTACCATCCCACATGAACTCCGCTAAATATCAGATCTTTCTTGAATAAGTTCTACCAGGGTTACTTGATGATGTTCCAGCAAATGTGAGACGCAACATTTGGTTTCAACATGACAAGGCGCCTGACTATTATGGAAGGTGTGTTTGTGACCATTTGAACAGGTGTTTTGGGCATTGATGGATTGGCTGTAGTGAATCAGTTGCCTGGCCCCCACACTCATCTGATTTATCGAGCCTTGATTTCTTTCTGTGGGGGGTATCAAATCTATTGTGTATGAATCGCCTGTGGAGATGGAAATGGATCTCGTGGCGAGACTCGTCTGCGCTGCTGCTACTGTCAAAGAAACTCCAGGTGTGTTCGACCGTGTCCGCCAATCCATGCTGCGTCAGTGTCACGCATGCATCACGTCTCATGGTGGAACCTTCTAGCATCTGTTGTAACATCATGAAATGCATCCATCTCGTACTCCATTGTTAACATTATGTCAAATAAATGTTGCCACTAATTACTGTCTTGTGTCATTTCTGCTTCTTGTGCCTCTGCTACTACTTTACCGTGACATTTCCGGTTATGGGTTCCTATGCGATTCACATTCATTTAGATGTTACCTACCTCCAACCTACCTAAACGTTTGTACCAATTTTTGAGACACCCTGTATATTCTTCACATAACAAAGTGCTTATTCACAAACTCCTTCCAAAGGATACTAATGCTTGCTTGTAATTTTCAAGCAGGTTCTTGTGATTGTTTTCAGAACAAAGACCAAAATTTTCCCACTTGTTAACAACAATGCTTGGTTTTTCTTTACTGTTTCATAATCAAACCCAGTTTTTTTTTTTTTTTTTCAGACGACATCCAAACTGTGCACAGAACACTACAATTGCAGCATCTTATCAAGTGATGAAGAACTAATTAGTCCATACTGATCAAAGCAAGACAGCAACAGCAAATGATGAAATATACTGGTACATGAACCAGAAACTTGGTGTAACCTGCTACAGGAAATCTACCCAATTGGCTCACATCTGGTGAGTATGAGCTGGATAACAGCATCCTTTTTCTTGGCGATTTCCCTCCCTCTCTAATTCAGAAATTTTTTTTTTTGCCTGGTGCAGCATAAGCCTGAGGCTTCCTTGCACCATATGGCTAATAATAATAGTAGAATTCAAACAGCTAACTAAACGAAGACGCTAAAATATTCTGCATACAAAAGGTAGAAGTGAAAATATGCTCCTGAGGTGTTCCACCATAAACCCCTTTGGAGAGTTAGTGTTCCACCAGTGCAGTCCTGTGATTCTGGCTCCAATTTTGCCATTCGTGAACACCATGTGCTGCTACTCATACAGAGGTGATTCACTTCATAGGATCCCCAATTCCATGCTCCCCTTGCAGAGGTGTTTAGTTTCCACCAGTGGGAAAAAGTGACAGTGAATAAATAAAAACTTTTTGCTGTGGACTTCATTTTGTTTTTGTCACCATCCTAACTTTTAGTAGCTGATGTTTATACTGTGGTCATCCATATTTTACCATCTTAACCTCTTATTATTCTGTAAGTTAGGATACTGACAACAATTTTTATTATGTTATCCTATTTGATAAACATAACATTTTGTAGATTAGTCATGACAATCTGGTACCCCTTCAATCCACTGTTGCAAGTAGCAGTGGTTAACAGGCCTAGCTCTTCCCACCAGTTCCTTTTTACTTAGGGTTGGAGTGAATCCCCCACCACCAGTTTTAAAATTGGAAAATGCATTCCCGATTTTAAAACAGTTGCAAGGTGGGGTGGGGGAATAAACATACTAAGTGGGTATGGTATACTGAAAAGGTGGGTTTCCAATCACTGCAAGGAAAGCAAAGAGTAGGAGTGGCTAAGCCTGTCCATCACTGCCACTCACAACAATGGATCAAAAGTGGTACCATGTTGTAAAGACCAACCCATTTTGTATTTTTGCCAATAGGTTACTTTTATATAAAAATATCAGAATATTTCAAGAATATCATTCTGAATAGTTTTTGAAATGCCTTTAAATGCTGCATTACTTTCTAAATGGTTCTTTTAATTGGAATCTAATGTACAGGCAAAATTTATTAATCCTCTGAATACTCTTGGATTTTTAGAATCTTCTTTTTCGGCATGTCCACGTAAAGGAATTTCAAGCTGTCCACAAAATTTAATGCAGTCTATTTTAGATAATACCTCATGATTCTTGGCAACTTTTCTGTTATGTTTGCAGATCGAAAGTGTGTAGGCCTCACTAAGCTGTTCTTTAATATTTACGCTTCCTAAAAGTGATTGTGAAATCATTATCAATATGCTTCTTCGAACTCTCATGTTTTAGAGTTTTTTTTCTTTCATTCTGTTTATGTTTGTAAAGCCACTTTTTGACCACGTTAAATCACCTCCGAACAGTAAACACAGAAAAAACAATGAATTTTTAACTTCACAACCACAAAGCCAACTTTCCCTTTGGTACCATTCAGTTTTAAAACTGCGGATATTTCTTATTATTACTTATTCCCCACTGAGAAATTTGGATCTTTGGTGTGGGGCGGACTTCTTTTTTAATCGTATTTTTTTCTTGGAGAGATAACTGAAAAATTAAGTTGCTGAAGTTTATTCGCTGTCACACGATTTACTTCATGGGGAAGCATGGAGGCCATGATCGAATCAAATTTCACAAAATAGTGTACTGTAGAAATAATGTTTTACCTAAACATCACATAATTTAATAGTATGAACCAGAGCTATAATGCTCAATACGTTCTACATTGATATCAATATTTGTAAAAGGATAAGAAGTTTACCGGATGACTCTCCAGAAATTAAAATGCAAACAATTAAAAATCAAATCTTACATTACAGTAAGAAATAATTAACAATAATTAAAAATCAAATGAACACAATTAAAAATTAAGTAAAAAATTAATCTGGAGAGTATCATAAGGAAGTGTTCTACATATCACATTGAGGTAAACTTCTCTTATTCTTTTACAAATCACCTTATTATAACTTCAACTTACCAAGTTCAATCTCAATTCGCAATTAAGCTGTAATCACATAATTACACTGTTGAATGTTGAGTATTGACTTAGCACTGATATTATTTAGTTACTTAATGGGAATATCGGGCAAATAACAAAAAAGATACTCACATTGTGGCTACACATCCATCATGGCCAACAATGAAATCTGCATTGCACACTTTACAGTGTGCAATGCAGATTTCATCGTTGGCCATGATTCGTTTCAACTATAAAAAATGTATATTCTCAAGTTGCCAATGGCAACCAACTACCAGATATTCACTGGAATGCAAAATGTGTCACTGCCTAGCACACAGTGAGGGCTGCAGTTAATTAAACTTCAAAGTTTGAAACAATTTAGTGTTTTTATTCGTTTATTATTGAAATGATTACTGGAAATAGAGGACTGGCATAATATATGTGGGTCCTGTTAATAAAAATTTTCATTGTGTTGCATTGTTCTTCACAAAATTTCATATAACTCCGTTCACTGTATATCTAGATTTAAATAGCTGGGGGTGATGCAGTGCCTGTGGAAAAGCCACCCCTACTTATATAGCTATAGAACTCCACTACAACAGACTGTATTTGTTCCAACTATCAGCCACCCGCTAGCTAAAGGCAAATTTCCACACAACTATTCTACAATTGACTTTCCTCAATTTGAATTTATGTCCCCTTAGGTGAGTAATCTAAAAAAGAAGAATCCCATCAGCATTGATGCCCGCTCAAACCATTCAAGGCCTTATACACCTCAATTAGAGCACCTCACAGGGGCCTACTGTCCAGACACTGCAATTTCCCAGAACTTAAGCCTTTGTTCGTAATAGCAACCCTTTGTTCCACTCACCAATCTCGTTGCCCTTCTCTGTACTCGTTCCATCAGCTCTACATCCTTCCTAAAATGAGGCTTCCAGACCTGTATGCAGTACTCAAGGTGTGGCCTGACCACTGCCTTATACAAGTGAACAATTGCCTTCTTATTCCTGCTAGCAAAAGTCCTGTATATCATTGACAAGACACCACGAGCTACTCTTGGGCCTGCCTGATGCCTGCACTGCTCGGAAAACTAACTTCATATCTGACTACACAATTATTCCCAGGTTCTTTTCATTTTCTACTATCCTGCATGTAGTACCACCCAGTTGGTATGTTACTCTGGGGTTATTGCTACCCATATGTCAATGTATTTGTCAATGTTAAACTTCAGCTGCCACCTCCCAGCCCATCTGCTCAACTTTTCCAGATCCTGTTGCTGTAGTGTACTATCATTACCAACCATGCCGACCTTTGTATAGTCTGCAAACTTAGACATTAACCCTAATATACCTTCATCAATATCATTGATAAAAACAGAAATTAACAATGGGCCCAACACCGAACCCTAGGAAACTCCGCTAATAACATTTGTCCACAAAGAGCAGTGTCCATTGATTACCACTCTGTCTTCTCCTTCTCAAACATTATTTATCCACTGCAGCAACTTTCCGTTAATGCCATACTTTTACTGAGGTTTCCTACAATCAAAATATACGATATCAAAATTATTTTTTTTCATCCAGTTTTGTGACCAACATCATAGTATCCAATCAAATTTGTCAAACAAAAAACCCATGCTGGGTCTGAATTATAACAGCAGTCTTGTCTAGATGATCCTGCATGGCCCCATTATTTTCTCTGTAACAGTAGTTAAACTAATAGATCTGTAATTACTCATGTCACCCTTTGTGAATTAGGAACACATTTGCACATCTTAGTCCAAGAAAGCTTTCATAATTATGGCCAAGGGTTTGCTTGCTTCCTTTGCTGCCTCCTTTAATATAACTGAGTAGATTCCATCCACCACAGGTGCCTTTCATGTGTTCAATTTCAACAATTTCTCCCAGTTTGCTCTCAGTTATTACAAAATCATTTAGCTCCCTGACAGTTTGATAAGCTTCTGGCCTCAACTTCTCTACAGGCTTCATCTGTGAATGTAGATGCAAAATGGTCATTCAGTTTTTCAGCCATCTCAACAGGTTCATCAACAATCAAACCGCTGATGTGAAGTGGACCAATCTGATTCATCCCCTTCCTTCTAGAGTTTACATATGTAAAGAAATCTTTGCTGTTTTTTTTTGCATCCTTTGTCAAAGATTTCTCATAATCTGCCTTTGCCTGCCTAGCCTTCCTTTGTGACTTGATTACAGACTAGCTTATATCTACCATAGACTTCTGTGTTAATTTATATGTATCCCATGCATTTTTCTTCTCTGCCACGAGTCTCATTATTTCATCCGCCACCAATTTAAACCTAAACCTTGAAAAGCCTAGTAGCTTCCAAGATTACTTCTCTGAATGCTTTCCATTCAGAATTTGCTGATGGTAACATCATCAATTGGTCCCACAGTATAGAATTTAAAAACTGTTTGAGACCATCATAGTCACCTCTACCAAAAACCCTTCCCTTTACCTCTGATGGTAATTACATCTTTAAGTAAATTCCACATCAGCACACTGATCACTGCTACCTAGTGGTTCCTTTATCTGTAAATTCTCAATGCATGAAGAATCACTGCTGATAATCAGACCAAGAGTATTACTCCCTCTAGCTGCATCTCGAACATGCTGCTGTAGAAAACATCCAATAAATCCACAACAGTCTTGCTAGAGTGCGACTGACCAACCCACAAGTTCAAGTCAATATCTGGAAAGTTAAAATCTCCCATTATAAGACAATCTGATTTACTGGCCCATTCTATTGTTTGTTGACTGAGTACAACAACAATTGTTTGTTGTACTCAGTCATTGGGCCTATAACACACTCCTATCATTTTTGCTTTCCCAGTGCTTATGTCACGCCAAACTGACAACATTACACTGTCCACCCATGTCAGCTGGATGCACTTAGTTAGATTTTGTGTTTCTTAACTAATAGCGTAACCCCTCCTCCCTTCCTATCCTGTCTGTCCTTTCTGTACACATTGTACTCTCTGAATTAAAATTCCACAATCCTTATATAAATAAATAAATTTTCTGTTTATACTCCGGCACGACAACCAAGTCAGTAGAGTTTACAATAAATCGTCGATACAAATATTTATCGTATTTAGTAGTCACGACTTGAACCTCGGTCCACTCAAGGAATGCGTGCTATGCACTCTCGCTCCTATGTGACACCACGTCTCTGATATCCCAACAATATGGGCCTTTGATATATTCACCAGCACTTCAAATTCATCAAATTTATTCACTAAACTTGTAGTATTGGTGTACATGTAAGTATACATGCACCTGTTCTTACTCAGTTATCCTAACACAACCCATATATTTACTTGTTCCATGATAACTCCCAGCAGTCCTAGAAATCCCCAGCACCTTGCTTTTCAGGATACTGCTCATTTCAATAGAAGCAGCACGAGAATCACTTTCATCTCTGCCTGTGGCTACTGTGAATCTCCCCAAGCTAGCAGTTTTCCGACCCACCTAACACTGCCTCGATAGCATCCCCATATGTTCTTGCACCCTTTCTATTTAAGTGTATCCCATCCCTTAGAAGCAGTCTCTTGTTAACAAGCACAGACCACACTATGAAAAATTTTGCCCCATGAGCCTTGCACAATCTTTCCAGGGCCAAATTGATAAGGCTCTCATCATATACTCCCTCCTATCATGTCTGTGCAGAATTGCAGACAATTTAAAATTTAACCCTAACATTGACCTGTACATCTCCTACTCTTAATATCATTTGTGCCAACGTGTACAACAATATCACCGTTTGACCCCTTAAAATATGATTTCTTCTCCACCTATCATGCATAGATGGCCATAAATTTTAATTCTAATGATAGACTGAGTTAAACTTGCACCATTTGGACTTTGACATGTAGGTAGTTTCTATGGTTATTGCTCTTTTTAGCATCCAGCAGTCTTAGTACAACGTAACGATATTCCATTCTCCTTGGTACCTTTTTCCATTTCTAACAGTATTTAGATGTTGATGAAATCTTCCCCCCTGCTCTTTACTAAAACTATCTAAACTTTCTGTGAAATAAGTTGCAATGAAAGTGCAGGAAACTTACCTCAACACTCACATCACAGCTTCGTTTTCTGAAGTTCTTTAGATTGTCACTCACAGCTGTCTCATTCTGGGTGGTTACTGTTCACCAAAAAATTGTGTACTAATTTAAAACCAGTCCAAAAATCTTAAGTTTGGCTCATGGATTCATCAAATAGATTCTAGGCAGCTTGTGGATTTGAGGTCCAACAAAAATTCCTGCTTTAATTTTTTTTTTCACATGTAAAAAATGGGAGTTAGCACAAACATAGATGAAACAATTGCCTTCTTTATTCAGGGCTGGAAAAACTATTTCATTAAACTTAACTTTATATGCAGAGGCAGTACCAGTACTGTGTTTTGATCTACTACTGGCTTCTAGTAGATCAAAACAAAAAGGTGACAACACTTCCCTTTCCCAATGTTCACTCCTTGCCTGCCTATCTCATTGCACAGAAGCAAGGCATTTTTGCATAACCAAGTTGTTGGGAAAGCAGCAGACACACTAGATAACCATAATTCTTGTACTGAATTTTTTTCCTAAAGAAGATTAACATTTTCATAATCTTCTTTAAGTGTGCTAAACAGACTACAAGAAATAGATACATACTTGTTTCCATTGTGAAGAACTACTCTGAGGCTTTGTTTCGATGAGTCGATAAGCAGCCTCCACTCTGTTCGCTGGTAGAAAATTCCAAAAAAAAAAAAAAAAAAATCATAACTGGAAGCATGCTGTTACAATATATCAATTAACTTTTTTTGGGAAAAATGGGGTACTAATTCTTTTTCAGTGTCCATACCCTGAAAAGATTCTTCCTGGGGGTCAGTATTCTCAGATTTCCATTTTGATCCAAAAACTCTGCAGACCCTTTTGGGTAAATTTAAACTTCTCACCAAGTCATTGAGTTCACTCTGTGTAAACAGCAGTGGTCCACAGTTGCATATTTCTTTGTTACAATAGTTATATCATCCTCTAGATCACAAATGTCACAATAAGCATTCAAAGGAATATATTCAAAACACAACTGGGGGGGTGGTACCCGCCTAACAGCTAAGTTATTATTGGAGTATGCAATGCTCTTCTTGTTCTTTGCATTATAACCTGCTACATCTATGGAACAAAATGTAGAACTCAATGTGATCCCATGCTGTTCCTTGCACAGCATGGGAAGAGCAAAAATGTCACCGATTTCTTTTTAACATCCTTCCACAATGACAAGCCTTCTGCACATATATAGCACACTTCATGGGGGAGGTGGATGCAATTTTATCTTGGTCACCTAATTTAATTCCAAAATAAGTGGCATATACATTTTGCACAATATTATATCCTACTTTTGTTTCTCCACAACATTTGCCAGGTAACAATGTGAAAAATCGCATGGGAAACAGATACTAGCAACAGAAAACAACTAAATTTAGAAGAAACACTTTGTAAGTTTATATAGCTACTTGACATGCATGTCTAACCTCGAAATTGCAAAATGTGAAAAGGCTGAGGGAAGAAGATTTAACAGCTGAAACTCTTGTTTGTTCCTTCACTCTCAAGGGGCTTGACAAAGTTTTTCAACACACAAAAGCAATTGATATTTTCAAGTCAAGATTCAAATTTCAAGTGCACTAGAAAAGTTGCTACAGATTTTAAAAAATGCTTATGCATGCTACCGAGAAATTTCTAAAGAAAAGAAGGCCAAACGGAGGGATGAAATTGGGAGTTTTTTTTTTTGGCGGATGCTGCTTTCTTGCATCATGTGCTAAGCTTGCTTTCTTGCGTCATGTGCCTCTACTAATGCTAATCTTGGAAACAAACGACTAAGCATTTCCCAAGAAGACTACTCCTTGTGCTTCCAACAATGAGTGAAGAACCATCAATGTGTGCATTTAGTCGATTATGATGAATAAATATTCTTCAACATTTCTAGGATGTAAAAAATAATTTATTATTATAATTTTCTTGATTTTAAAGGCTATGTTTTTATTTCTGTGACTAAACAAATCACTGTTTAAGCAAAACTTATTATTTCATTGACCTTTGTTTAACATTACTATGGTCAAATTTCATTGTTGAAAACGCAATCTTTTTTAGCATAGCATCAACGTCTATGGAAAATAAATTTCAGCTTTACGAGTTTTGATTTACAAGTGCATGCTAGGAACAAATTAGCTCATAAAGTTGGGAACTACCTGTGTAACATGTGGTAACTACTAATTTCTGTTCTGCAAAAATTAGCCCAACATTTTGATTCAATAAAATTATTGCTTCTTTATTTACCATGTATTTTATCAAAGGGAATTGCAATTAGAATGTACATTTTTAAGATTGTGAACAAATTATAATTTTTAAGGTATATATTGAAACAAAACAAAAGCTATAAGGCAATAGCTTTTGTCCGAGCTGAAAGTTAATCTGAATGTTACATTAGGAAAAAAATAATAATAAATAAATAAAAAAATAATGCAAGTATTTTCCGGATGTTCTAGCAACTTATAAAAGCACATACAGAAAGGTTTTTTTGTTGTTGTTTTATTTCTGAGGTAGTTGAAGGAAGGCAAATTTAATTGTAAACACTTAGGCTGTACATGCGTTGTATTACATAGGAGGTCCTTGTGGACCGAAGATATGCAAATACAGCCCCAATTCACTAAGGGGCTATCAGAGTGTGACATGACAATTATAGATCTATTACTTTGACCTCTGTTCCTGAGAAAATAATAGTCACTAGTTAAGGAAGTAATGCAGGACCATGAAGTAGACAGGAATGTAGATATACTGCAACCATAGCATGACATAACAATGTTGTCTGACCAACCTGAATGGATATTATAAACAATAACAAAGCAACTGGATGTAAAAAATTATTTTGACATAATATACTTATACTGTATTTCAGAAGAATTTTTTCATACTGTTGAATTTCAAAATATATAAGAACAATAAAGCTCAATCTTTCCTACTTTAATACTATTTGTAAAATATAGAGATTAACTAATACCTTTTAGGAAGTTCTTCGGCCTGATGCTCACATCAAATTAATCCAATTAATACATTATATAAAACATTTGTGGACAAATGTTATTAGCAGAGTTACCCAGGGTTCGGTGTTGGGCCCATTGTTGATTTCTGTTTTTATCAATGATATTGAAGTAAAGTCTTTTAAAAAAAAAAAAAAAAATACTAATTCTTGTGAGCACGGACAACTCCGAAATAATTTTGTCCCTTATTAGGAAGTTTAATCTATAATATTTTGGTAAATCTGACAATTGTCTTCAATTTCCAGTCCATTATTGCTGGGTGGTTTAGTTTTTAGTGGGTTGATGTGCATTGGCTTCGCTTTTCCTTTTGGCAGTGAGTAGATTACGGAAATTGAATACAGGATTATTTTTAAGAAACCCCTATATATTAACAATTTTAAACCATAATATTGTGTCATAAATTTACTTTTATAAAATGTATTAATTGGATGTGAGTGTCAGGCTGAAGAACTTCCTATAAAAAAAAGGGTATAAGTTAATCTCTATAATTTACAAAACATACTGTTGCATATAAAAGACTGCTTTTACAAATAGAAAAAGTGTAGAATTAATTATAAAGTGATGGTTGAACAGAAGACCAAGTTGTTATCAATGGGTACTGCTCTTAGTATTAATAGTGGCAAATGATGCAAGAAAGTAAGCCTTTTTTTAACTAAATACATATAATGACTTAGATTTTACAAACGTAACATTATTAATTAATACATAACCTCATTACATAAGTTATATAACGAAATTCTGAGATAATACTCAATACTGAAAAAAAAAAAAAAAATATATATATATATATATATATATATATATATACATATATACATATATACACATATACATATACAGGGTGTTTCAGTTAAACGTTTCAGAACTTCTAAGAGGGGTAGGGTACATCCTGACAACTCGAAATCATATAGCAATGTGGGGTCGGAAATGCTTTCCTGAAGCGGTGTTGTACACAGAAGCGCCATAAAGAAAAGAGACCGTAAGTGAGAAATCGTTTTAATAATACATGAAAAGAAGCAAAAAAGGTACATGGATTAAAGTAAGTGTTCGAAGTTTCTTCCACGGGCTACAATGCACGCCTCACATCTCCGACGCATGGACATCCGAACATTCTGGAATACTCCAGGCGAATTTCTTCGGCAGCTACTGCGATTCTTGCAACCAGCTCCTCAGCATTGTCAACAGGGGTGTCATAAACTAGCGATTTCATATGACCCCAGAAATAAAAATCAAGACATGATAGGTCGGGTGACCGAGCAGGCCAACGCACGGGACCACCACGTCCGATCCACTGTTGACCAAATGTGACATCCAGGTAGTTATGAACATCTCCGCTATAATGGGCAGGGGCTCCATCGTGTTGGAACCACATTGTCTGTTGCGTCGATGCAGAAATCTGTTCATCTCTTAAAAGTTGTCACCTGACCTATCATGTCTTGATTTTTATTTCTGGGGTCATATGAAATCGCTAGTTTATGACACCCCTGTTGACAATGCTGAGGAGCTGGTTGCAAGAATCGCAGTAGCTGCCGAAGAAATTCGAAATTCGCCTGGAGTATTCCAGAATGTTCGGATGTCCATGCGTCGGAGATGTGAGGCGTGCATTGTAGCCCGTGGAAGAAACTTCGAACACTTACTTTAATCCATGTACCTTTTGCTTCTTTTCATGTATTATTAAAACGATTTCTCACTTACGGTCTCTTTTCTTTATGGTGCTTCTGTGTACAACACCGCTTCAGGAAAGCATTTCCGACCCCACATTGCTATATGATTTCGAGTTGTCAGGATGTACCCTACCCCTCTTAGAAGTTCTGAATCGTTTAACTGAAACACCCTGTATATATATTGTTATAACTGCATTGGGATATAAGTTTAGGGTGATAATCTTGTACTGAAATTTTATTGAATTGAATTCATGACTCAGACCAGCGCAGAAAAGCAAAACACTCAAACTAATGGGAGCACTGTGGCTCAGGGGAGAACTGAGGGGGGGGGGGGTTGTCCTCTGAATCACAGCCTTTTGAAATGCACTGCTTGTTTGATGTTTTGGAACAATCGGGAATGGGACATGATATTGCCAAGGGGAATGTCTGTGTATGCGCGATGTAAGGAAATCAGGTGACAACTTAGCATTGTTATGGGCCTATACGAGAGCATGAAGGACAGGGTGGATGCCCTCGAAGGATCTAAATTGAGGGGCCCAATTAAGCTCTCAGCTGCCCACATCAATGCCAGAACTTGCACTTTTATCACGCAACACAGCTGCAACCCCCCAAGGCAGAATGCACTGGTCCCACAGGAACTAGTAGTTGTCGGTGACTATTGTCAGGGAAACGGGGAACATGGTGTGTAAGAAGGATAGGTGGAACAGAACCAGGATATGTCTGCCAGGGACAAAGGTTGATGACGTAGAGCAGATATCTTTTAAGGGCACAAAAGGTGATGTTGTACACGTTGGCACTAATAATATTAAGAGTAGGACACTGGCGGAATTACTTAACAAGTACAGGTCACTGTTGAAAAAAAAGCCGTGAATTAGGGTTGAATTTGAAAGTGTTTGCAATTCAGCCCAGACACTATAGGATGGAGTATATGATGAGAGCCTTGTCGATAAATTCAGCCCTGGAGAGGTTGTGCAAGGCTCAAGGGGAAGGCTCAAGGGGTAGAATCTTTTTCAGCCTGGTCTGTATTTGTTAACAGGAGAGACTGCTTCTACAGGGATAGGATACACTTAAAAAGAGGCCCCGGGTGCCAAGCGATTGTGATCGAGCGTTTTCTCTGTGATTAAAGTGTGATTATTCAAAAGCGATTTAGAGTTATATTAAGTTCCTGCCCTTAAATTTATTTATTTAAAATCAGCTACTGTTACAAAAGTACTTGTACAGAGCAAGAAAGAAAAGTTACCTTTCTTTATTTCTCTTATATCTTTTACTAACACTTACTACTTTACGCTTGGTCACACCGGGCACTGCTCCTGCCTCCCCGTGGCGGGGCCGGAAATCTTGGCAGAAAAGCTAATCTGCCAAGGGCCAAAAGGAGCAAGCATGGACCAAAATACGTTTCCGCCTCTAGAGCCGACAAGCTCTCGGCCAGAGATAGACATTGACCATAACATGTCGCAACCCAAAAGGTTGAAAACCACTTCCTCAGCGGCAATTTATCCTACATTCCTTATAATGCACTCTCTTGCAGATCAACCTCTGAGTAAGCTCTCTCCGTTCCTTATCCAGAAACACCTGGAAAGTCTGGCAGGATCTCCTAAGACAGTCCCTTCTATTGGAAACAGTAAATTGTAAACATTCAGAGAAACTGCTAAAACTTACAAGCTTTGCTGGAATTCCAGTAAAAGTTTCTCCCCATGCTACCCTAAATACATCTAAGGGCGTTATATCCAGCTGGGATCTATTGAATGTCACGGAGGAGGAGATAACACAAGAGCTTCAAGATCAAAGTGTCATTGCTGTGAAAAGAATTATGGTGAAAAGAGAAAATATACTCACACCTACAAGGAATATTATTCTAACTTTTAACACGCCAAATCTACCACCATCGATAAAAGCAGGCTACTTACTCTGCCTGCATTAGGCCATATATTCCTAACCCATTGAGATGTTTTAAGTGCCAGAAGTATGGCCACTCTCAAACGGCGTGCAGAGGAAACCAGGTTTGTCCTAATTGTGGGTCCGCTGAACACACCCAAAGTGACTGCTTGGCAAAAGAAATGACTTGTCCCAACTGTAAAGGAAACCATCCTGCCTACTCAAGGACATGTGACAAATGGAAAACCGAAAAGCAAATCGTAAAATATAAGATAGAAAATAAAGTAAGCTTTCAAGAAGCACGGAAATTACTCACTCCCACTATAAATAAACGTACGTACGCCAATATTGCGCAAAAATATCAATCAGTAGCCACCCAAACTGATGTTACAGTCCCTTCAACCACCTCAATCTCTGACTGGGCTCGGACTGTTCTCTCTCAGCAACAGTCCAATGTCCCGAAACAGTTGAACCAGGCAAGTAATACTGCACTTACAGTACCAGCTACATCTCCTTCTCCTTCTCCTCCCCCAGTGATTTCTTCTATATCAAATAATCGTAACTCAAATTTAAAAAAGAATATCCAAGAAACATCTATGGATACTATTGACTCATCCAGACAAGAAGAACCGATCTTAGAAATATATGCGGAAGAAGAAATGGACACCGGTCGACCATTATTCCCAAAAAAAGACAAACCAAAGCCTGAACGTCACAAGACAGTCACATCAAAAAAACAGTCAGAAGCAGCTTCTTCTACTAAACATCAATAATGCCTTACATTCTACAATGGAATTGTAGAGGATTTCGTAGCAACCTTAACGATATTCAAGTCTTAATTAACCGCTACTCTCCAGTTGGTTTCTGTCTACAGGAAACCTATCTAACTCCGCAAATTTCCGCCAACATAAAGAACTATGCCATCTATCGGCACGATCGTAATAATTCAAATGCTGCCCGTGGGGGCATGGCCATCTTGGTCAGCTCAAAGATCCCTACCAAGCAAATTGTTTTGCAAACTACAATTGAAGTTGTAGCCGTACGCTTGATAACTCAGATTGCGTTAACACTAGCATCAGTCTATCTCCCACCAAGTCATACCTTCTCTTACCAAGATCTGGAAAACCTGCTAATGCAATTACCACCCCCTGTCTGTATGTTGGGTGATTTCAATAGCCACCATCCCTTATGGGGATCAACAAAATTAGATACACATGGCCGCCTAATTGAAACTTTTCTAGACAAGCAAAACCTTACTGTTCTTAATACTGGCGCACCCACTCACATACAATTACCAACTGGACAAACTTCTGCAATTGATCTATCAATATGTTCCCCGAATCTGTTTCCAATCATAGAATGGTCTGTTTTAGATGACCCCTTAAACAGTGATCATTTTCCGATTATTTGTGATCTGCTCACTGCACAGCCACCAACAGTCAAACCCTGCAGGAAATGGAAGTTCTCTCAAGCCAACTGGGTCAAATTTCAATCAGCTGTCACCCTGGATGAGCAATATATACGAACACAGTCAATAGATGAAGCCACAGATTATATCACTTCACACCTACTATCTGCAGCTAAATGTTCAATTCCATTGTCGAATCCTCAATTCCGGCAGCACATTAACTACTGGTGGAATCAAGAATGCACAGTAGCTAAGAAGTTAAAAAATAAAGCGTGGAATTTATTTCGTAGATCCCCAACCACAGCTAATCTTATCAATTACAAGAAACTAAGAGCAAAAGCACGTCGTATTCAAAGAGAAGCCAAGAAAAATTCTTGGATTCGGTTTGCTTCTACCATAAACAGAAACACTAACTCCAGGTTAATATGGAAGAAAATCAGGCAGATTTCCGGAAAATTTCCAACTACCCCTTCACCAATTCTTTCATGGAATGGGCAAGAACTATCTGCTCCTGAAGACATTGCAAATGCCTTGGCCAAAACCTTTGCCGAAGTTTCTGCGACATCAAATTATTCTCTGGTTTTTCAGAAAATAAAGACCCAGACTGAAGAACGAGCCATCAACTTTCGAACATCAGTTTTCTTTCCATATAACCAGCCTCTTCAACATGCAACAGTGCCGCTGGACCAGATGGAATATCTTACATTATGTTACAAAACCTTGGTGACAGAAATTTACAAATACTGCTGGTCTACTATAACCGGATATTTATGGAAAACATTTATCCCAGCTCTTGGCATCATGCCACAGTTCTTGCCTTTTTGAAACCCGGTAAAGATCCTACCAGTCCTAGCAGTTATAGACCTATTTCTCTATCCAGTTGCCTCGGTAAATTACTCGAAAAAATGATCCATAATCGCCTTGTTTGGATCATCGAAACGCAACAACTAATTAGCAATAATCAGCATGGCTTTCGAAAGAACAGGTCCTCCTTAGATCTCATGATCAAAGCAGAGTTTGCAATTCGTAATGCCTTTGTAAAAAATGAACATCTTGTTATGGTTTCCATAGACATAGAGAAGGCATTTGATACTACCTGGCGTCGTGGAATCCTCAGTGACCTCCATGCTCTAGGTCTACGAGGCAACCTGCCTATATTCATCAGGAACTTTCTCAGGACTCGTTCGTTCCAAGTTCGATACCGCAACTCGCTTTCTATGTCATTTTTACAGGAAGAAGGAGTGCCACAAGGATCTGTACTGAGTGCAACTCTTTTTGCCCTAAGAATCGATTCCATCACAAAAGAACTTCCAAATACTGTTGAGACCTACCTTTATGCCGATGATCTCTCTATTTCTTGCCATTCTCAGAATATGAGATCCATTGAACGACAGCTGCAGATATCTTTGAATAAAGTCCAAAGGTGGGCAAAGTTAAATGGCTATCGTCTATCACAGCAGAAAACTGTTGCAATACACTTTTGCAATCAACGGAAAATGCATACAGATCCCGAACTTCAGATGCAAAACTTTACCGTTCCAGTGACTAACAACAAATTCTTGGGATTAATCCTTGACAGGAAACTGAATTTCCTTGAGCTCATTAAATCTGTGCGTATATCCTGCCTCAAAAAGCTGAACATACTAAGAGCTTTATCTGCCTTGTCTTGGGGAGCAGATCGTACATCTTTGTTGCTCTTATATAGAGCATTGATCAGATCCCGATTGGATTATGGTGCTCCTCTTTATGATTCCGCCCGTAAGAGTACATTGAGATGGCTGGATCCTATACAGCATAGCGCATTGCGGATTGCACTTGGTGCTTTTAGGACATCTCCTACTCATAGTTTGTACATCGAAGCTGATGAACCCCCCCCTTCACCTCCGCAGAAAAACGCTGCTTCTAAAGTATGCAGCCCGAATACAAAATTGTGGTCATCATCCTGTTCAGCCATACCTCTTTAATCCACCTCTTCAAAATCTCTATAGAAATAAACCCAGTAAAATAAGACCGGCAGGCTTACGCCTCATTGAGTTAATGCAGAGTTGGAACGTTCAAATTTTCAACAGGCAACATTTAATGAATTACTCCCAACTGCCATGGATTCCGCCACCTCAGTTATATTTGGATACTTATCTTGACAAATGGGGAAAGAATCGTCTACCAACACTCAATATGAAACAACTCCATGCAAGCCATATTCAGAAATACATTGATTTTTTGCCCATATATACTGATGGCTCCAAATCACATTCAGCCGTTGGAGCAGCGGCAGTATTTCCCTCTACTATCATCTCAGCTGCCCTTCCACCTGAGTACAGCAGCTTCTCCGCAGAACTTCATGCAATAAAATTAGCTTTAGAAAACCTGAATCTCAACCCATCTGTAAAATATGTTGTATACACAGACTCTCTCAGCTCAATAACTGCAATGCAAAACTCCTCCTACAAGGCTCATCCTGTGTTAAATCAAATCGGAAGACTCCTATTACAAATTGAAGAACGTCATCAATCAGTGACCTTTTGCTGGATCCCAGCACATTCGGGGATAAAGGGTAATGAACTTGCTGATGAAAATGCTAAAAATCCGTCAACCTTTGATTTAACCTCCAGTCCGGTTCCAGCCTCTGACTACTGTCACATCATACGAACAGCAGGTTTCGCGAAGTGGAAAGAGCTATGGCACACACAAAAGAATAATAAACTCTATCAGTTGAAACAGGATCCAAAGCATTGGCGCTCTAGCACCAAAACAGTGCAAAGAGAAGAAGTGGTTCTTGCATGGGCACGTATTGGACACACATATCTGACCCACCTCCATCTGCTCAGAGGTGAAGATCCTCCTCAATGTCCATACTGTTCAGAAAATTTAACAGTCAAACATATTCTGATTGACTGCCCTCAATATCAACAGGACAGAACATCCGTCCTGTGTTCCCTGAGAAATCTACGAGAACCAATGACATTGCAACATATTATTGGAGATGATGCAAACATCAATGAGTTTTTCTCTTATCTGAAAATAATTGGACTTTATGATAAATTCTAAAATATCTCTGTAAACGCAACCAAGCTGTTATGGCTAAATTATGTTTTTAGCTATGCTTAAATTTTGTGTTTAGCATTTTCATGTGAATAGGCGCATTATAGCCACAGCAGCTTATGCGCCGATAAACCCCCACAACACACACACACACACACACACACACACTTAAAAAGAAAGAGTGCAAGAATATTTGCTGATTCTATTGAGGCAGTGTTAGGTGCATTGGAAAACTGCTGGCTTGGAGGGGATACAAGGACTAATAGAATAACAGTAGCCGCTGGCAGAGGTGAAAGTAATTCTTGCACTGCTTCTATTGGAATGAGCAGCAGCCTGGAAAACAAGACGCAGGGTATTTCAGAGACTGCAGGGAGTCACTGCGGTACAAGTAAACACATGGGTTGTGTTAGGGTAGCTAAGAATAAGAACAGGTTCATGTATACTTGCATATACACCAATGCTAGGAGTTTGGTAAATAAATTTGACGAATTTGAGGTGTCGGTCAAAACATCAAAGGCAGATATTGTTGGGATATTAGAGACGTGGTGTCACACAGATATAAGGAATGCAGAACTGAAATTTGGGGAGTACAATGTGTACAGGAAGGATAGACAGGGAGGAGGGGTTATGCTATTAGTTAAGAATACACAAAATCCAAGGAAGTGCAGCCAGCCCCCATTGCTGAGCGGTGCAGTGTCGAGTCTGTTCGGTGTGACATAAGCACTGGGGGATCAAACTGCGAGTAGGAGTGTATTGTAAGCCTAAGGACTCTGATGAATATAATTATCATTATAAGACCCAGTAAATCAGGGTCTTATAATGGGGGATTTTAATTTCCCGGATACTGACTGGAATTTGTGGTTTGGTCACTCGCACACTAGCAAGGCTTTTGTGGATTTATTGGATGATTGTTTTCTACATCAACATGTTCAGAAGGCAACTAGAGGGAGTAACACTCGATCTGATTATCAGTAGTGATTCTTCATGCATTAAAAATCTGCAGATAAAGGAACCACTAGGTGGCAGTGATCAGTGTACTGAAGTGGGATTTATTCAAAGAGGTAACTACCATCAGGGATAAAGGGAAGGGTTTTTGCTTTTGTAAAGGCAAATACGGTGGTCTGAGACAGTATTTAAATTCTATATGGTGGGACCAACTGATGTTACCAACAGCAAATTCAAAATGGGAGGCATTCAAAGAATTAATCTTGGAAGCTAACATGCTTTACATATCAACTAAGAAATACTGTTCAAGGTTCAGGCCTAAATGGATATCAGATGAACTGATGAGACATGTGGCAGAGAAGAAAAATGGATGGGATACTTATAAATTAATGGGTGACATGAAAGCCTATGATAGATATAAGCTGGTCTGTAACCAAGTCACAAAGGAGATTAGGCAGGCAAAGGCAGATTATGAGACATCTTTGGCAAAGGATGCAAAGAAAAACAGCAAAGAGTTCTTTACTTATGTAAACTCTAGAAGAAAAGAGATGAATCAGATTGGTCCACTGGATATTGATGGTTCAACTGTTGATGATCCTGCTCAGGGGGCTAACAAGCTAATTGAGTATTTTGCATCTATATTCACACATGAATTATTCAGTGAGGGGAATGCCAGAGGTGAGTTAAACTCTGGCAGTGAGCTAAATGATTTTGTAAAAACTGAGAGGGAAGTGGAGGAGAAATTGTTGAAGATAAACATAAAAAAGGCACCCGGGGTAGATGGGATCTATCCAGTTATATTAAAGGAGGCAGCAAAGGAAGTAAGCAAACCCTTAGCCATAATTATAAGAGCTTCCTTGGACTAGGGGGAGGTACCCACAGACTGGCGATGTGTAAATGTGACCCCAATTCACAAAAGAGGATCAAAGGCTGACACAAGTAATTATAGACCTGTGAGTTTAACTTCTGTTCCAGGAAAATTAATGGAAGCACTGGTTAAAGAAGCACTGCAGGATCATCTAGACAAGACTTCAGTTATAGCTCAGACATAGCATGGTTTTGTTAAGGGAAAGTCTTGCCTGACCAATTTGATTGGATACTATAATGTGGTCACGAAGGAACTGGATGCAGGGAATAACTTTGATATCATATATTTGGATCTTAGAAAGGCCTTTGATACTGTTGCACATGGAAGACTGCTGCACAAATTGGAGCAGTGTGGCATTGGAGGCAAATTGCTACTATGCATAAAGGGATGGCTGAGTGGGAGAAGACAGATTGATAATCAATGGACACTGCTCATCATGGACTAATATTATTAGTGGAGTCCCTTAGGGTTCAGTGTTGAGTCCATTGTTGTTTTCTGTATTTATACAAAATATTGATGATGGTATATCAGGCTTAATGTCCAAGTTTGCAGATGATACAAAGGTTGGCAGGGTTGTTAAGGACACTAATGACAGTAAACTGCTATAACAGGATCTAGAAATGGTGAGCAGATGGGCTGAGAGGTGGCAAATGAAGTTTAACATTGACAAGTGTAAAGTACTACATATGGGGAAACAGTAACCCCAGAGTAACATATCAACTCTGTGGTACTACACTGACAGTGGAAGAGAATGAAAAGAACCTGGGGGTAATTGTGCAGGCAGATATGAAGTTTTCTGAGCAGTGCAGACGGTCTGCAAGAGTAGCTCATGGTGTCTTGTCAAAGATATACAGGAATTTTTTCTAGCAGGGATAAGGAAGTGATTATCTCTTTGTATAAAGCAATGGTTGGGCCACACCTTGAGTACTGTATACAGGTCTGAAGGCCTCATTTCAAGAAGGATGTAGAGCTGCTAGAATGAGTACAGAGAAGGGCAACAAGATTAGTGAATGGAACAAAGGGTTGCTCTTAAGAAGAAAGGCTTAATTTTTACAAATTACAGTGTCTGGAGACTAGGCACCTGCAAGGTGATCTGATTTAGCTGTATAAAGCAGTGCTTCTCAAACTTTTTTGGATCACTGCCCTACTAAAAAAAAGCCCTCGCCAGGGCTTTTTATAGCCCACCAATATAAAGTGAAGCTAAATAACTGAAATGAATATTTGTCTATTTGCCTCCAAAAACGTAAATGCAGCCCTGCACGTATGTGTGTGAATTATAAAGAAAACTATTTACTGCACTTTATTCCTTCTTCGTAAAAAATTACAACTACACAAATAAGTCATGACATTAATGGAAATAGTTTATTATATTTTAATATTTAATGCAATGGATAAGCTTAGTGGAGATTTATTAATCTATCAATATTAGGTTTAATATCTGTAAGTAGAAGTCTTTTCGCCACATTTAACAATATCCAGACAATCTTTGTTTTGTCAACAATTAAGATACAGCACTGAAACCGGTTTCGACTAGATATTCATTTAAGGGATAGTTAGTCTGTAGCACACTAACACAGGTGACTCAGGCTATTTGTCTGTTCAGCCTAATCATATAATTTATGTAGTCAGCATTTGGTCAAAGCAATTAAAGGCACGAATTATTGCAAGCCGCCTGTTGAACACAATAATACCTAATGCCCCCTGTCATACACCTTCATGCCTATTCCCCCGTCGCTCCATTTCATACCTAACGCTCCCCAGGGGCAATATCGCCCACTTTGAGAAGCACTGGTATAAAGCCTTTAATTGTTTGAGCATGCTCAATGCTGATGGGATTCTTCCTCTTGCTCAGAATAATCACCTGAGAGGGCATAAACTTAAATTGGGGAAAGACAGTTGTAGGACAGATGTGCAAAAGTTTGCCTTTACCAGCGGATAGTTGATTGGTGGAACAGACTTCCATCTTTTGTTGTGGAAGTTGATAGCCTAAATAAATTTCAAGGCTGAGCTGGACAGGTATTTGGAGCAAACGGAGGGGTGAAATGGGAGCATTTTTTTTTTTTGGCTGATGCTGCATAAGCTTGCTTTCTTGCATTGTATGCCTCTACTAATGCTATACAGAATCAGACAAAAAAAAAAAATTTTTTTTTTTAAATTTCCCATTTCACCTATCCATCCCCTCCAATAGTTTGTCTACTTCTTCCATAAATCTATTCAAACTATCCACTTCCACAACAATGGAGATAATCCTGTTTCAGCAATCAACTACCTGTTGGCCGAATGAAAAATTTCTGTACATCCATTCTAGAAAATATATATAGAGATTACCTCAATTCAGCTTTGTAGGATGTCTTCAACACGACAAAATTTTGCAGGTGGTAGATGACTCATTAGCTCCCTGTTAGAGTTTGATAAACTTCTAGTATCCCCCCCACCCCTAAAGAATTCCTCATGTGTGAATTGGTTGCAAAATACCTATTCAGCCTGTCAGAAATCTGAACAGGATCATCCACGACTAATCCATCAACATCAAGTTGGCCAATGTGATCCATCCCTTCCTTCTGCTATTAATATAAGTAAAGAAGTCTTTGCTGCTTTTCTTGGCATTCTTTGCCAGAGACCTCGTAATCTGCCTTGGATTCCCAACCTCCTTTGTGATTTGATTATAGGCAAGTTCATATCTTACACAGGCTTCTGTATCAGCCAATAATTTATATGCATTCCATGTATTTTTCTTCTCTGCACATGTCTCAGTACTTCTTCTGACATCCATTTAGGTCTAAGCCTTGAACTGTATTTCTTAGTTGGCATTTTCACCTTTACAATGGGGGGACTGTTAGTAATCCTGGGTATAACCTCCATGCACAAGCACACTGTGGGTGACCACCCAGGTGTGAGCCAACGTAAGCAGGGATCGAGGTGTGGTGCCCACACCACATGGAGGAATGCCACTCCTCTGTGTTACCAGGCAGTTCTAGGTGGTAGATGACTCATCAACCGTTGCAATACCACCACTTTGCTCATTGGAGGCTTGAAGTGGTGGAACCCATGTTTAGCCTCCAGAGCTAAGTTCCGGTCAACCCTTCCTCATCTCTTCCATCATGCAGTATGATTGATGACTTCTGAGGTTATGATGAACATCGTGGCGAGATCCAATTCTCCTTACATTTCGAGGGTACAGCTCTAAAACAGTATTCACAGACCGGCCGCTAGTTAGTACACCGGACCGAACCTACTGGTAACTCTCTAGGAGGCTTCCAGATCAGCTAGTGTATAATCTTGCTACCTCTACTCTGCCAGATAGTGACTGGAGGGAGTCCGAGTAGTGTGTATGCAGAGAGCATTGTGGAGGCCACATTATGTCAAGGATCTGGATATATTCTTACCATGTGAACGCCATATCCAAAGATTTCATTACTTCATACAGAATGTCCCACCCTCTTTTTCTTACTATTGAATACACTATGAATTGTCAAAACTAACAGAGTAAGCGTATCTGCAAAAAGATCTAAACCTCCCAACAGTTCCTAATTCAATTAACAAATTTAGGTGGTCTTGATTCTAATCTCAACGATATCCATTTCCAGTCTGCCAAACCCCATGCACTTTTTCTGACAGAATCTCAGTTATTGGTTGATTCAACTACTGCTCATCTCAGTTGACCAAATTATTCACTGTACGATTATTTTCGCCTCGAAGGTAGTACTTGTGCATATGTCCATTCCGATATTCCCTGTCAGAGATTTGGTAATTTGGAATCTCCTCTTTTTGATCTTCTCTGGCTTAAAATCTCTCTACCTCGTGTCAAATTCATCTGTTCTCTCTACCGTTCTCCCAACTCCATTAATCAGTTGGAGCTCTTTGACTTCCTCTCTTTGCAACTTGACTTTCTCCAGTCCAACTTTCCTAACAGTGAGGTAATATTCCTTGGCGATTTTAAAATTCCCAACTCAAGCTGGCTCCTGTTTTCTAGTCACACCGACAGAGCTGGTCGAGATGCTGAGGCTTTTGCAATTACTAATGGCCTTGCACAGATTGTTCATTTACCTACAAGAATACTGGACAATCCTAACCATACAGACAATACGCTTGATCTTTTTCTCACAAACAACCATTCTAAGTACACAGTCTAAGTGAGAGGTCCTTTAGGCACCTCAGATCACAACTTGTTCACTGTCTCTTCTCCAATGGAGCCTTCATCTCATGGTTATTCCCAACCTCGTATTATTTGGCATTACAAGAATGCAAAACTGGATGACCTGTGAGATTTCTTTTCTTCTTTTCCTTGGTCGGATTACTGTTTCAAAACTTCTGATGTTAACGTTTTCTCAAATCGTGTCAGTAAAATTATTCTTGCAGGAATGGAATCCTTTATCCCACACTCCACTTTAAAATCTCGTCCTTTACCTAAACCTTGGTTTTCCAATAAATGTGCTAAGGCTGTTCAAGAGAAGAACATTACATATCGTAATTGGCTTGTTTCTCATTCTTCAGTTTCATTTTCTGCCTACACCAAAGCTCGCAACAATTGTAAAGCAATTATTAATCAGTGCAAACTAGAGTTTGACAGGCTAAGAGTAGAAAACTTGCTTCTTGCCCTAATGGTAGCCGAGCATTCTGTGCCTCCATTCAATGCCTCCTGTGGTCTTCCATCAAAAGGATGTCAGAAGGATTTTGATGCATCTTAATGCCAAGAAAGCTCCAGGTCCCAATGGTATTTCTCCACTTGGTCTCAAAACCTGTGCTCCTGAACTTAATTCTGTTCTTTGCCGACTGATTTCTCTTTCTTATTCCAAAAGGTGTTTTTTCTTTTGCTTGGAAATTTGCTCATATCCAGTCAGTTCCTAAAAAGGGTGACAAAACCCTCCCATCCAATTATCATCCCATTGCAATTACTTCTACTTTTTCTAAAGTAATGGAGAAATCAATTAACCGCCAACTCAAACTACCTAGAAACCTTCCGTCTGATCAATGATCGCCAGTATGGATTCTGTCAGTGTCGATCCACTGGTGATATTCTGGCTTATGTTACCCATTTATGGACAAATTCAATGGAAACGTTTGGTGAAACTTAAGCCATTGTTCTTTGACATTTCAAAGGCTTTCAATCGTGTTTGGCATAAGGGTCTTCTAAACAAGCTTCCATCTTATGGTTTGCCAACTGTTTTTGTAATTAGTTATCCAGTTTTCTCTCTGATCACTCACTGTGGGTGATGGTAGATGGCTTGCTGTCTTCTAACTTCTCCACTAATGCCAGTGTCCCACAAGGTTCAGTTCTTCCCCCCACTCTTTTTCTCTTGTATATTAATGACCTTCTTCGATTGACTGGAAATCCTATCCATAGTTTTGCTGATGATAGCACATTGCATTCCACTTTCCATTTTGAAAAACCTTGTTCTGCTCAATCAGCTTCAACTTCTAGAAAATCTGCTACCAATTCCTTAAATGTCGATCTCCAGGTAATTCTCCAGTGGGGCAAAGACAACTGAGTTGATTTCGATCCTTCTAAAACTCAGTCTTCTCTTATATCTCGCAAAAAGGATTCTTCTGCTTCTATGCTTATCTTTGGTGACACTTCGAATTCTAGGAAAAATTATATATCTCTTTTGGGGATTACCCTGACTTGTAATCTCTCTTGGCACAAGCACATTACAAATACTGCTTCCTCTGCATCTAAAAAACTTGGTTTTCTCTTTTGCTCTTGATGTTACTTTTCTTCCAAACAGCTGTTCACAAATCACCCCTACCATGGAATATTGTTCCCACATTTGGGGTGGTGCCCCCAAAACCTCTCTCAGGCTTCTTGATTCCATTCAGAAGAGGGCAGTTAGGTTAATTAATGATTCTTCTCTAACAGTCGCTCCACTCGCTGTCTCATAGATGTACTGTTTCTGCTGCATGCCTCTTCTACAGATATTTCCATGGGCACTGTTCTTCTAAATTGGCTTCTATAATTCCTGCTCCGTCTTTCAAAACAGTCCGCACACATGCCGCTACCATCCAACATCCATTTACTGTCCAACTTCAAACTCACAGAACCAACTTTTCATCTTCCTCGTTTATTCATTCAACTGCCGTTTTCTGGAACAATCTTCCTTCTTACGTATTTCCTGAAAATTATAGTCTACAGAAGTTCAAGTCCAGTGTCAACAAATATCTTCTTTCATCTTCTCGACCTCCAACCCAAGCACGGTACTAAAGGTTCTAATACCTCTCCTGTTTGGGGTTTACATAAAAAAAAAAAAAAAAAAATTAAGGCCTAACAGCTTTATGATTATTTACCTAAATGCTTCCCATTTAGATTTTTTTTGTTGGTAACACTGGTTCGTCCCACTGTATAGAATGTAGAAATTTTCTGAGACCACTGTAGTCTCCTTTACAAAAACCCTTTCCTTTACCCTTGATGGTAGTTACATCTATAAGTAAATCCCACATCAATACACTGATCCTGCCACTGAGTTCTTTTATCTGCAGATTCTTAATGCATGAAGAATCACTGCTGATAATCAGATCAAGAGTATTGCTCTCTCTTGTCACCTCAACATGCTGTTGTAGAAAACAGTCATCCAATGAATAAAACAAAAAAAGTCTTGCTAGTGTGTGAGTAACCAACCCACAAGTTCCAGTCAAAATCTGGAAAGTTAAAATCCCCTATTATATCACATTCTGATTTACTGGCACACAATCTCTCTATATACTGTAACAAGGTCTATACAAATTAGGTAGATGCGCCAAAACGTGGCAATTGAAGTTTTAATATTGACAAATGAAAGGTGCTTCCTGTGGAGACCAGTAACCCCACCCAGATTAATGCCATGTGGTACCACACTCAGGGTAGTGTAGAAATAAAAATACCTGGAGTAATTTTGCAGTCAGATACGAAGTTCTGTGAGCAGTACAAATAGGTTGTCAATATAGCACATGGGGTTTTGTTAATGATATACATGAATTTTGGAATAAGAAGGTGATTATCCCATTGTAAAGGGCAACGGTTAAACCACATCTTGAATAGTGCATACAAATCTACTGGCCTCATTTTAATTGTTGGGATCTGTTGGAATGACTACAGAATAACAAAATTACTGAGGTTAACAAAAGGTTAATCTTACCAGGAAAGGCTTCAGTTCTACAAACTGCAGTGCTGGGAAAAAAAGCACCTGAGAGGAGATCTGAATGAGGTGATTAATGCTTTGAATAGATTAGGCAAATTTAATGCTGGTGGAATCTTTCCTCTTGCTCAGACTACCCACACACGGTGCATAAAATCAAACTGAGGAAACAGTTGTAAAATTTGCCATTATTAATACTAATGAAACAGAATTATCCGAGATGCAAATCCACAAAGATAAGGAGACAGACAATTGCCCACTACACTGAGCAACTGGCATCTAATCAAGAAATGAATTCAAAAGGATCAAAGATAAATCCAGATTGGGCCAGCCATGTCAGCCACAAATATCACTTGTTCATTACCTGATTTTGGAAAAAAAAAAAAAAATATATATATATATATATATATATATATATCAACTGAAATAGGGAACAATATCATGCAAATAAATTTCATTCACAAAGAATGTCAGCATGGAAAATTTTCTGCCAAATGGGTACCAAAAGGTATGAATACAGACCAGAGGAATTGGAAGAATAAACTTTTGAAAGACAATTCTTGTAAAATTTGTGCCAGAGTCAAACAAGTTTCAACAATCCATGGGGTGGCAGTAGCTTCTCACCAAAAAAAAAAAAAAAAAAAAAAATTTTGGAAGAGGTGGCATCATTTTCTGAGACAAAAAGGAGACATTCATTTACATTCAAATGGTAAATCCATTAAGAGTGAATGTCATTTATTCTTTGTTGTTAATGAAACTGAGCATTTAAACCCAAAATGTCATGAAATTCTCCAGGGAAATCCTCTACCTTCATGGCAATTGTCTATCAGCCACAGCGTTCTAGTAACCATGGAGGCAGTGAATGATTTAGATCAGCATTTCCCAAACTGGAATCCACAGACCCCTTGGCGTCCATAAACTGGTTCCAAGGGGGTCTGTGAAACGGACCCTCTGGAACTGGTCAAATTATTCATTCTATGTATAGCAAATTGATGATAAATAAAGTTATTATATATATTTATGTAAAAATGAGAATAAAGTTGTTTTAAACATAAAACTTTGAATTTCAGAAAACTCAGTGTTCATACATATATACTCACACAGAGAAACATGTGTGAGTGTGTATGTGTTTTTTTCCCTTGTTAATGGCATTATGATATATATATATATATATATATATATATATAGGGATCCATAAACTTTTTTTGATTTTTGAAAGGGTCCATAAAACTCAGTATTTGGGAACCACTGATTAAGATTATAAACTGCAATAGGGACTATTGAAAGGGTGGTACAAATGTTAAAATAAAAATTCACATATTTTATGATCCTAAATAACATTTACAATCATATTTAATAATAAAAATATTATATTCAAATTAGAGGAAAAACTACTAAGTTCTTTTTAAGTCTATTTCTCAAGAAAAGAGGCATGAAAGTTTGCTCAAGACCTTTCATGTTCGAGTTATAAAATACCTTTAATGTATTGCATTATCAGCTAATTCTACTATAATGCTTAATGACATCAGTGATGTGAAAAAAAAATTCTTTCAGCAGTTGTTGCATCTAAAAATCCTACAAAAAAAAAAAAAAAACAAAACTAATTTTCAGTAACTCTGAAAAATAGTACTTTTATAACCCTTGAGGGAGGAGAACTCTAAACTGCTGTATAAGCTTGCTTTCTTGCATCACATGCCTCTACTAATGCTAAACAAATTTTTAGAGAAAAAAAAACAACCTTTTCTTTTTAAAGAATAAGATTATAACTCTTCAAATAACTGAGTAGCATCAATAATTTGCACTTCTGGGTTTCAAAATTCTCAAGCAATTTTTGTAACAGATTTGCAATACCATCCACTGAGATGAAAGACAAGATGCCTAACTACGTGAAAAGCCAATATTCTTTCACACTCGTTTTTTGCTTGTTCTTAAGTTCTATGTCAGGGGCAAGACCAGACATTCTGCTGCCCAAGACAAACTATGAGTATGAAGCCAGTGTTTCAATTAAAGGGCACTGGAATATATATTGCTTTTTTTATGTTTAAGCTATATGACACTGACTTTTGTTCTGTTTGGTATAAAATTACACAATAAAAAATCTGTGTCAAAATTATTACCATTTAGATTAAGATTTCTAAATTTAACCTTTGCCTAATCCAGTGGTCCCCAGACGTTTTCAGTCGCACACCCTTATTTTACTTAAAAGGACTAGCATGCACCCCAGAATAAAAAATTAAATATAATTTTTTATTTATAAAATCAATTATTACATGGAAGGCATTATATCTAAAATCACATTTATAAAATCATATCATTTTAAAAGATCACAAATAAAAAAATACAAAGTAAAATTAAATTGAAGTTAAAATACAAAATGCATGTACTTGAATGTGCATGATTGATGGCATGATCAAATAAAGCCGCGCGATCAAAAAAAATCCACATACTGAAGTACTAAAAAAAAAAAAAAAACACATTTATTTATAATTTTTATTTTCAATTACGTTTTGAAAAACTAGTCTTCATAATTAAGAAATATTGATTTATTGCTGATCATCTTCTGCACCCCACTTTGGAGACCACTGGCCTAATCAACTGCTTTTTTTTTTTAAATGAAAAAGTTAGTGAAAAAAAATGCCACTGGTGTACTCCAAAAAGAACATAGCTTTAAGTGTTGCTATTTTTATATTCTAATTTATAAATTTAAATTTTGCCAATCAATTGCTTTTTTCCTCAATGGGAAAGTTGATCTTTATTTTCAGTTTAGCCTAAAAATAACATTGGTGTATTTCTGAAATGAAGAATCCTTTTTATATGAACAAAAAAAAAAAATATATATATATATGTGTGTGTGTATATATATATATATATATATATATATATATAATAAAAAGAGCAGTTCAATAAGTAATGCACATTGCCCACACAGTGCATAAAAAAAAAGAGGGGAATTTGATGTAAACTTGTACTACTACTACCACCAATTACTCATTAACACACCTAATATATTTTTTCTGGTGTTTTTAAATCTGAAGATGTGGATGGACAAAGTGACGGCAATTCCTAGCAAAAATGTGTGATGGAATTCCTGTTCAAATTGGGTATCAGTCTGCCACATCTAACCATCACAAACTCCTTGTAGACTATGGGGACCAGACGACTGATCAAAGTAACATCCAGAGATGGCTCCATCAGTTTCAGGAAGGTGATGTCAACATCCAACAGAAGATCAACATCTGTCATAAACAGTGAAAACTGAGAACTCACTGACCAGCTCATTCTAAATGAGCTCAACACTTGTCTGTAAAGATCTTCTGGAGATGATTGGCACCAGCAGTCCTAAGTGCTTTAAAGGGGACTTCATATGTGATAACATTGCTCTTCCATTATGGCCCACAAACAAAATGACAATCCATGAAATGGTCACACATGACATTACCTATAAACAAAACTTTCCAAATTATTGGAAAAACTTGTGGCAACCTTCTTCTGGAATCAAAATGGCATCAGTTTTACCATCCCTGAAAAAGCCTAATTGAGCTCTGAAAACCAAAAGACCTAAATTGAATCAGCAGGACATTGTTTCATCAGAATAATGCAAGGTTGCACAAACAGCACAACGACACTGTCAAGCAATGCCCAGCTTGGATGGAGCATAATGTCTTACCCACCCTATAGCCAATGACCTCACCCCATCAGATTTTTTTTTTTTTTTTTTTTTGTAGACTAAAAAGCATACCTGTGTGGTAGTGTGCGAGAGTGATATGGAACTTATTTCTAACATTAAACATTGGTGTAAATGTCAGCCTCCAGATTTTTAGGGTCTGTAGTCTAAAGAAGGACCCTTATGTCTCTCGGTTGTCTGTCTGTCCGTCCATCCGTCACAGCATTATATCTCTGGAACCACTCAACCTATTGACTTGAAATTTTGCATGGGTTTGTACATCATGTGGGCCAACATAATGCCATATTGATCTTTGTTGACAATTTTTATCAGAGAAATGGGGGTAAAATGTGGGGGGGACAAAAATGTTGTCAACAACCTATACCTTATTATACACTGTTGGAAAGAGCTCAACGAGTAGGTTTAAAATATAATTTTAAAATTAAAAATAGTGGCACCATACAGGAAAATGCAAGTAATTTGTGTCCCTCCCTCTATTTCCGTCACTTTTTTTTTTTTTGTCCTCTCCTTTTTCCCATTATATATATATATATATATATAGTAAACCCCCGCTATTCGCGGGGGTTACGTTCCTGAGAAATGCCGCGAATACTGAAAACGCGAATACTGAGTTATGGCTCCCATAGTAATAAAGGGGTTCCGTTCCAAAGTATGAAATATATAAGAAAAACTAGTCTATGTATGTATTATATGTACCTTCATAATATGACTATGTACATAGACAGTACATAGTGAAATGCAAGCATATGGCATCGAAATGAAAATAAGAAACAATTTAATATTAAATGTAATATTTATTAGAAATTTCGAACAAATCTTTCAAACCAGCGCCTTTGCTAGGAAAAAAAAAAAAAAAAAAAAAAAAACTTATACCGCGTTGACTCATTGATTTTATAATGTTTTGCCACTGAGCAGACACTTTCACCATTAGAAATTTTGTGTAATAACTCAATTTTATTCGCTAATGTCATCACCTTCTTTGATATTTTCACATTTCTCTTGTTATTCGTAGCCATATTTTTGTACAGGTTAGAAAGAACTTGTCCACAATAAAGTCACTTTCGTCCGTTAACACACTCGAAAAAGTCTGTTTTACACTGCAAAACGGTAGATTTATCACTTTTGTAAGCATATCAATTTATAAATTGATAAATTTATTCAATTTATAAGCATATAAATTAAAAGCAAATGACGAAAACTTCCATTACAAGCGCATAACACACACTGAACAAGGATTAGCGAAAAACATCCACGCTTGCGATTTTGTCACCCCTCTCCCCCCACCCACTGAGCGCTGTTTTGACCGGGAAAGATTTTAGCCACGCCCATGTTTTTTATGACGGATAATATTCACGGTGCTTTAAAATTCACATTTTTTTAGGTTTCATTTTATATTAAATCAGCGATCGCGAATACGTGAAACCAGATACCGCGAATAGCGAGGGTTTACTATATATAAATATATGGTCAGCATTTTTTTACTGTTTTGGCATGAAATTTTTATGGCTGGATGCCCTTCCTGACGCCAACCCTCACCCTTTATATGGGCTGGGGATATCCGGTGGTCATTCTCTGACCTTCCACATCCTCCATATTTGGTGGTCACAGGCTCGAACTCTGGTCTAATCAGGAAGCGTGTGCTACGTGCTGCTGCTCCTACCCACCTGCCTATGGAGGCACCCCTCTATTTCCGTCATTAAATGGAGCTAAAAATCTAAAAATCACATTAGCTATGCGTTATTCAATGCTTATCAAGGGAAAACTATTCTGATTGAAATCTATCATTTACTTTTTGTGTTAAAATTAAAATACACAATTTTTTTATTGCACTTTGATAGAACGCTTCTTTATACTAAGTAACTCTCCTTTTGGTGACAAAAAAGGTTGCTAAAGAGTTGGTTAATAATTCTATAAGGGTAATTTATTAAATTTTGCAATGAGAAGTATTTTTTTTTAACAATTTTCAAAGCTAGAGTTGTCCCAGCAAGGAGGTACTCAGAGAGCCAGAGTTGAGGCAGCAGTGGTGGAGAGGCGCCTAATCGGAGTCTTGCACGGCCCTCACCTGCCAGTTGCTTCTTCCCCAAGACTTTTGCTTCTCCAGGAAGAAGTCAGAGTCGCTTCTCCCACCCTTATCATTCACAACAACTGGAAAGACTCAAATAGACAATGTTTTTGTTATTTCCTCAGTTTTAGACGAAGCCGGGGTACTAGAAACTTTTCTCAGTTACCATAAAGCTCTCTATTTCAGATACTACACTAACAACCATTCGTGACTACAGACCCTTCAACACGAGTACCCAACACTCAGTAGTTGACCGATTTATTACCAAAATGCATTCACTGCCTGGAACAAAGAACACTGCAGAAAATGAAGCAACTCTGAAAATATCATAGTTGAAAGTTTGTATTTTATGTACATAGAGTATGGTTATAATAGTTAAGATAATAAAAACATTACAGTGTAATGTATTACTTACTGACCCACCCTCATACATAGGTTGTTAACAATGCTTGGTTATTTTCCATTCCTTTATACTAGGATTACCAGCATAATGCTGGTAATCCTAGTATAAAGGAATGGAAAATAACCATTTTACTAGGATTACCAGCATTATGGTTATTTTCCATTAAGGTTATTTTCCATTTACACTAGGATTACCAGCATAATGCTGGTAATCCTAATATAAAGGAATGGAAAATAACCAGTTTCCATTGACTGTTCCTGGAACTGACTACCAGTCTCCAATTTTCAGAATATATCGATGGAAAAGTTACTCATAAGAACTGCCAAATCACATACTTGACACTACTCTCTCTCTCTTTATCAATGTTCTGGACATCATGAGCTTTTGAAATTGTGAATTATAACAGATTTGTTTATCTATACCACGCTGCATTAGTGCAAACTCAGGTGACACAACAAAGGTACGGCATATGTTCTCCACAGGTGCCATATAGCATTAAAGAAAAAGATTCAGAGCAATTGACTACGATTTATTTTAAAAATATGGCTACAGTTTATTATTAAATCATCAGTTATTACAGAAGTCTGTAATTCTTATATAAATGCTAATTGGTGTTAAATTAAGTTACTGAGTTAGGTTTATTCTGTCCTTTTTTTGTATGATCAGTAGTAGAATTTAAGATTTCCTACTCAAGGCTCCTACTACTAATTCCTCCTACTACATTAAGATGAGCATTTCCTACTAATGCTCATAGCAAAGCAAAACAAAACAAGTTGTTGTTGCACAACTTTCACTTTTTTTTTGTAGTGCAACTGGAAGATTAACCTTTTGTTAATTTAACTACATCACCAAAAGAGGTTAGCTGCAAAAAATACAAAATCTTCCATCATGCCATTACTATACCTTTTAAATAAATGGCAGGTTAACCTTTTGGCAATTTAAATTTGTTGGAAAGTAGTGCAATACAAGGGCAACTCGCAAGAAAGGCAATGCTTGATCTGCTGCGAACATTAAGACCATTGCATTAAATACTGCTGAACACAAAAAGGAAGTCCTAATTCCATATAACTTCATCTGTTTGTTAAATTCATTAATTTAACAAATTATTATTTAAATCTGCACAAGGAAATTCAGAATTGGCATACCTTTTCTGTTTTTTTTTTTTTTTTTATTTACAGCCGTTTGGCCTCTGAAGGGAGGATGTAACCCTAAGGGGGGGGGGGGAGTTGATAACCTTAACTTTTACTCGTGTTACTATGGGACCAATAATTTCTCCACGTTATCTCACTCCACTGCCCTCCACCACTGCGCCTCTCTCGCCTTAGGCAAGGTCATCATTAGACACTGATAACAAGACAGAAATAGTTATTTAGCTTAAACACGCAATAAGCTCATGTTTGCAGACAAAAATTGAGCTCTTTACATACTTTCGAGACAAAACATTTTTCTTCATCTCGATATTTCCTACGCTATTACTTATGTCTCTCTCTATTACTCTCTCTCTCTCTCTCTCTCAGGGAAGGGGGGGGGGAGAATTAAAGCACTGAAATTTTAAACCTTCCGTAATATAGCGACGCTACTTAGTTCCTCTACCATATTCGTAGATATTTATATTCATGACTCCGTGGCATATCTCCTAACGGGAAATGCTGTTGTAATACACACCTATGTTTCCTCATCTAAGTTCACCAATGCGTAAATAAATGCATAATAAATTATCTGCTCGTGTTCGAATACATACTTGTTCAGCTGATACGCACAAAATGTATGGAAATAGTTTATAAATGCTAATCACAAAAATATAATTACCATGGACAAGTAAACATAACTGGCATACAGCTCCATGTTAATTTGCTTGTTAATGCCTGCTTCGCAATCGGAGTGATAATTCTGGCGAGGTTGACTGGCTGCCATCTTCACCGGGATCTATAGCTTCAGAATTCAACTGCTGGTAAGAAGAGGACAAAGGCAGGGAATAAGAACGTGGAGATGCTCGTTCAAACACTGTTGAAGCAAAGCATCTACCAACTTTTGACGTCAGCTTCTTCTTCCCAGGTACTTATACTACCAAGGCTGTTCCGTATACTGTCGATACCCATATGGTTTCGAAATGACTTTTTCAATCTTTAAAGGAAATATATAAAAATATTAAGATATTTATAATCATTTTTAACTTTATCCAATCTTTATATAACAAATAAATGTAAAATAAATGACCTCCTAAAATTTACCTTCTAAATGAAATATAAAAGTATCCATTTTAGTGGGGCGTTGGCCATGGTGAACAGTAAATGTATCGGATCAACTAAATCGCGCAGTAATAGTACGGTATTCACCATTGGCATTTCGATTGCATTAGGTGACGAAAAGGTTGCTAACGAAAATAAGAAACAGGATATATTAGATATTAAAAAAATGTAGGGAAAATGATAAAGTCAAAACGTATCGCGCATAATGCCGATATTTGTGAAGAGAAATCTTCATAGAAATTAATGAATTAATTAATGCATTTTCAACCCCAGGGGCTCACATCTGTGAGTATGGGTTTGGCACACCCAGGGTCCTGAGGTGGATATCATCATTCTTCTCTTTCTTGGTGATTTCCTTCTACTTTTGACTCTCTCTCTCTCTCTTAGAATAACTCGGGATTTTTTTTTTTTTTTTGGCTGATGTAGCATTAGCCTCAGGCTTCCTTACACCATACAGCTAATAAAAATAATAAATCGGTATTATCGATATATTAAAGCAATAAGTTTAATTCATGGAAATGTAGAAACAACCAAATAATTTATATCTCAAAATAGTAAGGCAAGTACTGCGCCATGGGAGAATTTATTCTATAAAGAGAGGTGATATTTTGTAAGAGCTGCTTGTTTCCATCCCGCACACAGAATATAAGCATGTACTCTGTAACCACACAGAATATATGATTGCTAGAGTATATTTATGAGAGCAACCTAAGTTACCTAACCACAGATACAACCAATTACTGACATATTGGACGAGTCAAAAGTCCTTACTGGCAATTTTCATTCCATATGTTTTCCCTTATGCTAATTATATTTAGCGATTTTAGTAATTTAAAAAATCGCTCATTGTAATTACAAGTCCGTAATAGTTACAGAATAGTCGGATTTATGCTGTAATCGATTTCTATTCCAGCGGTTCCGAAGCTTTTTATGTAACGTTGTTCACATTGAATAACTAAATTTGTTTATAGAGTCCCCATTGGATAGAGATAATTAGGGAGCTGCTGTTTAAAAACTCGCTATAGCGCAGCCAGTCTTCAGAAACTGTAAAAAAGTGTATGTGATGACTTGTATTCACCCGGTATGTACAGTATATAAAAGAGAAAGGAAGTTGGAGAAACATTGTTTATTCCCCATTAGTCCCACTAAGTCAGTAGAGTTTACAATTAATAATTTCAACAATGAATACAATCGTTAGCCGTATTTAGCAATCACTGCGAAATATTTAGCCATTTTTGTGATGATTGGCTCCAGCTCCTCCCAATCCCCAAGTTTCCTGCTCAAGTAAGCCACCGTCGAGATTATAACTGTCTTCTGCTTATTAATGGCCCGAATGTAATGTTTACCGTTTTGATCTTGCTCTGCCTTTTACGTTCTCCTCAGTCCCCCAATGGAGCCGGTTAAAACAAACTGTATGGCTTCCTCCTTCTTCATCCAAGGAAAGACAAGGGTTATGCTTGAAACAAATTTTAGAGATTGAAGTTTAAGGTTTCCACAATATACTGTATCACCATTTTGGCTTGAGATGTTCCAGACAGATGGCTACATAAAGTTTGCCGACTTTTCAGTGAACGAAGTTATGTATATTTCATCAAGAATATTTTAAAATTATAAAACTTTTTTTTTTTTTTTTTTTTTTTATCAACAAAGAAATTACTTGAAACATTCAAGGTGATTTATTAGAGCATTCCACAAAGTGATAAACATCTCAGCTACCGAACTGTTCTGGCTCCCCTACCCCTCCCCAAAAGAGACTCAATCAAAACAAAAAAAAAAAAAAAAACAGTAATTTTCTATGTCAAAACAGGCTTTTGCTTCCCAAAGGAAAATACTGGGTGTGCCTGAATAATAAATAACTCGGAACCATAACCAAGTATTTTGGCTAATATCGAATAGACTACTGTACTAGCAAGTAAGGCCCGATTTCTATAATATACTGCAGAATATTCATAACAATTTCTTTAAAGTCCAAAGCATTGTGATTAATTAGGTAACACCATCCATAACTTTTAAGGGAATACTTATATAACACACACACACAATATATATAAATGCAGTCATAATATGACACATCCTACAATTACCGGACAGTGGTTTACTTATGAACGTAAATATAACAGGGCCGGCTTTAAGGTATAGTCGAGTAGGTACTAGCACAAATTGATAAAATTAATCATTCTAAAAAATAAAAATATTTGCATCCGCGGGAGGGAGACGCTATCAGTCAATATGGCCTAGAGGCGCCATATACCCTTGAGCTGGCCCTGAAATGGAATTAACTGTAGGAATTACTCATAGACCCAATGTGGGAAATTAGGTAACACTCAGGGATTTCTCACTGAGCATATTCATCCTTTCAAATAATCCATTACTTAACTAAATAATGTAACCTGTTTTAATTGGCAACGTCAAATAACGTAACCTTTTAATTGCTAGACAACGTCAGAAAGAAAGAAGTCTGATCTTACGTCACTCAAATTGTTTACGGATACCAAGCCCCCCTCTGAGAAACTTTTCATGGTACCACAACACAAATATCACATGAGTAAATCATTGTGGAGAGCACTCAGCAAGGAGAAAGTTGGACAACCACAGAGAGAGATAGCAAGGGTCCTGAATATCTACCAAAATGTATTATACTGGATACGCGACACGAAATTATATAACTTCAACAAATGAAATTATGGATTAAAACGATTAATTCATGTCAAAAGTAGCTTGGTTTGGTTTTTTTTTTATGGCGCAAAGACAAAAGTAGCCTGTTCAGATATCGTAAAAGATCTCTGCTTAAGTGAATAACTGAACCAGTTACCTACGTAGCAAGTTCGGTTTCCTCGTAATAACAAGAAACTGTTTCACCAACAGAAATTGTAAATAAATTTGGAAAACTTCCTTAACACAAACTAAATCTGACAAAACAGATATTCGGACAGATTCAAAAGGTCATGGGCGCATTCGGTGGGAAGGGAATATCTGTTGGGCTTCAACATCCACTGAAGTGAACTGTTCAAGACAAAAAAATAATAATAATAATAAATACTTTTCTCCACGTCTTTGCTTTGACGTGGAGAAAAGCTATGATCTTCAGCCCTCTCCAAAGACAAATCCTGGGAGCACACCTGTAGAAGATAAAAGAAAAATAAATTAAAAATAACCTGTTTCACCGACGAATAAAATATATTTAAACATTGCACTGGTTTCCCATATTATGCTTAGCATAGACTCAATATAATGTCAATGCGCTGTTACAGAAGTGCAGAGATTTTATACATTGTATTTTTATACATGTATAGAGAAGTATGACGGAATATAACCATTGTACTGGAAACAAAAGAATTCACAAATCACACAGATTTGAGTGTTCCTTTTTAATATCTGAAGCCTGGCTGGATAAGGCCAAATCGCCCGTGCTGTTATTTTACTCCATAATCTCCCTTGGATTTAAAAGTGTGTGTTTAGCACTTTAATCTTGTCATTTCACTGCTAAAGAAAAGTGCTGGCGTGGAAATTTATTAATATTCCTATCTATATCTTCTAAAGAAAAGCATATGAAGCACTATATATTTATTCTAAGATCACTTTATTTCTCAAAAACAGATGTTTATTTCGCTCTCGAATGTCTTTTGTTTTGCCCATTTTGGAATACGCGGACCTTATTTCGGCTTCTTATAATTTGATTATATACGCTTTGGAAGGTTTACAGCAATAGAGAGAGATAGCAAGATTGCATCGATTTTTTTTTTATAGATTTATTGACCAGACGTGTACTTATTAAAATGCGTTTCATCAATAAACTATTTCAAAAGCAAGCAGTTAATATTTGACAAGTGACACATTTATCTTTGAGGGTCCCAACCTTCCGTTCACATAAATTAATTTTTATCAAATACTACACTAACTGGGGAAAAGCTAATACCATTAGTGGTGATTTGATAGTGACTAATAAATTAATTCTTGTAAGCTACAACTTAATTTAGATCGTAAATACTTCATCATAGTTACTTTAATATTTTGTGAAAGTTGCACTTTATTTTACCTCATTTATACGCGTGTTAAGCTGGAATAAATTCTATTATGCGTTTATTTTTACTAAATCGATCCTAAATGGATTCCGAATAGAGTGGAACAAATTATTAGCCATATGGTGCAAGGAAGCCTGAGGCTTATGCTGCACAAGCTAAAACAAATTAAGTAACCTGAGAGAGAGAGAGAGAGAGAGAGAGAGAGAGAGAGAGAAGTAAGAAGGGATCACCAAAAAAGAGAAGAATGACGATATCCAGCTCTGGACCCTGGGTGTGCCAAGCCCATACTCACCTTATGCTCTAGTAAGGCCTATAGAACTGCTATATTACAACACGCAAGTCAATTACAACATTACTAACTCCAACTCATATACTAGCAATCTCTAACCCATAATTCGGAAAATGTCGGACCGATCAAAGTAAACTACAAGAAAAAATTTCCTTTTAATGCACGTGATTTATGAAGTCACCCGTTATATGAATTTAAAAATTAATTCTTGTATCTGTTGAATCTAGCTGACTCGGTACATTACATTTTCGTTACATGTCATATCTTAGTTATTATCATAAAAATTGTGCAAGTTACTGTATAATCCACCATACCCTCCAGTGCGTTATGGTGTCAAACGGATGGATCTTGTAACTTTGTGCTTCTGGAAATAGCTTCAACATTCAATAGTAGTATTCAATTTTGAATAAATAAGAATAAATATATTTTTTGTGAGGATACACTAACGTCAAAATATCATACAGTTAAACATATTCACTTACTTCATCCAAATGTTGCCTTGTCATCTACGACGGCAAATCACATTAAAACAAATTTGGTGCCTTGAAATATAAATTTCATTGGCGGAAAGTATGGAATTAGCCCTAATGGTTCAAACCATATGCGTAGTTAGGACAGGAATGGCAGTTTCAGACATTATTTCTAGGGAAAGACAATATAACGGTGAATTAGCCCTAATGGTTCAAACCATATGCGTAGTTAGGACAGCAATGGCAGTTTCAGCCATTATTTCTAGGGAAAGACAATATAACGGTGATGATATATGTCATTCGCAGTAATTGGAAACTATCTCTAAGATTATGAATCATATTACGACAAACTGAAATTGTCGTACCAGTTATAACAGCTCCACGTTAATGTCTCTTTCATGGCATAACGAACACAGGTCCGGACACTACAGGACCAATATTATTTCTCCTTAATTAACAGATACCATAGGTTAAAGCCTCCCCAGCAACATTTAGTTTTATTTTATATTATTATTAGCCATATGGTGCAAGGAAACCTGAGGCTTATGCTGCACCAGCCAAAAAAAAAAAAAAAAAAAGAGTTACCCTGAGAGGGAGAGTGTGTGTGTGTGTGTGTCAGAAGTAGAAAGGAATCACCAAGAAAGAGAAGAATTCTGATATCTAGCTCAAGACCCTGGGTTTGCCAAGCCCATACTCACCAGATGTGAGCCCCTGGGTTATATATAATATAAATTTGAATTTACAATATATAAGGATCGACAAAAATTTATATAATTTTTGTTGACCCTTTTAAGATAAGATATGTAGAAAGTACGAATTCCTCCCCCCACCCCGAAAAACAGAATTTCTGTGGGCGCGACTGACAGATAAAACAGAATTAATCATCAAATATGATACTCATGTACTGGTTTATCAAGAGATTCTCTATTAATCGCTGGTTCCTTTTTTCCTCCAACAAGTACAAACATTAAAAACAATTTCCTTAGGCTAGCTACTGCCAGATCTGCCATGTGTAAATAACTCGTATTTGTCTGTCGCCCCATCACCAACGACATCCCTGGAGACAAAATGCATCATGGGTATTCGCGGTCGATACAGGAATTGATGGAATAAACGATTCAGTGGGCGCGTCTGCAACATCCTCACACTTACGTAGCACATGGTGAATTAAATGTTAAAACATTTTTATATATAATTGAACATGTAATATAAAATGCGACACATAACATTCATTCATTTATATGCCAGTTCCTCTTTGTGTTGTGTAGATGGCAGCTACTATTAAAACATAGCTGCGCCAGAAGACAAGATGTGCTCTGATCTCAAGAAACAAAATCCGCTACTTCGACTAGAGTCGCTATTGGTCGAAATTTAAGAAAGCACTCCAAGAAGTTATTGAGTTTACCAAAAATTTCCAGAGAGTACACACTTGCCAACTACTGTAGTACTGTCCTTCCATTGTAACACAAATGTGCTACAGTAGGTGTAACCGGTTGGCAAGCGTTTTTGTATTCATGAGTCCTTCACGTGAACGAATTTAAACAAGCACTAGCGTAGAGAAAAACATGCAGCATACCGCATGTAAAATGTTCCCTAAATGTCTTTTCATGAAGTTCTGCAGGCTACAACTTTTGCAAAGCTCTCAAACAGAACTGCAAAAAAGAAAGTATATTTTGTTTAACTAACAAATACGGGCGTGAGCCTTTTCAAAAAATCTCGTACCACTAATTAGGATGTTCCCCATACCTGTGGCATAGGAAATCATATCAAAATATGAGTTATAAAATCTTTTAGAGTTGTTACTGAACATTAGGTACGGCCTAAAATATATAATGTGTGGGCCCAGTTTTTCATAACCATCTACTAGTAGCGTAGCCAATTAACTGAAGAGTTACAGGTTACTTAATTTTTTTTTTTTTTTTTTTTTTTTGCTTTCTGTCCCCCCACGTCAAAATTTTATTTCCCCTCCCCCGCTCTTATCTGTCGCATGCGTGTAAATTGTGATACTGACGAGGGCTGATTATAATAAATAAAAACTGAAGAGAAAACTAATGCGATGAAGGTTATCTACCTGAAGATTTTTAACTTACTGATGGGTTAAAATTAAGGGTTAATATGCCACAGGTTTTGCTAGCAGAACTTTTACTGTGATATATAATAACAAATATTATACCGTTAGCTGCTGTTATTACCTACTGAAATACGACTCAATACCATGAAGGACAACCCCTGAATTTGGCTATTATTTCACGAACATCCTATATTTACTACACAGGGAGCAAGAGAGACGTGGTAAATTTTCAAGCACAATATAAATATATTTCTGATTGAGGGCGAAATAAATAAATAAAAATAATATTAAGTGAATAAAGAATATTTTGGTGTGCGCTGATATAATTAACTTTTTTCAGGAATATGATTAAGGAATTGTTAGAAACTGCACGCACAAAAAATAACTGAATATTATGAAAATACAAGGACATCGTTATTTCTGAACCAGTTCAATTTATTTAATTCATTATTTGTAAATGGGAGTTCACGGTAAACAAATAACGATACTGGCAATTCAACTGCAAATTTGTTTTAACAAGTTATTAGGAATTATTTTTAAGGAGTTACGATACTTAATCTGAGTTTACGGTATCTTTTCCGGAAAGTCTATGTTTGTTTTTATCTACTTTACTGACTGTGTGGAAAAGATAATATAATAATGTTTCTAAATGGATGGCGTAATAATAGTCCGGTACAAGCAGATGTTAATGGATGTGATGATAATAATAGCCGGAACAAGCAGATGTTAATAGCCTTTTTTTTTTTAATTATATATTTATTTTTTTTTACAGTTATATATATTTCTAGTTTATCTTCAACTTTAAATGAGTACGCGTTATAATAATAAAAAAAAAATTCACGACCTTCTCCATCGAGCTAGATGTTATACCAGAGACCTTGAAAATCTGAGAAATAGGACATTTCGTATAGTAACGGTACTTTGAGGGGTGGGTTTCCTGTACCCAGACGTATTCAAGCTACCGCCTCTATTCTCTCCTTCCCTGGGTACTCAATAAAGGGATCTCCGCGTTAGCTGCGTCGTTTTCAGCTATAGCTAAGGATAGCTCGGGGGAACATTGTGTTTGATAATTCCCCCACCTTTTTTATTTATTTATTTTTTTATTTTTTCGTTCTCCCTCTCGCTAGGAAATACCAAGCGGGAAGACACGTGTTACACTTGACAACATGACTTATGACAGAAATAAGCAAAACATCTTTTCCACAATCACATTACTTGCATTCGTTGTTTTTAATCAAGAAATGTGTAAGCGAACAGGTTAAAAATGGATAGCCGTTTTCAAGTTTTAATGGACTTTTTTCTTAAAGTCTTTTTAAAGAATGATTCTGCTGCGTGGCTGTATCAAAACTCGAAGAACCTGAAAATCCTTTAGGTGTTGGACATCAAACTGAAACATGGCAATCAATTGTTTGTTGTATTGATTTAGTATTGTTTTTTTTTTTATTATTAACTGTATTTTCTTTTTCTCCATTGCTGTACGCAGTAAATGGGTCAATTGTTGTGTATACTTTGATTGAAATAAAATAAAATATCATAACTCTAAGAAACCTTCTATTCATAATTGTCTTTCACATAAACTACTTCAGTTTCGATGGTTATGAAATGAATACAGGTTCAAGACGTAGTAAGCTCTGCTGGATATCAGATCTTGAACTTCACTGCTTTGATTAAATTCCTAACATAAAGGGGGGGGGGGGCATAATAAACTCTCTGGTATGAAAATGCTTTTATGAAACCTTACGCTGCGGTCACACTGTATGTGATTTCTGGCGAATTTCTTACGTTGCGAAGTTTCGAGGCATTGCAGGAACTTGAGGTGGTATCGCTGTAGATGATTAATCACTATTTCAGTCACGGCTAAAATTTAATTCTCATCTACTGAATCCCTTGAGATCTTTCTGTACTCGCAGTTGTTTCACAAATTCTCCGAAAATGGATTACTAAAATTGCCACAAAATGCAAATCTTCCTCACGCAGACTGTGCACTTACACATTTATTATTCTTTTTCTTTCAATGAGAGTTTTATTGAATCAAAAAAATGAAGAGTTACCATAAGTGGAATATTATTATTATTATTTGACTACAGTCTAAGTTGGGTAATGCATATAACAAACTTGTACAAAAAAATGAGATTTTATGTGTACTTTTTCTACTACATTAAGATTAAGTTAAATCTTAGAACAAAAGTTACCTTATTTTATGCATTAGTGGACTCCCAACTCAATTATTTAGTAAATATATGGGCACGAGCAAATAAAACAGAAATAAGGGCAATAAACAACTTAATGAATAGGATTCTGAAACTTTTAATGGGGACAAACTCTTGGAATGACCTGAACAAGAGAAGGCAATTTTTGTTGAAACATAAAATACTTTATCCAGTTCAAAAACTGAAGTTAAATCTATTCTTAAAAACTCTTAACACTATTTTTGAAGAGTCGAATCTGCAAAGAAATGTCTCACAAAATTTAAGGAACCGAAAAGCAATTACTTTGCCTCACCCTAGGATACTAAATAGATTTGGAGATAGGCACACAATGTATATAATAAACTACTTGTTGGCTAGCATTGATTTCAGGCTCAGGAGAAGTTACCCCATCTCCAAATTAAAATTCCTAATAAGAAAATTCTTGATACTCAATGACACAGTAGATTAGAATTGATATGCAGATAAACTACTACCTCTGTTTACAGTGTGGAATATACTATGTGTAGTGACTTCATAGTCTTTGCTGTAAGATAACAAATTTGTACAAAACTGTTGTAAAGGAAGAATTACAACTTATTGTCAAGAAATTTACTTTTCTTAACAAGTTCATTTATTGTAAACGAATTCTCTTGATAAATAAAATTGTATTGTATTGTATTATTATTATTATTCTCTTGATAAAAATAAATTGTATTGTATTATTATTATTAGCTATATGGTGCAAGGAAGCCTGAGGCTTATGTTCTACTGTTACCTGTAGAGCAAATGTCACGAGATGAAAAAAATCGCCAAAAATTGCGTATAGTGTGATCACCATCTTAGGATGATTACACCACAGGTAGTCAAACGCTGGGATAGTGAAGGCAAATCACCGAGACAAATAATCTTATCGAAATTTTTGATAACCCTTTATAAGTTTTGTTGTTGCTTTTTTTTTTACTATACTTTGTTTGTACTAGTTTAATGCCATTTGCTCTACTGGTAACATGTACCACCAACTGCACATCATATGAAGGAATTGTGCTGTTTTCTCCCGAAATTTACTTGGAAGAACCTGTATTTAAAAATCATTAAATCCATTTTATTTGAATTCTACTTCCTTAGCATCCACTCCGCCGACATTCGGCGCTTGTACGCATGTAGGGTACATAATTATGTAGAGAAGTTTGTCTTCAGCCAGCGAGTAGTTAATTGTAGGAAAAAGTTTCCATCTGTTGTCGAAGTGGACTCGGGGCTCCCAGGCTTGCCTAATAGCCGCAGTAAGTGTTTCTGGTTAAAAGTGGACCCTGGCTGCGAAGTCGCCAGGTGCCGGCACTCAACACTCATTATAAAAACACACTTACATACATACACTTGCCGGCCTTGGCCTTTTGCCATTTCAGAAGCTACAGTGATATATAGGGGAAACCCTGGAGACCGAAATTAAACAAATACACCTTGACCTTGACTTTGTTGTCGAAGTGGATGGTTTGAATAAATTCAAGTAAGAACTAGACAAATTCTTGGAGGATATGAATAAGTGAAATGTGTGATGCTACACTGCTCGCCGAAGGCTAATATTTGATATAATAGGCATCCTGGCATCCAGTTCCGAATAACCAATAGAAATCGATCTACCACCTTACGGGTTGCAACCATATCACTTTATTTCCGTTTTTTGACTTGCTGAATGGGACAGCAACATCTTCAATACTCAGAATAGTAAGTCATCGTCGCTTAGATGATTCTTTGAGATGGCAGCCCGGTGGACGATTTGAAGCAGGGCAGTTGCAGGCGGAGGTATACAAAAAATTTGTACGTTGGCTTAAAGTGTGTTGTTGTTAGGTTTTTAGGAGCATTAGCAACTATGGCCATATTGCTCCGGGAATATGCGGTGGTCATTCCTTGACCTTTCCGCATTCTCCGTATTTGGTGGTGACGGGTTCGAACCCCGGTCTAATCAAAAAGCGTGTGCTACGCACTGCTGCTCCTTCCCACCTGGCTACGGAGGCGCCTTGGCTTAAAGTGTCGCGCAATGTCCTCTTGGCACTATGAAGCGGTCGCCCTTTACAAAAACACATGTCCACATGTGAAGCAGTTTCGGGAGAAAGGAACCGTTACAAGAAGAGCTGGCCAAGGTCACCCGAGTACTATGTCAACCAGAACAGACCGCTATATGGCTTTAACAGCAAGACGGAACCCTACTGTGTCCTGTTATCAACTGTGTCTTGAGGTTGCTGGGTCCACAGTTGAAAATATTTCCAACCGGATTTTGTTAAGAAGGCTCAATTCCAGTGGACTCTATTCAAGGAAGCCAGTGGTTTCCATCTCATTAATTCCAAACCACCACAGAGTTCGTCGAAACTGGTGCCAGGAACATGTGACTTGGAGCCTTGACAAATAGGGGGTACATTTCTGTTCTCTGATGAGTTCCGTTTTAATCTGCAAACATATTCTAGACGTTATTTCATCTGGAGCCAACGAGGAATGCGGTACCATCCCTCCGACATCAGTAAAAGGGATATTTACGGTGGGCGTTGTTCTCGTGTGGGGCGGAAAAATGAGCAACGGCTGTAGCCCTTCACGTTTTGGATAGGAGTACTGTAACTATATAGAGGTACCTAGGACAGATCTATCCTCGAACCCAATGTATGAATTTTTAGGGGTACTGTTGGCCCTGATTTCTTTACATGCACGACAACGCCAGTGCACATAAAGCTCAGGTGGTGGAGGAATATCTATAAACTGAAGATTTCCAATGCTGCCATGGCCAGCATGATCACTAGACTAAAATCCGATCGAACATGTGTGAGATACCCTTGGGCGTCGCATTGCACGCCGACAGCTAACTTCTTGGTCACTTGTCAGCTAAGGTCTGTGCTTGTGGAAGAATGGGATGTGCATAGTGCATATAGTGTTAGGGTCAGGCACCACCTGTGGTTTCCCACATCTGCGCCATATGTACACTGTGAAGAAATACAGTACTACTGTAGATGCCAGAAAAGTGTTGTGTGTTGGATGGGTAGTATTGTGTTGGGTTCTGTTGTGTGTCCTGGCATTTGGCCGCAGGGCCCCTGGTTGAACCCCATGTTGCCCGCACACACCACTAGGAGGTAGCCAGGCTGCCCATAATTCTCTGGCTAGTCTCCGTCAAGGTCGCCTCAGCTTCCTGAGCAGAGACCAAGTTAAAAAAAAACAAAAAAAAAAAAACGATACAAATAATAAAAAAATAATAATAAAATGAATAAATTAATTGATTAATTTAAAAAAAAAGAAAAAAAAGCTATTAGAGTGAGATAGTACAGGGTGTACAGAAGAAGAGGGGGAATGAAAGTAAGAGTAAGGGGATATAGGCGAAGGCATCCCCAACCAATTAGTGGACACATCCATCAGGCGAAGGCGAAGAAAGGGGAAGGAATGGGGTCGAAAGTGACTGTACAAGGGAGCACAGATAGGATCGCCATTTGGCGCCTCTGTCATTGACATCGGGTGGTGTCCAATCCAGGGGTTTAATTCAATCCAATGGCAGCTTTCAAACTCCAATCTTCGGACAGTTGTCCGTTTGATGATGTGACGGTCAAGTTCATGATTGTCTAGTCTGGATGAAAGTCCATCATGGTCTCAAACCGTCCGTTGTCTTCCTTGGGACCGTTGTGGTACCGGTACAGGAACTGTAGATAAGGATTTCCTTCGGCTGAAGAGCTCTTGTGCGAAACGCATAAAAGCTGTATATTCCTACCTACTATCAAGCAGGTGTGTTTCTTAATCTTTGGGTACGTAGGTCAAGGAAGTGATGAAGGTGCAGCGTAGATCCTCATACAGGGGGCAGTCGTACATAAGGTGCGACCAACTCTCAGTCCCACCACAGGTGTAAGTGGGATCATCGTTGATTCCCAGGGCCGCCAGTTTGCCTTTAATGATCCATGACCAGTTAACAGGTATGTAGTATAAAGGTCAGGTGAAAACCAGGGGGGAAGCCTGGGGAACACCCTGTTAATGTAAGGGAAGAACTTTCTAGTGATTTTGCCTTTGTTGGAAGTAATCCATCTCGCTTGCCACGCCTGCTGCAGATGCGTGAGGAGACGCTTCTTTTCTGCTGTTCTGTCGTTTACAGGGTATGTTATGAAGTCGAGGATGGTATTGGAATTTGCTTTCGAGAGGTGGAAGAGTAGTCCACAGCGGACCACCTTCAGGTCCAGTGGCATGGCACCTGCCAGGATTTGCAGAGCATGGGTACTGACAGTGCAGCAGGCACGGGTAGTAGCGAGCAGGATGTTTCTTTGCAGAGAGTCGAGGATTCTTCTACCACTAACAGCGATTGCTTTCGGGTACCAGATGCCTGCTGCGTACGTTATAATCGGGGTAAATACCACTTTATAGAATAAGGACAGAGTGTGCCTATTGAGTCCCCAGTCCCGTCTGGTAACTCTGGTGACAAGGGCGGTGTAATTGCGTATCTTTCTTCTTAGGTATTTAAGATGTGGCTGGAAATTCAGTTTAATGTCAAGGATAACTCCTAGATACTTAAGTTGAGTGGAGAATTTTATGGTCCTATTGTCGATTTTTATCTGTGGCGGTCTGGCTTCATTGAGACTTCCTTTCAGAAGAATAGAATCTGTTTTGGTGGCAGAGATGGTGAGGTTATGGAGTTTAGTCCAGTCCTGTAGCTTCTGTAGTGCATTATTCGCCAAAGTCTCCAGTCGTGCCCTAGAATCGCCGGTAAGGGTGATAATCAGATCATCTGCATAGGCCTGAGAGGTGACCTCTCCAAGGTCCATGCCAAGGAATTCATCAAGGACAAGATTCCACAAGAATGGGCCCAGAACAGAGCCCTGTGGGCATCCTCTGTACACCTGTCTGATGATTTTCATATATGGAGCATTGACAGTGATTGACCTGTTGGAAAGGTAGCTTTTGATCGAATTATGTAGGTTTACTGGAAGCTTTGATTGGTACAGTCTGCCTAGGACGCTCGGCCGCCAAAGTGAGTCGAACGCCCCAGCAAAGTCGACAGCGATGACCAGAAAGTATTTCTTTTGAGTAATTCCTACTGCTTATTGTTGGGATATCAGAGACGTGGTGTCACACAGATATAAGAAATGCGGAACTGGAATTTGGGGAATACAATGTGTATAGAAAGGATAGACAGGACAGGAGGGGAGGAGGGATTATGCTATTAGTTAAAAAAGTTAAAAGTTCTATCCAGTTATATTAAAGGAGGCAGCAAAGGAAGTAAGCAAACCCCTAGCCATAATTACGAGAGCTTCTTTGGACTCAGGGGAGGTACCCATAGACTGGAGATGTGCAAATGTAACCCCAATTCACAAAGGAGGATCAAAGGCTGACACAAGTAATTATAGACCTATTAGTTTAACTTCTGTTCCAGGTAAATTAATGGAGGCACTGGTTAAAGAAGCACTGCAGGATCATCTAGACAAGAATTCAGTTATAGCTCAGACGCAGCATGGTTTTGTTAAGGGCAGGTCTTGCCTGACCAATTTGATTGGATACTATGATGTAGTCACAAAAGAACTGGATGCAGGGAATAACTTTGATATTATATATTTGGATCTTAGAAAGGCTTTTGATACTGTTGCACATGGAAGACTGCTGCACAAATTGGAGCAGTGTGGTATTGGAGGCAAATTGCTGCTATGGATAAGGGGATGGTTGAGTGGCAGAAGACAGAGAGTGGTAATCAATGGACACTGCTCAACGTGGACTAATGTTATTAGTGGAGTTCCTCAGGGTTCAGTGTTGGGTCCGTTGTTGTTTTCGGTGTTTATGAATGATATTGATGATGGGATATCAAGTTTAATGTCCAAGTTTGCAGATGATACAAAGGTTGGCAGGGTTGTTAAGGACACCACTGACGCTATACTGCTGCAACAGGATCTGTAAAGGTTGAACAGATGGGCTGAGAGGTGGCAAATGAAATTTAACCTTGACAAATGTAAAGTACTACTTATGGGAAACAGTAACCCCAGAGCAACGTATCAACTCTGCGGTACTACACTGACAGTGGTGGAGAATGAAAAGGACCTGGGGGTAATTGTGCAGGCAGATATGAAGTTCTCTGAGCAGTGCAGACGAGCTGCAAGAGTAGCTCATGGTGTCTTGTCAATGATATACAGGAATTTTTCTAGCAGGGATAAGGAGGTGATATTTCCTTGTATAAGGCAATGGTTAGGCCACATCTTGAGTACTGTATACAGGTTTGGAGGCCTCATTTCAAGAAGGATGTAGAGCTGCTGGAACGAGTACAGAGAAGGGCAACAAGATTAGTGAATGGAACAAAGGGTTGCTCTTACGAAGAAAGGCACCGGCGAGGTGATCTGATAGACGTGTATAAGGCTTTGAATGGTTTGAGCATGCTCAATGCCAATGGGATTCTTCATCTTGCTCAGAATAATCAGCTCAGAGGGCATAAATTCAAATTGAGGAAGGACGGATGTCGGATAGATGTGCGGAAATTTGCCTTTGGCCAGCGGGTGGTTGGTTGGTGGAACCGACTTCCATCACTTGTTGTTGAAGTTGATAGCCTAAACAAATTTAAGGCTCAACTGGACAGGTATTTCGAGCGAACGGAAGGGTGAAATGGGAGTGGTATTTTTTTTTTTTTTTTTGGCTGATGCTGAATAAGCTTGCTTTCTTGCATCATATGCCTCTACTAATGCTAATGCTAATGCTTCAAGGAGATTGTGGAGTGCAACCACAGTGGAGTGGCCCTTTTGAATCCAAATTATCTGTGAGAAGCCACGTTTGCATTGTTGTAGTGTTTGAGAAGTCTGTAGTAGAGTAGCCTTTCATAGAGTTTACTAAGTACCGACAGGAGAGCGATCGGACGGTAGGAGTTCGGGATTTCAGGTGGTTTCGTCGGGTTCTTCAGGATTAATTTTACGTTGGCCGACGTCCAATCTGTTGGGTAATGATCACCACGTAGACAGGTATTGAATAGATGAAGTATTAATTAGGGGGCACACTCCACTGTTTTCTTTATAATCTCCGACTCCAGCAGGTCCGGTCCTGGGCATTTCCTATCTTTGATTAGGGCCGCAGCAGTTTGTAGTTCTCCTAAGTCAAAGCGAGATTCCTGCTCTTCAGTGTGGTAAATCTCATTCTCTGCATAGAGGGATTTTTGTTCCTGAGTGATCGGGTTTGTTGCTGGTTGTAGGATGGCGTTCAAAATGTTTGTTATGGATTGCTGCCAGGTGGTTGCTTCCATACCTTGTAATGACTTGGTTGCAGTGGTGACTACTCCTCTGGGTAGTTTGTGTGGTGATCTTGTACACCACTCCCCAGGGGTCGGTATTGCCAGTGGTGGTGACCAGGTGTTGTCAAGATTCTTGTTTTCGTTTGCGGATCAGGGCCGTGTACTGGTTTCGCACTTCCCTGTAGTTCTGTCTGAACGCCTCCACTTCACGTGCCGGCTAGGTCCTCTGGGCACGCTGGAAAGTCTTTCTTCTTATAATGACTTCTCAGTGCAACCTATGCAGCTCTGGGCTCCACCACGGCTTTGCGCCCGGGGCAGGGTTTTTCCTTTTGATTGACAAGTTGCAGGCTATTGTGATCAGATCAGTGACTTGTCTTTCGAGGGCATCTGCGTTGTCGGGAAGTAGGTGGGGTTGGGTTTCATTAGTTAGGGTTGTCCTGAAGACGTCCCAGTTCGCCTTTTCAATTGAATATCTATTTAACATGACTCGTATGGCTGGGGATCTAGCTAGAGATCGGCTTAGCTGGAAGGAAATAACCCTGTGATCCGATATAGTCCACGCCAGTTGGAAATTTTGCCGACAATGTTCCTTGAGGCCATAGTGGCCTCCCATAGGGTGTTTGAGAAGGTTGTAGGATTGTTCGGTTGGTTGATGAGATGGGATGAGAATGGGATGTGTTGCCACAGAATCTTATAGACACCCTTATATCGAGCATGATTCACCGCTGTCAGGCCTGTTTAATCGTTGGAGGGGATCATACGCCGTAATTATATCATGTGATCATATTTTAGAGCATCTTGTACCAACTTCTCTAATGTGACCTTTTCGGTAATTCTTATACAACCCTTACAAATGTCCCTTATACCTGTCCGAAGTTTTTGATTTCAGTCTCCTTATTTCATCGATATTCTGTGCTACATCACCATACCAATTTTTTTCCCGCTTCATCGTAAGCTGCACTAAGTTTTCTACGCGTTCTGTTTATTTTGTCGAGTATTGTATATAAGCTTGCTTTCTTGCATCATTTACTACTGCTATATCTTTGGTTATTCCGACAAACTCATTTATCCTGCAGTAGTCTCGTTGTGTGCCTATGTTTCTTCTTAGCGTACAGAAGAATATTTTAAACAAGGATCTCAGGGATCATCTAGAGTTGATGTTGACTCTCGGGACTCCGTCCCCTTTGCTTGATTTTCCTTGGTTTCTATTACATAAAAACGCATTACTGTTTAAAAAACAAACAAACAAACGATGTGTATAATAAACTTTTTAAATTCCCAGTTAGGATAACTTCTATCTCTCTAACTTTTCATGTGTAGAAGACGATGTTACTCTGAATTCAGTTGATTTAGCAAAATGTATGACACATTTTATAGGTCCATAATTACTAGACAAACCTATAATATGACAATTTTTCCATTAGATCCGTCTGATAGTGGTATAATTCGGTAGACAGTTCTGTTAATCGGCGACAAAAGTACGTTTTTGTCATGAGCATGTGTTGCATCTTATGTAGGACGGTTCCTGAATGTTTCTTCATCTCCCATTTACGTTGAATTGGCGTGATTGTGTTTCGTGTTTCGCATATTTTCTGAAGAATATTAGCGATTTTTTTTGACCAAGCACTTCGCCATTACTTTGTCGAATTTCATATATATATATACCCCGGCCTAAAAGTTGAGAATCACAGCGTATGACAACGGTTTTCTTTTTTTCTCTTTTTGCGAAATTAGCTATGACTATATAAGGTTTAATATAAAGATGCAACACACTACAAAGTATTTTAAGGTTTTTTATTAAGTATTAAATATTCAGAGCAAAAAATATTGAAATCATTATTATTACAGCTATATTTATTTTTCATCAAAATATTCTCCACGAAATTTTATCACCGCCTTGCACAGACGAGGCATTCTGGCGATTAATTTGAACATTATTCCAAGCGATCTGTGGTTTCCCATAAATTTTGTGAAGATGAGCAGACTCTCGTGGACTTGACGATCTAGAATTCTAGATAATCCCATAAAACCTCTATTTTGGTTTAAGTTAGGCGATTGGGGTGGGGTGGGGTGGGATGGTGGCCACACCATAATTTGCAATTATGTTGGCCACCACTGTACTTGACTGTAGGCACTAAACAATGTACTACCATCTTTTCTTCTGTTGATCGTCTCACATAAACTCTACGCTTGGATCCAACAATTTCGAATTTGGATTCATCCGTTCACGGTACGTTTTTCCGCTCTTCAACCGTCGAACGTTGATCGCTCTTAGTCCAAACCAACCGTTTCTTTCGATTTGTCGGTTTTCGGACCACTACGTGACCATGAAGTCCTGCTTTTGTAAGACGAAGTTTTACGAAGTGGATATAAACACGGGAGTTTCTATGTTCCTACTGAACTCAGCGCGAATTTCTGGTGCAGTAAGTCTCTTCTTTGTTACGGTTTAATTGATCATGGTTTGCTCTTTAATCTGCCAATCCCCTCGAATCGTCGAATGGCAGTCTCCTTTAAATGAAACACCTATTTTGTTTGTCAATACTTCTCATAGAATAACTTTCTTTATACAGTTACAAGAGCACGTTTTCTTTCAATACTCCGTTCTTTATTTCTTGCCATGTTTATCACAAAACACACAAAACTTACACGAACACTCTTTCTGAATGATGAGTGTTCGGTTTTATAAGTTACTGCCCTTATCCTTCAATTTATATTATTGCAAAACACTTTAGAATCATCTTAAATCTTTCATAGTATTGAAACAATACTTACTCCCGCTTTCTAGAATCATCTACAACCTTCTACCACATTTAGAAATCATCTACAACCTTCTATCACATTTAGAAATCTTCTACAACCTTCTACCACATTTAGAAATCTTCTACAACCTTCTACCACATTTAGAAATCTTCTACAATGTTCTATCACATTCATAGCACTTCTTTTTTTCAATTCTCCGTTCTTTATTTCTTTCTATATTTACCACGAAACAACAAAACTTACATTAAACGCTCTTCTTTCTGAATGAGTGTTCGATTTTATAAGTTATAGCTCTTACACCTCAATTTATATTATTGCAAAACATTCTAGAATCATCTTCAATCTTCTATAATATTGAAAAAATAATCCCACTTTCTAGAATATTCTAAAATAATCTGCACTGTTCTATCACAATCAGGAATCTACTTTTTTTCTGGAATATTCTCGAATATTCTAGAATTTTCTAAAATATTATTTGTTTTTTTGATTTTAATAAAAGTTGGTAAACAAGTTGGTCCTATTTCAAAAAAAACTTTGAAAATTAAGAAAAATGAAACACAGTTCCAAACTTTTAGGCTGGAGTGTATATAAAAAAGTTTCTGTACAGACTAACATGTTGTTTTCTTTTTCTGTTCCTATCCCGTGATACTAATGCAACAAAGCTTGGCCTCCTTCATTCAGGAGTGGATCGATGCTATGTTTGGATACAAAATTTTTTACACTGAAGTATATGAATACTCAAACGCCCCTGCTGGTACTCTAGCACTAGATAATGATCAAGTTTTTTCAAAAATGTTTAAAAATAATAAAATTATTTCACCAAGATTTTTATTTGAAAAATCCTTATTCAACGTATCCATCAATGTTATATGCAAAGCAGATGTGTCAAGAGATATTAGGGTATTACATTGAATTTTTTCTAGAACGTTGGGTGCTTCAGTTAGTATTTTCATAGCTGGCCATTTAGCACCCTTTCTGTATTCTAAAGATATGCACATCATGTGCGAAGCATGTTTAAACTTTCAAGTATCTCGCGACTGGAAGGCGTCTGAACCACATGTCCTACTTAACCACTGAGGCAGACTTTGATCGCTTGTAATATTACTTTGTGATATTAGAGACAGACATCTGACAGTTACTTGACTCTCGCTGCCAATCATGAAAACACCATTAAAGCAGCCCAGTGGTCGAGTGCCAGTATAGAATTGTTAAAGGAGGGGTTTGGAATCCTAATAATGCCACAAAATATCATAATATTGCTATAATTGTAAACTCCTTTGACCATAGTTGGCTGTCCCGGAGTATAAATAGAAATTTTAGCATTAAAACTTTTTAAAAAACTTATACGAACAACGTAAATGTAAAAATGTTTTGGTGTAATCATATGCAAAAATATGATGTCACGTTTCCCGGATGTAGTAAATATGGGAACCAGAAAAGTCTTTCGAATGCGGATTTTCCCAGGAAATACTGAAACGAATCCTTAAAAAAAAATGTTTATCGATTCTAGAATACTTTATAATTATTGGATAATGTAAACCTATTTTATACGTAAATATTAACAAATTTAGCAATTATATCTAGACTTACCCTGCAATTATGGAAGGAGCAAAAGATGACACCTTTGGAACATTGATTCGTAAAACATCAAAAAAAGTCAAATGTTATAACAATGATTAATTATAATGATTATTCCCATCAGTAACAAGTTGGCTATAACAATGTTGTTGTAACAACATTGTTACATTGTTTCCTTTTATTAGTAACAGGGAAAGGAAACAATGTTCATTTTCAATAGTGCAATTCAAAATGCACTAAACTTTGGTTCCATTTGGAAACATCAATACCTATCAAGTGATGATGTTAAGGATGCATTGAAGGAAGTTTTCAATCCCGTAGCAAGTGCTAAATACTATAAATAGACTCAACAATTAAGCACACGGCACTTCAGGCACTATTGATACATGTGACCATATTTTCGAGCTTCTTGTAATGTGATCGTTTTGGTAATTCTTATACAATCCCTATAAATGTCCCTTATTTATACCTGCCTGAAATTTCTCGCTGTCTTCTCATTTCATCGTTATTCTATGGTACACCATCACACCAAATCTTGTCCCGCGTCATCGCAAACTGCACGAGTTACACCACATTTTCTACGTGTTCTGTTTTGTCGAGCAGTATGGTTATATTTTGCAACCGATAATACATCACTGGTGATAAAGATTAATTATTTATTTTTCCTGATGTATTTGTATAACTATGTACTGTACTGAGTGACATAGAGTAACTAACATTGATATTGTGGTCGCCCGTTTATTGTTATTTATAAAAAATATATATTTACTTTTACTTAACCTTAAAAAACAATTGTAGTTGCTGTTGACTTCCACCCTACTGAAGTCCTGAGCGGACGCAAATAAATTTTTATTTTCTCTTCACACATTACCTAGAATCATGTCTGTTATATTATCATCCGTTAACACATTGTCTAGAGTGATAATATAGATTACTCCATTCTCTTCTTACTAGGCTTATGATTTATTAGATTATTAATTCCCTATATATTTTATTTTCTTTACCCCTTTAGTACCCATCATTTCATTGTCATTAACTTGAGCTATAATCTAACCCAACTTAATAACTTAACTGTATATTACAAAAAATATTTTCTTTGAAAGAACCTGTCAAACAATTTCTCACAGAGTTTAGCTTATGAGTCTATGAGTTCAGGGTTCAATAAAAACTGGAACACACTTACGTTACGAAATGTGCCTCTACTTTCAATTCTTTGGCACTCTGGTTTCCTCCATGGTAGACAGGCTTTTCACTTCCGTTTCAAATCTTTCTGGTGGACTATCTCTTCTTCGGGGGCTCGTGGACTGGACACTCCTTCTCACGTAGATTTCTTGACTCATATATCTGCATACCTGGCTCACTTTCGACAGGACAGGACCCTAGACGCATCTCCAGCTTCCTACACATTTCTAACTTCAAACTTACGTCGCTCGGCACGCCGACCACCCGACGACTGGACTCTCTTTCCACACACCTGCATACCTTGGCTCATTCCCTACCGCAGGATCTAGGCACATCTGTAGATTCCTACTTGAAATTTCTTCAGAAATACAGCATGTGGTTACATTACTAGACACGCCGACCACCCGACTGATGGCTAACTCTACCTTTACTTTATACTTCAGAATATGTTTCCCACTCATCCGCACTGTCCCAAACAAACAACTCTCCGCGTTCTTTTTTTCCCCCTCTCATATCTCACTATTTCCAAACTCTGAACTTTAACTCTAAAAAAAAACCCAAAAAACTCTCCATCTTTTTACTTCCTCTCCGCCTGAGTACTTTTTTTTTTTTGCTTCCTCCCTCATCTTACTTCTCTTTCCAAACTCCACCAATTCTCACAACTCCACTCCTGACCCCCGAACTCTCATCCGAACCCTTCTTCCTCAGCAGTAGTTTGAACCTTCTCCCAAAGGACTTTCAACCAATCCAAATACTATGCTTAATTTTTCCCTCCTTCCTGTTTGCTAAAAAACGTACCACAACTCTCTCCCTCCTGAACAAACCAAACCTCTCTCTTTTAATTTCCTGTTTATTTTACACTCTAGCCTCAACTCTTTCATCTATGCCCGCGCCTCCAAAAAATATCTATTTTTGTGTGTTCACAGTTTGCTAAAATGTTGTCAACTTATCTAAAATCCGCCACACTGACGTTGTCTTCTTTTGACACAAACGCCAGACTGTCCACTCGTATGTCCAGATGCGGCCTAGATCAAACGTTCTTAATCACCTGTATCCATGATCCCATTGTTTTGCCCTTAGTAACCCCTTTCTCGCTCCTTAGCAAATGACCACTCCTTCCCTAGTACGGGCCGATGTTTTAGTTTACTCTCGGTTCACTCTCTTTGTGCTATTTCTCGTCTCCATTTAACTACCATTTAATTCACACCATTTGTAACCTCTCTATTTGTAATCCTTAAGTTATTCAAACCTTAATATTTACCATATTCAAACAAAATATTCAAACCTTAATAATTATTTTCACTTTTCATCGCCCTACATGAATTTATTTCAGATAAATATTTTCATTAATTTGTCAGAGTGTATTCTTACAATATCTTACATCTGTCGTTATAAATGTTTCTTGCAGATAGAAATAAAACATATACCCGTAAGGATATCTTAAACCCCATCGCTCATATCGTAACTTTGTTTTAAATAAGGCTATAAATACAAACGTCTTAAATGGGTAATACCTACACTGGTTTGCAAAATTTAAGGACCAGTCAGATTTTCACCTGTAGCTTCTCATAGGAGTGGCCTAGATATGTGAAAAGTATACCAAAGGAACCTCGTGAGGTACAGAAATGATGAAAGAAACAACTGACACAACAACAGAAATAAAACGGTACAGAGGGACTTTATTCAAAAATGGCAACATAGCACTGGCTGCCATGATACAGATGCATCACTGCCAAAGATGGAACAAATGGAAGAGGTGGTCCTCAGTAGGAGATATGGCCACCCCTAATGGCGATGCAGGCTTGGAACCGCCTGTCCATACTTAGAACAATGTTGTTGATAAGTTCTTGCGATAACGTCGTCCATTCCTCTGTCAGCGCCATCTTCAGCTGGTGAACATTTTCTGGTGGGTGTGGACGTGCCGCTAGGCGTCTCCCTAGAGCGTCCCATGTGTGTTCGATGGGATTTACATCCGTTGGGGGGAAACGGGCAGTCCAATCAATACGAAAATGTGCTCACTTTGCAAAAGCATGTCACAGCTGCAGTGCGATGGGGTGTGGGGTTATCACCCATAAACCCGAACTCGGGGCCAGTGGCACCTCGGAACAGACGCACATGGGGAAGGGATTACCTCAGTACAGTAGCGTGCACTGGTTACAGTACCGCCTTCCAGTACTGGAGTTGTGTACGTCCATCCAAGATAACGCCTCCCCAGACGAGAACACCTCGACCACCATATCGACGATCCCTTTCAGTGATGTTTGCGGAGTGATACCGTGTGCCAACCTCTCGCCAGATTAACTGATGTCAAGAATCGCTGCTGAGAATGAATAAATATTCATTCTTTATTGATGAGAATGAATAAATATTCATTCTCATCAATAAAGATTTTGTGGTTGTAACCTTTAGAAATAGTGTTGGTCCTTAAGCTTTGCACACCAGTATATAATTTGAGTAGTTGTCTTGTTTCACGATATCAGATCGAAATAAAAAAATACTTATTCTTCTCAGGACAATCTAGGACTTCCTAACATGTGTTGTAAATTTGGTGTGAATCGAATTGAGAACACGAAAGTTAATAAGAAGCATGCACGCACAAACATACTAATCTGGCCGCCTTCCCGTTTAGAAAAGTAGTTTAAAACTGAAATTTCAAAAAAGAAATAGTTTTTATTTATTTATTTTTAATGTTTCTGTTGTTTATTAACAATGAAGAGAGAAGCATCCCGAGTGGGATCCGAAAGCTCGCTTATATTGTTTTAAGTAAATGCATGTTATTTTAGTGCCAATTTTGCATTTTCCCAAAGCAGACAGGCAGATTAATAATTAATAAATTAATAATTTTTTCTGCATGGGTCACCAAATGGCTCCTCACGAGTACAAGGCCACCTATTTTGTGACCGATATTCCATCTTTTGCCTGGAATAACCTGGTTACATCACTTACAGGCCGTATAGAAGTTGTGTACATATTCCCACTAAAATAGTATCAAGCTTCCTCTTACTGCGTGGTACCATTATCTTCTAAATACTCGCTGCAGGGAACTATGAACTGCGTGGTGTCACAGTGGAATAACCAGAGCTCATTCATTTGACTGAAAGAATAAAATTAAATGTATACTCATAAATATCGGGAGAAACTTGATGCTGCTTCAAAACCTATGGGAAGGAAGTCGGTAGAAGAAGAGTCCTTTAAACGTTTACTCACGTGTTTCCTACTTCTGTTTGATTTCTTTGATGATTTTGGCCTCGTAGAATATATTTCCCCCCTGACCGCGATGATGTTCATGCCTCTATTATGTGAGTGTGGTACAATGTCTGAACTGCTATGTCACGTATTGTAAATCTGAATTATAGATTTGATGTTCTTTAATTCTAGTGTCATAAATATTCTCATAGACATCGAAGGATAAAAATTTGAAATTTGCGGTTATTTAAACAAAAAACTTGAATGACATGTAAATTAGTCTTTATTGAATGCTCAGTATGGTAACAGCATGCTGAGCACTGAATTACCGTACCGAAGACAGTGAAGCAAGGGATCTGCTATTCAAAACAGGAAATATATGCCATCCAATCACAAATATGATTATCATTTCGCAATAGTATTCTTGCCGTAGGCAATAAGAACCCTTCAGAGAAACGACTTACTTCCTGCGAAAAATGTAGTTCTTAGAAATGCCTTCCGGCTATTATTTCATCATTTAGCATAGTTTAGCATTTTAAAATAGTTTTCCTTTTGCGAACACGGAAGTGAAAGTTTTTTATTTATTTTTATTGGAAAATCAGTCACGAGCTCTTGTTTTCAATCGTTTTTTACAAAATAATACATCGAGCTTTTACACTATTGGTAAGGGTATTGAAATAAGCACAGTATAAATTGTGTAATCTGGAATAAGGGCGATCCGCTTCACATGACACGTAAATCTCTTGATGAAGGCCGTCTCGATCCAAGAAATAGAAGCCTCTGGCTTATTTTCAGTATGTAATATTCATAATGGTAGATGTTTCAAGAGCTACATGCTCACATTGAGATAATAGTAACACTACATGAGCTCATCCGCAGACCAAGTTAGGTGGTTAGCTGTATGTATGTGTGGGTTAAGGCCTTTTCCACTCAGTGTGGAAGAATGATTATAACCACTGTTAATTACAAACATTATGTGAGCGCCAACAAAACAGATAACGTCCTTCAGTCAATATGTACAGTACAGTACTTACAAAACCGTCTTTACCCGACCGGGTGAACTTTTTAGGGGCGTTCCTGTGTACAATTTGTGTATACTGTACTTCACCATAACATACAAGTAGGTTATGTAGGACTCATGAACGTTGTATTGCTTATGAAGAGACATACAGATGTGGAGAGTGAAACGAGATTTAAAAAACAGAATGGAGTTTTTGTTTTTTAAGTCTATACTTAAAAAACTTACACTTAGTTTAATTACAACTGTATAAAGATTATACAGTTGTAATTAAATGTAGTACGGTACTCGTAGTATACCGCTACACTTTCTTCGACCAGCTGGTATTTCCTTGCTAGCTTCTGATCTATTATCCTTGGCGATGTATTTTCTATAGTTTCTGGTGTTGATTACCTGGTCTTGGATGACGAGCATGAATCTTTCAGTCTCGGGGAAGAGCGTTCGCTCGTGAGCCATGCATTGGAAGCAATTTTATCTATGTGATCTTGATGGAGATCATTGTAGTGTCTGCCATGGAGTGTCTTCTCTACCCATCTTTCTATCTTCGTTTTTACCTCCCGGTTTTTTTTTGGGGGGGGATTCCTCACTTAGGTTCAGTGGGGTATACTGCTTGCTATCTTCCTTATGGCCTGGTGGAGTACTGCTGTGTGTTTCTGGAAGTAATCAGAAATCCTTGAGGTTAACTATTGCTGTTTTCTGTTGCCCTATCAGGTCTATCAGGCCTCTTCCTCCTTCTTCCCGGGCAATTGTCAGTCTCTCCACGGCAGATTTTGGGTGGTGTTATTATTATTATTATTATTATTATTATTGCTCTTATGTTATTTCTCCCTGACTGGGGGATTCCAGTCCGTAACGCGTACTACTGCCAAGTACACAGGGTGGTTGTCTGGTGTTACTGTTGGTCGAGGAACTCTCTGACTATCCTACAGGTGTTCAGGATTGCGACTTTCTGGAGTTCCTTGTAGCTGTTCTCTGGGAGACTTATTGCCGCTAGGCTGCTATGTAGAGTCTTTGGAACCATACTGGTGGTTGACACGATGATCGGGATGGTCGATACTTCTTGCACATGCCACATCTCCTTGACCTCATGTCTCAGGTTCGTGTACTTCCTATTTTTTTCCTCATGGGTTTTCTGGACATTGCTAGTGTTGAACACCGCTATGTCAATCAGGTAGGTAGCCTTTTCCATCTTGTCCACAAGAGTTATGTCCGGTCTGTTGTGCGTGATGGGCTTATCCGTTATTATGGCGCGGTCCCAATATAACTTGTGGGTGTTTGGGTCTCTAGTACTGCCTGGGGTTCGTACTTGTAGTATGGTACACTTTCTTTGGTCAACTGGTAATTCCTCGCTAGCTTGTGATGTATTATCCTGGCTACCTGGTCGTGTCTATGAGTATACTCAATCTGGGTGATCACCTTGCACCCCGCGGTGATGTGTTGGATCATTTCTGAGGCCAGGTGGCATCGTCGACATGTGTCATCTGATATTCCGGGCTCCTTTGCGATGTATTTTCTATAGTTTCTGGTGTTAATTACCTGGTCTTGGATGGCCAGCATGAATCCTTCAGTCTCGGGGAAGAGCGTCCTGCTTGTGAGCCATGCATTGAAAGCAATGTTATCGAATGTGATCTTGATGAAGGTCATTGTAGTATATGCCATAGAGTGTCTTCTTTGCCCATCTTTCTAACTTCGTTTCTTGTGCCGTCTGGGGGGGGAGGGGGTTCCTCGCTTAGGTTGAGTGGGGTATATCACTTATCTATCTTCCTTACTGCCTGGTGGAGTGGTGCTCTGTTGTTCTCGAATAATCCTTCAGTTAACTGTCGCTGTTTTCTGTTGCTCTATCAGGCCCCCTTCCTCCCTCTTTCGGAGCTATTGTTAGTCTCTCCACCCCTGACTTCGGGTGGAGTTGGCCGCTCTTGGTCATCATTGTCCTTCTCTTTCGCATGATATCTTCTAGCTTGGTGTTAGTGTCTGCGCGGGTAGCACAGTGGTATCGTCACCGTCCTCCCCACACAGGGTGGAAAAGGCCGCGTCATCGACGGCTCGAATCCCGTCGATGACACTAGGAACTTTAATCGGCTTTTTTCACTCCGTGGCTGAGTTAGTCGGTCTCAGGCGTAGATAGCAAGGTTTTTCGTCCAGCAAACAGACAAATCGACCATAGAACACACGCAAATAACAGACATAACACAAAGCATGGCCACCTGAATTTAATTATTCAGGTGGCCTAACATAATAGTTTTTTTTTTTAGCTCGATTTTAGTCCAATCTATGACTCCGAAGGTGTATGTTAGTACTAGAGCTGCATAGGTGTTTATGGTTTTAACTGTGTTCCCTCCATTCAATTTTGCTTTCAGCAGGCTTCTGAGTCTCTGATGATATTTTTCGGTCAGGCACTTCTTGATTTCCTTGTGCTCTAACTGCTGAGCATGCATCATCCTTAGGTATTTGTAGGTGTCTCCTTCTGTCATAGCTTCGATCTCTTTACCAGTCAGCAGCTGGTAGTTTCGGTCAACTAATTTTCTCTGGTGCAGTGTGTGGGTCTTGCATTTGTCTAGACCAAATTCTATCCTGATGTCCTTGCTGAATTGTTCAGTGACCTGGAGTTGCTTCTCGGTTGCCGCGTAGAGCTTGGTGTGATCCATGTACATCAGGTGGGTGAGGGTGTACAGGTTATTATTATTGCTCTTTATATTATTTCTCCCTGAATGGGGGTTCCACCTCGTGACGGGTATTGCTACCAATTAATGCTAAGATTATAACTTTACAGAATATTTGATAAAACTCTATATTTTAAATAGGTATTATTTTAAATATAGACTTAAATTGGTTATTTAAGTCTATATTTAAAAAACTTATACTTAGTTTAATTACAACTGTATAAAGATTATACGTGGGCACGAATCACAGTCGACTGTAACGTTTTTTTTTTGTTTTTTCTTTTGACTACTCTACTACGCTAGGCCGAGTAGTCAAATTGGCTACTTTAGGCAGTTTATATTTTTATGGACACAGAGTGTCCATAAAAATTATTCTGAAAGGTTTCGTTCAGGAAGTACCTGGGGAGTGGAAAGACCAAGGAGTACGAGCGGGCATAATTTTTTTATAAATATAATTTCTTATTATGATTTTTTAAAACATTAAAATGATATTAGTATTTTCCAGCTAAGTTAGCCCTGAAAACGTCTGTTGTTTGGAAGAACATTTGTCCAGATAACCCATTTAACTGTCAACTAAAATATCTACTTTTGGGATCCCTTCAATCAGGAACCGGAGCACTGTGGCGTGACGTTGCTCCTTTCCACGATAACGCTAAACCACATATAGCCCATGACATACAGGATTTGCTGCAGTGGGTACCGTTGAAAAATGCTGCATCACTCGGCCTACAGTCCTGACCTGTCGCTTTGCAGTTTCCATTTTTTTTTAAAGGTGTTCAGAAATCGTCACTTTCGCTCAGGCAGTGAGGTAAAACAGATTGCCACATATCGGTTTTTCCAGCAGCCAGCAGAGTTCTACACTGTTCTATTCCCTTGATAACACGTGATAAGCTGCCGATGTTTTCATACCGCCGGCGTTTACTTTTAACCAGATGTTTTTCTGTTCTGTTTATTCGTATGGACGACCTTTAAACGATATCATGATTAGGTTTGCAAACAGACGTTCGAGGAAACTAAAAACGCACATCTTTTCTAAAAGAAAAAAAAAAAAATAAATAAATAATAATAATAAATAAAAATTGATCTCGCAATGTAACGCAGTTGCCATTAATTAAAATGAGTTCATCGCGATGCTGTTGTTTTTGTACGGTTTTAAGCACATCAGCAAATTTGACCATATTGTAACGTTTATAATTTATGTCTGTAAATTGCGTGTGTTCTGTGATCGATTTGCGTTGTTGGACAAAAAATTCGTGTTTCCTGGAATAATAACCGTGTAACCCTCGCCTGAGACCTACTAACTCAGCCAAAAAAGGCCCATAAACATTCCTAGCTTCATTGATAGGATTCGAATCTCGACCCTTTCTTCCCGGCATGGGGTGGACGGTGCTTAACATGCAATGTGCTACTGCTGTTATTCGCGCTTTTGAAACTCATACCGCCATGAAAAATATATGATACATTTTAAACTGAGTTCCGTTCAATGGTTTTTGGCAAACCAGAAACACGAAACAATAGAACTGAAAATTTCTATTGGCACTGGTTGTTCTTCATGACAGTCTGTTCACCACGTGTCATTTCTTTAGAGAGGTCTTAGTTGAAATCACGCCCTCGCGGTTAACACGGAGAATACATCTAATCATCGTTCTCACACACCGGATGGAAAAGATCTGAGTTCGAATCGTGTCAATGACGCTACAGCTTTTATGAGCTTTTTTTGAAATGTCCGATTTAGTCGGTTTCTAGCAAGGATTACACGTTATTTTCTCCTGGAAACTGGTTTTCGCCTAGCAAAGAGGAAAATTGACCACAGAATACACGCATTTACAAACAAAAAATATCATGACGACTCATAGCCTTAGTTTCTTCGGTGCTTAAACACCCACACTTACTTTCTATATTTAACAGCCAGATTCTCTCGACGAGAATCCTGCTGACGAGCTGGAGCGAATACTTGTTTAGACAGATATCCAAGAGCAGCTGTCCCAAATGTCCAAATCTTGCTGGTGACTGAAAGAATTTTTAAAGTGTCTTCAATCCAGGCTGTAGAAATATATAAAAACTATATAAATAAGTTTTCCGCTTAATTTCCGTTTCTGAGTATAAATTAGAAATACGTACTTTATCAGCATTTCTTTGATTTCTTTCCGAATTTACCCATCTCTTTCACTTTTTGCTCCCTTCTTTTCCAACTGTTTTATTTCATGATTTGTGCAATGTTTGGAATGCTCTTTTTTTTTTATTTTTTTTATTTTATTTCTCTGATACCCTTACATCTTCACTTCATAACGTCTCTCTTCCTCGCTCGCCCTTCTTATGACCTTGCACAAATCCCTCGCCCTGCTACCTGCAGTAGGTAGTCTTCTTCATACCCGCTATATTTTTCAGAAATGAAATCTCGTGCTGTGATGGCTTTTGACCTTAGCGGGTTTTTTCAGCCCTTGAATACGTCGAGTTTCATTTTAGTCTCACGTTGCGGAGTTGAACCTACCTCTCGTGTTGCAAATAATCGCTACATAGAGAAGATACACTTCACGGCCTCCTCCCGGTGTTTGTCCATTAGTAGAAATCTATACAGAGCGATGCGATGCAAACTATACACAGAGCAAACTGCAAATATCAAAGACGGCAAAGATCAAAGACTATTAAGCCTCCATAATTAGCTGCGTAATTTTGAATAAGACCTGTAATTAGATGTAATGGAAGTTTAGAAAGAAAACCTTAAAAAAATTACGTTATTTTTTATTTTATTTATTTATTTTTTTTTTAAGGTTTCATCAGCTACTTTGGTGGGAAGAACTGCTTGTTGTTGTAGGGTTTTAAGCATCAACGACTAAAGCCATATTGCTCCGTGTATACTGTCCGTAAAGTGTGTGTGTGTGTGCTTGAATTTCTGTTTGCTGGACGAAAAACCCGACTTTCCGGGAGGAAAAAACATGCTACCGTCGCCTGAGACCGACTAACCCAGCAACGTTGTGAAAAAGGCCCATAAAAATTGGGAATAGCTGTTGTGGTGCAAGTTACTTCAGTGGGTGTAACGAGGTAAATAATTAAAAAAAAAATTACCCTTAAGGGTATTAAAGCGAACAATTATGCATCCTAAAATTGCAAAAAAAAAAAAAAAAAGAACAATTCCAAATGCCAAATTAGACACCGGACTGCCTTATATTACTGAAACCGCAGGGCCAGTAAATTTTTCAAAATCAATGCTTGAATAAATTTCGGTTTTAAATCTTCCTTTTTATTGACAAAACATTTCTGGAAATATAGGCTGCTATTTTCCCTGGTTGGTGAAGAACAACCTGAGCTGAGTGAACGCGCACCATGCTTGTTACAATAAGCATACCGAGAAACTTAATTAAGATTACAATTAGAAACGATCATAAGCCGATATTGTGACCTGATTTGAAATCGGCCTCTTTCACCATTTACTTGCAATAACTGTAATCAAAAATGCTTACATTTATATTTGTGTATACAAAAGTTAAAAGCAGCAAAACCGCCTTCGTCCTTAATAAAAACACGTGCGAAATTTTAAGATAGTCCTCTCGATTTTGCACACACACACATACACACACACAGAGAGAGGGAGAGAGAGAGAGAGGTGAATTTCAGGAGCGATTAAAACAGAGTTCAGAGCGAAGAGTACATACTTCTGACGATTAACAGGGGATCCTTATATACTACTCTGTCAACCAAGACTTGCGGTCACATCTGCTTCTGTAATTGTCTGGTTTTTCTCTGCATTTATCTATTCTTGGAACACTAGAATAACAACTGCCATTGAACACCCGACAAGAGCAACTCATATCTCGTTATAAACTGCTCCAAAGCCATATTGCGATGTGTGTATTACGTTTGTACAGGTGTTTGTTTATGGCCTATTTGCATGTTGGATCTGGCTGAAAATCCTGGAATAACTCACGCGTAAAGCCTTACTCCCTCTCCCTGAGATTATGAGTATTAGTAGTGGCAAACAATGCAAGAAAGCAAGCTTATACAGCATCAGCCAAAATAACAAAAAAAAAAAACCTTCCCATATCACTTGTCCATCCCCTATAATAATTTGTATAGTTCTGCTATGAATTCATTCAAACTAACTGCTTCCACAACACCAACTGAAAATTTGTCAATCAACTACTGTATTAGCCATATGGTGGAAGGAAGCCCTAGGTTTTTGCTGCACCACCCAAAATTGGAGAACTACAGGACCGACTGAAGAAGCCTTTAAGAATTCCTCTAGTTTTCGAAGGGATTCGAATCTAGACCTCTCGAAGGAGTAACCAGTAACCATTATACTGTCACGGAGGGCAGCGCACAGAATGTAGAAATTCCCCCTCAATACTTTATCAATATCCAGGTCTTTTGCATGCTTCACACACCATATGATTGCGTGCATTTACCTAGATTTTCAAAAATACGTTCCAATGCACATGTCCTAATAACATGACCAAGCACTGCATAAATTGTAGACTATTTCAAAACAACATTTCCTTCATCTGCATGTAACTTCTCCCCCCCACGCCGAATTCTTGTCATGTGATTACTCCCCCACCCCATTTTTTCTTTTCTCTGTCGATCGCATGGGACGTCGAAAATGGTGTAAGAGACCTTCATTTCAGAGATACTCGCCTTCTTCACTTCTCTAATAACAGCAGTGGTAGTGATAATCATATTTCAGGTACGGTATTAGTTCATATCCGTAACTGACTCATCATTCAAATGTAGATAGCCTTTGTATATTTTCTCAGTTGGAGATGGCAAGAGATCAACTAAACTGCATGTTGAAAGAGGATGTAGATATGTACTGCGAAATCGTGACTAATTGAAAATGTAAACGAATTACTGAAAAGTAATCCTTCCAAAATAATTCCTTATATATTATCATCACCATTCTTATTATTGAAATCTCATAAATAATTGGCTAATTAAATTCAGAGATTTGGGCCGGTGTTAAATAAATTCGAAGTAATATTGCCTTTCTTGTACACTACATTTACTGAATGAAGCCTACTCCATTAATGCTTCTCTAAGTCAGTATGCATGGATGTCTTTGAAAAGTTTAGGTCTGAATATTGGCCAGAGTTGAATTTAGACATAATGATACCTAAAACCTAAACGTGTAATTATAGATTTTAATCCTCACAGATGGGAACAGTGAAGTCCCTTAAATAGCGAAGCCTCAAGTCACAGCCTTATTTAGTTTACAACTAAATTATACTTTAATATAGTTTTACCCCTATTTAGTTTATATCTAAATCCAGCACTGGCTGGGACTTTTTCTAGATGTTTCTATTCGATGTTAGCATTAGCATTAGTAGAGGCATTTGATGCAAGAAAGCAAGCTTATGCAGCATCAGCCAAAAAAAAAAAAAAAAAAAAAACCACTTCCACTTCACCCCTCTGTTCGTTCAAAATACCTGTCCAGCTGAGCCTTAAACTTATTTAGGCTATCAACCTCCACCACAAGGGATGGAAGTCTGTTCCACCAACCAACCACCCGCTGGCTAAAGGCAAATTTCCGCACGTCTATCCTACATCTGTCTTTCCTCAATTTGAATTTATGCCCTCTCAGGTGATTTTTCTGAGCTAGAGGAAGAATCCCATCAGCATTGAGCATGCTTAAACCATTCAAGGCTTTATACACCTCTATCAGATCACCTCGCCGGTGCCTAGTCTCCAGACACTGTAATTTGCAAAACTTAAGCCTTTCTTCGTAAGAGCACCCCTTTGTTCCATTCACTAATCTTGTTGCCCTTCTCTGTACTCGTTCCAGCAGCTCTACATCCTTCTTGAAATGAGGCCTCCAGACCTGTATACAGTACTCTAGGTGTGGCCTGACCATCGCCTTATACAATGGAATAATCACCTCCTTATCCCTGCTGGAAAAATTCCTGTATATCATTGACAATACTCCATGAGCTACTCTTGCAGCCCGTCTGCACTGCTCAGAGAACTTCATATCTGCCTGCACAACCACCCCCAAGTCCCTTTCATTCTCTACCACTGTCAGTGTTGTACCACAGAGTTGATACGTTGCTCTGGGGTTGCTGTTTCCCATATGTAGTACTTTACATTTGTCAATGTTAAACTTCATTTGCCACCTCTCAGCCCATCTGCTCAACCTTTCCAGATCCTGTTGCAGCAGCATAGTGTCAGTAGTATCCTTGACAACCCTGCCAACCTTTGTATCGTCTGCAAACTTGGACATTAAGCCCGATATACCATCATCAATATCATTTATAAATACAGAAAACAATAATGGACCCAACACCGAGCCCTGAGGGACTCCACTAATAACATCAGTCCACGATGAGCAGTGTCCATTGATTACCACTCTCTGTCTTCTCCCCCTCAACCACCCCTTTATCCATAGCAGCAATTTGCCTCCAATGTCACACTGCTCCAATTTGTGTAGCAGTCTTCCATGTGCAACAGTATCAAAAGTCTTTCTAAGATCCAAGTATATAATATCAAAGTTATTCCCTGCATCCAGTTCTTTTGTGACTGCATCATAATATCCAATCAAGTTGGCCAGGCAAGACTTCCCCTTAACAAAACCATGCTGTGTCTGAGCTATAACTGAAGTCTTGTCTAAATGATCCTGCAGTGCTTCTTTAACCAGTGCCTCCATTAATTTTCCTGGAACAGAAGTTAAGCTCACAGGTCTATAATTACTTGTGTCAGCCTTTGATCCTCCTTTGTGAATTGGGGTCACATTTGCACATTTCCAGTCTATGGGTACCTCCCCTGAGTCCAAGGAAGCTCTCATAATTATGGCTAAGGGTTTGCTCATAATTATAATTTTTCTCATAATTATGTTGAGTTGGTCTTGGGAGGAAGATGTTTTTTAATGTTTTATTGTGTTCTTTTAATAAGTTTTATATTCTTAGTTTCACTTCTTCCTGAGACCGATGGTCTCAACATCAAACAGAACCATCTAGAAAAAGTCGCCGCCGGTGCCGGTTTAGGCGTAAACCAAATAAGCTGTGGTTTGGGTTATCCAAAGGGGCCTTCGCTGTTTTCATCTGTGTGGATAAAAATCTATAATTATTAGTTTATGATCTAATCACGTCTAAATTCGACCCTGGTAATCAAGCGATTTCTGCATGCAACGATATACATTTCGGGGATGGAAACTAGTTGCACTTATTATTATCATTATTATTATTATTATTATTATTAGCCACATAGTGCATGGAAGTCCGAGGCTTATGCTGCACCAACCAAAAAAAAAAGTATGAGTTACCCAGAGAGAGAGAGAGAGAGAGAGGGAAAATAAGAGTCAGAAGTAGAAGGGAATCGACAAGAAAGAGAAAAATGATGATATCCAGCTGAAAACCCTGGGTGTGCCAAGCCCATACTCACCAGATGTGAGCCCCTGGGGTAATTTTCAAAACAAAAACAGAAGAATTATTGTGCAAAAACTTAAGAATTACCAAAAACTGGTATAACAATCAAAATTTTCTTTCAGCGCTTAATTCTAAATCATAAGAATTGTTTTTTCCAGATGTATTTTCAAAATTTTTATAATTATAATTAATATTTAGCAGTGATATCCTGATGTTGTGAACGAAGGTCAGCTTGCAAGTACAAAGTTGCCCTATGTATGTCTCTGTCATAAGCAATAAATATTCTCTCTTTATTTTTCCAGAGTAGCACTGAACTTACAATCTCTATCCTTCGACGCCGTGTGTAAAAAAAAAAAAAAAAAAAAGCCTTAGTTCTAAATTCTATCAAGACAGGAATAACTTTGTAGGCAACAATTATTGTATCACCAGGATAACAAAAACAAAAAAAACAATGAAATGTTGAAAACGAAGAGTCTCAGAAATTTATTTAGATATCAGAAGGGACTTTGAATTCGAAAATTTGAGAACTGCCGAAAATCTTGATGTAGAAAATGATTCCAAAACGAAATATCTGATACCTATTACAAAATATAATTCAGCAGGTTTTTCATAAAATTATGCAACTGTATTCGCAGAGCTATTTCAATAAAAGTGTCACATCACGGTTTGAGTCATATAGCATAACAAAAATTTCATATTTGAAGTAGATGTAAACATAACAGTTTGTGACGCAATGGCAACTTATGTGATGCAGCCCAAAACTACAAGTGCTAATGCTATCAACATATTTTCTGAAGGACACAATCTATATATAACTTCTGAAACAGTACATAAAAATTATTTTGGAATATTTGACAATAACATACAATTGGCGCCCCAAGAGAAGATAACATACACTTACATATAATAATAATAAAAACCGACTAACTCAGCTACGGAGTCAAAAAAGCACACTAAAGTTCCTCGCGTGATCGACGGGATTCGAACCCGGGCCTTTTCCACGTGACGATACCACTGTACTCCCGCGCAGACAGGTTGAAACAATAGTCATCATAACAACTGTTTTACACTACTCTACAAAATTAATAAAACACAATGTATTTCATGAATATTTTATTGTGAACAGTGTCGCTAAAGGCGAATATTTGATATAATAGGCATTTTGAGGTTGCTGCGGCCACAGGCGGCCGCAGCATTTCGAACAGGAGTGCTATGTATCCCATTAACTCCAAACCACCGCAGACCTCATAGAAACTTGTGCCATGACCATGTGACTTGGAACCTGGCAAATGGAGTACAGTTCTGTTCTCTGATGAGTCCCGTTTTAGCCAACAAACAAGACGTTGTTCCATCTGGAGACAAAGAGGAATGAGGTACCACCCTATCCACATCAGAGAAAGTGACACATAGTAGGCGGTGTTCTCATGCAGGGCAGAAAAATGATCAACGGCAGCACCTCTTCATGTTTGTGATAGGGGTACCGACTACGCCGATGTCCGAGAAGAGGCCCTCGAAACATATGTGCGTCATTTTTAGGTGTGCTGTTGGTTCAGATTTTCTTTTTCATGCATGATAAAGCCACTGCATATAAAACTCAAGTGATGATGGAGGAATATATTGAAAATGAAGATTTGAAGATATTCTCCCTGAAGACTTAACTCCGATTGAACATATGTGGGATGCCCTTGGGCGCCGCATTGCATGACAATAGTCAACTCCTCGGTCATTTGGCGAGCTAATGTGTGGCAGAAGAATGGCTTTTGTTGCCCTAGAATCTTGTAGGCACTCTTATGTCGAGCATGGTTCACTGTTATCAGGCCTGTTTAGCCATAGGAGGAGAAGGGTGGGGCATGGGCCGTAATTATGTCACATGACCATATTTTCGAGCATCTTGCATCGACTTCTGTGATGTGACCTTTTTGCTAATTTTAATACAACCCCTATAAATGTCCCTCATACCTGTCCGAACTTTCTCACTGTCTCTTCATTTCATCGTTATTCTATGGTACACCACCAAACCAAATCTTGTCCCGCTTCATCGCAAGCTGCACGAGTTACACCAGGTTTTCTTCGTATTCTGTTAATTTTGTCGAGCAGTGTATTAGTAATAAGGACTTAACTCCAATATAAATAAATGACTATAAATAGGCGAATTTCCATTTATGGTTTGTCCATCTCTTCAGAGGAGTTTATAATATCATTATCACTGTTCTATTGCTAATTATCATTATTATTATATATTAGGGTTAACAACTAAACAACACAACAACACACACACTGCACGAACATAACGTTACACACATTTCTGGCCTATTACAGTGCTCTGTAACCATCACAATGTACAAAGAAGGAGTTGAACTTTCTTTCAGGTGCCGTCCTACATAAGATACTACACATACATACATTATATTAGGGTTACTCGTTATTGATTACATTAACCCGTGTTTGTATCTGTAAATTGCGTGTGTTCTCTGGTCGATTTGCCTGTTTTGCTGAACGAAAAAACTTCAGTATCTGGGAGGAAAAACCCCACCATATACGCCTGAGACCGACTAACTCAGCCACGGAGTGAAAAAAAAATGCCAATTAAAGTTCCTCGCGTCATCGACGGTTTTCGAACCTGGGTCACCCAGCGTGCGGAGAAGGTGACGATACCACTGTGATACCGCGCGCAGACTTTTATTCCTAATGATATATCTGGGCAGTAGTTAACTATAGCATTAGCAAGGACACATGATGCAAGAAAGCAAGCTTATATAGCATCAGCCAAACACACACACACACACACACACACACACACACACCCTTCTCATTTCACCCATTCACTCGCTCCAAATGTTTGTCTATTTCTGCCTTGAATCTGTTTAAGCTTTCTACAAGCAGTTGATTGTTCCAGCAATCAACCACCCGCTGGGTAAAGGCAAACTTCCGCACATCTATCCTACAACTGCTTTCCTCAATTTGAATTTATGCCCTCTCAGGTGATTATTTAAGCACGAGGAAGATTCTCATCAGCATTGAGCATGCTCAAATCATTCAAGGCTTCATACACCTCAATCAGATCACCTCACAGAATGAAGCTTTCAAATTTTTTCAGTGGCAGTGTACGGGCTCGATCTCACAAAGTGCAATTCCGCTTGTGATTTCTCATAACACAAGAATACAAGCAATTTCGACTAATTTCTTTGATATTTTTCAATGTCAAAACATTTTGAATATTTTTGACATTATTCTCAAAATTCTCGTACATGTCGTGCAGGTGTTATGCGTGAATAAATAAATAAGTTCCTGTTTGTGTATGTGTGAAAATATGAGGATGATTGGAAAGTCACTCATTATTTTGGGACCTGTGTTACTTGATTAGTAAGATAGAGCCATTATTGAATGTGCATTTGGTACAGAAATTTATTCCATTAGCACAATGCTAATATTTCTTTTTATCTTTCATTCATTATAAAGAACGACAAGAATAGCAAATAAACTTAGCATAAGTGACAAAGCCCGAATTACTTCAAAGTATGAAGCGTGGAGTTCTATGCTAACCATGCGGCACAGAACTCAGATGATGCACGGAACACGGATGACAGGAAATGTTATTCTCAAAAGCCACTAAATAATGTCACAGAAAATTAATGACAACGTAATCAATATTGACAGCAAAGACATTTGAAGAAAATCTACGTCCAAAAAAATGTTCGGGCATTTAGAAGATTCTCCAAAATTTGCACAACACAATGCATGAGACTATTTGGTATAAAGTTTCATGCTGTACAGAGGATTTTGTCAAAAGAACTGAAATGGAAACCCTGGAAACCGCATCATTTCCAAGAATAGGCAGCAGAAGACATGGCAGAAGATTGGAATTCTCGGAAGGTATGCTTAGGTTCATGGGAGACTAGCCTACTCTTTCGAACAAAATCTTTGAGAAGACAAAACATAACTGTTATGGTATGAATGCACCATCCATGATGCATTCATACCATTCATCATGCTTACATTCGTACTCGATATCATTCCTTCCTAGGTAGAACAGTTGGTGTAATTACCGTCCTCCTGGGGGACGCTGGTATAATTGGCATCGAAATTTGCGTCGAGTACTCACGACAAAGTCACCTGATTTAAAAAAAAAAAAAAAATTGAACAGTAAATGCACAGTGTTTGTTCCAGAACTCTCACTTTTATTGAATGTTTTATGTATTGGTTCTTAACTGGGGTACGCGTATCCCTGGGTGTACCTCCAGACTCACCAAGGTGTCTCCAGAGCAACTGAATATTGAATATATCGAAACGAATATACAGCCAATTTTTAGCTATTTCTCCTCTTAGAAATATGATTTTTAGCTATTACTCGTCTTAGAAATGTGAATTTAATACAGTAGATACGAGTCCCAGAAACGCTTTGTTTTGTGAGTTTGTGCAGGAGCGACGTGGTGGCTTTTCTGAGTAACGGTTTTTAATTTTTATTTCTCACTATCCAATCATTGATACATTTTTAGTAAGAGGAAAAAAGAGAAAGTTGACTCTAAGGAGAGAACAGAAAATCCTGAGAAAAGATGAGAAGACGAGTCGAGGACACCTCAACATGACAGCGAGTGGCGAGTGTAATTTAATACGTGAATAGAAACTCAGCAATAATTGTATTTCACGTGAGGCAAGAACCTCGTTCGTCTCATCTTCAGCACGGCTCTGCCCATCGATGACGTGAGGTATTTTAATGGGTTTTTTCACAACGTGGCTGAGTTAGTCGGTCTCAGACGTCTGTAGCGTGGTGTTTTCTCCCGGAAACTGTGGTTTTTTTGTCCAGCAAACAGAAAATCGACCTCAGAATACACGCAATTTACAGACAATACACACTCGGCAATAAAGGCCTTAGTCGCTTATGCTCTTAATACGCTATTACAATTTTGCATGAAATCATTATTAAGTACCTATACATAACAATGGTTTCTGGAAATGAAAAAAATGTAGTACAGAAAACAAATTTATTTAACGCGATATATTGTAAGACAATAAACTACTTTACAAGGAATTGTGAGAGATGTGGTTTCTTTCTTTGGCAATTCTTTACTTTATTCTATCTTTGTTTATTATTATTATTATTATTATTAGCTATATGGTGCAAGGAAGCCTGAAGGCTCAGGACCCTGGATGTGCCAAGCCCATACTCACCAGATGTGAATCCCTGGGGGTTCTTATTAGTTATAATTTTTATAATACTTTTACGACAGCCGAATGTTGTGATACATATCGGCAAGTTCGTACCCAATCCCCCTCCCACTTACAGCCTGTCGCGCATGCTTGTTATGTAAGAGCGCGTGATCCTAACCACAACTAAACAGAAAATTTGAACCGAACAGTATAAATTAATATTAAACTATTTTCTAGTTTACAAACATATATCTATGTAAATCTAAGCAGACACCATTACAGAATTTTTAGTGAGTACCCCCTGAACACGTTCGGGAACCTTTGGTGGTTCCCTATTCGTCGTTTAGGTACGACTGGCATACATGGAACTACCTGCGAGTGAACAAAAAAGAATAGCAATAGTATCCACTTGCCATCCACGATGACATAGCTAAATTTAGTGTAATGGCAAATTGTGGCTAGAACTAGGTCATAGTCCTTCTACAGCCATGACCAGTGCCCCTCGCCCCTTTCCAACTAGCAGTATCATATAAACTTTATAAATAGCTTAATGCTTGCACGCTTCATACCAGCCTTGCTCCAGAGGCAAGTGCCTTGGTTACTACAATTTCCTTCTGGCTCTGATTTCTTCTTTCTCTATCTCTTTTTAATTTTTTTTTTTATTTCTGGAATTAGCATTAATGCAGCTAATCCCATGAGTCTTTGGTGTATAGTTAATTGCTGTAAACTGCATAGATTATAAATCTGTGGTAAACTGAATGTATTTTATTATTGCCTGTTTATTATCCTCATGGCATGAAGCAAGTCACAGTGGTCATAATCATCTTCCTCCCGGGGCGGAAACGGCCTGACTTCGAATTCGGTCAATAACGCGAGGAATTTTTATGGGCATTTTTCAGAACGTTGCTGAGCATGCCGGTATCCCGAGAGGGATTTTTTTTTTTTTTTTTCATGGAGACATGGGTTTTTCTTCCAGAAAATCTCAACCCGACCAAACAATAAATGCATTTACAGACTATACTCACATATGCAATTACAAAATAGATTCAGTCCCTATGCTTACGCCTCATAGCATTAGTTGCTTTTTTGCACTTAACACACACACGCACGCACGCACGCACGCACGCACGCACGCACACACACACACACACACACACACACACACACACACACACACACACACACACACACACACACACACACACACACACACACACACACACACACACACACACACACACACACACACACACACACACACACACACACACACACACACCTAATCCGATTCCGCCTGTTTTATTGAATGAAACGCCAGATTTCTGAAGCCATGCAACCTTCACTGAGATCGAACAACTGTGCTTAGATGCGGAAAAAAACTCATAAAAACCATCTGGTCTAAGTACGAATTGAACCCAGGCAGGGTAGGCTGCGAGGCGCGGTTCAAGGGGATCGCACTAGTTCCTTATTATAGTTCTGGAAGTTATCTGATACCCTTGACTGATAAAATTGAGCAGAATATTTTAACCTCGGATAATTAGTGACTGCAGCTGGCACATTTGTGCTAGCTGCAGTCCCAAATTTTGAGAACAGTTTCGACATTCTCTATCAATATTATCACTCTTTGTTGTTGATTGGGTCTGGTAGTTTGCATCAGCAACGTAGGCCCTATTGCATCGTATACATTACGTCTGTAAATTGTGCGTGTTCTGTGGTCAATTTACTGTTTGCTGGAACAAAAACCTGAGTTTTCACGAGAAAAACCATGCTACCCTCACCTGAAACCGACTAATTCAGCTACGTTCTGAAAAAGACCTAGAAAAATTCCTAGCGTCATTTACAGGATTCGAACTCAAGTCTTTTCCACCCGGTGTGGGAGGAAGGCGATTCTATGACTTGTGCTACACACGAAGGTATCGCATTTTAATGTATTACACAAGCCATTTATTTCTGTCAGAAGTTCACATTTTGTTGAATATGTTTCAATTGTCAATTAAAAATTCTGCAATATTTTAAAATTATTTGAAGCAGTCTGCATGTTTGGGTGAAATGCCAAAGCAACTAAGTTATAGGGCATCAGTATATTGTGCCCGTCAATTGCGTGAATCTGCACAGTGGTATCGCCATCTTCCTTCCCACACCGGATGAAAAAGGCTGGGTTCGAATCCTGGCAGTGACGCGAGGAACTTTTATGGGCTTTTTTCACTCCGTGACTGACTTAGTCGGTTTCACGCATAGATAGAAAGGTTTTCTCCCCCGGAAACTGGGGTTTATCTTCCAGCAAAACAGGCAAAACGATCAGAGGATACATCCAATTCACGAACATAATATTTTGGCAGATTAATACATATTCCAGGTTGCCCTAGTGTGACAATTATTATTGTCAATTGCGTCGTTTTTCGGTTTGATGGACGAAAACCAGTGTTTTGGGGATGAAAAAACTATGGTATTCTTGCCTGAGACTGACTTGTTCAGTTACGTTGTGAAAAAAGTCCATAGAAATTTCCTGCATCATTTATGGTGTTCAAATTCAGCCTTTGTCACTAAGTCGGGGGTTGGACTGCGAATATATCTGCGAAGGTTTTGAAATTGCCTGTGTTTGATAACATGGACTTTTTTTGAAAATATTTCCTACATTATATATATTCTTCAATTAACCAACAGATGGCAGAAGCGTGCAAAGTCTTCCTGTTTACATCTGCGTTCCAATGACCAATTTGGTACAAGAAACGTGGTGTCGATAGTGGGTTTTAATGCAACCCAGATTTTTTTTTTATTATGTATTTTACGTCGAAATGAGACTTAAAATCACAGTTATGAACATGTGGTTTGGGTGTTTGTTGTTGTTGTGTAATTACAGCAATGCTTCCACTCATTGGGTAGTAACAGAAGACGGGAGAATACAAGCACAGGCGAGTTTCTCTTTCCGTTTATGTATGCGATATACTATTTTATTATTATTGTGAAAATTCAAGAACACATAATTACATTAATGAAACACGTGTGATCTCAAGCAACTATAATGCTTGTGATGATCGTTAATTGGTTTTATAATCTGGATTTAAAGACTTGGAAAGCAGCATGATATCCAAATGCACTGTCGAATTTATATTGCTATAATTACGAAATAATTTTTACTTTCAAATTTGTATTTATCTAATTGTGTTGGATTTCGTTGATGTAAGTGAACGATATAAATGAATTCACACGAGACTTCAGTTAAGTAGTAGTATTTTTTCAGAACTACTCGGGTTGAAGTTTCACAACATTTCTGTTTCTCATGTATGGCTATGTAGGACTTCTAGACCACATGTCATCGTTCTGATTGCGGTTTGAATACATACTTCCTTAAAAGGAAGCTTGTGTTTCACCTTAACGTACAGCGATAAGCTTTTATATTCTTTTTTTTTGACGATTATATTAGAAATAGTGGAGAGCATATGTTTGGAGGCGAAAACTGTATATATGAGGGATATGTTAAAAGAACAAGCTTTAGATCATGTTGTTTTCGTGATATTTTACATCTAAGCTCCCCTTCCCGATAGTAATCATCGAAATGCAATGACCTCAGGTTTAGCAATTGAACTTGTAGTTTAAAAAAACAAAAAAAAAAACCCTCTTAATTATACACCCTATACACAAACAGACTCTTTCAGAATTACACGGAACAAATGTAGGAGCATATTCTATAGCTTAAAAAAAAAAAGTAATAATAATAATAAAATGAGTTCCAATAAGTATGTTTTAAAATTTTCCCCCCCCAAGATATTAAATACAGTGCAATCTTGATATACTGTGCCTCTTGGTACTGCAGATATATCAGGTATGATCATGATCCGCAAAATGAATTATGTAAGAAAAGTAATGTTTTTAAAGAAATAGCAATTTCATATTAGAAATTGGAAAAGGTGAATACTGTATACCCCACTACCATATTTCCAAGAGGAGAAATTAGCTAAAAAGTGGCTGTATTTCTTTCACATTATTCACAGTAATTTTTCACAATTATTCACAGTAATTTTTTATAAACACAGGACTTGTCAGACTAATTACTGTAGACACCCAGTTTCTCACCTTATCTAGAGGTGCAATAAAAGAGTATATTAATGGAATGCTAATTACAAAAAGCTACTTTTGGAGGGGATTATGGCTAACATTTGGCAAGTGCATTACATTAGTTACAAAGTAAATTTTTGTAAACAACTGCATGGGACACCCTTTCTTCAACTAGAAGTTACACTTGTGATAGCAAAAAATGTCAAGGGCTAAACTGGACAAAAATATAAATGAAGTGATAAGTGATTTTTGGTGAAATCATATGACATCACTTTGGCACTATAATAGACCAGAAGATTTGGTTTTGATTTTGTTTTCTCAAAGCATAGTAAATTCTAGGGAATCACAAATAAATACATGGAAAAATTAGTAAATCAGTAGGACTGAAGTAATTGCCACCAAAATAAAAAGTTATACAGTTGAAAAAAAGTTAATGGATAATTGAAAGAGTTAAGAGTAGCAAAACAAAATGCAGTATATATTGTGAGTGTGGAATTCCAGGAGGAATGATCTGTGGTTCGGTGAAAGAGGAAGAAAAATTGCATTCATTCATAGACTCTGTAGAAGATGAAATAAGCCTCCAAAGAAAGAAACTAGATTTTGTGAAAACAGTGATGAGGACCAATGCTTGTACAAGTGGTTTCTACAGAAGCATAGTGAAGGAGTACTGACAAATGGGGTAATTTTGAGAGCACAAGCACTTATTCATAAGCTACTTGGTGGAGATGATGACACATTTAAAGCTTCTGAAGGGTGGCTTTGGAGATGGAAGGCTCGTCTTGAATATTCCAGGTTAGTCTTATATGCGAATCTGCATTTGGTGACATTACATTGGCAGAAGTATTTCCTAAATTGCTGCATAGTGTGATTTAAGATGGTGAATTCACAGATGAACAGTTGTACAACTGTGACAAAACAGCACTGTACTATAAACTTCTCCCCAACAAGTCACTGAATATTAAAAAGGCACCTAACAAAGTGGGCATGAAAAACTAACAAAGAGAGAATTATTGTGTTACTGTGTGGAAATGAGACCGGAAATCACAAAATAAGGAAGGCCGTTATGTATCAATAAAATTTGAAGTCCCAAGTGTTTTGAGCATGTCAACATGAAAACTCTATCTGGGATTTATAAAAATAACTGCAATGTGATGTTTTTGCTTCATGGTTAGAAATTGAGTTTGTATCATCAGTGAGATGCCACTTGCTTTCCAAAAAACTTGTGAAAAGTTCTTCTGACATCCTTTTGATGAAAGACCACTAGAGACATTACATGGAGTGTATTGGGAATGGTGAAAGGTGGTTCACCAAGATCATCAATACAAGAGTTAGAAGAAAGTACGACGCTAGTAAGTCAGAAGTCAGCTTTATAATTAGCTAAGGCAGCAATCGAACCATCACATTTTAACAGAGGTGGGAGTACAGATGGGCAAAAGTTGTGGTCAATAGTTTTGGAAGATCAGAATGTTTGCTTACCATTTGGACAAAAAGCAAGTTTTCTACTCTTAGCCTGTTTGAAATCTAGTTTAGACTGATTAATAACTGCTTTAAAATTGTTGTGAGCTTTGGTGTAGGTAGAAAATGAATCTGGAGATTTGGATGCAAGCCAATTGTGACATTCTTAGCTTTAACAGCCTTAGCACATTTATTGGAAAACCAAGATTTAAATAAGGATGGGATTTTAAGGTGGAATAATGGATTTCATCTCTACAAGAATAATTTCACTTATATTATTAGAGCAAACAGTGACATCAGAATATTTGAAACAGTAATTCAAGGTTTTGCCTCAGGCACCAAAAACATTTGTGCCATTTCTGTATCTGAGTGAACTAATGCAAAAATACCACCTTTCAAGAGAAAGAAATCATACAGCAAATAATTTGTACAACTAAGATAAGTAGTTGTTGAATCCTCCAACAACTGAAATTCTGTCAGAAATAGTAAGCAGAGCCTAGCAGACAACCATAAGTCAAAATGGACATCAATGAAATTAGAACTGAGAGTAAGTATATTGTGAAAAAAAAAAAAAAGGAAGTGTTTTGGAGGTTTAGATCTTTTTACACAGTGACTGACATGCAGTACAATCTTGTTATTGTGAATACAGTGTTAATGAAAATATTTCCAGGTTCCAGCCAATTTCTCTTATTAAATAACACTAAATCTCATTTGAGTGATATAGTTCTGACAAAAAATTCAGTATAATGAATTATTTTCAAAATCCACATATATCTAAATTATATTGGTTTATGTAAGTAAATAATTACAAATGACACTGTGAATGTCATTACCAATTGACCAATGCTTTAAATTAGGCAAGTGACAATACTGCCTGTATTTAGGCAGCCAATATTATTATACAGGGTGTTTCAGTTAAACGTTTCAGAACTTCTAAGAGGGGTAGGGTACATCCTGACAACTCGAAATCATATAGCAATGTGGGGTCGGAAATGCTTTCCTGAAGCGGTGTTGTACACAGAAGCACCATAAAGAAAAGAGACCGTAAGTGAGAAATCGTTTTAATAATACATGAAAAGAAGCAAAAGGTACATGGATTAAAGTAAGTGTTCGAAGTTTCTTCCACGGGCTACAATGCATGCCTCACATCTCCGACGCATGGACATCCGAACATTCTGGAATACTCCAGGCGAATTTCGAATTTCTTCGGCAGCTACTGCGATTCTTGCAACCAGCTCCTCAGCATTGTCAACAGGGGTGTCATAAACTAGCGATTTCATATGACCCCAGAAATAAAAATCAAGACATAATAGGTCAGGTGACCGAGCAGGCCAACGCACGGGACCACCACGTCCGATCCACTGTTGACCAAATGTGACATCCAGGTAGTTACGAACATCTCCGCTATAATGGGCAGGGGCTCCATCGTGTTGGAACCACATTGTCTGTTGCGTCGATGCAGAAATCTGTTCATCTCTCAAAAGTTGTGGCAATACTTGCTGCAGAAAGATCAAGTAGATAGGTCCGGTTAGACGACACGGTAACAGGTAAGGTCCGATGAGGTGATCTCCCATAATACCGGCCCATACATTGACCGAAAATCGAATCTGTGCTGCACGACGTCGTATTGCATGCGGGTTCTCGACCGCCCAGATATGGTCGTTATGCGTGTTGAAAATTCCTTCCCTTGTGAAGGATGCCTCATCGGAAAACAACACTTCAGCAGGAAAAAGGGGATTTGTAGCACATTTTTTTGCATCAACGCAACAGACAATGTGGTTCCAACACGATGGAGCCCCTGCCCATTATAGCGGAGATGTTCGTAACTACCTGGATGTCACATTTGGTCAACAGTGGATCGGACGTGGTGGTCCCGTGCGTTGGCCTGCTCGGGCACCCGACCTATTATGTCTTGATTTTTATTTCTGGGGTCATATGAAATCGCTAGGACATGATCGCATATCTCTATTAGAGATTATCCTGACTTCTCTCTTTGCATAAGCACATCACATCACAAATACTGCTTTCTCTGTGCCAAAAAAACTCGGATTTTTCCTTTTGCTCTTGGCATTACTTTTTCTGTACAAATCTGAAATCTGCCTTACCATGGAATAATGTTCCCACATCTGGGGTGGTATCCAAATAACATTTCTCAGACTTCCACACCTCCATTCAAAGAGGGCAGTTAGAGGTTAAGTAATGACCGACCTCTTACAAAGTCTCTCCACCCTCTTTCTCATAGATGTTCTATTTTTTTCTGCATGCCTTTTCTATAGATATTTCAATTCCTTAAATGCAGATCTTTGATACCGTTGATATTGTGCTTCTGAACTGGCATCTATAATTCCCCTGCTTTATTTCTTCCAAACCAGGCCCAACACATGCCACAATCAATCAACATCCATGAAAGGCTTTATTTCTGTAAATTACAGTGTCTGGAAATTAAACCTTTGATTAATTGCTATGATTTAGGTTTTTAAAGCTTTGAATGGCTTGAACAAACTCAGTTCTAATGAGATTTTTCCACTTGCTCAAATTATACATGAGGGGGCATAATTTCAAATTGAGGAAGGATAGTTACAGAATACTCATGGAAGTTGTCTTCAGCTAATGGGTGGTTGATTACTGGGACAAGCTTCCATCTGTTGTTGTTGTTGTGGAACAAAGATAGTTTGAATAAATTCAAGGAAGAACTAGACAAATTCTTGGAGGGGATGGATATTCCATTCAAAGCTCCTTAAACCTACCATTCCCGGTGCCGAAGCACATCCATGGCTAGGTTCATAAACTTATCCGGTCAGAAATCTTTATGGGGACTATATTAAGAAAAAAAATTTAAATTAAAACTAAAATCAAACAACACAACTTTTTTGTGCTACGAGCTCTTAGCCTGTCCCGAGAAGGAGAACTTCTATTAATTTAATAGAATTACTTCTCCTAATCAGGACAGTTACCGCCCCTGCCTCGGGGAGGCGAGCTTCTACTATCTAGTAGCATCTTTCGTCTTCTAAAGACTTCCTTTACATAAACATTAAAATGTTTAAAATTATCCTTATTTATAAAGATACTCACAAGCGTCTATTCCATTAAAATTCCTATCTTAGTTTGCAGGAAAGCTCTAGTGTCTGTATAATGGACACAATTCAACATTATATGTTTTGATGTTTCAGGGTTCCCACATGTGCACAACCCAGACTCATGTAAACCCAGCTCAAACAATTTAAACTTCAGTCCATGACCTGTTATTAGGAATGTCGCATTAAGTCCAAACTGTAACCATGGCTTTTTCTTTGTGTCCACTGTTTCCACACTCAGCAGAAACAAGTGGGTTTGTCTTCCTTTATCGGAGTTTTGCCATAACTCCTGCCATTGATATTTTATATCTCCTAGAATTCTTGCTCTTTCTATTTTCACGTCGTTCCTTGTATACACATAGTCATTTTCTAAGCATGTTCTTATATTCATAATGACTGTTCTTATATTATTCTTTGTGTAATACAATAATCCTTTTAAGAGAACTTCGTAGTAAGCTGGCATCATCCCTACAACCACCTGCAAGGCCTCTGAAGAAACAGTCCGACACGCTCTAGTGATGCCCAACAATGTGAATCTTTGTGCTTGGACTAAGTACTTCTGGACCATCACAGTTTCTACTCTATGTACCCAAGCCCCAGCAGCGTATATTACAATTGGGACAAACAAACATTTATACAATAGATTCAACGATCTACCTTTAATGCCCCAATCTACTCTTACTACTCTGCGGAGCCTAGCATACAAGAGTCTTATTTTATTTTTCAAATATTTTACGTGTTCAGTATAGAACAAATGTTCTTCTAACTGGAGGCCCAGATACTTTGTCACTCTAGTATATCGAACTGTTCCTCCATTGAGCCGGAAGGTAGGAGGTCGGTTCATGCTCAGCCTACCTTTTAAGAGCATCTGTACAGTCTTTCCAAGAGATATTTCCAGTTTGTTCTCAATGCTCCACTCACTCAGAGAGCTCAGAGCAACATGTGCTCTGGCTTCAATCTGTGAATGTGTACGACCATGGACCAAAATTGCTAGGTCGTCTGCATATGCCACATATTGAACACCATCTAACTCTTTCTCAAGAAAGGTATCAAACACTATGTTCCAGGCAAAGGGGCCCATCACCGAGCCCTGAGGGCAACCTCGATGCATTTCTCGTTTTATTTGTTCATATCTTGTTTTAACGAAAATGCATCTATTGCTAAAGTAGCTTTGCATAACTTTATACATGGTCTTTGTACAACCCATTCTTCTTATTCTAGATAGAATGCTCTCCCACCAAAGTCTGTCAAATGCACCACGGAAGTCTACAAAGATCCCCAGAACATATCTCTCGTCACTCCGCTCCACGATTCTGGTCAGTCTAAAAACTGCATCCTCAGTACTCCTTCCCTTTTTATAACCAAATTGGTTATCTGAGGACATAGACTTATCTTCATATATTTTATTGAGTCTATTCACACACAGTCTTTCATAAACCTTCCCCAGAACCGAGAGCAGTGCAATCGGTTGATATGCACTGGTTTCATTTAATAATCGATCTGTGCCTTTTATTAACAACCTCACGTGTGCAGCCTTCCAGTCTTCGGGGAAAACACCATCCTTTAAACATCTGTTGTACAAGTCCATGTATATTTGTGGAGTCAGCACAAATGCTTTCTTCAACACAACTACTTCTACCCTATCCAAGCCCGGCGACTTACCATCCTTCGCCTGATTCACAGCGGACTCCACTTCTTGATATGTGAATTCATTCTCATCACTTTCCTGCAAATGCTCTTCATTTTCTTTAATTTTATTTAAAGAATTCACATTCTCATCTAATGTAGGGAAGAGATCATTCAATATTACTTCTACGGTATCCTTCCAATTCAGAGTTTGACTACCTTCAACTCCTACCGTAGTACTCACATTAAAAGCCTTAGGTTTTAAAATTTTATAAATTGTACCCCATGGGTCTCTGGATCCCTGTTCTTCTACATATTTTTTCCAATGGAATTCTTTTGACTTTTTTATCATATTTACATATTCCCGTCTTTTATTTCGATATGCCAAAATGTGACCTTCTATTATATCAATGTTGCCCCTTCTTCTATGATTTTGACATATTCGCCTTAATTTATTGACTTCTTTTCTTAAATTAGTCAATTCTGAATTCCACCAGAATACTGGTCTACTAGGTATACATTTCTTCTTCATACTACCTCTACAAGCATTTTCTATAACATTTGTTAACTTTTTTACATATTGATCCGCATGCAGATCCTCCCAGCACACATTTGTGACCATTTCCATATATTTGGAATTAAATTTGGAATTAAATTTTGTTCATGCAGCCAAATGGGATGGATAGGTGAAATGGGATTTTTTGTTTGGCTGTTACTGTATAAGCTTGCTTTCTTACATCATTTACAACTATTAATACTAATATTAACTGCAAACTCATAGAACCAGCTTTTCTTCTTCCTCATTTATCTGTTCAACTTCCATTTTCTAGAACAACCTCCCTCCACATTATTTCCTGAATATTACAGTCCACAGAAATTCAAGTTTAATGTTAACAAGTATCTTCTTTCATCTTCTCAACCTACATGAAACACTGAGTACTGTGCGTAGGTTCTAATACATTGTGTTTGGAGGTTTCATAAAAAAAAACATTTACATCTAACTCTATGGCGAACTTTTCAAGACAAACTAAACAAATAGAATATAAATATATTCCAGTGTCATGTAAGATTGGTATGATAGACTCTGATATTGAATGGTATAAGATTTTTCTGTATATATAAGGCTTGTTAGAAAAGTAAGGATATTAAATCAATGAAAATTTTTATTTTGAATTTTATGCAGAATAACAATTAGTATTAGCACTAGAATAAATGCATATGATGCAAGAAAGCAAGCTTATACAGCATCAGCCAAAAAAAAAAAAAAAAAAACCCTTCCCATTTCACCTATCCATCCAATCCAAACGTTTGCCTAGCTCTGCCTTGAATTTATTTAAACTATCAACTTTCACAACAACAGAGGGAAGTTTGTTCCAGTAATCAACTACCTGCTGGCTAAAGGAAAATTTACGCACATCTATTCAACAGCTGTCTTTCCTCAATTTCAGTTTATGCCCCCTCAGGTTTGTAATCTGAGCAAGAGAAGAATCCCATTAGCATTGAGCCTGCTCACCCCATTCAAGGCTTTATACACCTCAGTCAGATCACCTTGCAGGTGCCTAGTCTCCAGACACTGTAATTTGCAAAACTTAAGCCCATCTTCATAAGAGCAACCCTTTGTTCCATTTGTAATCTTGTTGGTACATTTATCTGGGGTTACTGCTTCCCATATGCAGTACTTTGCATTTGTCAATGTTAAACTTTAGTTTCCACTTCTCAGCCCATCTGCCCAACTTTTCCAGATTCAATTGCAGCAGCATACTGTCATTACTTTTATTAACAACCTTCCCAACCTTTGTATGATCTGTAAACTTTGACATTAAGCTTGACCTACCTTCATCAATATCAGTGATAAATACACAAAACAACAATGGGCCCAACACCGAACCCTGGGGGACACCACTAATAGCATTAGTCCACAAAGAGCGGTATCCATTGATTACCACTCTGTCTTCTCCCACTCAACCATCCTTTTATCTATTGTAGCAACTTGCCCTTAATGCCATACTACTCCAATTTGTACAGTAGTCGTACACTTGCAACAGTATCAAAAGCTTTCCTGAAATCCAAGTATATGATGTAAAAATTATTTTTTGCATCCAGTTCCGTAACGTGGTTACAAAAACCACGTTATAGTATCCAATCAAATTAGTCAGACAAGACTTCTCCTTAACAAACCCAAACCCATGCTGTGTCTGAATTATTACTGCTGTCTTGTCTAGATGATCCTGCAATGCTTCTTTAACCAGTGACTCCGTTATTTTCCCTGGAACAGAAGTCAAACTAACAGGTCTGTAATTACTAGTGTCACCCTTAGATTCCCCTTTGTGAATTGGAGATATATTCGTGCATCTCCAGTCTATGGGGAATTCTCCTGAGTTCAAGGATGCTCTCATAATTATGGCTAAGGGTTTACTTACTTCCTTTGCTGCCTCCTTTAATATAACTGGATAGATCCCATCCACCCCAAGTGCCTCTCATGTTTAACTTCAACAATTTCTCCTCCACTTTGCTCTTAGTTATTACAAAATCATTTAACTGCCTGTTAGAGTTTGATAAACTTCTGGCCCTCTCCTCCTTGAATAAATCCTCAAGTGTGATTGTAGATGGAAAATACTCATTTAGTTTGGCAGCTATCTGAGAATGATCATCTACAGTCAAACCATTAATGTCAAGTGGACCAATCTGATTCATCCCCTTCGTTTTAGAGTTTATGTAAGTAAAGAAGTCTTTGCTGTTTTTCTTTGCATCCATTGCCACAGATTTCTCATAAACTGCCTTCACTTACCTAATCTCCTTTGTGACTTGATTGCATTACAGCTTATATATACCATAGACTTCTGTGTCGCCTGATAATTTATATGCATCCCATGCATTTTTCTTCTTTGCCATGAGTCTCATTAGTTCATCTGACATCCATTTTGGCCTAAACCTAGAACAGTATTTCTTAGATGGAACAAAAAGCCTAGTAGCTTCCAAGATTACTTCCTCGAATGCTTCCCATTTAGAATTTTATTTTGGTAACATCATCAGTTGGTCCTACTGTATAGAACTTAAAAAATCTCTGAGACCACTGTAGTCACCTTTATGAAAGACCCTTCCCTTTACCCCTGATGGTAGTTACATCTTTTAGTAAATCCCAGATCAATACACTGTGATCACTGCCACCTAGTGGTTCCTTTATCTGTAAATTCTTAATGCACGAATAATCACTGCTGATAATCAGAACAAGGGTGTTACTCCCTCTAATTGCCTCTCTAACATGCTGCTGTAAAAAACAATCATCCAACAAATCCACAAAATCCTTGTTAGTTTGCAAGTGATCAACCCACAAGTTCCAGTCAATATCTGGGAAGTTAAAATCTTCCATTATAAGACACTTTGATTTACTGGGCCACTCTATTTCTCTGTATAATTGTTCATTGTACTCATCAGAGTCATTAGGCCTATAACAAACTCCTACCCTCATTTTTGCCTTCCCAGTGCTTATATCACACCAAACTGATTCAGCATTGTCCATCTATGTCAACTGTATTCATTTTCTTAGATTTTGTGTTTCTTAACTAACAGCATAAATCTTCCTCCCTTCCTCTATCCTGTCTATCCCTTCTGTACACATTGTACTCCCCAAATTCTAATTCTGCATTCCTTGTATCTGTGTGACACCACTTCTTTGATATCCCAACAATATCCACCTTTGATGTCTTGACCAACACTTCAAATTTATTTACTATACTCCTAGCATTGGTGTATGGGCAAGTATCCATGCACCTGTTTTTACTCTTAGATACTCTAATGCAGCCGATGTATTTACTTGTTTCATGACTTCCAGCAGTTCCTGAAATCTCCAGCAACTTGCTTTCTGGGGTGCTGCTCTTTTCAATGGAGGCAGTGCAAGAATCATTTCCACCTCTGCCCATGGCTACTGTTAATCTGTTGGTCTGTGAATCTCTCAAGCTAGCAGTTTTCCGACCCACCTAACACTGCCTTGATAGCATCAGCATATATTCTTGCACCCTTTCTTTTTAAGTGTATCCCATCCCTGTAGAAGCACTCTCTGTCTCCTTTTAACAAGCACAGACCACTCTAAGAAAAATCCTACCCCATGAGCCCTGCACAATCTCTCTGGGGCTGAATTGATTGACAAGGCTCTCATCATATTATCCCTCCCATCGTGTCTGGACAGGATTGCAGGCACTTTCAAATTTAACCCTAGCTCGAGACTTATTTTCAACGTTGACCTGTACTTGTTAAGTAAATCCACAGATCTCCTACCCTTAACGTCATTAGCCCTTAACAGATGATATCTGCTCTATAATGTCATCAACTTTTGCAACAATGGTCACACTCGAAATTACTTCCCTCTGTAGCTGCATAGTGTCTCCAATGGCATTTTCAGTTAGTATTAGTCGTGGCATATGATTCAAGAAAGCAAGCTTATACAGCATCAGACAAAAAAAAAACATTTCACACATCCATTCAATCTAAAAGTTTGTGTTCAGTTCTTCCTTGAATTTATTTAACTGTCAACTTCCACATCAACAGGTGGAAGTTTGTTCCCACAATTAACTATCTGCTGGCTAAAGGCAAATTTCCACATATCTATTCTACGATTGTCTTTCCTCAATTTGAATTTATGCCCCCTGGGGCTCGTAATCTGAACAAGGGTAAGAATCCCATCAGCATTGAGCCTGCTTAACCCATTCAAGGCTTTATGCACCTCAATCAGTCGTATCACCTTACAGGTGCCTAGTTTCCAGACATTGTAATTTGCAGAACTTAAGCCAAGCCTTTCTTCATAAGAGGAGTCCTCGTTCCCCTCACCAATCCTGTTGCCCTTCTGTGTACTTGTTCTAGCAACTCTACATCCTTTCTAAAATGAGGCCTCCAGACCTGTGCGCAGTACTCACGACTTGGCGTGACCATTGCCTTATCCAAAGGGATAATCACCTCCGTATCCCTACTAGTAACCTTTTGTTAAAGCAAGATGTGCTTTTCATCTGTCAGCTCCTTTATAAAATTGGTTACGGCCTTTTGAATTATCTCTATATAGTGTAAAAAAATGCCACAATTTAAAATTTTAAAGAAAAGAGCAGAAATCATTGAATTAAAAAGCAGATTCTGACTCTAAAAGAAAAGATGTCAACTTTTATGGTGAATATATGACTAAAATAAAATTTAGGCCTCAGATAATGGGAATTTACTAGAAATACATTTTACTGCAGTGCATCATTTCTGTACATAGTAATGATGCACTGCAGTAAAACTGCATCACCGAAGTTGGTGAAATGGCATCGTTTTCATTATATTTCATATTGTGAGTGCCTTCACAGCAAGTTGCCTGTCATTGTATTACTTTGAATAGTAATACTTGTATTACTCTGAATAATTAAAAATTGTATTACTTTGAAATGACAGGCAACACTTCCCCAGTAGAGAAGACTATTGTTACTTATTCTCAGTGGATACCACCACCCGTCCCATGGCCATTTCAGAGCTGTTTGGCCCTACATGGGTGGGTGGGCAGGTTCCCTGTGGTATATAACAATATGTGGATTTTTAACTGGGGTGCCACAGTACCTTAGGGTGCCACAACAGCATTCCAGGGGTGCCACATAATTTGGGTTGAAGTTACTTAAACTTTTTTTTAAAATTTATATGCTTATTTCAATATATAAAAGGTCTACGGTATCTTTTTAATTTTGTGGTGATCTATAATTGATGTTTACTTAGTACCTCTATATAAAGAATAAAATTATTATATATATATAATTTGTGTTATGAATTATAATTTTGTTTATTGTAATAACTATCATATATACTGTATTTTTTTAATATTATATATATATATATATATATATATATACACACACAGTATATACAGAGAGAGAGAGAGAGAATCGGATCTAACAGGCAGAAAATTGAGAGGGGTGCCACAAAATAAAATAAATTACTTAGGGGTACCATTATTAAAAAAAAGGTCGAAAACCACTGGTCTACATAGTTAAAGATTAAAATAAAGTTTAGGGCTAAAGCGTCTGACCTGGGAAATTCACTAGACTTACATGTCAATACAATGCATCATTTTTGTATATAGTAAATCATTTTACCTATTTCACCGACTTTGGTGATTTATGTACAGAAATGATGAATTGCACCAACTTGTATGTCTGGTGAATGTATGGTTAAGCCGGAATTTTCAAAGCAAAAAAAAAAAAAGTGTAGACTCATACACTGGAATATACAGTAGTTCCTCTTGTCACGACTGAGCAGAATTGTGGGCACAAAATACATCCTTAAAATATGTTCTTTTAGAATGATTGCAGAACAGATGTACTAAAGGCAAACTTCTGCACACCTGGTCTGCAACCTTCCTCAGTTTGAATTTATGTCCCCTAATGTGCATAAGAGGAAGAGTGAGGAAGAGGAAGAATCCCATCAGCATTGAGTTTGCTGAAGCCATTCAAATCCTTAAACACCTCAATCAGATCAATTAATTGCAGGTGCCTAGTCTCCATTTGATACAATTTGAAAAACTGAAGCCTTTCTTGGTAAGAGTACCCCTTTGTTCCCCTCACCAACCTTGTTGCCCTTCTCTCTGCCCATTCCAGCAACTCTACATCTTTCCTAAACTGAGGCCTCCAGACCTGTATGCAGTACTCAAATGTGGCCTGACCATTGCCCTATACATTTAAGCTGAATATTGGAATTGCATCGACATTTGAGTGGATTTGTTGGGAAAGAGGTTGTAGATTTTCACGATTTGAACTTCAGAGACTTCAATATTATGATTAGCAGAGGGGGGAATTGGCAGTGGTCCTTATCCAACAGAACACTAAATCAGTCTTAATTTTGTGAATCTAAGCATGGCTTAGGGAGGCTTTGACCGCTCACTAATGTACAGCGAGAGGTGACTGCCATCTTTTGAGTTTGACTATTCATTATCCTTGTTTGTAAAAGAATAAGCAAAGTTTACCTCAGTATGATACATAGAACACTTCCATATGATACTCTCCAGAAATTAAAACAAAAACAATTAAAAAATCATATATCTTACATTACACTAAGAAATAATTAAAAATCAAATGAACACAATTAAAAATCAACTTAACACAATTAAAAATCAAGTAAAAAATTAATTTAACAAAAAAATTGCAAAACGATTTTCCTTCCTGAAGCTGACAATGCTTTTCGACTGCATGTCGTGATCACAGGAATTTAAATATCCTGAATAAGGGTCAGCATGGAACTTAAATAGGAATTATTTGTCTTCGCGCATGCACGTAAAGGAACATGAGTCTGAGATTAGATATGGCCGGCTAACATTAACAGAATTCTCATGTAATTTAATTTCGGTGGTTTCTGCAATTAATGGTCTCGTACGTTGGACACTAAATATTTTGGCCTCATTAAATAAAAAAGTATGTTTTTCATTAATGGCATGAAAGGCTAATTCTGACGCTGCTGAACGAGAAATGTGAACTGAGGCCACGTGTTTATTAAAACGAAAATTCAGAGGAAATGACGTAGAACCCTGATAAGACGAGTCGTAGTCGCCGCAAGAAATGTTGTATACTAGGTCATTTATTTGTGTTGCGAACGAGGAAGGGACTGAGGAATTGTTCAGTATAGTGTGTAATTTCCGTATTGGCCTGGTTAGAATTTTATATTTGCTATCTTTAAAGAATCTGTTAAGTTGTTTGTGCCACTGTTCAACATATGGGACAGAAATAAAGTTTTTTTGATATTACTGTTGTTGGTTGGAGTATTTTTTTGTATTCTATCCTAGCTTGTACCTTAATTCTGCCTGTTGTAGCAAGTGGGTAGCCCCTGTTTAATAATCTGCTGGTTAATATTTGTATTTCTGACCCCATTCTGAGCCGTTCAGCAGCATCAGAATTAGCCTTTCATGCCGTTAATGAAAAACATACTTTTTTATTTAACGAGGCCAAAATATTTAGTGTCCAACTTACGAGACCATTAATTGTGGAAACCGCCGAAATTAAATTACATGAGAATTCTGTTAATGTTAGCCATCCATATCTAATCTCAGACTCGTGTTCCTTCAAATAATTCCTATTTAAGTTCCGTGCTCGCCCTTATTCAGGATATTTAAATTCCTGTGACCACGACATGCAGTCGAAAAGCATTGTCACCTATAGGAAGGAAAATCGATTTTTTTGTTAAATTAATTTTTGATTTGATTTTTAATTGTGTTCATTGGATTTTTAATTATTGTTAATTATTTCTTACTGTAATGTAAGATATTCGATTTTTTAATTGTTTTCATTTTAATTTCTGGAGATTATCATATGGAAGTGTTCTATGTATCATATTGAGGTAAACTTCTCTTATTCTTTTACAAATATTGATATCAACATAGAACGTATTGAGCATTATAGCCCTGGTTCATACTATCAAGTTATACTTGTTTATGAGTGTTGATTTATGTACAGATCAGTCAATGTGCATTTCAAATTTTAGAATTCACTACTTTCTGTGTACTTTGCATAGGATTCTTCAGTTGCTGCTATTTTGAACCTTGCATGCACAGCCTGTTTCATCATGAAGTCCTGAGTTATTGATATTATTTACCATGATTTGGGATGCAGACTTAGGATGCACTCTTTCAACATTGCTTGATGAGCAATAAATGCCAACCATTTGGATGTCCAGAAGGCCATATCTTCAAATTCACTGTCATTCAGAATGCTCCACTGAAAAACTGAGAAAAGAAGATGGTTAAGTTAGTTCAGGTATTTTGGCTTGAATTACCATGGGGTAATGCAAGATTCACTATTAAGAGGCATTAGTATGAGATGACGAATTATATAGCACTTATTAAAACCTCAATACCCTTACAGTTCATGAAAATTCTCTGCAGTGCAGCCTCTTTCCTGGCAGGAGCAACTGGAAGGCAGGCAAGTTAAAGGCAAGTAGCCCAGAACCAAAGTTATTGTATCTGAAGTACGGAAAGATTGGAATGAGCCGCAGCCTGGAAAATAAGATGCAGGATATTTCAGAGACTGCTGGGAATCATTTTGGTACAAATAAACACATAGGTTGTGTTAGGGTAGCTAAGAAAAAGAACAGGTGCATGTATACTTGCGTGTACACCAATGCTAGGAGTTTAGTAAATAAATTTGATGAATTTGAGGTATTGCTCAAAACATCAAAGGCAGATATTGTGGCGATTCAGAGACGTGGTGTCACACAGATATAAGGAATGCAGAACTGGAATTTGGGGAGTACAATGTCTACAGAAAGGATAGACAGGGTAGGAAGGGAGGAGGGGTTATGCTATTGGTTAAGAAACACATAAAAACCAAGGAAGTGAAGCCAGTCGACATCGCTGGACAGTGCAGTGTGGAGTCAGTTTGGTGTGATATAAACATTGGGAGATCAAAATTGAGAGTAGGAGTGTGCTATAGGCCTAATGACTCTGATGAGTATAATAAGGAACTATACAGGGAAATAGAGTGGGCCAGTAAATCAGAGTCTTATAATGGGAGATTTTAATTTCCCAGATATTGACTGGAATTTGGGGGCTGGATACTCACACACTAGCAGGGCTTTTGTGGATTTATTGGATGATTGTTTTCTACATCAGCATGTTCGGGAGGCAACTAGAGGGAGTAATACTCTTGATTTGATTATCAGCAGTGATTCCTCATGCATTAAGAATCTGCAGGTAAATGAACCACTAGGTGGCAGTGATCACAGTGTGCTGAAGTGGGATTTACTCAAAGAGGTAACTACCATTAGGGGTAAAGGGAAGGGTTATTGCTTTCGTAAAGGCGACTACGATGGACTGAGACAGTATTTAAATTCTATACAGTGGGACCAACTGATAATGTTACCAACAGCAAATTCAAAATGGGAAGCATTCAAAGAACTTATCTTGGAAGCTACTAGGCTTTACATACCAACTAAGAAATATTGTTCAAGTTTAGGCCTAAGTGGATGTCAGATGAACTAATGAGACATATGGCAGAGAAGAAAAATGCATGGGATACATACAAATTAACACGTGACACAGAAGCCTATGATAGATACAAGTTGATCTATAACCAAGTTACAGGAAGTTAGGCAGGCGAAGGCAGATTACGAGAAATCCTTGGCAAGGGATGCAAAGAAAAACAGCAAAGAGTTCTTTACTTATGTAAACTCTAGAAGGAAGGGGATGAATCAGATTGGTCCACTTGATATTGATGGGTCAACTGTTGATGATCCTGCTCAGGTAGCTAACAAACTGAATGAATATTTTGCATCGACATTCACACATGAGGAGTTATTCAGCGAGGGGAATGCCAGAGGTGTATTCAACTCTGGCAGTAAGCTAGAGAATCTTGTAATAACTGAGAGTAAAGTGGAGGAGAAATTTTGTTGAAGATAAATACAAGAAAGGCACCTGGGGTGGATGGGATCTATCCAGTTATATTAAAGGAGGCAGCAAAGGAAGTAAGTAAACCCTTAGCCATAATTATGAGAGCTTCCTTGGACTCAGGGGAAGTACCCATGGACTGGAGATGTGCAAATGTGACCCCAATTCACAAAGGAGGATCAAAGGGCGACACAAGTAATTATAAACCTGTTAATTTAACTTCTGTTCCTGGAAAATTAATGGAGGCACTGGTTAAAGAAGCACTGCAGAATCATCTAGATAAGACTTCAGTTATAGCTCAGACACAGCATGGTTTTGTTAAGGGGAAGTCTTGCCTGACCAATTTGATTAGATACTATGATGCAGTCACAAAAGAACTGGATGCAGGGAATAACTTTGATATTATATACTTGGATCTTAGAAAGGCTTTTGATACTGTTGCACATGGAAGACTGCTGCACAAATTGGAGCAGTGTGGCATTGGAGGCAAATTGCTGCTATGGATAAAGGGGTGGTTGAGGGGGAGAAGACAGAGTGGTAATCAATGGACACTGCTCATCATGGACTAATGTTATTAGTGGAGTCCCTCAGGGTTCAGTATCGGGTCCTTTATTGTTTTCTGTATTTATAAATGATATTAATGATGGTATATCAAGCTTAATGTCCAAGTTTGCAGACGATACGAAGGTTGGCAGGGTTGTCAAGGACACTACTGACACTATGCTACTGCAACAGGATCTGGAAAGGTTGAGCAGATGGGCTGAGAGGTGGCAAATGAAGTTTAACATTGACAAATGTAAAGTACTACATATGGGAAACAGCAACCCCAGAGCAACGTATCAACTCTGTGGTACTACGCTGACAGTGGTAGAGAATGAAAGGGACCTGTGGGTGGTTGTGCAGGCAGATATGAAGTTTTCTGAGCAGTGCAGATGGGCTGCAAGAGTAGCTCATGGTGTATTGTCGATGATATATAGGAATTTTTCTAGCAGAGATAAGGAGGTGATTATTCCCTCGTATAAGGCAATGGTCAGACCACACCTAGAGTACTGTATACAGGTCTGGAGGCCTCATTTCAAGAAGGATGTAGAGATGCTGGAACGAGTACAGAGAAGGGCAACAAGATTAGTGAATGGAACAAAGGGGTGCTCTTACGAAGAAAGGCTTAAGTTTTGCAAATTATAGTGTCTGGAGACTAGGCACCGGCGAGGTGATCTGATAGAGGTGTATAAAGCCTTGAATGGTTTGAGCATGCTCAATGCTGATGGGATTCTTCCTCTTCCTCAGAATAATCACCTGAGAGGGCATAAATTCAAATTGAGAAAAGACAGATGTAGGATAGACGTGAGGAAATTTGCCTTTAGCCAGTGGGTGGTTGGTTGGTGGAATAGACTTCCATCCCTTGTCGTGGAAGTTGATAGCCTAAATAAGTTTAAGGCTCAGCTGGACAGGTATTTTGAACGAACAGAGGGGTGAAGTGGATATTTTTTATTTATTTATTTTTATTTTTTATTTTTTTTTGGGCTGATGCTGCATAAGCTTGCTTTCTTGCATCAAATGCCTCTACTAATGCTAAAATGCTAATGCTAAGATTGAAATCTCTGAATACAGTAACATTTTGATTTTGACCAACAGTTGTTGCTATACAAGTTGTAAAATTTACAATTGGTGACTGGGAATGGGAAGTATACTGACACAACTCTGAGAAAATTTGGCTTGGCAAAAGAAACCACTGTTAACTGCTTCACACTTCATTTAAGTGCTTTGAAGCCTTAGATTGAAGAGTGGGTGGTAAAGATGACAAACTGCCACACCTCTCCTCTGTATAGGTGGTTTGCTGTTAGAATATGGTAGTGCAAGTTCTCTGTGAACTCAGACAAGTTCATGTCATCTTCAAAATCAGACAGATGTTTTTCATAAAGGAGTACACCTCCAACCATTTTAGTTTGACTTAGCAAATCTTCCTGAGTAGGGTCACAACTTTGGTCTCGAGGAAGGTTTGAATTTGTTTATTGAGGTTTCTTTATTATTCTGTACTTCCATATCTGTTTTGAAAGATGCATATGAGTAGTTTGTCTTGATCTTTATGGGCTTTTTGGGGTTGTCAGCCTTCAAAGTTTGGTTAGCAATTTTTTCCATTCTAAGTTCTGATGTTTTGGGATTCAGATCTTTGGCTTCCTGTTACCAGTTTTCTTGTGATTTTTAGCACTGTGAACCTCAGTAATTTTTTATAATAATATTGTTATTTATTGACTCGTTCTTGATGGCAAAGTTGAACAAAATGGTACAAAATCAGACAGGTACATATTGCAACTATTGTCTCTCCTTAAGGGTAGCTTTGAGTATTTGTCTTAGTATAGAAATAGCAGGTTTGGAGGTCCTGTTAACATTGCAAGTGAGATTGCAGATTCCTTAAATCTGCATGAATGCATAGACGAAAAATGTGGGGCCCTGTTTGTTATTTCCTTACCTCCAGAAGTTAAAAACAATACTAATATTATTGAAAGTGATTATAACAAAAAAATTGCATTTTTAAATAACATCATATGTACCATATCAAAAGAAACATACACATTGATAACGGAGTATATGCTCTACTTCTATCAGTTTTCAAGTCAACTCGTGCAGTCGCTCTTGGAGTGACGATATAATGTGAGTATCTAGACATTAAGACAATGGTAGGCTTGTTGATAGAAATGCTAAAAAAATGTGGATGATATTATTATTTAGACCATTTGAGTGCAGGGCCTTTTCAACAGAACTGGTTGAACATGCTTGTGACCAGCCCTGGAAAAATCTTTAATTGTGAGAGGCAAGGCAAATCAGTAAGGGAAAGACTGGAGGAAATATTCAGATGAGTTTTTCTACGTTACAGTGGATACTATCCATGTTTCCATGAAAGATCAGCTTGAACAGGTTGTAAATCATAACAGACTGGAAATTTTTGTTACTATAGTAAATTACCAGAAAGCTTATCCTCTCATGGTATGAATTTGCATCAAGACCATTACATTTATATCAGAAAGATCTTCATCTTCACCATTAGCAGCCATTCTGGTATAATTGGAATAGATCTCTGTGATGAGCTGAAAGCCCTTTGCTTTGTTCTGCCTACTGAGGAAGATTTACTGCTAAAGCTCATCCTTTCATCCATGATACAGATAATATCTGTATCATGTTATGAAGGATGTCTTCCTGCATATATGCTGATATTTCCAGTAATGGTTGCCAGCGCAGAGAGAAATGTCTCAAAATTGAAACTAATTAAAATCTTCCGTCCACAATGACAGGCAAGAGACTTTCATAATTAGCAGTGTTGTCAATTGTAAATGAGATTGCTAGCAATCTTGACTTTATATTGACTATACATTTCACTGGGTCAAGGGATCAAAGAGTAAATTTTATTTAGTTTATAAATTGTGTGTATTGTGTTTTGTTTTTGTCAATTTTACAGATAGTTATTTTCAAATAATTATAAGGACTTTTATAACTACAACATTAGTTATAAAAGTCCTTTGTATTGTCAAATAAGTCTTTATATACCCGAGGTAGTCATTTTCTTTAAAAGCTCATTTAAAAAAAAAAAAAAAAAAAACTGAATATTTCCTTTCTATTTGTTGTACAAAAAAAACAGGAACTCCCGACTTAAGTAATACTCGACTTATGGAAATTTGACTTTACGTAAGTTTTTGTTGGCCGGTGCAAACTTAAAAAAATTGTGGAAACGTAATTTGCATCTTGTAGGAATAAATGGAAGTATCGTGAAAATATTGTAATGTGAACCCATAACACATTTTTTTTGGTTATTTGTTCCAAGTCCTTGGAAGTTGAAAATTTTGCTATATTACTAAGCTATTTATCTCTCTAAAAGGTCATATTTATAATGGAAATTGCACTACTCTTTCATCATTATCGTATGTTCCCATTATAAGAATCAATTTTGAACACCTTTGTGATATTTTTCTAAAGCACGTTTCTGGAGGTCACAACCATAAAACAAAAACAATTTGCACTTTCTGATTTATTGGGCTTTTCTGTTAGTGCATCTAATTATGAACGGGTAGTAAACTCGATCTTATTGCATTTGCAATAATACTGATAACTGCAATTGTGTGGATTTTTACACTATTATGGTGAAATGTGTTCCCTTCACTGAAATCTTCAATCATATAAAAAACAAATTTTCAGAAACATCTCTTCATTCCTATTTACATATTACAATGATGAAGGGAAAGCAACCAACGAAAAGTGCAAGTGGTGATAGTGCAGGGAAACAAAACAAAATTGATTTAGAAATGAAGATGAAAATGATTAAGAAGTACAAAGCAGGACAAAGTTTGTCATCTATTGCAAGGGAATTAGGTCTTGCTGCTTCAACAGTGAATATTATTTTAAAGGACAGCGTGCATATAAAAGAACCTGTCAAAGGATCAATGCACTTAAGATCAACAGTGATCACAAAACAGCGTTCAGGTGCTATATCAAAGATGGACCAGCTGTTAATAATATGGATGGAAAATCAGATTCAGAAGTGAGCCCCTGAGTCTAATGATCATTTGAGCAAAAGCAACAAGTATATTTAAAGATATTAAGTATAAGTATGGCAAACCCCAACCCAAGTTCGTGGCAAGCAACGGGCAGTTTAATAGATTCAAGCATCATGCTGGTTTCCACAACATTAAAATATGTGAAGTCGCCAATGCTGATTCTGCATCTACAGAGAAATTTTGTGATGTGTTGGAAAAAATTATTGATGAAGGTGACTATTCAATGCAGCAAATTTTTAACATTGACAAGACTGTTCTGTATTGGAAAAAAAAAATGCCAGATTGAACATATATATTGCCAAAGAGGAAAATACAATGCCAGGTTTCAAGGCATCAAAAGATAGGGCAACGCTCTTGCTTGGGGTTGTTGTTGTTGTGGTGTTTTCTGGCACAAGGGCTACTTAGGCCATATTGCTCCTCTCTTGCTTGGGACTAATACAGCAGGAGATTACAGATTAAAATCACTGCTTGTGTACCATTCTGGAAGTCCTTGTGCATTTAAGGGTATCAATAAAGCCACCCTACCCATGCACTTCCGATCAAACCAAAGAGCATGGATAACAATATCTCTCTTTGAGGATTGGTTTAAATGCTGCTTCATTCCCGAGGTTGAAAAATATTGTAACGACGACTTTCCTTTCAAGGTTTTGCTTCTATTAGATAATGGTTAGGATGTCCAGGAGCTAATGCTCCTGGACATCCTAACCATCTAGATGATTTCAATTCGAATGTGAGAATCATATTTCTACCTCCAAACATGACTTCACTCATCCAACCTATGGATCAGGGTGTTATTTCAAATTTAAAAGCATACTATTTACACACAACATTTGCTCAGGAATTGTCTGCAGTAGACAGTGAGAAAAATTTTACGTTAAGAGACTTTTGGAAATCTTACAATATTTACCATGCCATCTTAAACATTAATAAGGCCTGGGCAGAAATTACTAAAAGTTGTTTAAATGGTGCATAGAAGAAAATATGCTCACAGCATGTAAAAGGCTTCGAAGGATTTGAAAAAGACGAATCATACGAAGAGGTTACAGATAAGATTGTAAAGGTTGCAGAGCTACTTCAGTTGGAGGTTGATGCCAAAGACGTGGAGTTAATAGAGGAAGAAGAGAAGGAATTATCTAACAAAGAACTTATTCACTTGCAGGCAGCGATAGTGAAAGAAAAAAATGCTGACGAAGCCCAAGATGAACCGAATTAGGAGCCAAGACGCTTCATCACCAGAGAGATAGCAATGGCATTTCATGAAATTGCATTGGCAATGGCGAGGTGAGAGAAGATGGATCCTAACAGTGAACGATTCTTAAAAGTTAACAGAGGGGTGAATGATGTGCTTGCTTGTTACAAAGAAATCTATGGTGAAAAGAAAAAAGCCACCGTCCAGTCATCCATTAATATGTTCTTTCGTAAGGTTGAGCGGCCGACCCTTTCTAAATCTCCGCAGCAGCGTACTTATGAGCTGAGGACTTTGATTCTGGCAACGATGCTCGAGAGGTAAAACTTACTGACGTTATGCCTGTCTCCTCTCTTTATTTGTAATTTTATAATTTTAAAATTTTTTTTAAATTGCAAGCTTTTGTAATTTTTCTTGTGCATGAGATAAAAAATTGAATAAATACAATAAATAATTCTATTTACATGTTTGTCGAACATTTATTTTTTGATTCAATCAATTCAGCGAGTGTTGCACAAGCATAGGGGAAATTCCGACTTACGTAGCGTTCTGCAGAACGCAACCCTTATGTTAATCGAGGAGTGGCTGTATAGGAATTTTATTTTTACACTGTGGAATAGGAGCCAATGGAGCCACTCTTCCCAGTGCTGTTTATTCTTGGGCTGGTCACGAATATTTTGTTGTGTTTTGAATATATTACAGATGCACGTGCAAAGAAGAATAAGATTATTACAATACAGTACTTGCATGTTTGATTATAATTTATATAATTTTTTTTTTTTTTTGCAAATTTTAATTGGTGATTTACATATTATTAAACTGTGATTATTGTCAGTAATGTGGTTTTTGTTAACTCACAATTGGTATTTAGATGTTAAATAATAAATATTTCCTTTTGTTTTCTCATATTTGTTTTCTCTTATAACATTCATAAATATGCATAATCTGTATATTTATGCACATATATATGCATATTATGCATAAATTATCATTAGCAAGGGCACATGATGCAAGAAAGCAAGCTTATATAGCATCAGCCAAAAAAAAAAAAAAAAACACACACACACACACACACACCCCCTTCTCATTTCACCCATTCACTCGTTCCAAATGTTTGTCTAGTTCTGCCTTGAATCTTTTTAAGCTATCAACTTCTACAACAGATGGAAGTTTCTTCCAGCAATCAACCACCCGCTAGTTAAGGGCAAACTTTCTCACATCTATCCTATAACCGTCTTTCCTAAATTTGAATTTATGCCTTCTCAGGCGATTATTCTGAGCAAGAGGAAGAATCCCATCCGCATTGAGCATGCTCAAACCATTCACGGCTATATACACCTCAATCAGATCACCTCTGATTGAGGTGATCTGATTGAGTCATTGGAAAACTTAAGCCTTTCTTCGTGAGAGCAACCCTTTGTTCCATTTACTAATCTCATTGCCCTTCTCTGTACTCGTTCCAGCAGGTCTACATCCTTCTTAAAATGAGGCCCCCAGACTTGTAAACAGTATTGAAGGTGTGGCCTGACCATTGCCTTGTACAAGGGGATAATCACCTTATCCCTGCTAGAAAAAATCCTGTATATTCCTGTATATCATTGACAAGACACCATGAGCTACTCTTGCAGACCGTCTGCACTACTCAGAAAACTTCATATCTGCCTGCACAGGTCCTTTTCACTCTCTACCACTGTTTACTACCACACAGTTGATACATTACTCTGGAGTTACTGCTTCCAATATGCAGTACTTTACATTTGTCAATGTTAAACTTCAGTTGCCACCTCTCAGCCCATCTGCTCAACTTTTCTAGATCCTGTTGCAACAGTGTACTGTCATTAACAACCCTGCCGACCTTCGTATCGTCTGCAAACTTGGACATTAAGTCTGATATACCATCATCAGTATCATTAATGAATACAGAAAACAACAATGGACTCAACACTGAGCCCTGGGGATGCCACTAATAACATTAGTCCACGAAGAGCAGTGTCCATTGATTGCCACTCTCTGTCTTCTCCCTCTCAGCCGACCGGGCTAGCCGAGTGGGTAAAGTACCTGCCCGGCAACCCAAAGGTCGCGGGTTCGATTCCCGTCTCAGGCTTGGATCAAAGTACTGCAAAAACCTTGGGAGGTGCAATATGGCCACAGAAGCCGATACGTCAACAACTACCAAATCAAAAAAAAAAAAAAATCAATCAATCTCCCTCTCAACCAAAAAGAAAGTTGAGAGGTAGAAAACAGAATGGAGACAGTGAGAGAAGACAGAGAAATATAAATATACAGATTTGTTTGTAACATATACATATGTTGCAAATATTAAATAATAATAAAAAATATACTACATGTACCCCCTGAAGTTTACATTCTGATTGAGGTATATAAAGCCTTGAATGGTTTGAGCATGCTCAGTGCTGATGGGATTTTTCCTCTTGCTCAGAATAATCGCCTGAGAGGACATAAATTCAAATTGAGGAAAGACGATTGTAGGATAGATGTGCGTAAGTTTGCCTTTAGCCAGCGGGTGGTTGATAGCTGGAACAAACTTCCATCTGTCGTTGTAGAAGTTGATAGGGGTGAAATAAGGGTTTTTTTTTTTTTTTTTTTGGCTGATGCTGTATAAGCTTGCTTTCTTGCATCATGTGCTTTTGCTAATGCTAAATGTTTATAAAATGTAGGAGAAATTTAAAATTCAGATTCATGCTACTTATTTCTGCATTTAGATCTCTTGCTAATATGAAATGGTCATTGTTGTTAATACCATTCACATGCAGGTAGGCATGTGAATAGTATAACCCACTGCAGGATGGAAGCCTCCTCAATAATTCATGTTCAGGGAAATGGACCATAATCTGCCACGCTGGTCTAGTGCGGGTTGGCAGATCGACCATATTTAGCAGTCAGGGGCTTGAACCCCCGTCTACTCAAAGAGCGTGTGCTACTGCACTCCTGCTCATGATCACTTGGCTATGGAGGCCTCCCATATAACAAATTGCCTCATGTTAATATTGCTTATCAAATATTGACACTATGTTTGCTGACTATTGACTGTGTTTACAAATGTTTGCATAACATTGGCTTTCTCTGGTGTTAATGATACTGTTATTATGTGTATGTATACTATTTTACTTAATTTCAATATTGGAAATGGTCACTTCGTGTGTCATGTTTATATAGTATTTTAGGTTGCTCTGTTATGCTTTTAGTGGTTGGTGTGTGCCACTCAAGTGTAAAATAAAGTGCTAAATATAGCCGTGCTCTATATTTAGTGCTCTATAACTGTAGTGTGGAGTAGGGTGACCAGGGCCTTTCTGAACAACAGTGGGACCACCTCATTGCATCCCCTAATAATGTGCCCCTTTTATATAAATTCTTAATCAAATTTGATTACAATATGGTCATGTTATTTGCACAACTTTAGATCACAGTATATATTTTTGCTCATATGATTATGTTAAGATGTAGAGACCATAGAGGTATATAGTCTCATTATTTAAGGTGAAGAGACTATATAGATATATTCATTATAACATGGTTTTGTTATAAGGGAGATTTTTATTTCTTGAAAGATTTTTCAAGTTTTATTAACATAAATTTTCAATATATAAAATTCTTTATTTTTAAATAATAATACTAAAAAAATTTTAATTAAGTTTTATTATTTCAAGTTTTATAAATTATATTCTGAATATAGCAGTATTCATTATTAAAACCTAAGTGCCCAGATCTGAATGTTAAAAAAATTAGTCAAAATGACTAGAAAACAAATAGGCTAGAAATAAAAGAGGATAGCTGCAATAAACTTAAATTTATTTTAATTGTAATTTGTGGTAAAGATGTTCAAAGAAGTGAGAGGGATATTTCTAAATAATACAGTATGACAAACATTTAATTCTTAAAATTGTATTTAACGGAATGAATTTTTTTTTTGATAAACTATATCATGTCGTTTTAATAAATAAATCATAAAATTCTTCACGTTTGTACTTGCGATTGTGTGTAATGTTTAGCATAGCGTAGGGTGACTGAATTTAAAAAAAAAAATGGGATTCATATTTTTTATAGGAGTTTTGTATAATGGTACTTGGTAGTCACATTCAAATACAGATGACGTAACGAGTTGTTTGACAGACTGAATTGAAACTAGTTGAAGTATAAAAAAAAAAAACATTTATTGTATTATGATTGTTTCCTTTCATATATTTTTTAATCTGAAATGTTATCTGCATAAATTATAAATATATTTCCTGTTGTTTAGTCAACTTGACCAACTTCTAATAAAATTGAAAAAAAAGGTGGAATTTACAAAATTGCATATGTAAAAAAATGTTCATGTAACTTCTAAGAAAATGGCACTGATAGGGGATTAAAAAATGGACTATTAGATATCTTATTTTAACTTTGTCCATGCCTGGTCACCCTAGTGTAGTGGCAAATGGTTTTTAATTAACCTATTCACTTAGACTATAAAGTATTTAGGGGCAAAGGCCTCGTGCTATGAAGTAGAATGACTAACATGCAGGTTAGTGCAAATGCATTATTTTAACATAGCTATCTACCAAAGTAGTTGATTAATTCAACTACTTTGGTAGATAGCTATGTTAAAATGATGCATTTGCACTAACCTACATGTTAGCCTATCTACTTAGTTAACTGGTACATTTTGTAGACTTGCAAAAGTGCATTATTGTAAAAATTTTGCATTATTGTTTTACTGTTCCTTATTGTTATGCAAAAAAATTTCTCTAGATGGATTCAGTGTTTTCCCTTCGTCGACCTTACGATTTGGTAGCATTGATGCAACAGGAACAAAGAGCTGTTCTTGTGGAAGAGTTAAAACAGCAATTAATGGCACAGAAGGAGGAAATAGATCGCCGTGAAGATAAGGAAACTAATTTAGAAGGAAAGATCTATTCTACAGATGACGATTGTATTGCAGCTAGTAAGCCACTTACAGATTTTGATCTATATGTGAGCACTGTTGTGCCATTTGATTTCAAAGGTTTTAAGTAAGTGTTTAAAATTTTTATGAAAATGAAATAATGAAATTTAAGGAGAGTACAAATTAAATAGTTGAGATTACATTATAAATTTACTTTTGCTCATTTTCATTTACCCACACACATTTCATATAATACCAAAGGTAATATATTATCATTTTCAGACACTTGAAATTATATCTTTTGCTAATTAATATCTTCTGTTTGTTCAGTATGTGAATACAAAAAAGAAAATAAATCAGATCAGATCCTTGTGTATTGAGTGTGGGAAATCTTAGATAACCCAGCTGATGTTTTCTGATGAATGGAATAGCTACTTTGCAGACAGGCTGTGCGAGTGAGGCTGACCCATATGGAATTAGTGATTTTGACATTAAGGATGATTGTTTATTAGAAAAACTTTTAAGCATAAAAGCAAGTAAGACTCCTGGAGTTAATGGCATATACCAAGTAATACTGAGGGAGGCAGCCAGAGAGTATATGGAATCAGTGAGGTTAATTATGAGGGCATCATTGGACTTGGGTTAGACTCCTTTGGAACATATCACCAATACACAAAGGTAACTACCAATACATAAAGGTTCTAAGAGTGAAGCCAGTGACTAACTACAAATCAGTCACTCTGACTTTAGTGGTAGGGAAAGCCTTAGAGGCAATGATTAAGAGTGCAATCCAGGGACATTTAGAAAGAAGTGGCATTTTGAAGGACACACAACATGGTTTTGTTAAGAGAAAATCATGTTTAACTAGCATAGTAAACTATTTTGACAGAGTTACACATGAGGTGGGTGTAGGGAACAATTTTCCCGGTTTATTTGGATTTTAGCAAAGCAGAAACGACATCAATGAGAGGAAAAAGGGCATTGTGCAAAATTTTGCAGATGATGTAAAGATTGGGAGAGTCATTAATGATCAGTGCCAAGCAGCACTCCTTCAGGATGACTTGAACAGGCTTCAAGGATGGTCAGAAAAGTGGCAGCAATGTTTTAATGCAGCAAAATGCTAGGTCTTATACTTGGGGAATAGCAACCTGAAAATACATCATAAACTTGGTTAGTGGTGTAACTAGTGTGAGGCAGGTGGGACACGTGCCCTGGGCACCAAATTTGGGGGACACCTTTTTATGGTTAAAAAATGCAAAAATTCCAAAAGAACAGTTTTCAAGGGTTGCCATTTTTTTATTTGCCCTGGGTGCCATCACCCCTAGTTACTCCACTACACTTGGTGGGGTTGAATTTAAAACAGTAGAGGAAGAAAGAGATCTGGGAATTATGATACGGACAGATACAAAGTTTTCTGAGCAGCGTAAACAGGCAGTAAGGAAAGCTCACAGTGTCCTATTGATGATTTTTCTAACATTGTCTTGTAGAGATAGGGAGGTCATAATCCTACTATATAAGGCAATTGTAAGACCACATTTGGAACACTTGTGTCCAAGATATTGAGAGGATATTGAGCTTCTTGAAGGGGTCCAAAGATGGGCACTCACCAGGTGAGATTGGCAAAAGGGAGACTGTATGAGAAAAGACTGATTATGTGGGATACAGAGTTTGGCACCTTAGAGGGGGAACCTGAATGAGATCTACAAGGCTCTGAGAGGGGGTTAATAAAATGAATATAGACAGAATTTTCACTGTTATAAAGAATTCCATAACCAGGATCTATAAATTCAAATTACAGGGGTAGAGGTTTAGACAGATTGTTGGAAGTTTTCTTTTATTCAGTGAGTCATTGATTACTGCAACAAGTAGTCTCCACAGGTAGTTGAGTCTGACAGTTTGAAGAAATTCAAAAGTCAACTGGATAGTTACCTAGATCAGGAGGGAAGTTCATGATTTGTATTTTCTTATCTAATTTTTTTTTTTTTTTTTTTTTTGCAGGTGCAACAAAAGTCTGTGGCTTCCTTGCACTATATGACTATACTAATACTAATACATCTTTAAACATGTCTTGTGATGGATGAAGTAAAAAATTTTATTAAATTTTGTGGACCTTATATGAAGTTTTATGCAATAACATGATTCAAGGTAGAAATGTATGTTACTGTTTCCATTGATTTTTATTGATACTGCTATGGCAGAGAAATTCTGAATGAAGTAAAGATAAAGTTGCTTATACTTTAGCATTTAGATTGGGACTTAATTTTCGTAATCAGATTATTGTAGTTTAATTCTGTCCGTTCTTCACATTGGAGCTTATACTAGTATATAATATAATGCAGAGAATCCATATGGATTTTGTTCTTCATTTTTGGAACAGAGTTAGTGAGGTACCTGCTATAATAAAGTATTTGGGCTTTTCATACTTGCATCATATTGTAGCAGGGGTTGGCAACCTTTTTCGAGCGAAGAGCCATTTTTTGATCTTATTAAAAAATACAAAGAGTCGCACCACAGCTCAAGCTGGGGGGAGGTTTTTAAGAAACAGAAATAGAGTGGGAAGGTGTTTTATTAAAAATATATATATTTAGAAATATTATTTATTAATACTGAAAAAACGTAACAAACATCCATTAGGTATGAATTAATGTAACTTTTGCTGCTGAACTTCTTGAGCGAGTCTCTCAACGTCCGGCAAGTATGCCATAATTTTCATCTTTAAGTGAAAGGAAAACAAATCATGCAAAATGTTTTTTTTCTAAATAAATGAATGAAACATTTGTTCTCATGCTTGGGGGCTCCATCGGTTCCAATACAAATTATTTTGTTCATATTAATTCTCTTATTTTTGAAGCATTTAGTAATTGTAGTTACTGCCACTTACACGACAAACGTTGTGTAAGTGGCAGTAAATTTAGCAATTCGTCTTGGGGTCCTTGAGAATTTATATATTTACAAACGAGGATAACTTGCGTGATATCACCAACATCACACGATTCATCACAGGCTATAGAAAATCCGGATGCTGACTTTAGTCCATAATCTGCTGACTGGTTATATCTTCAGCCATTAGTAAAGCTCTATCCCTCACAGTTTTTTCAGATACTGCATTTCTTTAATTTTCGTAATTATTTCTATTTTGTTTTGAAAATTTCTGAAAAGATTTTTCAACATTTTAATAAAACATTCTTTTATGTATTCACCATCTTTAAACGGTTCCCCTCGTGTTACAATTTCATGTGCAACTACAAAACTAGCAGCATTAGTGTTGCTTGGTGATTTAATCCATTTAACAATGAATTCTTCGTTAACAACATTTTCTGTTGCAACTTGTTTACAGCCTTTTTTCTTGGCTCACCGGCTGGATATGTTTTGGCAAATGTATCATATTTAGTCCAAAAATGTCTTTCTACATTTGTTTTTTTGTTGTTCGAAAGTTTTTCACTACATATTAAACACAATGGAAGTCCTGTAGAATTTGCCCCAAACGCATACGACTCAGTCCATTCCTTCTTAAATTCCTGGTTTTCTTGTCCATTCTTTCTCTTTTGAGTTGACATTTTAAAAATGATAGCAATTTTAATGCCTTCTTATTTCACTTGTTTAATAATACCACGTCACTGATTTAAAAAGTCAAATGATTTATAATATGAATTCATGTACCTATCACAAACACTACGTATACACGGATATTATTTTGTTCCTGTTTTAACTATTTTATATTCGCCACCGCCACAACGATTAATCTCGACACATCGCAGTACATGTGCTCTGCTCACGATGTGCAGGCAAACCAAACTGAGAAATGTTTGCGCTGAAGATAATGCTATATTCACATCGACGCCCGCTGCGTGGCACGCTTGTCGTACAAGTTGGCCCAAAGTTAAACAGCTGCAGGTTGCCAACTCTGGCAATGATTTACTCTGCTTTTAAAGCAGCATTTTACTGTTAGAGTTTAGAGCTAAAAAATAAATTATACCAGTGTGCATGAATGGATTAAATATAAATCTTGAGTTGTTTTGATATATAAAAAATTAGTGAAAGAAGGTGGTAATTCAGAAGGATCTGAATTATTGGAATTCAGAACATGTTGCTGAAGGTTGCCATAGGTTAGAGTGAAAGTATTGTCAAAAATTAAGCAGAATTTTTAAAAAAATCATAAAAAGAACTTGTTACTTTGTTTCAATATTGCATCACCATAAATTTTCTCCCTCAACAAGCAATCCAACGGAAATAATTTACCCTTAGCCTTAAATTTGTTATACACTGATGTATAAGATAAGAAATTAAATTAAAGAAAACAGTATTTAAACATATTTATTTACAAATAATCACAGAAATGCACTACAGGCCATATGAATGCTTTTTCATTGTGACCAATGCTTGAAATACATTATGTCAGAGATACCCAACCTTTTTCAATTCATGACACCCGTAGTGTTGCAGTAATTTTTTCATGGTACCCCTAGGTCAAAGGAAATACCTAACAGTTCCATTTATTAAGCAGTTAGGTCCAAACAACTTAAGTATTTATGTCCTAACAACTTAGTAGCCATTTGAAAAAAGAATACACATGAATTGAAAGAAAATATATTTTTATTTCATTCTTTAATAACCACAATTACTTACTAATGGGATGTGTGCACCTGTTGGGCACTGCACAGCTTCTCAAACCTTGGAATCAGATTGGACAGCGCCACCCTCATTTCCTATTCCACATTGATTTTCATATAGTACTTGCTTTTTATCACAGCAACTGCTGAAAACCAGCTTTGCAACGATATGACGTTGCAAATGGAATTAGGATTTGCTGAGCTTTAGCACTTAGTTGCAGATATTCATCTTTTGTTGATATCCAAAACTCGATTAGTTCCATGCTGCCAAATTTTGTTTTTAAAGTATTGTCACAAGACAGCTCAATAAGATTTTCTTCTTCTGCAGAGGTAAATTCAGATGGGGCCTTAGCCTTGAATGGGCCTTGGATTCATGCAGACTTCTCCATATCTTCTGAAAAGTATTTTTTAAACCAGTCACTGAGCTGTGTTAGGTGCTCCTCAAAAACAGATTTTAAGTTCGTGGGTTAAATAAACATCATTGGATGTAACAAACTGATGCAAAGGGGAGAAACAGTCTTTGCAACCATCTTCATTTAATTTTTAAAGTTTGCCACTTTCAACACACTTTCTGTGCCTAGGTTCAGTGGAGGACTCAGTTGCTTTGATGCGAGGGCTTCCCTGTGGATTATGCAGTGGGTCCACAGTGCATCAACAGCTTTGTTTCGCATGAGCACCTGCAATCCTCCATAACAGTCAGACATAGAGCGACCACCATCGGTACAGATGCTGATGCACTTAGTCCAGTCTAAGTTGTTTTCACACATAAGCATAAACGATCTCAAACAAGTCTTGTGCCTTTATACCTGCAGTGATACTTTTACAAAAGAGAAGATCTTCCACAGTTTTGTCACTGTCTACAAACCGTGTGTAGCAAAAAAAATGAGCATGCTTGTTACTGTTCGTCGGCTCATCTAGCTGTAACCCGAATTCCTTTCCTTTCTTTTTTTTAATTAGCTAATCGTTGAGATCTTCAGTCATGTGTTGGATTCTATGATTGATAATATTGTTAGATAAAGGTACCATTGAAAGCAGTCTTCCTGCGGATTCATCAACCATAATGTTGACCATATCCACTGCAGCTGGTAAAATCAGTTCTTCTGCGATGGTGCAAGGCTTTTTACACTTTGCGACTCTATATGCCACCTTGTAGGATGCTAGCAAAGCATTGCTTGGTATTGATGCTTGTTTAACAAACGTACCTTTTTGTTCTTTCAATTATTTTAACTTTCTGGTAAAATAACCACGGGATTTACTAGCCATTTTAGGATGATTGGTCTTTAAGTGCTGTTTTAGTTTACTTGGAAGCGTACCCTCTGGAGCAGAAACTTTCAGACATAATACACATCATGGATGCTCTTCATGATTGACATCTACCGAAGTAAAACCAAAGTCTGAATAAGTATCATGATATTTCTGTTTCTACACAACTTTGCCACTGGTCTGTGTTTCATCATTCTTTTCTTCACTGCCACACTTCTTATTAATGTTCAAAAATCTTTCCATTTTAATGCACAAGGACTAAAAATCAACAAAATAATTCACTGAATTTCGTTAGACCTCGCAGACACTGGATCAAAATACCCTTCAGTTATTTTGATTACTGACGGACTTGGAGAGTCAACAGGTATTTATATACAAAATCTGAGAAATGAGAAAGTTCGAGAAGTTACTGGCATAGCCAAAAGTACAAGAAACAAAAACATATCTCAAACATTCGAGAACATAAAGGAATGCAGTGCAATCTAATGTTGAAACTGTGAACTACCTCAAGCTAGTAGTTCGTGCAATATCCAACAGATGTCAAGTATAGCTATTTCTCTTGAAAATTTAAAATATCCAATGCTGCACAGTTTGGAAATCATTGCATTATGTAATAAAACGAAATATACCAGCAGCAAACAGATATTGTTGTGATTCCATTATGTCTTCTTATGAGAGATATTAGTATTTTGTTGGCCAACCACAAGCTTTAATTACCACCTTTCTGGCATGTAGGATATCAGATTTTTGATATAAATGTTGCTTACTTCATAGTATACCAGACATGAATAATGGTTTCCTGTATTTGGTGGCTTTTTAACAGCAATTTTCTGTTCCATAACACTAGACTCCAGAGGTTTTCAATCACGTTCAAATTGGAACTATTTTCTGGCCTGAGGATTGGATATTATAGTCTTGCATGAACTTATTCACACTAAAGATAAAAAAAAATAATAATAATAATAAATGATAAAAGAGTCAGTGGTTGAAACAAGTTAAAAATTAGCATACAAGAAATTGTATTAAATGATTGTCATACTAATCTTACATGCAATGTGGCAAGGGACACAGATTCTTGTTGGAAAAACAATTTTCTGTTCCTTGAAAAAGGTCTCTGATGATGGGTAGAAAGTCTCTTTTAAAATTTTTGTGTAATAGTAGTAGTCACCATTAACAGTACCATTTTCAAAATGTATTCTGCCTACTCCTTTTCTTGTGGTGCATCCCAAAACCATCTGGTGCCAAATTGGAACTCTACTGTTGATTGAATACAGTCAGGATGATATGTTTTGTTAGACCTGTGCTGAATGTAGCATTGGATTTAACCCACACAGATTTCATCAGAGAATATTGCAGATTCCCATTACTTAGTTGTCCAATTAGCACGTTTTTTTAGCTCAAGTCAGTCATTTTTTCCTCATGGATTTTGTCAATATGCTTTCATACTACTGATCACAAGTCTTTCTCGGACAGTGTAATTTGCATTTACCCCATATCCCTTCCATATGGATTTTAGATCTGTGGAACTTAAACAATAATCATGGAGGCCTAGATTCTCTAAAATTCTGTTCTGTGCTACAGTGATTTTCCACGTCAGTCTGGTTCCAGATTTTCTTTTGACATCTCTAGCCTCCAACTTTTGCAGCTATATGTCAACTAGAAAATCCCTCCCTATCAAGAGCAGTAATTATGCGTTTCTTCCTTGGAGTTAACTGAGTGTATGCCTTACCAGTACTGAATAGGTGAAGACTGATGGATGCTTTTATAAACACGACAATGCAACACCCACTCTAATATTACAGAATGATGATGATGCAACATCACACTAGTTTTATAGGATGATATGATAGTGTCTTGATGACATACTTCTGCCTATATAGGGACTTATGATGGCATTATTAAACTTTTAGAGGGTGATACAATTTGTGACCAGTTTTGTATTTATGAATTCTTAAGAGCATTCTTCTCTTCCAAAGTGTTAATACAGAGTGAAAACCATAGCGACTGATCTTAAGTTGTCTGTTGTTTTTCTCCCTGCTTTACCCATGCACTGGCAAGCTGTATGACTAAAAGGATCCTGATTGTGTGAAATTAAATCTGTTGTTTGTTTACAGCAATAAGTCACTGTTTATGGAAGAGATTAACTACAGATTTTATAAAATGTTTTCAGGACACTACCTTTTTCCTTTATCTGCTTTTGTGGTGCCAGCAGTATTTTTATACTGCATAGATTATGCAGTGGTCTTAATTCTCGCAGCAGAACAAACTTTCCTTTATAACGAGTTGCCTTGGTATGGTCTTGCCAAAACTTTAATTGACTGTTTGTTTAAAAGACTTGGCTGCTATGACAGCTGTTTCAGGACTTGTCACTCATTCAGATAGCAGGTGGGCTCTAATGACAACACTCAAACAAAACAGATATCTTTAGTTATATTACAGTTTTGAAACTTCCCATTCCATATACTGTATGACAGATCACATTGAACAACTTCTTTACAACTATTTTGTCTAGATTTTGCTACTAAGATCACTGTTGTCTGATGAGGTCAAGTTTGTTCTGAAACAGGCTATCATAGCAGTCTCGTCTTTTGAAAAATTGCCAGTTAACATTTTGGCAAGGCCATCATTTTTGAAAGTAGTATGCATTATCAGACAACTCATTGCAAAGTCAAGTTTTTTTATTGTGAAAATTAAGACCATTACATTGTCTCTGCACTTTAAAAATTTTCGTGGCTTGCAAGATTAAAAGGACAAAATACTACTTCAAATATAAGGAGAGAAGTGTCACCATTTTTGCACGGATTCATAAAGACAAATGTGGTCATTGATATGAGTGCCAGATCATACAAAGTTTACTGTATAATAATAATTACTAAGCATGAAATTGTTGATTTATTTTGGTACTGGTGAACTTTTTCTTGAAATTCAGCTTTCATGTTCATATACGATTTTGAACAAAAGTATTGCTCAACTATAAACACACATTCAGACAGGGAATATGTTGAGATGCAGCATTGCCACTGATATTTGTTCACAGCAGTAAGTCATTGTTTATGGAAGATTTTAACTACGGATTTTATAAAATGTGGCCAGCAATATTTTTAAACTGATAGATTATACTGATAGATTAGTAGTCTTAATTCTAACAGCAGGACGATTTTGAACAAAAGTACTGTTCGACTATAAACACATTCAGACAGGGAATATGTTGAAATCCAGTGCAATCTAATTATAAACAGGTAGTAAACTTGATCTTATTGCATTTGCGATAACACCGATAACTGGAATTCTGTAGATTTTTACGTTATTATGATAAAATGTGTTTCCCCTTCCATGAAATCTTCAATCATATCAAAACCATAAACCATGCGCAAAATTTGTTACTGCATATCTCACTTGTGCAATTTGTGCATGCCATGTTCGTCCTTATGATTGCTTATCTTTTTTACTGTTTTAAATTTCACAATCCAAAAAAAAAAATGTCAGTGAACAGAAATATCAATTAGTATATATATATATATATATTACAGAGTGCTATATTTACTGAATATTTATTAGAAAATTAGATGTTTAAACCTGTGTTAGTGGCGCCTCTGTAGCCAGGTGGGAAGGAGCAGCAGTGCGTAGCACACGCTTCTTGATTAGACCGGGGTTCGAGCCCATCACCACCAAATACGGAGGATGCGGAAAGGTCAGCGAATGACCACCGCATATCCCGGAGCAATATGGCCTTAGTTGCTAATGCTCCTAAAAACCAAATAACAAACAAACCTGTGTTAGCAATTTTATTGAGTTTCTAACTTTTTTTAGTGTTTTGCTTACCATGCTGAACTTTTTATTTTTAAGTGCTCTGCCTCCATCCCTGTTTTTCCCATAAGCCCTGTTGTTTTTAATGTGCAAAATACCATAATGTGGAGATTTTTAGTAACACACGTACCGTGTTATAGCACAACTGACTGTATTTGTAATTGCATGACTTAAAATTCTTGTAGCCTTTTGCCATAATTATTCGAGAGAATGGTGAATCCATTCTCTCTCCAAATTTTCCTGATATATTTCTTAGATATAATTGTAATTTCTTACCCTGCTGTTTAAATCTCCATTCAGTAGTATTCTTTCCTTGTAATTTCCTTAATCAAGTTTCTAATGCTATATTTAAGATCAACAACTCACTGTTCAAGGTCACTGTTGAACAAAAGCCGAGAATTAGGGTTGAATTTGAAAGTGTCTGCAATTCTGCCCAGACACGATAGGAGGGAGTATATGATGAGAGCCTTGTCGATCAATTCGGCCCTGGAAAGATTGTGCAAGGCTCAAGGGGTAGAATTTTTTTCAGCCTGGACTGTACTTGTTAACAGGAGAGATTGCTTCTACAGGGATGGGATACACTTAAATAGAAAGGGTGCAAGAATATTTGCTGACGCTATCGAGGCAGTGTTAGGTGGGTCGGAAAACTGCTAGCTTGGGGGGAGACAAAGACCAATAGATTGACAGTAGCCACTGGCAGAGGTGAAAGAGATTCTTGCACTGCTTCTATTAGAATGAGCAGAAGCCTGAAAAACAAGATGCATGATATTTCAGAGACTGCTGGGAGCCATTGCGGTACAAGTAAACACATGGGTTGCGTTAGGGTAGCTAAGAATAGAAACAGGTGCAGGTATACCTGCGTGTACACCAATGCTAGGAGTTTAGTAAATAAATTTGATGAATTTGAGGTATTGCTCAAAACATCAAAGGCAGATATTGTTGGGATATCAGAGATGTGGTGTCACACAGATATAAGGGATGCAGAACTGGAATTTGGGGAGTACAATGTCTACAGAAAGGATAGACAGGATAGGAAGGGGGGAGGGGTTATGCTATTAGTTAAGAAACACATAAAAACCAAGGAAGTGAAGCCAGTCGACATCGCTGGACAGTGCAGTGTTGAGTCAGTTTGGTGTGACATAAGCATTGGGAGATCAAAATTGAGAGTAGGAGTATGCTATAGGCCTAATGACTCTGATGAGTATAATAAGAAACTGTACAGGGAAATAGAGTGGGCCAGTAAATCAGAGAGTCTTATAATGGGGGATTTTAATTTCCCAGATATTGACTGGAATTTGGGGGCTGGTCACTCACACACTAGCAGGGCTTTCGTGGATTTATTGGATGATTGTTTTCTACATCAGCATGTTTGGGAGGCAACTAGAGGGAGTAATACTCTTGATTTGATTATCAGCAGTGATTCTTCATGCATTAAGAATCTGCAGATAAATGAACCACTAGGTGGCAGTGATCACAGTGTGCTGAAGTGGGATTTACTCAAAGAGGTAATTACCATTAGGGGTAAAGGGAAGGGTTATTGCTTCCGTAAAGGCGACTACGATGGACTGAGACAGTATTTAAATTCTATACAGTGGGACCAACTGATGATGTTACCAACAGCAAATTCAAAATGGGAAGCATTCAAAGAACTTATCTTGGAAGCTACTAGGCTTTACATACCAACTAAGAAATATTGTTCAAGGTTTAGGCCAAAATGGATGTCAGATGAACTAATGAGGCATATGGCAGAGAAGAAAAATGCATGGGATACTTACAAATTAACACATGACACAGAAGCTTATGATAGATACAAGTTGATATGCAACCAAGTTACAAAGGAAGTTAGGCAGGCGAAGGCAGATTACGAGAAATCCTTGGCAAGGGATGCAAAGAAAAACAGCAAAGAGTTCTTTACTTATGTAAACTCTAGAAGGAAGGGGATGAATCAGATTGGTCCACTTGATATTGATGGGTCAACTGTTGATGATCCTGCTCAGGTAGCTAACAAACTAAATGAATATTTTGCATCGACATTCACACATGAGGAGTTATTCAGCGAGGGGAATGCCAGAGGTGTATTCAACTCTAGCAGTAAGCTACAGAATCTTGAAATAACTGGGAGTAAAGTGGAGGAGAAACTGTTGAAGATAAACACAAGAAAGGCACCCGGGGTGGATGGGATCTATCCAGTTATATTAAAGGAGGCAGCAAAGGAAGTAAGCAAACCCTTAGCCATAATTATGAGAGCTTCCTTGGACTCAGGGGAGGTACCCATAGACTGGAAATGTGGAAATGTGACCCCAATTCACAAAGGAGGATCAAAGGCTGACACAAGTAATTATAGACCTGTGAGCTTAACTTCTGTTCCAGGAAAATTAATGGAGGCACTAGTTAAAGAAGCACTGCAGGATCATTTAGACAAGACTTCAGTTATAGCTCGGACACAGCATGGTTTTGTTAAGGGGAAGTCTTGCCTGACCAATTTGATTGGATACTATGATGCAGTCACAAAAGAACTGGATGCAGGGAATAGCTTTGATATTATATACTTGGATCTAAGAAAGGCTTTTGATACTGTTGCACATGGAAGACTGCTACACAAATTGGAGCAGTGTGACATTAGACTCAAATTGCTGCTATGGATAAAGGGGTGGTTGAGGGGGAGAAGACAGAGAGTGGTAATCAATGGACACTGCTCATCGTGGACTAATGTTATTAGTGGAGTCCCTCAGGGCTCAGTGTTGGGTCCATTATTGTTTTCTGTATTTATAAATGATATTGATGATGGTATATCAAGCTTAATGTCCAAGTTTGCAGACGATACAAAGGTTGGCAGGGTTGTCAAGGACACTACTGACACTATGCTGCTGCAACAGGATCTGGAAAGGTTGAGCAGATGGGCTGAGAGGTGGCAAATGATTTTTAACATTGACAAATGTAAAGTACTTCACATGGGAAACAGCAACCCCAGATCAACGTATCAACTCTGTGGTACTACACTGACAGTGGTAGAGAATGAAAGGGACTTGGGGGTGGTTGTGCAGGCAGATATGAAGTTCTCTGAGCAGTGCAGATGGGCTGCAAGAGTAGCTCATGGAGTATTGTCAATGATATACAGGAATTTTTCCAGCAGGGATAAGGAGGTGATTATTCCCTTGTATAAGGCAATGGTCAGGCCACACCTAGAGTACTGTATACAGGTCTGGAGGCTTCATTTCAAGAAGGATGTAGAGCTGCTGGAACGAGTACAGAGAAGGGCAACAAGATTAGTGAATGGAACGAAGGGGTGCTCTTACGAAGAAAGGCTTAAGTTTTTCAAATTACAGTGTCTGGAGACTAGGCACCAGCGAGGTGATCTGATAGAGGTGTATAAAGCCTTGAATGGTTTGAGCATGCTCAATGCTGATGGGATTCTTCCTCTAGCTCAGAAAAATCACCTGAGAGGGCATAAATTCAAATTGAGGAAAGACAGATGTAGGATAGACGTGCGGAAATTTGCCTTTAGCCAGCGGGTGGTTGGTTGGTGGAACAGACTTCCATCCCTTGTAGTGGAGGTTGATAGCCTAAATAAGTTTAAGGCTCAGCTGGACAGGTATTTTGAACGAACAGAGGGGTGAAGTGGAAGTGGGTTTTTTTTTTTTTTTTTTTTTGGCTGATGCTGCATAAGCTTGCTTTCTTGCATCAAATGCCTCTACTAATGCTAATGCTAACTCTTTTATTTCATATATTTTTGGAGTCTTCATCAAATTTCATCACCAACTTTCCATCTTAAATTTTGTGCACACAACTCTCCTGGATAATGCATTATAGCAAATTAAGCTTTCTTCCAAACTAGTTCTGAGAGGTAGCAACATCTTCCTTGTGCTTTATATTACTTCCAAAATCAATGAAGCTACTGTTTAGCTTCATTTTGCTTGTATTCATCCTCTTGGTGTGTATGATACCTGTTTTTCTGATATAATATCAACATAGTTATGCTTATTTCACTTCTTTGATGTTTATGTTTCTGACATTGAAAGTTCCTATCTTGATGCCATTGTAACTATGGCTTTGTTAATTAACGCAGTTTAGATTTTAGTTAGCATTTTATTTATGTGTAGTTTTAATTACAGATTATTATAAACTTTTTAAGTACTGATTTAAATCAGTATTTTTTCCTTTTTTTTTTTTTTTTTTTTTGTCTTGAAAACGGAATCAAAAAAATGTTCTGTAACATTGGCTGTTGTGCTTGAATATTTAATTCAAGGAATTTGTCTTGGTGTAACCTTTAAATTTCATTAAACTAATTAGTGAAGCATAATTTACATGAATGTGTGTTAATTTTCATATTGAAAACTTAATTTTGACACATGTATGTCTTTCATAAATCATACTGAGCTTCTTATTTAAAAATTCTTACTAGCAGATAACAAAAATAATATTTAGAAAGTGTGTGATTACATAGTTTCTTTTTTGTAATTCTGTCATATACATGTTATGGAATAGTTTAAAATGTTTCTTAATCCTCATATTTTGTTTACAGTGGTGATGAATTCTTAAAAAGTTCTTCTGTGTCTCCTCCTGAGACCAAGAAACCAAATTGTACAGACATTGTGGATTTAGACTTCAGCATGCATGCATTTGAACATCTGATGGTGAGTTCATTTGTATTTTAAAATTATAGCATAGTTTTTGGCTATTATAACCTCATTTTCAGATTGCAAGGGTGAATCATTCAGTGATGAAGAAGACTTTGAAATGTATTTGTGCATTGGTAGATATGCTTCTTTTACATTTTTATAGTGTTCATTCTTTCAGCAGTTTTTTATTATTTAACCTATTCAGTTTTATTTTATGTTAAGAAAATAAAATTGTATTTGTACTGGCAAAAAAAATAAAAGGAAACAGACTTATGTAGTGTCAGCCATTAAAATAAAATAATTTAACCAGTGTCATCTTCACTCATTTACCTGTCTCTTTCAAGTAGTTATCCAACCCTCCATAAATTTAAATAAACTTCCACTCTTCACAAGACTAGGTGTAAGTTTATTCCAATAATAAACTGGCGCCTCCGTAGCCAGGTGGGAAGGAGCAACAGTGCGTAGCACACGCTTCTTGATTAGACCGGGGTTCGAGCCCGTCACCACCAAATACGGAGAATGCGGAAAGGTCAGGGAATGACCACCGCATATTCCCGGAGCAATATGGCCTTAGTTGCTAATGCTCCTAAAAACCAAACAACCAACCATAATAAACTTACGTAATACTCAACTTATGGAAATTCGACTTTACATAAGTTTTCGCCAGCCTGTGCAAACTTAAAAAAAATCGTGGAAATGTATTTTGCATCCATAAGATTAAACGGAGGTATTGTGAAAATATTGTAATGTGAACCAATAGCACATTGTTTTTTTTTGGTAATTCATTCCAAAACCTCGGAAGTTGAAATTTTCGTTATATAATTAAGCTGTTTATATCTCTGAAAGATCATTTTTATAATGGAAATTGCACTACACTTTCATCATTATCATATGTTCTGTTATAAGAATCAATTTTGAATGCCTTTGTGATATTTTTCTAAAGCATGTTTCTGGAGGTCACTACAATAAAACAATAAAAACAGTTTGCACTTTCCAATTTATTGAACTTTTCTGTTAGTGCATCTAATTATAAAAGACTAGTAAATGTGATCTTATTGCATTTGCAATAATCCCGATAACTGGAATTGTGTGGGTTTTTACATATTATTGTGAAATGTGTTTCCCCTTCACTGAAATCTTCAATCATATAAAAAACATAAATTTTCAGAATCTTCTCTTCATTCCTATTTACTTATTACAATGGTAAGGGAAAGCGACCAACGGAAAGTGCAAGTGGTGCCAGTGCTAGGAAACCAAACAAAATTGATTTAGAAATGAAGATGAAAGTGATTGAGAAGTTATAATTATTATTATTTGGTTTTTAGGAGCATTAGCAACTAAGGCCATATTGCTCCGGGATATGCGGTGGTCATTACCTGACTTTTCCGCATCCTCCGTATTTGGTGGTGACAGGCTCAAACCCCAGTCTAATCAAGACGCACTGCTGCTCCTTCCCACCTGGCTATGGAGGTGCCCTGATTGAGAAGTACGAAGCAGGACAAAGTTTGTCATCTATTGCATGGGAATTAGGTCTCTCTGCTTCAACAGCGAATGCTATTTTAAAGGAGAGTGAGTGTATAAAAGAACATGTTAAAGGAACAACGCATTTAAGATCAATAGTGATCACAAAGCAGTGTTCAGGTGCTATATCGAAGATGGAAAAGCTATTAATAATATGGATAGAAAATCAGATTCAGAAGCGAGTGCCCCTGAATCTGATTTTCTGAAATGGCCATTCAAGCAAAAGCAAGAAGTATTTATGAAGATATTAAGGATAAGTACAGCAAACCCCAAGCCAAGTTCATGGCAAGTAAAGGGTGGTATAATAGGTTTAAGCATCATGCTGGTTTCCACAATGTTAAAGTATGCGGTGAAGTCTCCAGTGATGATTCTGAAACTGCAGGGAAATTTAGTGATGTGTTGGAAAAAAATCCTTCTAAATCTCCAAAGCCCTTAACTTCTGCAGCAGCATACTTATCAGCTGGAGAGTTATTTTGGCAACGATGCTCGAAAGGTAAAACCTGCTGACGTTATGCCTGTTTCTTCTCTCTTTTTGTAATTTTGAAATACAGGAATCCCTTGATTAGTGCGATTAATTAGTTCTGCGAAAATGGCGTGTTTTGCAAAATCATGCTAATCAAAGTTAATAATCAATACAAAATAGCTTAATTCGTTCAAAGACCTACAATATACCAATCAATAATTTTAAAAATACGTTTTTTTATGGCAATTTAATGTACAGTAGTATAAAAGCAAAGGATAATTATAAATATTTGCAGTACAGTAATCAAAAGTTTATTGAAATTAAAAAATTACAATATATAACTCACTTTTATTTCTTTGTAAAATACTTCAAAAGGCTGGTTTGTGCAGACTTTTCTTTCTTCTTTTCATCATAAATTTGCTTGTATGGATACACATCTTTTTAAGTGTTCCTGCGAATTTGCATACTGTGCTTGATATCTGGGTCTCCATTCATGATTAGCTGTTTCAAATTTTCAGCTGCGCGAAATATTCCTTCACGTTCTTTTAATGTCAACTTCTTTTCTTGAACATTTTATTCCTCGCAAATTTCTGCCTCGTCATATGCTCATTGTTCATCAATATTAAGGAGGTCAGAATCACTTAATTGTTCTGAATGTGATTCCAGCAATTCACGAACATCACTGTCGTTGATTTCATCAAAGCCTAGATCTCCTCCAATATTTCCTATTTCATCAATAACAGTGTTGACTTGAGTGAAACTACAGAAATCATTTGCGCAATGTGGCAAAATATGCTTCCAAACTGCTCTCATATTGCTGGACTTCAGACTATGACTCATGAATATTGTCTATTGCTTTCCTAATGTTGTAATTTCTCCAAAATTCAACTAAAGAAATTGCACCATCTCCAGTTGTTGCTTCAGTTGCTTGTGCAAATGTTCTGCGTAAATAATAGGCCCTAAAAGTAGCAATTATGCCTTGATCCATAGGCTGTAAAAGACTTGTCGTATTTGGAAGTAAAAAAATAACTTGTACGTTTTCACACAAATCAGAAAGTGCTGGTGGGTGGCCTGTGGCATTGTCTAAAATTAATAAAATTTTGAATGCAAGATTATTTTCTTCATAGTAGGCCTTAACTTTTGGACAAAAATAGATAGTGAACCACTCTTCAAATTTTGTGACCCAAGCTTTTTTATTAGAGCGCCAAACAACAGGTAGGCTTGCTTTATTAAAACCTTTACCAAAAGATCTGGGAGTTTCATTTCTATAGATAACCATGGGTTTTAATTTCAAATCACCTTCTGCATTGCTTCCCAATAAAAGTGTTATTCTGTCTTTGGAAACTTTATAGCCTGGTTGAGCCTTTTCTTTTTTTTTTGCTAGAAAGGTTTTTTTTTTTTGGCATTCGTGCCCAAAAAAGGCCTGTTTCATCAACATTAAATATTTGTTGATCTGTGTAGCTGCAATCATCAATAATTTTCTTTAAAATTTCAGGATATTTCATGGCTGCATCTTTATCTGCACTTGCCGCTTCTCCAGTCAATGCAACATTATGCAGTCCTGTTCTTTTCTTAAAACTTTCAAACCAGCCTTTACTGGCAGCGAAATTTTCTTCCATTTCCACCTCAATCACTTCTTCTTTTGAAGAACTTGCTTGAACATTTTCTTCAGTTACTACTCTACCCAAGTTTTCTGTTGTTGACTTTTCCTTTAACATTGCAAAATTACTCAAGGCTGTTGTTTTTATGATCATTGTGCAGATTGGAATTCTTTTTTGATTGCAGTCTTCTATCCAAATGGCTAAAAGACGTTCCATCTCAATCATTGTAACACTTCTATTTCTTGTGGTTTGTGTGCATGCTGACAATGAAGCAATCTTACCTTTTTCCTTATATACACTGGCTTTACTTAAAATTGTCCAAACCATTAATTCAGACATTCCAAGATGTTGAGAAATTTGTATTTTACTATCACCTTCTTCAAATCTTTTTATGACTTTTTCCTTTCTTTTTACCAGAGGCACTATCACATACACTTTTCCTTTTATCCATAGTTAATAATTATGTAATATATAAAAAAAATAATGTAATTAATTAGTATGCACAGTAATTAATGTAAATAACATGTAATGGCGGGAGATAACAGTCTGCACATCAACACGCAACGCAAGAACAACTGAAAGCAACTGATCTGCATGTACATAATAAATGCGATGCAGCTGGTGTTGTCCTTCAGAGTGCATAATGTTAGAAAATATTTCAATTTTTGTAACAATACACTTTTGAAATAATCCATTTCTTTTTATTTTCTTATGGTAGAAAAACAAACTAGCTTCCCACACTGTATATTGCATTCATTTTTGTTTATTTTTCCTTCTTAATAACGCTTCTCGTTGGAGAAGGTATGACCCAACGCGAAATAAACAGTAACTCCCTTTTGTGAACAGAGCCGCACGTTCACTAAGAAAACAAGCAATGTATTTCTATAGTGTTATGCATACTTTAGCAGTGTATTTACATTTGTAGTTTAGTACTGAGTTTCGTAGCATCACCAGGTTCAGTCTCCATAGCCAGGTGGGCAGGAGCAGCAGTGTGTAGCACACGCTTCTTGATTAGACCGAGGTTCGAGGCCGTGCTCACCAAATACGGAGGATGCGGAAAGGTCAGGGAATAACCACCGCATATCCCTGGAGCAATATGGCCTTAGTTGCTAATGCTGCTAAAAACCAAATAACAAACAACAACAAGCAGTTTCTTTAGGCCTAGGCTAAGCTTAAATAGCGTACTAATTGAAAATTTGTAGCTAATTATAAACGCTGCTAATTCGAGTCTTGCACTAATTGAACCCGGCCCTAATCGAGGGATTCCTGTATTTGTAATTTTGTATACTTTTGTATTTTAATTATGTAATTAATAATTAATGTGCGCTGGTGGCACCAGCTGTATGCTAGCTAAATTAGTGCGCTCTTAAAAATTAATAAATAAAGAAGGTTTTCGGGAGTGTTGCTCAAAAAGAAGTTATATTTTAGATAAAATAAGTGTGGGTGAGTGATAGGTTAAGATTTGGGACCTAAACGTGGTTTTATTTTTTGGACTGAACTTTTTAAAATGGTTATCATTATTATGTTCGGACATAGGAAATTTCAAGGTCATTAAATTTTTAAGGAACTATAATCAGTCACTGGGAATTCTTAGTAGAATAGTTGTGCTACATGATAGCTTTGATGTAGAAGTTTTCAGGATACCAAATTGTATTTAAAAATACTCACGTTTTGCTGAGTTATACATTATTGGTATTTTCAAGGTCACAGTAATTTTACCGAGTCAGCCATTAGATGTTTCCAGGAGATAAAACTACAGCAGTGCCACCTGCTTGGTCAGTGGTGACTAGAAATTCGGCATAAATTGCGTAAAATTATGACATCACGAGGCAGCTTCATCACTGAATAAGAGCTACTCCATTTATATGGCTGCGGCAGGTTTAGTAGTTTAATTTGTTAAACTACTAAAGCACCGAAAGATATATGCTCCCAGAAGGGCCTCCCATGGCGGAAAGGTTTCAGTGGAGACGTCAGACGAAACCCGTTTCAAAAGGTCCACACACGACCTTTTCAACTAAATTGTGATCCAAGAAAGCAACGGGAAACTACTTGGATTATCCTTCCCTTGAAAACTTCAATGATAGATTACGCACATTGAAATGCTACATCTGGCCAATACTGCTCTACGGTGTAGAAACCTGGACTCTAACATCAGCCACTACAATAAAGCTCCAGACCTTCGAAATGTGGCTCTACCGAAGAATGCTGAAAATTCCGTGGACAGCCAAGATAACCAACGCACAGGTCCTGCAGGACATGCACACGGAACGGGACCTGCTCAAAACCATCATCAGCAGGAAATGCAAATACCTAGGTCACATCGCTAGGAACCAACAAAAATATCACCTACTACCACTCATCCTGGAGGGAAAGATCGAAGGCAAGAAACGCCCAGGCAGACCGAAAATGGCATGGCTAGATAACATCAACACCTGGCTTCACATGACAACAGCACAAATTCTACACGCAGCGCTAGACAGAGAACAATATCAAAACGAAGTCGCAAACGCCATTCGGCAGCATTAAAGAAGAAGAAGAAGAATTAATAATACGAAATTTTTAGAAATCTTCAAGTACCGTGTTAATAAACTAGAAAAGAATAGTGAAAGCTTAAAAAGCGGTACTCACCTTGAAATTAATCTGCGATGGTTTACTTAGGTAGCGTGGTTAATGTTTAAGTTGAATTGTTAAATTGAAAAATTAAAAGGGAGGGAAGTAGGTAAAAGTTGACTGAGTTAAATGGGTGCAAGGAAACAGAAGTGTACACATCCAATCCTTGGTTGTCATCGAAATAGAAGAAAGAAGAATAATTAAAAACTGTGTAAGTGAATCCGGTGAAGCCAATAGTCTTTACGAGGACTTTCGTTAGTTAAAGAACGTCTTCAGTTGGCAATGTGTGGGGAGAGAACGGGCATGGTATTTTAAGAATAAAAAATTATACTCTCGTGATGCCTTTTTTGACATGTGGGAACTTTAATCTCGAGAGGTTCCAAATTGGGGAATGATTGAAGGGGAGTCTAGAATTTAGAATTTTGAGGTTAGAGTGGTGCTTGTACCATTCGATAACTAGAGCTTCATATTGAAGTATTCTGTAGCTGGATTTTAGTTTAATGATGGAAATGGCAGAATCGATGAGCGGGTTGTGGTTGTGAGTCTGGGCATGAGTTGTAAGTTCTGTGACAGATTGGTTAGACGTGAGACTATGGAAATGGTAGTATGCACGGGTGTTGGATGTTTTTGATGAGCCAAATTTGGTAGTGGTACTTCCGATATAACATGTGTTGCAGTTTGGTTGACAATTAATGAGGTATATAATATTATTAAGGTCGTTTGTAGAATATTTGTATATGTCTTTATAGGTGCTGAAGAAGGATCCTAATTTGTTGTAGGTGGAAAAAACAAGGGAGATATCAGTGTTGTTAAATAGGCGTCGGAACTGTCCTGCTAGTTCATTGTGGTAAGGGAGGACTATGCGGATGTTAGTTTTATTTTTGTCTTTGGTTGGGATGTTAGATTTAATTTTATTTTTAGCGTTAAGGATTGTATTTAAAATGAGTTGGTGGGGGTAACCTCTGGATATAAATTTGTCGGTAATATACTGTATTTCATTGTGAAGGTCGGTGGGTGAGGAACTGTACTTTAGTGCATTGTGAATTTGGTTATATAAAACTGCCTTTTTAGTGTTTAGAGGGTGATGAGAAGCAAAATGTAAGTATTTACCGGTGTTTGTATTTTTCCTGAAAATTTTCGTATTTAATTTTGCGCCTGTTATATAGATAGTGAGATTAAGGAAATTTATCTGATTGTTCTGTCCAATTTCAAGGGTGAATTTAAGTCTATCATGTACAGAGTTAAGTTTTACGAAGAGGTTATTAATAATGGATCTGTTGCCTACTACAAGAATGTCGTTGGCATAGCCCATGTATAATTTTAGTTCAGGGGGAAAGGGGAAAGCCAAATTCTACACCCCGAAAATTTTCAGGAAAAATACAAACACCGGTAAATACTTACATTTTGCTTCTCATCACCCTCTAAACACTAAAAAGGCAGTTTTATATAACCAAATTCACAATGCACTAAAGTACAGTTCCTCACCCACCGACCTTCACAATGAAATACAGTATATTACCGACAAATTTATATCCAGAGGTTACCCCCACCAACTCATTTTAAATACAATCCATAACGCTAAAAATAAAATTAAATCTAACATCCCAACCAAAGACAAAAATAAAACTAACATCCGCATAGTCCTCCCTTACCACAATGAACTAGCAGGACAGTTCCGACGCCTATTTAACAACACTGATATCTCCCTTGTTTTTTCCACCTACAACAAATTAGGATCCTTCTTCAGCACCTATAAAGACATATACAAATATTCTACAAACGACCTTAATAATATTATATACCTCATTAATTGTCAACCAAACTGCAACACATGTTATATCGGAAGTACCACTACCAAATTTGGCTCATCAAAAACATCCAACACCCGTGCATACTACCATTTCCATAGTCTCACGTCTAACCAATCTGTCACAGAACTTACAACTCATGCCCAGACTCACAACCACAACCCGCTCATCGATTCTGCCATTTCCATCATTAAACTAAAATCCAGCTACAGAATACTTCAATATGAAGCTCTAGTTATCGAATGGTACAAGCATCACTCTAACCTCAAAATTCTAAATTCTAAACTCCCCTTCAATCATTCCCCAATTTGGAACCTCTCGAGATTAAAGTTCCCACATGTCAAAAAAGGCATCACGAGAGTATAATTTTTTATTCTTAAAATACCATGCGCGTTCTCTCCCCACACATTGCCAACTGAAGACGTTCTTTAACTAACGAAAGTCCTCGTAAAGACTATTGGCTTCACCGGATTCACTTACATAGTTTTTAATTATTCTTCTTCCTTCTATTTCAATGACAACCAAGAATTGGATGTGTACACTTCTGTTTCCTTGCACCCATTTAACTCAGTCAACTTTTACCTACTTCCCTCCCTTTTAATTTTTCAATTTAACAATTCAACTTAAACATTAACCACGCTACCTAAGTAAACCATCGCAGATTAATTTCAAGGTGAGTACCGCTTTTTAAGCTTTCACTATTCTTTTCTAGTTTATGTAATTAATGTAAATAACATTAATATATAAAAAAATTTAATAGAAATTAATGTAATTAATTAGTTAACACACAAGATAAAAAATTGAATAATTCTATTTACATGTTTGTCGAACCTTTATTTTTTGCTTCAATCAAATTCAGCATGCGTAGTTGCGAGTGCTGCATAAGCATTTAGGGAAAGGCCGACTTACGTAGAGTTCCGCAGAACGCAACCCTTACGTAAGTTAGGGAGTGGCTGTATTCTGTGGTTATTTTTTCTCATAAATTTTTTGCCCCCTCATGGATGTTGTCATGTGACTGAGTATAAAAATGCCCTCACAACTTAGTTTACTTAAACTTTTCAAGGTTATTGCCTGGTTCCCAAGCCCCATGGCATGCAAAACTGAAATCTCTCTTCAAATTGGTTACGTTCACAAGGAATACTTCTTTGTGATCTTAAACCATTTCTGCTGCTCTCCTCTATACCTCCTCCAAACAGGCCTACATCTTTCCTAAAATGAGGCCTGTGTGCACTTCAAAATGTGGCATTGAAGATGTGGCTTAACTTTCTTTATATAATGGAATAATCATCACTTTATCTCTGCTGGAATAAATAATCATAAAAGTTTCTACATATTGACAGAATCCCCCAAGCATCACTTTATCTCTGCTGGAATAATCATAAAAGTTTCTACATATTATTGACAACCCCCTGAGCTGTCCCAGTAGCCTGTCTATGCTGTTGAGAAAACTTCATATCAGATTATATAGTTACTCCCAACTACTCCTTTTCATTAAGTACAATCTTGAGTTTGTTGGCACCTATCATCATCATCATCAGCCATTTTCAATCCACTGCAGGATGAAGGCCTCTCCAGCAACTTTCCAGTTCCTTCTGTTTTGTGCAATGGCCATCCATTTACTACCCACAAACTCATGAATTTCATCTATCCATCTCCGCCTTTGTCTTCCAGGTTTTCTTCTAGCTCTATTCTAAGACCATTTTAGTTCTTTAGTTTTGATAAGAATGTCCTTTTCTTGAGTTTGCTGCCTAATCCATGTGTTTCTCTTCCTATCTAACAGTCTGATTTCCTATCTAACAGTCTGATTCCCAATATAATTCATTCCATTCTTTGCTGTGTAGTTCTCAGCTTCTCTTCCATTCTTTTGGTGAGTGCCCAAGTTTCACTTCCATAAGTCATGGTGAGGAGTATACATTGTTTCATTATTTTATATTTCAGACAAACTGGGATATTGTTCTTCAGTATGTGACTATATTTCCTGAATGCTATCCATCCAAAATTTATTCTTCTCTTGACTTCCAGCCATTTATAATTATTACAGCTAATAACTTGTCCCAGATATGACTCCACCTTTTCAATTACTGCTCCTTCAATCATTATGTCCCTTTCTGTGGCATACTTGTTCATCATTACTTTTGTTTTAGCCATATTCATCTTTAGTCCAAAATCCTTACTAACTGTGCATAACTGATTAAGATTTTCCTCTAATTCTTTGGGATCTTGGCTTATGACCAGAATGTCATCTGCAAATCGTAAATGGTATAGGTACTCTCCATTCACATTGATTCCTTTCTGCGACCAGTCTAATCTTCTGAAAGCTTCCTCAAGGGCAGCAGTAAACAGCTTCGGAGATATTGTGTCTCCTCGTCGAACTCGTTTCTTGATTTAAATTTCCTACTGTCTTTGTCTAGTCTAATAAAGGAGGTAGCGTTCTCATATATTTTCTTCAAAATCATAATATATGAGGTATCTATGCCTTGTCTTTCCAGTGCCCGAAACATTGCCTTATGTTGTATGGAGTCAAATGCCTTTTCATAATCCACAAATGCCAGGCATAATGGTGTTTTATATTCATTTGCTTTCTCCATTAGCTGTGATATTATGTGAAGGTGATCCGTAGTTGAGAATCCTGTCCTAAAGCCAGCTTGCTCTTTTGGTTGATTCTCATCAAGTATTCTTTCTAATCTGTTAGTAATGACCCTTGTGAACAACTTGTAGATGTGGGATAACAAGCTAATTGGTCTATAATTTCTAGTTTTTGATTTATCTCCTTTCTTGTGCAGCAAAACTATGATTGCACTATTCCACTCCTTAGGCATCACACCTTTTCTAATGCACTTTGTGAAGAGCCTTGCCAGTTTTTGTGTTATGTTTCTTCCTCCCAATTTTAACAACTCTACAGTAACTTCATCTTCCCCTGGGGCTTTCTGATTCTTCATTTTCTTCAACGCATGTTCTACCTCATCAGGAAGAATATCGGGTATGTCGTATGTGTTGCTAATTTGCGATCCATCTTCCCCACTGTTGGCATCATTCCCTTGCTCTTTGTATAATTCTCTATAGTAGTCTTCTGCTATTTGAATTATGCCTTCTCTGCTGTTTATAAGTACACCATCGCTATTCTTCAGTTTCAGTATCATTTGTCTTTCTGTATTACTGCTCATGGCTGCTGATTTAAATCCTTTGTTTTCCCTTAATGCTTGTTCTACTTTTCTTGTGTTAAATCTTCTCATGTCCTCTCTCAGTCTCTTTCTAATGGCTTTGCATAACTCAGTATACTCAATTTTCTCCCTGTCAGTGTTTTTCTTGCTCTTCATTTGTCGTCTTTGGTTCATCATGACAAGTGTTTCTTGACTAATTTTTTCTTCTTTGGATTTCTTTTTCCGTATAGGTTTCTTGGGCTTTATCACTTTCAGAAAGTTGTAATATTCCTCGTCGATATCTTGGTCCTGAGCAGTCTGCAGAAGCTCAAACTTGTTCTTAAGTTCCAGTACATACTACTTTTTCTCCTCTTCTGTTATCTCAAAAACCTTTGTATTATTTACTTGAGTCAGTTTTTTCCTTTCCTTTCCTACATCTATATCAAGCGTACATCTTACCATTCTGTGATCGCTCCCAACATTTACCTTATTCAGGACGGTAACATCATTCACGATATATCTTCTGTTAGTGAGGATAAAGTCAATTTCATTAGTTGTTAATCCATTTGGACTCTTCCATGTCCACTTTCTGTTCACCCTTTTCTTGAAAAAAGTGTTCATTACTGACAATCCTTGAGATTCTGCAAATTCCACAAGTCTTTCACCTCTTTCATTTCTTTCACCAATTCCAAAATTTCCTATAGTTCCCCTTTCTGTGCTGTTTTGTCTTTTTTGAACCTTAGCATTGAAGTCCCCCATAATAATAATATAGTGGGTTTTCTGCTCATCTAGAAGACTCTCAATTTCAGTGTACATTTCTTCAACCTCTTCATCATCATCATGGCTCGATGTTGGTGCATAAATCATTATAACCTTTAGCTTGTACCTCTTAGAAATCTTGACACCCTTGGTGATGTACTTTTGAATTTCAAAATGTTTTTTTTTTAAATCTTTATGGACTAGAAACCCAACTCCACCTTCACTCCTTTCACTGTTTCCATTGGTGTACAGCAGATTTCCACTTGATAAACTTATAAGTGATTCATTTCTTTTTCTTGTTTCAGCCAAACCGATGATATTCCAATTCACATTTTCTAATTCCTTTTCCAGCTCTAATGTCCTGTGTTTACCGATAAGCGATTTTATATTGTAAAAGGCCAAGTTCAGTTTCCGTGCATGGCAGCCTGGTCCTACCCAGAGATTCTTAGCAACCTCTGCTTCCACTCTGATCCTCTTACTGCCGTGAGAGGGGGAGTGAAAGCTGCTGGGAACTGAGGGCCATTTGTTTCGTCGTGCTGTCATATGCTGGAGGGTTTGATCTTTTCCTCTTCACATTGACCAGGCATCTTGAAGAGAACCACTCTACACATTCATTGCCATAAGTAACGTAACAGGGCTTACCATTGAGAAGGTGTGCATGAGTGGATTTTAGGGAGGGAGGCCAACTGGACTTCTCCTAAATCTTCTGTAATAATGGAAAGATATTGGATCCATCAGTGTTTTAGACTGAGTGTCTGATAACACAGAATACCTGTTCCCCTCTAAGCCCCTAAGTTGGCAACTAAGTGGTACATTACTTTAGGATTATTCTACACACAGCAAAATCTTCCATTTTTACAGTGTTAAATAAACCTCAACTACCATTTCTCAGCCCATTCAAGATAATTTATCTAAGTCTTGTTGAAGTAGTATACCCTGATTATTATCATCAGCAGACAGACATTGAATTTGAAATACCTACATCAATATCATTAATGAATTTTAGACATAGTTATGGGGCCCAGGACTGAACTGGTATGTAGCTTCATTGATACTTCGATAAATTATTTAGCTGTTCTAAAAAATGGCAGTTAAAATCAAAATTATGAACAATATGTGGTCTGATCAACTGATGATTAACAAACTAACACCTATTCCATGTGCAGAAATTGCTGGTAACTTCAAGAAACTATACTTGTTTACTATTACTTACATCCAATTTATTATTAAATAATTAAATAAACATAAAAGAGACAGTACAAAAATTATATCAAAATTGCCCTTCTCTGGATGAGAGGTCTGACTCACCCAAATAAATATAACAGTTTGGAATAATGCTATCCCAAAAGCAAATACTGATTTTTGTTATTATCCATCTATAAGATGGAAAATAACAAAAGAGAGAGTATTTTTTTTTTTTTTTTTTAGTGTGGGGGGGTTGGGGGTGGGGGGGAAACTCATGGTAACCACTTTATTTAAGGCAACAATTTAGTAGTTAGTAGTAACTTGTTGAGCAGTTACTAGCTATATCTGCATACAATATAAAAGTGATATTATACATTAATACAATACTAATTACCAATATATTACATTAATATAATTATATTATGCATAAACTACCAAAAGATGGCTATTTAAATATATAATGTTAATTTTATCACTAATTTTTAATATATTTTTACAATGCAAAGCTGGAAGGTACTGAGTACTTCATATATTTGCATAACTGTCTGGCCTACATAAGTGTGTAGGCATATATGATTGTATTGTTCTGATTACATTAAGATTTTTCATGTTCATTTATATTTTTGACTCATCATTAGAATTAGCATTAGTAGAGGCATATGATGCATGAAAGCAAGCTTATGCAGTATCAGACAAAAAAAAAAAAAAAAAAAGCACTCCCATTTCATCCCTCCGTTCATTCCAAATACCTGTCCAGCTCAGCCTTAAATTCATTTAGGCTATCAACTTCCACAACAAAGGATGGACGTCTGTTCCACCAACCAACTACCCACTGGCTAAGGGCAAACTTCTGCACATCTATCCTACATCTGTCTTTTCTCAATTTGAATTTATGCCCACTCAGATGATTATTCTGAGCAAGAGGAAGAATCCCATCAGCATTGAGCATGCTCAAACCATTCACGGCTTTATACACATCAATCAGATCACCTCGCAGGTGCCTAGTCTCCAGACACTAATTTGCAAAACTTAAGCCTTTCTTCGTAAGACCAACCCTCTGTTCCATTCACTAATCTTGTTGCCCTTCTCTGTACTCGTTCCAACAGCTCTACATCCTTAAAATGAGGCCTTCAGACCTGTATATAGTACTCAAGGTGTGGTCTGACCATTGTCTTATACAAGGGGATAATCACCTCCTTATTCCTGCTAGAAAAATTCCTGTATATCATTGACAAGACACCATGAGCTACTCTTGCAGACCGTCTGTACTGCTCAGAAAACTTCATGTCTGCTTTACCCCAGGTCCTTTTCGTTCTCTACCACTATTAGTGTAATACCACAGAGTTGATACGTTACTCTGGGGTTACTGCTTCCCATATGTAGTATTTTACATTTATCAATGTTAAATTTCATTTGCCACCTCTCAGCCCATCTGCTCAACTTTTCTAGATCCTGTTGCAGCAACATACTGTCATTAGTGTTTTAACAACCCTGCCAACCTTCGTATCGTCTGAAAACTTGGACATTAAGCTTGATATACCATCATCAATATCATTTATAAATACAGAAAACAACAATGGACCCAACACTGAACCCTGAGGGACTCCATTAATAACATTAGTCCATGATGAGCAGTGTCCATTGATTACCACTCTCTGTCTTCTCTCACTCAACTATCCCTTTATCTATAGCAGCAATTTGCCTCCAGTGCTACACTACTCCAATTTGTTTAGTAGTCTTCCATGTGCAACAGTATCAAAAGCCTTTCTAAGATCCAAATATATGATATCAGAGTTATTCCCTGCATCCGTTCCCTCGTGACCACATTATAGTATCCAATCAAATTGGTCAGGCAAGACTTTCCCTTAACAAAACCATGCTATGTTCAAGCTATAACTGAAGTCTTGTTTAGATGATCCTGCAGTGCTTCTTTAACCAGTGCCTCCATTAATTTTCTTGGAACAGAAGTTAAACTAACAGGTTTATAATTACTTGTGTTGCCCTTTGATCCTCCTTTGTGAATTGGGGTCACATTTGCACATCTCCAATCCATGGGTACCTCCCCTGAGCCCAAAGAAGCTCTGATAATTATGGCTAAGGGTTTGTTTACTTCCTTTGCTGTCTCCTTTAATATAACTGGATAGATCCCATCCACCCCAGGTGCCTTTTTTATGTTTATCTTCAACAATTTCTCCTACATTTTCCTCTCAGTTATTATAAAATCATCTAGCTCACTGCCAGAGTTTAACTCACCTCTGGCATTCCCCTCCCTGAATAACTCCTCATGTGTGAATGTCGATGCAAAATACTCATTTAGTTTGTTAGCCACCTGAGCAGGATCATCAACAGTTGAACCATCAATATTCAGTGGACCAATCTGATTCATCCCTTTCCTTCTAGAGTTTACATAGGTAAAGAACTCTTTGTTGTTTTTCTTTGCATCCTTTGCCAAGGATTTCTCATATCTGCCTTTGCCTGCCTAATCTGCTTTCTGACTTGGTTACAGACCAGCTTATATCTATCATAGGCTTCCATGTCACCCATTAATTTATATGTATCCCATGCATTTTTCTTCTCTGTCATATGTCTCATTAGTTCATCTGACATCCATTTAGGCCTAAACCTTGAACAGTATTTCTTAGTTGGTATGTAAAGCCTAGTAGCTTCCAAGATAAATTCTTTGAATGCTTCCCATTTTGAATTTGCTGTTGGTAACATCATCAGTTGGTCCCACTGTATAGAATTTAAATACTGTCTCAGACCACCGTAGTGCCAGTCGCCTTTACGAAAGCAAAAACCCTTCCCTTTACCCCTGATGGTAGTTACCTCTTTGAGTAAATCCCACTTCAGCACACTGTGATCACTGCCACCTAGTGGTTCCTTTATCTGCAGATTCTTAATGCATGAAGAATCACTACTGATAATCAGATCAAGAGTATTACTACTTCTAGTTGCCTCCCGATCATTGTTAGATTGTGTGCATAATGTGAAAATAACTCTATAGTTAATGCCTACACCCCAATTTTTTTCTTGGATACCACTGTAGGTATGCTATTTTTAAACATTTGTTACACACTTAAAGCTTTTAAGTACTTATATTTACTTTTTTGCATATTCACCATTGTTCATATATTTTCTCGACTGCCAAACCAGAGCCTGCAGATCCCATCCCAACCCGTTAAACGTTATTAGTCTCCAAGAGCCATTTTTTGATGATCAAAGTAACGTCATCATCATTGAAATGAAGTGCTCTCCATGAAAGCCATTCATGAGTCAGACAGATGGAAGTCTTATTCCACAAGGTCAGGACTGTATTGGGATGTTAGCAGAACGGTCCACTCAAACTCCCTTGTCAGAATGTTGCTGGTGTGGGGTCTGGTATTGTCATTCTAAAAGAGAGGTTTTTCCTTCTCTGGCCTTACTCTTTCAGTTCTCAGCTTCAGATTCTTCACTGTCTTCACATAGCAAGCAGAACTGATCATGTGCCCTATTCCTGGAAAAATGGAGCACATGATGTTTTCAGCAAATAGCTGCAGCTTGTATTGCACTCCAGAGACTGTCACTTTAACTCCAGTTCATAGTGGTGTATGAGATCTCATCTTCAGTGACGATGATGCTGTCAAGAAAATCGTAACCTAATTAGCATTCATGGAACCCACCTTCCACAAATTTTCTTTATCCCGTATTGTCCAGAATTATTTTCAATGCATTAAAGCCCATTCCGACTCTCTCACATATTCCCTGGGTCTTATTGCATCAGTCTTCATGAAACAGTTTATCCAATTTTATTTATTTTTATTTTTTATTTTTTTGTCATTGTTTAAGTTAACTTGGCATTAACTTCAAACCACTAACACCATCCCTGATGACTTCCTACTCTGGCTTCTCCTCTGGCTTAAAATCTCTTCACCCCATTCAGTCAAATTCATTTTTTGCCTCTACTGTTCTCCAAATGCTACTAAACATTTAGAACTTTTTTAGCTCTCTTTGAAACTTGACCATCTCCAAAGTAACTTTCTTAACAGGGAAGTAATGTTCATGTAAATTTTAATATTCACAATTTCAGCTGACTTCAATGTTCTAGCTTCATGGATCCAGCAAGAATAGATGCTGAGGCTTTTGATATTACTAGTGACCTCTCAATTTGTTTTTTTACCTAATATTAATATTATTAGTGGTAAATGATGCAAGAAAGCAGGCTTATAAAACATCAGCAAAAAAAAAACCAAAAAAAACTTACCACATCACCCTTCCCATTTAATAATTTATCTAGTTCTTTGAATTTATTCAGACTCACACTTCCACAACAACAGATGGAAGTTTGTTCCAACAATCAACCACCTGCTGGCTGAAGGCAACTTCTGTACATCTATCTTGCAACCATCCTTTCTCAATTTGAATTTTGTCCCCCCCCATGTCTGAGCAAGAAAAAGAATGCCATCAGCATTGAGTTCTAGTTTCATGGATTTGCTCAATCCATTCAAAACCTAAGCCACCTCAATCAGATCATCTTGTAGATGACTAGTCTCCAGATGTTGCAATTTGCAGAACCGAATCCTTCTTAGTAGACCATCCTTTTGATCCCTTAAGGCCAGTCTACACAGTTCGGCAATTGGAAAACGAGACTTATGCTATAAAATAATAATAATCAATGTATGAGTAAATTAACCTTCATTTATTCAAAGTAACTTCCTCCCACGTCCATGCACTACATGCAGCAATCACAAAGCGACTGGAATGACTGGTGGAAAGCCATGACTGGTATATTGTTCAGTGTTCTTGTCACAGCTCTTTGAATGGTGTCGACGTCCTGAATATAACAGCCTTTCGGTGGTGCCTTGAGCTTCAGGAAAAAAAAGAAGTCAAGTGGAACTAAGTCTGTGAATACGGTGAGTGCAACAGTACGCAGACCTTTTTCTTAGCCAAAACTTCCCAAATGATGAGAACTTTGTGGCTTGGTGTGACCTGCCATCTTCTTCATACTGAGGCTACGTGCGATGGATTCTCTGCAACAAATGTTTCAAAACATCCAGATAGGTGGCAGTAACACTTTGGCCTTTGGACATGAACTCTTTGTGCACAATTCCTTTGCTATCAAAGGAAATGATGTGCGTGGTTTTGATTTTTGACCTTTCTTAGCTTCCAGGGAATTTGCCAACTTCTACTCTGCACTTTGTCACTTCATTGTAGGGTCGTACTGAAACACTATGGGTTTGCTTTCAGTGGCCTCAGTGAGTTCTCTGCAGTGTTCAACTCGTGTCTGTTGTTGATTGGATACCACAAACCATGTACAGATCTTTGTTTATCTCAAATTGTGGGTTATTATCCGTCAAATGGTTTCCAGATCACTCAGCGCGACGCCTCCGTAGCCAGGTGGGAAGGAGCAGCAGTGCGTAGCACACGCTTCTTGATTAGACCGGGGTTCGATCCCATCACCACCAAATACGGAGGATGCGATAAGGTCAGGGAATGACCACTGCATATTCCCTGAGCAATATGGCCTTAGTTGCTAATGCTCCTAAAAACCAAATAACAAACAAACAACAACACTCAGCGCATTGCAAATTGGTAATGATTTCCAATACCTTTTCAGACGACTATCATTCAAACTGTTTTTATTATTATTGATTGTCTTCCAGTGATTTTTTTCCATGGGCGAACATATGTGCAGGAGACACAAAATTCTCTTCAGCAATGCTTCATTGTTTGAAATGTTTCTGTAGCACTTTTCCCAGTTGAACACAAAACTTGATGTTTGCTCTTTGTTCCTCCACAACACAGGAGAGACGAGCAGTTTAGCTTGCACCACATTCTGAATGAAGCCAAGGTCAGTGGAAATAGCAACTTCCACTGACCTTGGCTTCATTTCAAAATGGAACAATCACTCTTTCATATCATTTACTTTTAGTAGATGGAAACACCAGCATTCATCTCATAACATCAGCCTCATTTTCCAATTGCCACAGTGTGTATTAGGATATCAGAAATCCTCACCACACACCTGACACCCTTAATCTTTTCCTCACCAACCTTCAAAGTACACAAGTACACAATTATCGTTAGTGGTCCTCTAGATACCACAGGTCGTGATTTGGTTGATGCATCTCCAATGAAGCTTCTCTCCCCATAGCCATCTCAGCCTTTTATTATTTGGCATTACAAGAGTGCAAAATGAGGGTGATCTGCCTAATTTCTATTCCTCTTTTCATTGATCTTCTGTTTGCTCAGATTGTTTCAGTGAAGTTAACCTTTATGGATAAAATTATTTATTCCTCGTTTCATCCTAAATTCTCATTGGCTGTTTAACCTTACTTTTCTAATAAATATGTTAAGGCTGTTCAAAATAAGTTATCATATTATAATTGACTTGTTTCCAAATCTCCAGTTTTATTTTCTTCCTACATTAAAGCTCGCAACAGTTGTAAAAAATTTACTAATAAATCCAAATTAGTATTAGTAGGCTAAGATTAAAAAACTAGCTAATTGTCCAAATGGTAGTTGAGCCTTCTCATCTCGGGCCAATAGCTTTGCTATAGGGCTGCATCATCTGCTATTCCTCTTACCACAACAGACACTTTTTGTCATTTCCTTCCATGGTTTACCAACAGAAGAAAATTAGAAGCACATAATTTGAGAGCAAATGGCAGACTATTATCAGGACCTGGAGACTTCTTGGGATCAAGACTGATCCCAAGAAGTCTCCAGGTCTTGATAGCAGTCTGCCATTTGCTTTCAAATTATGTGCTCCAGATCTTGCTCCTGTTTTGTCACCTTTTTACACTCTCTTAATCATCTGTTGTTTTTCCCTCTACATGAAAAATTTTCCATATCAAGCAAAATCCCTAAAAAGGGTATCAGATCTCTCCTTCCCAGTTATCCATCCATTTGATCTCTCCATTTGCACTTACCTCTACTTTTACCAAAGTAATGGAGAAATTCATACAACCAACTCTTATACTACCTTGAAACTTTTCATCATTAAAAATGAAAGAATCAAAACTGAAAAATCTGAACCGGTGATCATTTAAAAGTCGGTTTAGATTCTTTCAATGTCATTCCACCAGTGATATCTTGAAATATGTTAGTCATCTTTGGACAAATTCATTGGAAAGTTTTGGTGAAACCCAAGCAGTTTCTCTGAATCTTTCTTTGGCTTTTGATCATCATGTTTGGTATGAAAGTCTTTTAAACAAGCTGTGGTTTTCCCTCTGTTGTTTTAATATATGTTACTAGTTTTCTCTCTCTAGCCATTCACTGTGGGTGATGGTAGATATCTTTGTCTTTTATCTTCTGAACTGATGCTGTCCTTCTCCAAGGAAAATCCTGTGTGTAGTTTTGCTGATGATTGCACACTATTGCCTTTCAGCTTGAGAAACCTTGTTGTATACTAAAAGCTTAACCTTCTTGGTTATCTGCCACCAATTCCTTAAATGGCAGTACACTCAGTGATCACTGAATTATGATGACCCTATCTGTTATGGATTGTGCTGCCTTGACTCTCAGTATAAAATGCTGAACAGATTTGTATGCTGGAGCAGTGGCAATTTGCTTCTGGTTGTGCAAGTCAAAGTGATAAGGTAAGCAGTTATGGGACATAGTAAAGATATCATGGAGTTTCAAAAGGGTATAATCGTGGGACTTGTGCTTTGGGTGCTTCCATATTGGAAATGGCATATCTTGTCAATTGCTCACACCCCAGTGTGGTTAAAATGTACAAAGAATGGTGTGGAATGGATTAAACCACCTCCCGCCGTCAGAACTGTAAAGAATTACACAAGGTGGATGTTCATGGTGAGCGAAGGGTGCAGTGCATTGTATGTGCTGAATGTCACATCACTGTGCGACAGTTGACATCGCAACACAGTATGGGGAATACAAGAAAAATATCCCAAATAATGATGTGCCACACACTCAGACATACAGGGTTTCAGAGCAGATGACCTAAGAGACACCCTCTCTCCGCTGAACATCATTAACGGCAAATGCTGTGATGTCAACAACATGCTGGTTGGACACTGGAGGACTAGAAACCAGTGTGCTTGTCAGATGAGTCCAAATACCTAGTGCAAAATTCTAATGGATCACTTAATATGGAGCATATTTTGCTGGCAAGAACTAGGACCCTTGGTGTGTATTGACCAGCGTTGCCCTGGTGAGGTCTACTGACAGCCCTTAGGAGACCATGTGCACCCTGCCATTTTGAATTTTTTCCCAGGCAGAAATGGGATCTTCCAAGACAGTAATGTGCCATGTCATTAGGCCTGCACTGTGCATGATGGTTTGAGGAAAACAGTGAAGATATCACTTATCTTGATTGGCCTCCAAATTTGTTCGACATCAATCCAATTGAACACCTGTGTGATGTTTTTGAATGGGAATTGAGGCATATGGACAAACAATTGTCATCTATTCTGACATTATGGAAAGCCTTGCGGTCAGCATGGCTGCAGATTCTTACGAATGCCTTCATTTATCTAGTGGAGTCAGTGCTTAGGCAAATTTCAGCTGTTATCCGTGCAAATGGTGGTCTAACACGGTATTAGGTAGATGGACATAATTCAGTGATCACTGAGTGTATATTCAGATAATCCTTCCTTGTGATGAAGAAAACTTAGTTAACTTCACTCCTTCTAAAATCCAGTCCTGTCTTATTTCTTACAAAAAAAAAACATACAGACGATGAAGTTTCTCGACTAACACATTCTTACGTAAAATCTCCAGACCATAAAGCACTGGATACAACTAAAACAGGCCTACAGAAACCTACACCTGCAAAAAAAAAAAAAAAAAGTCTGAAAAGTGAGTCTAACAATCTTCCCATTCCTTTAGTAGTTTTTAACCAGTTTGACTCAGCTGATACTCCATGTCTAGTAGAAAACAAGACAATTAATAGCCACGAGTGCAGTAATAAGAAACCTATCCATATAAAATCGGAATCTCAGTTATCGCAAGATCTGTAAATATATTTTACACTGGAGAACCTTCTTTCCGAAGAATTCAGGACAACGTGAACAGAAAAAGTGACGATGATAGCGAAGTTTTCTATCCTAAGGATAGAAATGATAAAGTAGAAAACAGAGAAGGAAACAATTCAAAAGTAGTAGACAAGTTGAAAAGCGCTGATGACAAAGGTGAAGAAGAGGAAGGTAATTTCAACAGATTTTCAATAATGCGAAAGACAACCAGACGTACGCGGCAATGGCAGAAGCATCCAGATAGCTCTCAAGCTGGTACTGAAACAGAGAACAGAACAATGGAAAATGGTTTCGAGAACAGGCAAGCAAAGCAGTTAATTGGCGATCAAAACGTTTCCGTGAAGAATTCTGATGACAAAAATAGTCTTGCTTCAATTTTCATCTTTAGTAACACTCAGATTTATTGACAGGATCTCGTTCTTTACTGTGATAACCCTGACTTCAAAACTTTCTTGGCATAAGCATATCACAAAACTACTTGGGTACTATCAGTTCCATCATATGCTGTGGTGAAAAAATAGGCAGCAGTATTCAAATGGAGTGGTGTAAGCATCGATGATGGTCCTTGTGCTGGGCTACCAACAACAACAACAACATCTAATTGGCATTTACTAAAATATCAATTACTAATTGCCAAGAAAACATTGTTTTAAAATATGTTGATGGTAGGCCAGTGATTATCACTCTACAAAATAATGCAGGCTATAAGCATCCCATAGGAACAGATGCAAAATATTCTGACAGAGGAAATTGGCTTTATCAAAGTTTTCTGCAAGGTGGGTCCCATGGCTCCTGATACCTGATCAGAAATGTGATCAGTGCAAGGTAAGACTTCCTCAGAATTGATAGCACATTACAAAGCAGATCCAAAAAAAATTTTGGCAAGCTTGAATCCATCACTGTTAGTCTGAGTCAAAGCAACAATCTAAACTTTGGAAGTGGTGAACTCAAAGTTCACCACTTCCAAAGAAAGCAAAAACAAGTTTTTGAGAAGGGATTCCAAAGAAATAATAATGGTGGATTAAATTCTAACAGGTCAAACCATAAGAGAAGTATAGTCTTCTGACTTGTTACAAGTCTAAAAGAAAAGGAATGCTGACCAAAGGTGTCTTGTTTCATCATGATATTGCACTCGCTCATACATCAGCAATTGCGGTGGCTGAACTTGCAATTATGGAGGCATTTGGTGAATAAGGCTGATTCTGCTGCACTCCCTCTTATTTGTGAGGTAGGCCTCCTTTGGTTTAATTTTGTTTCCCAAGCTCCACTAGACAACAGTTCAAAACAAATGAAAAAGTTATATCAGCAGTGGAAACGTGTTTTTTTTAATTTATTATTATTCTTTTCCCCCAGTTCTTGATGAATTATTTTACAGCATCCCTGCATTGTATCACCCCTAGAACAAGAGTTTGTAGCTCCAAGGAGATTATATTAAAAATTAATATATACTCATTGATGTGAGTACACTGCTTCATGGTGAGGCTATGAAATTTTTTACACTCCTCCATGCTCTTTCTTTTGGCATTTAATAAAATATCAATTATTAGATACTTTGACAAGATTGTTTAAGAATATATGCAAAGTCTAAATGGTAATAGCCATTTGATGAATCTCTCATTTTAGCTATGTCGTAATTCCTTTTAATAGTTCATACTCTATCATCCTTCTGTTTTTAGCTGTGGGCAGCATTTTCTGGCCACTCTTGGTCAGAAATATATCACATTTATAGCTGCTGTTTGTCTACCATTTTTTTTGGCAAACAAGGAAATTATTTTATTTGAAACCTGTCCATACACATTCCCAATCTTGTTTCCAAATTTTTCAAGGATTAGTCAGTTATGAACAAATTATAAACATATGATAAGACATCCCACTTTGTAAATCTCCTGCTTACCCACCTAATAGTATGGAAATGAGTATGCAGGTTGTTTAGAAATTTCCTCATTAGAAGTTATTTTGGTTTTTTTTTTTTTTTTTTTTTTAAGAGCATTAGCAACTAAGGCCATATTGCTCCGGGATATGCGCTGGTCATTCCCTGACCTTTCCGCATCCTCCGTATTTGGTGGTGACGGGCTCGAACCCCGGTCTAATCAAGAAGCGTGCGCTATGCACTGCTGCTCCTTCCCACCTGGCTATGGAGGCACCTCTCATTAGAAGCATATAAGCATGGTGATGTATGAATATTTCTTGATTCCACCCCACCACTGCATAATTGTTCATTTATTCATTATGACAGTATTTGTTTAAATATTTCAATTTATATTATCAACACATTAAAATAGAAAATGCTAATTTTCCATTTTAATGTATTGATAATATATTCTCCCTTAAGAATTTCTTTAGAAATTCAACATTTAAGTTCACTTTGACAGGATTTGAGTAGCCAAGAACAAAGAACACAGAAAAGAACCAAGCAAACAATGGACCTTGAATTTTCAGTATTTGTGGCATATTTGGCAAGTACTGAAAAATGCCAATTTGTTTCTAAAGAATATATGATAATATAAATGTATGAGTATAGAAATTAATTTCAAATTGCATTGTGTAATAAATAAATTTATTTTTTAACACCTAATATACAGTAATTATTTCAAGCTCATAAAATAAAATTAACTTTCACTGTTAGACTGCACTTTGCTATACACAAAGTGCTGTCTAACAGCATATTCTTACACAGAGCAATAAAATTCCTCAGAATTTTAACCTTGACTGAGAAAATCATTTCAGCCTTATAAATATAATAAATCTAGTTTACACATTAAATGTATAATAATCTAAGTACAGTTGAACCTCCCAAATCCAGCAGTTTAAAATTATCCAGCAAAGCAATTTGCTGGATAATTCTGTCATGTGAAATGTTTTGCTTTTCTCCTTCCATAACATACCATACATAGTATAGTATATTTTGGAATAGAAAATAATTTTACTCTTACTGTACTGTGTACAGTAAGTAATATGTATTTACTGTGCTTTTCCATTTACTGCGTATTATCTTTTTCTTGAATAAAAAAAGGCTACACTTGTTCAGTGTTATGTATAACAAGTTGTACAGAAATGCAATATTTCTTGTGGTGTTTTCATATGATTACAAATGAGCACTCAATACTTTGGGTAGTTCTGGTGGAGCTGGAACATTCCAGATCCAACAAGGATCAGGTCCAGAGGTCACCAGATTTGAGAGGTTTAATTGTATTTATATCTAAACTATATCTGAAAAGTCTGAATCAGATTGTACATTTATAACATACTTAGTGAAATTATAATAATTATTATTATAAATATAGTCAATAAATATGGCTATATTTATTTGATATAGTCATGTTTTTTGCAGAAATAATTATAAATTTAATTATAATTTAATTTCATTATAAATAATTATAAACAGATTTAAATAATGAGTTTTATTAAATTATACTAAAATGTTGTTTAAGTATTTTATTTTATTTTTTTTGTGAAAAACTGTATGGCTGATTTTTAAATTATCTTAAAAATAATTTTAAATTACCATATCCTTCTTCATTAATTTCTAAATCAGTAATTAAAATGACTGCACTTAAATAATTTAAATTATTATCATTATTTTAGGGTGTTAGGGATAGACATAGTTTGAATATGTCTCCAGAAGAAGGCCTTCATCGAGCTGTAACTACTGTAGAGGATATTGACCATTTTGGACATCTAATATATGAAGCTATGAATGAGGTATTTTTATTGAACCAAGTGTGATGTAGATAAAACAGTATATTCTTCGGAATGGCAGCTACTATTAGAGTCTTCTTTTTTTTTTTTTTGTTTCTGCATGAAGTTTTTTTTTGCAGTTTATTAACCCATCATAGTTAGCATGAGAATGAATTCTGTCAGAGGAAAAAATTGCCATATATTCTGGTCTGTGCCAGGCTGAGTTCTTGGGGAGTCATAAGAGCAACAGAACTTCATGGGTTCCTAATTCAACTCTTTCTGCCTTTATAATATGTAAAAATGCTTGTAAATACATCCACAACACAGCATGCTTAAAGTCTTATGTAAAAATCCTTTACCTTGCAAAGATTTAGGCAAATGCTAGGATTTATGGTTGGTTGGGATTTTTTGTAAAAGCATTAAGAAAAATGTAAATCATGATGATTTATCAAAGAGGTAATGAACCCACACTTAAACTTAATAATAAAAATTAATGCAATTTAAAGGCTGTAATTTATGTAATGAAATGATATGATGATAAGACTGTTTGCCTGAAAATGTATATTATAATTGCTCAGAGCATTTTAAAATTTATAAATGCTAACAAATTGTAAGATGTGTTACCAATAAATTTATAGCCACTTTTGCAGTTATGCTAATAGTCCATATAACTGTAGAAGTTGGGGAAGTTTAAAGCAAAAAGTTAAAACAAAAATATAAATTTTTTTGTATGGACATGTTTTTATTTAGTATCAAAATTTTTTACAGAGTATCCTTTTCCGTGATTTTAAATCAGAAAATTATTCATCAAACCAGTAAAATCTAAGTTTGTAACCACATCATTTTCAGCTAATAATTGTGCTAGTGAATTCAATCTTGCCTGTGCCATTAAAGATCACAAGTATGTTTTGATAAGCTTTTGTTTAACTAAACTTTTTCTCCCACATACTACAGTTATTTGAAATTTTAACATAAATATATCCCTATAAAACAAAAATATTTCTTAAATTTTTGTTTTAGTGTTTATTGCTGTTTTAATGTAATACGATGAAACGTAATGTACAATTTATATAAATTTTATAGCATTTTTTGTTATTTGTATTAGTTTTAGACATATAATTCAAGGAAGCCCTAAGGTTTTGTTGTATCAGCCAAAAAATAATAATAAAAGTGAAATAAAAACTAATGAAAAAGATAACATATAAAAATAAAGAAAAGAAAATGAACTGCCTGTTTCCCTCTTTGTGTAGGTAATTTTGCAGCCGACTTTTGAATCTACCCAAGCTCTCAGCCTTAACTACTCACAGTAGTAACTTATTTGGACAATTAATCCAGTCTGAACCTCTTTCCTCTGGTCTCCAGTTCATTAAAATAGAAAAAATTTCATCTTGATTTCTATCCTCTCTCAGACATTTTATAGACCTCAGTCAGGTCTCCTCTAAGGTGACTGGATGCCAAGCTCTTGTTGCTCACATAGTCAAAATGTTTACTCATACAAGTGCTCTTTTGAAGATCTCACCAAGTGGATTGCCCATTTTTGGACTCTTCAAGAAGATCAATGTCTTTTTCTAGGTGAAGCATCCATACTTGGACAGAGTATTTCAAGTGCAGCCTTATGATTATCTTATATAGTGGGATTATGACCTCTCCATTTTGCTTGATAAATCATTGATAGGATGCCATGGACCTTCCTTGCTCTGTATAACTCCCTGTATACTCCCTGTATAACTCCCAAATCCTTTTCTTCCTCTGCTCTTTTTTAATTCAACCCTACCAAATGTGAATGCATCCACCACACAGCATGCTTATTTTGGGGTTGTTGCTCCCTTAGTGTAATGCCTTGCATTTTTCTGCATTAAAACATAGCTGCCACATTTCGGACTGTCCTTGAAGCCTATCCAAGTCATCCTGAAGTAGCACTGCTTGGTGCTAATCATTAACCACTCTTCCAATCTTCACATCTGCAAATTTCACACCCTCTATCCATTTATGCATTAATGAAAACAGAGACAACCCATGGTCTCTTATAGGTTGTCTCTGGTCCCAGAAACAATTGTTTATAGAGAAAAAAATTTTCAGTATAGTATTAAGAAGGCAACAAGGAATGGCTTTGTTGCATAATCAAAGCCTCCTATGTATACATATATCATCAATAAGAGTGATGTCATATTGTCACCTGTGCCTATAGATTTTGGTTTTGAAATGTCACAGTGTAAATGTTTTAAAGAAAGTACAGAAATAATTGAATTAAAATGTAGACATTGACTCTGAATATAGATTTTACTGTATTACGCCACTATGTGAGATTTGAAAAATGACTATAAAAAAATTGGCTTATATGGTGAATATAAGATTAAGCATGAATTTTCATCATGAAAAATAGATCGTATTGTACACTGGAATATATGGTATATATATATCATATTAAATAAAAAATTTTCCTGCCCTCTTGTACTCTTCGGTGCCTTTCAAGACGATTGTAATGCACAGGTTAATATCACTAAATTTCATTAAAGTTCAGCAATTGTAAGAAAGCCATGGTCAAAATTCCAGTGAGTGGAGCCAAACCCCAGACCTTTGCTCATGGGACATTTTTAGAATACACTTAGCTACTTTCTACAGTGGCAGGAACTACATGCAGAGATGAAGAGGACAGTGTCACAGAAGTTTGATTTTTTTATGATGGTAAAACACAAAATTTTATTTTGCAGCAGAGTTTAATTTTCCTTTTGATTCTTATTAAAGAAGTTGGTTGTTGATTATTTTATTTAATTGTTTCTAAGTACCATTTTAGGAAAATGTAACTTCGGCGACTTCCAACAGTTATTTATAAAGTTGTTGTTATATTAACACGTTCCCGCTGGGGCGTTTATTTAACATGAAGCTTAAGAGACAGATAGACTCACAATTTTTATTTCCCAAATGACGACTCTGTTTTTTTCATAATTCGGTTCATTTAAGTGACAAATAACACAATATGTGCAAAAAAAACGGGTCATTTGTTTTTCATGAAAATTTGATAGGACCCACCGGTGGTTCACCTCGCCCTGTGGTGCTTTGTCAATGAATGGGGATAAGTGCCGGTGAGTCGCCAATGCACACACTTGAACTACTTCCTGGTGCCATCATGAGCATCGTTTTCTAATTTGTTCATACTCTGTGAGACTGACAATAGTGGCGCCTCCGTAGCCAGGTGGGAAGGAGCAGCAGTGCGTAGCACACGCTTCTTGATTAGACCGGGGTTCGAGCCCGTCACCACCAAATACGGAGGATGCGGAAAGGTCAAGGATTGACCACCGCATATCCCGGAGCAATATGGCCTTAGTTGCTAATGCTCCTAAAAACCAAACAACAAAACAACAAAACAACTGACAATAGTTATTGTCTCCATAATGACTTCATTTCAAATACGTGCACATGTGGAGAACATTTTTGTTTACCCTCCCTATAATCTAGAGATTGAGGTAAACTTTTTAGATATTTCGAATTTTCGTTTATCATTTTTCGTATTTATAGATACCTATTTCTAAAAAGTTTTGAAATGAATTCCTCCTCTTTTTACGGAACAAGCTAAAAATGAATGTTTGATGAATAGAAGTGATAGTGATGATTCAGATGTACCTCTTTTGAAAGAAAAAGGTGCCCTAAAACATAACGGAAATCGTACAGGGACATTGAGAACAGAATTGGACTTGCAGATAAAAGAGAAGCCACAATATTTCTTTAGTGATGAATCCGACGACGGGTCACAATTAGATGATTTAGATATACATTCCAATTACAGTGATGGTGATGATAAGATCCAAACCTCAGAAGAATCTGAAGAAAGTGATGAATATCATGAAAGCATGTTGAAAATAATGACCCAAATTCTCAAGTAATCTCCAATGCATCTAAGTCTGAAAGTGTTATTTGGCAAGAGGTAAGAAAAACTAAAATTTCAATTAATGAATATAATAAAGATGCTGAAATCCTTGTTGATGTTGATTTGAACCAACCTTACCACATATACAAACTGTTTCTAACTGACGTTTCTAAATGATGGTGACTGAAACCAACAGATATGCACAGTACTGTTTGTCATTAGCAGCTAGTAATATACAAACACCAAAAAGAAGAAAGCTGATTGGAGACCAATCACTGAACCGGAAGTGGAAAAATTTCTTGGAATATTATTGATAATGGGGATTGTTCATGTCCCAGATATAAGATTACACTGGTCAAAAAAAGATTTATACTCGAATAATCTCATTAGGAAATTTATGAGTAGAGATCGTTTCCTAGATCTGCTGAAATATTGGCATTTCTCTGACAATGAAACTGCCAATGGACAAGACCATCTCAACAAAATCAGAATTTTATTAGATAAAGCCAATAGGAATTTTCAAAGCATGTTAAAGCCAGGAAAAAACATGGTCATTGATGAAAGTTTGATCCCTTGGCATGGAAAGCTACTCTTTCGCCAGTATATCCCTAACAAATCTCATAAATATGGGATCAAATTTTATAAATTATGTTTGCCTGAGGGATCTCGTGAAATCTCTATTTGTACCGGACAGGGTGATTCAGTGGAAGGTAAAGGACATTCCCATGCTGTCTCAATGAGTTATTAGAAAAGAAAACCTTTCTCTGTGGGAACCTAAGAAGCAATTGAAAAGGAATACCAAGGAATATTACAGGGGAAAAAATGAAACGGGGAGACATAATCACTCTTGAGAATAACAAAGGAGTGAAAATCATGAAGTGGATCGATAAAAGACCAGTAATGATGCTAATAACATGCAAAACTCATCAGTGTAAAATTATTGAGACAGGAAAGAAAAATAGAAAGGGAGGAAAAATCAAGAAACACAATGTTATTATCAACTACAATCAAGCAAAGAAGGGAGTGGATGTATCTGACCAAATGGCGTCATATTATAGTAGCCTGTGTAAAACCGTAAAATGGTATAAAAAAGCTGCAATGGAGATCATCTTTGGTACCGTGCTAGTCAATGCGTGGGTAAATTTGGGACTAATAATCATCTATCCATCCTTGAATTCCGAGAAAGTATAATATACAGTTTATTGAATAGCGAGACTACTACAAAAGTAACAAAGGCACCTGGCAGAATTCATACTTTTTGTAAAATGGAAGGTCAAGCAAGGAAAGTTAGGAAACCTTGCAGGGAATGTTACAAGAAAATTTCTGAAAAAGAAGGAAAGAAAGAAGCAGACCAGAAGACAAAAAAAGTTAAAACATTTTGTCAAGATTGTGAAAATCAACCCGCTTTGTGTATAGACTGCTTCAACATAATTCACTGTAAACAAAAATAATTATATTCGAAATAAAAACTGTCAACTATTGGTTCCTTTTTCTATTCCAACTACTATGATTTTATATACCCCACAGAAACCTCAATAAATAAAAAATATTGATCCTGGGCTGACACTTGGTAGGTAAATATATATGGAGGACTGGTGAATCCAATAAAATGCTTAAACACCAGGCGCTTAATGTCAAAACTGAATATAAGACTCGTAGCACAACGAGACACCCATGGGTCGCAACATCTGATGATAATTAGCCGCAGCGACCCACCGGTGGGTCACCCCAGCATGAATGAGTTAATAACCAGAAGAAAAATTCACATGCAGCAGGGATTAATAGCAATAAATTTATTGCTACTAACCTGTGCATTAGAATAAGCTTCTAAAAGGCATATGTGAAAATCAATGTTTTGAACTCTTTATACTATTAAAAACACTACCTTTTTAATGGTAGACCCAAAAATGAAAGGTTATTGCAATATATACTACTACTCTAGTTATATGTGCAGACTAAGAAAACAGAAGGTACTTGTTAACATTGGACTTGAGTATCTGTAGTTTGTAATTTTTAGGATATATATATATATATAAGAAGGAAGGTTTGTGGAAGGTTGAAGAAGTTCTGTTATGGAATAGAATGGGAATTCTGTTCCAAAGAATGAGCATAGAAGGGAAATATAAAGGAGAATAATTGATCTTGGGCTGTGAATAGATGTCAACCAGCTCATGCATATGTTTCAAAGAAGAGGTGCTATTAGATATGGTTATTTAGAAGAATATTGCCCATGGAAATATCTGTAGCAAATGCATGCAGCACAATCTGGGCAGTGGAGTGAATTTGTAAAACACAAATTAACAATATTAACTTTCTCTGCTAATATGTATAAAATAAGCTTCTTTAACTGAAACTGCCACATTGATTATGAAAATCATATGCAAAAAGTTGAAGCAATCATATGCAAAATAAATTTGATGAGCATGAAGTGCTAGACAAGACATCAAAAGCAGATATTGTTGGGATATCAGAGACATGGTTTCACACAGACATAAACAGTGCAGAATTGGAATTTGGGGAGTACAATGAGTACAGAAAGGATAGACAAGACAGGACAGGAAGGGAGGAGGGGTTATGCTGTTAGTTAAGAAACACACAAAATCTAAGGAAGTGCATCCAATTGATGTTGGTGGACAATGCAATATTGAGTCTGTTTGGTGTGACATAAGCACTGGGAAAGGAAAAATGAGAGTAGGTGTGTGTTATAGGCCTAATGAATCTGATGAGTATAATGAGCAATTGGCAGAGAAATAGAGTGGGCCAGTAAATCAGTGTGTCTTATGATGGGAGATTTTAATTTCCCGGATATTGACTGGAATTTGTGGGTTGGTCACTCGCACACTAGCAAGGCTTTTGTGGATTTATTGGATGATTGTTTTATACAGCAGCATGTTCCGGAGGCAACTAGAGGGAGTAATACTCTTGATCTGATTATCAGTAGTGATTCTTCATGCATTAAGAATCTGCATATAAAGGAACTACTAGGTAGCAGTGATCACAGTGTGCTGAAGTGGGATTTACTCAAAGAGGTAACTACCGTCAGGGGTAAAGGGAAGGTTTTTGCTTTTGTAAAGGAGATTACAGTGGTCTGACACAGTATTTAAATTCTATATGGTGGAACCAACTGATGATGTTACCAACAGCAAATTCAAAATGGGAAGCATTCAAAGAATTAATCTTGCAAGCTACTAGGCTTTTCATAAATATTTCAGCAAAGAAATATTGCTCAAGATTTAGGCCTAAATGGATGTCAGATGAGCTAATTCGACATGTAACAGAGAAGAAAAATGCATGGGATACATATAAATTAACATGTGACACAGAAGCCTAGGATAGATATAAGCTGGTCTGTAACCAAGTTACAAAGGAGGTTAGGCAGGCGAAGGCAGATTAAGAGAAATCTTTGGCAAAGGATGCAAAGAAATCAGCAAAGAGTTCTTTACTTATGTAAACTCGAGAAGGAAGGGAATGAATCAGATTGGACCACTTGATATCGATGGTTCAACTGTTGATGATCCTGCTCAAGGAGCTAACAAACTGAATGAATATTTTGCATCGGCATTCACATATGAGGAGTTATTCAGGGGGGGGGGAATGCCAGAGGTGTATTCAACTCTGGCAGTAAGCTAGATAATCTTGTAATAACTGAGAGTAAAGTGGAGGAGAAATTGTTGAAGATAAACACAAGAAAGGCACCTGGAGTGGATGGAATCTATCCAATTATATTAAAGGAGGCGGCAAAGGAAGTAAGCAAACCTTTAGCCATAATTATGAGAGCTTCCGTGGACTCAGGGGAGGTAGCCATGGACTGGAGATGTGCGAATGTGACCCCAATCCACAAAGGAGGATCAAAGGGAGACACAGGTAATTACTGACCTGTTAGTTTAACTTTTGTTCCAGGGAAATGAATGGAGGCACTGGTTAAAGAAGCATTGCAGGATCATCTAGACAAGACTTCAGTTTTAGCTCGGACACAGCATGGGTGTGTTAGTGGACTAATGTTATTAGTGGAGTCCCCCAGGGTTCAGTGTTGGATCCATTGTTGTTTTCTGCATTCATTAATGATATTGATGATGGTATATCAGGCTTAATGTCCAAGTTTGCAGACGATATGAATGTCGGCAGGGTTGTTAATGACACTAACGACAGTAAGCTGCAGCAACAGGATCTAGAAAAGTTGAGCACATGGGCACAAGTTTAACATTTACAAATGTAAAGTACTACATATGGGAAGCAGTAATCCCAGAGTAACGTATCAACTCAGTGGTACCACACTGACAGTGGTAGAGAATGAAAAGGACCTGGGGTTAATTGTGCAGGGAGATATGAAGTTTTCTGAGCTGTGCCCACAGTCTGCAAGAGTAGCTCATGGTGTCTTGTCAATGATACACAGGAATGTTTCTAGCAGGGATAAGGAGGAGATTATCCCCTTGTATAAGGCAATGGTCCGGCCACACCATGAGTACTGTATACAGGTCTGGAGGCCTCATTTTAAGAAGGATGTAGAGCTGTTGGAATGAGTACAGAGAAGGGCAACAAGATTAGTGAATGGAACAAAGGGTTGCTCTTAAGGAGAAAGGCTTAAGTTTTGCAAATTACAGTGTCTGGAGACTAGGCACCTGCGAGGTGATCTGATTGAGGTGTATAAAGCCTTGAATGTTTGAGCATGCTCAGTGCTGATGGGATTCTTCCTCTCACTCAGAATAATCGTCTGAGAGGACATAAATTCAAACTGAGGAAAGACAGTTGTAGGCTAGATGTGCGGAAGTTTGGCTTTAGCCAGCGGGTGGTTGATTTTTGGAACAAACTTCCATCTGTCATTGTAGAAGTTGATAGCGTAAATAGATTCAAGGCAGACCTTGATAAACATTTGGAGCGAGTGGATGGGTGAAATAAGGTTTTTTTTTTTTTTTTTGGTTTTTTTTTTTCACTGATGCTATATAAGCTTGCTTTCTTGCATCATGTGACTTTGCTAATGCTAATGCTAATTTGGATCTTAGAAAGGCTTTTGATACTGTTGCACATGGAAGACTGCTGCACAAATTGTAGCAGTGTGGCATTGGAGGAAAATTGCTGCTATGGATAAAGGGGTGGTTGAGGGGGAGAAGACAGAGGGTGGTGATCAATGGACACTGCTCATCGTGGACTAATGTTATTAGTGGAGTACCCCAGGGTTCAGTGTTGGGTCCATTATTGTTTTCTGTATTTATAAATGATATTGATGATGGTATATCAAGCTTAATGTCCAAGTTTTCAGACAATACGAAGGTTGGCAGGGTGTTAAAAACACTAATGACAGTACATTGCTGCAACAGGATCTAGAAAAGTTGAGCAGATGGGCTGAGAGGTGGCAAATGAAATTTAACATTGAGAAATGTAAAATACTACATATGGGAAGCAGTAACCCCAGAGTAACGTATCAACTCTGTGGTACTACACTGACAGTGGTAGAGAATGAAAAGCACCTGGGGGTAATTGTGCAGGCAGATATGAAGTTCTCTTAGCAGTGCAGACGGGCTGCAAGAGTAGCTCATGGTGTCTTGTCAATGATATACAGGAATTTTTCTAGCAGGGATAAGGAGGTGATTATTCCCTTGTATAAGGCAATGGTCAGGCCACACCTTGAGTACTGTATACAGGTCTGGAGGCCTCATTTCAAGAAGGATCTAGAGCTGCTGGAACGAGTACAGAGAAGGGCAACAAGATTAGTGAACGGAACAAAGGGGTACGCTTACGAAGAAAGGCTTAAGTTTTGCAAATTACAGTGTCTGGAGACTAGGCACTAGCGAGGTGATCTGATAGAGATGTATAAAGCCTTGAATGGTTTGAGCATGCTCAATTCTGATGGGATTCTTCCTCTTGCTCAGAATAATCTCTTGAGAGGACATAAATTCAAATTGAGGGAAGACAGTTGTAGGATAGATGTGCAGAAGTTTGCCTTTAGCCAGCGGGTGGTTTGATTTCTGGAACAAGCTTCCATCTGTCGTAGAAGTTGATAGCTTAAACAGATTCAAGGCAGAACTAGACAAACATTTGGAGCAAGTGGATGGGTGAAATGAGAAGGAGGTGTGTGGTTTTTCTTTTTTTTTTTTTTTTTGGTCTGATTCTATATAAGCTTACTTCCTTGCATCATTTTCCCTTGCTAATGCTAACATTCTTTGCTAATATTTATAAAATAAGCTACTTTTACTGAAACTGCCACATTGATTATGAAAATCATATGCAAAAAGTTGAAGCAAACAGTTTTTTTTTTTCATCTTTTATTTCTATATGAGGCACATCAGCAGAAATACATTTATTTTTCAATTTGAAATAATAATGTTATTTAAAAAAGAATAAACTTTATTTACTTCATTTATTAAAAAGTTGTTCATTAAAAAATCTATTATATTAGGTAGAAATATTAACAACAACAAAAAAAAGGGACTAAAAATTCAAGACGAGAACTTCAAAAGTGTATTGTAAGAAACATCCAGCAACCTAAATTTTTATAGTTTTTGCAAGATTTCTTCCATCAGTAGTTCATAGTTTTCTTCCATTTTATTACCTAAAAACCTGTCAGCTAAGGATTTAAGACTACCATGCATCTAACCCAGTGGTTTTCAGCCGTGGCTGCGGCACACTAGGGTGCCGCAACAACATTCATGGGGCATTTGGGTTTAAGTTACTTAAAGTTATTATTATTATTATTTTTTAATTTGTATATTTATTTCATTATAAAAAGGTGTACTGTATCTTTTTAATTTTGTGGTGACCTATAATTGATCTTTATTTAGTACCTCTATATAAAGAATAAAATTATTATATAGGTATATATTAAAAGGTCAAAAACCACTGTGTTAGGTATTTATTTTGACCTAGGGGTGGCGTGAAAAAATTACTAGGACACTAAGGGTGCCATGAACTGAGGAAGGTTGAAGTTTGGGAACCTCTGATGTAACTGGATGTGGTTATTTTTTGTTTGAAACTGCTATCATGCAGTAGCTTCCTAATTAATTATCTGACAAAGATTTTGACTGTGAATTTTTCATAAATTAATTTTGGAAATTACAATTTTCTTTTAAGTAGTTAAAATAAATTAGGGCTGATACATGGTAAATGCAAGGTACTGCATATGGCCAGCAGTAATCCTCAAAATAACACCAGTTAGGTGATACCACACTCGTGGTGGTAAATGAAAGAGACCTAGGGATAATTGTAGGGTTTCTGTCAGTGATATACAGGAACTTTGCTTGCATGGACAAGGAAGTGATTATCTTATTGTATGAGACAGTGGTTAGGCCAGACTACATGTAGGTCTAGAAGCTTCATTTTAAGAGAGATGTGGATCTCTTGAAATGACTGCAGAGAAGAGCAGCCAGATTAGTCAAAAACACTTAGGAGCACTCTTACTACAAAAGACTTATTCAGCAAATTGTGCTATTGGAAACCAGGCACTTGAGAGGAGATTTGATTGAAGTGTTTAAGGCTTTAAATGAATTGAGTAAACTTAATGATGATGGTATTCTAACTGTTTTTTGGACACACTTAAATTGAAAAAGGATGGCTGCAGGATAGACCTGTGAAAATTTGCTTTCAGCCAGAGAGTGATTGTTGGAACATACTACAACAACAACTCTTGATAATTCAAGATTTTATGTGGTAGGGGGGGGATGGGATTGCTGAATTTCTGTTGGTCTGATTTTAATTAAATCTGGTATGACTCAATAAATCTTTCTAAAAGATCCAAATTGCTTAACAAGAGATCAGCGTAGGAATAAAGCAGTACATCCATACATCTGAGTTGACCATGGTTCGTTCATATGACTATTAAATACATTGATATTTTTGTTTTCTTTATCTTGTAAGCTGTTCTAACTACTATGTTATTGTTGTAGAGTATAAACAGAAAAATTTATTTTATAAAGTTGCATTGATTAAAATCTATTCTTGGGAGTAGAGTTGTTATGTGCATGCAGACATGAAGACAATAGATAGATGCCTTATGCATTTCAAACTTGCTCAAAAATGATAAATTCATCTAAATTTTGTCATTTTCGTTTATTGTTCATTCCTCCACTTGTATAGTCTGGGATATTCCAATATTGGTTACACTAGTATGTAATTTTTGAGAATATGAATGTGTATGATTCTTATATAGGTTTGTGGTGGTGGGGGAGGGGAGCTTTGGGTTGGAAGTATCATAGTCATAAATCATATTTTCAAAAACTAATAAATAAAATCAATAGGTATCACTCTGTATGAATATCATTAGCTGTCACATCTTCAGACTTGAAATTACACGTGGAAAAAATATTTTCATATTTATCTATGAATTTTTGTGGATTAGTTTTGATTTAATCCTCAAACAAAGTTATTACTAAATATATTAAATCTGTAAGTTGAACATAAGATTAACTTTGTGAATGCTATAATGATAATAATTTTTCATATTTTATTAGGATTAGTTTTACTGTAAAGTGTAATCTGATATTTTACAGAATTTTACATCATGGATTCTGTTCAATATGGCTGCCTATTACTGGAGGGTTCAAGGTGATGCCTACAGCGCCATAGAGTGTGTACGGCGTGCACTTCACTTTTCTCCTAGGTATATTAACAAGCAATTCAAGTATTTTATTGTTGTTTACTGGTTGATGTTAAAGTATTTGTAAATTAATATTCCTAACCTATTGAAATTGGCAACTAGCAAAAGCAAAGAGAAAATGTTCACAGTAAATTAATGGTTTACCTGATATATATTGTTTAATAGTTTAGAGGCTATTAATTGTGAGAAACTGTCCTAGAAAATGAATTGTCTGTTTATTATTGTTGACACTGCAGTACACTTCTTTATTTTATTGTTATTAGGTCTATTTGTAATAAAAAATATTTTGGATTTCATGAAACTTTATAGTATTAGTAACGGCCGCATGGTGCAAAAAAGCCTATGGCTTATGCTGCACCAGCCAAAAAAAAAAAAAAAAAAATCCGAACAAAACAATGATAAAAACAAAAACAAAAAAAATAATAAATAAATAAAATAAAATAAATAACTAAATAATAATAATTAATAAAAAAAAAAAAGGAAATTAAACCTATCATCCTATGTGCTTCCCTTACCCGAAAGTACTATCCAGATGACCTTTGAATTTCCCCAAACTGTCGGCCTCTACCACCCCATGAAGGCAACTTATTCCAGTAATTTATAACTCGCTGGCTAAAATAAAACTTCCTGCAGTCCAATCTAAACATTTCCCCCCGTAACTTGAATTTATGTCCCCTAGTTCTAGCATCATTTATAATCTTGAAAATTTTGTCCTCAGTCATTTTACTGATGTCTCTCAGAGCCTTAAACACCTCAATCAAATCTCCTCTAAGGTGTCTAGTTTCCAAACTCTGCAACCCACATATTCGAAGTCTTTCTTCATAAGGACGCCCCTTTGCCGATCTCACCAGGCGAGTTACCCTTCTTTGCACCCTTTCAAGAAGCTTGATGTCTTTCTTTAGGTGCGGTCTCCATACTTGAACACAGTATTCCAAGTGTGGTCTAACATAAGCCTTATATAATGGGATTATCACGTCCCTATCTCTACTTGCAAAAGTTCAATATATCATCGATAGGACACCATGGGCCTTCCTTGCAACCTGTTTACAATGCTCAGAGAATTTCATGTCTGACCGTATCGTAACACCCAAGTCCCTTTCCTCCAGTACTGGGTTTAGTTGAACTCCACCAAGTGAATAAGTTATTTTGGGATTACTGTTTCCCAGGTGTAATACCTTACACTTTGTTGGATTGAAGCACAGCTGCCATTTTTCTGACCATTCCTGAAGTCTATCTAGGTCTCTCTGAAGAAGCTCAGCTTGACAGTGATCATTAACTACTCTACCAATTTTAACATCATCTGCAAATTTAGACATCACGCCCTCTATCCCTTCATCAATGTCGTTTATGAAAATTAAAAACAACAGTGGTCCTAATACTGATCCTTGGGGAACCCCACTTCTTACATCAACCCAATCTGAGGAATAGCCATTTATAACAACCCTCTACCTCCTGCCCTGAAGCCATCCTGATATCCATCTAAGGATTTTCCCAGTGATTCCAACCTGTTCCAGCTTATAAAGCAACCACTCATGTGGGACTGAGTCAAAAGCTTTGCTGAAATCTAAATAAACAATGTCGAAATTATTCCCTAAATCCAGCTTGTGAGTGACCCTTTCGAAATAGCGAACCAGATTTGTTAAACATGGTTTTCCCTTTACAAAACCATGCTGAGTATCCTTGAGAATTTCAGTTCGATCCAAATGATCCTGAATTCCACCCTTGATCATTGCCTCCATGATTTTCCCTACTACTGAAGTCAGACTGACAGGTCGATAATTTCCAACTTCACTTTTAGAGCCACCCTTATGTATGGGAGATATATTTGCACTTTTCCAATCCAAGGGAATCTCCCCAGAGTCTAGTGATGCTCGCATAATTAGCCTCAATGGTTCAATGCACTCGCTTGTTGCCTCTCTTAAGATTATAGGGTATATTCCATCAACTCCAGGAGCCTTACTGGTCTGTAGGCTCGAAAGTTTTTTCATTAAATAATCTTGCGAAATTTCAATATCATTAATTACATATTTTTTAACTTTGCTCCCACACTCCTCAAATAGGCCTCTGAGGTTGGGTATATTCATATTACGTTCTTAGCGTTTTTTCACCAACCTTTCATGGAGTGAAATAAAATTAAAATAAAATAAAACAAAACAAATCTTGATAACTATATTTACAATAACCTGTATTTACAAAATTAATATACGTATTACAATATTAAAAGTATTAAAACACAAGATTAAAATGCATTAAAATATACTAAGTTAAAAGCGATAAAATCCCGTAGCTTTCAAAGGCTCCAGCCTTCTTCTTCAGCAGTACTCTCTATTATTCAGTACACCTTTAAATATCAGCAGGGTAATGGTAGGCATCACATGTTTCCATTCTCACGTGTTCCGCTCTCTTGCATTGTGGAACCGGAAGTGGCTCGAACGGAAGTCGTACGGAACCGTTCATCCTTTTTTAGGATAATAGTCTCTAAAAGGGGGTGAATCCGTACACCCCTATCCCTATTAATGTTGGTTGTAGAGCTGATCCGCAAACTCTCGAGCCACTTACGGTCCCAGAACCTATGCGCCCGATCGGTGATAGTGGCATCGTCTGGGGAGATCTGGTGCTGCTTCTCCCAAAAATGTTCGGCCACGGCGGACTTGTCATATTCCGCATTTCTTATTGCTTTTTTGTGTTCCCCCAGACGATCTTTGAGACGACGTTTTGTCTCCCCTACATAACATTCCCCACAATCCGGGCATCTAATATTATATACGACCCCACTAGCATCCTCTTTTTGAATGGGGTCCTTAACTTGAGACACAACTGTGCGCAGTCTTCGTCCCGGAAGCTGCACACAGCGTGTCTGATATTTTCTTAATACTCTAGTTATATAATCCGTCAAGCCCGGATAATAGGGAATGTATGCAGTGGATACTGGTATAAAAGATTCATCTCTCCTCTGATTTTCATTAATAAATTTATCTATAATCCTCTGGGGGTAACCACATTTAGTAAGATCCGCCGTGACACGTTCATACTCTGCTTTCCTATCATCGGAGTTACTGCAATGTGATTTCGCTCTATTAATTAGCGTTCTTATCACACTGTTCCTATGATGGCTGGTCAGGGCTGAATTATAATGCGTATATTGCCCTTTACACATCGTTTTTCTAAAGACTTTTGTCTTTAACTGCTGGTCTTCCCTACAGACCAACACATCCAGGAACGGCAGAACTCCTCCATCTTCAACTTCCGATGTAAATTGTATGAATTGGGAGAAGCCATTTAAGATATTCAACACATGATCTTCACTCCCCTTCCGAACAAATGTAAACGTATCATCCACATACCTTTTCCAGGGGCGCATAGGGAGAACACTAGCATTAAATATTCTGGTCTCGAGCTCCTCCATAGCTAAATTTGCTATAATTGCGCTAATGGGGGAGCCCATAGCTGTACCATTAACCTGCTTATATATAATGTTATCAAAAACCATAGTGCTACTTGAGAGGCACAATTCTATACCCTTCCTAATATCTTCTGGATTAAGTTGCGTCCTAGTATTTAGGGTAGTATCCCTCTGTAAAACTATGTTTGCACACCACACTCCATGGTCAATAGGAATACAAGTGAATAACGATTTTACATCAAATGATATCATAATTTCATCCTCTTCTATACGCTGGCTCCTAATAAAGTGCACAAATTCTTTACTATCCTTGATACTATATTCAGAGAGTCCTACTAGTGGAGACAATAGTTTGGCTAGGAAACCCGAAAGTGCATACGTCGGACTACCTATAAATGAGACTATGGGTCTGAGTGGCACGTCTACTTTGTGGATTTTGGGTAAGCCATAAAACCTTGGCATTTGGCTACCTGTAGCATGTAGTGTCCAATATTGTTCTTTAGAAATCTTATTAGATTTAAGCCAACTCTGCAACATTCCGTTCACTTGTCGCTCCAAACTAAGAAGTGGACTCTTCTGGATAACCTTATAGGTTGTCTGATCTTCTAATAAGCTCAACGCTTTATTCTTATATACTTCAAACAAAGCTACCTTTTGAGGATGAGCGATTATTTAACGTTGCCAGATGGTATCATAAGAAGATCTTAAATATATGGATTGGAAAATTACATAGGGACTTACATAATGTTAGGAAAGAAAAAAGACAGTGCTTTGAAGGAATAAGGGATATATTGACACCGATGCACCTATCAGGTGTGATTAGTGTAGTGACAGCTAAAGTAAAGTATATTTCCGATAGCTATAAACGGAGACAAATAGGGAAGTTTGACAGGCTTAAAGAACAAAGTAAGGTGAGAGGCAGTAATGATAATATTACTAAGGATTTTGTAATTAATATGAGTAATAAACAACTAACTAAAGAGCAGTTGGAGGTCCTAAATCTAGGACCAAAATTTGCCATGGTACCGCCCAGAATACCCGTTGCAGAAATTGCAATGGGTGTGGAAAGGGCCATAAATAAACTTCCCGTAGATATAGCTAATGAAGCTCGAGTGAAAATAGCAGCCATCCTTAGTCAAGCTAAGAGTGCTCCTTCCAATCTTAATGTGAAGCAAAAACTAGCACTAAGAAACCTTAAACAAGATGATAGTATTATAATTTTACCCGCGGATAAAGGAAAAGCAACTGTGGTTCTTAATAAAGAAGTATATAAGAATAAAGCGTTGAGCTTATTAGAAGATCAGACAATCAGAGGAGAGATGAATCTTTTATACCAGTATCCACTGCATACATTCCCTATTATCCGGGCTTGACGGATTATATAACTAGAGTATTAAGAAAATATCAGACACGCTGTGTGCAGCTTCCGGGACGAAGACTGCGCACAGTTGTGTCTCAAGTTAAGGACCCCATTCAAAAAGAGGATGCTAGTGGGGTCGTATATAATATTAGATGCCTGGATTGTGGGGAATGTTATGTAGGGGAGACAAAACGTCGTCTCAAAGATCGTCTGGGGGAACACAAAAAAGCAATAAGAAATGCGGAATATGACAAGTCCGCCGTGGCCGAACATTTTTGGGAGAAGCAGCACCAGATCTCCCCAGACGATGCCACTATCACCGATCGGGCGCATAGGTTCTGGGACCGTAAGTGGCTCGAGAGTTTGCGGATCAGCTCTACAACCAACATTAATAGAGATAGGGGTGTACGGATTCACCCCCTTTTAGAGACTATTATCCTAAAAAAGGATGAACGGTTCCGTACGACTTCCGTTCGAGCCACTTCCGGTTCCACAATGCAAGAGAGCGGAACACGTGAGAATGGAAACATGTGATGCCTACCATTACCCTGCTGATATTTAAAGGTGTACTGAATAATAGAGAGTACTGCTGAAGAAGAAGGCTGGAGCCTTTGAAAGCTACGGGATTTTATCGCTTTTAACTTAGTATATTTTAATGCATTTTAATCTTGTGTTTTAATACTTTTAATATTGTAATACGTATATTAATTTTGTAAATACAGGTTATTGTAAATATAGTTATCAAGATTTGTTTTGTTTTATTTTATTTTAATTTTATTTCACTCCATGAAAGGTTGGTGAAAAAACGCTAAGAACGTAATATTTGCTCCCACAATTTCCCATTGCCACAAAAGGCTTTTCATTTGTAAATATCGATGCAAAATAACTGTTGAGTTCATCTGCAATGGCAGCTGGTGTATTTATTACTATCCCCTTTCCCTTATGTAAAGGTCCGATCTGGTTTGTCCTCCTCTTCTTGGCATTTATATATGTGAAGAATTCTTTATCCCCCCTCTTTGCTCTGTTTGCTAGTGATTTCTCATAAACTGCCTTTGCCTGTCGAACCTTTTCTGTGGCTCTATTACACATCACTTTGTAGCTGTTATAGGCTTCAGTACTTTCTATTGCTCTGTAACCTTTCCATGCCACCTTTTTCTGCTCAAGTAATGTGGCAACTTCACTATTCATCCAACTTGGAACCCTTCTCGTGGAGTATTTTTTAATGGTATATACGCATTCAAGGCATCTTGTGATTAATGTTTTAAAAGTGTACCACAGTTCAATTGTATTCATTCTCTGCACAATTTATTTTAATATTGGTCCTGGTGAAGTGGTTATTGTTATATTTGAGAAGCAGAATTGTATTGCTGACATCTCAGCTTGAATAATTTTAGAAGCTGTATGATAAGAGGAAATACCACATTTCGTACCTTCCTCTGGATAGTTCTCATTCTTCCTTTATTTTGAGAAAATGGTAGTGCTACTGGTATTATCATGGAATTGCTAAGTGCTTTGTTTCCATAATTATGCTATGCTTTAAAAATTAACCAAAACAAAAAAAAAAAAAAAAACTGGATCAAAAACAAAAAGAATGGATCAAATGTTTTGTTTCCTGTATTTTTAAAGAATGTAGCATCATATTTTTTTTTTTTTTATGAAAAACCCAAACACGAAAGGTATCAAAACCTATAGTACTTAGTACCGTGCATGGGTTGAAGGAGAAGTATGGGGGGAGAGGGATGCAGGAAACTTTGCTCTAGAGACTAAACGTGGGTTTCACCACTTCAAGCCTCCAATAAGCAAAGTGGTGGTATTTCACCAGTTGATAAAAGTCATCTACCGCCTACATAAATGTAGGTGTATAAATGAGGCTGAACTATATAAATGTAGTTCAGCCTCTTTCATGTATTGGTTATATTTAAATTCACATTATGTTTAAGTTTTGGTAATAAATTTAATTTGCCTTAAGTAATTGTGTCTTTTAGCCATAAAGTCAGTTACAGTTATTTATTAGGAAGAAATTTCCTTAATTTGGATAAAAAAGTATTTTCTGCATTGTAGTGTGTAATATAATTTATTCAGATTTGGTTAAGAGAGGAAAAATGGTGGGGAAAGGGGGGAATATTTCACTAATATAAGTCGTAAGTAATGTATTCTGCTTCTAGTATGGCTTAATACTATTTCAGATTTCAAAAATTTATAATGTTATATATTTTTTATATAATTATATTCATATAAAATAGTTCCAAAAATAGCATTTACTTTGAGTATATAATTTACTTTTATTTATTTCAGAGAGCAGAAAGATATAGCGCTAATAAGTCTTGGTAATATTCTCCATCATGCTCACTTGTCAGAAGAAGCTGCCATTGTAGTTCATGCTGCAGTTGATACAGCACCAGATAATGCCATATGTCATTTCACTCTGGGAAATATTTATGCTGTAAGTTGCTTAAAGTGAATTATTAACACGTTACAGTTTGTTTTTTGTTTTGACAGTTTCTTAAAATTTAGACACTGAAACAGGTTATATTTGTTAGTAGAACTTTTCAAAATTTCAAAGAGAAAGAGGAGGTGTCATCATCATCCTCTGATGAAGGACAAGTGCTAAAACACATTGGAGCGATGTGAAAATCAAGTGTCGTTAGTTGCCTTATGTTTCCCTTTTAGGGAAGTAAGCCAGCCTGTCCCCTAAATTTTTTTTTTTTAAATCTAAGATGTGTCTGTTTTGATAGACACACTATCATGTTTAATGTCACTGCTTTTAACTTAACATCTTTGGTATTGGCTAGATAAATCTGGATGTTATGTCCTATGAAATTAGTACATTGCAACCATAATATAGTGTGCCTCATTATATTGTGAGTTCAGATATAACATATTGTGATCAAGTTCTCCAAGGCTGATTAAAAAAAATGCAGTTTATGCAAAAACAGTAATTTGATAATAGAAACTGGAAAAAGTAGACATTTATACCTCCTAGCGGGGTGGTAGTGTGTATGTGTAGCTCCTTTAATGGTTTCTGAAGTGTTGGGTATGTGCCATAATGGGGGGGGGGGGGCACACGAATGTTCCTAATAACAAATTCACTTATTCCAATGAAGAAGTTAGATTCAATGAAAATGTCGTTAGGTGAAAGAAGTCCACTATTATATAAATTTTTGAAAACTCTGAGCTATTTCATTCTCTTCTGCTGTAATGTGCATTTTGACAATGTGAATTTGCTCCAACGCAACTGACATATTAGGGAACAATGCTCATGCACGATTTCATCTGCAAGTAACACCAGGTGAACACAAAACCCAGCACAACGCTGAACGTAGTGACCTGCATAGCAATACATATAAGTTAAAGAAGCTTAAAAAATGTTAATTGTGTGAGTTATATTTCCCTTTTATTGTAGTTGTATTGGTCGGAGGCACTGTTGGCATTCGCTGTATTCACAAGATAAGTGATATTGTAGGCTGATCATGTTTTCAGGAGCTGACATTTTCGGTTTGAACAGAAATTTCGTAAGGTGAGATAGTGAGTGGTGGAGCACATTTCTGGAGGTCATTACCATAAAACAATAAAAACAATTTGCAGGTCTCGGTTTATTGGGCTTTTCTGTTAGTGCAATCTAATTATAAACAGGTAGTAAACTTGATTTTATTGCATTTGTGATAATAAATGGTAGCTGATAGCTGGAATTCTATGGATTTTTACGTTATTATGATGAAATGTGTTTCCCCTTCAATAATATAAAAATCATAAATAAATTTTCTGAATCTTCTCTTCATTCCTATTTTTACTGCGCAAAATTTTTACTGCATATCTCACTTGTGCAATTTGTGCATGCTGTGTTCGTCATTATTGATTGCTTATCTTTTTTACTGTTTTAAATTTCACAATCCAAAAAAAATGTCAGTGAACAGAAATATCAATTAGTATGTATATATTACTGTAATATTTATTTATTTATTAGAAAATTAAAGATTTTTAAACCTGTTTTAGCAGTTTTATTGGGTTTCTAACTTATTTTAGTGTTTTACTTACCACACTGAACTTTTTTTTTTGAGTGCTCTGCCCCATCCCTATTTTTCCTATACGCCCTGTTGTTTCTAATGCATGAATATACCATACCATAACGCGGAGACTTTTAGGAACATGTGTACTGCGTTATAGCAAAACTGAATATATATCCAGTTCAAAATAGCTTTTTTTATAAACAACATGCCTTACCAGAGGTGACTGATTACTGTAGATTCACAGTTTCTCCCTTACCCTACCTCATCTAGAGATACAATAAATATATATATTTTAATAAAACGTTAATTATTCATATGAAATGCTAAATTAATTGTGTAATTAACCAACCAGCGCATTTGTCAATTGCAATATGTATCCATTAGAGATCAAATTTTTGTAAACAACAGCATGCAGAATCCTTTTCTAAATTGAAATTTCATTTAGAAATTGGACTGTATGAGAGTAAGGCCTGTCCATTAAGTCCGATTTTCCTTTGAAACTCAAAAGAAATAAATATTGTCAAAAAATATTAAATATTATAGTACTGTATTTTACTGCACTTATTTTGGAGCAGAAGAGCTTGAAATTTCATAGTATCATATATTGGCACTGGAAACTCTGACTAAAGCTTATTCAGAGTATTTTCCATACCTTCTCTGGATATTCAGATGACTCCTTACAGGTGTCTGAAAACAGACATGAAACACTCTTGGCAGGTTGATGACTGCAAGGAAAATCCTGGTTCCCTGGCACTCTGCTTTATTGTGAAAATATTTTAACTCATGGTAAATACCATCAGATTGAGGTACTTAGGTTACCAGGGGCCCCTACAGGCAAAAAGCTGATTTACTGGATGCTGTCCATTATTTCCAAAGTCTGAATTGAGGTCTGTTAAAGTAAGGATTTGCCATATATATTTAATGGTTGGGAAAGATTCAGTGCATGTGTATCACATAAGCTCATCTGGTGTCTAAACAATAGGCTTATCATTTGTATCATTTGAGTATACACAAATTCTCAGAAAATTACATTTGTTTGACAAAAATAATCAGAAAATTTTTTGTATATTTTCTGATTATTTTTTATATAATAAAAGAGCAATAAGATATATCTAATTTCTCCTTTCAATTTCAGGTATTGGCAGATTACAATAAATCTATGATCTGTTTTGAAAATACGTTAAAAGTTCAACCAGATTTTAAGAATGCTGAACAGAGGCTACATGCTGTACTTTGCCATAGCAAATTAGAAAAGGCTTTAGAAGCACAGCATAAGTATGCTTTTATTTTATTTTATATTTTTCACCTACTTATTTTGCTTATTTTATTATATATATATAATTCTTAATTAACCACGTAGTAGTTATGATTAATTCAGTAATGGTTGCCTGTCAGCAGGATACCTGACAGGTGACTCTTAAAAACATTCTCATGTTAATGCTAATTAATGATTAATTAATTAGCATTAATTCTCATTAATTAGCATGAGAATTAATGCTAATTCTCATGCTAATTAATGATTAAAAATCTAAAATTTTTTTACTTTCCCAAATATAGTCACTTTTACTAGTTTCTGAAGTTCTTTTTTTTTTTTTTTTGTACAGAATCTATCAGTTGCTCTGCCACTGTCTTTAGAACTTTTCAGCTTTTTCTTGAAGTGTGGCATGGTACATGGAACATTCCCAGCTTACCCTAGTTGTTTCTAAAAGATTTATTATTGTTTTCACAGAGTAAAGACAACAACACGAAACTTAAAATGGCTGCTGCTGCTCCGTGGGAAACAACATGATTTCATATTTCATGTGCTGTGAAGAGTGGCCCTCATGGGGACATCCTTCCCACACCGGGTGGAAAAGACTGGACTTCGAATCCTGTTGATGATGTAAGGAATTTTTATGGGCTTTTTTTCACAATGAGGCTGAGATAGTCAGTCTTAGGCGAGGGTAGCATGGTTTTCCCTTCCCTGAAACTCAGGATCAAAAAAACAGAAAATCAACCATAGAACACACTATTTACAAGCAGTATACACAGAGCAATATGGCCTTGGTTGCTGTTGCTCCTAAAACCCTACTACAACAATAACTGTGAAGAGTGCCAAATTTCAGGTTTCATTATTTCATTTTCAGATTTATTTCAAAATAAATTTTGAAATAAATCTGAAAATGGGAGTAATTAATAGTATTAAATATATATATGTTTTTAATTTTTTAATAATATTTTTTGAAGTGAAACTTCTTTAGGTGTGCTCCAGGCAGTTTTCAGATGGAAGTAACTTGCGTTCATGGATTGACAAAAAATGCAACGAAAATGCAATAGTAGCCATAAGTAAATGCTTTACAGCCAACTATCATACTAGGCTAAGTGTCCAGTTCTTTCACGATCACCGAAGTTAAGCAGCGTTAGGCCCGGTTAGTAAGTGGGAGGGTGACCACCTGGGAATACCCTGTATTGTTGACTTTTTGCCTTCCTTTCTTTTTGTTAACCTGTGGAAAATATTCTTCTGATTTTCATATATTATTTAATTTTTTTAATTGGTAAGGTAATGAAGTGTAAATCTGTGCTTTATATCTTTACTTTTATAGCCAGTGGATAATATTCCTCTTAATTTCACTTATTGCAATTGCTGTTAATAAAACTAAAATTCAAATTGTAAACATGATCACAATGACCGGCATTATTATATATCACATAATGAACAGTATTTTGAAGTGAAACTTCTTTAGCTGCGCTCCAGGCAGCTTTCAGATGAAAGTAACTTGCATTCGTGAATTGACAAGAAATGCAACAAAAATGCAACAGAGCAAACTAAGCCATAAGTAAATGCATTTCAAGCACTCTGAACAGCGAACTATCATACTAGGCTGAATGCTCCAGTTCTCATCTGATCACCGAAGCTAAGCAGCATTAGGCCCACTTAGTAATTGGGACAGTGACGACCTGGGAACTACTCAGTGTAGTTGTCTTTTTGCTTTCCTTTCTTTTGTAATTGGTAAGGTAATAAAGTGTAAATCTGTGCTTTATATTTTTACTTTTATAGCCAGTGGATAATATTCCTCCTATTTTCATTTATTAGAATTGCCGTTAATAGAATTAAAATTCAGTTTGTAAACATGATCACAATGACCGCCGCTTACTACGTATCATATAGTGAACGGTATTTTGTTATGGACATCGTAAAGTGATTTGATCGTACAGTGAACCAATTTTAAAATGGGATCCCACTGTAGTGAGCATTGTAAGGCATATAGCACACATACATGTGCAGTGCATCTGTGGATCAACAAAAATTTTGTCAAGAAAATGTGACACGAAATGATTTATCCCCCCCACTATTGTACCAGTCCATACCAGGCACGAGCAACGCATGACCCAATCAGTACCACTACTGATTGCGTCATGCTATTTCTTTTGTCATTTTCTACCGTATTTAATAAAAAATTTCAACGGAAAAAAATTTATAATTCAACATGTCGAAGACAGTGAACGTTGTAAGCTGTATTAGAGCACATATACATGCAATGCAGCCACTGAAACCACCTCTATTGAGTACAAAGGAGAGATCTAAGCTATTTTGACAGTGGAAGAAATTACAATGTATGATGGAGTTGAACAAAGAAGCTGGAGAAAGTCCATCCACATCTTCAGAGCCTTATATCTTCCCAGAAATGTTTGAAGTGAATTTGGAAGAAAGAGTCGTGGATGTTGATACTGCGAATGAAAACAGTGAAGAGTCCTCGAAGCCCAGTTGTAAACAAAAAGCGAAGAAGCTAAAACTGACTGCCGGAAGTACTCTATCAAATTGTTCAACACATAGCAGGAGTAATACACAGCAGAGGCAGCAAGAAGATTTTAAGAAACACCGAAGCATCCGCTTACAGTTTAAAATTACATTCCTGAATAATGATTTTGGTTCAGTCTATTCCGTGTGTGATCAGATTTGGTTCAAGAACGCGGTGAAGATTGTAGCAGCTCGAGATCACGTGCTTCTTCAAACAGCATTTCCAAATGAGGATGTAAGTCAAACGTTGGCCTGTAACAGCTGTCGTGGCTCTCTCTCAAGAACAAAGTGATTCCAGCTCTATTGACGTAAAATGGTTTTAAATATCATCCAATGCCACAGCACTTTCCGAAACTAGATTTGGTAATGGAACGTCTCATATCTCCGAGGTTCCCGTTCATGCAGGTTTGTCGCCTGCAGCATGCATACGGTCAGTACGGGATCCTTGGTCAAGTGATAAATGTTCGCCTAAAGAAGTTTCACTTAATTCCGCTATATGTGCTCGGCGCACACACAATTTTTTTTAAATATTTTAATATTTGAAAATTTACAATTTTTTAATAATATTTATATAAATAATAAACTATATAGTATCGGTGTAAATACACCATAGTTAACCCATAAGTTTGAACTATGTAAGTAGTGTAGAAGGCATTGTTTTAATTGTATCTCATATTATGGTTGCCTTCACAACGAGATAGCGGTATTGCACTACTTCAAATAAATAACGCTTCTCTAGTAGAGAAGACTACTGTTATTTATTTTCAGAGGATACCACCACCCAGACGATCGTTTCGAAGCTATTGGGCTTCATCATCAGTGGGTAGGCAGGTACCCTGGTAATACAACATGCCATCACGGTTGCGAAGTTATATCCACAATATGAGAGATGCCAAAGGGTGTTGGTAAAAATGTAATTTGAAAATGAAATAGAAGGCACGTAGAAGGCATCGTTTTAATTGTATCCCATAAGAATTATGCCTTGTGCATTTCATTTTCAAATTACATTTTTACCAACACCCTTTGGCATCTCTCATATTGTGGATATAACTTCGCAACCGTGATGGTATGTTGTATATTACCAGGATACCTGCCTGCCCACTGATGATGAAGCCCAATAGCTTCGAAACGATCGTCTGGGTGGTGGTATCCTCTGAAAAAAAATAACAGTAGTCTTAGAGAAGCGTTATTTATTTGAAGTAGTGCAATATCACTATCTCGTTGCGAAGGCAACCACAATATGAGATACAATTAAAATGATGCCTTCTACGCTACTTACGTAGTTCAAATTTATGGGTTAACTATGGTGTATTTACAATTACCAAAACCCATAAGAATTATGCCTTGTGCATTTCATTTTCAAATAAATAATAAACAGAAAGATATGCAAATAACGAAAATTTTGTGTACTTAATAGACTGTGAAATAGAAAAATGGAGTAGACTAAAAGATTAATGGTTTTTTTTTTCTTTTAATCTTAACAAGTTACAATAATTCTTATAATCTATTAAGAAAAGATGAAATATTAGCATTATTCAAGCAGAATTTAAAAAAAAAAAAACCCAAAACATTTTTCAGAAATTAAAAAGTAAATGGGTGCTTGTCAGGTGCCCTGCCATTATCTTTGCTACAAATGGAGGTGTCACAACTTTTAGGCTAATATTATTAAGAGAGAGAATGTATATTTGGCATAAGCATATACAATATGTATGTGTAAAGAAAATTCTTTATGTTTATACAGAATGGCTCTAATATTTTTCTCTTTTAGCTTAAGAGCTGATTCTTGTTGTGAAGTTTAGTTATGAGTTTAATCTAGAGGTAAAGCTAAAAGCAGCAGCTACATTATGTTTGAAAATGAAGCATGCATGCAAAAGAATCTTTTTGGAGATAGGAAGAAAGCCTAAACGATAAAAAGAGATCTCAGCTATTACAATGAAGTGATTCTTGCTATGAGTGGATTGCTCAAGAAGCTGCATAGTAGAATAAAAGAGAGTCATTGAACTTATTGAATGTGAGACTGAGATTTCAAAATCAGCCATATTTTATCTTAAAGTTTATAGAGGCATTCATTGCATGAAACTTCAGCATTATTCCAACACAAATTAAGTCGGTATTTAAAAAAAGCAATTTGAAATTATTATATTTTTATGAGGAAAAAAAGTGATAATAAATTTAGTAATTCTGCTATGTAATGAATATTATAAACATGAAATAGTAACATGAAATTATTGATTTGTTTATTTTTTTAGAATAATACATACATTGCAGTGATATACACTAAGTTCACCTCGTATGCAAAAATACAGCATAGAATATGAATTTAGCATACAATAATCAGTAATATGCAACTATATACAGCTTTGAACAAAATATAAAAAAAAAATATTGATAATATAAAAATTTACAGTAATTTAATTACTTGAATAGGCCAGTAGCAGAACACACACACACACACACACACACACACACACACACACACACACACACACACACACACACACACACACACACACACACACACACACACACACACACACACACACACAGTTGGACCTCTATATAATGAAATCGAACATTCCCTTGAAAAGGAATATGACCTTTTCAACAATGAAAAATACTTTAAATTCAGAAATACAGTAAAAGATGGGAAAGAAGTGGGAATGAATAAATTTTCTAACATTTTAAATACATATTAAGAAATTAATACATACATATTAAGAAATGACTATTTACATGATGCTCGTAATTTATTAGTACACTTTTAAGAATTATGTCGTAAAATATTTGGGTATTTTTGTTGTGCATTGGATTCTACTGTAGGCCGTTCATAAAAATGTTCGCATTTGTTTAAACTTTAAACACTCAGATGTATTTTCTGTTACATTTTCTTCCCACTGAAGGCCTCATGGCAAAGTTTCAAATTCCTCCAACATTTGTTTGGAAAGTTTAATATTGCCATCATTTTCATCCAACTCATTGTCGATATTGTCACTAATTCTTCAAATATGATCCAAAATGTTGGAGTCACTTGGATATTCAGCTACTATGACATCATTATCAACTCCTAAAAATTCAGGAAGTACAATTTCTCCACTCTTCAAACCTCACTTGAAACTCTTCCCAAGATTGGTCAATCTCTTCTAGTAGTTCATCCCTCTCATATCTGTTAATTAGCATTTTAGCAAAACCTGCAAAAGCAGGTTTTGCTAAAACAATTCTTAATCATTGTTTCCATCACATCTTGACTCCACACTCTCGCCAACTCTGATATGCACATTTGCAAATCTATAGGTTGGTTGGTTTATATTCTCAGTATAATTTTTTTCAATATGCACCTTCAGTAGTGCATTTTCAAATTCTTGAAAATTTCAAATTCTTCAAATTCTTGAAAATGCCTTGGTCCATTGGCTGCAGTTAAGATGAATTATTCAGAAGGGAGAAAATAAGCTTCACACTTGTAAGTTTTGAAAATACAGAGTGAAGGTGGGCAGGGCAGTTGTCGACAAACAACGCGATTTTTCTGTTTTCTTTCGTCATCTTTCTGTCGAAATATCAAATCCACTGCTCAGAAATTTCGCTTGTCATTCAAACTTTTTTGTTGTAGTTGTAGTCCAACTCTAAAGACTTTATTCCTTTGAAACATCAGGGTTATTTACTTTTGCCTGTTACCAAAAGCTTCAGTTTTTCATTACCACCCATATTTGCAACCAAGAGTGTAATTCTCTCCTTACTATTTTCACCACCTAAACATTTATCACCTTTAAAAGTCACTATCTTGTTTGGCAAACATTTAAAAAATAGACATATTTCATCAATGTTGAATATGTCTTTGGACTCGTCCTTCATAATTTTTTTCAAAACTGTTTCTTTCCAATGGGTATAGTCTTTTTAGCATTAGCATTAGCAGAGGCATATGATGCAAGAAAGCAAGCTTATGCAGCATCAGCCAAAAAAAAAAAAAAAAAAACCCCTTCCACTTCACCCCTCCGTTCGTTCGAAATAGCTGTCCAGCTGAGCCTTAAATTTATTTAGGCTATCAACTTCCACAAAAAGGGATGGAAGTCTGGTCCACCAACCAACTACCCGCTGGCTAAAGGCAAATTTCCACACATCTATCCTACATCTGTCTTTCCTCAGTTTGAATTTATGCCCTCTCAGGTGATTATTCTGAGCAAGAGGCAGTATTCCATCAGCATTGAGCATGCTCAAACCATTCAAGGCTTTGTACACCTCTATCAGCAAAGGAAGTAAGCAAACCCTTAGCCATAATTATGAGAGCTTCCTTGGACTCAGGGGAGGTACCCATAGACTGGAAATGTGCAAATGTGACCCCAATTCACAAAGGAGGATCAAAGGCTGACACAAGTAATTATAGACCTGTGAGCTTAACTTCTGTTCCAGGAAAATTAATGGAGGCACTGGTTAAAGAAGCACTGCAGGATCATTTAGACAAGACTTCAGTTATAGCTCAGACACAGCATGGTTTTGTTAAGTGGAAGTCTTGCCTGACCAACTTGATTGGATACTATGATGCAGTCACAAAAGAACTGGATGCAGGGAATAACTTTGATATTATATACTTGGATCTTAGAAAGGCTTTTGATACTGTTGCACATGGAAGACTGCTACACAAATTGGAGCAGTGTGACATTGAAATTGCTGCTATGGATAAAGGGGTGGTTGAGGGGGAGAAGACAGAGAGTGGTAATCAATGGACACTGCTCATCGTGGACTAATGTTATTAGTGGAGTCCCTCAGGGCTCAGTGTTGGGTCCATTATTGTTTTCTGTATTTATAAATGATATTGATGATGGTATATCAAGCTTAATGTCCAAGTTTGCAGATGATACAAAGGTTGGCAGGGTTGTCAAGGACACTACTGACACTATGCTGCTGCAACAGGATCTGGAAAGGTTGAGCAGATGGGCTGAGAGGTGGCAAATGAAGTTTAACATTGACAAATGTAAAGTACTACACATGGGAAACAGCAACCCCAGAGCAACGTATCAACTCTGTGGTACTACACTGACAGTGGTAGAGAATGAAAGGGACTTGGGGGTGGTTGTGCAGGCAGATATGAAGTTCTCTGAGCAGTGCAGACGGGCTACAAGAGTAGCTCATGGAGTATTGTCAATGATATACAAGAATTTTTCCAGCAGGGATAAGGAGGTGATTATTCCATTGTATAAGGCAATGGTCAGGCCACACCTAGAGTACTGTATACAGGTCTGGAGGCCTCATTTCAAGAAGGATGTAGAGCTGCTGGAACGAGTACAGAGAAGGGCAACAACAACCCCTCGAACGGAGGGGTGAAATGGGAGAGGGTTTTTTTTTTTTTTTTGGCTGATGCTGAATAAGCTTGCTTTCTTGCATCATATGCCTCTACTAATGCTAAATGCTAAGATTAGTGAATGGAACAAAGGGGTGCTCTTACGAAGAAAGGCTTAAGTTTTGCAAATTACAGTGTCTGGAGACTAGGCACCAGCGAGGTGATCTGATAGAAGTGTATAAAGCCTTGAATGGTGTAAGCATGCTCAATGCTGATGGGATTCTTCCTCTAGCTCAGAAAAATCACCTGAGAGGGCATAAATTCAAATTGAGGAAAGACAGATGTAGGATAGACGTGTGGAAATTTGCCTTTAGCCAGCGGGTGGTTGGTTGGTGGAACAGACTCCCATCCCTTGTGGTGGAGGTTGATAGCCTAAATAAATTTAAGGCTCAGCTGGACAGGTATTTTGAACGAACAGAGGGGTGAAGTGGAAGTGGGGTTTTTTTTTTTTTTTTTTTTTTTGGCTGATGCTGCATAAGCTTGCTTTCTTGCATCAAATGCCTCTACTAATGCTAATGCTAATCAGATCACCTCGCTGGTGCCTAGTCGCCAGACACTGTAATTTGCAAAACTTAAGCCTTTCTTCGTAAGAGCAACCATTCTTTCCGTTCACTAACCTTGTTGCCCTTCTCTGTACTCATTCCAGCAGCTCTACATCCTTCTTGAAATGAGGCCTTCAGACCTGTATACTGTACTCAAGGTGCGGCCTGACCATTGCCTTATACAAGGGAATAATCACCTCCCTATCCCTGCTAGAAAAATTCCATTCCTGTGTATCATTGATAAGACACCATGAGCTACCCTTGCAGCCCGTCTGCACTGCTCAGAGAACTTCATATCTGCCTGCACAATTACCCCCAGATCCTTTTCATTCTCTACTACTGTCAGTGTAGTACCACAGAGTTGATACGTTGCTCTGGGGTTGCTGTTTCTCATATATAGTACTTGACATTTGTCAATGTTAAACTTCATTTTCCACCTCTCAGCCCATCTGCTCAACCTTTCCAGATCCTGTTGCAGCAGCAGCATAGCGTCAGTAGCGTCCTTAACAACCCTGCCAACCTTTGTATCGTCTGCAAACTTGGACATTAAGCTTGATATACCATCATCAATGTTATTTATAAATACAGAAAACAACAATGGACCCAACACTGAACCCTGAGGGACTCCACTAATAACATTAGTCCGCGATGAGCAGTGTCCATTAATTACCAATCTCTGTCTTCTGCCACTCAACCATCCCTTTATCCGTAGCAACAATTTGCCACCAATGCCACACTGCTCCAATTTGTGCAGCAGTCTTCCATGTGCAACAGTATCAAAAGCCTTTCTAAGATCCGAATATATAATATCAAAGTTATTCCCTGCATCCAATTCTTTTGTGACTACATCATAGTATCCAATCAAATTGGTAAGGCAAGACATTCCCTTAACAAAACCATGTTGTGTCTGATCTATAACTGAATTCTTGTCAAGATGATCCTGTAGTGCTTCTTTAACCAGTGCTTCCATTAATTTTCCTGGAACAGAAGTTAAGCTCACAGGTCTATAATTACTCGTGTCAGCCTTTGATCCTCCTTTGTGAATTGGGGTTACATTTGCACATCTCCAGTCTGTGGGTACCTCCCCTGAGTCCAAGGAAGCTCTCATAATTATGGCTAATGGATTGCTTACTTCCTTTGCTGCCTCCTTTAATATAACTGGATAGATCCCATCCACCCCAGGTGCCTTTCTTGTATTTATCTTCAACAATTTCTCCTCCACTTTACTCTCAATTATTACAAGATCATCTAGCTCACTGCCAGTGTTTACTTCATCTATGGCATTCCCCTTCCTGAATAACTCCTCATGTGTGAATGTAGATGCAAAATATTGATTTAGTTTGTTAGCTACCTGAGCAGGATCATGAACAGTTGAACCATCGATATCAAGTAGACCAATCTGATTCATCTCCTTCCTTCTAGAGTTTACATAAGTAAAGAACTCTTTGCTGTTTTTCTTTGCATCCCTTGCCAAAGATTTCTCGTAATCTGCCTTCGCCTGCCTAACCTCCTTTGTAACTTGGTTACAGATCAACTTGTATCTCTCATAGGCTTCTGTGTCACATGTTAATTTATATGTATCCCATGCATTTTTCTTCTCTACCATATGTCTCATTAGTTCATCTGACATCCATTTAGGCCTGAACCTTGAACAATATTTCTTAGTTGGTATGTAAAGCCTAGCTTCCAAGATAAGTTCTTTGAATGCTTCCCATTTTGAGTTTGCTGTTGGTAACATCATCAGTTGGTCCCACTGTATAGAATTTAAATACTCTCAGACCATCGTAGTCGCCTTTACGAAAACAATAACCCTTCCCTTTACCCCTGATGGTAGTTACCTCCTTGAGTAAATCCCACTTCAGCACACTGTGATCACTGCCTCCTAGTGGTTCCTGTATCTGCAGATTCTTAATGCATGAAGAATCACTACTGATAATCAAATCAAGAGTATTGCTCCCTCTAGTTGCATCCCGAACATGCTGATTTAGAAAACATTCAGCCAATAAATCCACAAAAGCCTTGCTAGTGTCTGAGTGACCAACCCACAAATTCCATTCAATATCTCGGAAATTAAAATCCCCCATTATAAGACTCTCTGATTTACTGGCCCACTCTATTTCCCTGTACAGTTTCTTATTATACTCATCAGAGTCATTAGGCCTATAGCACACTCCTACTCTCAATTTTGATCTCCCAATGCTTATGTCACACCAAACTGACTCGACACTGCACTGTCCAGCGATGTCGACTGGCTTCACTTCCTTGGATTTTATGTGTTTCTTAACTAATAGCATAATGCCTCCTCCCTTCCTATCCTGTCTATCCTTTCTGTAGATGTTGTACTCCTCAAATTCCAGTTCTGCATTACTTATATCTGTGTGACACCATGTCTCTGATATCCCAACAATATCTGCCTTTGAGCAATACCTCAAATTCATCAAATTTATTTACCAAACTCCTAGCATTGGTGAACACGCAAGTATACATGCACCTGTTCTTTTTCTTAGCTACCTTAACACAACCCATGTGTTTACTTGTACACCAATGACTCCCAGCAGTCTCTGAAATATCCTGCATCTTATTTTCCAAGTTGCTGCTCATTCCAATAGAAGCAGTGCAAGAATCACTTTCACCTCTGCCAGTGGCTACTGTTAATCTATTAGTCCTTGTATCCCCCCAATCTAGCAGTTTTCCGACCCACCTAACACTGCCTCGATAGCATCAGCAAACATTCTTGCACCCTTTCTATTTAAGTGTATCCCATCCCTGTAGAAGCAGTCTCTCCTGTTAACAAGTACAGACCAGGCTGAAAAAAATTCTACCCCTTGAGCCTTGCGCAATCTTTCCAGTGCCGAATTGATCGACAGGGCTCTCATCATATACTCCATCCTATCATGTCTAGGTAGAATTGCAGACACTTTCAAATTCAACCCTAAGTCTTCTTCGATTGCAACTCCACTTTCATCAGAAATACATTTTTGGAGTAAGCCATGATGCTCTTTAAATTTGCCCAGCCAACCAGAACTGGCTTGGAATAAAACGTGCCCCAGAAAAGATGCATACTCCATAGCCTTTTCTTTTATTAATAGCCCCGATATCAGCATGTTTTGGTCTCGAATCAACTTCATCCACTTAAAATCTGCTTCATCTACATCTTCCCAGAGGCACAATTTCACAAGCTTTTGACTGGGTCCCATTTCCTCAGATAGTTTGAGAATCGAAACAGGGTTGTCCAGAATGGTTGACACTACTGGAAGGGACATCAAATTTTAAAGCAATTTCTTTTTTTTTTTTTAACACTGCGATCTACACTTACACTTTTTCACACTACACTCAATGATTTCCTCTTAGTCACTGTAAGGTTACTTGCACAGCAGTTAAAACTGAGGTGAAATTAGGGACCACTTGTAGCTACCACGTAAACAGAGACAGGTTAAATTTAATGAAAGTGTGGATGACTCATTTCTTCGAAACAACAGATGAATTTCCAAGATAAAGGAAAATCACTCACTCCTGATTCTCTAATAGGATGCTTACAGTAGAAAATAGGTTGACCAGAGCTGATGCCTGCGTCGGGAATGAGATCTGGAAATGTGGCCCCTCACATTTCGCCTCCCACATTTTGCCCCCAGCACATTTCGCCTCCTGTAGATATTGAGTAGGCTACAGAAATGTAAATGATACACCTAATTTTTTAATAATTCTAATTTATTTTGTTTTAATAGAATAAATGCACATTATTATTGATTAAAACTCAAAGTTGTGTGCAATGCCTCTAAGGCAGGGGTGGGCAACAGCCGGCCCGCAGGCCACATCCGGCCTGCGACGATGTTGAGTCCGGCCCCCTCGGTAAATGCATAAATATTGAAAATCCATACCTGACTACACTCGCCGTAAACGTTCGGCTTAATTCGGTTCAATCGGGAATTGCGGCCAGTACAACAGTAACCAAGTGATTCTACGCAGCGTCAAAGAGTTATTTCCTAATTATTATTGTAGCATCGATCGAACGAAGTTCCTTTGGGTTTGACTTCTTATTGAAAAAAATAATATTGGTGCGAGATATTTTATGTTTTATGCCTTTTCTAATTATTACAATTTTTAATTTAATATAATTTATAGCCCATAAAATGAGCCAATTAAAAAAAAAAAGAAAAATTGATGCCGAATGCCGCATTTTCAATGATAATTGGACATTCAGATATTTTTTTTAAAAATACATTAATAATTTGGTAATTCAAGTAATATAACATTTTTTAGGTTCTGATTTTTTTTATTAAATCGTTCAATCTATTCCGGCCCGCATCATGATGCGAAAATTTCATTCGGCCCGCATCATGATACGACAATTTCATTCGGCCCGCTGACGAAAAAAGTTGCCCACCCCTGCTCTAAGGTAATCAGTCACATTACGATTTTGAAAATCTTGGAGTATTCTTTTGATTCTAGCAGAAATTGCAGCATACTTCTTGTTTCTTTGATTGCCTGAATTATCGGCAATTAGTTGTGTAATTTCGAAATTGTGTATCCCTTGTTGTTTCTTTAAAGAATCAGTGAATCGGTAAATATTTGGGAATAAAGTAGCACAAGTTACCTGAAATCCCCTGTGCCACCCCCACCACGCCGTTGTTGGTACGTTGCTGATCATTCAGTGTTCGTGTGTAAACATTCCACAATTCGATGAGGGGCCTCCGTAGCCAGGTGGGAAGGAGCGGCAGTGCGTAGTACACGCTTCTTGATTAGACCAGGGTTCAAGCCCATCACCACCAAATACGGAGGATGCGGAAAGGTCAGGGAATGACCACCGCATATCCCGGAGTAATATGGCCTTAAGCTAATGCTCCTAAAAAAAAAAAAAAATCCAAATAACAAAATAACAATTCGAAGACAAAAATGAGTAATTGCTGGCCTCTCTGCTGTCTTCTTCCAATATGTATCTTCAAAGTAGTTTGCAATCACCATAGCTTCAACTAAATCTTCAAATGCTTGAATAACGTTAACAGGAGGAATAAATGCCAATGCCGGAATCATTCAGATCCAACGAGCAAATTCATGGTCTTGTTCGTATCGGGTTTTAAACCTTCATTCTGTACCTTTCGCCAAACGCTTTGGGAAAGATGAAAAAAACAACCGGTATTTAAAATACCAGGAAATTCTTGTTGGAAGGCTTGCATGGCACTGTGTTCGAAATCTGTAATAAGTCGCTGGGGTTGGAGACCCAGTTGTAGATTTTTAACTTTTTGAAGCAACTTGACGTATGTGGCACGAGTTTTGTTTGGCAGAAGCGCGTAGACCACTGGAATAACTGCATCGAATTAAACCACATGAATTGTATAAAGCTGCTGGAAATGCATGGGTACTGTGCTAAAAGTTCCATCAGAAAACCACTCCTAGCTACGCTGCAATAACTGAAGATTGTTACTAGTGGAAAAAATAAGCATGTGACCCGGGAGCAATTCGTCCTGAGAATCATACATCAAAAACTGTTGTACATTGCCGTCAATGATAATTTCTTGATAATTTTATGGAATTACTAGGTCCTGGAGATTGCTCGGTAAAGCAGGAGTACCATTGTTGCATCGAACATGACAAATGGTTCGTTTAAGTGAATCCTTTTTAGGAAGTAATGCCGTGACATTGGCATGAGCCTCTGCAATTACTGATGCAACAATTTGCTGTGGCCATTCGTTCGTGGTTGTTGCATGTTGCCGTATTTGACTAATCAATTGCAATGTTTCCGACCTTGCAGCTTGAGCTGCATGGTTATGTTTAGTTATGACTTTCACAACTAGGCCTTCCAAGCCCTCTGTCCAAACACGCCCTTTGCAGGTGGAACGTTTTTCACAAACCCAGATTCCATATTTTTCATCTAGAGTTCTTTTTGAAAACACGTAAATGTGGTTGTCATCATCTACCAATTTTCTTTTGCCTCTTATTGACGAAACACTTTTTGCCATTGTACACACAGGATTAATCAATCAAGATGCAAAAATAATATGCAGATATTGCACTACCTGCGACGCTCAGCTTGTTCACATGATGCACCACCGATAATGAGGTGGCAAAAACAGCAAACATGTGCTGTCCACTGGGCTAGGAAATGTGAGGAGAGCCAGATACAGGAACTTTTATTGTTTGAATTTAGACAAATCAGAACAAGATTCACTTGTTACTGAAAAGACTCCTATAAGATTAGTCACTGTTCCCTTCCCCCATGTCCGTTCACTAACCACGTGACTATCGCCCTCGTGGTCAAGTATGTATTCTTTCCATTGTGAAAGGGTTAACAGTTCCAGTTAATCCTTTCACAATGGAAAGAGAACCCTGAAGACATACAAAAGGGGAGAAATTAGTTTAAAGGCTATGTGACAACTTATAGACAAATGTAATTTTGAAAATTTGTTCGGAAAAGTTAGAGTTATCGGAAGTTCAATTCGAGTAATTGAGAGAGTTTAACATTGAATCTTCACTAAAGGAATTGGGACTTCAATAAAAATTCGAGTTATCGAGAATTGACTATTTACATTTTTGTAACCTACTCATTATCTACTGGGGCGAAATGTGGGAGGCGAAATGTGAGGGGCTACTTTTCCGTAAAGCGTCGGGAATATGCCTTAATCTTTGCCAGTGACTGTGGACAGCTGACCAGCGGCACTGTTGATGATCCTGCTCAGATAGCAAACAAACTGAATGAGTATTTTGCATCTACATTCACAAATGAGGAATTATTAAGGTTTAAAAATGGCAGAAGGTTATCAAATTGTAGCAGTGTACTTAATGATTTTCTAATAACTGAGAGCAAAGTGGAGGAGAAATTGTTGAAGTTAAACATAAGAAAAGCATCTGGGGTGGATGGGATCTATCCAGTTATATTAAAGGAGGCGGCAAAGCAACTAAGCAAACCCTTAGCCATAATTATGAGAGCATCCTTGGACTCAGGGGAGGTTCCCACGGACTGGAGATGTGCAAATGTATCCCCAATTCACAAAGGGGGATCGAAGGGTTACACAAGTAACTGTTGTTATGTTTCGTTATTTGTTTTTTTAGGAGCATTAGCAACTAAGGCCATATTGCTCCGGGGATATGCTGCGGTCATTCCCTGACCTTTCCGCATCCTCCGTATTTGGTGGGCACGGGCTCGAACCCCGGTCTAATCAAGAAGCGTGTGCTGTGCACTGCTGCTCCTGCCCACGGAGGCGCCACACGAGTAATTACAGACCAGTTAGTTTAACTTCTGTTCCGGGTAAAATAATGGAGTCACTGGTTAAAGATGCATTGCAGGATCATCTAGACAAGACTGCAGCAATAATTCAGACACAGCATGGGTTAAGGGAAAGTGTTGTCTGACAAATTTGATTGGTTATTATGATGTGGTTACAAAGGAACTGGATCAAAAAATAATTTTGATATCATATATTTGGATTTCAGGAAAGCTTTTGACACTGTTGCGCATGGAAGACTATTGTACAAATTGGAGCAGAATGGTATTAAGGGTAAGTTGCTACAATGGATAAAAGGATGGTTAAGTGGGAGAAGAAAGAGGGTGGTAATCAATGGGTGCTGCTGCTGTTGTTGTTGTTATTTGCTTTTTAGGAGCATTAGCAACTAAGGCCATATTGCTCCGAGGATATGCAGTGGTCATTCCCTGACCTTTCCACATCCTCCGTATTTGGTGGTCATGGGCTCGAACCCCGGTCTAATCAAGAAGCGTGTGCTGTGCACTGCCGCTCCTTTTTTTTTTTTTTTTTTTTTTTTTGATTTGGTAGTTGTTGGCGCATTGGCTTCTGTGGCCATACTGCGCCTCCCAAGGTTTTTGCAGTACTTTGATCCAAGCCCGAGGCGGGAATCGAACCCACGACCTTTGGGTTGCGGGGCAGGTACTTTACCCACTCGGCTAGCCCGGTCGGCCTGCCGCTCCTGCCCACCTGGCTGTGGAGGCGTCCATGGGTGCTGCTCTTCGTGGACTAATGTTATTAGTGCAGTCCCACAGGGTTCGGTGTTGGGTCCACGGTTGTTTTGTATATTTATCAATGATATTGATGAAGGTATATCAGGCTTAGTGTCGAAGTTTGCAGATGATACAAAGGTTGGCAAGGTTGTTAAAGACAGTAATGGCAGTGTGCTACTGCAACAGGATCTAGATAATTTGGGCAGATGGGCTAAGAAATGGCAACTGAAGTTTAACCTTGACAAATGCAAAGTACTGCATATGGGTAGAAATAACCCGAGAGAAGAGTACCAACTGTGTGGTACTACACTTAAGGTGGTAGAAAATGAAAAAAGACCTGGGAGTAATTGGCAGTCAGATATGAAGTTTTCTGAGCAATGCAGACAGCCTGCCAGTGCAGTCATGGGGTTTTGTCAATGATATATAGGAATTTTGCTAGCAGGGAAAAGGAGGTGATTGTCCCTCTGTATAAGGCAATGGTCAGGCCACGCCTTGAGTACTGCGTACAGGTCCGGAGGTCTCATTTTAAGAAGGATGTCAATTTGCTTGAGCGTGTACAGAGAAGGGCAACAAGATTTGTGAGGGGAATGAAGGGATCCTCTTACCAAGAGAGGCTTAAGTTCTGCAAATTGCAGTTTCTGGAGACTAGGCACCTGCGCGGTGATCTGATTGAGGTGTATAAGGCCTTGAATGGGTTGAGCATGCTGAATTCTGATGGGATCCTTCCACATGTTCAGATTACGAACCTAAGGGGGCATAAATTCAAATTAAGAAAAGACAGATGTAGAATAGATGTGAGGAAATTTGCCTTTAGCCAGCGGGTGGTTAATTGCTGGAACAAACTTCCATCTGTCGTTGTGGAAGTTGATAGGTTAAATAAATTTAAGGAGGAACTGGACAGGCATTTGGAGGGAATGGTGTGATTTTTTTTTTTTTTTTTTTTCTGATGCTGCATAAGCTCATACACTTGCTTTCTTGCATCACATGCCACTACTACTACTACTACTACTACTACTTCTTCTCGGCATAGTAGTGTATAAGTTGTATAGGTTTTACTTCTTTTTAGCCATTGCTGTCCCACTGCTGGGCAAATGCCTCTCCAAAACTTCCATCTTTTCTGTCCCAGTTTCCAATCACATCTGACACACATGCAAGTTTTTAACTATGGAAAATATACAGTGTCTCCCAGGAGTCCTATACAATTGGGATTGATACAGACTATATAAATCGCACTTTTAACATTGCAGCGGTATTGTGTGGCCTGACAGGTCCTGCAGAAAATTATTTAATGATCACGAATCACTGATTTGAAACTAGTGGTTGTTGTTATTTGTATCTTCTTAATAATGTCTTTATTCTTCTATGTGCTGCACATTTTTGTCCATTTGTATTGTTGTTCAATTTGTATAAATATAAGTGTCATTTATGTTACTCCTCTGTTCTGGCTGAGTAGTTTGTCGCATAGTGAAAAACATGCCACTTTTTATCAAAACAGTTTTTCACTATCTAAAAGCTTCTCAAAGATCACCTCTCACTTACGATTATCAGTGAATATGAGTTAGTAGAGAAAAATTCTACTGGAAGTAGAATTTGTAAAACAATATGCAAAAAAAAAAAAAAAAAAAAAAAAGAATAACAAAAATAAAAATAAAAATGATCACGATATAGGTACATTAAACAAAGTGTTTGTCGTTTGTTATTTGGTTTTAAGGGGCATTAGCAACTAAGGCCATATTGCTCCGGGGATATGCGGTGGTCATCCCCTGACCTTTCCGCATCCTCCATATTTGGTGGTCACGGGCTCGAACCCCGGTCTAATCAAGAAGCGGGCGCCTCCGTAGCCAGGTGGGCAGGAGCGGCAGTGCATAGCACATGCTTCTTGATTAGACCGGGGTTCGAGCCCGTGACCACCAAATATGGAGGATGCGGAAAGGTCAGGGGATGACCACCGCATATCCTCGGAGCAGTATGGCCTTAGTTGCTAATGCTCCTAAAAACCAAATAACAACAACAACATAATCAAGAAGTGTGTGCTACGCATTGCTGCTCCTACCCACCTGGCTACGGAGGCGCCTACATTAAACAAAGCATTGCCATTATTTGTTTGTATCTGAGTCATGCAGAATTTGCATACAGCAAATGTCACGAGATTTTGGGGGAAAAAAGGCATAAGTCTGATCCCTGTAATTACTAACTCATTTCAATTATTAATATTTTAGCTTCAAAATGGCAGTATTCAAGAATTTCAGTGCTCGCATCTATTCATTCATTATCCACAGATTTCAATTTGGGTTCATGCCCTGTAGATAAAGCTGCTCCAATCTGGCATTATTTTTGTACTTCACGCACATTAATCTAGATTGTTAGATCTATTGCCTATTGTCAGACATTAACAAAACTTTTGACTCTGTTCACCCTGAAGTGTTTCATAGTAATAGAGGCACGCGATGCAAGGAAGCAAGCATATGAGCTTCTGTAGCATCAGCCAAAAAAATAAATAATAAATAAAAAATTCACACAACTATTCCCTCCAAAAGCACATCCAGCTCATCCCTGAATTCATTCAAGCCACCGACCTCCACAACGACAGATGGAAGCCCGTTCGAGTAACTAACCATTAATTCTAAGTTACCATCATCACCTGATTGTACACTTGTTAATATAATAAGTCTGAAATACTGTTCTCAAAGGCATGTCCGCCACTGTTTCATCCTCTTGCAGTGTCCAACAGGGTTTCCCTATGGATCCTCTTCTCTAGTATTCATCATATATGTCAATGACCTTGCAACAGGAGTCAAAACTTTTGATGTCAAATGAGAAACGTTTGAAAATGACATTAAAATCTATCAGGTCATCAATTCAATAACTGGCACTTAGACATTACAGTCTCATTTTGAATTCACTGCATATTGCCTCACCGAAAATAATGTCTTTAAATACAAGTAAGTGCAAGTTATGTCAGTTTTATCCTGTAGTTGGCATAAACTGTTAATACTCTTGAATTATTGCCTTGCTCAGGAAGAGGCCAGAGTTGTTCATCAACTGAGAGCAAAGTGGAGGAAAAATTGTTGAAGTTTAACATAAGAAAGGCACCCAGAGTGAATGGGATCTATCCAGTTATATTAAAGGAGGCAGCAAAGGAAGTAAGAAAACCCTTAGCCATAATTATGAGAGCATTATTGGACTCGGGGGAAGTTCCCATGGACTGAAGATGTACAAAAAAAAAAAAAAAAAAAAAAGTAAAGTGCAGCCATTATCAACCCACTGCAGGATGGAAGCCTCCTCAACAATTCATGCTGAGGGAAATGGACCATAATCTGCCACGCTGGTCCAGTGCGGGTTGGCAGATCGACCGTATTCAGCAGTCAGGGGCTTGAACCCCGGTCTACTCAAAGAGCGTGTGCTACTGCACTCCCGCTCCTGCCCACTCAGCTACAGAGGCCGGTGTGAAGATGTACAAATGTATCCCCAATTCACAAAGGGGGATCAAAGGGTGACACGAGTAATTACAGACCTGTTAGTTTAATTTCTGTTCTGGGGAAAATAATGGAGTCACTGGTTAAAGAAGCATTGCAGGATCATCTAGACAAGACAGCAGTAGTAATTCAGACATACATGGGTTTGTTAAGGGAGTCTTGTCTGACAATTTTGATTGGATACTATGATGTGGTTACAAAGGAACTGGATGCAAAAAATAATTTTGATATCAAATACTTGGATTTCAGGAAAGTTTTGACACTGTTGCACATGGAAGACTATTGTACAAATTGGAGCAGTATGATATTAAGGGCAAGTTGCTACTATGGATTAAAGGGCTATTGAATGGTAGAAGACAAAGATTGGTAATCAATAGACGCTGCTCTACATGGACTAATGTTATCAGTGGAGTCCCCTAGGGTTCGGTGTTGGGCCCACTGTTGTTTTGTATATTTATCAATGATATTGATGAAGGCATATCAGGCTTAATGTCAAAGTTTGCAGATGATTCAAAGGTTGGCAGGGTTGTTAATGACAGTAATGGCAGTGTGCTACCGCAACAGGATCTAGAAAGGTTGAGCAGGAGGGCTGAGAAGTGGCAACTGAAGTTTAACATTGACAAATGCAAAGAACTGCATATGGGTAGAAGAAACCCCAGAGATATGTACCAACTGTGTGGTATTACACTTAGGATGGTAGAAAATGAAATAGATTTGGGAGTAATTGTGCAGTCAGATATGAAATTTTCTGAGCAGTGCAGACAGGCTGCCAGAGCAGGTCATGGGGTATTGTCAATTATATAGAATTTTGCTAATAGGGAAAAGGAGGTGATTATCCCTTTGTATAAGGCAATGGTCAGGCCATGCCTTGAGTACTGCGTACAGGTCTGGAGGCTTCATTTTAGGAAGGATGTAAAGTTGCTTGAGCAAATACAGAGAAGGGCAACAAGATTGGTGAGGGGAACAAAGGGGTGGTCTTACCAAGAAAGGCTTAAGTTCTGCAAATTGCAGTGTCAGGAAACCAGGCACCTGCAAGGTGATATGATTGAGGTGTATAAGGCCTTGAACGGGTTCATCAGGCTCAATTCTGATGGGATTCTTCTTGCTCAGATTATGAACCTGAGGGGGCATAAATTCAAATTGAGGAAAGACAGTTGTAGAATAGATGTGCGGAAATTTACCTTTAGCCAGTGGGTGGTTAATTGCTGGAACAAACTTCCATCTGTCGTTGTGGAAGTTGATAGGTTAAATAAATTTAAGGAGGAACTGGACAAACTTTTAGAGGGAATGGTTGTGCGAATTTTTCTTTTGGCTGATGCTGCATAAGCTCATACGCTTGCTTTCTTGCATCACATGCCTCTATTACTACTACTACTATAAGTCTACATCACAGCTTTATAGTACAGATAGTTCTCGACTTTACGAGTTAATTCGTTCCTAGCACACGCTCGTAAAGCAAAAACTCGTAAAGTGAGAATTTATTTCCCATAGACATAAGTTTAAAAATAGGGGTTATGTTCTCAACAATGAAATTAGTTGGACTAAGGCGCATTTAGGGCTAGAGCCTCAAGCTGCGAACAAATTTAGACTATGTATATAAAGTGCTTAGCATCATAATACACAGCCATTTCTGAATAAACAGAAAATTTTTAAGGTGGCATCGTTTTAGGTTATATCTCATATTGTGAATGCCTTCACAACGAGTTGCCATGATATTGCACTACTTCGAATAAGTAACGCTTCACCTAAGGAGAAGACTAGTGTTACTATACTAGTGGGTGGTGGTACCTATCTGAGAATAATGGGTGGTGGTACCTATCTGAGAATAATGGGTGGTGGTACCTATCTGAGAATAAGAAACACTAGTCTTCTCCTTAGGTGAAGCGTTACTTATTCGAAGTAGTGCAATATCATGGCAACTCGTTGTGAAGGCATTCACAATATGAGATATAACCTAAAACGATGCCACCTTAAAAATTTTCTGTTTATTCAGAAATGGCTGTGTATTATGATGCTAAGCACTTTATATACATAGTGAAATTAGTTGGCTAATTAGTTTATCATTAAACAATGATTGATTTATCGAAAGAAATAAAAATGCAGCCTGTATAAGCAATCAAATTATAATTAAAGAGAAATTATTTACGACTTACAAATGTTAAAGAATATTTATTCTTCATCATCATTGACTAAATGCACACTCATTGATCGCTTATTATTGGCTCGGCACTCGTTGGTTTGTTGCCAAGGAGTCGTCTTCTTCAGAAATACTTCAAGAGGCATTTGTTTCCAAAAATAATCTCTTTTCTTTAGTAATTTCAATAGCATAGCATGCATAAGCATTTTTTAACGGAACGCACAAATTGCAAATAACACGATTTGCGTGGAGTTCATTTGTTTTTTTTTACAAAAAAAAAATTTATTTGTTTTTTTATAAGATTGAATATTTCAGTCAAGGGGAAACACATTTCACCATAATAGCGTAAAAAACCACACAATTCCAGCTATCGGTATTTTCGCAAATGAAGAAGATCGAGTTTACTACCCATTATAATTGCTTGCAGTAACAGAAAAGCCCAATAAACTGGAAAGTGCAAATTGTTTTATGGTCGTGACTTCCAGAAATGTGCTTTAGAAAAATATCGCAAAGGCATAATTGATTCTTATAACAGAACATATGATGCCGATGAAAGTGCAGTGCATTTTAATGATTTGAATTGGTAACTAATACAGTTTACAAACCATGCTCACGACCTTTTATATGGCCTTAAGGTCATGCTCGTGACCTTAAAAATGACATTTTAGAGAGATAAATAGCTTAGTTATACAGCCAAAATTTCAACTTCCCAGATCTTGAAACGAATTACCAAAAAACAATGTAACAATGTATTATTGGGTTCACATTGCAATATTTTCACTATACTATGGTGTCTCTGGAACGAATTAATATCGTAAAGCTGGGTACACTGTATTGTATAGCTATGCACGTGGTTTGGAATGCGGTATTTATGAATGTTTAACATTCATTTTTTGCAATTAATGTTCATATTTTCGATTTTGTTTGATACTTGATACTTGGGGGAAAAAACTCGTAAACCCGGTAACTCGTAAAGCGAGAACTGCCTGTATATTCCTGTGTTGTATGATGTAGCCTGCAGTGACATCATCATTCTTCTCATCTTTCACAAATTCAAAGTACCCTAACACACACACACACATCACCTTCCACTACTACTGAGAGCTAGGGAAAACTTAATCATATTCACAAAACAACATAAATGTTGAAGCATTTTTCCAGGAAATCTCAAAATTAAGCATATTTGCAGATTTCACAGTCCCTGTCTCTCTCCTTGGGAACTTGGAATGTCATGTAGAGGTTAACTTGTGAGTGGTAGGAGTTTGTAGGACGGTCCTATAGAAAACTGAAGGACTGCATAGTGTAACACTTTTCTAAGACCAGGTTTGGAGACATAGGGGATAATACTGTGGTCTTCCACCAGATATATGATGGCCATACTATTGACCTCTCTCACCCTCATTATAGGTATAGAACTTCACCTTGGAAGTGTGAGTTTTTGAATGCCGTCCATATCCCAAGTCACTGTTTCCCTTCCCGCCATCCATTGGTTCAACTCTTGAAGTCAATAGCCACAGGCAACAACTTCTCTCTGACACAATTAACTTGCAACCTCCAACACCCAGCTCTTCAGCCTTTCCAACTCCTTAAGAAGCCCATCACCCAACACCTCCAACTGTCTTCCTCCCCACAGCCAGCCAATTTCAGTTCCCAAGAATAACATCATTTCTAGGAGGTCTATGAGAATTGCCAGTTAATGGAACAGATCCAGCTAATAACTGCCATCTGTTAACATCACTGACCAGTCCAAACAGCCTGGCCAATGAGACAGATCTCTTCTCTAGGTTTTGGTTTCATTTAGCTTGACTGAGTACCCAACCTTTAACTTTTATCCAGGTCCTGTCAACGTGTGAACCAAGTCTTTGTTTTTTTCTTTACTTTAATCATTTTTATGTGTTGTGAATTTAATTTTACAGATTATGTAAATAGTTATCTTAACTTTATTTTAATATCCATGAAGAGAATCACCAGAGATGGGGGGGAGGGGATCAATGCACTAAAGTGTTCAATTATTATTATTTCTATATCCTGCATTAAGATGCCATTTTTCCAATGCATAAAATTTTTTCCATTTTTTCATACATAAGTTTATTATTATAAATAATATAGGAAACTGACGTGACGATGGAAGGTGTAGGAAGGTAGCCACTAGTGATGCTGTAATAATGAAACTTGCAGTTCAAATCTGCAGTTAAAAATTATTTTGAAACAAGTGATAAGCAGCTGCCTGTATTGAAATTGGTGAAATGCAGTGACCAGTTGCATACTGTGATCATTGACACCTGTAGAATGGCCTTAGCTTTTATTAATTTTTGATTCAAATTATTATTTAATAATTAAATATTGATTTAAAAATTAATATTATAATTTAATTAAATAAATTTTAATTGATTACGGCAGTGTTAATCAAATTATCAGTATTAGTATTGATATTGGCTTCATATGCACTGCGAGATGTGCAGATCTCGAGGGCAAACTTATTCCAGTAACAATATGTAACAAAAAAAAAAAAATTATATTTAACTGTTTCTTATATTTTATGTACTGAATCTAATGCCATCATCAGTGTCGATATTTTGGCAGCAATTGAGTGTTTTATGTTTTTACTACATTTATGTGTTATTACCTAAGTGCTGTGCATACCAATATTGTAATATGTAAGAGCCTGTGGCATTCATATAATAAGTTTTTTTTTTCAGTTTGCTGTGGCTATCAGATGAAGTTGTATTATCTCCAGACTCATTCTGCTATTTTTTGTATATATTATAAACTGCAGCTATTATCAACCCACTGCAGGATGGAAGCCTCCTCAACAATTCATGTTGAGGGAAATGGACCATAATCTGCCACGCTGGTCCAGTGCGGGTTGGCAGGTCGACCGTCTACTCAAGGAGCGTGTGCTACTGCACTCCCACTCCTGACAACTCGGCTATGGAGGCCACTCTGTATATATTTTATATAAGTCAAAACAGGTGAAGCATAACATCATTGGTCACATCAAGTTTCGCAGTGCATGTGAAGCCTGTTTGAAGTGCTTATGGGGGATCAAGACAGTTTGTGGGCACTTCATTTCTTTTGTGATATTTGTAGATCAATATTATAGGGATGGTTTTGTGGTAGTCAAAAGTACATTTTGATAAACTTCAAATATGTAGTGTGTCCAGAGTAGTTGCATGATGATTGTTACTTTTGTTTGGTGGATATCAAAATTTCAAAAAGTCTGTTAATAGAATAGCTGTAGTGTATCCCAACTTTACCACCCTCTGTTGCTCAAGTACTACACAGTGAAGATCTGCCAGTTCTGACTCAACCTTCCATATTTTCAGAATTGGATGATGATTATGGGAAACAGGGTAATTGTGATTATCCTGTTCACAATTTGTGAACAAGATAACACAGAACAGGAACTTCTGTGATTACACCGCCTGTTCAAGTAATCAGCAAGAATTGGATGTATTTTTGAGTTTAACGAAATCCAGCCAGAGCTGAGGTTTTAAAATATCATTTGCTCTGGACTGGATTTGGTTAACTCAAGTTTATGGGATCCAATCTGCAAGACTTCCATGTACAGAAAAATACATATAACTTTTGAACAATTTTACACTGTTGCATGATCCCTATGCTGTTTTGATTTGATTGGTCTTTGTGAATAAATTGGTATTAGTCATAATTCAAGTAAAATTTTGAAAGCTGTGTTGCTTCACATTGGGAATGTATGCTCATCAATTCCTGTTATACCCTGTTCATATTAAAGAAGACTACAAAAATGCGAAGCATGTTTTAGAGATGAACAAGAGTGACCAGTATAAATGTGATTCTGTGGGTACTTCAAGGTGATGAAGTTCCTTCTGGGTTTGCAATGTGATTTCACTAAGTTCCCTTGTTTTTTCTGCCTCTGAGGTAGAAGAGTGATAAATTTGCACTACTGAAGAAGAGAATGGTCTGCCAAAATTGAGTTCATCCTGGTGCACATGATATATTAATTGAGGGTTCCTTGGTTCCAAGAATGAAGTTTTACTTCCACCACTCCATATTTAGCTTGGATTGGTCAAAAATTTGTTAAAGTTTTGGATTCTCAAGGTTATGTTTCCAAAATTGTCTGATGCAAAACTGAAAGATGTCATATTTATTGGTCCACAAATTAAGACGTTGGCTTCACATGAACTGGAAGGCAAATAACTAATGCCAAGCAAAATGCTTGGCAGTTGTTTTGTCTTATCTTATAGAGAACTAGTAAAAGTTGATTGGTGATAATTATGGAAAAATGGGATGCAGGATGCTAATCAAGCAACTCTATTACTTGCACTCTCCCTTGGATTTTTTCTGACCAAATATGTAAACAATTTCAAGCCTTCCTAGTCCAGTGGGATATCTGAAGGGTTACATACACTTAACTAGGTCATAAGGAGGTTGGCAAAATTTGACTGATATAATGCTATATCTACAGTTGCTGCTCATATTTCTCACTTTTATAGTGAAAAAGTTAATTTATGCATCATTGAAAAAATTATATATTTTTAAGAAATACAGGTAAAATATCTGCTAATGCGGAAATGAGAAATTGAGAGTACCTTTGTATATGTGCAAAATTGTATTTGCACTGGAAATATCTTTTTTTCTTACTTCGACTGTTATTAACTTTCTAGATATTGACTGGAACTTGTGGTTGGTCACTCACACAGTAGCAAAACTTTTCTAGATTTATTGGATAACTGTTTTCTGCACCAGAATGTTACAGAGACAATGAGAGAAAGCAATACACTTGATCTGATTACCAGCAGTCAGATTATCAGGGCCCACTGTTGTTTTTGATACTTTTTAATGATATCAATGAAGGTATATCAGGGTGTCTATTATGTCAGAGTTATTAATGACAGTAATCCAAGTATGCTAATGGAAGAGATCTCGACAAATTAGGCAGATGGGCTGAGAAGTGGCAATTGAAATTTAACATTGACAGTGCAAGTTACTGCATACAGGTAGCAGTAATCCCAAATTAATGTGTCAACTTTGTGATACCTCACTGAAGGTAATAGAGAACAAAATGACTTGTGCAGTGAGACATGAAGTTCTCCAACCAGTGCTGATGGACTGCTTGGACAGATCATTGAGTTTTGTCAGTGATATAAACAGGAATTTTGCCAGTCCTGATATGGAAGTAATCCTCTTTATAAGACTATGGTAAGACCACATCTTGAATTTTGTAAGGTGCAAAAGCCTCAATTTAGGAGTGTGTGGATATTTTGGAATTAATGTGGATAAGAATTATAAGATTACTGAGGAGAAGATTACAAAGGGTATGTTTACCGAGAAAGACTGCAAATTGCAACATCTGGAAACTAGGCACTTGCAAGGAGATGTGACTGAGGTGTTTAAGGGTTTGAACGGAGTTTTCCTCACTAACATAGGTGCAGACAGGGACGGTGTTACAGCTTTGGAAATTTATTTGGTTGATTTCAACAAATCTGTTTCCTGTTGCTAGTCAGTGGATCTGTTGATCCTCCTATTTTGATTTTCCTCCGTTTCTGCCAGAGCCCTGGAAAAGGGTCCATGTACCATCCTGTACCTGTTTTTGCCAATAGTATCCTCAGACACCGTGACTCACATGAGCAGTGACTTGCCATGTTGACTACCCAGTGGTCCAACCTATATATATATAACATTGCCTTACATGTATTAAAGGCATTACACATTCTCAGATGGCTTTTGTTTATCTTCTAACATTTACACATGTTTTTATATCTCCTTTATATTCCTTAGGCAAACATTATTGGATGTTTTGCTACACCAGTCACTTTGATATGCTAATTGCTTATGACCATATACATCACAATCGTGTTTGCAAATTTTTAGGTAAATCTGTGCATTCTTTTTAGGTGAGGCACTTTCAGTAAAAAACAGTATATTTACTTCTTTTTTCTGTTAAAAGTCCATTTCTTTGCATTTAGTCAAAGTAATTTTGATACATCTAAATGATTGATATAACATGAACAGATATGACTGAATTCTGTTCGACTTGACACATCAGCAGAGACTGTCCATATTGTTTCCAGCTTATTACTAATGAATAAAATAGTACAATCATTTGAATTATATCTCTCTGCTACCACTTTATGTAGTGTTTGTGTTTGTTTAAGAATTATTGAGGTTTTGTGTCTTGTGAATTTCTATATATTCACTGAAGCTGTATTGACTCAAGTGGTAGTGGATGCACTATCATTCCACAAATTTGAGTGAATATCTAGAAAGTGAAAATTCTCCGTGATAAGGTATTAAAATTCATTGACCCACACTCTCTTTGATTGTATAATTGTTGACATACTTGTTGCAGTCATTTAGCCAGTGACATTAATTATACTTTCATTTTTGTTTTCCCATTGTTTATGTGGCAACATATTGTTGGTATATTGTTTTTGAATCTATGTGCTTCTTAGCTAAGTCATAACTCCCTCTGTATTCATTAAAGTGGTAGTGGATGCACTACCATTCCACAAATTTCAGTGAATATCTAGGAAGTGAAAATATTCCATGATAAGGCATTAAAATTCATTGACTCACTCTCTCTTTGATTGTATAATTGTTGACATACTTGTTGCAGTCATTTAGCCAGTGACATTAATTATACTTTCATTTTTGTTTTCCCATTGTTTATGTGGCAACATATTGTTGGTATATTGTTTTTGAATCTATGTGCTTCTTAGCTAAGTCATAACTCCCTCTGTATTCATTAAAGTGGTAGTGGATGCACTACCATTCCACAAATTTCAGTGAATATCTAGGAAGTGAAAATATTCCATGATAAGGCATTAAAATTCATTGACTCACTCTCTCTTTGATTGTATAATTGTTGACATACTTGTTGCAGTCATTTAGCCAGTGACACTAATTATACTTTCATTTTTGTTTTCCCATTGTTTATGTGGCAACAGATTATTGGTGTATTGTTTTTGAATCTATGTGCTTCTTAACTAAGTCCTAACTTCCCCCTATTCACTTCTGTTATCTTTGCCCTTTCTGTACGATTGTATTCACTGTATATACATGATTTACTTTTGTCATGAATTCTGAGTATAGTTATTACTCACTATTAGTATATAAGTATTCTGTCATCCATTCATTATTTCTGTAACACTAATCTTCTGCTAGAAACATAATGGGGGAGGTTTTTTTTTTTTTTTTAATATCCCCTTGTTAAAAATGTGAAGCTAGAAAAAAAAGTTATACAAATAATGTATTAGCTTCTGCAAAAATTATTTCAATAGGAATCATTTTTCCATATTTAAATTCATTGGCCAGACCACATCATTCTACGAGGGTGGAATAAAAAGTGATGCCTCTTAATAAAGGAATATCGCCAAATCTTAATATAAACTTAATAAACAAACTTTTGATGGAATATAAATAAAACAAAAAAAAAAATAATGAAAAGTTATTTTTAATTTTATGTATCATTTCCTACATATACCACACCTGACTAGGTACATTTCTTCTAGTGCTTGACAAGTTTTTGTATACCATTCAAGTAAAATTCTTTTGGCTGAGTGGCCAGCCATCTCATCATGACTACTCTAATTTCTTCATCATCACAGCAGTGATTTGGCCCCAACTGACCCCTACCAATGTTGAACACCTATAATGAGCCTATGCATTTTATTGACACAACATTCATGTATTTACTAGGTGTACTCATTTGATGTATTTTTTTTGAGCTTGTCGAGTAGTTCAGTGTATTCTTGTCATTTTTCAAACATTTGATGTAAATAGCACTTATAAAATTTTAAAGAGCAGTCAGAAGATGGAGATGTTTTACGGCAAAGTTCCTTGGACTGTCTCTTTTCTGAATCATAATGGTGAATCCAGGATTCATCTTCAGTCAAAATAAAATTTGAAATTGCACCCATTTCACATTCAAAGCAGGACAGAGGTCACACACTGCCAAATTTCCACTCATCTTTTCATATCTTTTGCAAGCTTCTTGAGGAGCCATGTGTTGTATATCTTTCTGTGCTTAGCTTGGACAGAATGTGTCACACTTTTTTTTAGAAATCCCCGAAGTTGTAGCAAAATCTGATTGTATGATTCAAAATAATCACTGTGAACACGTTCATCTGCTTTTCTATGCACTTCATCAGTTAACATTACCAGTTGTTAGCTTCATCTTAATCATTGACAGTAGCTTTAATAACTGTTCTATATTTGACTTATAAAATATACTAATGACATCAAAAGTTTATTCCTTATTATTATTATTATTATTAGTTATATGGTGCAAGGAAGCCTGAGGCTTATGCTGCACCAGACAAACATATCTCTTGATGATTTCAAATAAATATGGTTCAGATAACACCACAAAAATTCTACTGTGTATGTGCTAATTATAAAATATTAGTATTAGTATTAGCCACATGGTGCAGGGAAGCTTATGCTACACCAGCCAAAAAAAAGAATAAAATAATAATAATAAGAAAATTTTAAAAAATTAATAAAATAAAAGGAAATAGACAACCTATGCATTTCCCACATAGGTAACATATTCCAGTCCAGTTGAAACATCTCTCTCTGTAATTTGATTTTATGGTCCCTAGTTCTCGAATCATATATAACTGCGAAAATGTTGTCCTCATTCATTTTACTTTTGCTCTTAGAGCCTTAAACACCTCAGTCAAGTCTCTTCTAAGATATCTAGTTTCCAAGCTATGCAACCCATATATTTGAAGTCTTTCCTCATATGGATATGAGGATGGCCTTTTGCCGATCTCACCAAGCAAGCTACCCATCTTTGGACTTTTTCAAGAAGCTCGATATCTTTTTTTAGGTGTGGTCTCCTTACCTGAACATAGTATTCCAAGTGTGGTCTAACAATAGCCTTGTATATAGTCATTATGACATCCTTATCTCTGCAAGCAAATGTGATTCGATAAATCATCGATAGGACACTATGTGCCTTCCTTGCAACCTGTCTACATTGCTTGAAGAACTTTGTCTGACGATATTGTAACACCTAAGTCCTTTTACTCCACTACTGGAGTAAAAGGACTTAGGAGTTTAGTTTCAACTCCACCAAGTGTATAAGTTATTTTGGGGTTACTGTTCCCCAGGTGTAATACCTTACACTTTGCTGGATTGAAGCATAGCTTCCATTTTTCTGACCATCCCTAAAGTCTATCTAGGTCACTCTGAAGAAGCTCTTCTTGGTGGTGATTGTTAACTACTCTACCAATCTTACAGCATTTGCAAATTTAGACATCATGTCCTCTATCCGTTCATCAACGTCATTTATGAAATTCAAAAAAACAGTGGTCATAATACTGATCCTTGGGAAACCCCATTTCTTACATCAACCCAATCTGAGGAATAACTATTTATCACAACCCTCTGCCCTGAAGCCATCCTGATATCCATCTAAGGATTTTCCCTGTGATTCCAACCTGTTCCAGCTTATAAAGTAACTGATCATGTGGGACTGAGTCAAATGCTTTGCTGAAATTTAAATAAACAATGTTGAAATTATTCCCTAATTTTTAAATTCAACTCATGAGTGACCCTGTCAAAATAGCTAACCAGATTTGTTAAATATGATTTTCCCTTCACAAAACCATGCTGAGTATCCTTCGGAAATCCATTTCTATCTAAATGAGCCTGAATTCCACCCTTGATCATTGCCTCCATGATTTTCCCTACAACTGAAGTTAGACTGACAGGTTGGTAATATCCCACTTCACTCTTAGAACCGCTCTTATGTATTGGAGATACCTGGCACTTTTTCAATCCAACGGAATCACCCTCGAGTCCAGTGATGCTCTCATAATTAGCCTTAATGGTTCAATGCACTCACTTGCCGCCTCTCTTAAGATTATATGGTATGTGCCATCACCCCTAGGAGCCTTAATGGCCTATAGGCTCGAAATTTTAATATTAAATAATCATGTGAAATTTCAATATCATTAATTACATATTTTTCAACTTCACTCCCATAATTTCTCTTTGACATAAAAGTTTTTTTCTTCTGTAAATATAGATATAAAGTAATTGTTGAGTTCATCTGCAATATCAGCTGGGGTATCTAATACTATCCCACGTCCATTACATAAGGGTCCAATCTGGTTTGTCCTCTTTGCATTTTATATGTGAAGAACTGAGCTGGATATCATCATTCTTCTCTTTCTTGGTGATTCCTTTTGACTCTCTCTCTCTCTCAGGGTAACTCGGGAATTTTTTGGCTGGTGCAGCATATGCTTCAGGCTTCCTTGCACCATATGGCTAATAATAATAAAAAATTAATAATAACTCCTTATTGCCACTCTTTGCCAGCAATTTATCATAATCTGTCTTTGCCAGCCTAACCTTTTCTGTGGCACTATTACAGATCGATTGTAGCTGTTATAGGCTTCGGTACTTTTTATTGCTCGAAACTTTTCCATGCCATCTTTTTCTGCTCAAGTAATCTGGCAACTTCATTGTTCATCCAACTTGGAATCCTCCTTGTGGAGTATTTTTTTCAATGGTATATACACATTCAAGGCTTTTGTGATTAATGTTTTAAAAGTATACCATAATTCAATTGTATTCGCTTTCTGTGAGTTATTAGAGTAGATTGTAGTTAATAGAGGCCATGTAGCACCTTAAGGCATTGTAATTTCCTTTTCTGAAATGGTGCCTCCGTAGCCAGGTGGGAAGGAGCAGCAGTGCGTAGCACAGGCTTCTTGATTAGACCAGGGTTCCAGCCCGTCACCACCAAATACAGAGGAGGCGGAAAGGTCAGGGAATGATCACCGCATATTCCCGGAGCAGTATGGCCTTAGTTGCTAATGCTCCTAAATAACAATAACAGTTTTTCTGAAATTATAACCCATTCCTTTGCCTTTTACTACTGCTACCGGTCTTTTCATCGTCCACCATAGAACTCCGTGATCACTTTCAGCTACTGGTTCATGTACTATCATTATGTCATCTGGGTCATGGGTGATGATGAGATCTAGAATATTCTTTTTCCTAGTATTTTCTGTGACATGTTGATACAAATAAAAATCATCTAGTTGATTTAAAAATTTTGTTCCCCATGTGGAGTTTCCTTCCCATTAAGAGGCAAATTGAAAACACCCATAATGAGACATTCACGCTTACTTGCCCATTCCATTTGCATGTAGAGGCTCGTCATAATCTTCACAATCATCTGGCCTGTAGATTACTCCCACTCTCATTATACCTTTGCTTCCAACTATCTCACACCATACAGATTCTATACTAGCATTCGAAACATCTGAATCTGGGAAAGCTTTCATCATTCTCAGGCTGCTTTTGATAAGAAGCACAACCCCATCACTCCTTCTATCTGCCCTATCCTTCCTAAAGACATTATACATACCATACTGAAACTCATTATCCTCTATCTCCAGGTAGCCATGTTTCCATAAGCCCTATTATGTCAGCATTACTTACCAGCAGTTTGAATTCACTCATTTTATTGACAACACTTTTGACATTACTGTATGACATGCCCCTTAAAGTTATTTAAGCTTGCTTCCCTGGTATTAGCTACCTGCTCATTTGAAACGTTTCTGCCCTCAGAACTGTTGCCAATATGTTCTGTTGCAGTAACAAACAAGAACTCTTGAGGTATCTGCAAGCATTACTTTGACCAGTATTATCAGATAAATGCGTATCTATATTGCCCTTGTCCCCCAAACTAGTAGTTTCCCTGAACCTTTAAGGTATCCTCAATAATACTGACAAAAATCCTTGCACCACCTTTGTTTAAATATATCCCATCTCTACAAAACAGATTCCTTCTACCTACAAGTGCGGGCTGATAAAAATTTCCCCCCAAAAGCCTTGCAGAGTCCTTCAAGCCTTGAGTTAATCCACAAGGCTTTCAGCATATAATCCCTCCTATTATGTCTGTCCAGAATTGACAGGCATTGCAACCTAACTTGCAGCATTTCTTCAGCATGGTCCTATATTTGTCTAACAAATCACCAGATCATGTGTGCTTAATTTCATTAGTCCCCACATGAATAATAATATTCTATTAACTTCCCCCCCCCCCTTAAAATCTAGAAATCTGTTGGTGACATCATTAATTGTTGCTCTCGGCAGACATACGATGGTTCTAGTCCATCTATCCTTATTACAAAAAATATTTCCCATTTCCCTGACAATGGAGTCTCCTAATAGAACTAAGTCCTTTGGAATCATAGTAGTTTGCTCCCAGTTACATTATTCTTGAGGGCAAGCACCTGTTTTTTCAGTGACTCAAATTGTTCTAGCAATGCACCAAATTTTAACTTAAGATCGGTACACTCCATACAACAGTGACAAAGAAAAGAATCGCTAGGTTAGCTATGATTGTCCACTAGGTCGACCTTGGAATACATGCCACTGGTTCTGAAAGGGATAAAATCATGACTCAGAAATCGTCATCAGCTATTTCCTTATGAGTCATGATACCCTCTGACGAAGTGTTCAAGGCAGATCTTGTAACAACCATTGTAAAATTTACTAAATAATTTTTATTATAATTTTATTTTAATATAATTTTGTTATTAGATTATTTTAATAAAAAAATTTAATTATTAGATATGTGTAGAATCTAGTTGGAACTTGCTAAGACAGTAGTGCTTAAGTTATGAGCTAAGAGGCATTACTTTTCAATCCTCTCTCATATTTTAAGATATTCTTGTCATTCATTAGTTTAAATTTGACAGTTTAGGAACATATCAGTAACAGCATATAAGTATTCTTTTTCCTTTTTTCAGTTCTTTACAGAGGACTCTAGCAGAGCTTCGAGAATACCAAAAACAGCATGAATTTTGGCTGCACCAGCACGAGAAGCTGCTCAGTGAACAGGCTCCTCCAGAAGTAAAATTAGAACAGAGGTTAGAATATGAAGAGCAAAAGATTCGGGAAAGCCTTGATGGTCGAGGTACTGATTCCTGTACCCAAAAGAATGAATGTTGTGTGTTACCTGTTCTTTTGACTGTGGTACCACCTTCCTGACAGTGGCATATATCAAGTGTTTATGCTGGCTACCTCTTCATTTTTGCATGAAAAGAAATCAGCACTTCTGTTGCTACATTACAGTGTAGTGTTATTTATTCTCAAAACTGAGTTATTAAAATTTAATTTTTCCCCCTTTTTTCATGTTGCTTATTTGTGACTTGTAAATATTTTTGTTCATTAGAGAAGCTTGTTTAATATTATGCTCATATATTTACTGTCATTTATGTTGATCTTTTTTTTTTTTTTTTTTGCATGCTTCAAAATTGTTATTTTTGTTTGCTACCTTATCTTTGTGCAGAATTTATGCACACCTTGCACTGTTTATTTATTTATTTTTTTGTAAGCAAAAATGTGATATGTGCTGTCTGTTATCTTAATTATTTATGGTTGGGTGTACAGTGGGATGTCGATTAGTCAAATTTGGATCATCTAAAGCATCATTTGTGCAAATCAGTTAAGGAACTGACAGACAACTATCACCTATATACCACTTTATTTCACATCATTTTAAATATTTTAAGAATATAACATAGCTTTAATTTTTGGACTTGTTTATGCAATATGATATGGTAATACCCAAATATGAAGTGTTCAAGACCAGTGACATATTGCTCTTTAAAGAGTATACAAATCATGTTAGCATTTTCTGCTGTTATGTTATTAGTTATTGGGCAAAAAGTTACCTTTTGATCAGTGCGGTAACTAGGTACGAGTGGACTGGGCATTCGCCTGGGGCCCGGAATGTAAGGGGCCCAAATTCCGATGATATTTTAATTTTTTTAAATATAAAAAAATGGTTGTTTCTTAATATAATACTTTAATTATACAAAAAAAAATCAATATTGCCTCATTTATATTGCAGTAAATTTATTTATTTTATAATCAGATGTTAAATGAAATTAATTTTTGCCTATTTTTATTATTTAAACCTAGTTTTAATGCAACAAAAACCCACAATAATGCAGATTCACATTTAAAACTGTTTGCTTTTTTTGCTCTGAATGTAACAATATCAGTTAAGAGATATGGCAACTGCATTAAATAAAATCAAGGAACGGGCCAAAGGAAAATATGTAATATTGCAGTCTGAAATACAAGGTTTGTTAACAGAAATTACTACTTTTAAATTTATTATAAGTGTAGTTGTTTGGTATGAAACATTGAGTATTATAAATAAAGTTAGTAATGCCATACAAAGTAGTACAATTGAGATGAACACTGCAGTTATATTGATAGAAGGTGCTCTTAGTCAACTAAATTAATTTAGACCATCAGGATTTAAATTGTGCATGGATAAAGCTATAGACATTGCAACTGAGTTGGAAGTATCGTTAGTGTTACCAGAAGTGCAAGTTTTTAGGAAAAAAGCATGAGTTTACCTATGAAACTTCATCAGATGAACATCTGTTGATCCAACCAAAAGGTTTGAAATGGAATTTTTTAATATATTGATCAATGTAGCTATCGTTTGCTTACAAGAAATATTTGATCAGATGAATGAAATATCCTCATCTTTTCATCTTATTCTAAAATCAGAAAACTTCATGAATTTATTTTAAAGTGCAATAGAAATGAAATGTCAACACCTTGAAGGAATTCTCACTGGCAAAGACGGGAGCAGCGAAATTGATGCCAAAGAGTTACATCAAGAAATCCAATCTTTGCAACATGTTTTAAAAGATAATAAAGATTTGGTTGCTTGCAACTATTGACATTTATTTGTTAGTTGAATTATATCCCAACATCATCATTTCTCTTCGAATATTATTAGCATTGCCAATTACAGGCTGCTTGGACAGATGCTGGTTGCATCTGGAAATAGGAGTATTCAAAACTCAAAATGATTAAAACATATTCATGAGCAACAATTGGCCAAGAAAGAATTAATGGATTAGCCATTATGTCAATAGAACAAGATTTTTTTTTTTTTTTTTTTTCAATTTTACAAATTCCACCTTTTTTTGTGAGGGGGCCCCAAGATGAAAATTTCGCCTGGGGCCAACAGACATCTAGGTACGGCACTGCTTTTGATGTTCAGACGTGTTTGCATGAAACTTACAGGAAAAGAAATCTAAATTTTGGGCTGAATTGTGTTTAGTCATATTGTGCATTTAATAAGAAGGGATAAGTGGTTATTTGCACCCCTCTTAACTAGGTTTGACAGGCTGAAATATTCAGACTTTGCATATATAACTAGCTGTGTATCTGCTTTTGGCAACTTGGTCAAAATTAGAGCATTCAGTCATGAATACGATTGGTTACATTTATATTCTTACTTGGTTATTTTTAAATTCTTTAAAAATACTGTATACTTAAATTACTTAACCCTTAAATACATAAATGAAGCAGTGTTTAAGTTAGGCCTCCTAGTATATGCATTGGAGAAAGCTGCACTTTTCAACATTGGAAAAAATAAAAAGATAAATTAATTATCTGTCAGGAGTCAATTTTTCTGAAACCAGTCAATTTTTAATTAATCCAGATTATCAACATCCCACTGTAGACATGTGCTAATTATTTAAAATTTATTTATAACTATAAGATCAGAAGGACATTGTTATGGATACAGGCTCTATTAATATAAGAAGTAAGCACACTGTTTTGCATGCTAAATGAACATAATTTTGGATATTTTAAACAATAGTTATATATATATATTACTAGCTTTGTATATCTGCTGTTTAAGATTGAAATTTACAATTTTAAACTTTTATTTTTAACCTTCCCCCCCTCCTCCAGATTACCACAAAATATCACAAATTATTCATTGCAGAGTAGTGTGCTTATTTCTTATATTATTTATCTGTTAGCAAAGAAAGCAAGTAGTTAACCATAATTTGGAAACTGACTTATTTTGAAAATTGTATTACTAGAGTACCTAAATATGCAAATTATAAGTAAGCAGAGTTTTTTAAATTTAGTTTTTTGTTTAGAGAAACTATTTTAGTAACTATTTAAATTATTAAATAAGAAATTGCTAAAAGAAACAAATCAGTAGCTATGTTCCATACCTTGATTGAGCATAACTGATAGCTCCTGATCACTCCAGTTATTATTAGCATAATTATTCTGAAATCTGTTCAGTGGTAACAATATGTTATCAGTGAGTAATTTTACAAGTGCCGCCATAATATTGTGGAATCTTCGGAATAGCAGCAGTTTGCTCTAATATTGACTTCTCAAAATGACAGTAATGTCTAGTATATTGAGCTGTGCAAACTAGCTGGCATCCCTTAGTTCCTGGATAGAGAACAGAAGTAAGTCCATGCATGTGATGGCATTAATAGTCTTATTCGATAAATGTTCTGAGTTGAGTTGGGATCTAGTGATTGTATGAACTAGGAAAGAAGCACCAGAGCACTCTCATGTTCTGTAAGTGACTACCAGGCAGTTGCTGGAACATTTTCTCTAAAGCCATAATAGCCTTTCCTTTAAACAACTATAACATCCAGTTGTAACTTTCACTTCCTTTCAAGGACAGTGTAGGTTGTACACTGATATAGTCAACTTACTAAATTAAGACCATTCAAGCAAAATGCAGTAAATAACATTAGCAGTTGCAGCCATTTTAATTGATTTAAACAAAATGGAATCATTTACTACTTTTTGGATTTTTTCTGTGATAATTTTATTATCACACAAAAAAAATGATGTATTGAATTTATACCGAAATTCAGAATTTTGGAATTCTGAAAGAAAAAAAATTGTTTTTTGAAAGAATTTTTTATTTATTAGAAATACAATAGTTTGTAAAAGAATAATAGAAGTTAACCTCAATATGATACATAGAACAGTTCTGTATGATACTCTCCAGAAATTAAAACAAATATAACATTACAGTAAAAAATTAGATTGAAAACAATTAAAAAATCGAAAATATTACATTACAGTAAAAAATCAATTGAACACAATTGAAATTTTAGTGCAATTGCATCATTTATACACAGCTAAATATATTAGCAAATTTGCAATAGCGGCATCGTTTAAGTTACATCTCATATTGTGAATACCTTCATGACGAGTTGCCATGACATTGCACTACTTCGAATAAGTAACACTTCACCCGAAGGAGAATGTTGTTACTTATTCTCAGTGGATACCACTACCCAGACGGCACCGTTTCAGGGCTATTTGGCCCTTCTTCAGTGGGTGGGTAGGTACCCAAGTGATGTAATGGTGGCAAACTGTTTTGCCATCATTACGTCACTTGGATGACTTGAAGCTGGGCAGTCACTTCTAGAGGTGGCACATTGGCTTAATGTGTCATGCAATGTTGTCTCAGCACAATGGAGGCAGTTATGGGAGACGAACCGTTACAAGAAGAGTTGGAAAAAGTCACCTGTAGGCTATGTCAACCAGCACAAACTGCTATCTGGGTCTAACAGTAAGACAGAACCCTCTGATGTCTTGTCACCAACTCTCTCGAGGTTGCTGCAGCAACGGGTGAAAACATTTCCAACCGGATTGTTAAGAAGTCACAATTCAAGTGCTCTATGCAAGGAAGTCAGTGGTTTGTCCCATTAACCAAACTACCACTGAGCTTATCAAAACTGGTGCCAAAAATGTGACTTGGAGCCCTGGCAAATGGGGTATACTTCTTTTCTCTGATACGTCCCATTTTGGCCTACAAACAGATTCTAGACTTTGTCATTTGGAGATGAGGGATGTGGTACTGTCCATCCAACATTAGAAAAAGGGACACTCATGGTGGAGGTGCCATTCTTGTGTGGATGGAATAATGATTAACAGCTGCACTCTTCCACATTTTTGATTGGGATACAATAACTTCTCAGAGGTACTGAGAACAGATCCTTGAACCCTATGTGTAACTTAGGGGTGCAGTTGGCCCAGATTTTCTTTTCATGTGAGTCAACGCCACTACGTATAGCTCAAGTAGTGGAAGAATATTTTGAAACTGAAGGTATCATATAACTGTGGCCAGCACAATCACTCGACTTAAATCCGATTGAACATGTGTGGGATGGCCTTGAGCATTGCATTGCATTGTAAGCCAACACCTCAGTCACTTGGTGAGCTAAGGCCTGTGCTAGTAGAAGAATGGGATTTGTTACCACTGAATCTTATAGACACCCTTATACACTGATGAGCCAAAACATGACCAGCAAGTCGTTATGAAAATTGAAGCAACTACAGGTGAACTATGGCTCGTGTGTGGGTTGGGACATGGTATCAAAAACACCTGATACTGAGCTCAGTTAATCAGTGTTACTCTTGTTCTTCAGATGGGAAAGGCAGCAGACTCCAGCGAGTTTGATAAAGGCCAAATTGTAATGGCCAGACAACTGGGTCAGAGCATATCCAAAACAGCATGGCTGGTTGGATGCTCATGGTCAGCCGTTGTTATGTACCTGCCGAAAGTGGTCAGATGAAGGAAAACCCACAAACCGCCGGTGAGGTGTTGGATGACCACGGTTCACCGATGCTCAAGGTAAGCAAAGGCTCCCGGATGGTACATGGCAACGGAATGGTGACTGTGTTTCAACTCACTGGTAATTGGAATGCTGGTGACGGGAGTAATGTGTCACAACACAGTACATCAAACCCTGATGAAAATGGGGCTGAATAGCCACAGGCTGCACCAAGTGCCCAAGCTAACCACAGTTCACCGGTGACAGTGCCTACAATGGGCACGCAAGCATCAAAACTGGAACTTGAGTGATTCGAAGGTCATCTGGTCCGATGAATCACATTTCTTGTTGCACCATGTGGACGGCCGGGTACGTGTACATCGTTTACCTGGGAAAGTGATGGCACCTGGATGCACCATGGGACAGAGACAAGCTGGTGGCAGCTGTGTCATGTTTTGGGTGATGTTCTGCTGGGATATCCTGTGTCCAGTCATCCACGTGCCAGGCACTCTGGTGACTACCACCTACCTAAACATCATTGCTGACTAGGTACACCCTTTCATGACAACGGTCTTCCCCTGTGGCAGTGCCGTCTTTCAGCAGGATAATGAACCATGCCCAGATTGTTTGAGACTGGTTCATGTAACATGAAGACTTCCAGGTATTGCCCTGGCCTCCAAATTCCCCAGACATTAATCCCATCAAGCATCTGTGGTTTGTGTTGGAACAGTAACTCCGATTTGCTGCGTCTCAACCTTACCGGAGTTAAAGGATCTGCTGGTTACATGTTGGTATCAGATACCACAAGATGCATTTAGAAATCTTGTTGCGTCCATGCCTCCCTGGGAACGAGCTGTTTTGGATGCACGTGGAGGACCATCATCATATTAGGTAGGTGGTTATAATGTTTTGGCTCATTGGTATATATTGAGTGAGGTTCACTTATGGTAGAGGTGCCATTCTTGTGTTGGCAGAACAATGATTAACAGCCGCACTCCTCTTCATGGTTTTGATTGGGATACCATAACTGCACAGAGGTACTGAGAACAGATCCTTGAACGCTATGTGCAACTTAGGGGTGCAGTGCAGTTGGCCCAGATTTTCTTTTCGTGCGTGTCAATGCCACTGCACAGAGCTCAAGTAGTGGAAGAATATTTTAAAACAAGGTATCAGATGACTGCTGTGGCCAGCACAATCATAGACTTAAATCCGATTGAACGTGTGGGATCCCCTTGAGCATCACATTGAAAGCCAACTCCTCAGTCACTTGGTGAGAAAAATGGGCTGGTAGAAGACGGGTTTGTTACCACTGAACGTTATAGACACCCTTATATATTGAGTGAGGTTCACTGTCATGCTTGTTTAGCCATTGGAGGGAATCGTACATTGTACTGATGATGTATCCAAATTTTTGTGAATATTGTATCGACTTCTGTAATGTGTCCTTTTTGGTAATTCTTGAATAACCCCATACATTCCCTTATGTCTGGCCAGAGTTTTTTGCTGTCTCATTTCATCATTATTCCATGGTACACTACCATACCAAATTTTGTCCTGCATCAACTAGAGAGCTTCATGAGTTACACCACATTTTCTGTGTTCTGTTAATTTTATTTAGCCATGTAGTAACAGCCATATATTGCACAGGAGCTACAGGCTTTTGCTCCACTGGCAGGAAAAAAAAAAAAAAAACAAGTAGATAAGAAAATACAAATTATTTGCTTCCCTCCTCACATAGGTAACTGCTCACCTTTGAATTTATTCAAACTGTCACCCTCAAGTACCTGTGAAGGCAGCCCGTTGCAGCAATGAACAACTAGCTGGCTAAAAGAAAACTTCCTACAATCTAGTCTTAACTTCTTCCCCTGTAATTTGAATTTTTCCCTGAGTTCTGCAATTTCTTATAACAGTGAAAACTCTGTCTTTGTTCATTTTACTAACTCCTCTCAGAGCCTTGTAAATCTCAATCTGATCACAGCTGAGGTGCCTGGTTGCCAAGCTCTGTAGCCTACATAATTGCAGTCTTTCCTCATCTGTCACCCTTTTGCCAATCTCGACATGCGAATTTCTGTCTTTGGACCCTTTCAAGCTCAATGTCTCTTTTCAGATAAGCTGACTATACCTGAACACAGAATTAAACTTTATTAATAATCTGTTATCCTGATCCATCTTAATAACGTCTGTCAAGGGAATACTTTCTATGACACTGTGAGCTTGCTGGTCAAGGGCCATCTTCCAGAGTTTTTCTTTCTCCACAGTAAAGATTTGTATATTCGTGATCGTATTGTATCACATTCAGATTACTTTACTGACAGCCAATGCCATGCCACCAATGAGTTATTTTAATAAAGTTTCAAAACTCTTGCAACAACAAATTACGAGCAATGCCTGTCTGTTTTCATCATCACATGTGTTCTCGTGAAGGTGCGTACGTATTTATAACATCATTCCTCATGCAAGGGCATTCAGTTATTATTATTATTATTATTATTATTATTATTAGCCATATGGTACAAGGAAGCCTGAGGCTTATACTGCACCAGCCAAAAAAAAAAAAAAAAAAAATTCCCCGAGTTACCCCCTGAGAGAGAGAGAGAGAAGTATAAAGGAATCACCAAGAAAGAGAAGAATGATGATATCCAGCTCAGGACCCTGGGTTTGCCAAGCCCATACTCACCAGATGTGAGCCCCCGTGGTTAATTTGTGGAGAAGGATAAGTAAATGTATGTACGCTATTCGACAGAGTCATTTGCTGTTGTACAACTCATTTCAAAATTCCGCAACTGAAAGTAGAGTAAATATCAGATTTGCACATGATGAGGGAAATTTAAGTAGAGGGTTCCTGTTATCAAACTGCAGTGTGTGATTGGTTCTAGTTCTTCGAGAACATTCGGCAGTTACTGAAGTATGTCTCGTTGTGGATGCCATAAAATTAGAAAAGATGTACAGTACAGAAATAGGTCACAAAGACCCAGAGCAAGCACTTCTAACTTTCGCAACTCCACAAACTAACTGAACATGTGTCAAAAAGCAGTCACTGCCTGTACATTCTAGCATAGCCCTTGCGTGTAGTACAGCTATTTTAATTATGTCGTTCCACATTGCATGAAAAACGGTCCCTTTTCGAATCCATCAATGATGTAAGGAACTTTTAAGGATTTTTTTTTCTGTTCAAACCATGGCCGAGTTATAATAATAATAATTATTATTAGCCACATGGTGCAAGAAAGCCCGAGGCTTATGCTGCAGCAGCCAAAAAAAAAAAAAAAAAAAAAAAAATTCTTAGTTATCCTGAGAGAGTCAGAAGTAAAAAGGAATCACCAAGAAAGAAGAATGATGATATCCAGCTCAGGACCCTGGGTGTGCCAAGCCCATACTCATCAGATGTGATCTCCTGAGTTAGTCGACCACCGGTGGTAGTTGCAAGGTTTTTGATTCCAGAACCTTGGATTTCTTTGTTTGGCAGTACAAGCAAAAGGAACAGACAAAACTTGTCATGTGCAGACAGGAGGATGTCTGCAAATGTTTTTAATAGCTGCTCGACACAACTCTATCAAGCAGCTATTTCAAAAATTTCCATATAATTTTTGCCTAGGTTATGCATAACAAATGAGTTTGGTAAACCATCCAAAATTTAATGTCATGCAGTATTGGCAGAGTCCAATGTAGCACACTTTTGCTCACTGTTTTAGAACATGTAGCATCCGATGAGTGTTGTTCTACCAAACGTTATGAGACATTTATAGTGATGAAAAAAACATACCTTTATTCAAAGAAATTAATGCTGGTCAGTCTTTTCCTGTAACGAAGATGACCATCTTGGCTTTACTTTAATTCTGCGTTCCACTTCATGTTGGCCACTAAATGTTCCACTGTTATTCTCTTCAAACCACATGTTTACTGTCCCTGCTTTGAGATGCTTCCATGACAATGTAGGGCCAACAGAATTGCTCAGAGCATCACTGTATGATTTAGCAATCATTCCATGCATCACAACCTAGTCCATCTAGTGAGAAACACCCCTTCCCTCGACGATGACATCTGTAAGCTTCACAGCTGGGACAGCACATTCAGGTAGCAACAGTTCTTCAGGTATCTTCTATATTCAAACACATATCAGACGCGGAAGAGCGTGTAGTGTGACTTGTTGTTCCACAGGACAGATTTACAATGAATTTACCTTGCACCATGCTAATCAATGATATTAATTATTTTTGTTATCAAAAGCTTGTAGGCTGTAGCTCTTTCACGTAAATTCATGAAATGTCGCTCTCTATGCGTCATTAAAACACGCTTGCTATGGCTGCACACAGCACTAAACTCAGATTTTCTGTCCGTGATCTAGTTGGTAGATAGATAATCCCTATTTCACAATAGTTCCTGTCAGTCAACATTTTGAGCCCACTTTGCCATTTTTTCACCTCTGGACATCCATTTCTTCAGAACGTCCCCAGTTGTCAACTGGGGAATGTGGAATTCTTGAGCAATAGCATGCACACATATTTTCCCCCACATGGCATGTGATTATCAACCCTCTGAAACTATTATGTCTTTCCAAGGGCTCCTTTCGATTTGCTTGTTTCCTGACGAGGAATCCGAGTTTCCAGAACAAAAAACCGTACAACTCTCGCCTGAGACCAACTAACTCAGCCACATTGTGAAAAAGGCCCATAAAAATTCCCCGCGTCATTGACGGGATTTTAACTCTGGTCTAAAAACCCAGTGTGGGTAGGGCGACGATTCTACCACGAGGGCCTCTTGTTTTGGCTTATATGTGGGAAATGAATTCAGGGCTAACTAATTTATAAGCTTTTATTATATTTACGCACTTAATATATTTGCGCACTTCATATTAAACACAGTTTCCTGCGATCAGAGAAGTGCCTCATGACCTTTAGTAGCATAGTGCATGTGGACAGCCAGTTCTTGTATAGTTATGTAATTTTTGAGTAATCTTGTTATTGTTTTTGCTTCAATAAGCAAATCCATAACCAATACCCAATGGCTATAACATTTTAAAAATAGCTTAATTTGACATGGAAATTTATGACAATGATGTACAGTAAACTCTGCAAAATCCACCATTATAGAATTCTGAATTCTTTAAAATCCAGTACATTTTACAAAAAAAAAAAAAAAAAAAAAAAAAATAGCACATCAGCGATTTAGACCATACACAGAGCGGAGAGAAATCATGGGATACCTACCTAGTAAATAGTAGGCCCACCTTCCCCCGGATAAGACTGTTAGACGACGAGGCATTGAGTCCACTAGTTCACGAAAGCTTTCCACAGGTATTTCCATCCACACTTGCTGCACCTCTGTCCACAATTCTGTCACATTCCTGGATGGAAGATCCAAAGTTCGAATGGACCTTTTCATACCATCCCAAAGATACTCCACAGGGTTCATGTCTGGTGAACGAGGAGGCTATTCCATGGTGGTAAAATTTGTGGAATGCCCTTTGAACCATGTTCTAGTTACCACGGCTCTGTGGGGCGGCACATTTTTCTGCTGGAAGAGTGCATTGTCCTGTGGGTGCACGTGACCATGAAGGGATGCAGATGGTCTGCAAGGGATGGACATGTAACCTAGATCGTTCAGAGATGCATCTATACGTGCCAGTTGAACACGCCTCAAACCCAGTAGCGTAGCTACCCGTTTTCGGGCCCGGACGCAAAGAACATGTTCGGGCCCCTACTTAATGAAAATTGCAAAAAGAGGAGACCGCCAAAAACGCCGGGCCCGGAGGCAATTTCCTTGCCTGCCTACATGGTAGCTACGCCACTGCTCAAACCATTACCGACCATCCACTTGCCGGAACAGGCCTTGTTGACATGACAGGTGCATAGCCTCGTGCGGTTTCCGCCAGATACTCACCCTCCCATAAGCTCAAAATAACTGGAAATGGCACTCATTGGACCAGGAGACCCGTCTCCGATCATCCAAGGTCCAGTGCCAATGTTCTTTCGCCCAGTTGAGACGTAGAGTACTTTGTCCTCGTGTTAGCAATGGCACTCTGGTGGGTCGGTGGCTCCCATAACCTATTGCTTATAATGATCGCCTGATGGTCTTGGTGGAGATGTTTCTGGCACCTCTCTCGTTGAAGTCGGCGATGATTTGTGCCACTGTTGCTCTCCAGTTGGCTGAAACAATATGAGACAGACTTCGACGGCCACGCTCATCCACTACCTTTCTCCCCCCACAGTGCTGTACACAATAAGATGTTATTCCGGAAATGGCATATTCCCGATACACTCTTGATACTGTCGAATGGGGTAGTGCAATTTCTGTACCACCTCCGAGATAGAGTGACCCATGCGTCGGGCACTCACTGTCATCCTTCTTTCAAAGTCGGTTAACTCACAACGTTTATCCACAATGACATCGAATTACCGTCTACCCGAATGCAGTGTATCTATATACCTGCCAAGCGGTGGGTTTGTCCACTAGCGAGAGGGGTGACAGCATCGCGTTGCCCAGGAACCAGGTGTTCCATGAATTCTCTCCTTTCAGTGTACATTATAATGTCTGTAAATTGCATGTGTTCTGTGGTCGATTTTCTGTCTGTTTTACGAAAAACCCTAGTTTCCGGAGAGGACCAAGCTAGTCTCGCCTGAAACCGACTAATTCAACCACATTGTAAAATAAAGAGCCATAAAAATTCCTCACGTCATTGACGGATTTCGAAATCAGGTCTTTTCCACCCGGTGTGTTGAGTACAGTGATCATACCAAGTGTACAAGGGCTAAAATCTACAATCATCTACAAGGGCTAAAATCTACAATCATCTACAAGGGCTAAAATCTGTAAATATTACGAAAACAATTCGGCACTTGTATCAACGATCGCATTTGTCTTTTGGAATCCATGAAAAAAAAAAAAAGGAGGAGAGTGAGGCATTTCTTGCTTTATAAGATGCTGCCAGGACTGTTGTGTCCTATTATCTGTTTTGTGGTTAACAGGATTTAAACTACCTAGATAATGCAACGGTCTTAATTCTCACAGAAACACACGCTTCGTTTGCAATGGTATTGCATTATTTTCAAACAGATGTCTCAACAAAAGGTAAATTGCCACATGTTTAAATTTGAGACTGCTATGACAGACTGATTCAGAACTGCCTTCTCCCTCCTTATTAGGCGGTTTGTAGTGACAATATCAGACGCAGACCTAGCAGTCGTAAAGAAGTAATTCGATGTGAGCTGGCATGTGGTATACGAAATTATTTTTCGAAGTTGTAATACAGCTAATGCTATCTACCGAAAGTATTGGAATATCAGAGCAACTCGTTACAAAATTAAGTTTACTCTATTGTGCAAATTAAGTCCATTGCATTATCCGTACAGTTTAAATTCTGCTGCCTGCAAAAACAGATGAATGAACAAGATAGTTATCATAAATGTTTACGGATGTAAATAAGTTCAGTTGTTTGTGATTAATACTTATTGAAATGTGCCCCTCTGAAACTGCCCAACCAATATCTCTAAAATCCGGAAAATTTTAAAATCGCCCACTCCTCAGTTCCCGTATTTTAAAGAGCTTATTGTAGTTTCCTTTGTTGCTTCGTCTCGTCTATATTCATTGTTCCATTCACAAAGCTGAGCTGCCTTGCTGAAAATATTCATTCCGGACTTAATGTTCCAAGGAAATTAAATGCAGTAGTTAATACCTCTACATCCATTTAATACAGGTTAGATGGTTCGTCTGTAATCCGTTTAACTTCCGTTACGGATGATATTACCCCAAAGTCTGTCCTCGTGGACAGTACAGTGATTACAATCACCATCGTCTCCACACTCGGTGGAAAGAGCCAGATTCGAACTCGGTCAATGGCGCAAGGAACGGTCATGAGCTTTTTTTCATTTTGTGGCTGAATTAGTAGATCTTAGTCGTCTATAGCAAGGCTTCTCACAAAACAGCGGTGTTTCATCCAGCAAAAAATGGCACACCGACAGGAAAACACACACAGATCATGAAAATTATAAGCCTAACACACATGGGTGGATGAGGTTGTTCTCGGGATAACCCTAATACGACACTTTTTTTTTTTAAATCCAAAGTCTTAGATGATGGAAATACTTCGATAAGAAAGAAAGAATTTTTAAAATTTCTTTCAATGCAAACTTTTAATTAGTTTAGAGAAATTAATGAACTCTAATACATAAAAACAGAAAAAGAATATTGTGACTCACGGTATTATAATTCCTAGCTCAGCAAGACAGTACATTAGCCACGGTTTTATCTACTTTTAAAAAGAAATACAAGTACTGTAATATTATTTTTAAATCACAGCCGAAGCTTCATTTAAGTACGGAGTTTCAAATTTGACCTCGAGATTCCGCTTTTGTTTACCCTCTTCTATCACATCCTTTTTCTTAATTACGATGAAGCTTCAACAAATCGAAAATTAACTGTATTATTGCCATACAGTATTCTACTTTTGGCGTAATCTGCGAGTGACATATTACATTTTAAATAACTACAAAAAAATATTAAAATAAATTCAAAATAAATAGATAAGCTAGGGGGACCAGACATTAAATACAGGGAGGAATCTGAGTATCTCGTGATACTATAGGAGTAGGAATGATGAGGCAGATAGTAGAAAAAGGTCTGTGACAAGTTCAATACCGTAGATTACAAAAACCTTGGTGGATATACCTTGGAAGTTTCAGTATTGTGAACTCTGGAACTATCTCGAGTTCTTCCTCATTTTTTTTTTTTTTTTTGTATATCCCTAATTTTTAATTGATATCTATTCAAAAGACTTTTAAAAAGAGACAAATGTGTACCAAACAGCACTGATAAACGTTGTAATCGCTATTATATTTAACATTTTATTATTATTGTTTTTTGGTTGAAATTCACTTTATGGTGCTTACCCATGGATCTTTGTGACAAGTAGTGAGGAGCTGTCCAAGCTCCGCTCACTGGTTCGCAGTGATTGGACGATCCATTCCTGTATGTATCTTCGTTTTTCGATTTTAAACCAGCGCCAAAGGGTATGGGAGAAACCCTGAAACTATTTTTCCTCCTTTGGCGCTGATTTAAAATTGGGAAACGATTTTCCCCTTTGCGGCTGGTTTTAAATAAGGAACAGATCGCCTAATCACTGAGAACCAGTGGGCGGAGCTAAGCCAGCTCTTCACTCCTTGTTGCAAAGATCCATGGGTAAGCACCATACTGTAAATTTTAAAGTATTATTTTTTATCTTTTACAGAAGTGATACACATACACTGAGCACTGGAAATTCCCAGTCAGGAAACTGCAAATTGGGCTCCTAACCCATTCTTACTGCTGGTACAGGGCCCACCCCTGGGAAGGGATGATCCTTAGGGGCCATCCAACTAGGAGCTCCGCTGATGCCGCTGAGCGATCTCTAACTCTTTAATTTGAATTTGTTCTCTTCTCCCTACCCATTGGCCTCCTTCACGACTTTCTCAACTGCATCTAGCACTCTTCTTGCTCCTTTTCTCTGGGGGGATGCCTCACATTCTGTCATTCCCTCGCTGTCTTTCCGGTCTTCCACTTTCCTGTCTCTTCTCTTGGCCCCTCTCCACTCTCGCTCCTGCAAGAGTGTGGACAACTCGTCATATGTCTTTCTATATCCTGGCCGGACTCTTCGTGCCAGTGGACGAATGCTGGGAAGCTCTTTCCTGGTGATTGAGCCTCCCAGTAATGAAGGGGCCAATCAAACAACATAATACCCACACTATCTACATCGACTGACTTTACAATATTGTGCAACATCACAGAGTACTTAACGCGGATTTGTCCGAAACTATAGGAACCACTTAACAATAACACTTTATTCACAAATACGTACACTGAGGTATTGTGCACAAATTGTACGACATTATCCTCAAATTATATTTTAGAACACTATACTTTCGATACATCACACTGTAGACCCATTAGAAATCAGACTATAACTCTAAAGAAATTAAATATATTGTTATTTAGCGAAATCAAATCCTTTTTTCTGAACGAGAAACTCTTAATTTTCTCAAATATCGAAATTTGTTTGCCTATAAAAATATTCGCGCCGATACATGAACTGAAGTGTGGAAACAAGGGAGAAACGTAAAAAATAGAAAAAATATCGCCTACAATTTTTTTATTTTTTTGTGATTTATTTTATTATGTATTCTTAACCATTAATCTGATCATAACGACTATTGCGGATTGTCATTATAGCGAATTTTCGCTGTAATCGTTTGGCAAAGCAGGTAATAATAAATAGTATAATATTAACTATTTCAAATTTTAACACTTATTTTAATTGCCTGTAGATAATTTGTTTTAATTCGTTAATTTATTTTATTTTATTAGGACAAGACTGCTTCCAGTTTGAACAAAATGGGCATACCGTGCTGAGTTGCAATATGCGGAGAGAGGCTTACCATCAAGGGGCCCAGGCGCAGGTGGACTTGAGCTTAAATCTCCAGTTGATTCAGGCCGTGGAGTCTCGCGCTGGACGACTTGGTCAGAAGATGGCAGCTAAGGTGGCAGATCAGTGTCAACGTTCATAACTTTCGAAATTAGAGATACATAATTAAGATACAGTGCAGATCAGTGATTTCGAGTCGCAAGTAATTTATTATAAGAAAGTTGTAATTTAAAAATTCAATTATTAATACGACAGCCATTTTGAATGCCAAGAACTTGGGGTGGGGATAAGAAACAGGAATAGGAGGGGAGAAACAGTATTTACTGTATGAGGTGCTTCCTAACTAAATATAACATTCATCAATAAATTGCCCGTGATGTATCCTGGACATATGGAATTCTATTCACCTAAAGTGTAAGACATTTCAGGCGCCTTTAGATAAGCGATACTGCAATTCTGGTGGCTTTTGTTAATTATCATCCTGATAATTATTTTTTATTTAAAAAGTTCATCTTGTACGATTGTAGGCGGTCCAGTTTTATTATTCTCGCGGAGCACAGATTGGAGTTTGCCTTTCGAAAGCAATCTGTTCGTATGCGTATGTAAGGCTTTTTTTTATTTTCAATTTAAACGAAAAATAATATTACTGTTGGAAGCAGTATTTCTGAAGAAAAACGTTAAATATTCATTAGAATTGGAAGACCACTACGGGGGCCGTTCGAAATGTTCGTGGCCAGAGTATGAAAGGGTAGTGTTACAGTGTTAAAATTTCTGTACTTAATGTATTTCTTGTTATAGTTAGGCACACTAAGATCCATGCAGTTTCAATAAAGTTTTTTTTTTTTTTTAATTATAAGTCCTGAAGTCAACAAAGTTGTATGAATGAGGAAAGATGGACAAAATCAGTCATCCAATATTTGGAAAAAAGAGGGACTAACGCCAAAGGCAATTCATGAGGATATGGTTACAACATTGGTGGGGAGAGGCCCCTTCCTATTCCATGTTTAAGAGAGGGCAGCAGAATTTAAATGAAGGAGGGAGAGCCTGGAAGATAACCCACGTGGTGAAAGACCTTCAACGTCCACAACTCCAGAAGTTGTTGACAGTGTGGATGATCTGGTGATAACTGATCGACAAGTGACAGTTCGGTACATTGCTAGCGTTTTCGGCATCTCGTCTGAACGTATGTATCACATAATAAGAGAGGTTCTCGCTATGAAGATGTCAGTACGATGGGTCCCAAAGTCTTTGAATGCAGCCCTCGTGGGTAGCACAGTTGGTAGAATTGCCGTCCTCCCCCACACTGGTTGGGAATGACCTGAGTTCAAGTGCCGTCGATGACGTGAGGAATTTTTATGGGCCTTTTTCATAACGTGGCTGAGTTAGTCGGTCTCAGGCGGGGAAACATGGTTTTTCTCTCCCGAAAACTCTTGATTTTGTCCAGGAAACAAAAAATCGATCTCAGAACACACGCAATTTACAGATAGCATATATGAAGCAATATTATATCAACACTGATGCTCCTAAAAGTCATATTACAACAACAACATTGACAGCAGTTCAAAACGCCCAAAAGTTGTCAAGTGAACATTTCCATCATTTTCAAGCATATCTAGAAACTTTCCTTGTAAGGTTTGTGACCGTGGATGAGACTTTGGTCCATCACTTCCGACTAGAGGCAAGGTAGCAGTCCAAACAATGGAAACGCAGTGCTTCCACCCCTCCTGAGAATGCCAAGTCGATTCTTTCTGCTGACAAAGTGTTGGCATCGGTTTTTAGGGATACTGATTGAATGCTGCTTGTGGATTAACTTCAGAAAGGCCGAACAGTCACAGGGGCATATTACTCAAACCATGTGAGGTACTTGCGTGAAAACATCAAAGACAAACACCATGAAAAACTCAACAATGGAGTCTTGTTCTACCAGGACAACGCATCTGCTCATAAGTCTATCATTGCCATGGTTGGTTGGTTATTTGGTTTTTAGGAGCATTAGCAACTAAGGCCATATTGCTCCGGGAATATGCAGTGGTCATTCCCTGACCTTTTCGAATCCTCAGTATTTGGTGGTGACGGGCTCGAACCCCGGTCTAATCAAGAAGCGTGTGCTACGCACCGCTGCTCCTTCCCACCTGGCTACGGAGGCGCCTCATTGCCATGGCTGCCCTGCATGATTGCATTTTTTTTGAAATCTTGGACTATCTCTCATATTCACTAGATCTAGCACGATCGGACTTTAACCTATTTCCTAATTTCAAAAAATGCCTGGCCGGCATCCATTTTGCCACCGACAGTGACGTAATTGCTTCAGCGGATGAATTTCTGAGGCCCAAGAGAAAACTTCTTGAGTATTACAGCATCGGTGGCAAAAGTGTATTGACTTCAAAGGGGACTATGTTGAGAAGTAACATGTTACCAGTCTCGTCAAATAAGCCCTTCATACTCAAGCTACGAACTTTTCAACACCCTTCTTACAAAGGCTTTTGTGGAAACGTTGTTTAAAACATATAGTAATATCACAGTTATCTCAAAGTAGAATGGAAATTTTTTTTTTTTTTTTTTTTTCTATTCTACGACTCGGAGAAATTAAAACAAAACGTTCGAACCCGAACATGGCATACTTAAACCCTAATAATCCAGTTCAAACCAGAAGAGGTGTACTTATGGCCTACCATCGAACATCGTGTTTTTTAGCGGAATCTTCCATGGAAACGTTGGACTTGGCGCATTATAGCCTTAACTGCGCATGTGCCAAAAAACCGAACCAAACCAAAACTTGGAAACGAAGTCTTATAGTCAAAAATTAGGTTTTCGTGCTATCGAATCATATCACAAGGACTTTGGTCTCTAGGTCTTCTGATTTAACATCCCCAGACTTCTTTTATTGAGTATTGTTAAAGGAGAAGAGAACAGAACCATATCAGAAAATTAGACATTATTAGCAAAGTTAAGTACCATATATTTTAAGTTATAACAGCCGAAATATGTTACACTTTTGGTGGATGTTCCTTAAATTGAGTACACACAGAAAGAATTTGCAATAATGAACAGATTTGGATTAACGGAGATTAGCTTGCGGCTTGTAAACCATCTATGATACTATGCAATATCTTGTTAATACTGATTGGCTTAATTAACAACAATTAAGAAATGCAATCTGCGAATGATGAACAAATATTAAATGGAACATCTTCGATAATAATAACAGTATAAATAACAATAAAACTTTAAATATCGAAAACGAAACTGAGCACAAAATAATTTTCATAAAATCACACATGAAGAAAAAAAAATGATAATGCATATTGTTTTGAATATTTAAAATTAATGACTTAGGTAATAACATTTAAAAATAAATCCGTTCTAAACATTTAGATGCTGATCGAAAGGGGAACCTAATATTTCCGGGTCTGTAATCATAAAAATAGCATTACAGAGTGGTTTACAAGTCACAGGTGCTCTTCTAAATCCCTGGGCTTTATAATTAACGTGCAGCCTAATTTACATTTTAAAGGTTAAAAGCTTTTAAAGAAGGCAGCAACGACTTCTTGGGAATGAATATTTGTTTCTTATGAAGGCTTTATCCAAAACAGGTCATGCTTTGTTATAGCTTTAGAAAATCCTGATGAATACCATGTTAAAATAGAGAGTTACATGGCGAGATTACCACTAATAACGCTTTTGAAAGATTGTATCTGCATATTTAAGAAAAACTATATCACATTCTGTCTTTTCTAATCACTTTTAAGAGTGTTACTGGAAGATTTAAGAGGTGTTTCTTGTTGCACGTCACTCAGACTTGATGAATTGAAATGCGCACTGCACACTTTTGTCTGTACTCAGCACTCTTATATCATCAATAAAGATGTGGAACTGTAGCACTGCATCCTGTTGTCTCTTCTATGCACAGCAAGTGTTTACACGAACTCAATTACACAAAAACACCAGTACGCAGAAGCATGGACACTCCTGCACATTTTGCACAACACATGCCAGTCTTCTTCACTCCTTTCCAAAATACTTGATTGCTGCTTTCTGGACACCATTGGAGTATCGCTGTGTATTAAACGAGGTAGGTCAGTTTGAAATTAGCAAGGTTGTAAATTCGATATTTATTGAGTACCAACAGCTGCATTAATTTAATACTTTTCTTCCACTTTTTCTCAGTAATTAATTAAAAAAATTATAATGGTATCCGTTAACTATATTTAAATTAAATATAAAGTATTATTTACACAGCACTTGGTTTTTATAAACTGAATCAAACAAGACACATTGTTCCTTTTTGATTTTAAATCTGAAAATTATGTGCATGCTTAGGATTTTGTAGTAATAAACTGGCCAAGGTTTCTTGAATCCATTGAATTGAATGAGGTGGAATGGACGAGGAAAGAACGATGGTTCTTCTAATTTCCTGGTCAAAATAGTTCTCTACCAGTCTCCCAAAAATTAAATAAACTACATGCCCGCCATTTGTTTTTTTTTTTTTTTTTTATGTGACGATAATGAACTGATGAGTATTTCTTTCTGTATAAAATTAGCTACAAGTAAGGCTTAATTCACTGACATGTTCTGGTGCCATTCCGAGTAATAGTTCTGCAGAAAACTGAAATTAATGTCAATATAATTTTTTTTTTTGAATTTTTAATTCGGATGACTGATTTTAATATAAGTTTTTATCGCCCATAAGTTTCGTCAATATAAACTGTACGGATTTGCAAGGTAAGCTTCGTTAAAAAATATAAAATAAATATTAGATTAATTGATTTATACTACGTTCAACAGTATTAGTGAAATTATTGAAAATATTTCCATAATTTTTGCATTAACTGTACATAGACTATATTTTTCTCGAAATTAATAGAGGAGAATTCCTAATTAATATTTGGGGTATTACTTCAAACTCCTCTCGTCTTATCCACTCCTTCATAAAAATTGAGTTATCACGCTAATCTTATTTAATTTTTCAGATGTATCCGAATTTCAAATTACAGCGAATTTACATTCGATTGTTCGTACAGTAAACATGTTTATAATACAGTTTCCATCCAGAACTTTCCTTATCGATTGCTGCTTGTTTCAAAACTCGCTATATCCATTTGGTCAATGGCTTTCTCTCTTTTCTCTGATGTTTTATTTGATATTTGCTTGTTTTCCTTCAACATTCGTGTTTGGGAGTTAACGAGTCAGCCTGTATGTGTGAGTTTATCGTGTTTGTGTGCTGTTTATAAAAATAGGCTATTCTGAATAGTGTGTGTAATTCTAATGTCCAGGCACGTTCAAATCCAGTAGACATGGGGAATGCTGGAAATATAGAGGACGTTTTTTCTATGGCTTATGAAGCCATTGAGAATAGTTGACTGATGGGGATTCATTTTGGGCCCTTTCTGAAATGCTATCATGGCCTTATGATGTTTATTTCTATTTATAATTTTTTTTTTTTCTTCCGTGTACAATTTTAGATTTATAGATTTTTTTTTCTCCATTTACAATCCCTGAAGCGTATGTTTTGAAAATTTTTATATAAGTTAGTATAAACGTACCTTTTTTTTTTTTTTTTTTAATATAATCATTATTTGTTTTTATAAATTTCGCGCATTTTGATCATTTCAAAATGTTATCTAAAATATTTTTTAGATTACCTTTTCAAAAATGACTTCAAAATAATTATAAATAACTTCAAAATGTTTTAAAATAAAAAGAAATAGTTCTGCTTCAAATTTTGTGTAATCCAGCCTGACAGATCATAACTCGTTTTCTCTGGCAACTAAATTTATCGTAATTTATGCAAATATTTCTGTTTTTCCGTTATAGTTTAGTACAGCAATTTTATAAGTTAACTTAAAATAAGAACTAAAATAGGCAGCAGTAACTCTCGTTTTAAGTTCATTTCGCGAAATGATGAGTTTTGCTGCCACGAACTTTATGGTAAGAAATGAGAACTAGACAAAACGCATGTGTGAAACACAGCATCGTAAGCCAAATTTGGTGACTTGAAAAGCAATTGTTTTTATGACGGTAAGCAGAACATTGATGCATTTATTGCTTCATGTACTTCATACTTGAAGGTTGGTGAGCTCTGGGCACTGTCTTTTTCTTTGAACTCTAATAATTGAGGTAGACTATTTCAGGAGTCTTGGTTAAAAAGTGTACCTAGCAATGCACATCCTTTTTCTCTTTTACTCTTGTTTACATGTTTTTGGTCCGAAACTAAGGAAGTTGCGTGCCGTTGCAGTTTCCATCAACTTAAGGGCAGGGTGCGAATAATCATTTTTGAAGGTGCATAGTGCATTGGCGTCAAAAATCTTCAGAGGCACAAATATAGTTTGAATTCCACTTTTATTTCGCCAGAAATTAACGTGAGCATCAGCGTGATTGGAAAGTGATTACAGGCTCATACCTACTACTCGTTAGTGTTAATTTAGCGCAGGTAAGTAGGTGCGATAGTGGGTTTTTAGGGATATCGCTTGTACTAGAACGAATATTTTTTCTTGACCTATGTTAAATTTATTTTATGAACGTAAAATTGTTTTAATTATTTTAATACAAAGCTTAGCATAAAATTCCCGTACGTAATTAGCAAAAACACTTGGTGGTACACCAGTCGCGGAAAGGATATATCCATTCCGTTAGCTTCTGGATTTGCTCCAGGCGGTACGCGACACATTTTCAACGTAATATGCTGCTCGCTCCAGGAAAAGGACCGGATGGAAAAAGACCTGAGTTCGAATCCCGTCGATGATGGGAGGAATTGTTATGGGCCTTTTTCACAACGTGGCTGAGTTAGTTGGTCTCAGGCGAGGGTAAATGGGTTTTTTTCCGTAAATTCGGGTTTTTTGTCCAACAAAACAGAAAATCGACCTCAGAACACACGCAATTTACAGACAATATACACGGAACAATATGGCCTTAGTCGCTGATGCTCCTAAAACCCTACAGCTGCGGGAAAAGTTGGCTACCCCTAGTGTAGAGTGTGTTTAGCGTCAAAGGCATCAGGGGTTTCCTCCATCTCCGCGTAGTATACATTGTAGGTGTGAAACAGAACACTGTCAATGCCAGAGGCTTAAAGGTGTATGGATTTTGTACACATATGTGTAGTGTCGTGTACCGTTGTTCCTCTGGTAATTTAGCTGCTGGACTACTAATGGAACCCAACATTGCCCAACTCCGCCCCATGGAGGCAGACAGACCAGCTACACCAGTATTACAATTATTTAGTCTGGCAGGTCCGGGCACCTAATTTCCTGAGATTTCAGTGGCAAGGATCTTAAAAAAAAAAAAAAAAAAAAAAAAATCCGCTGTAGATAGGGGTCAGCCAAAAGGAGTACTAATTATGCGATTTGATGTTATTAAATTTAGGGTGTAGGGCTCAAGCAATTTAGAGATGATGCGGGTGCTAGTAGTAAGTTAGAGAAGAGGGAGGAAGACTGAAGACTTGGGGAAAAGACAGAGATACGGGGTCCATAGAGAAGATGACCCCCAAGTCAGTGAAGCAGGCCCATGCTCCACCAGAGGGAAAAGAGGGGCAGCGATTGGGGGAGGAGACTATAGATCACTCCCCTCCCACCCGGGGGAGTGGCTAGGAAGGCGTAATGGCAGCAGCTGAGCTGTGCTGGTGGTTCTGTCACTCCTGGGACGAACCAAGGAAGGAGTTTTTTTTTTTTTCTCTCTGAGAAGGGTGTAAAGGTGTAAAGAGAAGGGTGTCATATCCAGGAAATTTCTTATTTTGATCTTCAATGGGTGTTTGACTGCCTAACCTGTCTAGCAGTGAAGACAGACTGCGCAAACTCAGTAAAGGTGGTGTAGCGCTGCTCGTCCATTATAATCAGGTGCTCACAATGCCGGGGATTATCTTGGATTTTAGTGGCAAACCTTAGCCGGAACGCGTCATATTCATGTCAGTCGTACATTACGTGATCCAACGTCCCGCAGTGACACAGTGGATCATCTTCTATGCTTAAGGATGTTAGCTTCCCTTTAAAGGGTCCGTGGCCTGTCAATAGAAATGTAGAATGGAGGTCCAATGCCTCCTCCCTGGTACTCTGGTGATCAGGCTTTGGACTGATAGGTTCACAGAGGGAATGAACTTTTTGGTTATTAGTCCTTTATTGGTGATGCCCCATGTCTCTTGCCAGGTCCTGTACATAATTTCAGCAATTCTCTTCCTTTCTTGTTTTTGGGGTTGTTATCAAGGCTGTTTCGGTGGGAATACTCTTCTTATGACCTCTACGTGTAGGGGTATACAACTAGCTAGCACCTGTATGGCACGCCCTAGTTACAGATAACACTGTATGGAGTCCAGTTTACGGCGATTTCGGTCGAGGGAGGTCCTAGTACACCATACTGAGGCTCCATAGCAAACTATTGAGACAAATTTAGTATAGTGATTTCGCCACTCTTCTGAAGAGGCTTGGGTTTGAGATATGAGATACGTTGACGACTGAAGGAATTTCTAAAAGTCTCTTTAATCGGCGCTGTAGTAAGCTAATCGAGTTTGGTGTCATTAACACGCAAGAAATGGCAATTTACTATTCAAGCAGAAACATTCAGTATTTGACATCTATGCATCTAAGTAATATCTCAATATCATTCAACCTGTGCATCTTGGGTATCAGCGTGATGGGAAACTGATTTACAATTAAACTTTATTGTAACTGAAGACAACGTTTGTTCAGAGGCGCGCCCTACACAGCAGCTGTGAGTTAATCCTTAAATTCTTCAAATGTATTATTCCTGTAGACACAGTGGATTGTCCTTCAGGAATTCCCGCGGAAATTTAGATCCAGCGAGTATGGGCACCAAGGCCATCTATTCCATACATATTGTTCAGGGTTTCGATTAGATGTCTTTCAGCATTTGTAATCGATAATGTGGACAATGTGGGACAGATGGCCTTGGTGAGGCAAGACTCCACTGCCGCAATGGGGGTCTTGCCTCATCTTGTTGGAAAAGTACCTTCTGTATTCACTCCCGAGCATTGAACAGATGGAACAAAGTGGTTTTAAAGGAGTACATTATGTCGAACAAAAACAAGAACAATGGTCCGATGGGTTCTTACTGCACCATACACGTATATTCTGTTTATCGAAGTAGCCGCTAAAGTGTAAATGCGCTTCATTGCTAACCTTTTCCTGAAATAACCGTTGTGTTGTTTCCAAGTATTGAAGAAATGAATCGCAAACAGCGAATTGTCTTTCTTTGTTTGTAGTCAGGAAGTGAGTGAAGCATCTCCATTTTGAGGAAACAGCTTTCAATCTTGTACAACGATTCTTAAAAGTGGATGTTTGATTAAAAGCCAACTGTTGATTCACAGATTTCCTTACTGTAATAATCCCTTCTTGTCACGGTAAAAGAAAAAAACAGAGGAGAAACGGTTAGCCAGATGTAGTCTAGGGTACTCGACCTTGCAATCGTCCTCAGAGCTGGGGGATTAATTCTCCAGAAGCAGGTATGCCATATGGATGGAACAGAGATTAATCCATGATCATTATCACAGTATTGACTAGACTCTGAAATGAATGCGGTCTGAAAAAAGAAAATCCTGTTGTATCTATTACTTTTGTTATTCTATGCCCTTAGTCGCTGGGCATAGAAATATCTCAATATAATTCAACTCAGTTGAATTGGATTTTCCAATTGGCCCACTTTTAAGTATCCAACATTTAGTGCGGCCAGACAACTGGGTCAGACGGTTTTTGGTCGTTCGAGCAGCAAGTACCAATACTTTGATGAATACATTAATGGCGGATAAACAATGATTCTGATGTATTCGTTGATGATCTCGGTTTTTTTATATGCATGACATTTTGTTTTGTTGTCCAGGGCTAGCATGTGGCCCTAAAAGTGAGTTAATCTTGCCAGATGCTAAACCTCAGTTTCTAATCGAACACTACACTCAAGCCAGAGTGAGATGTAATAACTGAAACTGTGCTGTTAGCAAAATTAGCGTAGTTATTGCACTTGAAGGAAACAATCATCATTTTGGTTTTCTCAAATATGATAGTCAGGCCAAACCGGAAGAAAAAATGCAATTTTCATTAATCTGTTATTAACTTGGTTTATGGCCAGGATTAAACCCAGGATTTTAGGATTTCGAACAGTAGGTGTGAAAATCCTAAGATCGTAATCGTAGGGTAGGACATGCTGGTTATTATGGACCAGTGGTGCTATAATAGTAGTATACACCGATGAGCCAAAACATTATGACCAGCGAGTCGTTATGCAAATCGAAGCAACTGCCGGTGAATTACGGCGCGTGCACGGGTCGGGACACGGTATAAAAAACACCTGATACTGAGCTCTGTAAATCAGTGTTACTGTTCTTCTTCAGATAGGAAAGGCACTCGACTTAAGCGAGTTTGACAAAGACTAAATTGTAATGGCCAGACGACTGGGTCAGAGCATATCCGAAATGGCACGGCTGGTGGGATGCTCACGGTCAGCCGTGATTAGTACCCATTAAGAGTGGTGCCAAGAGGGAAACCCACGAACCGCTGGCGAGGTGTTGGACAACCAATTGGTTTACAATACCGGTATCCCGGGATCTCGAACACAGATCCCGGTCATTTTTTTCCGGTATTAAAATACCGGTTTTTCGGTACTAATTTAAAAAAAAATAATTGCTTATAATTTAATCACATATATGTGTGGTTATAAAATCACCTTTATGTGATTATGACGTCGTTATCTTTACTAGCAATTGTTCGATAAATCATCTATAGGACATCATTCAACATTGCAACCTGTCCAGAATTCTCGGACAACTTCATGTAGGGCTCACAATACCGGGATCCCGGTATTGTAAGCCCGACATGTACCATCCGTGAGCCTTTGCTCACCTCGAGCATATGACCATATCATAACTCCCAAGTCCCGTTCGTCCACTACTGACTTTAGTTCAACTCCACCAAATGTATAAGTTATTTTTGGGTTGCTGTTCTCCAGATGTAAGACTCTGCATTTTGCTGAATTAAAGCATAGCTGCCACTTTTCTGACCATCCCGGAAGTCTATTTAGGTCGCTCTGAAGAAGCTCTGCTTGGCGAAGATCATTAACTACTCTATTAATCTTTACATCATCTGCAAGTTTAGACCTCACGCCCTCCATTCCTTCATAGATGTCATTTAAGATAATCAAAAACAACAGTGTTCCCAATACTGATCCTTGGGGAACCCCACTACTTACATTAACTCAATCTGAGGAATAACCATTTACCTTGAGGCCCTCAAGCACGATGGCTTGAGGGCCTGGTGCCCTCAAGCCATCGTGCTATCCATCTAAGGATTTTCCCTATGATTCCAGCCTGCTCCAATTTATAAAGTAACCACTCTGTGGGACTGAGTCAAATGCTTTGCTTAAACCCAAATAAACAATGCCGAAATTATTCCCAAATTCCAGCTCTTGAGTGACCCTGTGAAAATAGCTAACCCGATTAATTAAACATGATTTTCCCTTTACAAAACCGTGCTGTGTATCCTGCAGAATTCCATTTCCATCTAAATGATTCTCAATCCTGAACCCTGACCCTTGATCATTGTGTCCAGGATTTTCCCAACTACCGAAGTTAGACTGGCCGGTTGGGTAATTTCCCGCTACACTCCTAGAACCGCCTTTATGTTCCAATTTACACCAATCCAACGGAATCTCTCCTGAGTCCAGTGATGCTCTCATAACTAGCCTTAATGGTTCAATGTACTCACTTGCCGCCTCCTTTAAGATTATAGGGTATATGCCATCAACCACAGGAGCCTTATAGGCGCTAAAGTTCTCATTAAATAATCATTTGAAATTTCAACATCATTAATTACACTTTTTCAACTTCACTTCCATAATATCTCATTGACACAAAGGTTTTTTTTTATGTAAATATCGATGCAAAGTAACTGTTGAATTCATCTGCAACTTCAGCTATGTTATCTAATGCTGTTCCACGTCCATTACATAAGGGTCCAATCTGCTTTGTCCTTCTGTTCTTTGCATTTATATATGTGAAGAATTCCTTAACTGCTCTCTTCTTTATTCCTTATCCCCACTCTTTGCTCTCTTCTTTATTCCTTACCCCCACTCTTTGCTCTCTTCTTTATTCCTTATCCCCACTCTTTGCTCTCTCCCAGACTCAGTAAAGATACCATAGTGAAAATTATACTTCGCTGAATTAATCGTCTTTCTCCTTCAGAAAATGATGAACGTAATTCAACCATGGAAGACCAACATGGAACAGAACATCAGTGTTCCGCAAATTCTTTCCAAAATAAGAAATTGCCTGACTCCGATGAGATTTTAAAAGATGAACTTGAGTCGGAAATTAGTGAAATACTTTTAACTATTTTTGCTAAAAAAGTTCAAAGCCTAGAAAATATGGACTGAGATCGTCTTCGATTATCTCAGTACCAGAATAGAATCCGGAAGGGCGTTTTCTGCCGCTAATCAGATACTGTATGTACCAAAATTAGATCCATTTTAAACGATCATACTATTGATTGCTTATGTTTCTTAAGAGCTCACTTTATTCGGGCAGGTAGTGTGGATCCTTAAACATAACTAAACTTTGCAGTAACAATATGTATTTTTTTGTTTTTAGAATAACTGTATTTTAATGATTGTTTTTTTTTTCAGAATATTTATTATTGCAATAAAAGTTTATTTAAAACATGAATTCAAGTAATTACAGTACTTGTTTTTTTCCTTACTTTATTTCACCTAATTGTCATCAAAATTTATTGAGAAAAACGTTTGTTTTTGGAATACCGGTATTAATACCAGTATCCCAGTTTCATAAATTAAAAATACCGAAATATCGGTATTAAGATTTTGACCGGTATTGTAAGCTCTAGGTACATGGCAACAGAAGGGCAGCTGTGGCGCAACTAGCCGGTAATTGGAATGCTAGTGACGGAGGTCATGTGTCACAACACACAGTACATCGAACCCTGCTGAAGATGGGGCTGCGTAGGCGCAGGCCGCTCTGAGTGCCCATACTAACCACGTTCACCGGCGACGGTGCCTACAATAGGCACGCGAGCATCGAAACTGGACCTTGACTGATTGGAAGAAGGTCGTCTGGTCCGATGAATCACGTTTCCTGCAGCACCACGTGGACGGCCGGATACGTGAGCGTCGTTTACCTAGGGAAGTGATGGCGCCTGGATGCACTGTGGGACGAAAACAAGCCGGTGGTGGCGGTGTCATGCTTTGGGCAATGTTCTGCTGGAATACCCTGGGTCCAGTCATTCATGTGCCGGGCACTCTGATGTCTGCCACCTATCTAAACATCATTGCTGACCAGGTACAGCCTTTCATGACAACGGTCTTCCCCTCTGGTGGTGCCATCTTTCAGCAGGATAATGCGCCATGCCACACCGCCCGGATTTTTCCAGACTGGTTCGCGGAACATGAGGAAGACTTCCAGTTATTGCCTTGGTCTCCAAATTCCTCAGACATTAATCCCATCGAGCATCTATGGTTTGTATTGGAACAGCAACTCTGATCTGCGACGTCTCAACCACGGACCTTACAGGAGTTAAAAGGATCTGCTGGTTACGTGTTGGTACCAGATACCATAAGACACGTTTAGAAATCTTGTAGCGTCCATGCCTCGCCGGGTACGAGCTGTTTTGGCTGCACGTGGAGGACGAACATTATATTAGGCAGGTGGTCATAATGTTTTGACTCATCGGTGTATATTATTATAGCACTATCTGAGCATTGCAGACAGGCTGCCACGACAGATCATGGGATGTTGTCAATGATATATAGGAACTTTACCATCATGGAAAAGGAGATGATTACTGCATTGTACGAAGCAATGGTTAGGCCGCGTGTTGAGTATGTACTGTATTGCTTACAGGTCTGGAGGCCTTATTCTAGGAAGGATGTAGAACTGCTGGAACGGGTGTGGTGAAGGGAAACCAGATTGGTGAAGGGAACGAAAGGGTGCTCTTGCTCTTACCAAGAGCACTTACCAAGAAAGGCTTCAGTTCTGCAAATTGCATCGTCTGGAGACTACAATCCAGACGATGTATTAAGTAAGTTCAGTATTGATGGCTTTCTTCCTCTTGCTGAGACTACATACATGAGAAGGGCATAAATGCAAATTGAGGAAGGATGGTTACAGGACAGATGCGCGCGGCAGTTTGCCTTCAGCAAACAGGCAGTTGATTGTCAGAACAAACTTCTATTTGTTGTTGTGGAAGTGAGAAGTGTGAATAAAACCAAGGAAGATGCGAGACAAATTCATGGAGGGGTGGATGGGTAGGTTTATTTATTTATTTTTCTTTTTTTTTTTTGGCTTGTGCTCTATACGCTTACTTTCTTGGATCATTTGCCACTACTAATACTAGTGGGGCTATAATAATAGAAAGGATGTCCTTGAGAAACTCCGGCTCTGTCAATCTCTTCCAATTGCTCTGTGTCCAGCTACAGCATAATTTTCTTTCCCAGAAAAGTTGAGAGGAAGCAGAGGATGTTTCCTTTGACGTGATAGCGGGACTCTAAACGCCAGAGTGATGGCGCCATTACTCTATCATTATCCAGTATCGAAACCTTTGTTTTTAATAACAGCAAGTATGAGGTGCGGCATGGATTCTATAAGGTGTTTTTGTGCGTTTGGATTTAATTGTAATTATTTTTTCAGCAAAATATCGCGTGCATCTGCGACAAAGTTGAAGAGGGAAGACTCCGTTGCCGAATAGTTGTCTCCAGCATATCCCACACATTGTCAACAGGATTGAAATGAGGTGAATGTAGCGCCAGAGAAGATGCCACATGACTTGCTTCCATTGTTCCGCTATCCAATCTCTACTTTGTCAGTACCACCGAAAGCAAATTTTTCTGGTTTGTCTCTGAAACTAGTAGCTTCCAATAGGCAGGCAGCTGCCAGTATCCAATTTCTTCACTTCTTTGTTTATTTCGTATTTTTGGCCATATGTGTACACTGAGAGGACAGAAATCGTGGGTTATTACTACTTAATAACCGTAGGCCTACCTTTCGTCCGGATTAGGGCAGTCACACGACGAGGCATTGAGTCCACTAGTTCACGAAAGCGATCTACAGGTATTTCCATCCATACTTGCTGCACCGCTGTCCACAATTCCGTAGCATTCCTGGGTGGAGGATACAAAGCTCGAATGGACCTTTCTACAGTATCCCAAAGATGCTCACCAGGGTTCATGTCCGGTGAACAGGGAGGCCATTCCATGGTCGTAAAATGTACGGAATGCTCTTCGAACCACGTTCTAGTCACCACAGCTCTGTGGGGAGGCGCATTGTCCTCTGGAAGAGTCGATTGCCCTGTGGGTGCAAGATGACCATGAAGTGATGCAGATGGCCTGCAAGGATGGACACGTAACCCGGACTGTTCAGAAATGCGTCTAGACGTACCATAGGTCCCAATATTTGCCGGTTGAACACGCCCCAGACTATTATCGACAGTCCACCTGCCTGAACAGTTCGTTGTTGACATGACGGGTGCATAGCTTCGTGCGGTTTCCGCCAGATATTCACACTCCCGTCTGCTCGAAATAACTGGAACAGGACTCATCGGACCAGGAGACCCGTCTCCAATCATCCAAGATCCAGTGCCAATGTACTTTTGCCCAGTTGAGGCGTAGAGTCCTGTGTAGTGGTGTTAGAAATGGGATTCTGGTGGGTCGGCGGCTCTCATAACCTATTGCGGCTAATGATCGCTTGGTGGTATTAGTGGAGACGTTTCTGGCACCTCCCTCGTTGAAGTCTGCAGTGATTCGTGTCACTGTCACTCTCCAGTTGGCTGAAACAATATGAGACAGACGTCGATGGCCACGTTCATCCACCACCTTTTTCCCCCACAGTGCTGTCCACGATGAGATGGTATTCTGGAAATGGCGTATTCCAGATACACTCTTTTTACTGTCGAACGGGGATAGTGCAATTTCTGTACAACCTCGTGATAGAGTGATCCATGCGTCGGGCACTCACTATCATCTCTCTTTCAAAGTCGGTTAACTCACGACGTTTATCCATACTTACATCAAATTACCGTCTCGGTGAATTCAGTGATGTAGTGTACCCATAAAACTGCCAAGTAGTGGGTTCGTCCTCTAGCGAGAGTGGTGACAGCGTCGCGTTGCCCAGGAATCAGGTATTCCATGAATTCTGTCCTTTCAGTGTATATGTCAGGTGCAGTCACTAACGAAACACCTAGATTTCACTAACGAAAGATGAAATGTCAGGTGCATTTCATCTTTCGATAAACGAAAGGTGGATATAATGGATAATGTCGCTTCTCTCTACACTGTGTAGGGAAAGACCTAGATTCAAATCCTAGCACCGATCGAAGTCGGGAAGGACTTGTTATTAGGATGGGAGGAACTTTTATGAGCATTTTCCCGCCCCGTAGCAGAGTTGTTCGGTGTCAATCGGAGGGCACATGATTTTAACTCCCGGAAACAGTTATTCATCCCACAAAATAAGTATATATACCAAAGAATACACAGCGATTCCTGTATAATATCGTCATACGTGCCAGGAGGTCACATTTTGAACAATAAGCAAACAATTTTTTTTTTTATCCTGGGTGATTTTTTCATGAACTGTTGATGATGAGGGACGCTTATCGATTGGAGTTTCTGTCTCACAGTGTTGAAAGTTACAGGGAATACAATACCTTAAGCTGCCGATTGCTGATGTCGCCGATATTATTAGCATCTCTCTCTGGTGGTAAATGTCATGGCATTATTTGCAACGCGAATATAGTACAGCACGTTTTTTTTTTTTTTTTTTTTTTATTAAAACAATGTTATAAAATCTTACAGAGTGTCAGGGAGCAGATCATAAGCCAGAGAGTCGTATTTATATATTTATACCTTTTTCCACATGGCTAATTGCTTATTGGGTAGTCCCAGCACTGCCTACTTTACCTGCCCTTGTGAGGGCGTGCAAAGTAGGTAAGAGTCGGTGGTACCCATTAGGCATCTAGACGATTGCTTGGTCCGAACTTTTGGGACATACAAAGAGGGACTCGTATCAAATTCTGAACAAACGTAGATAAAATTATTTACTCTCAGTAAAAGTACGAAAAACGTAAATTAATGAAGAGAGGGTGGATGGGACTGATGACAGCAGTAATGTTTAAAAATGGTGAGGAGGCGTTATACAAATTTGTATTAAAATAATATTTCGTCTCAACATGAGCTTATCAAAACTTACTAGAGATGCACATCTAGAGGCTCGTCTAGGATACCGAATACCCTTGAGCCGACCCTGTATCTAAGTAAGCGTTGGATGTCCACTCTTGCTGATGTTTGCACTCGCTGAAACCCAATCTTTTCAGTTCGTCGAAACACAACGTTGTAATAAATGAGGAACAAAGAAAAACGAGATAAAAATAACATTGAAGGAATGTGTTGAAAGGGCGAAAAGAAAAGAACCTAACCCCTTTTCATTTAAGAAAAGGGATTGGGTTCATAGATAATATTATGCTAAAATATAAAATATATTAGCTGTAGCTTAAAGATAAGAATTTGCATTTTTAAAGGAGCCCACTCTAGATTACTGTAGGATCTGTGCAGAACATCATCCATCAATAGTTACATGTGAGCAAAGTGTCTGCTAGATGAATTCCCAGACTTCTGATCATTTACAAGAAGATGGAAAAGGAACAATGTGCACATGAAATGTTGTCGATGTGCCAGGAAAAGCAAGAGGAGTTTTTCCACAGCTAGTCACCGTCGATGAAACGTGGATCCATCACCATGTTCCCAAAACTAAACAAATGTCAAAACAATGGAAAATTACAGTTTCACCATCCCAGAAAAAGAAGGTGCAATCAAATGCTAGCAAGGTGATGCCGTCAGTTTTTTGAGGTCAACATGGTTTAATACTAACAGGTTAAGTGCTGTTCTGTGGCGGTGAAATATTATTGCAATCTCCTCATTAAGATACGTGCTGCTATAAAAGAAAAAAGACGGGGAAAGCTGTCAAAAGGCGTGAGACTCCTCCACGGTAATGTCCCTGCGCATTCCTCGCATGCTGTAGTCATGTGTGCCTACAAATATAGGTTTTAAATATTACCGCATTACTTATTCCTCCGACTTTGCACCCTAGGATTTCTTACTCTTTCTTGCCCTGAAGTCCTTTTTTCTTGAAAAACACTTTGCTACTGATCATGAGGTGATTTGTGCTGCTGAGTCGTGGTTTGAAGGACAGTCAGAGGATTTATACAAAACTGGCCTGCGGAAGTGTACAGAGAGGTGGCAGAAATTTGACATTTTGTCTGGTGATTATGTTGAAAAAGTGTAACATGGTGTTTGTTTCAGCCTTCTATCAGAACTACTTCGGGGTATTTAACGTTGTATAAATTTGGATCTATATAGCTGCATGAAAGAATTGGCGGAATAAACATTGGACATTTTTTACTATGTATCCCTCGCCTGAGACCACGTTGGTCTCAGGCGAGGAGAAATTGTTTTTTTCCCTGAAACTCGGGTCTTCCGTCCAGCAGACAGAAAATTGACCTCAGAACACACTCAATTTACAGACAGTATACACAGAGTAATACGGCCTTAGTCGCTGATGATCCTAACACTCTACTACAACAACAACTTCGCTAGTTTTTACGTGACTCCAGGATTTGTTACCTTACACTTTGAGGCATTAAACTTTAGTTGGATTTTTCAGATGAAATATACAACCGATCCAAGTCTTTTTGAAGCAACGTGGCCTGGCTGAAATTGTTAATCACTCTTCCCACCTTCAAAACATCTGCAAAGTTTGACACCTTAGCTCGGATACCCTTGTCAATATATCACTTATGAAAATCAAAAATAAGAAGAGACCCAACACGCTCTGAAGAGACCCTCTGAGAGGCCCACTTGTTACTTTGATGTACGCTGCAGAGAAGTTTAACATTGCATCTTCTCTAGGTTTGAAATGCTTAATGATACATATCGCGGCGAGGCTACGAGAATTTAAGACCTCTTTTTGAATGCTGAACAATTATTATTCATCTTTCATATTGTCAAATTGCTGCTTTTGGTGCATTATTAAAATGGACAAGCATCATGGTGTATGTGGGGGCACAAAGAACTTTTCGCTGAATTCTTGGAGGTTTTGCAAATAACTTTCAAATTCAATTATTTATTTTTTTAAAATTCAAATTGAAATTTTTTCAAGAGAAAATGCGTTTATTTTCGAAGTTAGGAAGAACATTGCATCCAGGATGTGTTTAAAACAACCTCGACAGACGAAAATACAGATCGGATATTCAGACCTCATAATAAAGAATTTTAAGTGTGAATTTGTTAGCTTCCAGGTGACCTTTTCAGAGAAACTGGACGACTATCAGTTTCACATTATCCGTACCTTTCAGTTTAGTGAATTCGCTTAAAAATCTTCAAAGAAGTTAGGTTCCCTGGACAATTTCAATAAAAAAAAAAATGTCGGACACAGGAGGAAAGTTTGGCGCACAAAAAAAAAGTTCTCACTGGAAGTCGGTATATAATAATAATCTACAACTTATAATTTAAAATTGATTATACAGCTTGTATCATGTTTTTCAGAGAAAACATCTTGCGTGTCCATATAATTGAGAGGCGTATTAAAAATTAAAAGAACACAAAGTTGCTTAATACGGATTCAATATAGAAACATACGTTCAAGAAATTTCATTGAAATAAAAGAAACTGTATAGCCTACCTTAAAGAGCAACAGTGGTTTCAAAATTTATTAAAACTCGTATAATGAAAATGAAATAAAATTAAACTAACGAACCTATAAAACGATAATAAATATTATTATTTCGAAAATACAGGACATTTACGAGTCCGGTATTTGCTTAATTTGTTTACTGGACAGTAATTTTCAAATTCCCGACTCTCCGGTTCAAAATCGGACACGTGGCAACCCTATACATGGATCGACATTATTTCTGTAACCATTACAGTAACCATTTTCTTCGACCACCGCGGTCTTTTGTTGGTACACTTCAAAGAACCTGTTGTCATCATTAACCCGGAACTGTGTATTGCACAACCTTGCAGCTGGCATTATTTTGATGCATAATCATTTATGAAAATTATGGTGGCGAATAACAGAAGTTGGACTGTTCTTGAATTCGCCGAAGAGGCACACGTTTCTTATGGTACATCATTTTCCATTTTAACTGAAGATTTCAAAAACTGAGTTTCAAAGGTACTTCCAGCACTTGTAGAAATAGTAGAACGAGATAGTAATATTCGTAAATTTAGTTTCGATACTTTTTGATCAGTTCTCCTATATTAACATTTTAATGTTACTAACAATTTATGGCTGCATTGTAGGAATAGTTACAAGAACACAAACATTTCATGAAAGACAGTACACATGATAGTGCAGTTTACTATAAAATGATAAAAGCCTGCAGATTTTTGTTATTTGTGCCAAACAATTCTGTGCCCGCGGAAGATGAACTGCCGACTTTTATCTTCTTGGTCTTTTGTTAACCACGGACCAAACAGTGATAGTCATAATACTGTTATTCGCCATGTAGTGCAAACAAGCCACAGACTTCTGCTGCACTGTCCAAAAAAATCCACCTCATATAGGTAACTATCCAGTTGACCTTTGAATTTATTAAAACTGTCAGCCTTAACTACTAGCTAGGATAAGTAGTTGAGGCTGGAACAACAAATTGTTCCAGCAATCAATGACTCGCTGGCTAAATGAAAACTAATTCTAAACCACAAGCCTTGTAATTTGAATTTATGTCCCCTAGTTCTGGAATTCTTTATAACAGTGAGAATTCCAACCTCATTCATTTTACTAATCTCTCTCAGTGCCTTATAAACGGAGTGAAAGCTAGTCTTGAGAGGTATTGGAATGGTTTTTCATCCAACAAACTTGAACATCGGTTAATTAGCCACATTATTACAGGCATAACACTTAGTGTATATTCAAAGTGGAAAAATGCACCCCTTTAGAAAGTGATTTGAGTGATTTTATAAAGCTACTTAGAAGCCCCAGGAAGACTTGGTCTTTATTTGTTATCGGAACTTGTGACCATACCATGTGACAACTTACCTTTTGAATACCATACGTTTAGTTATCTATTAACGCAACTGCAAAAGGATTCTAATTTTTTCGCCAGTGAGTATAGTTTGAATTACGTTTATTTAGCCTTTATATTCCCCATACTGATCCTAATTAACTTCTATTTTAACACTTTGTCAGCTGACTTAAAATTCATTATCAAAATTTTTTGAGTTTCTCTCTTTCTCTTTCTCACTCACTCACTGTTTGTCTTCCTTCGTATGACTATTTACAGAACAAAACAAACTCATGAACCGATTATAACGAAAACATGCACTGAGCGATGTTCCTAAATCCGTCCATCAGTGTCCAAAATAGAACGCACACACTCCATCATTTCCAGCACAATGATGAAACCCGGTTTCCTAGGCAACGGAACAAAATACCGTATTTTTCAACCCTTTGCACGTGTCATCGTCTTCTTCCACCAGCTACATTTGCCATTTCAGGTGAGTGGGTAAAAGCAGCGAAGCAGATAGCAAAAAGGGACAGATATAAATGACCTGACAACGAACTGGGATTAAAGTTTAATTGTACGCGTACAAAATAACGCTAACTTTCCCATGGCTAATAGTAATTATGTTACATCAAGGAGTACCGAAGGATGTCTGGCGCTTGTGTTTTTAGAAATACTGATTAGTGCAGGAACCCATTAATCCATTAATGACTTTTCATATCTAAAAGGATTATGTGAATGTCCCAAGCAAAATATGCCGCGTATTTATTTTATAGCACTTCTGCTGATGAGGAAAACATGTTGACTGTGGAAGGGAAGAAAGCTGATTTGCAGCCAGTCTATTATTATCAAAGACAGAATAGCGGTTGTCCACGATCTCGCCCACGAGTTTTGTATCTACAGTGACATATCGTATATCATTTGAAAGTGTCTAAACGAGGAACAGAGTTTATGATATTAATCAGAATTCAATTAATTCATTTTTAATTTCGAAATTACGTGATGGAATGAAACGTTACTAGCCTTCAGCAGATTAACGAGAGTTTCGCAACCCAGCCACTTGCGTATTGTGGCGTGGCAGTCTTAGTTTGTGTTTTATCGCTGCGGGTTTTATTAACAAGTTTTCATTTATTTTTTGAAAAAATATTTAAAGGATTATGAGTATGATTATGAGTGGACCAAACGTTGGTCAATTCTCGTGAGTTTGTGACAGCCAAATCTTCTGCTTGTGCCTTCACATTGGTGGAACTGTAAATAAATTTGAGTATAAAACCCATGTTCAGGTCCTGAAATACGGCACTAAGTATACTGGAGGTGATCACGCAGTTGCGAACCAATGTAAGCAGGTGTCGAGGTGTGGCGTCTACACCACACGGAGGAATGCCGCCCCTCTATGCTAACATACAATACTAGGTGGTAGGCGACTGTCATCAACGGATGCAAATTCACCACTCTGCTTATTGGAGACTTGAAGTGGTGGAACCCATGTTTATTCTCCAGAACAAATCTCTGGCAACACCCCCATCTCTTCCATTGTGCAGTATGTTTGATGGCTTTTGAGGTAATGATGGACATCATGAAGAGATTCAATCATCCTTACATTTCGAGGGTAGAGCTCTAAAACGGTTTTCGCAGGCTGGCTGCTATATTGCTCACCGGACCGAACCTATTGGTAACTCTCTGGGAATATTCCGGATAAGCTGGTGTATCTCGCTGCCTCTACTTTGCCAGATGGTGACTGGAGGGAGTCGGAGTAGTGTGTATGCGGGGGACATTGTCGAGGCCATTATTTCAAGAAGGTCGGTATATTCTTGCCGCGTGTACGCCATATTCAAAAATTTCACTGCTTCATATATGTCCTCCCCTTTTCTTACTACTGAATATATCATGAATTGTCAAACTAATAGAACAACTTTATCTGCGGAAAGATCTAAACCTCCCAAACACTTCCTCGTTCATTTCACAAATATACACTGCTACCACTTTATTAGGTACACCTCTGCTGTGCACACAAATGGTTTGTCCCACAACGTTGCAAGTCACATGGCCACAGTTGTGGATATAAATGCAGCAGAACAACCTTTCTAGTATCAGTTAAGCGTACAAACTGTAGCAAGAATGGGGAAAAGGAGTTATCTAACGGACTTCGAAGGTGGCATGGTAGTAGGTGCAAGACGTGCTGCACAAAGCATCTCTCTGAAACGGCAGTTCTCCTGAACTTTTCACGCACCACAGTTTCAAGTGTGTATCGAGAATGGTGCAACGAACAGAAAACATCCTCTCAACGGCACTCCTGTGGAAGAAAATCGATTGTTGATGAGAGAGGTCAGAGGAGGATGTTAGAATTGTGCAAGCAAATAGACGGGCCACAATGTCGCACATCACATCAGAATATAACCTTGGTGCGCAGAAAAAATTATCGCAACCGACCACTAGTCGCACTTTGTCGCGAATGAGCTACAACAGCCGACGGCTACATCGCTTACCTTTGTTATCAATGAAGAACAAGAGAGCACGCCTCCTCTGAGTACAGCAACACCAGCACTGGACTATCGAGGATTGGAAAATAGTTGCTTGGTCTGACGAGTCGAAGTTCCTGGTGCATCATGTTGATGGACGGCTCAGAATTTGGCGAAAAAAAAACATGAATTCATGTACCCGTCATATCTGACGACTACTATGCAAGGTGGTGGGGACAGTGTTATGGTGTGGGGAACGTTTTCTTGGCACACATTGGGTCCATTGATACCCATAGTCTGAATGCCACATCGTACCTAAACATCGTTGCTGACCAAGTGCATCCGTTCATGTTGACAGTTTATCCTCAGTCAGATGGTTACTTCAACAGGATAATGCGCCGGTGCACAAAGCCCGAATCACTATGGAATGGTTCCAGGAACATGACAATGACTTTTCTTTGCTGCAGTGGCCCGCTCAGTCCTTGAATCTCAATCGTATTGAACATCTTTGGGATGAGCTGGAAAGGGCTGTTCGCTGCAGGCCTACACCTCCGTCGAATCTCAAGGAACTGCGTGATACACTCATGTCTGCATGGTACTCCGTTCCTACACAACGTTTTCAGTATCTTGTTCAATCCATGGCTATACGAATTCAGGCTATTTTGGAGGCTCAACACGCTACTAGGTAGGTGTACCTAATAAAGTGGCAGCACAGTTTATATGGTCTCATTTCCAATCTCAATGGTGACCATTTCCACTTACAGTCTGCCAAACCCCACATACTTTTTCTGGAAGAATCCAAATTATCGGTTGATTCAACCACTGCTCATCTTAGTTGTCTTAGTTATTCGCTGTATAATTCATTTCGTTTCAAAGATGGTACTTATGCACATATTCGCTCTGATATTCCCTGTCAGAGACTTATTAATTTTGAATTTTCTCTTTTAATCACTTGGAACTCTTTGACTTCCTCTCTTTGAAACTTGACTTTCTCTAGTCCTACTTTTCTAACAGTGAAGTAATTTTCCTTGGTGATTTTAATGTTCACAACGCCAGCTGGCTTCTGTTTTCTAGTCACACAGACCCGCTGGTTGAGACACTGATGCTTTTGCAATTATTAATAACCTTGTACAGATTGTTAACATACCTACCAGTATACCAGATATTCCTAAGAAAAAGATCAAGCCAACATGCTTGATCTTTTTCTCACAAAGAACCCTTCTAAGTGCACGGTCGAGGTGAATGGTCCTCTAGGCACCTCGCATTACAACTTGGTGGTAGTCTCTTTTCCAATGGAGCCTTTCTTTCTCGTGTATTTTCTCAACCCCGTGTTGTTTGTCGTTACAAGAATGTAAAATTCAATGGAAATGTTTGAAGAAACTCAAGCAGTTGCTCTTGACATTTCAAACGCTTTTGATCATATTTGCCGTAAAAGTCTTTAAATAATCTTCTGTCCTTTGTTTTGCCAACTGTTTTTTGTAATTTTTTTATCCGGTTTTCTTTCTGAAAGCTCACTGCGGGTGATAGTAGATGGCTCTTTGTCTTCTGACTTCTCCAGTAATGTAGGTGTTATCCAAGATTCGGTTCTTTCCCATATTAATGACCTTCTTCCATTGACTTGAAATCCTAACCATTGTTTTTCTGATGATAGCACATTGCATTCTACCTTCCAATTTGAGAAACCTTGCCTTGCATAAACAGTTTCGGCTTCTCGAATATCCACTACCAATTCCTTAAATATTGATTTACAGGTAATTCTCCAGTGGAGCTAGGATAACTTAGTTGATTTCAAACATTCTAAAACTCAGTCTTATCTTATATCTCGCAAAAATATTTCTTCCTGCTTCTATGCTTATCTTCGATGATACTTTGATTTCTAGGCAAGATCATATATCTCTATTAGGGATTTTCTTGACTTTTAATCTCTCTTGTCATCAGTACATCACAAATATTGACTCCTCTGCATCTAATAAACTGGGTTTTCTCTTTCTCTCTGGATGTTAATTTTCTTCCAAATAACTGTTCACTTTGTACAAATCGCAAAATCCATTCTATTATGGAATATTATTCCAACAGAGGCGGTGACCCCAGAACTTCTCCAAGGCTTCTAAATTCCAGTCTCTCTCTCTCTCTCTCTCTCTCTCTCTCTCTCTCTCTCTCTCTCTCTCTCTCTCTCTCTCTCTCTCTCTCTCTCTCTCTCTCTTTCAAACCACTCCCAACATGTGCTACAACCAATCAACATCCTTTTACTGGTACAACTTCAAACTCATAGAAATAACTTTTCTTCTTCCTCATTTATTCCTTAATCTTTCGTTTTCTGGAACTCACTCCCTTCATAGGTGTCGTATATCCTGAAAATTATAATCTACAGAAATTCAAGTCAACACAATAAGTATCTTTTTTCATCTTCTCAACTTTCACTCCATGCACGTTATTAATTACTATAGGTTCTAATGCCTCTCGTGCTTGAAGTTTTTGTAAAAAATCATCATATAGCAGCGTAAAAAAATCCATATTATTTTAATCCACATTAAGTGGGACTGAGCTCCTCTAACCCTGCCTGGGACCACCCCTCTCTGGATACACCATCGGTTGTTTTTACTCTGAAACTATTTTTTGTATGGTCCAATACTGTTACCTTTTTCTGTTAATATATGCATATCATCCTACAGAAAAACTGAAAGAAGCAGTCGTACTGTGTTTTGGAACTTACCTCGGAGAAACCAAACATATGTCAATAACCAAAAAAAAAAAAAAAAAAAAAACACAGAAATTATAACATTCTAAGGAAAGTTTGATATGACTGAATGGCTAGTTCTTTTCAACATAATGAAATAAACTTGGTGTATTTTTATTCTTGATTACCGATTGCCTCAAGAAAACGCTGTATATATATATATATATATATATATATATATATATATAGTTTTTGATGGCCTCATCTGTTACGAACCAAAGGTGTCTGCAACAAGAGAATCCACCAACACAGTTACTAGCAAAATCTTGGAAGAAAGCTGCATCTCCACCTAATTCAGCCTCGCTTGTGAAGGCTTTAAATTCCTCGCGTCATTTATGGAATTTTAACGCAGAACTTTCCAATTGAGTAACAGATAACGTATCCTACCGACCATGGGCATTCCTCCTACAGTTAGTGAAGCTGGTGCTGATGGTAGAAAAGTATTCCTGGCATGTTAGGATCATATCGGTTAACTCCTTCTTTTTAAAAACATCTCCCCCACTTCCCTCTCTTTCTTTTAATCTCCTTGATAAATGGTTGGACCTCATTATCGAAATGGAAGTGCTTTTCCATCTTTGAAAGGAGGACAGCCACTTGGAGCCAGATTGGGTGTGATAGCACTTCTAAACAAACCCATCTAAACAATGGTAAGCAAAACTCCTTTTCAAATAAAACTTTTACTGTTTTCATCTAAACACCACCATCTTATTATTGGGTGGATGATGTTGATTGTTTTCATTGTGCTAAAGATATACTAAGGAAACTGTCGAAAAAAGGCGAAACGAACTATGATCTGTATTAAAGGTCTCTTGGGAGAATTATATCTCTAGTATTTCTTGCTCCTAGTTGAACAATGTTTATGAGTGAACATTTAAGCGAGAAGACTTAAGCAACTTAAGAAGTTTCTCTAGATTCTTATAAATAAATTAACAATAATTTAACGATTTTCCTTGTTAAATTATTTGTCATAATATATCCAATAATTATAACCAAATATACACTAAAGCTCAAAAGTTAAGTAAGAAAAACAAAAAACAAAACAGAAATGCGAATTCGCTTTTATTGTTCGCAACGTCGACATCAACATAACCATCCTTGTGAAAATGTCAAAAATACACAGTTTTGATTATCCTTTTAAGTGGTGGTTTAATCTTTTTTGATTAAGGACTTTTCTGGCTGTACGAGACTTTCTCATTTCTTTTTTATAATAAATGAATAGGCGCATTATGGTCAACGTAGCTTATGCGCTATCAAACCTCCACAACAACAACAACAACAACCTTTTAGGTGGACAACAATGGTAAATGGAACCAGGGCAAAGTCATGCTGAATTGGACACGTGGCTGAATGTGACTCGTAGCATTGTAAGCAGAATTTGGAACCAATTCCAAAACATCAGACTATTTCTCAAAGACCTGTTTGCTGCCATAGTTTTGTCACCTCCACTCAAGACGGCCGTTGTCAGGCCCTAAGTGCGGGGTGCCATAGAGACCTCACATCAGGCTAACTTAATTTTACCCTTAGGGAATCTACAGGAGAGCTTGTATCCGGGTATAGTGACTAAGAAGGTTCCATAAAACTAATTTATAAAACTGTTAATTTCAGATAGAAATTTTAGCATTATTAAGATATAGTAAAAGGAATTTTAACATTATTAAGATGCATTAAAAGAATGTCTCGCTAATATTTTGTCATGAACTTATAAAATGATTTTAATTTATTTGGAATAAAAAGCCAAGGAACAAACACAGGAACTGTGTTTTGAGATTTTCAGCATCAGTGTAATTGTTAAAGTCTTCCGTTAAACAAAGTCAGTACAAAGACAGTACATCTGGCGAGCTATGGGTTTTGTCCTGCTGGAGTACTGGCATTGGCAACAGTGGTTTACCTAATAACGAGATCTAGCGTCATGGATTCCACATCAGTTTAACTGAGAGGACTTGGTCTTTCAATTAAAACTTATTATCCCTTCTATGTCCTCAACTACTGTAGTGAAAATTTATCTACAATCCTCATGATTCCATTTAAACAATACAGCAAAAATATATAGGTTCTGAATCTTTGAACACTAATAAATTTAACGAGAAACAATACTGAAATAGTCTGCAGACTCATTTTTATTACTTATCCAGTCATGAATCTGGTTTGTGTACATTTTTTCACAGTTACCGTTTTCTCGATAGCAAAAACATAAATTGAACCAGGAGGAGCCTTTTTTCGATTATACATCTGCCGATGTTCCTCCTCTTTATCCTCGGAAGTTGTCTACAGAAGAGGAGAAGTTGCGTTGGCAATACCTTGACACTAATTGGCTTTCTAAAGATAAGTGTCAATCTGATGTCAGTTCGTTTCCTCAGCTATCTGACTTTCCTACTCTGGTTTTACCATCAATTAATAAAGGCTTCATGTAAGTACCTCTCGTCACTTAGTACCTTAATGGGATACTGAAAATTGATACATCTTGCGATGATGTACTTAATTTAAAAAGAATTAAATATTCTATTGATAATTTTATTTACAGAATTTCGACTATTCTCACTGAAAAATTACGACTCGGTCCACTGGATGAACATCCGTTGCCATGGTATCCGCCAGTGTGTGAACGTCTACTGGATGTGAAAAATATCGACTTTATTGATAGTTTACCATCTATAATAAAAAAAGACAGGTTGAAAGTGAGGGTGAACAATCCGACCATGAAAGAGGTCAGTGGAACCTAGTGAACTAGTTTTATTTTCAGTTTCTAAGCGATTTGAAAGTATCTGCTTTTAGTATTATGATTAGAACGTATTTTCATTTTATAAATATGAATATTTTTTCATTTATTAAATCCCACCGTCTTTATTATTTAGTCGAGAAATGTTGCATAAGATATGCAATGGGGTTCCAACAACTAATAGTAATATTAGGTTACTGGAAACGAAAGTTAGATTTCAATTTATTCCTATTATTGAACACATTCCAGATCTTGCTCGCCGAAGCTGATATACAAGGTCTGAAAGAGGAGGATATTGGACAAAGGATTCTCACTGCTTTAGAAATGGTAAGCTTAGTTCAATCAGCTGTATTTTTCATTTGTTTTTACAGAGAACGCGGAGGTAATTATTTTCAATATGACAATGTTATATTATTGCAAGTTTTACTTAAATGTTTATATTTATCCTCCTGTTTCATTCCTCGATCAGAACACTTTTAATTGTGTAAGTAATATTGACTCCCATGGACAAACACTGATGGATCACAAAGATGGGTCTTTCAACTTTGTCCCTTAGTGGGTTGATTGAGTTTATATAGAGAATCTGAACAGGCAACCCATCAGTGTCATATTACTTTCCACAGATTGATGTTTTTTTGTTGGATGTTGTCTGTTAGAATGAGCAAGCTGATCTTCAAACACTCTCAAAGAGATACGACACGCTGAAGAAAGATAGGTCACGTCTCGTAACATTAGCTACCTTTGTGATAATTCAAACAACCGGTGCCAACCAACACATCTAAATTCCTGAATAGATGAGCATCTCGTATATGCCTGGAGGAATTTATTAAGAAACTTTTTCTTAGCTTGTAGTGCAAATCTTAGACGGAGATATGGGCTTTTAGTAGCCTGAAGACTAGGTTCAGCAGAACCTTAAAGTGGTAAACTTGCATTAAGTGTATATAAATGTGGCAACACTTCAATAAACGCCTTAAAACGAACTGGAGTGATAGTGTTTGTCTCTTATTTTCATTTAACTCATAATACAAAGAATAAAAGACCTGCTTTGTTTCATTTGCCCTTTGTATTACAGTTTTGTCTGTAAGTTTCCATATGGAATTTCGAACGAATCCACACCATCTAAAACAAATCAGCATACCGTGATTCAATTGTTAACTTCTTATTAGAAAGAACTTACAGTTAAGATAACCGTTTTTTTAACCCAAATCTTCGTTTGCACCGTCCAGAGAAGTGGGACGCGCTGCTATTACTCTTTAAAGAACCTGGTTCCAACATAAACTCGAAACGGTATGCTGAAAATTTTAACTACCAGCAACTGAATATCAAATGCAATCGATAGAAACAACTAACAGAAAGAATCATTGTGCTTCATGACAGCTGAAGCTCACACTTTGCCATTCGGATTTAGGCCTTGGTTCAAAAGGTGTGTTGAGGTATTCAAACGTCTAGATTTGTTGCATGTGATTATCATATTTTAAATCATATTGTTTCGTTATTCTTGTTTTTGTTTGATTTTTCGCCTCAAACTAAGGCCATTAGGTGTCAATGTACTGTCACTAAATTTCATGTAGTCTGTGATTCTCGGAATCACTGGTGCTTAACATTTCCTTTATCCTTGAAAAGGTGAGAATATATTAGCAAAATTAATTGATATGAAAATTATTTAAAAAATAAAATTTATTTAGAAAATTCAAATGTTTTAACTTACTATTCAGTAAATATTAGAAAGGAAAAATTTGATTTTTGAGAAATGTGATTTACAGTTTCTTTCTTGGGGTATTCATTTTCCCCCCGCAGAAAATTGGACCGCCTTGGTTGCTTTACAACATGGCTGCCACCTACTGGAGGGCACAGGGAAATACCTTAAATGCAGTGGAGTGTTTAAGAAGAGCTATTTATCTTGCCCCTGTCCATTATAGCGATTTAGTGCTGATCAACTTGGCCTCAACACTTTTTGACTTGGGAAGAGTGGAAGAATCCTTGCTTTCTGTACAAAAGGCTCTTGAAGTCAACCATCATGAGGTAAATACGCTATTTTCTAAGTCATATTTTACTATGAATTATTTAATTTTCAATTTTGTGTGATATCATCCATATTATTAGAACACTTCGCATTTAACTACTTAACTCCACTAATATCGAAAATGAAAGTGACAAAATTTATGAGTAAAACTCCCTTAGGTGAAAACGTACTCCATTGAACCCTTATGCGTTCATTTATTTTTGGCCTTCAATGTTAAATGTTTCAAATGCCTGCATACAGAATGAAGCATGGGGTTGAAGCTGATACCCTTGTCCGGGCCATAGTTTTGCACATTACAGAGATAATGTGCAAAATGACAAGGTTCCAGGCAGGATACCTTTTACGGAAAGCTTCGGAAAAGACTGCATCAATGAGCATGTAGTGTGGTGACAGCATTTATCCATTTCATTCTGGTCATTTTTGTCCACTGTTCTCAATCGCTTTGTTGACACTACAAATGCAAAACCATTTGCTATAAATTCACCATAGCCACCATCACATTCTAATCAAAACTAGTTAACATTCGCTGCTGTTGATACACCGAATTCTTCTGTTCCATCAACTTTAGTTAGTTTTACCATTGCCAGATTTTTCAACGAAGAATTCAATTTTATACCTCTTAAAAACTTTATTTCTCCTATTCCAAAGGTTCCAATTTCTTCAAGCAGCAGAAAGTAAGCCGATATAAATATTTATCTGTTTTATAGTCGTATTCCAAAACGACTACGTTAGGTCGAAGTAATTTATAAGATAGAGAATGTATCTTTATATATAACATAAAAAATGCAAGTTTCTACTCAATAAAGATGGGACAAAAGCCACAATGAAAGTGGGAATTCAAAATTTTAAAAATCCTAAACCTGATTTTTGAGGTTTACATTTTTTTTCACTAACTTGACAGTAGTTTTTTTCCACCTCCCGAACAAACAACTTTGTTTTTACTAAGAATTGAGTTCGAAGCGAAAATGCCAATAGATGCAGCAGCAAAGCTGTTCCAAGCACGAAGAGACCGTTTCTCCATCTAAGCTGTTTTCACTTTCCTGCTAAGAATATATAATTTAAAGGCTTCCTTAATTAATTCTGTGTCATAAAAATCCTGCGCAATAACCTTCTATACTAATTAACATATTAACCTTAACATTTATTAAAACATTTCGGTTTGCTTTTCAAAACAAAGAATTCTTAGTAAAAATGCAGCTGCCTCCTTCCCTGTGTCTGCCAGAAGAGGGATAACTCCATTAGCAGAACTGACTATGGAATTTACGGACGATGTAAAGAATGCCACTAGAAGTGCTAAATTAGGAAAATAATTAATTCATTAAGAGGAAATATATTCGCATAAATTCTTGAAATATTTCACAAACACCGAGCTCTTTCTGAATACATTTCTTGTTTCCCACTTTTAAAGAACGAGTCCCAAAAGAATGAGAGAAACCGATGGTGCCAGCAACTCAGTTTCACCACACTCAGAAAAATATAATAATAATAATAAATACCAATTTCAGTGGTTCCATTTTTTTCTTGCTA